>NC_140487.1:93999378-95497711 GCF_964271855.1 Acomys minous | reverse complement strand
ATTGTAAATTTGAACTCTGGAGGCAATACTATGGCCCATTGTGCTCACTGAATCACAGTTGTAATTCAGAAGTGTATAAGGGAAAAACAAATGCCTCCCAAGAATGCACGTGTTACACCCCATCCTGTTCTCTAGGGGCAGCCAGTATGACAATTATGGTGCCATTGCACCGTATATGCTTAGCATTGAATAAACATGCATATGTGTACGTAGATAAACTCATGCCTATACGTCTGTGTATCTGTCTGAGGGGGCTCATTTTTAGAATCCACAGCTCCATTATGTTTTTTTTTTTTTGGTCCTATGTCAGTATTCCTGTCTCTGAATAATTACAGCTTGGAGTTAGTTTTGATATGAGAGAAGGTAAATTTTCATCTGACATACATTTGGTCTTCACCTCTGTCTCCTGACAATATAACTCCTAAAAGCTCTAGAATATCTGAGGTGATCGCTTGGTGTGTACTAATGGCTTGCTTGACAGCTAGCAGCTTGACTGACAGCTAGTAACTTGACTGACAGCTAGCAGCTTGATTGACAGACAGCAGCTTGACTGACAGAAGCAGCTTGATTGACAGCCAGCAGCTTGACTGACAGACAGCAGCTTGACTGACAGCTAGCAGCTGCTCTGTGGCTGCAGGATGGGAGAGTTGGTTGTCTTAGTTACTTTTTCTGTTGTTGTGATTAAAAACACCATGACCAAGGCAGCTAACTTTTTAGAAGCATTTAATTTAAGGCTTACGGTTTCAGAGGGTTAGAGTCCAGTGACATCATAGCAGGAAGCATGACATCAGGTAGGCAGGTGTGGCTCTGGAGCAGTAACTGAGAGTTTACACCTTGACACACAACCAGGAGGTAGAGAGTGGGACACTGGGAATGGCTTGAGTCTTTTGAAATATTAAAGCTCACTCTGAAGGAAGACCCCAGACCCAAATAGTATGTAAAAACAAAGAACGTTTATTCTGCAGACACAGCTTGCATGCAGGAGTCAGCCATCCATACAAAATGGTGGCAACCCTGAAGGGGAGCTGGCAGGCTCTTTTTTTGTTTTGTTTGTTTTTTGTTTGGGTTTTGCTTGTTTGTTTGTTTTTCGAGATAGGGTTTCTCTGTGTAGCCTTGGCTGTCATGGACTCGCTTTGTAGACCATGCTGTTTTTTTTTTTTTAATTTATTTATTTATTACTTAAACAATGTCCTGTCTGCATGTATACCAGCATGCCAAAAGAGGGCACCAGTTCTCATTACAGATGGTTGTCAACCACCATGTGGCTGCTGGGAATTGAACTCAGGACCTTTGGAAGAACAACCAGTGCTCTTAACCTCTAAGCCATCTCTCCAGCCCTGGCAGGCTCTTTTAAAGGCGTCTAGGGGAAGCCTGTCTGTGGCTACATGACTCTAACTGGGATTGGCCAGTGTTTGTGGATGCTACTAAGTAACTCTAGCAATAGGCCTTTTAACAATGTAGCAATGTCTGATCCTCTCAGCCCCTAGTGACACACCTCCTCCATCAGGGCCACACCTAATACTTCCCAAACTGTCTGGCTGTCTTTCTTCCTTCCTTTGATTTTTTTGAGACAAAGTTTCTCCTTGTAGCCTAGGCTGTCCTGGACTCATTTTGTAGAATAGGCTGGCCTCGAACTCACAGCTATCTGGCTGCCTCTGCCTTCCTGAGTGCTGGGATTAAAGGTTCATGACACCACGCATGGCTGAAGCAAACAGTTTTACCAACTGGGGACCATATATTCAAACATAGCCTATGGGGACCATTCTTACTCAAACCACACTTTTCCGGAAGAGACTGGGGTGGGTGTGAAGGATTGGGATCTAATATTTTTTAAAAAATATTTTATTTAATTTTAATTTATGTGCGTTGGTTGGGGGGCTAGATCTTGGAGTTACAGACACTTGTCAACTGACATGTGGGTGCTGCGAATTGAACCTATGTCCTTTGGAAGAGCAGGCAGTGCTTTTAACCACTGAGCCATCGCTCCAGCCCCAGGGTTGGGATCTTTAGTCCCACTCTCTATCCTTTTTAGAGAGAGTAAGTTGTTTACAAGTGGCCATTGTGTAATCATTGGCCCACTTGGCAAGGTCTCAAAATCCAAAAGGATGGAGTCAAACAGGTGAAGATCATGGGGTGCCAGCTACAGAGGCCATGGAAGCCCCTTGTCCCCTTTCCTCTGTGTTAGCTGACATGTCTCTTCATCTGCACCCTTTGTAATGTCTTACTTGAAACTGCTAAATTAAGTGTTTCTTTGGGATTCATGAGCTAGTCCATCAAATTAGTGGAACCTAGGGAGCGGTCTAGAGAACACTGACTGTAGCCCTTGGGTCAGCAGTACTGGCCGTTTGGCTGGGGCTAATGCATGGGGCGTTGGTGAGGCTGAGAGAGGCAGGGGAGCCGGAAAGATAGCAGGGGCCCTACCCTATAGAGTAGAACTTAGAATGGAGCGACAGGCCCGTTAGCACGGTGGTCCCTGAACATGCCTGTACTGTGATTGCTTGAGTCAACGAGTGTGTTACCTGACTTGGCAAGGGATCTTTCTTTCTTTCTTTCTTTCTTTCTTTCTTTCTTTCTTTCTTCCTTTCTTCCTTTCTTTCTTTCTTTTTTTCTTTCTTTCGATCTTGGCTTATTGAGACAGGGTTTCTCTGTGTAATAGCTCTGGCTGTTCCGAAGCTGTCTTTGTAGACCAGGCTGACCTTGAACTCACAGAGATCCACCTGCCTCAGCCTCCCAAGTGCTGGGATTAAAGGTGTGTATCACCACGCCAGGCTGCAAGGGCTCTTTCTAGATATAATAAAGATTTTGACCCTTTAAAGAAGGCAGTTAGGCTGGATTATGTAGTTGGGCCCAGTATAATCCCAGGAGCCCCCCAAAAGTGAAGGAATCTCTCCAACTGAAAAGTGGAAGTGAGAGCCGGGCGTGGTGGCGCACGCCTTTAATCCCAGCACTCAGGAGGCAGAGGCAGGCGGATCGATGTGAGTTCGAGGCCAGCCTGATCTACAAAGCGAGTCCAGGACAGCCAAGGCTACACAGAGAAACCCTGTCTCGAAAACACCCCCCCCCCAAAAAAAAAAAAAAAGAAAAGTGGAAGTGAGTTGCTATAGAAGGGCAAACTGGAGAGTGAGAGAGGCTTAGTCTCAAGGACCGGTGGGGGCCATGTAGAAAGTTAGAGAAAGACTACAGGGGCAAAGACTGGTCCTTCCTACAAGGGACCTGGCTGCCAGGATGAGATTCTGGCAGCAGCTGGGGTGAGCACGGACACGGGTTCTTTTCTGGAACCGCACTGGTTTGGACTTGTGTGACTGTACACTAAGGGCCAGGCTGAGCCGCTCAGTGGCAGGTGCTGGCCTCCAGAGCGCTGAGCTAGTAAATGTGTTTTACTATTAACTGTTAGTCTGCCCCTACTGTGTTTGTGATTTAGCGGCAGAAGAAAACGGATCTAAAGGGGTTTGGGCAGGGAAATCAACATTTTTAGAGTTTGTATTAGAAATGATCATGAGCCGGGCATGGAGGCACATGCTTGAAGTCTCAGCCGGCACTTGAAGGCTGAGACAGAATGATCATAGCTTTGGGGGCCAGTCTGGGCTACAGGGGACAAGGGCTAGGTCAACCTGGGCCGCGTAGCGAGACCCTGTCCTGAACAATTTGAAAGAGCACAATAGTTCTGTGTGCAAAAATGGATGCAGAGTCTAAACTGACTGGTGGGGACTGCTGTGCTCTCAGCCTCTGGGATCAGACGCTATACCCAGGTGGATGTTAGCGGAGCAGTGGTGGAGCCGAGGGCTCTGCTCACGTCCACTGCTGCGTCACGCCTGCTTGCTGGCTGGGCAGGATCCTCCCACCTGCCGTTGGACGATGCAACGTGATGCGAAGATATAGACAAAGCTAAATTTGACCCACTCCTCATGCAGCTTCCGTTTATCTCTTTATTTTTCATTTTAAAACTTTCAAACAGGCCAGGCATGGTGGCACACGCCTGTAATCCTAGACCTAGCACTCGGGAGGCAGAGGCAGGCGGGTCTCTGTGAGGTCAAGGTCAGCCTGGTCTACAAAGTAAGTCCAGGACAGCCAAGGTTACACAGAGAAACCTTGTCTTGAAAAACCCAAACCCAACCTAAAGCAAACAGACAAACAAAAAACAAAACAAAACAAAAAAAACCCCCAAACCCCAGAGTAGGTAGTTCCTGAGGAATGACACTTGACCTAGTAACAGCGCAAGCAACTACAGTAGGGGTGGTGGGAAGGCGTATAATGTAAGATTTACTTGAGGGGTTAGCAGTGCTTGCTACTCTTACAGAGGGCTGAACTTCAGTTCCCAGCATCTGTATCAGGTGGCTCACAGTCACCCATATCTCCAGCTCTGGGGGATCCGAGGTTCTCTTTTGGGGGCGCCTACACTTACACATGCACATACCCCACCGTACACCAAGTATACACCCACTTTAAAAAGGGCTAGAGAGATGGCTCAGTAGTTAAGAACGTGCACTACTTTTCTAGAGGATCCAGATTGCGTTCCCAGCACCCACGTGGGGCAGCCCACAGCTGCCTTTAACCCCAGCTACAGGGCATCTGATGCCCTCCTCCGGCCTCTGCCGGCACCAAGCACACACACGGTGCACACATACAGACAGAACTCCATATGAAATGAAAAGAAACTTCTACAAAGATTATTTAAGAGCTTATAATTGCCAAAAATTGGCTGTTGACAGGCATGAGGTCAGGGATGACTAAGTGCTGAGCTATCCGGAGTCATTCCCTTGAGACAGGTGCCTCGAGTGACTCAGTGACTGCCCCTCATTTGGAAACCGTCTCTATAGTTTTTTTTTTTCACGTATAAAGATGATTGCTTTATATCTTAACGGCTTTTCCATTTTCCTTTTTAGGTCATGTAGGACATTGTAAATCATGTGAAGATGGGACTCTTGGTATTTGTGCGCAATCTGCTGCTAGCCCTCTGCCTCTTCCTGGTCCTGGGATTTTTGTATTATTCTGCCTGGAAGCTTCACTTACTCCAATGGGAAGACTCCAGTAAGTATGGCCGCTGTGGCTCACCCCAAGCCTTTCCCACGTAGCTGCAGTGCCTGTGGGGCGTAAGGCGTTGTAGTTGCTGCGTGCTGAGAACTCTGATGCTTTCTCCCCACTTCAATCCGCATGCTGTGGCAAATCTCAGCTTCCTTCGTGTGCCCGGTGAGCCTGTGCTGTTCTTCAGTTCACACCTGGGGCTGTACCTGCAGTTTCTAGCTCCTGAAGGAATTGTCTTTTCTAATTAGTGCAGTGTCGTGTCTCTCCCCCCCCCCCCCCCCCCCCCCGTGCTTCTCAGTCACGTCCTCGGGGTTGTTATTGAAGTTGGTTTTTCTGCTCTTAGAGCATCCTTCTTCACTTTGTCCTTGAAGTTTCACTTTGGTGTGCCTTTATTTTCCCTTGAGGAAGTTTTGTCTCCTTCATCTGTGCAGCCCTTTGGTATTGAACTGATACCTGACCTGGCAACTCCCGACCCCTTCCCTCCAGGTGAGCCTCTGGCCTCAGGTGTGGCATAGCGGCTCACGCACAGCCCAACGGCTCTGGTTTCTGTTCCCTGATGTCCTGGAGTTACAGGTGTGCAGTTGAGGTGATGACTTCACTTGTCACCCGTCATTGTCTGTTCTGAGCCACAGCTTGAAGTGTCATACAGGGCACCCCGCATGCCTCTTCTTTGGCTGTTTTGTTTAGTCTTGGTTTAGAAAACATTATGTTGTCCGGTCTGATTCCCACTGATGTGTGTTCTCAAAACCAGTCTTACTTTTATGGGCAGCTCTTGGGCATCAGTGTAGAACTAGAGAGTACGGTCAGCCTCTGGGCTGAGGTTAAGATGGGGTGGAAGAGGCAGCTGGCAGCTGGCTTGCCCCTGTCCTGAGACTCCCCCCCCCAACCCGGCAGCTGTTGTCGGGAGGTGGAGCAGGTGTTTCTCACGTGGCCCAAACTACGAGGGTAATTTTAAGGCAAGATTTAAAATACTGTGTAAAATCTTTATTGCTTTGATTAGAATGTTTGTGCCTCTTTTTTAAAAAATTTAATTTAATTTTTGTTTGTTTGTTTGTTTTTGCCTCTTAAATGGGATGGGGCTGGGGTTCACTTGGTAGGAAGGATGCTTACCTAGTATGTCAAGAACCAATACCGTCCTGGGCTACATGAGATTTTTAAAAAAATAAAATAAAGCTTAGCTTATAATTATCACTACTTAGTGTTTCAAGAAGTTATTCAAATTTGTCTGTCCTGACTTATTAGCATTAAGGTTGAGTGCTTCAAGGTAAGGGCCATTTGTATCAGTGTAGAATCCCAAATGGTCATATGTCAGTGTGTGCAAAGGACAGAGGCCCCCCCACCCCACCCCCGTCGAAGTCATAACTAAGGACCAAATAATGTTTTCCTAGAGAAGTCAAAAGGAATACCTATAAAGCCACGCACTCAGGCAGATAATATATATGTTTTATTTCATCTAATTTAATTCTTAATTCTAGTCCGTGAAGGTGCCATTCCTCTTCATTTTCCAGTTGGGACAAACCACAGCTTTTAATTAATGTGCCAGGGTCACACACGGTGCAGCTGGAATTGGCTTCTGATTTGCCATCGTTAAGACCCATGTCATATGGACAACTATTACAAACAGAGGAGAGAGTTTAATTCTATTGTACTTGATAAGAAGAGAAAAGGTTCTCAGAGACGAAGTAAAAAACAAAAGAGGGAGTAAGAGGAAGGGAGCGAGAGGGAGGGAAACCTCTAAGAGACAGAGGCAGCTGGATTTCTGTGAGTTCGGGGCCAACCTGAGCTACGTAGTGATCCAGGTCATCCAGTTCCCGACTCAGAAAAACGAAAAGTAAAATAACGTAAACAAATCTTTCGGGTTTTTTTGTTTTGTTTTGTTTTTTTGAGACATGGTTTCTCTGTGTAGCCTTGAATGTCCTGGACTGTTGACGAGGCTGGCCTTTAACACAAAGCAATTAGCCTGTCTCGGCCACCTGAGTGCTTGGACTACAGGCGTGTGCCACCTCGCCCGGCTCATAAACAAATCTTTTAAAAATTTTATTAGAGACAAAAAAAAAATTAGTATAGAAAGTAGGTGTTGTGGCACACACACCCAACACCTGAGGAGCTGAAGCAGCCTAGGCTCCATGCCAAGACACTGTTTCAGAAGCAGACAAGTGGAGCCTGGTGGTCCAGGTCTTTAATCTCAGCTACTCGGGAGGCTGACACAAACACATCAAAGGCTCAGGATCTGCCTGGGCTGATTAGTGAGTTCAAGGCTAGGCTGGGCACCTTACTGTGATCTTGTCTGAAAAGTGAGTTCAAGGCTAGGCTGGGCACCTTACTGTGATCTTGTCTGAAAGTTGGAAACAAAACAAAACATAAAAGGAACTTAGAACATGGCTCCGTCTGTCCTAACATGGAGCCCTGGGGCCAGCCCCCAGCACTTAGCCTCGGGCTAAGACGTTCTGCTCCTATGACGAGAGAGTAACTGGTGTCAGACTTAGCTTCACCTGTGTCAACCATGGGCCACAGGGTGTAGATTTCAGCCCTTGAGAAGGAAAGCCCTGAGGGAGCTCCACGGCCGCCCAGCCTCCTGGCAGTGCACCACCTCTCTGTTCAGAGGTCAGTGTGTGTGTGTGTGTGTGTGTGTGTGTGTGTGTGTGTGTGTGTGTTGAGGGTGGGGAGTGGGGGAGGTGGGGGTGGGTTGTTTCTTCTGCTAGTCAGAGCTACTAGGAGCACCATTGGGGGGTTTGAAACAGTGGGAATCTGTGGCATGGGGGTGCTCAGACGTCTGTGGGAGGATTCCAGTGAGTCCGGGCTGTCACATGCAGAGCGGAAACAGTGAGGCTTCTACGGTTCTGCCCTCGGATGACATAGAAGTGGCAGAGCAGGCGTGATGGGGGAGGCGTGCTGGGACATCAGAGTTCCCGCCCTGCAGTGGAAAGCTCTCAACACTGGGTACGCCGAGGCACTGAAAGCCCACGCCTTAGGCGTCAAGGTCTCACAGGACCCACTATGGGCCCACTCTCAGAAGGCCGACAGAGCGCCCAGAAGACAGCCTTTGAAGTTTGGGATGCCTCAAACTTAGAAAACAACATGTGTGTCAGTAACTATTCACTCCCCGAAAACTTCTGTGTGGGAGAGGACTTGTAAACAAATGTCTGTGGCAAGTTTATTAACAATAGGCAGGTACTGGAAGCACCCTCAGTTTCTGTTAGTGATGAGTGAAACACGCGGTGCTGGTAGTGCACGTGGAACACCACGTAGCAACGAAGAGGGAACAGGCTACTGTCATGTGATACAACATGGGTGAATCCCATAGCCATGCGCTGAGTGAAAGAAGCTAGGCAGAAAAGAGTATAAATCATGTGATTCCATTTAGATTAAGTTCTAGAAAGGGTTAAACTAGTCCTTGGCTGTAGAGATTACATACATTAGTGGTTGATATACGCAGAGGATTGTGGGAACTTGAAGGAATTTTTCTGGGGAGATGAAATGCCGTCATGCCCACAAAAGTATGCATATTTGCTAGAAATCGGAAGGTCTGTCTACTTAAGTGTAAATTTTATTTCTATGCATTTTTAAAAAAATAAAAATATATTTCATTAAAATCTTTATTTTAAAATAGAAAGTTAGGGCCAACAAGATGGCTCAGTGAGTGAAGGTGCTTTCTGCAAAGCCTGGTGACCTGAGGTTGATCTCCAGCCACCTCTGAGGTAGAAGGCGAGGACAGAATCCTACAGGTTGTCCTCTGACTTTCGTGTGTGTACCGTGGCATGCCTGTGCATGCACACGCGTACACACAAAATAAATAAATTAATTCATTAAAAAATGATTTATTAATATTATTATTTTCTACATATGAGCATTTTTCTGCATGTACTTAAGTGCCCCATGTGTGTGCCTGGTGTTCAGAGAGGTCGAAAGAGGGAATCACATCCCTTAGGACTGCAGTTAAAGATGGTTATGTGCCACCACGTGAGTGCTGGGAATCAAACTTGGCTCCTCTACAAGAGAAACAAGTGCTCTTACTTGCTAAGCCAATCTCTAGACCTTAATTTTTTTTTTAACTGAAAAAAAAAAGCATTAAAGTCTGCTGTGACACCCCAACACAGGAAGCTGTCGGAGGAGTGTGTGCACAGAATTTCGGTCACGAGGGACAGGAGTGCTCAGATCTAAGGGCAAAGATGGGCTGTCCTACTTTGTTTTCAGATAGTTGCATAATTCAGTCAGACAAATTCAAGTCAAATCCTTCTCATATCTCACACAAAACTCAATTCCATATCAAGTTTATAAAGAGTATAATATTAAGGTTGAAAAGTATATTGACATGACATCAAGCTCAGGAATCATAAAAGAGGAGAGTGCAAAGTGTTATATATTGTCTAGAAAATTTTTACATGAAGGAAATTGTAAAGTTTTAAGCAAAGATAAATAACAAATAACATTTTTATTATATATGACAGAGTTTTTGTTTTTGTTTTTACAAATCCACTTTTCTTTATTTACTTTTCATTCATTTAAATTCAGGAGGGAACAGCATGGATTCATTGTCCAGTGGCCTTTGTTGGAAGGCTGCTGTGGGTGTTGTTTTTAATCAAAAACTCAAATGTTTGATTTTTACCAGTAAAGGCAGACACTGGAGTGAAAGCCTGTCAGCTCAGAGAGGCAGAAAAAGCGCCCAGCTGACCTTTCTACTCCTCAGAAATCCCAGAAGGAAAAACCCCTTCTCCTCTGTGATGTCTTAAAAATCCTCAAACTGAAGGTCCCTCCTTCCTACTTCCTGTGTGTTTATCTGTCCGTCATTCTTCCTCTCACTTTCTATGGTTTTTCTTTTTCCCCTCCGCCTCTTGTCCTATGGCTGACTTTAGTTAATTCTGTTTACAGAAAGCTCTTGGATTAAAGGGGTGTGCTAGGGCTGAGCCACACCACAACTAGAAACAGGTTTTTTTCCAGTATACAATCTTGGGGTTCACTGTGTGATCAAATTTGGGGGGTTTGACAAGAACTGTGCCACTGTTCTCATGGTCCCGGGTTACCTTTCCCCAGATCACTCTGGCTTGGTCTGGCTTGTCTCCAGGGGTCAGTGTGTTGTTTTTGCTTTACACACATAAGCACATCTCTTGTCTGAGTAGAGCTCAGTTTCATCGGGCATAAACGCCTTCAGTTTTAAGAAGAGCTATGAGCCAGATGTGACGGTGCACACCTTTAATCCCAGCACTGGGGAGGCAGAGGCAGGTGATCACTGTGAGTTTGAGGCTAGCCTAGTCTACAAAGTGAGTCCAAATCAGCCAAATCTACACAGAGAAACCCTGTCTCAAAAAACCAAAATAAATAAATAAATAAATAAATAAATAAATGTGTGCTCTTTGGTGCTGGAGACCTTGCTTACGGCCAGCAAAAGTGGCCTTGAACCACAGCCTCCCAGGCCTGTTTCCAGCAGAACCCAGTAATATGTCCCCAAAGTTCAGCAGTCATAGTAGAGGTTTTATTTTGTTTTTTTAAATATAGTTTTAAATTGTTTGTTCGTGTTTATTTTCTTACTTGTTGAGTTGTAGCCTCACCACATTTCCTGAGTTATTCACAGCTTTTTGGCCTAAGTAATTCTCCCATCTGTCTGTCTGTCTGTCTGTCTGTCTGTCTATATCTATTTGTTTTTGAGTCAGGGTCTCACTACATAGTCCTGAGGCCAGGAACTTGCTGTATGAGTAGCCTGGGCTTTAACCTGTATAAATAGGCCTGCCTTTGTCCCTCAAGTACTGGGATTAAAGGTGTGTGCCCACACTTTTTCTCTCTTGTAGCTGCTCCCAAATAATTCACCCCTTTACGTTACCTTGGGTGGTTGCGATGTGAGTGCACAGGAGGGGATGCACAGGATGTGGCAGGATGTGCCCAGGGTTCTGTAGGGAGGCGGTGCATCACCTTTGGAGTTTGGTCTTGGGAAGGAGTCCTGTGACTGTTTTACTGTGATGCTAATGATGTCTCCACAGGAGGGACACACTAGAGCCATTGAAGTAGGTGAGGTGAGCGCACTTACTGAGAGGGCGCGTGCTAATAAAGATGTCTATACGCGCTCACACACTGGAATGCATGCGGATGCACACCTGTGTGCACAAGGGCAGTCCTTTGCGAGGAATGCAAAACCCAGAGCAGGAAGGATGCATAGGCAGGGTGGTCCTTGCATTCTGCTGGTCAGGGATTTGGGGTAAACACATGTGTTTATATTGCTGTTCTCTCCTGGCTCTTAGGATCGACAGCCCTGTGAAAAACATTTAAAAAGAAAGACAAAAACGCGTGTATAAGTGTGTGTGTGCCTGAGTGCGTGTCTGTACCTGATGTGCATGCATCAGTTACACACAGTCACGAGCTACTGTGGTGCTTTAGATAGGAATGCCCCCCACTCCCTGAGCCCCCCCAGCACCCCCCCATAGGCTCAGAGATTTGAATGCTTAGTTACCAGGGAGTGGCACTGTTAGGAGGTGTGTCCTGTTTGTCCTCCAACAAGGAGGCAGCCACTTGCAAGGAGGACAGGTGTGTTACTGGGGCCGGGGCTTTGGGGTTTCAGATGCTCAAGCCATGCCTTTTCCTGCTGCCTGCTGATCCAGATGTAGAGCTCTCAGCGATCTCTCCAGCACCATGTCTGCCCTCATGCTGCCGGGCTTCCTACCATGACGATAATGAACTTCACCTCTGAACTGTAAGCCAGTCCCAGTGAAATGTTTTTCTTTATAAGAGTTGCCGAGGTCGGTTGTGGCGTCTGTTCACAGCAATAGAACATTGACTAAAGACAGCCCGTGGGTGCTGGGAGCTGAACTCGGGGCCTCTGGAAGAGCAGCCAGTGCTCCTAAGCGAAGGACCGTCTCTCCAGCACCTACTGAAATATCCTGAAGATTCATGTTCTTGGAGCATAGCTCATGCAGCTTACGTTTTTGTGAGAAAAGGGTCGTATGTAGCCCAGGGTAGCCTCGGATTTGCTTTGTAGCTGAGAATGATCTTAAGTTCCTTGTTTTCGGCCTCCGTCTCCCTAGTTCAGAGATTGCCAGCGTGTGCCTCCATGCCCAGCTCGCACGCATGCTTTCGCCCCTATTAGGGTGTTTTGTAGAACTTCCACAGTTTAAAGTTGACATTCATGAGGCTTAACATTATTATTAAAACCTTGTTTGAGATCACACGCCTGGAGCTGTAAAGTCTGGGTCATTCTTACACGGTTTTATAGATGGGGAAACTCAGGCTTTGCCGGGGTTTGTTTGTTTTGTGACAGGATCTCACGACGTAGCCCTGGCTGGCCTAGATCTCACAGATCTCCGCCTGCCTCTGCCTCTGCCTCTGCTTACAAGGACTAAAGGCGTGTTCTGTCTCTCCCCCGTGGGAAAACTGAGTTTTAAGTGAGTTGGTCTTGAGTGAGGACAGGTCTGCACTCTGGGCTCAGTGTTGGTGTCTAGGGGTCCGATCCCCCCCAGATTCCTTTTGTCTGGAGCTGTCTTTCCTTTCGCTTGCCCCTCAGTCGCATTTCTGACCACAGCCACTTGGTGAGTTTCGAGTTTACTTCAGAGGAATCAGAACGAAACGACAGGGGAGCCAGGCTCAGTACAAGTAAACTGAGAGCGATTGTGCACACATCCATGTGGAGGCTGTATCCGTGTTTGAACAGTACCCTCCCAGGTGTTGTACTGTAAAATTACATCAGAAATCATACTAATATCAGTGCACAGTGGTACTAACTGTAGTAGAGCTTGTTAGTACGCAGTCCACAGTCAACTGACATTGTGGCTGAGCCAACTCAGATCTGAGATGTCAGCAAGAAAAGCAGTGATTTCATACCATGGCCATTTTAAGGCAGCACTGGAAACTTCCCGAGACTAGAGCAAGGGTCAGAATGGTACGCGTGGGTGGAGGGCAGCCAACCGTCTGAGGGCAGTGGCTCACTGCTGCACGGACTGCCGGCTGCTCGCCAGGCACAGACTTCAGTTTGCAGTGCGCTCCGGACAAATGCTCCTTTTGGTTTTACTTAAATCAGATTAAAAAAAAATTTTTTTTTTGAGACAGAGTTTCTCTGTAGCCTTGGCTGTCCTATACTCACTTTGTAGATCAGGCTGGCCTCGAACTCACAGATATCCACCTGCCTCTGCCTCCCAAGTACTGGCATTAAAGGTATGCACCACCACACCTGGCTTTAAATCAGATTTATTAAAAAAAAATAATTCAGTAATTTCTTTTGTAGACTTCTGATAAATAGGTACAGTCTAATTATCTAATTCCGATAAATAGGTACAGAGTAAAAGGAAAGATACGTGGGGTACCTTGTGTCACAAAGAGTGAACTTGCATTTTTTGGGTCAGTTTGTGGAGTATTATAAAAAGCCTTCAGTAAGCTGTTCTAGAATCATACTTTTTTTTTTTTCTTCTTGAGACAAGGGCCTCGTGTGGCCCAGACTGACCTAAAACTATGTAGCTGAGGCTGACTTTAAACTGCTGATTCTTCTGCCCCACCTCCTGCTTGCTGGGATTACAGGTGTTTGTCACCACACCTCATTTTTGTGTGGTGCTGGGCACTGAACCCAAGGCTCCACGCATGCAAGGCCCATTGCCCTGCCCCATCACGCGGCTTCCTCTGTGTGTGTGCCTGATGAGAATTGGGCCGCTCTCTGTTCTTGCTCATTGGCTGTTGTTGACAGCCTTCGCCATCCACACCCCTCTCAGGTTCTGAATTCACGCTGTTGCCCTCTTGTCCTTTGCCACCATCTTCCTCCTTTCTTGGGGCTGGATACAGTGCCTCCTGTGTCTTTGAAGCTGCGAATACCCAGACTGATCTCTCTCCACAGCGAGGAGGGGCTCTTGCCATCACACATATGAAGACATTTCTATTGTCAGACAACGAAAACAGTAGTGTTGTTGCTAACATGTGGAGAAAAAAAAAAGGGCTCTCCCTCTCTCTCACCTCTCTCCCTCCTTCTTTCTTTTCCTCTGTCTCTGTCTCCGCTCTCTGGGGTACCCCTCCCCCGTTTCCTTCTCTCCACGTGCTCATTTAATAAACTTCCATATAATAATAATAATAATAATAATAATAATAATAATAATAATAATAATAATAATAATAATAATAATAATAAGGAACCATTTGAAAACTAGAGGGAGCAGAGACAGAAGCCCCCAGGAGAGGAATTTAAAGCGTTTGACAGTGAGAGCAGGAAGGGTGGAGCCTCACTAAGGAGCCTGAGGAGAACGGCTTCCATGAAGTCACACCTACTCTTAGACTTTGGAGAAGCCTCAGGCTTTCAGAGCCAGGCTGGAGAGAGCTCAGCGGTCAGCTCGGGGGTCAGCGTGCACTGCCTCTTGCAGAGGACCTCGGTTCAGTTCCTGAAACTCACGCCATGTGTGTCTGTGACTCCAGGTCCAGGGGGATGTAGCCCGACCTGTCTGCCCTCCCTGGGCACCTGCACATGTGCACATGCCCACACAGACATACAAACACAGAATTCAAAATCCTTAGAAGGAAAGAGTCTAAGCAGAACGGTCAATTAGAAGGAAGTAAAAGATTGCCTTTGTGACAGTGCTGTGACAAGTGGCAAAGAGCAACCAAGAGAGGAATGAGTGGCTCGGCTCTTGGCTTCTGAGGCTGTCTGCCGTGGCTAGGCAGGTGTGACAGAGCGGAGCAACGGACAAGAAGGCAGCGAGGAAGCAGAATGGTGCCCGCTGCTTTCTCCTTTGCCGGCTTCTGGTCTATCCAGGTCGCCAGGCTGTGAGGTGGTGCCACCCACCCATCTTCCACACTTAGTTAGCTCATCTTGGAAATACCCTCAGAGACATGGGGGGGGGCGGGAGATGTGCTTTATTAATCTTCCAGAAACTTCTGGTTGGACACAAGAGTAAGCATCAGAGTGTCTTAGGTGTCTAAGAGCAGGACAGAAACAAAGCCTTAAACACAGGCCTCCTCAGGGAAGAGCTAGGCATGGTGGTGCACTGCAGTCTCCCTGCTTTGAAGGTACAGGAAGAAGGCTTATCCTCAGCTACAGAGCCAGTCAGTCTAAGGCCAGCCTGGGCTACATGAGACTGTTAAAATGAAAACAAAGGTCAAACACAGTAACGACAGAAAATCATAGGGGAAAATGTTCAGTTTCTTTCAACTAAATTTAAGGACTCTGTGTTATTAAGGCTACCACAGACTAAATTAGCTACAGAGCCTATGCCAGCGAAGAGAGCTTCAGGGTTTGGAATTTACAAGGGCTGCTGTTTAGAACACAGACCTGCAGACCTGCAGGTACCCTGATGGGTCATCGCTCGGTCTGGCCTTGATGCCATCCCTAACGTGCAGGAAGAAGCCCTGCTCTGATCCCAGGGACGGCATCAAAGCTGTGGAGACCCCTGTATCTGGGGCAGGGAGGGAGTGGGCAGCAGGGTTAGAAGGCCTGAGTTCAAGGCCAGACTGAGCTGTCTGAGACTCTGTCCAGAGACTGAGGGACGAGGGTAGGGCTTGATATCCCAACAGGAAATGGGCAAAGAACTGTAGCAGGCATTTTAAAGAATTAAGAAACCCCTGAGACTAGGCGTAGGAAGACAGACAAACACTCAGACTACAAAATGCTCAAGTTAAACCAAAATGGCACTTTCTACCTCTTTGGCAAGAATTCCAATAGATGTCTATGTTGCTGGCAGGGAGTAGACGGTGCGACTGTTGTGGAGAGCAGTGTGATAGAACTGACTTAAGCGTGTCACCTGGCATGCCTCTCCTTTCCCCTTTATATTCCACACAGCTCAACAGAGACATGCATTGTCTTGGACCAAGCAGCTGGAAGACGATTGAACTTCCACCCCGAGGGTGGGGGCGCGAGGGCTAGAAGCAGGGTGACGTCATAAATGGTACACAGCAGCCTGGCGCCAAAAGCTATAGACGTGAGATATGGACAGGATATAGAAAGAAAAGAAAGCTCTGTTTGAACTAATAGGAGAGTAGAATTTATACAGGTACGATTTCAGCCCTTGGGAAGCTCAGGCAGGAGGATTTCCGTGAGTGAAAGGCCAGCCTGGGTTGCAGAATCTCAAAAACAAAACATCAAGCCTGCGGAAAGTACACGTGCAGAGGCTGTATGTAGGCTCTAAGAAGGGTGAGCTGAAGCGTACCAGCACTCAGGAGGAGAGGCAGGTCAGTCGCTGTGAGTTCGAGGCCAGCCTGGTCTACAGACTGAGTTCTAGGACAGCCGGGGCTACACAGAGAAAACAAAACAAAAGAAAGAAAGAAATGTGAGCTGAAAGATTCAGAACTGTTGAACTTGGGACTGGGGCTCTGGCCCACGCTAAGCTGCGGTGGATTCAGTTGCCAAAAAAGAAAAGAATAAATAAATCTTAAAAAAAAAAAGAAGAAGAAGAAAAGAAAAAAAAATTAGATAATTTTGAACAAAATTAGAATTGCCTGCTATTCAGAAGAGAACACAAACATAAAACACAATAGGGAGAATGCTCCGTACCTGCATACAGATCTTCCAGTGGTAAATTCAATACTCGTGTAGATTTATGTGCAGAATATAAGGCGTTTACGATTTAACAGTGAGATGATAAGCAGCCTGGTTAAAAATGAGCGGGAGACTCGGGAGGCGCTTCGAGAAAGGGAACCTCTAAGGGACTCGAGCACACGGGGGACAGTTCTCAGCCTTGATCACCAGGCACATGGGAAACCACAGAGACTCTGCCTGCCGGAAGGATGAAGGTATGAAGCATGGGGAGATGCTGGCTGGGATGTGCAGCGCCAAGCATCCTGTAGTCTGTCGCAAATGGAGATGCTACAAGTACTTTGGAAGATGATTTGGCAGGTTTTTTTTTTTAAGCATGATAAACATGGTTGCCAAATGATACATATGCTTATTTAAGTATATGTGTTAGAAAAATTATGTAAGCCCGTGTCCACACACAGACCTGCACTGGAATGCTACCAGCAGCTCCACAACGCCAGCCTAGCCCAGCTGTCTGTCAGCAGGTGGCTAGACAGACAAAACTGTGGCATTTCCAGCCGGGCATAGCGTCACACGCCTGTGGTCCCGGCACTCGGGGGGTTGAGGTGGGGTGATCAGAAGTTCAGGATCATCCAACACCACCTAGCAAGCTCCAGGCCAGCTCAGGCTACCCAGGACCCTGGTGTAAACAAAAAGACGTGAGCGCATAATGGAGTACTACGCAGCAATGTAAAAGAAGCAAATTGGGGATCTGGAGAGATGGCTCAGGAGGTAACGCTTGTGTGAGCATGAGGACCTGAGCTCACTGCCCCCCGCCCCCACCGCTCACTCCCTTACCCCCCCCCCCCAGCACTCGTGTTAAAGCACTGGGCATAGTCACCCACACCTGTAAAACCAGGAAGACAGAGACAGTTGGATCCCAGGAGCTCACTAGCCAGAAAGCCCAGTCTGGTGAGTTCTTGGAGTTGGAGAGATGGCTCAGTGGTTAAGATCACTGGCTGCTGTTCCAGAGGACCTGGGTTCAGTTCCCAGCACCCATATGGTGGCTCACAACTATAACCCTCTGCCCCTCCCCCACCCAGTCTCAGAGGATCCAGTGCCCTTTTCTGGTCTCTATGGGCACTACATGAACACGTGCACTTACATGCCAGGCCAACACACACACACACATACACATACACACACTTCTCAAAATAGTGAGTTCCAGGTTCTTTTTTTCTATCTTGTTCTTCTTGTTGTTTTGAGACAGGATTTTATTATACAGCCCTGACGGGCCTGGAACTCTCTGTGTAGACCAAGATGGCCTCAAACTCAGAGATCCACCTGCCTCTGGCTCCCGGGTTTAACACCTGGCCACTTACAGCTTCAGTAAGAGACCCTGTCTCAAAGTATTAGACAGGGAGTGACCGAGGAAGACACCCAGTGTCAATCTCTGGTCTCCACACATGTGTACACGGGCAAGCATGCCAGTACATGCATGCGCGCACATTTGTAGAGCACACATACACCAGAACCGAATTGACACACGCAATACCACGGGTGAATACCTAACTCATTCTGAGCCAAGAAACTAGATGCAAAAGAATAGAGCAAATTGGCTCAGTGGGTAAAGGTGCTTGCTGCCAAGCCCGAAGACCTGAGTTCAATCCTTGGGATGGAAAGAACCAACTCCCAAAAGTTATCCTCTGACAGCCATGCTCTTAACATGTGCGTGCCCCTCCCCTGCCCGGAATAGGAACATACTGATTTATTAGTTAATTAATGTATTATTAGTTAATTTATTATTAGTTAATTAATTAACTAAGAGGGGGATGCCAAGGTCCGATTTATGTCGCTCTCCAGCTGGTAGGGTGTGGCACTCAGTATAGTGGGATAGTTGTTTCTGTGTGCCTGTACTTTTCACGGCAGCTAGGACAGCCACACCAACAAAGGTGACCAGCAGTGACGTGAGCCCACAAGACACTGCTGTGGGAGTGAGCCAATACTAAGATAGAGAACCATGCTTGCTGAGGGCCAGAAACTGTGTGGTTGCTGAGACGCTGAATCTCCCTAGTTTGTTTCAGAGTTCAGCATCATTTTCAACCCAAAATCTGGGAAAGATTGAGGGTTTTTTTTCTGTCTCTTATTTTTTTTTTTTGTAGAAATTGACAATGGATTTAAAAATGCATGTGAAAGTACAGAGACCCTCATATAGTAAAGGCATTTTTTAGAAAAAAAGCAGGTGGGAGAAGGGTTCCCATGGCCTGCTGTGAGATTTCTTGTGGAACTACAGGATGGCAGTGCTGGATAAAGTGCTCATGCAGATCAGTGGGGCAGCAGAGTCCAGAAACAGACCCACACATGCGTGGCCAACTAATGTTTGGCCGGAGGGTCAGAGCCCTTCGGCCCTCCGACAGTGCAGTTCCCTGACAGTGCGGTCCGAACACTTAGCGATTGCAGAAGAAACACAGACTGACCTTTGTCTCTTACCAGCTACAGAAGTTCCTCGGAATGGTTGATTCATCAACCTTCCTAATGCCCGACCCGTTCCTGCAGTTCCTCGTGTTGTGGGGATGCCAACCGTAAAATTATTTTCGTTGCTCCTTCATAACTGTAATTTTGCAACTGTTAGGACTCCTAATGTTAACATCTGCTGTATGACACCCCCCCAAGGCTTCGAAACCCGCAGCTTGAGAGACACTGGCCTAAGTAGAGAGAAGAGCGTAAAGGCTGCAGGTACAGGAGGGGAATCCAAGTCACCTTAGGCTTGGTAAACTGTCTAAAAAAAAAAAACACTTAGTATATTGAACTTGCTAAAAAATAAAAATTTCGTCAGGTGGCGCACACCTTTAGTCTCAGCACTCGGGAGGCAGAGGCAGGCGGATCTCTGTGAGTTTGAGGCCAGCCTGGTCTACATAACGAGTTCAAGGGCAGCCAGGGCTACACACAGAGAAACCCTTGAAAAACCATAAACAAACAAACAGATGAGCGGAGTGTGGTGCTCCGGCTTGAGGAGGCTGTAGGCAGCCGGTGTAACATACAGCTTACCTCAGAACTCTTCTTGTGATCCTCACACTCTGCAAATGAAGGCGGGAGGGCCGGAAGCCCAAGTTGATCCTTGGCAGCACAGTGAGGGAGTTCCGTGCCAGCCTGCATGACAGGGAGACCTGTCTCAACCACTCTCCACCCCCCCCCCTTTCTCTGTTTTCACACATGCACACACACGCGCACACATACGCACACACACATACGCACACACACATACGCACACAAAATGAGAGAGGTTCTGCCGTTCTCCCATGACTCTCCTCCTCCCTGTCTTTCTCTTTGTCCGCAGTCTTCCCTTTCATGTTGTGTGTTTTGACCACTTACGAAGTCTTACGAGCCAGGACAGGAAGACAAAGGGCCAATTAAAACCGGGCAGAGGTACAAATAGGCGCCTCACTAAAGCAGACCTACAGATGGCAGGTTATCATTTGAAAAGCTGCTCACCATATTAGTAATTAGGAGAAGTGCAAATTAAAGCCGTGGAAATAGACTACTCTAATAACCTTTTAGAACAGCAAAAATTAAAAGACTCTATCAGGTTAGCGACGGGCTAGCCACTGCTGCAGGGAGGTTCGGGGTGGAGGTGGGGGGGGGTGATGTAAAATGGTACAGCCATTTTGAAAACCAGCTTGGCAATATTTTGAAAATTAACATTCAGCCAGCATCCCTCTAGCCATACCACACTAAGAGAAATTAAAGCATATATCCATGCCCAAACTCGTACAGAAGGTTTTTTAAAGCAACTTTTATTGTAATGGCCCAAACTGGAAACAACTTGAACAATAAACCGTGGTGTGTGTACGCAGTGGGGTGCCGCTCTGTTTTCAAACGCACAAACGACTGATGCCCGTATTAGCTTGCACGAATCTCAAATAGTTATCCTGGGTGAAGGAACCCACTTTGTGATATATTTGTGCAGAATTCTATGAAATACAAAGCAGAGCTGGGCCTCGTGAATGACTGGGGCGTAAGGAGGGTGTAGGGTTGCTTTATGCTCATTAGCTTAGTTGTGGCGTCACACGGTACGTCTCAGATAATGACTGTCACAGTACATCAGTGTGTACACCTTCCAGGGGGGTACTTTAGTATATGTGAACTGTAATTTGGTGATGCTGTCTGAAAAACAGCCAGAGAGTAAAACCAAAACCCAAAACAAAACAAAAGCAAAAAACAAAAACAAAAACAAAAACAAAAAACCACCAAAAAACAACAACAACAAAAAAACCCTACCCATGAAGGAACACTGCTTCGATAGAATTGCCATTTCAAGATCAATAAAAGCCAAACGATGATGAACTGTTTTATCATTAAAGAAAGCAGCTGTCAGCCGGGCGTGGTGGCGCATGCCTTTAATCCCAGCACTTGGGAGGCAGAGGCAGGTGGATCGATGTGAGTTCGAGGCCAGCCTGGTCTACAAAGTGAGTCCAGGACAGCCAAGGCCACACACAGAAACCCTGTTTCGAAAAACAAAAACAAAAACAAAAACAAAAAAAAAAAAAAGAAAGCAGCTGTCGTCCTGTCCTGTGCTGTAATGGGCAGAGAAACTGCCTTTTAAGAATGAGAGACTGGGCCGGGCGTGGTGGCGCACGCCTTTAATCCCAGCACTCGGGAGGCAGAGGCAGGCGGATCGCTGTGAGTTCGAGGCCAACCTGGTCTACAAAGAGAGTCCAGGACAGCCAAGGCTACACAGAGAGACCCTGTCTCGCAAAACCAAAAAAAAAAAAAAAAAAAAAAAAAAAAAAAAAAAAAAGAATGAGAGACTGAAGAAAATTCACTGCCTGTTAAGGGCTGACAAAGTTGAAACTCCCGGGAGGGATTGCAAGAGGAGTGGGCCAGGAGCCTGGTAAACAGGTAAACAGTAAACCTTGGCTCCACCCTCAGGCAGCGTTGTCCAATCAGCATTTGGCATCATCACAAATTAAAGGAGGATGTTATGTTGCCAGTTACGGACAGGATCTAAATACGAAGAGAGTTCAGGAGTCAAAGCACTTTTCTTGCATTATTTGGTAGTATATACAGATACCTTGATACCCTTGTTAAGTGGGCAGGTGAAGTTTCTAAGTTAAGAAAAGAGCGTGTAGGTGAAGTACACAATTTAAAGACCAACTATAGGGATGGCTCAGTGGTTAGGAGTTCTTTTGCTGAGAACTCAAGCACTCAGGCTTTTCAGAACTGCACCTCTAGGGGGAACTCTTGCGCCCTCTTGTGGTCTTCCTGAGATCCTGCACTTGCATGCACACTTATGCCCCTACTTAGACCCGAACAATTCAAAATGAGCTAAGATCTTAAAACAAAACAAAAAACCCCAAAACACTTAACAAGCAAAAATGTAATAATAGGGGTGGGAAGGAATCAGGAAAGTCAACGCGAGAAAAAATAGTGTTGAAGGAACGCCCACAGTATTTGGACTAAACAGTGACACTTAAAGCAGGAGAGCCATGCACCATGTGTTGTTTCTGACAAAAGCAAGGGGTTGTTTTCTTTTTTTTTTTTTTAATTAAAAAATTTTTTTTAAAATAGAGCTTCTCCGTGTAGCCCTGGCTGTCCTGGAACTCACTCTATAGACCAGGCTGGCCTCCAACTCAAGAGATCCCACTGCCTCTGCCTCCTGAGTTGCTGGGATTAAGGGCGTGCACCACCACTGCCCAGCTACTCCAGTTTCACTTAATGTTGTTGTCGAAACAGATTAGGTTCATTTAGCACTGACCTTAGCTATGTTCATCTTACCCAAGTGTGGTGTGATAAATCGTGGAAGGGCCGCTGTGCCCCACACTCTCCGAGGCTCTAGACTCTGTGCGTGCTCCCTGACCTGCAAGCTGAGCTAATTGCTGTTTGGACACAGTGTTTCTACTTGAAGGAACGACGGGGAGGCAAAGGATGACTGCCTTATCTAGGGCTGGGTGTGAATGACCTCTTCTCAGAAAAAGGAAGCCGCCAACTGTGCGTGGTAATAACAAAACCCCAGCTTTTAAGTGATTACAATTCTGGAGAACTTGTATCCACTCCTCGTGTGTGGCCTGAAAACACTAACTCACCCCAGTTAGTGCACCTCGGTACTCTAGCATCCCCCCAAGTCCGCTTGCAGCTGGGTGGATAGGGTGAGGAGAGGTAGACAGAGCGCATGGGGGAAGTTAACACTTTGATTACCGGTTGGCCTCACTGTCGCTGTGTTTCCTTGTTTGTGGGGCCAAGGTATTCTGTAGGTCAGGACAGTAGTGTGTCCCTTGATGGATGGCCATGCTATACCCAGAGCAAATGGGACTATCATAGTAGCTTCCATGAGCCTGCAGCTCCACTGTGTAAGCACCTTCTGCTAGGGTCCGTAGTGATGTTAGCAAGCGTGGCTGTGTTGTGGGGTCATTGTGAAACGTGCAAAGATGGTCATAGTCTCAAGGAACAGTGATGCCCCACTCACCTCCTTTGTTTTGTTTTGTTTTCAAGACAAGAGTTTCTCTGTGTAGCCTTGGCTGTCCTGGACTTGCTTTGTAGACCAGGCTGGCCTTGAATTTACAGAGATCTGCCTGCCTCCCTCAGTGCTGGGATTACAGGTGCGGCTACTGCCTATCCTGGTATCTGTGTACGGTGGTGATGGCAGTTTGCGGCAGGACTTGCTTCCCTGGATCTCTTGGGGTGGCTCCGCGCAGTGCCTGGCGCTTCCCTTTGCAAGTGCCCCACATTCCTGGACCCTTCAACATCCTGGCATCTCCCTCATACATTAGATTTCACCTGCACAGCCCACTCCAGAGTTCTATGCAAGAAACCTGACCCTGTTAAACATTGCCTGGACTCACCATGTTCCTAGACCCTTGGGACAAGCCTTTGTGACCCCGTAAGGACTTGCATTCTAAATACACGCTTGGAAAAAACAATAGCACCATGTAGAATGTACATTGTCAATGCTGCCGCCAAGCTCCCTGCCAGACCCAGGCACAGCAATGACGTGGTGCCTTCTCCGTCTGGACTTCTGCATTAGTTACGTCTTACAAACAGCAGCTGACACCATATGGGGAGGATGAGGTTATTTACCTCAAGATTTAGGAGCTGCAGGGAGTTTGTGGCAGGACCTCCTCGTGTCCCCGGATCAGGAAGCTGCTGAGCGTAGGCGCCCTCTCCGGCTCCACAGCTCCTGCCCACAGCACAGCGTCAGGGGACCAGGTGTTCAGATCTGGGAGCCTGTGGGGGACACTTCACATTCAGTCAGCACAAGATGAAAACGGAAGAAATTTGCAAAAAGATAATGTCACTCTCATCTTCTTTTGTGAAGTGCAGTTCTTCATAAAATTGTGTTTCTGATGATATCTAATGAGTTTATTGTTGATGTTGGCTGAGTCGGCCTTTTTAAATTGTTCTCATTTCTAACATAGAAAAGTTAACGTAAGTATTGACTGATACACAGATGCTCTTGACAGCCCTCAGGAAGTTTGACCATTAAACTCACCAAACAAAAATTTAAAAAAAGGCCAGGCGTGGTGGCGCACGCCTTTAATCCCAGCACTCGGGAGGAGGCAGAGGCAGGTGGATCACTGTGAGTTCAAGGCCAGCCTGGTCTACAAAGCAAGTCCAGGACAGCCAAGGCTACACAGAGAAACCCTGTCTCAAAAAACCAATATTACAAAACAAAACTAAAAAACCGATCCGGAAGGCTGACACGCTTTGGTGCTGCTGTTTTTCCAGCACCATTAAAAGCTGACACTGGAGAGGTTGACTGGCTTTTCAGTATGCATTCTATGAGCTGATCTGTTTGTTGGGTGACTTTCAGAAGTTTGTTTATGGCATAGTAATTTGAATAGGTTTAAGACAAAAAGCAAGCAACAACCCAACTTACAGTATGCTTTTTACCTTCACAGTAGTGCAAAACGTCTTCCTGCACATGTGTACTGCATATAGACTCAAGTGAGCACGCGCGCGCGCACACACACACACACACACACACACGCACACACACGCACATATACCAAAATAAACTTTAAAGTCCCCACACAATCACCCCCTTCTCACTCACAGTGCCGTATTCAATACATTGCACAAAACGTGCAGCACATTATCTCATAGGCATAACCACAGGTGACGATTTAGCCTAACTGTGCAATTTAAGTGTCCGACATGTTTAATAAGGCAGCCTAAGGTAGCTGTAGTTGACAGGTAAGGTGCATTGCATCGTACGCTGTTTGTTTTGAGACAGGGCGGCTTCTTCTTCTTCTTCTTCTTCTTCTTCTTCTTCTTCTTCTTCTTCTTCTTCTTCTTCTTCTTCTTCTTCTTCCTTTGAGGAAGGGTTCCTTGGTATAGCCTTGGCTGTCCTGGACTTGCTTTTGTAGCCCAGGCTGGCCCATAACTCACAGAGATCTGCCTGCCTCTGCCTCTTGAGTGCTGGGATCAAAGGTGTGCACCACCACACTTGGCCCAGTGTGTACATTATTTTTAAGTGGTGTGTGTGTGTGTGCACATGGATAATGTACATCTGAGTTTAGGTACTGTCTTAGTTACTTTCCATTGCTGTGATACCACGCCATGGCCAAGGCAACTTACAATAGAAAGCATTTAATGTGGGGCTCACAGTTTCAGAGGATGGTATAGCTCATACCCATCATGGCAGGAAGCATGGCAGCAGGCAGGCACACATGGCAGGAAGCATGGCAACAGCAGGCACACACGGCAGGAAGCATGGCAGCAGCACAGGCACACACGGCAGGAAGCATGGCAGCAGCAGGCGCACAGGGCAGGAAGCATGGCAGCAGCAGGCAGGCACACACGGCAGGAAGCATGGCAGCAGGCACACACGGCAGGAAGCATGGCAGCAGCAGGCACACACAGCAGGAAGCATGGCAGCAGCAGGCACACAGGGCAGGAAGCATGGCAGCAGCAGGCAGGCACACACAGCAGGAAGTATGGCAGCAGCAGGCAGGCACACACGGCAGGAAGCATGGCAGCAGGCACACAGGGCAGGAAGCATGGCAGCAGCACAGGCGCACAGGGCAGGAAGCATGGCAGCAGCAGGCAGGCATACACAGCAGGAAGCATGGCAGCAGCAGGCACACACGGCAGGAAGCATGGCAGCAGCAGGCAGGCACACACGGCAGGAAGCATGGCAGCAGGCACACACGGCAGGAAGCATGGCAGCAGCAGGCAGGCACACACGGCAGGAAGCATGGCAGCAGCACAGGCACACACGGCAGGAAGCATGGCAGCAGCAGGTAGGCACACACGGCAGGAAGCATGGCAGCAGGCACACACGGCAGGAAGCATGGCAGCAGCAGGCACACACGGCCGGAAGCATGGCAGCAGCAGGCACACACGGCAGGAAGCATGGCAGCAGCAGGCACACACGGCAGGAAGCATGGCAGCAGCAGGCACACACGGCAGGAAGCATGACAGCAGCACAGGCACACAGGGCAGGAAGCATGACAGCAGGCAGGCACACACGGCAGGAAGCATGACAGCAGCACAGGCACACAGGGCAGGAAGCATGACAGCAGGCAGGCACACACGGCAGGAAGCATGGCAGCAGCAGGCACACACGGCAGGAAGCATGGCAGCAGGCAGGCACACACGGCAGGAAGCATGGCAGCAGCAGGCACACACGGCAGGAAGCATGACAGCAGCACAGGCACACACGGCAGGAAGCATGGCAGCAGCAGCAGGCACACACGGCAGGAAACATGGCAGCAGCAGGCAGGCACACACGGCAAGAAGCATGGCAGCAGCAGCAGGCACACAGGGCAGGAAACATGGCAGCAGCAGCAGGCACACACGGCAGGAAACATGGCAGCAGCAGGCGGGCACACATGGCAGGAAGCATGGCAGCAGCAGCAGGCACACACGGCAGGAAACATGGCGGCAGCAGGCACACGCGGCAGAAAGCATGGCAGCAGCAGCAGGCACACACGGCAGGAAACATGGCAGCAGCAGCAGGCACACACGGCAGGAAGCATGGCAGCAGCAGCAGGCACACACGGCAGGAAGCATGGCAGCGGCTGCAGCGAGTTGCCCAACATGGGTGCTGGGAATTGAACTTGAGTCCTCTGGAAGAACACTGAGTGCTCTTAACCACTGAGCCATTTCTCCAGCTCCTCCTCTCCATGCATTTCAACTTAACTATCCTTTCCAGTGAACTAGGGATCGATGGGGACATAGGCCCCATTGTACACTGAGTATCTGTAAACTTGATGGCTTTTTTTTTTCTTTTGGTTTTGGAGACAGGGTCTCACTCCAGGCCAGCTAGGTCTTGCCTCAGCCTCCTCAGTGTTTGGATTATAAGCATAAGATGCCATATCTGGCTTGGTGGTGAGTTACTGCTATAGAATAAGCCCGGTCAGGGCTGGGAAGGTGGCTCAGTTGGTAAAGTTCTTGCCTTGCAAACATGAGGATCAGAGTTCAGTTCCCCAGAATACACGTAAAAAGGGCCAAGATATTGGTGTGTGCAGAATCCCAGTCCTGGGGAGCACCTGGGGAGTCCTGGGGAGCACCTGGGGAGTCCCGGGGAGCACCTGGGCTTCCTGGCAGCCAGGGTAGCTAACTGGTGAGCTCCAGGATAATGAAGACCGTTCTCAAAGTAAGTGGACAAAGCTGGGTGTGGTGGCGCACACCTGTAATCCCAGCACTCCAGGAGGCAGGAGCAGGCGGATCTCTGTGAGTTTGAGGCCAGCCTGGTCTACAAAGTGAGTCCAGGACAGCCAAGGCTACACAGAGAAACCCTGTTTCAAAACAAACAAACAAACAAACAAACAAACAAAGGAAAACCCAAAGTAAGTGGAGAGCCTTTCAGGGAACAGTTGTGAATGTTCTCCAAACACACTTGCTCCCACATGTACATGCCCCTGCCTAGCCCGAATATGTACACACATAGATGTGCATAAAAACAAAAAAAAAATAATAATAAAAAGGAATCAAGGTTTGGTATGTATCAAAGTAATAGAATAGTTGCCTAGATCCATGGGGTTTGAGCCTTTCAAAAAGGAAGAGAAAGAACAACTACATGAATAAACAATCATTAGCTTATTTTTTTATTTTCAAAGATGTATTAATTTATTAAGTATACAGTGTTTTGCTTGCATGTATGCCTACACACCAGAACAGGGCACCAGATCACATCATAGATGGTTGTGAGCCACCATGTGGTTGCTGGGAACTGAACTCAGGACCTTTGGAAGAGCAGGCAGTGCTCTTAACTTCTGAGCCACCTCTCCAGCCCTAGCTTCTTGAAGGATGAAGAATTTTTATTTCATTATAAAGAAGGGAAACTTGAAAGCACAACTAAAATTCAATACAAAAAAGAGAACTTTATTTTTTTTAGTTTTTTAAAACTTATTTTATGGACGTGGGTGTGTGCATCTGTGCACTGTGTGTATTCCTGGTGCCCAAGGAGGGCAGAAGAACATGTTCAATCTCCCGGAACTGGAGATTCCAGTTTCTGAGCCGTGTGTGTGTGTGTGTGTGTGTGTGTGTGTGTGTGTGTGTGTGTGTGTGTGTCTGCATGCACATGCGCACATGCTTGCTGGCAATTAAACCTGGGCCCTCTGGAAGGGCAGCCAGTGCTCTTAACCACTGAGCCATCTCCAGCTCTGGCCCAGTGGACTTTGTGCTTTCAGAGACCTTCAAATACAGCAGGCTTTGGTGGGAGCCAGTCTTTCTAGTCTGGTCCTCCCCTGTGCGTCCACAGCAGTGCGCTGGCCAAGAGCCCAAATATCAGTTGAAAAATGTTTGAAACCGCAGCGTGATCTTGAAGGCGGCTGGCCACAGCATCCCTTTGACACTGCTCTAGCTTGGGTGTAAATGTCGCCGTTTATTCAGAAGAGGGCACATATGTTCGTGTTTATATATACATAAGCATATATCACAGCTAGATTTGCATATGTGTGTATAAAATAACTGTGAGCATGAAATCTAGAAATAATAACTTTGGTTGCCTTCCAGGAAGAAAGCTGGGAAATGTGAGATCGGAGGTGAGAGTGATGGGGAGAGGAAAGGCTCAGGGAAGAGAGGTTGCCAAAGGAAAGTGTGTGTGTGTGTGTGTGTGTGTGTGTGTGTGTGTGTGTGTGTGTGTGTCTATGCGCGTTTGTGTGTGCGCACACACTCCCACCATGCTGTGTTACCCAGCATTCCCACTCCCGAGCACTCATCTGCAGTCACCCACTGCAGAATTTTCCGTGTCGTTATCTGCACCGTTTCTATCCCTTTTTCTTTTACATGTGTGGGTGTCTTGCCTGCGTGTGTGTCTGTGCAACACGTGTGTTCCTGGTGCCCCAAGGCCAGAAGAGGCCATCGGATCTCCTGGGTCCTCTGTAAGAAGAGCCGGAGCTCCTAGCAGCGGGACCATCTCTCTAATCCGCCGTTGTTGTTGTTTTAGCAGTGAGCTTCTGGCAGCCGTTTGGGTGTTTATCAGGAGGGACAGGTTAACGAGTTACGGTTCCCATCTGGTGAGCTGGAGGACACTGGCGGGAGAGGATTTCTAGAATGTGTCTTCATGCGTTTTGTGCAGGGCCGACAGTGCTCCAATGTTTGTGGTCATTCCAAGTGGGTGCAGCTGCTGACTATAGTCCCTTTATTGTAAAATAGTTTTAAAACATTTTTCCTCCGGGCTCCAACACATCACTATTATGAGCTTTCTCATTATGAGCAGTAGTTGGCACAGAAGAATGGCAAAATCACATTTTGGAGCTAGTTATTAAACCTGTTCCACTCTGAGCCAATCACAGTGGCCTCCTACTGACTTGTGTCTGGTGGCCAAGTGCCTTTATATGGTATTTCAGCTCTGTACTGGATCGTCACTGAGTAGCAGTGCGCCTGGAGGACCACAAGGGGGCAGCAGAATCCTTTGGTTGCAACGGCGCTGCCTTAACTCATTAGAATGTCTTTTGGCCAAGCTCAGCTGCTTAGTCCTTCTGTTCAACTTTGTGCACCTAGAAGGCACAGCGGTGTGGGAGTCGACCCCAGAGGCAGCAGAGGGGTGAGAGGGAATCGTGCATTGGTGCCCTTTCCTTCCCTCTTCTCCTGCAGATTGGTTGTTTAGTGTGTTACAGAACACTATAGGACACGTTAGGGGTGCTGCAGCATGCTAGTGCTTAGGAGCCTCCCCGCATGACACTGAGTCCTGGCTCCGCAACTTTGGGTCACTTATGTTCTTACTCTGCAAACCTAGGATTATCAGTGGGATAATCTAAGCAAACTCCTTAGCACTGCACTATGGTGAGCATTCAGAATAGCCAATTATAGGCTCAATGGGGAAGGAAGGACCCTTGCCACCAGGCCTGCCACCCTGTGCATGATTCCTGGAACACAGAGTAAGCAAGGACTGGCTCCTGCGAGTTGCCCTCTGACCTCCGTACATACACATAAACACACACAATACATTAATGTAAAATCATTTTTAAATAGGTGCTCATAGTTAAAATACTATCAGTTATCAGCAGAGATGTGTAATAGATTCTTAGTGGGTTTTTTTTTTTTTTGGTGTTTTTGTTGTTATGGTTTTTATACAGGGTCTCTCTATGTAGCGTTGGCTGTCCTGGAACCCCTGCGTAGACCAGGCTGACCTCAGACTCACAGAGATCCACCTGCCTCTGCCTCCTGAGTGCTGGGATTAAAAGCATGTGCCACTACTGGATTCTTGATTTGTGGCTCTCTCTTATTATTCAGTAATTGTTTTTGTTTGATTGTGAGCAGGTAGAAATATTTATTTAGAGCCATTTGAAAGCTGCTTTTCTCAGAGGCTCACAAAATATTTATGACCTCATTTGCCCTCTATAAGGTAGTCTTTTAATTGTATGCCTGTGCATGTCTGTGTGCATGTATTATATATGTACGTATGTGTGTGTATGCATGCATGTGTGTATGTATGTATGCATGCATGCATGTATGTGAGTGCCAGGTCTCTGCAGTGTCATTTTTAAAGCTCCCATCCCAGCATGTCTGTGTGTGCTTTTGTTGAGGAAATCTGGCGTCTGTGCTTATGCTGAGGCAGTTGGGCAATGTGGTGTTGCATGAGGAAAGCAAACTCTAAGATACAAAGTCAGCGTGGGATAAGCTCACAGGGCGTGGTTGTGGGAGCAGCCCCGGGAAGGACAGGAAGGGAGGAGGAAGAATGCAGGGGACACTCACATCAGAAGTCACGCTATGATTCCCACGCTATGATTCCGTCGGAGGACATGGGAGGTGAGTTGGAGGGGAGGGAGCGCCCTCTTGTAGGTCCTCGGTTACACTGCTCACAGGTTGAGGCTGCCCCAGGGAGGGGACATGACCACGGAGCAAACAGTGCCCTTCAGTCAAGGGTGCTGACAGTGGGGGGCGGGGGGCGGTTACACTTCTGGCCACCGTGCTCACAGCAGCTGGTGAGCAGGTCTATTGCATGCTCCAGTGTCCTGTAGCTTTGCCACAGCGTCCAGGTCACCTGAAAGGGGGACCGGTAAGGTGGTGTCTGATCCATTTGTGTTGCTGTGACAAAAATGCCTCCTGTGGAGTCATCGGTTTCAGGGCTGCAGATGCAGCTCAGGTGGAGGGTGCCCACCGAACATGCTCGAAGTCCTTTATTCAGTCCCCAGCTCCACATCAGCCAGGAGTGGTGGGAGGGAGGCAGGGAGTGTAGAGGTTCAACAGTGTCCATGACTGCTTAGTGAGAGATGGCTCTGAACTTGATAGCAAGACCAGGCTGGCCTCAGCTCACAGAGCTCGGCCTGCCTTCGCCTCCTGAGTGCTGGGATCGAGGGGGTGCGCCACCGCTCCTGGCTCCTGGGTTTGCATTATTACAACGTGTTCTCATTGACAAGTATGACTCCCTGAGAACTCTTCAAACCTAATTTTCCTCCAATAGGCTGAAAGACCCCTTAAAACGCCCCACCACCCGCTTCTCAGTACCCCTGCGCTAGGAATGGAGCTTGTAGGATAGGAGCCTGTCGGAGACGAGCCATTTCCAAACTGTGGCACATGGCTGGTACAAAAAGAGATGGCTTTAGATGAAATTGCACGCATGCGCACATACTTTTGCACACTCACATACACTTTTGCAGGTACACACACACACACACACACACACACACACACACACACACATGCATATGGAGGCCACAGGTTGACACCAAGGATCTTCCTCAGTAGTTTGTTCTCCCCTTTGTTTTTTTGAGGCAGGGTCTGTCTGTCTGTCTGTGTCTCTGTCTGTGTCTGTGTCTGTGTCTGTGTCTCTGTCTCTGTCTCTGTCTCTGTCTCTCTCTCTCTCTCTCTCTCTCTGAACGTGAAGCTTGCCAGTCTATCTTGTAGCTCTGAGGGTTCTTCTGTCTCTGCCTCCCCAGTGCTGGGACACCTCAGAGCTGTGCGATGCCCAGCTTTTATGTGGGTATTTAGGCACCAGGCCCCTGTGAATCAAGCTCTCGCCATCATGTGCTTCACATGGTCCCACCTAGTCGAGGGAAGACAGGAAGGCCATGTGGTCCTCGCTGCAGCGGTGCCTGCCTGGTTCACAGCTGGAGGGCAGCTTGCTTCCCGTCACTATTGGTAAGCCAAAGATACTTTTAAGACTACATTTTTAGATTTCTTAAAGTTGTAAGCTTAAGTCACTACCAGCATAACCTCATTGTTTTCCTTACCTGGAGACATTTAAAAAGACAGAGGGGAAACAATAAAAATGAAATTAAAAGGCCAGGGAGAGCTAAATTTTACCAGAGGGAAGGAATAAAAGGAAAGAGTATAAAACTAAGAATCTAAAGGTTTCTTGCTGTAGGGAGACAAAATAGTTTCATGGTGTGTGTGTGTGCGCGCGCGTGTGTGTGTGTTTGCCTGTGTATGCATGTGTTCACACGTGTGTTTGCACACTTATGTATGCATGTGTTCACATGCATGTGTGTTTGCACACCTGTGTGTATGCATGTGTTCGTGTGTATTTGCACACCTGTGTATATGAATGTGTCCGTGTGTGTGCATGTTTGCATGCCTGTGTGTATGCATGTGTTTGCGTGTGTGTTCGCCTGCCTGTGTGCATGCATGTGTTCATGTGCATGTGTGTTTGTTTATTTTTAGATTGAGAAGCTGCAAGCTTGTCAGGAAACCATGAGGCCCAGCTAATCTCTTTCCCTCAGCTCCGTTAGATGACGTGATGACAGTTGGGGGATCTTGGGTTACAAGGAAGCATTTGTGCAAATAGCCCTGACAGCACCATGCTAGAGTCAGGGCAATGCCACCCACGTAGCTCTGGGGCAGGAGAAGCCCAGAAGAGATATCAGTGACTTATTCTGTCAGTCAAGAAGGATCACTACCCAGGGCAGCTTCTTATTTCCGCCGGTCCATCCCCGTGGGTGTGAGCACAGGAGAGAGGCCTCTGGGCCTGACATGTCGTGCAGATCCACAGCTGAGGTCCACGGGAAGAAACTGCAGGTAGGACTGAGTGAGAAGCGGGGAGCGTTCCAGAGATGAGGAAGAAGCAGGCTTGAGGGGGACTTTGAGAAAGCTGTGCTGTGACAAGTGTCGAGGGCCATCGGGGACCTAGAGAGAACGCTCCAGGTGAGTGGAGAGTTGGAACATTTCGGACGTCTCCATGTTGTCTGTGAGTGGCCTGGAAGCGGGAGGTGGTAGTGGTGTGTGTTTCTGGTTTCTGTTTGAGTGCCTAGAATAAATGAATGGATGGATAGATGAATGAATGAATGAATGAATGAATGAATGAGAATTTTCCTTTTGAAGACTTGGGCTCATGTAGCCCTGGCTGGGCTCAAACCTGCTTTAAAGCCAAGGATGGTCTTGAATTCCTGATTCTCTGGGTCTCGCCACCACCTCCTAAGTGCTAGGATTATAGAGTGTCTGGAATTGAACATTGGGGATTATGTTCCCTTACTTTCTCAGCAAAATTCCCCCCCACATCCACTTAACCACTCACTGTGCAGGTCACTCTATCAGTCCTTATGAGAGCTTTGTTAAGATCAAAATTGATTTGACCTAATGTTTGCAACCAAAGTTACATCAGAGTTTGCTGCACTTTCGAGGGAACTACAGTCTGATTAAGAACGGCAAGCTTTTAAAAACCTAGGTGCGAGCCGGGTGTGCGTTTAATATAATTTAGCTTAAAAAATAAGTTTTAGATCTGGGCCCGGTGGTGCACGCCTATAATCTTAGTACTCAGGGAGGCAGAGGCAAGCAGATCTCTGATTTTGGGGCCAGCCTGGTCTACAAAGCTAGTCCAGGACAGCCAAGACTACACAGAGAAACCCTGTCTCGAAAGACCAAAACCAAACCAAACCAGAACCAAAAAACCCCTGAGTTCTGTTGGTGCTCCATGAGCTGAGACAGGGAAGCGCATGGCAGCCCTGGCAGTAGGAATCAACCTAAAAGAATGTCTTAATCACCTTTACTTTATATTTCAAAACAAATATCTAGGGAGTGGTTCATTTGACCCAGAGACACACAGTTGGGAGAGGGGTGTGGGAAAGGCTTCTTGGAGCCTATAGCTCAAGCCTGAACTTGCCGAGGAATGAGTAAGGTGGGCTGCCTGCTAGACACAGCAGTAGCGAGGTGGAAGGGCCTGGAAAAGGCTGTTCTTGGGTGGGATGCTAAGTTTGTTTTGTTATGGGGTACCTGAAGAGGACTCCAGAATAAGCGAGGCCTGAATAAACCCAATGGAGTCTTCATTAACCACGAGGTGGGTGGGACTGCCGCCCCAAGTTGATTAGTGGGACACAACCCCAACCTCCAATTGGTTTGAGGTTTCCTTTTTTTTTTTTTTTTTTAATTTTTTTAAAGATTGGTTTATTTTACATATATGAGTGCTCCATTTCCATGCACACCGGAAGAGGGCATTATATTCCATTACAGATGGTTGTGAGCCACCATGTGGTTGCTGGGAATTGAACTCAGGACCTCTGGAAGAGCAGCCAGTGCTCTTAACCACTGAGCCATCTCTCCAGCCCCATGGTTTGCGTTTTTAAGGGCAAAAACCCCACAACTGAGATACAGTTGTGACTGTCAGGCAGGAAAGCAAGCATTTACAGAAGCGGAGATGACAGTTAATGGTCAGGCAGTTAACTCTTAGCCCAGGGTCGCATTGTGTAGGATGTATAGCTGGTCCAGACAGTAATTTTACACTAGGTAGTTTTAGCACTTAGAAGTGTTCTTAGGAATGCTTTATGCAGTGGCGTAGCTATAATTCAGTAGTACTACAGTTTCTGGGTTAGAGGGAGCGGTCAGTGAAAGGATTTTAAGCACTGGAGAAACACAGTTGACTTTGCGTTGAAGATGGGAGCTAACAGCATTGTGAAGGGTAGGCTAACGTGGGGGGGGGGCATGCTTGGCCCCCAGCTCGTGGCTCCAGGAGGTTCTGGGAGCTTGGGGAGATGGGGCCTAGGAGATGGAAGTAGGTCCTGGGTGCAGGCCTTGTTTCTGCTCCCCGCTTTCTGTCCCACTGTGACGCGAACAGCCCCACTTACGCTTCGGCCTCGAAGACGTGAACTTCTGCTTCTGCTGCCGCGATGGGATCCCAGCAGTGCGAGGGAAGCCCACACAGACAGCAAGGATGGAGAGCAGAGGGTGGGTGCGGGCCAAGGCTCGACTCGAAAGAACGTGGCATCCGTCCTCAGGAGGACTGGAGTGGCTGGCGCGGAGGATGGATGGCCGCTGGCACTCAGGGTGAGCGGGCAGCGAGTCAGGTCACAAGGGCCTTAGACCTTACCTGGTGAGTGAAAAGGAGGCTGCAGACACTGCACAAAGCAGGTTTCTCAGAACTGATAGTGAGTTTCTGACTACAGGTTCAAGTCTGCCATAGAAAAATAACCAACCCACCTCCCTGTCTATTTGCAATTACTCACCGAGTGTCTTATCATTGGACCAGTGGAAAACATCATGTAAATTAGAATATTTTCAACTAAATAGTAATGAGAATGGCACATGCCAGAATCGATGTAACGCTAATAACAACAACCTTAGAGGAAAATTTATAGAGTTAATTGTATTTATTAGGGGGGGGAAAAATAAATTGTTTAGACATCGATTTCAAGAAGTTAGAACTAGACACGGTGATGCAGACCTATAATTCTGGTGCTTCAAAGACCGCGGCAGGAGGAATACAAATCAGGCTACATAAGAAGATACCGGCTCGAGGCTGGAGAGATGGATCAGAGGTTAAGGGCACTGCCTGCTCTTCCAGAGGTCCTGAGTTCAATTCCCAGCGACCATGTGGTAGCTCACAAACATCTATGATGAGATTTGGTGCCCTCTTCTGGCGTGTAGATGTACATGCAGGCAAAACACTATACTTAATAAATAAATCTTAAAAAGGAGAAGAAGATGAAGATGATACTGGCTCAGTATCTGTCCTCTCTGTCTCAGTACCCTGTCAGTATCTGTCTCAGCACCAGCTGGTCCCCCACAGGACCCCAGTTTGATTCCTGAACGTACACATCACAGCTCACAATCATCTGTGTTTCAGGGGGAATCCGGTGTCCTTTTCTGGCCTCGATGGGCACCCGTACATGTCACGTACACAGACACACACACATAAATATAAGGATCCAATTAATATTTAAGTTAAAGATCCGTACAGCAGTTTCAATTCAAGGAGGAAAAGCAAAAACGAGGTGTCTGGCAAGAAGAAAGCATCGTGCTACACAGAAGACCACCAAAGTGAGGCATTCTTTCCAGAGAGTGATAAAACTGCAAGTCCCTGGCAGGGCAGATGACAGCGGAGCTGGGGGAGAAAGAGCAGCCGGGAACGAACAAGCGAACGCCACAAAAGCTGCAGACTTCCAAAGACAGCCAGGATATTATGCACAACTTTATGCCAAAAAGTTCTGAGAATTTGTATAGATGGATCAATTTAATAAAACGCAGCATTTACTGGCCTAGGGGGACGGCTCATCAGAATGTGAGGCCTGGAGTTCAGATCCCCCGGAGCTCACATAAAAGCCAGCCAGGCGTGGAAGCTGCTTGTAATCCCAGCACTTGGGAGGCCAAGACAGGATCCCCAGGGCAAGCTGGAGAGCTGGAGTGCTAGCCTAGCTGGAATCCATGAGCTCTGAGTTCAGCAAGAGACCCTGACTCATTGAGAGAGAGAGAGAGAGAGAGAGAGAGAGAGAGAGAGAGAGAGAGCGCACTCTGGTTGGGGTTATGTCAACTTGACACAGACACAGGGTAGAATCATCTGGGAAAGGGAGCCTCAATTGAGAAGAAGCCTCTAACAGATGGGCTTGTGGGTGAGCCTGGGGTGCATTTTCTTGACTGACGATTGATGTGGAAGGACCCAGCTCAATGTAGGTGACCTACCCCTGGGCAGATGGTCCTGAGTGCTCTAAGAAATCAGGCTGACTAAGCCATGGGCAGGCTGGTCAGCAGCACCCCTCCATGCCTTCTGCATCAGCTCCTGCCTCCAGATTCCTGCCCTACTTGAGCTTTTACTGTGACGTCCCTCAGCAGTGGACAGTGATGTGGCACTGTAAGCTGAAACAAATCCTTCTCTCCCCACACTGCTTTTGGTCAGTTGTCATCACAGCCATAGAAACCCTAACTAAAACAGCACCTGAAGAGGACACCCCACTTGCTGGGTGTGGTGGTGCACTTGGGCAGCAGAGTCAGGTGGATCACTGTGAGTTTGAGGACAGCCTGGTCTACAAAGTGAGTTCCAGGACAGCCAGGGCTATTGCACAGAGAAACCCTATCTCAAAAACCAAAACCAAACCAAAACAAAAAAGACACCCAAACATTGACTTTGGGCCTCCACATTAATGGACACCTGCACATACACACATGTGCCTCCACCTACCCCACAGGAGCATGGATGCACACATGTGCATATATCACACATATACACAGATTTTTAGAAAAAAAAATTTTTTTTGAGCCAGAGTCTCACTGTATATCCCTGGCTGGCCTGGAACTTGCTCTGTAGACCAGTTTGGCCTCCAGCTCACGGAAATCCATCTGCCTCTGCCTCCCAAGTGTGTGCTACCACACCCAGCTTGCAAAAAAAACAAAAACAAAAACAAAAAACACCAAAGTTTGTTTTTTTTTTCACATAAATAAATAAAGTTGAGCATTTGTCCTCCTGGCATTCCTCTATGTGCTGGCATAGTGGGGGGCTCCAGGCTGCAAAGGGGATCTGGAAATTCAAGCAGATGAGCTGGAGAGATGGCTCAGTGGTCTGGGTGCCCATGGGCAAGCATGGAGACCCACATGAAGGTGAGCAGGGCAGCTTGTGTCTGAAACCTAGTGTCGCTGGCCAGGAAGGTCCTGAGAGCTCCCTGGCGGGCTAGTCTAGCTTAATTGGCAACCTCTAGGGTTCAGTGAGAGACCCTGTGTCAACAAAGCAAAAATAAAAAACAAAAAGATGTAGTGTGCTAGAGGAAAACATTCAAGGTCCACCTCTGCACACACACACACACACACACACACACACACACACACACACACACACATCTGTTTGCTCACATCACACACACACACACACACACACATACACACAGGTATATACCATACACATCAATAAATTAACTTTCTTTCCTTCCTTCCTTTCTTTCTTTCTTTCTTTCTTTTTTTCTTTCTTTCTTTCCAGAATTTCTCTATGTAGTCCTGGCTGTCCTGGATTCACTTTGTAGACCAGGCTGGCCTCAAACTTAGAAATCTGTCTGCCTCTCCCTCCTAAATGCTGGGATTACAGGCATGCGCTACCACGCCCGGCCTCAACCAAATTACTCATGGGTAGATTTTTGTAAAGTTCCCTTTCGGAAGGGTGAGACAAGGATGCTACTGAACAGCGCTCTTGGATGTCCAGCCTGGTGCAGTGAGGCAACGGAAAGGTGACTGATAGTTACCCAGTTCCCACTCAGGAGGCTCTGGAGTAAAAGAACGTCCAGCAAGTGGCTGCCTGTATAGGCAGAGCAGGGGTGTAAATACACTGATCGGGGTCCTGTTGGGCCTCACACTTGAACTTCCCACCCAGGGAGTAAGTCAGTCATAACTTACAAACGCAAAAATCAAAAGGTGTTTGAAGTAGAAGGTCTGTGTGGAGGCCTTGGAAGCATAGTTTGAGGACTACACCCCATTAAGAGTCGGGAGGAGGGAGTGACTGGCAAAGTAGCTCAGCGGGTAGAGCGTTTTCCATCACACAGCAGGCTTGAGGTTCGATCCTGGCACCCAGACAAACTAGACACGTGGCGCATGCCTGAAGTTTCCGACCTGCAGAGGTAGGGACAGGCACATCAAAGGGTCATGTTATTCTTAACTCCACGGCAGAAAATTAACACAAATGGAGCAGTTTTTAGTTTATTTGTTTGTTTTGTTTTTGTTTGTTTGAGACAGGGATTCTTTGTGTAGCCTTGGCTGTCCTGGACTCACTTTGTAGACCAGGCTGGCCTTAGACTCACAGAGATCTGCCTGCCTCTGCCTCCCTGAGTGTTGGGATTGCAGGCGTGTGCCACCACACCCAACCCAGAGCAGACTTTTAAAAGAATATTTATTTTTATTTTAGGTGTATGAGCGTTTTGTTTATGTTTATGCAATATGTACACGCTGGGTGCCTGTAGAGGCCGGCAGAGGGCATCAGTCCCCTGAAACAGGAGTTACAGACAGTTGCCAGCCACCATGTGGGTGCTGAGAATTAAACCCAAGAGCCAAAGAATTAAACCCAAGAATTAAACTCGCAAGAGCCACGAGTGAGGATTTTAGAAGTCAGGAACAGGAGAGAGGGGCAGCCTGTCATGACGTGCTGAGTGAGGTTCAGTTAGGGGAAGGGATGCAGTGAGGAAGGGGCGTGTCCTGTTGAAAGGCCTCAGGTAACAGAGTATGGGAGGCCAGCTACCCTGGAGCAGAGAAGAGGACCGCAAACCGCAAACCGCGAGGACAGACATGGCTGACTCCCAGGGCTGGAAATAAAGCCGGTTGAAAGAAATCGTGCTTTCCATTGTTTCAAAGGAAGAGGAGGTTACTCAGTTTAGCAAATATTTCAAAATCCCTGCTGCTCACAGGCCTTTAACCAAACGCATAGGGCAGTAAGTCCAGTGAGGCGTGGGTTCTGAGTGGGAGCGCGCCCTGAGGCGCTCCAGCAGGGCTTCCTGTTGTGGCACTCAGAGTCCTTCACTCCCGATCTCTGGCCGTCTGTGCACCCTCATTTTCCAAAATAGAAGCCACTGTTATCCATGAGCGTAAAGGGTCGCTGCCTCACCTCCTCCAATTATAGTCCCTAGGCCCATGGAATTCCCTATTGAGTCATGGGTTCCCCTCTCCCCAAGACTTCCACCCTCCTCTTTCTTCTGGATTCTTCCATTTGGGCAATAAACCGAATTCTTTATTGGCATAACAGTAAAAGCTGTGAATTTATTTTATATTCAAAATGAGTGCCTCAATATGTCTACTATTGATAGCTGGCTGGTTAAAAAACATGAATTAGGAAATGTTTCCCTCGTGCCATAAACTCAATTCCTAGAATGCTTCATACTTAAATAATAAAACCTATGGGTGAGTTTTTTTTTAAACTACTTTAAATTAAGCTATTATTTTTTGTGTGTATAGCTGTTTGCCTGCATGTATACCTGTGTGCCATTTGTGAGTTCAGTACCTACGGAGGCCAGAAGAGGGCATCAGATACACTACAACTGGAGCAACAAACAGGTGTGAGCTGCTATGTGGGTGCTGGAATCGAACCCAGGTCTTCTGGAAGTGCAGCCAGTGCTCTTAACTGCCGGGACCTCTCTTGAAACTACTTTTTGACCTAGGATCCAAAAATTAGATTAGAGATCAAATTCATTCCCCACCCACTGTGTGTGTGTGTGTGTGTGTGTGTGTGTGTGTGTGTGTGTGTGTTGAATAGGAAGGTTTTTGTGTAGCCCGACTGTCCTGGAACTCAATCTGTAGACCAGGCTGGCCTTGAACTCCGAGATCCCCCTTGCCTCTGCTGTGTTTAAAGGCACATGCCCCATGTGTGCCATGTTGTTATGTAGTTGAGAATGACCTTGAACCTCTGTCCCTCCTGGTCCCACCTCCTGAGGAGAGTTGTTTACCACCTTGCCGGCTTATGTGGTTCTTGGGACCAAACTTAAGCCTTCCTGCGTGCCGGAAGACCAGTCTGCAAGCCAGGCGGCGTCCCCAGCCATTTTGTTTTGTTCTGGTTTCTCTGTTTCCCTGTGGATGTGACTCGTGGGCAGAGCACTTGACTAGATTGCATGAAGCCCCAGAGTCAGGCCTCAGCTTCTTTGTGTATGTGTGGCCATGCCTGTCCTACCCAGGGTAGGGTCACGATGGTTAGAGTTAGGATTATTATGCTAATCTGGTGATGTCAAGAAAATGAATTCCTTAGACAGAAGGGCAGCTCTCCCTGCTTTCTGGAGCTTGTCAGTTTTGCAGTGGATGGGACGTCGTTTCCTCTACTCTAGGAGGTCACTCAACACTGTGTCCAGGTGCCACCGTCCTTTTCTAATCCTGTATCTTAGATGGTTTCTGTGCTAGTGTTGTGAGACCTCTGACTTTCAGGAAAAGCATCCGTATTGATTCAACAGCTTAGTTTTAAACATTTTCTTGGGGTGCCAAGGGTGGAACCTAGGGCCCTCTACACTGGGCAGACAGCTGGTATCAACATTTGCCACATTTGTTTTTTCTCCATTAGTGGGAAAGTGGCTAGGTAGGTGGCGTGTCAGCATGTGGTTCTCTCTCTCTCTCTCTCTCTCTCTCTCTCTCTCTCTCTCTCTCTCCTCTTCTCCATTCCCCTTCTCTTTCTTTGGGGTCTCATGTAGGTCAGGCTAGGCTCTACCTCACTATGAAACTGAGGATGACCTTGAGGTTTGCCCCTGCTAGCCCCCACCTCCCAAGGGCTGAAATGACAGGCATGTGACACAAAGCCCAGCTAACAGAATGTGAAGAAATTGCAGCTTTTGATATCCTGCAGACCATCTCAGCTTGCCTCTAAAAAAAAAAAAGAAAGAAAGAAAAGGTTATTCTTCATAGTAGGGCACCATTTCCATTTTCATGCTAAAGAAATTGTCCCGTTAACTCGCACATGAATTACTTAATAGTCAACTCACTGGTCTTCAGGGGCTGAACTGAGCTGCAGTTTTGCAGCTGCCAGATGACCGAGCTTAGCACGGCTATGGGACACCCCGTCATGGTGAGCCTTCTGTAGAGAGGAGTGTGACACACACAGTGCTTCTATGGCTGCCTTGCCCAAATGTTCAGCCTCCAAGGATTAGCCACATGTGTAGGAAGTGCTCCAAACGAGTTGTCCTGGACGCTGACAAAAGGCTGTGACAAGAGTAAAGAAAAAAAAATGCAGTGAATGTGATGTAAGTCAGAGAGGCTAAAGAGGCAAACCCACACATACAAGGAAAAGGAGCTAGAAAGATATTTGGTGACAGGTAGGTACGTGTGAGTGTGGACTATGTTTGGGGGCACCCAGTTCTGGCAGGGGTGTGTGTGTGTGTGTGTGTGTGTGTGTGTGTGTGTGTGTGTGTGTATGTATGTGTGAGTGTGTGTGTGTGTGTGTGAGTGTGTGTGTGTGAGTGTGTGTGTGAGTGTGTGTGTGTGAGTGTGTGTGTGTGAGTGTGTGTGTGTGTGTGAGTGTGTGTGTGTGTGTGTGAGAGAGAGAGAGAGAGAGAGAGAGAGAGAGAGAGAGAGAAGCTTGTTCTTCTCCACTGCACAAGTGAAAAAAAAATGGAAGTTTTATGTATGTCCTGTGTTGTGGAACGCGTTGGGATGTTTCCAGAAGTCCGCCGCCGTGCAGCGTGAGCAGGTGTCTGGTGGATCCCCGTGGGCTTCCTGCTGGAATACGTAGGACTTTTGTCTTGCTGAGTATGAGCTAAGCGAGGGACTACACAGAGGGCTTAATTATGGATAAGCCCCAGGAGAAGGAAAACAGTGGCTGATGGCTGCGTGGAAGGTACGGCCGTGGGTCCTCGGGGCTGCGGATGTTCTGAGGCACCAGCTGTTAAGTGTTGGGGTCCCTGCGTAGAGTTGCGGTTTTCCATTTACAGTGTAAAAGTGGGTGGTAGGAATTTTGTTTCTTAGATTCCCTAGCTCCTGTTTTTGTCATCTGCTTGTTCGTTCATCCCTTTGTCACTCAGTAGTTACTTGGGGGGAGGGGGGCTGTGTTGAGTGAAGGGCTGAATAATCCCCTTAGCTATGGGAGATATGTTGTAGGGAACTGATGGATGCCTGCACCCCCAGGCAGTCTCAGGAAGTTGCACAAAACACTATATACACTGGGTTTTCCTTCAGATACATACCTGTGATAAAAAAAATGTACAAATCAGGCACAGCAAGAGATTAGCAGTAACAACTAGCAGTGTAATAAAATAATCACGACAGTACACCTTTAGCATTTCCTGTATCGCTGCTTCTGCATTTGGGGCCTGTGGCTAAGTGAAATAAGTTTCTTGAACACAGGCAGCACAGCACTGTAACAACTGGTCTGATGACCAGGACACACCGCTCCTGAGCTCCTACGGGGAAGGTAGCATATACGGCGTCAACACTTTGGACAAAGAAGCATCTCACATCCCTAGCAGGAGAGAGCTCAAACGGAACAGGACAGCAAGAGATTTCATCACACAATTTGGAAGCATAGAAGTTTAAAACCGAAGAGATAGTTATGTCTGGAATTTTCCACCAGACAAATTCCAAGTCACAGTTGACTGTGGGCAGCTGAAACCACAGAAAGCGAAACTATGGCTGAGGGGAGAATGCCGGGTTATAAAAGGGACGTCCTGTGATGCTCACAGTTTCAGTCTCCACAAGGAGCCAACGTCGGACACAGATGAGTGTGCAGTTGGGTCTAAGGTGATTCTCCAGGGGAAGAGACATGGCTTCCAGGGCTGCCGCCCCTCTGCCTCCTCCAGCCTCTCTCCCACCAAGTGCCTGCCTCTCCTCCATTCTGGCACCTTCTCTTCCCTAGTTTTAGAGTACGAACCAGCTGGCCTACCCTACGAATAGCTGGATAATTCATTAATCCCAGCTGAGTAAACGCAGCACTCGATCGCTCCTGATGTCAGACTCTCCCCCCTCCCCCCTGCGCCGGAAGTTAGAAAAAGGAATTGTTTTGTGAAATATTCTGACTTATAAACGTTAACAAATTCAGAATTTCCCAACCATCCTGCGGGCTAAACTCGATACATCTGCAAACTTGCAGCTTACAACATCTCGGGACGCAGAAGCTTAGTTTATTGAGTTAGTGAAAATCCTCGTAGAAGTTTAGTTTATTGAGTTAGTGAGAATTCTGGCTCAAGGATTAGGGGAAGTTCCTTTCTTGCCTAACCTTAATTCTTAAAATCAATTTTGTTTTTAATTGTGCGTAGGGGTGTGTAAGTGTGTGTGTGTGTGTGTGTGTGTGTGTGTGTGTGTGTGTAGGGGGGAGTTGTGCATGTGACTGCAGTTGCTCACGGAGGTCAGGAGAAGGCACTGGATCCCCTGGAGCTGGGGTTACAGGTGGGGTGAGCCCCCTCCTCAGGGCAATCATAAGTACGGATTGCACTTTCCCTTTTCCTACTTCCTTCTTTCCTTCCCTTATTCCAAACGATGAATATCTATCTATAAGGGGTGGGCAAAGGAGGTTTGTTCCTTGTGGGCCTCCATGACCCGTTGACCCATTGTGATCACTGTTTCTATGAGGCTAGGCAGGCCTTTTTTTTTTTTTTTTTAAACTAAAGATTCCAATCTTCTTGTTTAAAAAAAAAAAGAAATTTAAAAAGGTGTTATTTTTGAGACAGAGTCTGGTTGTCCAGGTTGGCCTTGAATTTGGAAGCTTCTGAGTGTACCTGGGATTATAGGCCTGGGCCACTAGGTATGACCGATGACAGCTTTCTTGAAAGATAATTTATAATTTATAGACCATACATTGCACCCATTTAAAGCTGGACGGTCAAGTGCAGTGTACTCACATACTCACGCAAATACCACTACAAGTAATGAGCTTCTTAGAGGTTAACTCTTTTAGTCTTCAGTGACGTAGCAAATGCAAACTAAAAATCCCCTGCTTGATAGAAGGGTTAACATTTTTAAAACTGACCATGCACTGTGGATGAGTGCGTGTTAACATTGACTCTCATCTCTGGCAGGGATCTTTAGAAAGCATTTCTTCATGTTCTTAATATGGCAAGAGCACACATGTTGCATTGTGCATACTTTCCGTTCACTGATATTTATCCAAAAAAAATTAGACCATATGCTCTTACAGGGCCCAGGAGCAATGAGTCATAGAAGCTTATTTCTAATTCTCCACTATTAGAAATCATCAAGGTTCATAAATAGATAAACAAGTAAGAAAACTGGAATAGAATGGAATATTGTTCAGCAATAAAAAATCATATCATTTTTATGTGAAATTAGACAAAAAAAAAATGGATCTGTTATTACTGAGACTAAACAAAGGAGAATTGCAGCCTGGGTGTGGTGGTGCACGCCTTTGATCCCAGCACTCACCAGAGGCAGGCGGATCTCTGAGTTTGAGCCCAGCCTGGGCTATGTAGTGAGGTCCAGGACAGAGCTCTATAGAGAGACCTTGTCTCAAAAAAATAAGAGGAAAAAAAAAAAGGTAAAGTGAGAGAGAGACTACAAAGAAAGGAACGGTAGGAAATGGAGAGGCGGCGCAGTGGCGCAGAGCACTGTTTACTCTTACAGAGGAGCTGAGTTCAGCGCCCGACCCAAGTCAGGTAGCTCAGCCTCCCAGGCCTCTCACTCCAGGGGGTTTGACGCCCTCTTTGCTTTCTGTGGGCACCCATAGGTGTGATGTACCTGTATCCATACCCACACACAGGCAAATCAGAGTAATTTAACTTCAAAAAAGGAAACTTGGGGGACTTGGGTGGTGACTTGGGCCGGTGGGTAAAAGTGCTTGCCACCAGGCCTGGCAACCCGAGCTCAGCTCCCGAGACCACATCGTGGATGGAACAGACTGATTCCTGAAAGTTGTCATCTGGCATCCACACGCACGCCGTAGCACAGGCTGCCCCCAAACAGACAGCTGAGTGTAATAAAAAAGAATTGGCTGGAGTGCTGCAGGCCCTGATCTTTACTTACCATATGCACAGCATATACTTTTGGTCTCAAAATAAGAAACACATTATATTATTAAGGTATGTTCTCTTTTATAAATCTCAAAAGAAAAGTGTTTTAGTAATAATCCCCTTTCAACATAACGTATTCACTCTCAAAGGCTAAAATGTATTTTTTTTAGTTTGTTACCAAAGTGTCTATTTTTGTACTCTGGGCATTGCACATACAGCGAAGGGAATCATATAACCTTTGCCCAAACAAAGTTGTTTTTCACTTAGCATTATTTAGTGCTCATCCACAGGATAGTACATATCAGGGTAATGACCACATTTTATTTACCCATGCATCAGTGGGTATTTAGGGTCTTCTGGTTTTGACTATTAGAAATAATACTGCTATGGTCATGCATACGTTTTGATGTGTGCAGAGCATTCCAATTTTCTTGGTATATGCCTAGCAGTAGCATTATTGAGTCATAGGATAAGTGCGTTTAGCCAACGGTATTGCTCAGGGTTCTCAGGAGGAACAGGTCCTATAAAATGAGCCTATACATTATTTGGGGGGGGGGTTTACTAGACTGGCTTACAGCAATGGTTCTCAACCCTCCTGATGCTGGGACCCTTCCGAACAGTTCCTCATGCTGTGGTGACTCCCGGCTATAAAATTATCTTTGTTGCTACTTCATAACTATAACTTGGCTACTGTTATGAAACATGATGTAAATATTTTTGAACATCAGAGATTTTCCAGAGGGGCTGGAGAGATGGTTCAGCAGTTAACATCACTGGCTACTCTTCGAAGGAACCCAGGTTCAATTCCCAGCACCCCCACACCCCACGCATCTCACCACCGCTCACGGTTTATAACTCCAGTTCCAGGGGACCTGACACCCTCACACAGACTTACATGCAGGAAGAGCACCAGTGCACATAACATAAAAATAAATAAGTCATTAGAGGGAAAGGGGGGGGGGAAAGAGAGAGAGAGAGAGAGGGAGAGAGAGAGAGAGAGAGAGAGAGAGAGAGAGAGAGAGAGAGAGAGAGAGAGGGAGAGAGGGAGAGAGAGAGAGTTAGTTGCCAAGAGGAGTCCCAACCCACAGGTTGAGCACCACTGCCTTACAGTGGTACAGCTAATGGCTTTCAAGGTAGAGCTAGTACCGAGGGCAGGTCCAAAAATCCAGGAATTGTTTAGCCCACAAGCCTGGATGTCTTGGCTAGTCTTCAGTGTGTGTCAGAATTCCAAAGAAACAGGCTCTAAAGCCTGTGAAGGAATGAGCTTTCCAGTGTGTGTGTGTGTGTGTGTGTGTGTGTGTGTGTGTGTACGCACGCGCGCGTGTGTGAGCAACCAGGCAAAGATCGAGTGCCTCCTTCCTCCAGGTCCTTTTTATAAGCTGCCACCAGAAGGTGTGGCCCAGAGTAAAGGTGGGTTTCCCCACCACAAAATGTTCAGATTAAAAGTGGGTCTTCCTGGGGGCACAGAGATAGCTCAGCAGTTCAGGACCCAGGTTTGATTCCCAACACCTCATGGTTATTCACAACCATATGTAATTCCAGGGCCAAGAGATCTGATGCTCTCTTCTGGCCTTTATGGGCACGAGACATGCATGTGACACAGGGATACACAAGCAGACAAAATGCCCACACATATAAAAATAAAAAGTTTTAAAGGTAGATCTTCTTAGCTGGGTGCCATGGTGCATCCCAGCAGTCAGGAGGCAGAGGCAGGCGGATCTCTGTGAGTTTGAGGCCAGCCTGGTCTACAAAGTGAGTCCAGGACAGCCAAGGCTATACAGAGAAACCGTCTTGGGGGTGGGGGGAGGAAGGAAAGAAAAGAAAAGAAATTCCCTCATAGGTGTACCCAGCCACTTGGGTTTCAGTTAATTTCAGATGTAGTCACATTGACAACTAAGAAAGGCCACCATGCCAACCGAGGAACTCCCAGGCTAGCTCCCAGACTGAGGTGTCATTTTACATTGCCATTTGCAGTGAATGGGCCTCTGTTTCTCCCCATGTCTCCCTCTGTTAATGCTTGAGCCACTTGGGCTCCTTTTCAGTTCTCAGCTGGGCCACGGAGAGCTGTGTGTTGTCGCTTTTTTAAATGAAAATGTTATTAACTAATAGGCATTTGAGATGTCTTAGAAAGAAATATAAAAGTCTTGTTGAGCACTGTTCCTGTTTGCTCCTCTGTCTGTTCTCTCTTGAGGATGAAGTGGCACCGTGTTCTTCTAATGTCTCTCAAGTGCATCTCTTCCAGATGGAGGACAAACTGTCGTAAGGCTGACTTCAGCAGCTGCCCCATCCAGGGGCCCCTGGTGTGTGTGTTATACAGGCCTTGTTCTCACAGACGTTCATGCTATTTTATTATTTGGATTTTACAGCAAACCCTGGGAAGCATGCCATGTTATTCACAAATACCTGAGTCTGCATCTCTAACACACAAAGCTCTTTGAAGTAAAGCAGCCGGGGAACTAGAGAGGTGTCTCAGAAACTAAGAATGCTGGCTCCTCTTCCAGAGGACCCAGGTTCAATTCCTGGCATCCACATGATGACCCACAACCTTATATAGCCCTGTGAGATCCAATGCCCTCTTCTGGCCTTCATGGGCACCAGGCACATGCATGGTGCACAGATATACATGCAGGCAAAACACCTGTACATGTAAAAATAATAGCTAAAAAGTAAAATAAAGTGATCACTGTGATATTAATTATCCCGTTAAAATGGCTAATATTTATATCAGTAAAGACAAGGGAGATATAGACTGAGGTAAAAACCTGCTAGCTCAGAGAGGTAATTTTATTTTATCTATATACAAAAATCTGTTTACAAGCCTGATTGTACAACTAAACTGCCAGCTCTTTAGAAGTCTCTTTCTGTGTCCTTTACCTAGCTAGTCTCCCTTTCTCTTGAGCTTCTCCAAGCCCAAGAGGCTCCTTAGCTCTCTTTCCCAGAATGCTGTTTCACCTGTGTCCTGCCAGCTGCCTCTCTGTTGTTCCTGGAGGCCCAGAGAGAAAGTCCCATCTCTTAGCCGGAGCTCTTTCCATGAGGCCTCTTCCAAGCGGAAGAGAGAGCGAGAGCCCTCAAAGGTCTGATTGCTGTACCAGAAGTCTCTAGCTTCTCCCTCACACCCTTAGCAGGCTGAGCCATGTCACCGTCATGGGGGAAGGGGGGCTCCAAGCCAAGTCAGTAGGGGCCAGACCGTTTCACCACCCCGGCAGGGCAGCGCAAGGCCACCCAGCTGACTTTGCCTCCAGTCATAGAGCAGAGACTTTGCTAGCATTGTTATCTATGGAGGCATTGGGGCACACCCAGCACACACCTGTCTGCATCTGACATCCGTTTAAGCCTTTTATATTTTGCTAACAATTCGGTTTTCTATGTACGATAATCAAATATCCTGCAGCAGACCATATTACTGTCTTACACCTCCAGTAACTTCTTAATGTCTTCTAATATCCAGCCCATACTCAAACAATCCTGTTTTTCTTTCAGATTTCTTCCATAGCACTTTAGAGATTGCTCCAAACAAGTTCCAAACATTTGGTTGCTTTGTCTTTTAATTATTTTCTATTCTTATATTTCATAAATTAATTTGTTTTCATTTATGTGTACAGGTACACATAATGTGCCTGCTTCTCTGTATGTGCACCAAAATGCAGGCAATACCTGCAGCGGCCAGAAGAGGGCGTTGGATACTCCAGCATGGAGCTGCAGGGAGTTGTGAACTGCCTGATGTGGGCGCTGGGGATCACACCCAAATCCTCTGCAAGAGCAACAGATGCTGTTAACCACTGAGCCATCTCTTGTGCCTCTGTTTCTGTAGCTATTGTATGGATAAGTAAAACAACTGCAGGATAGTATTTCATAAGCTGGGTGTGTCGAAGTGGGAGACATCTCTTGTGGATAACTTTCAGTGTTTTGTTTTCAGGGTTTTTTGCTTGTTTGTTTTGTTTGTTCTTAAGTCATTTTGGGGGCTGGAGAGATGGCTCAGCGGTTAGAAGCACTGGCTGTTCTTCCAGAGGTCCTGGGTTCAATTCCCAGTACCACATGGCGGCTCACTACTGTCTGCAACCTCAGTTCCAGGGGTCCATGGCACAGACATTCATATGGTGCATATATATGTGCGTGGAAGCAAAATACCCACCCATACACATAAAAATTTAAAAAAATCTTTAAAAATATTTACTCTTTAAAAGTACATTTATATAATATGTTTGAGTATATCCATTTATCACAGCCTCCCTCCAACTTCTCCCAGTGCCACCTGCTCCGTCCTGCCCAGCTTCACAGGCTCCTTTGTGGTTGTTGTTGTGGTGGTGTTTAGGACTCACTGAGTCCAACTAGTGTTGTCCACATGCCGTGGTTGTGGAACCTTCTTCCACTGAGGCCTGGGCAGTCCGTCATCAACCATATCCCCAAAGGAAGCTACCCTCTCTCCCTCGGCACCCACCAGTTGTCAGTAGCTCCTCCCCCGGGGGTGGGACCTCAGAGACCTCTCTCGTCCGTGCTAGCATTTTGACTGGCCTGAGCTTGCGCAGCTAACTACAGCTGCTGCCAGTTCATATTTGCAGCGGTCGCGCCGTGCCCAGAGGTCAGTAGCTCCCTCTCTCTCTCTCTCTCTCCCATCTGCCAGCCCCTACATTCTTCTTCCTGACTCCTGTTCTGTGATATGCCTCAAGCTCTGGCAGGCCTCGGTTGACACACACGCAGTGACACGGTGACAATATGATATTCGCACACTCAGCATTCTCACCAGTTACGAGTCTCCTCGCTAACACTTCCCACTGCAAAAAAAAAAGAAGCTTCTCTGGCCAAAGTTGAGAGCAACACAAGTCTATGAGTACAAATGTAAATATTTAGAAGGCAACTTGATAGCATGGACTATTTAGCAAAACAACAACAGTGGGAAATCCTGTGGTGGGGGCCTCATATTTGACCAAAAAGTGGTTGGTTAACTGCATAACCGTCATGCCACAATTGCACCAGTAAGTGCATCTTTTCAGGAATATTTTGTAATGTAGAACATGCAGGGTCCAGCGTTAGATAAGACCATCAATTTCTTTTCTCCCCAGCAGCCTGTATATCTTACCCAGTAGGCAGAGAGTTTCCTGCTCAGTTAGGATAGATTTCTTTATGCCATGTACCCAAAATGAGTAGTGTTTTACCATCTAATGGTGGGCAGCCAAGAACAGTGGCAGTGGCCTGCGTTGTTGCAGACACACCCCTGTCCACTTTTACATGAGTGCCAGGTATCCAAACTCATGTCTTCATGCTTGTGTGGTAGGCACTTTACTGACTGAGCCATTTCCTCATCCACCAAAGGCCCTCTGAAGCTAAAATAAAGCAAAACTAACTAAACAAAAATAGAAAACCGTGAAGACTCAGGCCCTGTAGTTCTAGGAAATTTTCATTTAATTATTCTTAAATTATTTTTTCCTTTCCACATTTCTCTTATTTGCTCTCATATTCGAGATAATGATACTTGATGTGGGTCTCTTTATATGTGGATGTGCATGTGAGTGCAGGTACTTACAGAGGCCAGAAGAGGGCAGTAGATCCCAGGAGCTGTAGTTACAGGCAGTTATGAGTCATCCCATGTGGGTGATGGGGATTGAACTCAGGTTCTCAAGACTGATATACTCTCTCAAAAAGTGAAGCCACCTCTCCATCCTCTAAATGTACCCTTTAAATGTTATCTTCTGCCTCCCTTGTGAGTAAAATTTCTTCATTGACAAATTTATTGTTGGACTGTCTCAACCCACCGGCTCTGGAATAATGACACAGAGACTTATTATTACTAATGAAATCTTAGGCACTATAGCTTAGGCTATTTCCCAACTAGCTTGTATAACTTAATTAACCCATTTATTCTAGTCCACATTTGCCATGTGGCCCGTTACTGGTAAGTTCAACCTCTTCCATGTCTGGCTGGTGAATAGCGTGCCTCTCAAGTCTTCCCACAGTTCCTGCTCTGCCCAGAAGTTCCTGCCTTTACTCTCCTGCCTCAGCTATGGGCTGTCAGCTCTGTATTAAACCAATTAAAGGGGATGGAGAAGATGTTTACAAAATACTGAAACAGGTGATGGTCCAGACAGTCTTCAGCTCTCTGCCAGTATGGAAGTCAGTATTTGAATACTACGAAGACAACAACCTTTATGCAGTGAACAGAAAGATTCTCCCAACCCAAATTTAATATTTTGTTTTCTAAGTTTTTATCTCTCCATGTGTTGGTGGGTAGGTCCATTTTGGTTTTAATTTGTTTTAGTCTCCTATGTGAGAGGCTCTCCTCTAGTGCCCTGTGGTCTCGGCTGTCAGTTAATATTTAAGGACTGCCGTCTTGTTTACAGCTTTCACCTTCCGGCAAGGCTCTGGGGCAGTTCCGAGTGCACTGCACACAGCAGTTCAGCGGTGACTCCTGTTCCAGAACACGTCTATCTTTAGTTTTCTGAGTCCTACTTTTCACTTGCTCCCCAGCTTTCAGATTTCAGTGCTGGCATCTCCTCTCTTGTCCTTCAATTTTGCGTACTTCCGTTTTGTTTTGTTGTGTGTGTGTGTGGTTTTTTTTTTTTCCTTCTTTGTCACTTTGGAGGTCTTTAGGAAGACGTGTATATTAATCAGAAACAGCAAACACTCTTTCCTGTGTCAGATATAGTCCGAAGCGGGCCTCACTTAAAAATGAGTCTTGTATTTTAAGTGCTTAGAGCAAAAACAAAACAAGTGTGTAAACAAACAAAGACCATGGGATACATCACAAAGAACTGATGTAGCCAACAGAGCTTAAAATATTTCCTGGCCATTTATCTATAGAGAGATTTCCAGTTCCCAAGTGAAACCCATTTTCTTTTTCTCTTTTTTGGTTTTTTGAGACAGGGTTTCTCTATGTAACCTTGGCTGTCCTGGACTACTCACTTTGTAGACCAGGCTGGCCTCGAACTCACAGCAGTCCGCCTGCCTCTGTTTCCCAAGTGTGTGCCATCACGCCCGGCTTGTGAAACCCATTTTCAACTGGGCCAACTGGGCCACCGATTCCTTCCCCTTTAATTTCCCTGGCTGGTACCCACTCGGGTTTTATCAATAACCAATTGTATTGACAACTTCCTCCATACTTTTCCGGTGCTTCAACTTCTGTAGTTCGTGAGTCACCCCGGTCCTTGAGTTGGCCCAGCTGAGGTGAATGGTGACAGTCACCAGCGATCATATTAAATGAACCCCGTGGGTGTATTCGGACTGTGCCTTAATTGCTGTTCTTGTGCCTGGGACAGAATATGGGACATAAACAACTTAAGAGGAAAGATTCATTTTGTCTCCTGGTTTCAAAGGATTTAGTCCACAATCACTTGGCTCCATATTTCTGGGCCCATTGTGGGTCAGGGCATCATGGTGGTGGGGGTGGGGACACAAGGGCTTCTTTATGGTGGACAGGCAGCGAAGAAATAAGGGAGGGGCCTAGGGCAGATACAGCCCCGAGGCTGCGTCCCAGTGACCCATGTCCTCCTGGCGGCCCCGCCCTGTGCTTCTTGTCACCTGCTAATAACTTAGGTCAGAGTCCTCATGACCTCGTCATTGCAACGGACTCCTTACCAGACACACGCAGAGGAGCACTTCCCTTGTCCCCCCAGTGTGTCCAATCCACCCGCTGGACAGTGCAGATCGGCCCTTCACACTCTGCGTTTCACCCCCACAGCCTTTGAGGCGGTGCAGCTTCCATGCTTAGTAACTGCCTTGAACCTGCTCTTGAGATCCGTGCGCCATGTTCCCTCCACCACAGCACCATGCTAGACCCTTCTCGTCCCCCCACATGGTTTGCTCGAAGGCTCTCCTAGCCTGCCTGCCTGCCTGTGTGCATTTGACCGACTCTCTCACCACCATTACAGTGGTTTTTTTTTTTTTTGAAGTCTGTTGACATCATCAGCTTACTGGAAAAAAAAAATCTGTAATGCCTTTTTCTGCTTCCTGCTTCCACTTATAAAATCCAGACTCCTAACCAGGCTTCACCCCACTGTCACGGGCATGAACTTTAAAACTCTTTTTTTTTTAATTACATTTTCTCCTGTACATGTGTGTGTGTGTGTGTGTACTCATGTGCAGTTGTGCTTGTGTTCATATATGTGTGACTGTATGCATGTGCTTGCCTGAGCTCATGCACATATGTGCTCCCATGAATACACACACACACACACACGTGTGTGTGTGTGTGTGTGTGTGTGTAAGAGAGAGAGAGGGGTTAGAGGGCAACTTTAAGAAGTCAGTTCTTTTCTTCCACATGTAGATCCTGGGGATTGGTGTAGCAAGTGCCTTTACCCACTAAGCTGTCTTACCGGCCCTTAACGATTTTTAAAAGCATTTTTTCTGCATGAGATTAGTATAAAAATTTATTTGTCTACAAAATCAGATCTAGAAGAATGTGAATATATTTATAGTCCCTCCAGTTTAGTGTAAAAGCTCGCGGCAGAAGTATTTCATTACAGCATGCCGCGCCCATGCCTCACAGTGGTGGGGTGTTAAGTACTGTTTGGTTTGCGCAGCATATAGATGCTCTAACGTCTGAAGTACTGCCACGGGCTGGAGAGGCAGCTCAGTCACCGAAAGGCGTGCCTAACAACCACAAGCACTTGAATCTGATCCCAGGACCTGTATAAAAGGAGCGGAAAGGGAGGCAGAAACACGCCGATCCCTCGAGCTGGCTGCCCGGGCGTCCTGTTTTCTTGGCAAGTTCTAGGCTGTGAGAGACTCCTGTTTAAAAAAAGAAAAAAGAAAAACAACGCCTAAGGAATGGCCCTGAAGGTCATCTTCTGGCCTGCACACGCATGTTCACACATGTGCACGCACATACACAAACACACATGCTCACAATAAAGGATAAGAACCTGGAACTGCTGGGTCTTAGGGTCTCAGGTGCGACTCAGCTCTCCCCTCGCCTCCCCCTTCCTACACAGGACAAGTCAGATCCAAGACACACTGGGGTAGGGGAGCAGAGCGTAGATAAACACCATAGACTGCCTCAAAGCTGGCACCTTAAGGCCATGTCCTCCACCAGACAGCTTTAGGTCCCTGCCTCTGCCCTCTGTTCCCTCAATGACTTTCCTCCCATCCTTTGCGCCCAGGCTGGACTTTGCCGGCAGCGGTGGCGGCGGCGGCAGTTCCTTCATCCCCAGTGCATCCAAGTCTGCCTCTCTGCCCATCAATCATGCTCTTTGGCTGGCCTTCATTTGAGCCTTAGTGTAAGGCCTGCTCATTTCCCACTGCGCTGGACAACCGGCTGGGTGGTACTTTCTCCCTTGGGTAGCCCCGTTGACCTTTCCCATGCCCCTGAAACCCTGCTGCTCACTTCTAGCATTTTCACTCTCAGTTTCAGCGCCTGCCTAAGTCCATCTTCCTTCCAGCTGCTTCTTTGCGCACACAGGTGTGTAAGCAGTGCCACCCCTCACCCCCCACTACCCAGCCTCCGAGGGCAGCAGTTGGTAGAGGGCCAGCTCCTCCCAGACTTCCTGTTCTCCTAGTGTGTGCTCATGCCTCAGGGACTGTCCTGCCCCAATCTTAAGCCAAGTGCCTTTTGTCTCCTGGTATGACATAGCAGTTTTTTTCCCCTCAATTTCATGGTGACTCACTTTTTAAAAATAGTCTTTGATGTGTCAAACCCCTTTTTTTTTTTAACTTTAGTCACCGTATTGACCGGTTCCCCGTGTCACATGCGTTCTTACCTCCTGAGAGAAACCCTAAGATGTTAATTAGGGATGACCGCATGCTCCTGAAACCACACACCCCTCACCTCTCACGCCCCAGTGCTTTTGTTTACTTGTTCCCACCCTACCCCTGCAGCCTGATCGCCTCATACTGGCTCAGGTACATTGCCCTACACATCTTCCCTGTTGTCCCCAGTGGGAAAAAAAAAAAAACAACAAACCCTGAGACCTGAACTCCCACCGTAACTCTCAAGGTTTAACACTGTTGGTTGACTCTCGTGATCCCAGCGTAGCTCAGACATTCTTTGATTTCAGGGACCATCTTTGGTCTTTCCATAGCGTCTCCCTCTCCCCTCCCTCCCCCAGGCCCCCATGGGTGGGTGTGGGCGTGCATTTGCGTGTGGTGTGCATGCATTTGTGTATGCTTGCTTGCATGTGGGTGGGCACATGCGTGTGGACACCCTAAGTTGGTCAGGTGTCTCCCTCAGTTGCTTTCTACTTATTGGACTTGCTGATTTCTGTGAGTGTCGCCCCCCACCCCCCAGCTTTCTGGACGATCCCCAGTCTCTGCCTTCTGAAGTTTTACCTGGGTTCTGGGGCTCTGAACTCCAGTCCTTGGCAAACATTTTTATCCACTAAGCCATTACGGCCTCCTTTGCACAGTTTCCTGAGCTTCGTAAAAGCTCTGGAGCTTACGCTTGGTGAGCTAAACCGATAGAGTCTAAGGGGAACCTTCTCGGAAGAAGTGTGCAGCTCCCGCACTCTCAGCCGAGCCCTCGAAGCTGGACGGAACCTGATCCCACCGAAGCCAGGAGCACCCTCCCCTCCATCTTCCCAGGCAGGCAGCATCTGTGCACCATATTAGGATACCCTTCTTGTCACCAGTTCTCATCGCTTCTGGCTCCTTCTCCTCGGACATTTTTTCCTCCTCTGTGTTTCTTCAGTAATTCTGTTTATTCAAGCTTTGTTTGTTTTTTTGGGGTGGTGGTGGTGGTGAGGAGGTTTGAGGTTGAAAGGGAGGAAGTTGAGGGGCCAGGGTTAGGGGACTCGATCATTCCAGGATCAAAGCAATGGAGAAACTGGAAAGGAAGCAGGTGGCTGTTAAAATATTATCTCTGGTTGGGTCTGTAGCTCAGTTGGGAGAGAGCTTGCCTGATATGCTTGTAGCCCTGGGTTCGGAGTCCCATCACTCTGTAAAACCAGGCGCAGTGGAGAGCACCCGTTATCTCGATCAACACTAGGAGACAGGAGGATCAGAAGTTCAAAGGTCATCCTCTAATGCATCCTGAGATCAGAGTCAGCCTGGGATACATGAAAGCCTGTCTCAAAAACAAACAAGTAACAATAGTAAAAATAAAGTATCATTCCTCTTTTATTTATTTATTTTTTGTATCATTCCTGTTAATAGACCACTAGCTCCCCACCCCTCACCCCTAGCCAAGGGAAGGCTCCTTGTAAAGCCAGATTGACGAGTCAGGCTGTGGATGTGTTGTGATGGGTAACAAGTTGCTTCTACGCCAGCCATCAGGAGGGTGGGGAAGGGAGCAGGAAGCCTGTGGCCTAAAGGAGGAGACAGTCTTGCCGCAAATGAGGAGTGCACCAAGGTAACAGGGGCAGGATTGGAGATGCTCAGTGGTAGGCCAGGCCTCGCGGGCATTTAGGAAAGCCATGCCCTAAGGCCTTGGAGGGTAGTCCAGGTCATAGCTGGTCACCACAGAGGAGCTGGGAGAACATTCTGAAGGGAAGGCTGATCTCTAGGTGTCTCTGTGACACGCTCTACAGCAGGGCTGTGGCTCTTCCCTGTAATGTTCTGCCATGTCAGTGGGCTGCAGGTCCAAGTGTCTAGCTTGGCCTGTGCCCCACCCAGCCTCTCCTCTTCTGTACCGTGACTGCTGCTGGCTCCCCCGTACTCCCTGCTTCCCAGTGCAGGTCCCCAGAAGGGAGCCATCAGCAAGTGGCTTGACCTTCTTGTAACCAGGCCACCTGAGTTGCCATCAGTAGGCTACTCTCAATCTCAGGGAAGTCAGCATCCATTTGCACAAGCCCAGCCTGTGGGTGTGGTCTTCTGTCCTTGTTTCTCATTCCTGCTCTGTTCCCTGCAAACCCTGAAGCTTTCCCTTTACGTGTTCTTAGCGCTCTCCCCTAACCATCACCCCCCCCCCAGCCCCCAACATCACAGTTTTGGCTCAGTCATTACCCCTTCTCTTCTGTAGTGTTGTACCTTCTCTGTGTCCACCCCACCCCCTCCCCCCCATGCCTCAGTGTCCCTCTCCTGGTCTACTTTCTGCTCTGCCGGCAGAGTAACAACAGCTCACATTCCTATAAAGCAACCAAAGTTTATGTTTGAGAACCCTTTACTCGCCTGGGTTTTGGAAACGTTTGTTTGGTTTGGTTATGGTGGTGTTGAGGTTGAGCGCAGGTCCTTATGTATGCTAGCCAGGCACTATACCACAGCACACTCTCCTCCGTCCATCCTGCCTGGCCTGGGGCTTCTTTGGGCCTGGGGAGTTGTCTCAGTGGCTAAGAGTATTGACTGTTTTTACTAGAGGACATGGCTTTGATCCCCAACACCCACGTTGTGACGTACAATAATCTGTGACTCCAATTCCAGGGGACCCAACTTTCTGGCCTCTGCAGGTACCAGGCACACAAGTGGTCCACAGACTTGTTATAGGAAAAATACCCACACACACGGGCCACAGAGATGGCTCAGCAGTTAAGAGTGCTTGCTGCTCTTGCAGAGGACCCGGGTTCAGTTCCCAGCTCCCACATGATGGCTCACAACCAGCTGTACTCCAGTTCCAAGGGATCTGTTGCCTTCTCCCGGCATCCGTAGACAGTGGGCACTCCTGTGGGGCACATGGAGGCAAAACATTCATACACACATTGCTTGGCTTTCTTCAAGACAGGTTTTCTCTGTATAACTGCCCTGGCTGTCCTAGAACTCACTTTGTAGACCAGGCTAGCCTCTAACTAACACGAGATCTGCCTGTCTCTCCCTCCCGAGTGCTGGGATTACAGGTGTGTGCCACTGCTCCCAGCTGATTTTTTAATAGAAGAATTCTAATGTCCTGCCGTTGAACAGGACGCAGCCATCTCTCACCAGCCTCCTGCAGATGTGACTGTTTTCTTCTTCAAGTTGTCCTCCTTCCTGCTTTCTTTGCTCCAGCAGCTAGGCCTCCTCTGTCCCTTACGTGTGGGGAGGTTCCAAGGCTTGTGTTCCCCCAGCCTGGAACTCCCTCTCCCCTTTCTTTTGATGGTTTCTGTCTTCAGATCTAGCCCCTGGGCCTCGATCACCCTATGGATCACGTCTGTTCTTCCACCCTTGGCCTTTTAACACTGCGCAATGTTCTCTGCATTAACTACCACTGTCAGAAATGACTTTGTTCAGCCAGGCACGGTGGCGCACGTCTGTAATCCCAGCACTCATGGAGGCAGAGGCAGGTGGATCTTTGAGTTAGAGGCCAGCCTGGTCTACAAAGTGAGTCCAGGACAGCCAGAGCTACACAGAGAAACCCTGTCTCGGGAACCTGCCCGCCCAAAAAAGAAATGGCTTTGCTCATTTTATTTGTGTGGTATTTCACCATCACCACTCCACTACTTTGACTAACATGTGAATTTCTTGAAAACGCATTTGCTGGTGTTCTTACTATGTCTGGTGTGTGGTAGTTACTATTTTTCTGTATTAAGGAGAAGTGAAATCGCCCTTACTGCCTTTTTTCCTGTCTTACCAGAACGTGTTAGTTTTATTTGCTGGTATTTTACCTGTTCGCTTGGGAACAATCTGTTTTCTCCCCATTCTCACTCTCCTGAGGCTTGCATGGGGTGGATAGGAGAAGACCCAGATGTGGGATGTATAAGGTGCCAAGCAGGCGGCTCCCCCCCCACCCCCCCACCCCCTACCCCCCCACCCCACCCCCGCCAGCCCAGTTCATTCACATGTGCCTGGGGCTTTCCTAGGTTGACCAAACACTCAGAATACAGGCTGCGTTTTCCTCCTCACTCCCTCCATAGTCTCTCTATTCTGCTTCAGAAACCAGACACAGGAAACATCTGACCATAATAAAAAGCTCCCCGTGAGTTCTGACTCTCCTCATTGTGCAGCGAGCCCTGCCGTGCTTTGGTCTGGGATTCTGTCCGGTCACTTGTGCAACACGCCACATGGCTGACGGAACAGCCGGAGCCTGGAATGCTCAAGTGAAAATGACATATTTGTTAGCTGCAGAAGGAGAAATCTGGATTCCTGCTCTGTTGCTTGCTTGCAAAGCAAACCTCTCACTCTGTCAAATGCTAAGTTTTCCCGTAAGCTGTCAGTGTGGTTTATAATTAAAATAATCTTACATCATTTAGAATAAGCACAAATAATGAATCGCCGAGCCGTTTCTGCTCTGTGCCTTTAATACTCAAAACAAAATTCATTTGAGCTTACACAAAGCATGAAATGTGTCGCTCTCTTCCCCAGACTTGCGTCTCTGAAGGCACATGCTGCCGGAGCACAGCAGCCTTTGCAGAGAGAGGCTGCTTTCCCGGAGACAGCCTCCTTGCCTGGGGCTTCCCTCTCAAGACCTTGGTCACACTGTACCTGCAACTCATTCCTGGGCCTGCAAGGTGGATACACGTCTTGTTCAGCACGGGTGCTCAGCGGGAAGCGGCCTGGGGGTGTAGTCAGTGTGGGAGCACTCCCTCGCTTGTTCAAGGCCCTGGGTTTCATTCCTAAGACCAAGGAATAAACTGTGTGAAGGAGGAAGAAGAAAAGAAGAGGGAGACTTGGTTCATTGAGAGGTTGATGTAAGTGGTCTGAGCTTGCAGGATGATCCCAGGAACTGGAAAGGACCAGCCCTCGGCACAAATAATGGAAGGGGTCTGGAATCTTCTATCCCTTGGCTTTAATACCAGCAAGCTTGCACTGGAGCACACAGTTATTTTTAGTCTTTTTTTCTCCCCTCCCCCCCTACACACACACACACACACACACACACACACACACAGGCAGCTCTCAGGCAGGTCTCAGGCAGCTCTCCCACCTAGTGCAGTCCTCAGCCCCACCCCCACCCCCTTGATACAAATAACACATGTTCTCTGCTGGCATTTTGTAGAGACTACCACCAGAGGCAGCCACTGTCAACAGTTGCTGCCCTTCAGATATTTAGTTGAGGTTATGTTTTTTTTTTTTTAACATGTGAATCTAAAAGTTTCAAAAAAAAAAAAAGATAAAATTAGGATCGCTTGTGAGAATGAAGAAAGTAAATTATAATTGGAAAACTGTGTCAGCTGTAGTGAAAATTAAGTACTTAAATTTTTTGCACATACAAATGTGTGTGTGTGTGTGTGTGTGTGTGTGTGTGTGTGTGTGTGTGTTCCTATGTGGGTGGGTATGCAGGCCAGATGTTGACATCAGGACTCTTCCTTTATCTCCACTTTATATTCTGAGACAGCGTCTTGTTCTGAGCTCACTGGGATCACAGAGGGCATCACAGCCACCCTGCTTTTTTACAGGAGTGCTGACCTGGGGCTCAGCACACCACTTCACACTTGCACACCAAGTATTTTATTTACTGAGCAGTCTGCCCAACTCTTGAGCTGCCTTAAAAAAAAAAGTGTAGCTGGGCAGTCAACTTGTCAGAGGGGTCCCTGTCCTCCAGGTGGGTGAGACCTTTCTCTTTCTTACCCTGGCTGCCAGCTTTCAAAGGAGGAACACACCTCACTCAGAGGAAGCAGACACAAAGCATCCTGATAAAAGGGTAGAAGTCCCAAGTTAGATGCTGCTTATACAGCCAGGGCGGACAGATGCTCATCAAGGGTCCACTGCTCTGTAAAGAGCTGGCTGCCTTGCCTCTTCAGCCCTGACCTGTTGATGCAGGATGCTTGAGGATGCAGGATGCTTGAGGATGCAGGATGCTTGAGGATGTAGGATGCTTGCCTCTGGATCCTTTTAGGAACCATACCCCTAGCTTGCTGTCCCATGGTTCTTAGTAAACAGATTCCTGAAGGGTTGCCTGAAGGGCTTGCGGTCCAGGCTTTTCTCTAGAAACTAATTCTTCAGTGGTTCCTGGGTGTCAGGTATGGTCTGATGACATAACCTTGCGTGAGCAGCTGTCTTGGCTGCCTTCACGAGCTTATAGGGAACATCGGGGGCTGTTATTTAGGGTTACGATGATGGTTGATTTTCCATGTGCAGTGAGATCTGGAAGGTACTGTAGAGTGGGCGGTAGCTGAACACACATGTCCTGCATGTGTCCAGCTAGCACTCTCTGCAGCAAGTGAGCCTTCTGGATGTGATCGCGTGAGCCTGTGGTGTTTGGACCACACCTCATCTTGGTATCCCTCACTGTGTAATTGCTGTACATTGACTTTATACCATCATTTGAGATGGGAAGGGCGGCGTCACATGTTAAGAACCATACAAGACTCCCAACTACAGACTCTAGAGATGTTGTGGTAGGAACAGACATCACTCAGTCCCCTCTCTTCGAGGACTTGCAGGGAATGTACGTCATTTACTTGGATTTGGCTCTTTGAGTTGTTTGCTTGGAAACACTGGTGCTCTCCTCCTTCAGGTCTCTGCGCACGAGCCCTCTCTGCCTGTGATACCCATCCCTTCTTGTTGGCTTTGACACTCAATATCCTTCAGCCCTTAGCCCAAGGGCCACCCTCTCCAGGGAAGTTCTTCTGCCCAGCGCCCTCAGGCTGGCCCCTCACGCAAGTAACAGACCTCTCAGATTTATTTTCTCAGTATCTAGCTGATTAGTCTGTTCCCTGATAACTTCTCTTCTCAAGATGAAAGGCAAGGCGGCTCGTGAGTGTGGAGACCATGTCTTCTTGTTGTTGTTGTTATTGCTGACTACGGTATCATGGCGCCCTGGTACAATGTCTCTACATAGACACTGCAGTGGCTCCTGAGTGTTGATACTTAGACACTGTAGATGCCCAACCAACAGTTCCTGACCGTGCGAATGAATGGAAGAACAATGCATTGTGGGCACTAAATCCCGGCACCGTTTTCTCCCTTGGCTTTGGCTGCTTGGGCGCTCACGCCCCGCCCCTCAATTCTGCCTGCTGTGCTTGCCAAGGCCCTGGTGGCATGCCTTCTGTGCACTAACATCTTTGCCACTCTACAATGCCTTCCCTTCCTTTGACATCGTCCCTTTGTTATTCCAACATATGCTATAAGTTAATGACCCTACTTTCAGGGTTTTATTTGGAGGTGGGGGTGGGGGGGAAGGCGGGGAATAGTAAGCAGATATGCATAGGAATATTAAAAATGGGAGTGGCCAAAGGGGAGGAGTCAGTGCTTTTAGGCCGGGTGGAGCCAGCAGGCACTTGTCTGGCAACAGAAGAAAGACGTGAACTTGTCCTCTTGTGTTGCAGATTCATTGCTTCTTTCCTTTGACTCCGCTGGACAAGCACTAGGCACAGGTACCACTTCCTCCCCCTCCCCCACCCCCCAATCATCTCGTCAATTCCTTAGTATTGGCCGTGTTTGTAGTGTTGGGGATCCTCGGGGGAGGGCAAGAGATGCGCAGAATTATGGGAAAGCCCCCCCCCAGGGCCTTCACCGTGGAGGGGACAGAAGAAGGACACAGTGTGAAACAGTCCTCAGTTGTTTTACAGGGCGGACACTGAGCTGGCCATGGCGGCACAGGCTGAGGCAGGTGGGTCCCCGAGCCTGAGGCCAACCTGGTGTACATCAGGAGTTCCAGGCCAGCCAGGGCTGCGTAGTGAGACCCTACCTTAAACAAAGTCTTCAATGGGGCCTGTCCACACCCTCAGGCAGATGCTTTCTCCTCACAGAACTGTGCAGGTTCTAGTGAGCATGTCTAGTCTGAGCACATACCCTGTCTCAGAGCAGGGCAGAGGACTTTGAGAGGCCACCAGTGCATCAGGGCTCCCCTGCAGAATGGCAGGCAGCTAGCAGCCCAGCTTCCTGAGGACATGCCTTCCATCACACCACACCACACACACACACACACACACACACACACACACACACACACACACACACACACACCCATGTGCTCAGGTAGAGAGCTCCAGGAGGGGAGTGTCACACCTGCCTGTGTCAGTCATAGGCAACAATCCCTCCCTTCCTGTGTTTACAGTGCAGGTCACGCTATTTGGCACATACTATTTTGACCAGACTCCCTGAGGCCAGGCGGTGGCTGTCCCAGTTGCTGTGCCCCCTCCAGAGCCGGAAGGACAGCTGCTCTTATTCCTCAGCTTGCTGCCCATGGGGAGCTCCAGGGAAAGGGTACCCCCGCTGAGGTCCCCACACTGAGGGTGCCCCCTGAATACCAGGGGGACTTGGCTGGCCTGTGGAGGGCAGTTTTTCTCTTTTGCTGGCCATATACATGGTTAATTCTTGTTCACGAGGCAGTAGGGAGGCTTACTGTGCGTCAGTGCTGTACTGCGAGCTTTATGAGTCCCTCGGTTATTTACCCTCCACACTGGCTTTGCTTTCCCTAATTGTCCTGAGACGCGGTCACCTGTTTGGTGGCCCACCCATCCCAGTCCAGCCTGAAAGCCCGCACTCCACCTTTGCTAACCGTGTCACTGCCTCCTGAGGCTCCTGAGGCAGGCATGCGAAGTCACTTCAACAGAGCCATGAGACAAGGAAGAGTTCTTAAAGGAACCCCAAGTTGCACCTGGGTGTTACAAGGACTTTTATGATCAAAAGACTCCATTGAAAAAGTGAAAAGGCAGCGTGGAAAAAAGAAGTTTGCATAATTAGCCAGCAAAGAATTAGTCTCTCGAACAAAGAACTACAAAACCCATTAAGAATGAATGAGCAACCCAGGGCAGAGCTGAGCGGAGGTCTTGAGGACGCATTTCAGAAAAGAGATCAATAAATCTGTGGGCACATTTTCAATTACATTAGGACCCAGAAAAGTGGAAACTAGCGTCTCATTGAGATATCAGTGCACGTCCAGGGAACAAGAGAACAGCAAAGCCTGGCGTCCCCGTGTGTCAGCAGGGCCATGATGGAGCACAAGTGAGTCTCCACCCCGTGGGAGGTCAGGTCCCTGTGTAATCCCTCTGAAAAAGATGATGACAATATGTACATAAGTCTGAACCGCACATATCCTATACGGCAGTTCCCCTTCTGGCCAGCTCTGTCACAGGGGTGGATGCTAACATCCACGCTGACACAAGTTACACATGAGGGGATTACACACCCCTTCCCCTCCTGTGTTAACAGTGCTGAACACACCAATTAGCACACTGCCCTCTGACCCAGCCTCACTCAGGTCAAGGAGGTAGCTCTCCCAGCCCCAGGCAGTATTCAGAATTGTAAAATCTAAAAACAACCCACATAGGGAACAACTGTAAATATGCAGATACCACATTTGTAAGGATCAGAAGAAAATGATCAAACTATACACAGACTGGACAACATAGATAAGTCTTTTTTATTTTGCCTTTATTTAAATTTTAAATGAGAATTTAAAATGTTATTTCTTGAGACATGGTTTTGCTGTGGAATCCTCGCTGTGGAGATAGCATCCTGGCTGTTGCGGAGCTCTCTTTGTAGACAAGGCTGTTTTCAAACTCGTGACAGTCCTCCTGCCTCTACCTCCCAAGCTCTGGGTTACATGCCTGTGCCGCTGCACCTGGCTTTGAAGATGGTGCATCACTAGGTACCTCCACTTCCAGCTGGCTGGGCATGCCCTCTACAACCCAGGGTGGCTTCCAGCTTGCAACAGCCCTCCAGCCTAAGCCTTCCCGCTCTAAGAGATGAGAGAGAAAAAAAAAAAAAATTAAGACTATTCTACCTGCAAGCCAGAAGAGGGCACCAGATTGTATTATAGATGGCCGTGAGCCACCATGTGGTTGCTGGGAATTGAACTCAGGACCTTTGGAAGAACAGCCAGTGCTCTTAACCTCTCAGCCATCTCTCCAGCCCTGAGATGATAAAAATCTTAAAGTTCTATTTTATTTCATTTTTGTGGTGCTAGGAATTGAACCTGGGAGAATTTGTGTACGCCAGGTAAGTGCCCTACCACTGAGCTCCGTGCCCAGCAGTAACACGGATGAGTCTTAAAGTGCAAAGACAACATACACTGGGTTCCGTTTGTGTGAACTGCAAAAGTAAAATGAAACCGCATCCATTTAGATGCACAATTCAATGTTAAAGCAGTAAGGAGAAATAAGAGGTTGGATTCCACACTAGCTGGGGTAGCAGTGGGAACGTCTCAGAACTGCGACATTCTCTGTAGTGACCTGAGGGGGGCGTTAGAGTGTCCCTTTCACAGTCACTCATTAGGCTGTACATTAAGATTTGATATACTCTTCTGTACACGTGACAGCCATGACCCAGGCGTGCCAGAGGCAGTGCTTGCCTGGAAACGGGAGGAAGGGGAGGCCAGGAGAGGAGGGGCAGTTAATAATTACGGGACAGCCTTGTGCGTCAGTCAGCGTTCTCAGCCCTTTGTCGCCTATCAACTCTCAGAGCCAGGCTTTGCTGTTACCCCTCCCATTTTTCAGCTAAGGAAACTGACATACAGAGAAGCGAAGCACCTCATCCAACATCAAACAGCAAGTAAATATCAGAGCTGGGCTTGAGTGCAGGCATTCTGGGTCCAGCATCCATGGTCTGGTACTGCTGGGCTTGAGTGCAGGCATTCTGGGTCCAGCATCCATGGTCTGGTACTGCTGGGCTTGAGTGCAGGCATTCTGGGTCCAGCATCCATGGTCTGGTACTGCTGGGCTTGAGTGCAAGCATTCTGGGTCCAGCATCCACAGTCTTGTCCAAGTACTTCCTGGTTTTGTTTTTTGTTTTTCTCTTCTCCTTAATTTTAAAAGGGATCTTGGTCCATCACCTCCATCTCTCCTAGAGTTATAAAAGTATATGTTAGGCTTAGTTTGCAAATAATTATGGACCAGGGGGTGTAGTTCTGTCTTAACCGGGGATCTCCATTGCTGTGATAAAACGCCATGACCAGGAGCAGCTAGGGCAGGATAGGGTTTGTTTGGTGTACACGTAGTCAGTCACTGAAGGAAGTCAGGGCAAGAACTCAAGCCGCGAAGGAACCTGGAGGCAGGAGCTGCAGTGGAAGCCCGGGCGTCGGTGGTGCTGCCTCCTGGCTTGCTTCCCTGTGGCTGGCTCAGCCTGCTTGCTCGTACAACTCGGGATCACCTGCCAAACGTTGGCACCGCCCACACTGGGCTGGGCCCTTCGCAACCCAGAAAATGCCCAACAGATTCACCTACAGTCCAGCCTGACGGAGCTATTTTCTCAATTCCGAGCCTCTCTTCCCAGATGACTCTGGCTTGTGTCTCAAGTTGACAGAAAACCAAGCAACACAGGCTCCCAGGTTTGTTCATGGCCCCCTGTGGAAGGGGAAAGAGTGAACACTTGGATTCTTTTCTGTCTGTCTTGTAGTAGAGGATAGATGTAAGCTGGTCAAAAGCCAGCTTTTTTGTTTGTTTTGTTTTGTTTTTCAGTTTGTTGTTTTGAGATAGGGTTTCTCTGTGTAGCAGGTCTGGCTGTCCTAGAACGTGCTTTATAGACCAGGCTGGCCTCGAACTCACAGAGATCTGCCTGCCTCTGCCTTCCAGGTGATGGAATTAAAGGCACATGCCATCACCGCCCAGCTCAACTTTTTTAGATTTAGAAAATACTAAGTTGTGTGTGTGTTTGGGTAGGTCTGTGCACATGCATGCAAGTGCCATAGTGGCCAGAGGCATCCTATCCACTGGCTGTCCTAGAACTCCAGTCACAGGCAGTTGTGCGCGCAACAGCCTAGGTGCTGGGAACCGAACTTGGGTCTTCTGGAAGCAGTATGTGCTCTTAGCTGCTGAGCCATCTCTCTAGCCCCAGCTTTAAATGAGCATACAAAGTTATGGGTTTTCTTATGACATCTTCACAAAGGCATACCATATACAGACTCAGACTTGGATTAGGACCATTTCTCGGTTTACCCAGCATTCCGTTTTCCTGGCCTCACCAGCTGGACTTCTCAGGTAGTTCAACCTTCGTCATGCTCTCAAGAAACCCTGGCCAGCAGTCTTCTGCTTTGCATCATTTCCAAAAGCAGGGAGAGCCAGGCAGGCTTTCCTCAGTGGCCACCCGACTGTTTTATGTGGAGAGACTTTTTAGCACTAGGCATACCACATTGCCAAGAAAGTTTTAGTATCTTAGCAAAACAGTTTTATACTTAATCCCTATTTTATGTCCTTTCTTTAGCATGAGTAATTAAGCACAGGAAAAGAAGATTCCACCCTAGATAAGGAATAGATGCGATCCCCATGTCTCCGTCACCGAGTGCCGCTAATGGCTTGGACAGAATGCACTGGAAGCTATTTGAGGTCTCTGAAACATTAGTCATAGCAGACAGGTTGGGAAGAAAACCAGAACTTAATGTATTATCAACCCGGCAGTGTGCTTCCCAGTTTTCCCTCAGCGTCCCACATCCTAGAAGCCCACACCCCGGCAGTGGACACCACACAAACAGCGCCAGGAAATGGCCCCTGGCTATGGCTCTGGTTGTGGGGGTGAGAAAGGGCTCCTAAGGCTCAAGCAGAGGGGGAAATCCCACGGTTGTGTAATTCCATTCTGTGTCCCCTGTGTCCAGCCCTGAGCTGTCCCACGGTGGCGGAGTTGACATTACCACTGTGGAGGTAATGGCAGTAGAGCCAATGTGGACTTGGGAGACGCTGACGTCTCAGGCAGAGACCTTTATTTTATTTTATTTTTTAAATCTTTGCCTTCCTGCTGGTTGTCCCAGATCTGGGTACAACAGTCCAGAAAATTCATAGTAGACTGTGGTAACCGAGGCTCAAAACATCAAGAATGAGAGGCCCAAGGAACCAGAGCGCACGGGGGTGCTTGGGAAAGTGGCTTCAAACAAAACTTTTCCGAATCCACCAAGGGACAGGTGACTTCCCAAGTGCCAGCAGGACACTGGGTGGTGCATAACAAGAGTGTCTGGATAGGCTCACCAGTGGAGCTGACAGTCAAACCACAGCCCACAGAATGCTGGCTGTCAGGACTTGCCGCCCAAACCTAGCCTGCCCGATTGTCTCCTAAAACAAAAATAACCCCCTCTGCTGTATTCACACGAGACCTCGAGTTCCATAAAACAGTATCGAAATAGCCCCGGATATGAGCCAAAATCAATTATCTTATAAAGAACCAGAGAAACCTCAACTTGCATGGGAAAAGCCAACCAACAATTGCCAAGGCTGGGATAGCACAGTCTTGGGTACGTCCTACCAAAGACTTTAATGAGGATAAAAAATGCTCTCAACAGACAAACGCTGCTGGAACTGACAGGAACGGGGAAGGTCTCGGCAAAAGTAGCAAGTGAATAAATAAAGAGAGTAACCGAGTTCTTAAGATCCACAAAATAACAAAATGGCGGTGGCAGAGGAGTCAGTGTGCTTGGGTGCGGGGAGCTGTTGGAATGTAATCCAGTCCAGCCAGCAGCGGTGGCGCACGCACGCCTTTAGTCCCAGCACCCAGGAGGCACAGGCAGGCAGATCTATAGAGAGGGTTCCAGGACAGACATCTAGGGCAACACAGAAAAACCCTGTCTCAAAAAAAAAAAAAAAAAAAAAGAAAGAAAGAAAGAAAGAAAAAAGAGAGGAGCATTTGTAAGTGACAGCTCTGGGCTTTGCCTGAGAACAGGAGGCTTTACTGTCTGGCCATCGGAGTGCCAGGTGAAGAGAAAGTCAGCTAATCCAAACAGGCATGAGAAGACGATCGGAAGACTGCCTAGATCCTTCTCATACACGCCCTGGTCTGTGTAGCGTGTGCTTAGCCTTCCTGAGGTCCTAGACTGCATAAACCAGGCATGGTGATGCACACATGGTGTCCCAGCACTTGGGGGGTGGAGGCAGAGAGAGCAGTTCAGGGTCATCTTTGGCTCCGTAGTGAGTTTGAGGTCAACCTAGGTTATAAGAGATGCTGTCTTAAAAAATATTTTTTAAATTAAAGAAACAAAGCAACTGTAGACCCCATCAGTTAGTGAAGAAAGAGTGTTTGGCAGGTTCAACCTTTATTTGTGAAGAAACAGTTCAGCACTCAGAAAGGACCTTCTTGAAGGGAGGATGATTATGATCAAAACACATCGTATGCGATTCTCAAGGAAGTAGTCAAAGTGTTCTTAAAAAGAACAAGTGTCATTAGCTGATGTAAGGCACCTGCAAGGGCTTATGGCCCACATGCTTGAAATCACGGTCCACTCCAGAAAGCGGTGAACTGGGGAAAAGGGACCTTATGAGATCTAGGTTAGCAAGAAAGAAATTAAACTGCTCTCCTCATTGATCACACATAGGAAATTCCAGAGAGTCTACAAACTGTTCCCCCAGACTCCTAGAACTGTACCCGAGCTTTAGCACGATGCGGGACCCAAGGTCAAAACGCAAAGGCTAATTGTGACGTGAATGCAGGCAATGAACAAAGACCTTAGAAAGTGTCTGTGAACACCCTCGAACCAGCATCTATGGATAAAAATGAACCACACACAGGACCGTCGGTAAACACTTCCTCTCTCCTCACACTTCAAGCCACGAGCCCCCTGTCATCATTGTCCTCCTCCCTGAAGGAGGCACACACCCCCCTTCAGAAAGCCTCATTCGGCTACTGCCTTCTAGTACCACTGTCCAAGGTCCTGGCTCCTCTGCCCTGGACCAGTCCCATCTGCTCCTTTGTTGGCTCCCAGAGGCCTTTCTGAGTGCAGTGGGGCAGGCTTCCGGAAGACACAGCAGGTTGCTGTCTTGTTACCAATGTAAGCTCTCCCGGGACCTCAGCAGTGCATGCCGACCAGTCTTAACTGGCTTACAAAGCCCTACCTACCTCCATGATTTCACGTCGGGGTCTGTGCCCCCCTCACCGCCCACCAGCCAGGGTGCTCTTGAGCCTTCTCAAGATGCCAGGTCTCTTCCTGCCTTGCTGCCTTTGTTCTTTCCTGGCTGCCCTGACCTCCCACATGGTGTGACTGCCTTCACTGCCCAGTGTCACCCTACAGGAAGATCACTTTCTCCAAGGTGGTCTTCTCAGACGCCCATCCCTTCTCTAGAGGGCTGTGCCTCCATTCATCCTGAAGACTCACACACCCAACCTGGTGGGCCTCACCTGCGTTCAGTCAGCCTCTCTTACTGTACTGCAGGTGCATTTCACCACAGACCTTGAGTATTTTGGGAGAACAGTTCTTGGCACATAATGAGTTCCTGACTAATACTTTCTTTTTTAAAGCAGGTGCATACATGTAAGCATGTACACATTAACACACATACACATACACATACATACACACACACACACACACACACGAGAGAGAGAGAGAGAGAGAGAGAGAGAGAGAGAGAGAGAGAGAGAGAGAGAGAGAGATATTGATTGTCCCCCATTCTTGTAGACCAGGCTGGCCTTGAACTCACAGAGATCCACCTGCATCTGCCTCCCGAGTGCTGGTGTCAAAAATGTGCGCCACCACGCCCGGCCCCTAATTTGGATTTTTAAAGTTACATTTTTAATTTTATTATTACTGTGTGAGTATGGGTGTGTGTGCCATGCATGCATTTGGAGGTTGGAAGACAACGTTCAGGGGTCGGCTCTCTTCCTCCATCATGGGGTCGAGGGACTGAGCTTGGCTCATCAGCTTTGCGTGGCAAGCTCTTTTTACCTACTGCACCATGTCCCCAGCCCTGATTTGGTTTTTATATTGACTATGTATTATTTTTATGACTAAAAAAAAAACTTTTTATTTTCTTTTGGAGAGGGGACTCTTACTTTGTTAAACATCTCAGTCCATTCATCTTTATAACAAAAATAACTTCGGCTGTGCAAGGTTCTGAAGGCCAGAGAGTGCAAGACGAAGGAGCCAGCCCATTCAGGAGGCTGGTGACAGCTCGTTCTCCAAAGCCTCCCCCCGCCATATGTCTTCACATAGCAGGAGGTGCAGACAGGATCCCTGGAGCCTGTCCCTGGAGCACTGATCCTGCCGGTAAGGGTAGAACTCTGGTGACCATATCATGTCATAACAGCCCTGCCTCTTCATAACCCCATATTGGGGGCTAGCTTCCTTCATATGAATGTTGGGGGACACTAGGTACAACTGTAGAGTGAGTCTTCTGGGCCAGCTGCTCTTTTGCCCAGCTGTCGCTCACAGTCCTGTAGCTGAATGAAGGAGGCCTTGCAGGGGCCATAGGCTCACTTGGTAGCGTGGACAGGATTGAATTTGGCCCTGGTTTTCCCAGGACAGAGGGGAGGTGGGAGCTGCTTCTGCCTGTGTTGAGAGACATGAGTCAGAGAGGTTCCACTCCCCATGGGCCCCTCCTTGTAGTACTGCACTAGGGCCGCCCTGCTGTGGACGAGTCAGCCATAGGGGACTCTGTCCTGTCAGAAGCCTCTTGCCTCCCCAATACCAGCATACACACATCCAGCTGAGCCTGGGTTTCAGTTTGTGAACGTCTAAGTTACTTTCCCGGGTCAGTTAATTTAGTCCAGGTCAGTGGGATTCTCTGTGTTTATTTTATAAAACTGCTTTCCTATTTTAGTTTGTCGTTGATAAATTGATCCCGTGTTGTGGTTTTTCTCCCTGACTGCAGATGATGTGGGAGTCATTTGCACTTTGGCCAGCCCCTCTCAGCAAACCCCCGTTGACTCCCATGATATGTGTGTGGCGTGGCTGGGTCTGTGGAGACCGCCCTTGGGACAGGGACTGGAGGGAACAGGACTGACTTGCTCTCATGCAGCTCTCCTAAGATGAGGGTCTGCTCTTCTCGTTTCCTTGGAGAGCCCGTGTGGACTGAGGAAGGGACAAGCAGCCTTGAACTTGGGCCTGGGCTGGCTCAGCAACTGCCATTCCACGTGGTGCTTGGGGACCTCAGGCGTATTATATGCCCTCTCATCCAGCCTTATCTGGGGTATGAGGATTAAATTGAAGGTGTCAGTGACGGCACTAGGAGTGGCCAGTGGCCAGTGGCCAGTAGTCTTTTTGATCTGTTCTTTCACTCTGCTTGTTTGACCACTGTTTGGACCTGTTGTCCTCTTCTTTCTCCATGCAAGCCTGGACACACGGGATGTTTATGTCTAATGTAGCTTTTATGGGAGACTGTACAGTGTTGCTTTGTTGGAAATGAAAGATCTATTTTGGGTAATTGTTCCTCAATCCATTTACTGCTGTACCCTTTGCACTTGGGGAATCCATCATAGCTGAGCGATGGGAGCCAGTGACCATGAGAAAGAAGATGGGCGGGGCCGATTCTCTTGTGTGAGGGGTTTGCATGCTGGGTGGACTATTTTGCCTGTATGTGTTTGCAATTTGATGCAGATTTGAAGATGGCCAGGTATGTGGCACATGTCTTTAATCTTAGTACCAGGAGGCAGAGGCTCTGTGAGATCAAGTTCAGCTTGGTCTATATAGCCAGTTCCAGGCTGGCCAGGACTACACAGTGAGACCTTGACTTAAAGAAAAGGCCAGGCGGTGGTGGCGCACGCCTTTAATCCCAGCACTTGGGAGGCAGAGACAGGTGGATCGCTGTGAGTTTGAGTCTACAAAGTGAGTCCAGGACAGCCAGGGCTACACAGAGAGACCCTGTCTCGGAAAAAAAAAAGAAAGAAAGAAGAAAGAAAGAAAAAAGCTGGGTATGGTGGCGCACACCTTTAGTCCTAGCACTCGGGAGGCAGAGGAAGGTGGATCGCTGTGAGTTCGAGGCCAGCGTGGTCTACAAAGTTAAGTCCAGAACAGCCAGGGCTATTACACAGAGAAACCCTGTTTCGAAAAACCAGAAACCAAAGAAGAGAAAAAAGAAAGAAAGAGAAAAAAATTTTTACTGTGAAGAATTGTGGTTATCTGATAGAACCAGTGGCTTTATATTCCCATAAGGTACTGAACTTTATGTACCTCACTAATGTTTCCATAAACTGTCCGGGATGAGAAACAGGGTTATGACCAGTAGGGGTCCCTTACTCGGTGATGGTTTCTGTCCGCTGATGCGAATGGGTGGTGGACCTGAAGAATGAGGAAAGGAAGGGCTTGCTCAAGACAGGGCTGTCGCATGTCAGTCTTTGTATTGGTTACTCTCCTGTTGCTGTGATAAAACTCCACGACCAAGGCGACTTACAGAAGGAGAGTTCCTTTGGGATTATGGTGCTGGAAGGCTAGAGTCCATGATGGCAGAGGAGAGGCATGGGGGCTGGCGCAGAAGCTGAGGGTGGAACCATAGCAGGAAACAGAAATGGAACTTGAAATGGTCCAAGTCTCAAGACTCCCACTGCCAGCTCCAGTGACATGACTCCCACTGCCACCTCCAGTGACATGACTCCCACTGCCAGCTCCAGTGACATGACTCCCACTGCCACCTCCAGTGACATGACTCCCACTGCCAGCTCCAGTGACATGACTCCCACTGCCACCTCCAGTGACATGACTCCCACTGCCAGCTCCAGTGACATGACTCCCACTGCCACCTCCAGTGACATGCCTCTCAAACAGCTCTAACAAATGAGGACCAGGTGTTCAAATGCCAGAGGCTGTGGGGGGCATTCTCACTCAGACCAGTTAGGCCCTGTAGCTGAGGATGAGGCTTTGCTGTCACCTCCACTTTGAGGAACTTTTGTGAGGGGTTTCTGGTGCCTGGAATAGGATTTTGCATAATAATAGTATTCCTGGTTGTTTCCATTTCAGAACATAGGTAGAGTGAGAACATCCACCTATTATTGAGAAAACATTGTTGTTGTTGTTATTTTTTTTATTACAAACAAGAGTAATACTGCGTTAGCTTAGGTTGTAAAAGCTAAGTACATAGGAAGAGGGAGCTGGAGTTGGCTCAGTGGTTAAGAGTTCATAGTTTTCTTGTAGAAAACCAGACTTCAGTTCCCATCACCCACATCAGGCAGCTCACAGCTGCCTCTCACCCCAGCTCTGGGGGCTCTGATGCTCTCTGACCTCCTCATACTAGATGCACCTGTGTCATATAAAGAAGTTATAATAAGCGGGCTGGAGGCGTGGCTCAACGGTTAAGAGCATGGGGCTGATCCTCCAGAGGTTCAGTTCCCAGCACCCACCCCAGTTCTAGGGGATTTAACACTCTCACATAGACATACATGCAGGCAAAACGTCAACACACATGAAATTAAAAAAAAAAAAAAGAAGTAATAATAAAAAGTAATTTTAAAAAGCTGATTACAGGGATCCCAAGGCAAGTAAGGTTGGTTGTCACATTATTCTCGTAAAGCCAGGCTGAGCAGGCTGAGTGCGCGGCAGGGTGCAGGCCAAGTCCCAAGTGACCTCAAGGTGTGTTATTAACTCGGCCGTGAGGTCCAGCAAAAGTTCAGGTCTCTGAGAATGTAATAGATATTTCCATTAAAATGTATCACCACAGTCGATCTTGTGCCCCTTCTGAAACAGAGCAACAGTGCTGGCCTGCACTTGTCTCCTTGGCGTGTTCTCTATGGACACACACAACTGAAAATTTGAAATGTGTTTGTTTGCTTTTGCAGGGGTGGAGGGACTGGTGTACGCTTTTTGTTGAGACGGGATTTTACTGTGTAACTCCTGCTGGTCTGGAATGTCTTCCTACATCAGGCTGGCTCGTACTTACAGAGATCTGCTTGCTTCCCTTTCCTGAGTGATAACATTTAAAGGCACACATACACACACACATACACATGACCACATCCGGACAAATTTTACATTTTTTAAACGACAGGACTAACTCTTTTAAAAAAAAGATTTATTTATTTATTTTTTTATTATGAACACAGTGCTGTGCATGTACACCCACAGGGCATCAGATCACACTATAGATGGTTGTGAGCCACCATGTGGTTGCTGGGAATTGAACTCAGGACCTCTGGAGGAGCAGTCAGTGCCCTTAACCTCTGAGCCATCTCTCCAGCCCTCTACAGGACCAACGCTTGATGAAGCAGTTTGTTTGTTCATTTGCAGTGTTGCAGATTGAAGCCAGGGCCTCCAGCACGTTAGACAAGGCCTCTATCCTGGCTGCACCCCTGCCCAGAAGTTCTGGCATTTGTTAGATTTTCCCCCTTGGGTGCATATCTTTTTAATATTCTGTATGATGGGATGGGAGTGCACCTGACACCCTTGTTCCGTAGTTAGGACAGAGCCCTTGTGTCCATCTCTCTCATGGGACATTGTCGTTACTTGAGAGAACAGGGGGCAAACTTCAGCCTTTTGAAACCCCAGAGTCCTGCAAACAACTCAGAGCAAGCACGCCGCGTCAAGGAACCACCAGTTCTGATGCACGCATTCCCAACAAAACTAATATTTTTGAAAAGGTACTTTCACTGGGCAGCCTCCCGGAACTTAGCGTTTAATTAGACTAGGGTTAGGGGCCGGCTAAGTTAGGACTTCCTCACCCGTCATTTTCCAAAATGGCCGCTGCATGCTTGGAAGGATGTGTGTGTGCGCTCTGCCGTCCAGTTGGTTCACAGTTAGTAATTGCTCTGTTCAAATCTTATTGTTTTATGCTCTGGTTTCTCAGTGGTTTGTGTATTTTCCTAGTGGGTTTGCCCTTGTAGTTCTGTTATTTCTGCTCGGTTCTGTTCCTTATTAGATGCACACACACACACAGTTTGCTCACAGCCTGCTTTTGTTTATGTCCAGTTCCCGAGCCTCCCGGGAGTTTGTACAAATTCTATAGGGTTCCCCCCCCCCCCAATTCTTTATGACTCTTACAGTGACTCAAAGGGGCATACTTAATCCCTTTGTAGGATCTGTGGAAGAGTTAACAGTTTACTTCAAAGTCTTGCGGCATCTGAAAAAGCACTTTGTGCGCCCACAGCTCCGTCCTGGCACAGGTGCTGGAGAAGGGGCGAGCTTTGCATCCCCCGAGCCACTTCCAGCCAGGAACAAAGCACAGGACATGTGTGCTCTTTGGTTGGTGGCTTGTGTTATCCTGCATTTTCTGGCTTGACTGAAGCAGGAGGCCTAAGCCACCAAGAGACTCAACATTTTCCCTTCAGCGGCTGCTGGCTCGCCGCTGTAGTGTCTGGGAGAACGCTTTCCACTGCTGCATCAGCCGCGCGTGGCTGTTGGTGCTTATGAAGCCAGGAAACTCAGGAGTCCTAGAATCTCCTGACCTTAGACAGATTTGTGCTCAAGATGGTGAGGCCTGGACCTTGCTGCAGGCCACCCCAGAGGCACATTGTCCCTGAAGCATTGGTGTGTTCGAAGTAACGTTTCCTCTGCAGGCAGCCCTAGGCACCTAGTTCCAATAACTCATTGGTATAAAGTGTGGAGGTCTAGAAGCTCAGGGGCTCTTTGTGGAGGAGGTTAACGTTTGGGCCTTTAGAAATGATCTGCTGACAAGTCAGGCACTCTCAGAGGGAGCCCCAAAGCAAAAATTAGAAATGGAAACTGACAATACAAGGGAAATGAAACAGGAGAAGACAGTTGTGTCTAAGCAGAGCCATGGGAAACTCTCAGTGGGTGGGCTGAGCGTCAGGACCGCCCAGCGCAAGGCAATCACTGTAGTGAAAGATGACTGACCCAGAGAGGCTGTTACTGCTGCCACTGCCAGCACTGCCTTCTCACCACAAGTAGAAAGGGACAAAGATTCAAGTCGCAGGCTAGTCCTCAGGCTCCTCTGGTCACACACCACTCATTCAACATATTTATGGGCCCCCAACTTTGCACCCTGTTATGTGCTGGAGATACCAGGTGAGCTCTCCTGAGTGTGTGTGAGTGCACGTGCGTGAGTGTCCCATTCATTAGAAGATAGCAATGTGTAAGTATGAACAACAGCAACTGGTTTGGGCTAGTCTTTAAAGAAGGGAATTTTCTGCCTGGGCCCAAGTACCTATCAAGTGAAAAAAATAAAATAAAATAAATCAAGCACTTGGTTCTCAGGAATATGAAGGGCAACTCCAGGGATCTAGGTTGCAGGAACAAACGGCCCAGTTCCTCAGCAGGGTTTTTCTCTGTGTCAGTAACTTAAGGAAGAAATGGAACACAGCAAACCACACCTGCCAGGTGCCTGCCCTGGGGACACACAGCCTGCTGCTGATCCACCACTTGGCCTGCAAGCAGAAAAGCAGTTCCCTGAGGGAAACTAAGACCCGTTTGTAAAAGAGCATAGGCCAGTGGCTTTTGCTCTTGAAGCCTACAAGCAAACAATGGCGGGAGGCAGTGAGGGATGCAGGTCAGGTGCAGGGCACAGGTGAGCCGTACTTAGCTTACAGGCGAGAGCAGAGAGGGCAGTCCCACCCAGCATCCCCTTAAGGCATCAAGCAGAGCCAAACACACCATGACCAAAGCAACGTGGGGAGGAAAGGGTTTGTTCGGCTCTGAGCCTGTAGTCCACCACTGAAGGGAACTCAGGTGAGGAAGCCGTGCAGGAACCAAGTGAAGTGGAGGCCGGGAGGAGTGCTGCTTTCTGGCTTGCTCACGAGTGGCACCACCTGCAGCGAGCAGGGCCCTCCCCCATCCACTACTGATCCAGAATATGGCACACAGACTTGCCTCCTGGCACTCTCATGGAAGCATTTTCTCACTTGAGGTTCCATCTTCAGAGGAACTTATCTTGTATCAAGTTGACAAAAAAACTAAGCTGCGCAGTGCAGTTGTGAGAAAACCCAGAGGGCCCTTCACAGGACTTCTAGACCAGCAGAAGAGATGCGCCAGCCAGATGGTCTGAAATTACAAACTGCAAGGGAAGAGTTAACGCCATGTTAAAGAGAGTGAGCGGGACACAGCCTAGCTAGGGCAAGAGATACCCTGGTAAGAAGAGCCTTTGACCCAGGGTTTGAAGAAGGCAGAAAAGAACCAAATAAAAAGGCTAGGATACTTTTCAGGTAAGAGACAACAACAATGAAAAACAACAACAAAAACTATGTTGAAAACTTGCTTACTCAACTGAAAGCTGAGCATGGTTGTGTAAGCCTGTGACCCCAGCACTCAAAGGATTGACATGGGAGGAGCGTGAGCTCAAAGCCAGCCTAGACTACATGGTAGGACCCGGCCTCCCCGCTCGCTTCCTAGTCCTCCCCCAGGAAAAATGATTGAAAGAAGACCAAAATGGCCGGAAGTCAGCACAGGAGAAGACAGTGCAAGATGGGGCTGGAGAGGAAGGGGGAAGGCCACACCACAGAGTTCCTTTTTGTCCAGGACTGTCTGTTAAATGTAGCCTTGTGATGGCTGTGCTTGAGGAGTGCTGGGGTGGGGTTGGGGGCGGCGTGTCTATGCATTGAGGGAGATGAAGGCACTACAGAGGACACGCTTGTTTGAGCGGACAGGCTGCCCATCTGACAGTGTCAGAAGACGAAGCTCAGAAAAGAGGTTGGACCCAGGCCAGGAGGTTTATACCTGCAATTATCCTGAGTCAGGAGGATGTCAAGTTCCGCGTCAGCCTGCGCTACAAAGTGAGATCCTGTCTTAAAAAAGAAGACACATTGAGCTAAACGTGTACCCGAACAGCTCCAGGCCACAGTGAAGAGAAGGAGAGCCAAGCCTCTTCCTGAGGTGAGATGTTGGGAAGCAAGGCAGATTGCCCACGAGGAGAGGCCTGTGCACACAGGACTCTGGAGGCGTGCAGCGAGTCCCCCTGGACTGCCGTGTGAATGCTTAAATCACAGGAAACGGCAAAGAGTGTTCAGAACTAGAGGTCACCAAGCGTTGGGATTGGTGGGGAAAGTTCATAAAACACAGTATTCCATGAGGTACTGTGAAGGGTCGCACCTCCGTAGCAGGGCCGCCTTAGAACAAAGGCCACTCCTGCCCCAGCTCTGACCACAGAACTTACGAGCAAGCCTTGTTGAAAAGATTGAGCTGTCTCTAAGAATTCAGTTCTACCTCAGGACAATTAAGGACTCCCCATGTACCAAAGGTTCTAACAAGGCAGAAATTCACATGGCGGGCCACCAACCAGATGCTGCCAGGTAATTCAGAGACGCATGAAAATGAAGTCCCGGGGGAGGGGGAGGGGCGGGATCAGTCAAGGCAAGCCTCGAGATGATGTGGATGTTAGCGTTAGTAGCCGAGGACCTTAGAACATATCCCATCTGCTCAACAATGCGGAGGAAGCTTGGGAACATTAAGGAAAGGCATAGGAGGTATAAAAGGAACTAGATATAAAAACAATACTGTCCGGGATGGGAAACTGTACTGGTTGGCTCATCGGCCAGTTAGATGCAGTAGAAAAAGAGAGGGACGTGAACTAGGAGATGTATCAATAGAAACTATCCAGAATGAAATGGAGTGAAAAATTACTAGGCAAACAATAGGCAGAACAGTATTGAAGCATGGAACGGCCAGCAGCCTCATCTGTAATTGAAAAAGGGAGGAGGGAGGAAGAAAAATATTTGAGCTAGGTTGGTTTATTTTATTTTATTTTATTTTATTCCAAATTTGATTAAAGCCCACAGATCCAAGGCCTTCCACAAGCCCCAAACTAAGAAAGGCGGTGAAGCCACAGTACCTTCCAGGCAGGTGGCCTGAGAGCAGAGGCAGGGCCCCTGAGGAGGTTCAGGCAGGAGATGGAGGGGGGGGGCGCAGGGAGGAAAGCCAGGTGGTGAGAGCTGCCCTCCCAGGGAGCACTGTGAGCAAGATTCATGTAGGAGGTTGTCAGCAAGATGGATGAGGAGAGGGAACAGGCCTATGGCCCATTGTTCCTCAGAGGTTCAGCTACTGCGGAAAGCGCCAGAGAGTGTTCTACTGTTCCAAGGGGCCTTTGCTCAGGACAGCACATTCCTCTGGTAAAACCCGCCTCCCCACCGTGTGTGTGTGTGTGTGTGTGTGTGTGTGTGTGTGTGTGTGTGTGTGTGTGTGTCGTGGAGACTCATCATTTCCACTGACTCCTTCTCAGGGTCTGAGATTTGAACAAGTGGAGAGCCTCTGCCAGCCTGCCCCACACCCACCCCTCACTAGGGGTTTCCAAGTCAGGAACAGAGGGGATGGACTGCAGTCCCTTTTTTCGTGATAAGACTAAAAATACCACCTACACCAGTCATTGGGATGTTGTGATGAGAACTGTGGGGAGAGTAAAGCCAGCCCAGGGGAGGCTCAGCTCTGGCAGTACCCAGAGGCCTCTGCGTCCCTTCCCAAAGCTTGTGTGTATGAACCTAAAACCATCCCGTTGGGTTGGGGGTGCAAGCTCAGCTTGCCTAGCTTGGGCGCTTTCTCCTCAGTACCACAGAAAACCGAAACAACCGGACAACTATCCATGTAAATGCCAGTGCGGCTGAAAATGCCAGCTGCATTGCAAGATAATAAAATATTCTTTATCCGGACTCCTTCAGTCCCCTTAATGTTCTCAGGGTACAAGCCCAGTGAAGTTCTTGATATTTTGGAAGTAGCTAAAGCCCACGATCACGTTGACTGGCAAGTGCAGAATCAGAACGTCTGGTCTTATGTAACTTTCAGTTCATTCAGAGCGGCAGTTCTGAAGCTGGGGATGGTGGAGCACGCCTTTAATCCCAACACTCTGGGGATAGATCTGTGAGTTCGAGGCCAGCCTAGTCTCTAATGGCGAGCTCCTGTCCAGCCAAGGCTACACAGTGGGACCCTGTCTCCAAAACAAAACAGAACGGAACCCTGAGTTGTAGTTACTTCTTCTAGACTCCTTAAGCCTTGCCCTGTAGGCGCCTGCTCAGCGAGGAGGCGGACTGCTGTCCGTCTTCTCCTGCCTCCTTCCAGTAGCTGGCTGACCCTGCTGGCTGCCCTTGGATAGCTGTGGAGAAGCTATCCAAGTGGGTATCCTGTGGGTAGTGATCCTTTTGGGGAGAGTCAACCCTTTCACAGGGGTCACCTAAGACCATCAGGAAACACAGATATTTACAGTGCAATTCATAAAAGTAGCAAACTTACAGTTATAAAGTAGTAACAGATGTAATCTTGTGGGCATGGTGGCACACGCCTTTAATCCCAGCACTCGGGAGGCAGAGGCAGGCGGATCACTGTGAGTTCGAGGCCAGCATGGTCTTCAAAGTGAATCCAGGACAGCCAAGGCTAACACAGTGAGACTGTGTCTCGAAAAACTACAACCAAAACAAAACAATGAAAAAAAAAATCTTCTGGTTTGGGGTCACCACAACATTAAAGGGTCTCAGCATTAGGAAGGTGAGAACCTCTGCTGTAGGGTAGGACGAGTTAACTCTGGAGGAGTGTTGCACTCTTTGGATCCTGCATGTGTTTAAAGTTGGCGCAGGGGGTGTTGGTGTAGGCATCGGCTAACTCCTGCTCATCTTGGGTACCACAGCTCCGGGGAGTCTGGGTAGCTACTGTGCTTGTGGCCACTGAGGACCTGTCTATGAGCCCTCTATACGGATGTTTGGGGGAAGCAACTAAAAGAGTGTCATCCCCGCCCCCTCCCGCCCCAGCTCATTTGTGCTTCTCTGCCACAGATTCTGAGAGCACAGGCCAGCCCCCCATGCAGCTCTCCTGCTGTGGCAGGCCATCAAAGTGTTCCTAGACTTACCAGATAGGAGGCCCTTCTACAGGCAGCCCACTGTGCCCCCATACTCGAGGGGCATGTAACAGTTTCCCTGCCTATACATTGGCTTTCTGAGATGTGGGCTTTATAACAGTTCCCTTCAAAGGAGGTTTTCAAACCGTCTCTTCTCTTTGGCAACTGGCTTCCCTGTACTTGACGTGAGGAGGCCTTCAGAACTCTGTGTGAAATTCCTAACTTTAGAGGCTGCACAGTTGTCTCGATAGGGAAGAATGTTTGCTGGTCTTGCAGAAGACCTGAGCTCGGCTCTCAGCTCCCACGTTGGGTGGCTCACACTCACCTGTAACTCCAGCTCCAGAGGACCGAAAGCCCTCTTCTGGCCTCCTCATCCACCTGCACACATGTGCTCGTACAGACGCGCGCGCGCGCGCGCGCACACACACACACACACACACACACACACACACACGACACATAAATTAGAAAAAGGAATTTGTTACTTTAAAAGCTTGGATGGGGGCTGGAGAGATGGCTCAGCGGTTAAGAGCACTGACTGCTCTTCCAGAGGTCATGAGTTCAATTCCCAGCAACCACATGGTGGCTCACAACCATCTATAATGTGATCTGATGTGCATTGTATACATAATAAATAAATAAATCTTAAAAAAAAAAAAAAAAAAGCTTGGATGAAAATTTCACATTAATCAATTTCTGCTCATGATTGTTGTGACCAAGTGATCCTGGTAAGGACAGCCAGTGAGTAACTGTCAATCATCTGCTCATCAGCTGTCAATCTAAGGCCATTTGCTCACAGTTACCCTGCCGACCGGTTCCTGCCATAGGCGTATTTCCATTTCTGTACCAATCTACAGATTCTATTTGCTCAATCTACCACTCATTTTATAGAGTGATGAATTTTACCTATAAAAAAACAACAACTAAATTCTCAGCTTAAAAAAAAATAATCAGAAAATATGGTAACTTGACAGGGCTCAATTCCTGTGGACTGAGGAGAATGTTGTGAAGTTCGTGTCTCAGAGGACAGACAGGGAGGCCTTGGGAGGGACAGCGCTGGCTGGGGATGCTTGCCCATCGCGTGCAAACCTTGGGTTTAATAATTCTCAGCACCGGGGTGGGCTAGAAAGGCAGTATTCTTGGTTTATTATAGAACCTCCAACCACCTCTCTTCCTCCCTCCCTCCCTCCATGTACATGCACACTCGTGTGTGTGTGTGTGTGTGTGTGTGTGTGATAAGACAAAGCTCACAATGACAGTGGACAGTAACTGCTGTATTCGTGGTTGCTGTGTAGGAAGGTATGAGTGTGGTGCGTGGTTAGTATTGACCGTCGCCTTGATGGGACTTAGAATCACCGTGGACGTCACCCTTTGGGTGTGTCTGAGAGGGCGTGTTTAAATTAGATCGAGATAGAAAGGCGCGCCTGAAGTTTTGGTGGCACCCTTCCATGGCTAGAGTCCTAGACTCAGTAAATAGGACAGAGCCACATGGCCAGGGGCCTTCATGGCCCTCTGCTTCCTGACTATAACACAGCAGCCAAGTCCTTACCACCAGGCTTCCTGACCATGATGGACCCAACCCTGAACTAGGAAACAAAATAGCCCTTCCTTCTTTAAGCTGCTTTTGCCAGATATTTTCTCTTAACAGGAAAACGAGTACTAAGACAGGGGATGATAATGATTTTTTTTTTTAAGACTACTCAATAGCATTCCACTTCTGTCTCATTAAGAATTGAAGTAAGCCAGGCAGTGATGGTGTACACTTTAATCCAGCACTCAGGATCTCTTGAGTCTACAGAGTGAGTTCCAGGACAGCCAGGGCTAAAACAGAAACCCTGTCTTGAAAATAACAACTAACCAACCAACCAGCCAGACAAACAACAACAAAAAGGAATTGAAGTCAGAGCCTTGAGCGTGCAAGGCAAGCCGTCTCTCCACAGAGCTACATCCCCAGCCCTTGTAAAGTTTTATTTTGAGATTTGATCTTACCAAATTGTTCAGGCTGGCCCTGAACTTACAGTACGTGCTCTCCTGCCTCGGCCTCTTGAGTGAGGCCTCTGTGCCCAGCTTGGGTTTATCTTTTGAGACAGTTAGAGTCATCAGTGTGAAATGTTGACTCCAAAGGCTGTCGCACTGTCCCCTGTGCTCCTCTGTGTTGTGTTCTTGCCTGTCGCCTGATGTTTGGGTCACAGCAAGAGTGAGGGCCCTCGCTAACTTCTGGAAGAGGCCCACTGGAGAGTGGTACGTTTGTGTGTTGTCAGGGCTGCAGCACACCAGCACAAAGGCTACCCCAGGGCAGCCGCTGCACGGGGACAATCGACAAGTGTTGGGCAAGTCGGTGACGTTTCTTCTTCCCAGAATGCCAGAATACAAATGTTGAAAGAATATTCAACTTTGAAAGCGACTCTTTAGTTTTTAGAATTGAGCCCTTTTTGTTTTTCTTCCTGGTTTTTATAAGTTCTTAACATATGAAGTAAAGTCCTATCTCTGAATTAGAAAAAGAAAAAAGAAAACAACAACAACAACCAAAAAAAAAAAAAAAAAAAACCAAAACCCTAGGGTTATCTGAGGAAAGTTTGCTTACCAGGGGGGAATTCTCTTTGGGTAGAAAGCCTGCTGTTGCATTCTTTGTCCTAGTTGTTATTTTCAGTGTGAAGATGTCTTCTCCCAGGTTGAGGATAACTAAGCACCTTTGCTGAGCAAGCATGAGGACCTGAGTTCAAATCCCCACCACTTGCATAAAAAGCTAAGTGTGCCTGTGCTTGCCTGTAACCCCAGCACTGTGGGAGCAGAGACAGGATTTCGCGCACTTGCTGGACAGCAGCCTAGTTGCTTGACTCAAGGGAATAAGGTGGGGGTGACTCTGCCCCCTACAGATTGTATATCCCTCACACTCACAACACACACACACACACACACACACACACACACACACACACACACTCACACCTTATTGGCTTGCTCCTCCTGCCTCGCTCAGTTAGCTTTCTTTTATACAGCCTAGACTCACCTGCCTAGGTATGGTACCACCCACAGTGGGCTGGACTCTCCTATATCAATTAATAGTTAGGAAATTGCTTCATGGACCGGGCCGCAGGCCGTTCTGATTGAGTCAACCCGCAAATGAGATGACCTGAGATAACCCTGGGTTGCTTCAAGTTGACAGCTCATACTAACTAGGACACTGGCTCATCAAACAGATTCTGTGCTCGGAACTTCGAGGAACTTGAGATGGTTTCCCATACCTTTCTACGGCATACAGTCTCGCATTTACCACACTTCGGTTTCAATGGCCATGCTTATTCCGGGAAGCAATTCTGTTATGGCGTATGTGTTTGCTTCCGTTCTTTGAAGCACTTGTGTTAAGCGTTCTTTTCCAAGCACTGACTGTCCCCAAGGTGTAGTTCTAGGAGTGCAACCCACAGTGGCAGCGACGCTTGACTTCAGTGACATTTTCTGCGTTTCCTTTTCAGAGTATGATCGCCTGGGCTTCCTCCTGAAGCTGGACTCTAAACTGTAAGTAGAACGGGGAAATGCCGTAGCTCTGCGGAGACATCGGCGAGAGCTGGAGTCTCTCTCAGAAGGGTCACCCCTCTTACCCTATAATTTTGGGGGTATTCCCTGGGGGCTTCTGCCCTCGGGTTGTAAGCAGAATCTTCAAGCTGGGAACCTGGGCAGGATGGGGGTTGGGGTGGATACACTGAGGCCTTACATTGGCTGGCACAGGTGGCTCATTACAGAAGGCCACTGCAGGAGCTCCAGGAATGGAGGGTACTGGAACAGCTTTCCAACATAGTGGGAGTGATAGAGAAACTGTCAAAGATGCCTTCCCAGCAGACGATCCTGCGCGCAAGCCTCTAACTTCTGCCCTGTGAGCGCCTACCCTTCCTCCCACAGGCCGGCCTTGCCGTCTGGCCCTCAGAGGTTTGTTACCTCTGCCTCTTCTTGCTAGGCTGCTGGGAAACCCCCATATCACTTACTCTCTGCATCAAATTGTCTTTCCCTTGCTTCCTTTGAGTTTCCTAGCCCTGTTGCCTGCCAGTTGTCTGGCTCTCCCATAATTAACTGAAGTGATGATGATTAATCTATTAAGGGCACAGACTCAAAGCCAGGCAAAGCTTGGTTCAAATCCCAGATTGCCACTTAACTGAACTTGTGGCCTTGAGCAAGCTCTTGAGCTACTTTGAGCCCATTTCATCTGTAAAATGAAGACAGGGTGTATCCTCTACAAGCTGTCATAAGGATGTAATTGGAGCAGTTAACTCTGGGACCTCTGAGTGCTGGCTATCCAATTCCCCAGCATTCTTTTCTGGTCTCTCTGGTGCCTGAACAGCATAGGTATAGCTTTGTTAGGTACTCAACAGATCCTGAGTGCTTGGATAGATGGATGGATGGGTGGACGGGTGGGAGGTGGGTAGATGGATGGATAGATGGGTGGGTGGGTGGATGGGTGGACGGGTGGACGGGTGGGAGGTGGGTAGATGGATGGATAGATGGGTGGGTGGGTGGATGGGTGGATGGATGGGAGGTGGGTAGATGGATGGATAGATGGGTGGGTGGATGGATGAGTGGATGGATGGATGAACACAAACCCATTTGAGCATCACACCATGAGTTGGATCTCCATCCATTCTGTTTGTCCGCTCACACAGCTAATGCTTAGTCTCCTCTGGTGTCAGCCATCTTTGCGCTTCTGTCCGTCTAAGTGTCATGGAAGACGAGAGTTGCGCTCCTTTTCTTGCTCTTTTGCACTCAAAGATCTTACACCTGGCTGCTTCCGATGGTGGCAGTCACACCTAGGTTAAATCATCACAGCAGGGGCTGTGGGGCTTTCCCATGGAATGGCTCCAGCTGGCCCCTTTTCCTGGAATCTAGGCTCTGGAGCCTCAAGCTGTGGGTTCAGGCACTGTAGCTCTCCCAGCTCTTATCCATCCTGGAGGCAGCTGCCAGGGAGGAATGGTCTGGTCTCTGTACAAGGCAGGCAAAGGGATGTTAGGCCCATGTTAACATCTGGGGGGGACGAGCTTGATTGTGCTAACGAGTCACAGGTTTCCTTCTTAGAAATGACTCCATTTAGTGTAATGAACGGAAAAACAAAACAAATCAAGTATAAGCCAGAAGCAAGTGAAATGCCACCAGACCAGAAAAGAGACGGTAATTACCGAGTCAGATCGTACGGATGAACAAAGGAGACGTTGCCGTGGACATACTAAGCACAGTGTTTAAGCAGTCTTTACAGTGGAGGAGAACACTCCTACCCTGCTGCTTTGACAGCTGAATGCTGTGGAAGAGATCGCCGGTTAGCCTGCTGCTGAGTACCAGGCTGGCTCCATGAATCATCTGAGGCAACTTGGACTTTGGCCAGGGAACTGACTTGGCCCTGTTTTTAACTCGCACTGTGAGAGGCAAGCTAGGACCTTCCTGCCCCTTGTTGCACGGGCTTCTCCAGTCCGCCGCTTTCTTCCGAGGGAAACACAGATGTATTCAGAGAGAGGTTCCTCGGTTAAGGATTCTGCTGTACAGGCAACTCCTCAGCCATGTTTCTACCTCTCCTTACAGGCTTCTTCTGGTTGTGTGGTGTTCTGTCTCTGATGTGTAGGAGGAACACGGCCTGGGTCAGGACTGGGGCTGAGTTCTGTCTCTGCTTCTTTTTGCTCTGTGACCGTAAACAGCCCATTCAAGCTTTTTGAACTCCGGATTTTCCTTATGGAAAATGCAGACTGTTCACTCACATTCATTGTTGTTTTTGAAGAATAAAAGAAAGCATTGTATAATCTATTGTGAGCGTACAAATGGAAGGATTTCTTTGTGTTTATCTTAATTCACGTTAATTTCGCTTCTGGAGCAGAAGAATGTATACATTCTGAAAAATGTCAGCTGTTTTCTCTTTAAATATTGCTTCTGTAGCCGGGTGTGGTGGCGTAGGCCTTTAGTCCCATCGCTCAGGAAGGCAGAGGCAGGCAGATCGCTGTGAATTGGAGGCCAGCCTGATCTACCAAGCAAGTCCAGGACAGCCAGGGCTACCTCGCACAAGAAAGCAAAATAAATAAATAAATATTGCCTCTATACCATTCTTTACTTTCCACACTCCCTACTCTTGAAAGCCTCTGGTGAAATTTTAGAGCTTCCCACAGTAGCCTCTGGGGCTGTTTCACTTCTCCATATGCACCACGTGTTGGCCATGGTAAACTGTAACTGCAGAGGACTCCGTGTAAGAATAAACTAAAACTAACCCTGAGTCCCCAGGCCAGGATTAAAGGGAGCTTACCCTAGCTCTGGGTGGATTAGGCTAAAAAGTCGGCGAGACAAAAGCACTTGCCGTTCACTACCCGAGTCTCTAGGAATTCCCAGGTCCCACATGTAAGACACCCCAGATTCGCCTAGTGCTGCCAAGCACCTGGCAGGAGCAAACCCAAACCCTGTCTAGAAAAGGACGTGAACTCCTGACAAGTAGCTGCTCAAGGAAAGGAGCAGGTCACAGTAAAGAGTGCTGCTCAAGGGAACAACAAAGCAGCGTTAGTGAGGACCCCGGGGAGTAGCAGGTGATGGGAGGGCGAGAACGCGCAGAGACCAGCGGCTGCTCATAAAACAGCTCTGTGTGCCACACAAGAATTAGCAACTGTGCAATAGGACCCTAGATTAAAAATAATAATAATAATAATGAAGTGGGCTGGCAAAATGGCTCAGCCAGTAAGGGTGCTTGCTGCTGAGCTCGCCCACCTGAGTTCAATCCCGGGAACCCACACGGTGCGGGGAGAGAGTCGATTCCTGCAAGTTGTCCTCTGACTTCCCACGCTCACCAGTACGTAAACTTTAAAAATAAAAAAATAATGGATGAGCTTCTGGAATTGAAAACTACAGCAGCCCAGCTTTAAATCTTAACGGAGGGGGCTGACTCCAGAGACCAGTGAAGATACAGGCCAGGTAGCAAGAACTTAAAGGCTTCAGGACTCGCTTTCTTTCTGCTCCCCTCCCTCCTTTCCTCCCTCCCTGCCCATGTATGTGTGTGCCATATTTGGAGACCAGAGGGCGACGTTGGATGTCCCGCTCCATCACTCTCCACCTTATCCCTTGAGAGAGGACCAGTCATTGAACCTGGACCTTAGTACAAAGTTTAGCCCTCAGAGAGGCAATACTTTTTGGTAGCTACAAAGTGGATGTGAGATTTGATAGCACATAACTTATAATTCCTATATGTGGAAGTCAAAGGGACGAGGAAAGAAAGGAGCTAGCATCCCAGCATCCCCTTCAAGGACACGCCCCAGTGGACCTAACATCCTTCCACTAGGCCCCTACCTCAAGTGCCATCGCCAGGGAGCAGGCCTCCAACATATGACCTTGAAGGAACATTTAAGAGCCAAACCATAGGGCTGGAGAGATGATTCAGAGGTTAAGAACAGTGGCTGCAAAATTAAAATAAATAAATAATAATAATAATAAAAAGAGTGCTGGCTACTCTCCTAAAGGTCCTGAGTTTAATTCCCAGCAACCACATGGTAGCTCACAACCATCTATAATGAAATCTGGTGCTCTCCTCTCGCCTGTAGGCATACATGCAGACAAAACACTATATACTTAATCAATAAATAAATAAATCTTTGAGAGAGAGAGAGGGCGCCAAACCATAGCCTTGACCTCCAAAAGTGAGCCTGTTAAAAAAGCTTGGTAGAAGGCGGGTGTGGTGGTGCACACCTGTAATCCCAGCACTCGGGGAGGCAGAAACAGGAGGATCACTGTGAGTTTGAAGCCGGCCTGGTCTACAAAGCGAGTCAAGGACAGCCAAGGCTGTCTCAAAAACTGAACAGACAAGCAAACGCAAGGTAGATCTTGTGATCTGCCTCCTGTGATCAGGACCGTCTAGTGTCCCCTTGGTTCTTAGGGTGACTCAGATGTTACAAGACTCTCGGGGGTCTAGAGTAGCAGACTGCTACCCTGGTTTCTTACTGCTTCCTTCCAGGGTTATTATTCTGTACTGAGTTCTGTACTTGGGGGCCTCAAATACCCCAGGCCCCTTCCTGCCATAGGCTCTTGGCATTTGTGCATTCCTTTGATAGCAACACAGACTATCACCCCTACACACACATACACACACACACACACACACACACACACACACACACACACACACAGTGCTGGGAGCTGAGTGTAGGTCTTTACCCATGCTGAGCAAGTGCTGTATGGATGGGCTGTGCCCCCAGCCCCTGTTTTACTCTTCGTATTGAAGAGTATTGTCTCCCTTGCCCGGTTTTAAACTTGGGCTCACCCTACCTCTGCCTCCTGAGTATCTGGGTTTGTAGACCTGCGCCAAAAGGCCCGATTCCCCGGTCCTCTTCACTGTGCCATTCTGGAGTGCTCATCTCTGCCGGATGCTCCGTACATTTTGCCGATTTGTCCATTGTCTGCCTCCACCTGCTACGCTATGGAGAGGGCAGGACTTTTCCTGTTCCCACCACGCCTAGCACTCGTTGCTTAGTAATTGCTCGATAAGTATTCGACGCATGAATGAAGGAACTGGTAGATAACCGTATGAAATAGACGATATCTAAATGCTTTTAATAGATGAGGAAATGGCAGGGGTGGGGCGAACAAGCAATTTAGTCACATTCAGAGAGAAGAGAACTATCCCCTAAAATCTAATTCTGACCCTCCTATGCCCAGTTCCACTCGTTTTACATCTACACTTACTTTTAAAAAAAAAACTTTCTATATTTTTCTAATTTATACTGCTATTTTCTGTTCCAGTTTGCTTTTCTGTTGCTGTGGCAAAACACTGACTAAAAGGAGGAAATAGTTTCATAGTGTGCTTCCAGGTTGCACTCTTATCACGGAGGGAGGGCAGGGCAGGAACTGAAGCCGAGGCCTCGGGGGAGCGCTGCTTGCTTCCTCTGTGGAGTTCCACACTCAATCTGAGAAACTGTCCACTTTATACGGGCAGGAATGGGCCCTGACCTGGTCCCAGTGCTACCCACAGTGATTGCGGTGCACAGCGGACAACACAAGGGATGTTTGCTAAGTCAGAGTGAGGTGGGCCGCACTTCCAGCTTTTATGAAGAAAACCAGTAAGATCTGCCACGACTTTTTGAAAAGTACAGATTGGTTTAAAAAAAAGAAGAAGGTGCTCGCTTTGGCAGCACATATACTAAACTTGGAACGATATAGAGAAAATTAGCATGGCCCCTGTGCAAGGATGACATGCAAATTCGTGAGGTGTTCCATTACAAAATTTTAAAAAATAAAGCCGGGCAGTGGTGGCGCAGGCCTTTAATCCCAGCACTTGGGAGGCAGAGGCAGAGAACTCTGGGAGTTCTAGGCCAGCCTGGTCTATACAGCGAGTTCCAGGACAGCCAAGGCTACACAGAGAAACCCTGTCTCAAAAAACCAAAATAAGATAAAATTAAATTAAATTAAGAATTTAAAATGACATGGCTCCTGCCTAATCCTGAATCTCATCTCTCCTGGAGGGTCTCTTGCTTCATGACCTCCTGCCACAGTTACACTGACTTCAAAAAATGTAGTCTCTCTCCCTCCCTCCCTCCCTCCCTCCCTCCCTCTCTCTCCATAGCATCTCTTCAATACTTTAAAATTTGGGGGGAGGGAAGGTAGGATGGTTTTCTCTTGGTTTCTTCTAAGCAAAGCCAAAAGTGTGGGACTAAAGATGAAAGAGGGCAGCAGAGAAATGAACCCCGAGAATACAGGGAACACAAAATTGCAAACTGGTTTAACAGATACATAGTTCTTTTTTTTAGAATTATAAGCTTTAAAATGGATGGAAAATGGGACGTCTCTGTAAAGTCCAGTGGGGTTCTTCTATGCAGGGTTGCTTTTGTCCATTTTTTTACCTGTGTGTTGATCAACTCACAACACGTAGGCCAGCCACCATCTCAAACACCATTTCTCTGTGACAAAAACCCTGAAAACCCTCTCTTCCAGCTGTTTCAAAGTGAATGATACGATGTCGTTTGCTCGAAGGGCCCTCTGCGTAATTGAACGCCGGGACCCACTTTCCTGGCTGGCCATGACTGTGCATCTTTCAATCCGTCTTTTCTCAGCCACCTCCGGCCCATCTTGCCCGTCCCTTATCCCCCAGCCTGCGGTAGGTGACCTGTTCTGCCCACACTTCAGAAGCTGCGTGTGAGCGACGTCATGCAGGGAAATCCTGTCTTCGCTGCAGCTCCCGTGAGCCGGGGCCCTCTTCTTTTATGCCAGGGCAGCACGGTTCCAGGGCTTGGCTAGGCTCCCTGACTCATAACTGCTAGCCCGCCCCACAGCCTTCTGCCCAGAGACTGCCTCTGAGACATCCTGATACTTGTGTGGCCAAGAGCCAGAGCGAAACTCCCGCTTTACAGCTCCCGGGGATCCCTCTTTGCACCCTGGTTCCTGCCTGGTCTTGACTGAGTACTGGAATCACCTGGGGTCCGCAAAGCACTGCAGATGCCTACCTCCCGCCCCGAGAGACTTGAAATTCGCTGTTCAGGAGTGTAGCCTAACATGCTGTCCAACTGGGAACAACCGCTTAAGGCTCTACTTCCCAGCTGAGAAACGCATCACTTCCCCAGGTGACTGTCACCAACAATAAGTGTCCTTACACACAAGCCTATGTGTGCAACAGTTCACACCTGGGGTCCAAGCACCCCGAGGCACTCCTTAGGTCATCTTGCCCAGAGAGTCCTGTGTAAACAGTTCCCAGGCTATTCTGTGTTGTTCCATTACATGCCAGGGTCAGAGTCTTGGAAGGAAGGCTTCCAGCCTGTCGCTGTAATCATGGCTGACTACAGACTAATTGCTGTAGGACCAGGATAAAGGCCTTGCATTCAGAATGTGCAAAGAGTTCTTAAAACTCAACAGTAAGAAAACCACCATTTAAAAATGGGCAGAGGCTCAGAACAGATACTTCACTAAAAAAAAAGATGCCTAGACAGGGCCTGAAGAGATGGCCCAGCAAGTAAGAGCAGTTGCTGCTCTCAGAGAGGACCAGATTTTGGCTCCCAGCACCCACATCAGGCACCTCACAAGCACCCCATAACTCTTGTTCCTAGGGCACTGACCTCCTCTCGGGCCTCCACAGGAACCTGTGTATGTGCACACCTATGAACACACAAACATAAAGACATTTAAAAAGTACAGCAGATGTCAAATAAATATATGGGATACGTGTATAAAAAGGAACTCATTGTATGTCTTGAGTGAAGTAAAAATTAAACAGTGAGAGTCTGTCACACACCCATGCCTAAAATTAAAATAAATAAATAGATAGATAAATAAATAAAGGAACCTTGACAATCTTCAGTGCTTTCAAGGAGGTGGGACAGGAATTCTCACGTATTATCAGTGGGGATGCTTAAAATTCTGGCTGTGTTGGCAATGTTTGGCAAGACTTCCTAAAGCCAAATATGGTCTAGCCAGATGCACTGGCCACCATTTCCCAGGGGAGTTCTCCAAGTCAGTTGAAAACTTACATGTACACAAAAACTGCTCATGAGTATTTATAGAAGGGAAACTCATGGTTGTGACAAACCGGAAGCACAGTGAGCAACTGGTACCCCCAGAGAGTGCAGTGTTTTCTTTGGTTTTGTTTGGGGGGGGGGGTGTTGGTTTGGGTTTTGTTTTTGTTTTTTGTTTGTTAGTTTTAGTTTTTCGAGACAGGGTTTCTCTGTGTAATATCCCTGGCTGTCCTGGACTCCCTTGTTTTGTACACCAGGCTGGCCTCGAATTCATCGAGATCCACCTGCCTCTGCCCCCCAAGTGCTGGGATTAAAGGCGTGCACCACCACACCCAGCATCAAACAGTGGAGTGTTTTCAACATGAGAAAAAGGGGCCATCAATCCTCATAGAAATATGGGTAAAGAAGCCAGGCTGAAGGTCTGCACGACATGATGCTAATTATATGATATTCCAGAAAAGGCCAAGGTGTGCAGGCTAAAAAGGATCCACTGACCCCAGGTGGGAGGGAGAAGAGGAAACTGATGACTGAGTCTATATCTGCCAGGAGCCAGAGGACAATGGATCTCAACCTGTGGGTTGTGACCCCCTTGGGGGCATCACACATCACATTTCCTGTATATCAGATATTTACATTATAATACATAACAGTAGTAAAATTAGAGTTATGAAGTAGCAGTGAAATAATGTTATGGTACCACAGCATTAGGAAGATTGAGAACCACTAACTTTATAACACAAAAAGTGAATTCTAAGGAACTGTGGGCTTTAATAAAAATAAGTGATCATGATCCATCAGTTACCAAAAAAAGTATTATATTAATGTAAGGCATTAATAATGGGGAATGAGGGAAGGTATGAACTCCGTACTATTTGCTTAGCTTTTCCAAAAATCTAAGATTACTCATTAAAATGAAGTGTATTAATTTTTTAAAATATTTATTTATTTATGTGAGTGTTCTATTTGCATGTATGACAGAAGAGGGCACCAAACCCCATTATAGATGGTGGTGAGCCACCATGTAGTTGCTGGGAATTGAACGCAGGACCTCTGGAAGAGCAGCCAGTGCTCTTAACCTCTGAGCCATCTCTCCAGCCCCGAAGTGCATTAATTTTTAATTGTCATACGGGGTTTAGATTCTCAAGAGAGCATATGCTTACAATAGAGGGGCCCTGGATCATTCATTCCCATCACCAAACCAAAATGAGTGAGTGTGTGTGTGTGTGTGTGTGTGTGTGTGTGTGTGTGTGTGTAAAGCCAAGGGCTTTGAAATCAGAAGACCTTTGGTTTGTTTTGGGTTTTTTGGTTTATTTTTGTTTTGGGTTTTGTTTTGTTTTGTTTTGTTTTGTTTTGTTTTGTTTTGTTTTTCGAGATAGGGCTTCTCTGTATAGCCTTGGCTGTCCTGGAACTAGCTCTGTAGACCAGGCTGGCTTCAAACTCACAGAGATCTCCCCACCTCTCTACCTCCTGAGTGCTGTGATTAAAGACCTGCACCACCACCACTCAGCTTTTTTCTTTATAAGATTTTTAAAAAAGATTTATTTATTTTTAAAGAAAGACTTATACAGTGTTTTGCCTACATGTATGTTTGCAGGCCAGAAGAGGGCACCAGATCTTATTATAGATGGTTGTGAGCCACCATGTGGTTGCTGGGAATTGAACTCAGGACCTTTGGAAGAGCAGCCAGTGCTCTTAACCTCTGAGCCATCTCTCCAGACTGATTTATTTATTTTTATGGGCATTGGTGTTTTGCCTGCATGTATGCCTGTGTGAGGGTGCCTGATCCTCTGTAACTGGAATTACAGATGGGTGTGAGCTGTCATGTGGGTACTGGGAATTGAACTCAGGTCCTCTGGAAGAGCTGCCAGTGCTCTTAAACACTAAGACATCTCTTTAGCCCCCTTAGTTACTTTTCTGTTGCTGTGATAAAACACCATGACTGACCAGGGAAACTTATAAAAGAAAGAATTTAATAAGCCTACCGTTCCGGAGGGTTAGAGTCCATGATGGCAAAGCAGAAGTATGGTGACAAGGCCAGCTGAGAGCTCACATCCTGCTCTGCGAGCCAGAGGCAGAGGGGACGCCCTAGGAGTGGCTGGAGTCTTGAATCCTCAAAGCCCAGCCCCAGTGACAGGCCTCCTCCATTAAGGCCACATCCACTCCTTCCCAAACAGTCCCACCAACTGGGGCCCTGTGGGGGCTATCTCACTTAAAACATCACACTCCACTCCCTGGTGCCCATAGGCGCATAGCTATATCACAATACAAAATGCGCTTAGTGCAACTTTAGAAGTCTCCATGGGCTTCCGTCTCAGCATGGCTTAAAAGCCCAAAGTTCAGTGTTTCTTCTGAGTCTCAAAGCAATCTCTTAATTGTAACCCCCTGTTTACAAAAGGGGGCCGGAGATTGCATACCTCCAAAGGACAGTGGCACAAAATATACATTACCATTCCAAAGGGAAGAAATCAGGACACAGTGAGGAAACGCTGGTTCAAAGCAACACTGAAACCCAGCAGGGGAAACTTCATACCACCACAGCCTTATATTTCTGTCTTCCTCCTGCCCAGTTGAATTCTCTGTAAAAGTAACTTTTCTTCTCCTGGATCAGTTGTTGTCTGGGAGACTTACTGCCTCCTCCTGCTGGCCTAGGCCTAGTGCTGGAAGCTTCCAGTCTCTCTACAATCTAACCTAAGCCTAGAATTTTTTCAGCCTCCAAGACTTAACTGCTTAGTAAGCTCACCCTTTCTTGTTCTCTCTCTCTCTGTCTCTCTCTCTCTTCTTTTTTCTTTCTTTCTTTTTTGGTTTGTTTATATGTTTTTTGTTTGTTTGTTTTTTGTTTTTGTTTTTGTTTTGTTTTTTGACAGTTTCTCTGTGTAACAGCTCTGGCTGTCTTGGACTTGCTTTGTAGACCAGGTTGGCCTCGAACTCAGAGATCCACCTGCCTCTGCCTCCCGAGTGCTGGGATTAAAAGTGTGCGCCACCCCGCCCGGCCACCCTTTCTTGCTCTTACTGACCTTTGGGCTACTGGTTCAGTCCAGCGGTTCTGGCTCAAACTCTTCTCCCAACTGACTTATTTAATCTGGCTTCTCTCTCGGCCTGGAATTGCTCCTCTGGCCTCAAACTAATTTAGCAATCTGGTCTAATCTTCTGGCTTCTTCCCATTTTCTGGCGCGTTCTGTCTTCGCCTGAGTTCTCTCTCTGCAATATATCTATTACAGTCCTGGTAAAAACTGCCTCCTCTCTCTTCTTGTGAGGGTTGGACATATCCTGTTCCGTCTAATCTCTGATTTGGCATCTTTTCCGCCACTCAATTAGACACCACTTTCAAACATGGGTGCTTCCTTCTACAAACTGCCTTTGCCTTCCTTTGGGATTAAAGGCATGCACCACCAGCCCTGGACCTAAGCTTTTCTTTACCTGACACTTGCTCTGAATCAGGCTGGCCTTGAATTCAGATCTGTTTGCCTCTGTCTCCTAGTCCAAAGGCGTGTTTGTATTCCAGCCCAATCACTCAGACCTGGAATATCTTTGGATGTGATCTCTTTCCAGAGCAGCCATGTTCTGAATTAACATTCCTCTACAGTTCCTTTATTTATTTTATACTTTATTTATTTATTTGGTTTTTCAAGACAGGGTTTCTCTGTGTAGTCTTGATTGTCTTGGGCTCACTTTACAAACCAGGCTGGCCTTGAACTCACAGAAATCTGTCTGCTTCTGCCTCCCCAAGTGCTGGGATTACAGGTGTGGGTCACCACGCCTGGCTCTGAATGTCTATATTATTTTATTATTATTCATAAAATGGTGATGTTATCTACCAGTCGCACAGAGTGACTGAAGACTCAGCAATGATGTAAACTTAAAAAGTCAAAGCCAAACCCCCGGTGTTGCTCAGTGGTTGCTCATTGCGTTCCTTCACCCCCCATTGCTTCCCTTCTCCAAGCAGCTGACGGGGTAACCAATCTTACCTTCATGCAGGCCTGCTCGTCACTCTGCTGGGCTCTGCCTCTGAGTCCTCTCTACAGAATTCTCAGCAGCAGAAGTAGGGCCTGTCCTCACAGGCTTCCCTCTGTCAGTTCCAGTGTAGCGGCACTTCCCAGCATTCCCTGCGGGGGGCGCTGGCTGTCTCTCTCTCTCTCTCTCCCTCCCTCCCTCCCTCCCTTTGTATATATTGTGTCCCCTGCTAAGAGCTCCACCCACCCTCCCAAATCCCCAGGATAACTGCCTCATTCCCCCCACCCTGTGCATGACTCTGCCTGTGCTCATCCTTGAAGGTCTTTGTTTTGCTTTTTGTTTTTAATTTCACCTTCTTGCCTCTGGGTTACAAGCTTCTTGAGGGCGGGATCCAACATGGAAGCGCCAGTCTTCCATGTGTTGTATTTCTGTAGCGGTCCCTCCAGAGCACCTAAGTGTGTGTGTTTGGGGCTTGGGGGAGGTTGAGCACACCCACTGAGAGTCGCCTTCAAGCAGATTAGTCTTTAAGAGCTTTCGGTTTTATTTCTAAAGTTCTGTGCTCGATTCTGTAATACATATGTGTTGTTGTGATGTAGTCTTCTTCTTTGGGATTATTTATTTAAGTATGTGAGTGTTTGTTTGCATGTACATATGTGTACCGTGTTCCTGCCTGGTGCCTGAAGAGGTTTGAAGAGGATGTTGGATCCCCTGGTACTGGAGTTACAGAAAGATTATAAGAATATGTTTTCATTTTAATCCCAGCTGTGGGGATGTGAGGCTGCTTCCCAGCAGCTGACTATGATTTGCCTAGTGCTCTAGCAAGGGTGTGGCTTTGCCAGCTGCCGATAGTTTCTAGGAGTCTGTGACATTTGGAATTCTGGGAGCTTTTCAGAGGGTTATATAAATGCTAGCTAGATCCCTGATGGGTGGGGAGAGGGTGAGAGAGACCTGAACAGCTCCGGCCTTTCTGTGAGAAAATGAACACAAACAGAGCAGTCTTTCTTTCTTTCATTTTTTTTTTCTTTTTCTGTTTTGTTTTCAAGACTGGGTTTCTCTGTGTTACCCTGGCTGTCCTGGACTCACTTTGTAGACCAGGCTGGCTTCAAACTCACAGCAATCTGCTTGCTTCTGCCTCCCCAAGTGCTAGGGTTAAAGGCGTGCGCCACCACATCTGGCTTCTTTCTCTCTCTCTCTCTGTGTGTGTGTGTGTGTGTGTGTGTGTGTGTGTGTGTGTGTGTGTGTGTGTTAAAAGAAATAAAAATTCCAAAATGCTCACAACACAAGTCTTTACTGTGACTTACAGTAAAAATCTGTTGGGACTTGGCCTTTCTGTGGTGCTCACACGGATGCTGGGATGCCAGGAGCTGACAGGCCTGTGCGTGCCAATGTTGGCCTTGTTCCTATCAAGCAGACGTTTGGAGCTGGCAAGGGGTTAGAGAGAAGAATTTGGGTAACAAAAGTGGAAGGAACAGTTATTTTTCTCTAATTTAATGTAACTCTGATCATCCAGATGGAACTAGGAGCGGGGAAGGCAGAAGCCGAATGACTGACAGGTGACTTCCTGTCAGCCCTCCTACTCTTGTTTTAAGAGCCCCAGAAACCATGTAGGAGACCCTATTACTTGAAGTCTAGTCTCCCCTCCTTAAGATTCTGTGGTGCCCAACCGGTTCACATTGCAACAGACACTGTCATCTACTAATGTGCTGGCGCGAGTTTGCAGCCGTCCTGGAGTGCACATGGCCTGGGGCCACAAACTGGACGACGCACTTAAGTCTTCTTCCTACCGAAAGAGCAAGGGATTTGATGACGTAAGGAGGCACCCACCTCAGAGGTTCTCGCAGAGGATTCAGGTTCAGTTCCTGGGGATCCGACACCCTCTAATGACCTCCGTGGGCATCAGACACACACATACAAACATGCATGTAGGCAAAAACAGTCATACACATAAACAAATCTTTTTTTTTTTTAATTTAAATGAAAACGACAGAGTGAGAGAAGCAGTTCAGCGGGCAAAGGCCCCCGCCACTAAGCCTAATGACATGAGTTCAGTCTCTAGGACTGACATGGCAGGAGAGAACTGACTCCTGCGAGTTTTCCTCTGGCCTCCACACCCGTGCTCCCACCCTCACCCCCACCCCCCACCCCCACCCCCACTCACAATAAATAAGTAAGCACACTTATCTTGGGGTAGGGCTGCATCATCAGTGCATGCGAAAGCCCCAGCTGCTTGGATAAACCAGTTGCTGGGGCTGGGTGAGATGGGATGGGTTTTTGTTTGTTTTGCCAAGTATTCTAGATGGTAAGTAGAGATGCTGGGTCCTTCTGGAGCCTCTTTTACAGACACAGTGCTGGACCATTTGCTTCAGCCAGTGACATCACTGCTCAGGGTTCTCCTTCCTGCCCGTGACTCTCACAGGTTGTGATTACTTTGCTAATGACGACTACAAATGCCCACTGTCGTGCCCAAAGCGTGCAGGAAAAATATGAGTAGAAATGGGTTTGGGGTTGTATTGATTTCATCGTTTGAGATTTTGAGCGTGAACCGGCACATCTTCCAAGCACATCTCCTGAAGCCTCGCAGCCCCGCCTGCCTGGGCTGAAGGCAGGGCCGCTTTAGAGGCTTACACAAAGGTAGATTAGATCATGGATCTGCTGCTGGGCACTTGGCCCACGCTCGGTGTGTTGATTCCCTTGCTCTTTTCACTACCACCCAGCAAGAGGGTGTGTTTATATTTTTAAAGAATCGAAGTGTGGAAACAAAACTGAGCTGGAGCCGTCGCAGCAGGCCCCTGGTGGGGCTTCTGTAAGGACTGTCTGTGTAGCACAGGCTGACACACAGGGAGGGCTCCTCAGCACCCTCCCTGCCAGGATAAAGACAATCGCCACGCCCCCAGATGAAGTCAAACTATAGTAATGACAGCCTCAGAGCTCCCGACTAAACAGGAGCACAGACAAGAGCTGTGGAGAAATCCATGTGTGCTTTGGAGGCTGCAGAGAGCAAATAGTGTGTTACAGCCAGGGTGGCGTGGGTTGACACCACCCCACCACCTGTGGCTACTGGGAGAAACTGAGGACAACCCAAGGACAACAGTCAGCCCAGGCACTCCCTTATTTCTTGCAGAGTGCCTTGTTACTATAGCAACAAGGTTAGAGGCGCAGCAGTCAGAAGAGGCAGGAACTGCCCTGTAGCTCAGTGGTAGAGCTTACCAAGTACACTGCAGGCCCTGGTCCCTAGCACCAGAGAGAGTGCAAGAGAGGAGAGAGAAAGAGGGGCACAGACAGACAGACAGACAGACTACCTTTAAGGAGAGGCCTAAAAGGAGCTGCCACGCATTAAGCTATTTGCTTATATGGGGGCTGGTTTATGGAGGAAATTCAAATGGCAATATTTAATAGTCAAATAAGGTGACGAGAGCTAAACAAAGCTACTTCTACCATTTCCCAGAAATAACGCTAGTAATCGGAGAAGCAGACCTTCAGGAAGGGAAGAGGGAGCCACCCCAGTGGTGCGGAGGGTGTCCGCCAACCGCTCCTGGTGGTTGGCCCCGACTGAGTGAGTGGCCAGGCAGTGGATTAGGCCTTACATACCCGGGCTTCTCTCATAACTGGTACCCGGTTCTAGAGATTGGTCTGCTGATCACAAAGCATCCATCACTGTAGAGCCTTGAGATGAACTCTCAAGCTTTTTGCCCCAACCATCACCCCCTCTCCCTCACACTCAGTAGCGTTGCAAGTCAAAGTGGCTGGCTGAGCTCTGTCTGCCTCTTAGTACTTGTGTGCTTTCTGCATATGTTCTGTGTTAAATGACAGGTCAGTTCACTCACTTTATTAGCATATGCTGATTGTGTAAAATAGTGGTATTTTCTTACATGCACATAGTTTTCTTTTAGCATACTCATCCCCTGCTCCCCTCTAACTGTTCTCACCCCTTCCAGCCTCCTGCGTCTTCCTGAATTAGTACAGAAAGCTGTTTCAGCGACACCTGCTCATGACTCTGGTCTCTGCAGGCCCTTGCGCTTACATACACACGCTACACACACACACACACACACACACACACACACACACACACACACACACACGTATTTCTAATTTTAAAAAATCTTGCAGTCTAGTAACTCGTCTCTAAGACACATACCTTGCTAAGTGATGCAGTCAGGATAAAATCCAAACAGTGGCTCCATTACTTGGATTTGGTTTTGGTTTTTTTGTTTGTTTGGTTGAGTGGGGTTTTTTGTTGTTGTTTTTGTTTTTGTTTTTTTCAAGACAGTTTCTGTGTACAGCCCTGGCTATCCTGGACTTGCTTTTGTACACCAGGCTGGCCTCGAACTCACAGAGATTCCCCCTGCCTCTGCCTCTGCTGAGATTAAAAGATGTGAGCCACCACGCCCGGCTCCATTACTTGTTTGAATGGGTGAATGAGAGCAGGAAAGGGAAGGAGGAGGGACTGAAGGAGAGTTTGAAAACAAGTGAGCGAGCTGGGATGAAAGTGTGTGCTGAGGCACGTGGGAACCACAGGCAGGAGGAATTGGTACCTTAAGGTCACTCAGTGCCACTGGCCAGGGCAGGTCAGGGTACATCCTTCCCCTCCTCTCCCTTACCAAGGACATTGCTCCTGCCACTGTCCTATCTCTGAAGCCTCAGGAGTTTTTCTTATTCTGATCAGCGTATGAAAGTGCTAAAATACTTCTTCTCCTCAATATAAAATACAAACATGATAGCACAAATGTAAAAACACATCACCACCTTTACCCTGCTCTCCTGGCAGTCTGCCTTTGCAGCAAGCTCCCAACATAGTCTCTGCTGTGACACTGGTTCCTCCCTTGCTTCCTCCTAAATCCTGTGGAATTGGAGTTGCACACACCCACTCCCTCCCACCCATGCCCACGAGTGAAACAGCTCCCACAGACCTCAGCAGTAGCCTGCATCTTGCCCAGATCAGCACTCCAGCCCAGTCTCACCTGACCAGCCTCCCCCACTGGTCCCTGTGGGACATCATACTCTCCTGATTATTTTTCTTTGTTTGTTTTTTTTAATAATTTAAAATGTTTTATTTCATGTGCATTGGTAATTTGCTTGCATGTATGTCTGTATTATGGTGTCAGATGCCCAGGAAGTAGAGTTACAGACAGTTAGGAACTGACCTGTGGGTGCTGGGAACTGAACCCCGGGCCTTCTGGAAGAGCAGTTAGTGTTCTTAACTGCTGAGCCATCTCTCCTGCCCCTATTTTTGTTATTTGTTTCTTGATACTGGCGTCAGCCTGGGGAGCTGGGATTATAGGCTTGCGCCTCCTCCTCGCCTGTCTTGTCTCCTGGTTCGTTTTCCGTCTCCACTGTTGCCCCTTGCCAGTGCTTCTCTGAGATATCTCTCAAATGCTGACCTTAGCGATGCACAGTCAATCAAAAAGTAGCAGCTCTCCATTGCGTTGAATCCAGACATGAGGCAGGCACTCAGCCTGCCTCTGCCACCTTCTCTTCCTTATGGCACTTGTATGTTTCCTCCACTCCCCAAACGTGTTTCTCACCCCATCCTCACCAGGCCCCAGGGATCGGAGTTCCCACAGCATAGGAGGCTGAGAGTGAGATTTCCCATCCCTTCTCTCCCTGTGTCAGCGTTCTCCATGGAAGCTTCTGGCTCCAGATGTTGCCCTCCTCTTTCCATTCACTGCCCAGGACTTGGCCTAGTTCCCTAAACTCTGCCCTTCTCAGCTAAGTGGGGGAGTGAAAGCTGGGATTTCTTTTGGGTTCCAGTCTGGTCATCTGGCTTCCTCTGAAGAGCGCGTGGTTTACACTCCTCACCCCAGGGGCCTCGTCATCACGTTCGCTCACAGCACAATGGGTACTGTTAGTGGGTGCAGCACTCCGTCTTCCACAGTGAAAGGCCAGCTACAGAGTGGGAAAAGAACAAGGGCAGAGTGACTTGATCAAACATCTGGGGGCCTCCTGGCATTTGCAGTTGGTGCCTAGAGAAACTAACTATTCTGGCCTGAGGGAGCTGGAAACCATCAATCTTAGTGGGTTTGACTGCTGTCTGCCCCAGAGGTCCCAGCCTCAGTATGACTCAGAGTCCTCAACACTCTCCCTATTCTTCTCTCGCTGGGACATTCGGGAGGCCATTTCTAAGGCATTTTAATTTGGTAATAACTGGCATGTGCCACTACACCCAGGCTTGCTCTCTAAAAGCGAGTTGGTTAGCATTCACCATCCCTGATACTCAGCCACCTTGCACACCTACAGAGAGCAGACTCCTGCCCGCCCCGCCCACCTCCCGCGCCTCTGCACCCCATCTGGCCAGCAGGCTCCCCTCTCCAGCATGGGTGACCCTAGCCCAGGAGCCTCGGGCTGTCCACTAGCCGCCGCTCTTCAGGTACCTTTCAAGAGCTGAGAGCGTGAACTGGGGAGAGGAAGCATATGGTCAGGTGTTCGACTCCAGAGCATTTCGCTCTACAACGCACTGCCATGAGTGGCAACCGCCATCCGCCTTTCAACTCCTTTGTAAACTCTCTGGAATTCGGAAAGACCACAGACACAAGTTGGACAACCCTGAGGGTGAGGGGTCTGGCATGAAGGCACTCAAAATGCCACAGCGCTGTGTACATACTTTCAAAGAGTGGGGCGAGGCCTCCCTGACCCTCATCGCTACCCGTATCCGGCCATGTCAACTGCTCCTACTGGTGCTGGGCTCCAGGCCAACCTCTGTGGTCATGTTGCTGGTAGTGTCACGTCAGTACCCCTGATGCGAGCAGCTGCAGCTGCAACGGTCTTCTTCTTTGGTCTGGCTCTTCTGTCTTTCTAAGCCCCAAGCATCTATTTGTGATGCACTCACTCCTAGGGCTGTTGAGAGGAGGAACGAGCAGTTAGTCACTGCTCTTCATCCAGAAGCTTCCAGTAAGTTCTGTAATTGCACTGACGTCTATATTTCATATCCAAAATACAGTTGTTTACATAGGGAAGTACGGTTTTTCTCCTGTTTGAGCCTTTGCCTTTGTTTTGTTTACCAAATGAAGTTCTGGCCCCTCACTTTGCATTTGCATCTCATTTGAATCTCACCAGTCGGAAAGGCTTAAAAATAAGATTTCTAAAATTCTGTGTGTACTTAACGAGCCATCCCTTGCATAAGGCCCTGAACTAGACCTCCAGGGGTGAATTGGACTTGACACTCAGCACATGCTGCATCATCATTCCTGGCTGTCCAGCACAGACACGCACACACCCACCTCAGTCCCTGCAGGGGCCATGCTGCCGGCCAGCTTGCTGTTGTGTCACACCCATAGCGGGGCAGCTGTGCACCAGGGAATTGCCTGCTGTGGGGGTGGGGGGGGTGGGCGCATTAGGGGGTTAGGGGTGGACAGAGGTTGGGAATCAAAACTGGCAGGCAGACATAGCTGGCAGGCCTGGAGTCCTGGCGCTCACTAGGTCCTTTGCTGAAGATGCCCTGATGTTTCCCAGATTACACAGGGCCGAGCTGCGGGGTGGAGGGCAGTGACTTCAGGACCACACTGAACAGGATTTGGAAACCTGATGCTGTAGGCCAAGCACATCCCTCCAGACAGGGCTTGCAGTCTCTACCCTGGAGCTCCCTGAGATTTCCTGGTCTTAGATTACAGTTCAGGGAGGATGTCAGCATCATCTTGGTTTAAAAAAAAATGTTATAGGGGTGTTTGTGCACCCCTCCCTGTGCAAAGTGAGGAGAGGGGTCTGATCTCAAGAACTGACGCTGAAGTGAGAGGCAGTTCTCCTGTGGTGGAGCAGTGCAGCTAGGAGCAGGATAAGGAGGTGGGTGAGGAGGCTGCCAGAGCAGAGAGGCAGAGAGCTCAGGCCGGGCGTCAGGGCATCACTTCTGTGAAGCTCACTTCTGAGTTTAGATTTGAAGGGCCTGGCGTTCTCTAGGAAGAGGACCAGGGGACCAAACTCAACAGGCGAGCGAACTCGACTGAAGGTCAGCCTGGGATCCATCAGTAACTCAGTAACATGCATTTGCTGTGTCTGTGTCCAGGCCACTGTGTATGTCCCCACTGGGGAGTAGGGCTGGAGGGGATAAAAGCAGAAGAGATGGGACAGATAGAGTCATGCCAGAAAGCTGCAAAGGCTGGTGGGTGCCTCTGCATGGGCGGAGGCCTTCGTGGCTAAGTCCAACAGTTGCCCAGGCTCTGCCTGCCTATGGGTTCTTGGGGAAGCTGGCCAGAGATTCTGGTCGCAGAGTTTTTTTTTTTTTTTTCAGCCTTTTGGAGACTAGCTGAGGAAGGCTCTGTCGAGAACTGGTCACGAGGGCATGGAGCTTTCCAGTCAGATGCCCTAGCTTGAAGGAGCGCAGGGTAGCCAAGCACTTATGCTGCGGGGTAGGGGGGTGGGGGGTGGGGCGGGGTGGGTGACTTGGACTTGAGAAAAGGCCAGATAGCTGAGCACTTGATCAAAATAAAAACAGCCGAGAGTCAGAGAGCTAGGTTTTAATTCACTAAAGTTCTATCCAACTTAAAGATGAAAGAGAAAGCCAGGGAGCTGGGGTAAAAGGAAAGGTGAGGAGAGTGGGGGCGGAGGATGGGGCGAGGGGAGCTCCCCCGAGTTTTGAGCCAAGGGTGTGTAAGTTGCAGGAGTCATATTGCCTCTGGGATCAACCCAGAGCAGCTTTGATATGTGTTTCTTCAAGGAGCGAGCTTTTTGACACCTTTTGGTCTACTAAAGTCTGCGCGGTTTGCTTCAAAAGTGTCTCTGCAAGGAATTAGCCTTTTGACGCGTTTTGTCTCGGGTCTTGTGCACTGTTGCCAGCAGCGGGTCCACAGGCCTGTTTCTAAGCCAGAAGCTTACCAGGAGGAGGCGTGTCCTCCACCTACAGACAAAGGCCTATACCTGCCCAGCCACAGGGCCTCGAATGTGTGGGATGACACCAAGGGTGTTCCTTTTGGTGGTGGCCATCGAGGGACCATTTTGGGGGTGGGGGGCTGTCCTATTCGCTTAGGTGGTTTCACCCCTAAACCTTGATATAGAAAGAGTGTCATATTCCCTCAGTCCCTGCAGGTCCCAATGAGTTGATAGTCCCCCCGCTGCTCTGTACCCAGATCTGACCTCCTTTCTCTCCCACAGTCCTGCCGAGCTAGCCACCAAGTACGCCAACTTTTCCGAGGGAGCTTGCAAACCTGGCTACGCTTCAGCCCTGATGACTGCCATCTTCCCCAGGTAAGTGAGCCTTTCCCAAGATGATTGGACAGTGTGGGCTGTGGCTCAACCATGTGGGCCATCCAAAGGGGCGTGACCTCCTCCTGAGGAAGTAAGACCTCTCCTCTGTCTCCACCGGTGCCACCCCACCCACTCTGCCCTTGCCACATTCTACTGGTTGTATCTAGCATTTGTGCCCTGGCCTTGCAGTGTATTCAGAAGGGGAGGGAGGAGGACATGGCTGGCCCTTGGAGCCTGGTACCCAGGCCACCAGCCAACGCATGGACACTTCTGGCCCTGGAATCGTCGGTTAAACCAAGCTGGGTCTCACTGTCTGGCCTCAGAGAAACATATCCAAATAAAGCAAGAATGATGGATGCTTCCCGGAGCTCTCTGGCTTTTAGCAAACCTTTCCTCACTGTCCATTTTTGCATTCTGGGGTACCTGATAGCCCTAATTTCAGGCGGCTTGCCAAAAGAGTCCGTGCCTAGCGTGGGAAGTCCCGTTCACCAGCTGCCTTTATCAGGCCTTGGTGAGGAATGGGGCCTGAAGTGCTGGCATCATCTTCCCTGTCTCCAAGCACCAGAGATGTCGGTATCATTTTGTTCCTGCAAACAGCTTCAGACCTGGGGTAAAGGCAGGGCTCTGAGCATCGAGATGTAGCACTCAGCCTCTGTGGAAGCTGGAGGGGAGGGGCAGCTCTGCTTGCTGTGGGAAGGACTTACCTCCCATCCTTAGGTCTGTGCACAGAGGGGTGCTGAGAAGCAGCTGGCACCAAAGCAGATCCGGGGTCCCACGAGGAGTGCTCGTCCTCTTGCCCATTGTGAGAGGTGCCCCCTAGCTGCCTGTGAGGCGAGAGTAGCTGCTGCTCAGAGGGGTTCTCCTCAGTCTGGGCTCTGCCTCCCGCCACTCGCGTGTCCTCTTGCTGTTACTGAATCCCTACAAAGTGTGACGCACAGTAGTCTGTATTCTTATCAAAGCTGCACGACTCCGTCCCTGAGCCCAGACGCTTGTGAGTTTTCCTTGACCTGGACATGGTTTTCTTTCGACTTTTCTAGTTGAAAGTTAGTATGTGTGTGTGTGTGTGTGTGTGTGTGTGTGTGTGTGTGTATACACACATATGGTGAGGAATGTGGCTCTTGATCCCTTCCAGAGAAGCCACTCTCACTACAGGTGGAAATGTGTTTTATTGTTCTGTAGTTCACTCTTTACTTCTAAAGGTTATGTTGGAGATTATTGTGTTACTACGATATGTAGCTCCATCTTTTTTTAGACATTTTCATTTATCTGGGGGATGCTGAGGACCCTAAACTATCCATTCAGTACCCCATAGCTTTCTTCTTCTTCTTCTTCTTCTTCTTCTTCTTCTTCTTCTTCTTCTTCTTCTTCTTCTTCTTCCTCCTCCTCCTCCTCCTCCTCCTCCTCCTCCTCCTCTTCTTCCTCCTCCTCTGCCTCCTCCACCTCCTCCTCCCCTTCTTCATCCTCTTCTTCCTCTTTCTTTTCTTTTTCCTCTTCTTCCTCCTCCTCTTCTTCTTCAGTCCATATCATTTAAAATTATTGCATAACATATAATTGTAGGGCTATATCATAATTTTGTTAAAACCAAGCTTTGTTAAAGTTTAATTTATGTACACTAAACCTTGCCTTTTGGTGTCGTTCTGACAAACGCAGCTTTGTGTGAGCACAGCAATCAGCACATTGCTTTTCAGTGAGCCCCTCTCTCACCCTCAGCCTCTGGCAACCACTGACCTACTTTCTATCCCTGCAGTGTTTCTAGAATGTCATGTGAACAGCATCCTAGCCTGTAGCTTTTGGAGGCAGCTTCTCACACCTGGGGTGTAATATATTCACAGTCCGTGAGTTGTCGACTCCTTTTTCTTGCTGAGTAGTATTCCTTTATACTATTCCATTATACGTGCAGAAATCAAAGACACGTTAGAAAATTCCAGTTCAAGGCAATTATAAAGAAAGCCACCAGAGCGGTGAGGTGGGGCTTAAGGGGAGAGAAAAGGCCGTGGTTTCGTATGAATACGCATGTTCACCGTTCATAGTGAGTACCCAGAAGTGCAGTGACTGGGTCCAACATCATATGTATGGCTCAGCTGTAAGAATCTGCCAAGCTGTCTTTCAGTGTGATTGCACCAGTTTTCCTTCCCCGCCATCAGTGTGTGACGGTCCCCGCAGCGGAGCGTCCTTCTGTGAGCCTAGGGGATGGGGAGGGCGTTAGTCTCCGGATGTCTCTACAGAGCAGAAATCTTTAATATTGATGGATTCCATCTCATCGCTGCTTTTCTTTTATGTATTATGCTTTGGGTGTTGTATCTAAGAAATATTTCTCTAGCGCAAGGTCAGAAAGGGTTTTTTCTTGTTTTCTTCTAGAATTGTTATGTGTTTAGCTTTCCCATTTAAGCCTCTGACCTGTTTAGAGTTTTTGTTTTTATATAGAAGCATAGAAGAGCCTGGGGTTTTGCTGGTTTGTTTGTATTTCCAGACAGGGTTTCTCTATGTAACAGCGCTGGCTGTCCTGGACTTATTTTGTAGACCAGGCTGGCCTCAAACTCACAGAGATCCTCCTGCCTCTGCCTCTGGAGTGCTGGGATTAAAGGCGTGTGCCACCACTGCCGGGCTGATCCTGGGATTTCTTTTTATATATATATATGTGTTTACTGGTTCCAAAATAGTGTTGGTGACCCTTTCAACACATGCATAAACATACACAAACACACATACATGTGTACATACACACATGTGCATATGCACACACATACATATGTGCTGAATTACCTGTCTACACTTACTGAAAATCAGCTGATGTGTGCAAGGCTGTTTTGCTGATCTTTGTGTCCTTGTACCAGTGTCACACACAATTGGACAACCGTGTCTGTTACTAAAGACAGTTTCATTTCATCTTTTCTGATATAGTAGCCTCTCCTTTTATTTTATCTTACTTATTATCGTTGTGTGTGTGATGGGGTGGGACATGCCACAGCACACAAGTGGAGGTCAGAAGAAAGCTTTGGAGTGGGTATTCTTCTTCCGCCTTTGTGTGGGTTCCGGGATTAAGTTCATGTCACACAATGCAGCAAGCGCTTGTCCCCACTGAGCAGTCTCGCTGGCCCTGGCGGCTCTTATTCTTTTTTTTTTTTTTCTTGCTTTGCCGTATTAAGTGGACTCTTCGGTGTGATATGAAACAGTACGGTCATTATCTTGCCAGCAGTTGGTGGTCAGCTCATCCTTCACCCTTCTCACACCCTGGAGCATGCGGAGTGGACGAGGGTCTCAGTCCTCTAGTCACACGACTGGTCCACCTGACGTCAGCCCACACCCTGAGGTTCTCCAGTGTCCATCGACAGTCTCTTCATTAGAGTAAAAATGTTCCTGTCACAACCACACACACCCAAATGCCAAGGAATGTGGAGTTCTGTCAGATGCTGCTGTCACTCTGAAAATTACAAAAGTCTTATGAACTTTGGGTTAGGAATGAGCACCAAAGACCAAACATTAGAGCAGAGGGCCCCCAATACCATATCATGGGACCCTCAGCATCATGGCAGAAGACCCCAATATCAGATCAGAAGGCTCCAAATATCATGGCAGAAGACCCCAATATCAGATCAGAAGGCCCCAAATATCATGGCAGAAGACACCCAGTACCATATTAGAAGACCCCTAGTATCAGATCAGAGACCCCCAAATATCATAGCAGAAGATCCCCCAGGATAAAGTCAGAAGGCCCCTCAGAGGAGTGAAAATAGGAGAACTTTCAGGGAAGAGTTTTCTCAAGAGTGGGGGAGGGATGAGAGAGAGATTTGGGTGTGGGAGGCAAAATGACCAAAATATATTATATGCGCGTATGAAGCGTCAAAGAACTGAAAACAAAATTTAAAACAAAGGGAAAATATTCTCCTAGTGTTGTTATCTTGGGGTTTTTAGAAACCAGGACAGAGATCTAAAAATATAATAAAGTTACAGATAAGTATTTTTTTCTAACCTCCCATGATGACTTTTCTTTGACTCGTGCGCTCTTTGAAAGTGTTCTGCTTAATTTCTAGTTGTCTGAGGCTGTGTGTAATCCAAATATCCTTTCAATGATTTTGATAGTTTTAAATGATTGAGATCTGACTTATGGGACAAAGTCTGGTCCATCTTGGTGAGTGTCAAGAAGAGAGTATTTGCTGTTAGTGGGTACTCTACAAGTGACAATCAGATAGGGCTGTCAAACTGCCGTTATCTTTTTTTTTTAATTTCTTTTTCAAACTGCCATTATCTTTACTGGTCTTCTATCTGCTTAGTTGTGACAGGAGTGTTGAAACCTCCATTCCTCAGGTTTTGCTTCATTCAATTTGAAGCTCTGTTATTTGGTTCTTATATACTTATGGAAATCATATCACATTTCTAGATTGATTTATTTTGGCTTTTGAATAAGATTTCTCTATGTAATAGCTCTAGCTGTCCTGGCTTCAGACTCATAGAGATCCACCTGCCTCTGCAGGGATTAAAGGCATGGACCACCACGCCCAACTACATTTCTAGATTTCTATATTCTGTTATTTTGATTTTTGTTTTTGTTTTTATTTTTGAGACAGGGTCTCTCTTGTGTTAGCCTCGGCTGTCCTGGACTCGCTTTGTAGACCAGGCTGGCCTTGAACTCACAGCAATCCGCCTGCCTCTGCCTCCTGAGTGCTGGGATTAAAGGCGTATGCCACCATGCCCGGCTTAATGAATTTTTTTCCCCACTGCTAATAATTCTTGTAATAATCCTTTTTTTAATGTAATGTCAATCATTGTAACTGTTCCACTTGATTAAAATTGGCTTTATCAGTTATTTCCCCGTCTCTCTATATATGACATATATATATACATATATGCCTCATATAGATATATATGAGTAGCATACTTGTTTGTTTAACTGTTGCATGTATGGTCCATCCTTACCTTTAATCTGCTGGTGTCTTTATGTCTTCATATTTAAGATGGGATTCTTGTAGACAGCCCATTTTTAGTGCTTTTTAATATGATAATATCTATCTTTTATTAGAATGCGTCTAAAATTATATGCCATTTATATATAAGTCATTAGTATGATTGTGTTTAAGTCTACTATATTACCATTAGTTTCCTGTTTGTTTCCTTCTTTTCATGCCTCCTTTTGGATTAATTACATACTATGATCTCATTTTGCCCTCACTGTTGGCTTAGTAGGTCTATTTCTTTGTTTTGTTTTTAATGGATAGTTTGCATTTTATAAGGCACATTTTAATTTATAGTTATTTTCTAATAACATTCATACAAACACAGCAGCCTTATATAATAATATTTTCCATTCTTTGTGCTATTTATCATATATTTTACATCTGTTTATTTATCTATATCTATCTATCTATCTATCTATCTATCTATCTATCTATCTATCTATCATAAAGCTCCAGTATTGTTTTATTTATTTCTTCTTGACATACATATCTATACACATAGTTTTAAAAAATAAGATATTTTTTAAATATACAAAGAACTCTTAAAGTTCATCAACCAAAAGGAGCTGCTTGGCTTTAAACTAGACACAGAACTTATACAGGCACCTGCCAAGAGAAGATAAGCAAATGGCCGAGGAGCATATAAACAGATGCTCAGTGTCACTGATGAGTGACATGCACTGCAGAAGCACCATGAGAGGCCTCCTTGTACACATAGCTAATGTCCAGACAGGCAGAAGGTAGCAAGAGCTTGTGAGGTGTAGAGAAGGTAGAAAGGTCCAGCTTCTGTGAAAAACAGTGTGGTCGTTCCTAACCTTATTAGAATAGGGGTAGCACGTGATCTGGCAAGTCTTCTTCTGGTTGTATGGCCAGAATAACTAAATCAGGGACTCAGTTATCCACACATCCAAGGTCATAGAGTCATTTGTTCATATTTGCCTAAAGCTAGAAGCAACCCAAGGGCCCATCAGCAGATGAAGGGAAAACAAGACAAGTCGGGACAGTGAAGTATTTTTTTTGGCAGGAAAAGGAAGCCACTCTGACTCACTATAGTGTGAACCCCTGACTGAAGATGTTACACCCAGTGCAATAAGCCAGCCACAAAGGGACAGATGCTGGTGATTGCAGTAACAGTCGATAAATACAGATTTCCATCTTCTGACTGAAGAACCTCTTCTAACTTTGTGTGTGTGTGTGTGTGTGTGTGTGTGTGTGTGTGTGTGTGTGTAAGTACACATGTGCATCTGTGTGCCTGTGTGTGCATGTGCACAAGTGTTTGCGTGGGTAACAAACAGATCTGGTGGCATATGAAGTCCTTCAGTTTGACTGAAAAGATCCTTGTTATACTTCTGGCTGAGTAACAGCACTCCCCACACCTACAGCTCTTGCAGGACTTTAAAGCAACTCCGTTTCTTTTTGTCACCATTACTTGTTATTCCATTGAATTACTTAATAAGCACTTGCTATGGGCTTACTATTTTCTTTACTTAAAAGCTTGTATAATTTCTGCCAAAAAGTTTTCTCTTCTTCTGTATTCTTTCTTATTTTATTTTATTTTCTGTTTTTTTGAGACAGGGTTTTTCTCTGTGTAGCCTTGGTTGTCCTGGACTCACTTTGTAGACCAGGCTGGCCTCAAACTCACAACTATCCACCTGCCTCTGCCTCCTGGATGCTGGGATTAAAGGCATGCACCACCACGCCCTGCTCTTCTATATTCTTTCAGAGAAGCCTTTGCACTTTTTTTTCTGCTTTTTGAGGTTTTTTTCTCTTTATCGATGGTGTCTAATATGTTTATTTTGCTTAAGAGTCTGTGGACTCATAGTTTTGTTTGTTTTGTGTGATTTTTTTTCTTTTGTAGCTATAACTAAGTTAAAGTCACATTATTTACAATTGTCAAAAGGAAGAAACAATCCAAGCACACATTTTGTATGTTTTTAGATTTCACCGTTTTTATGTCCATGGTTTTTCTTTTCTGCTTAGTGAGCATATTTGTAGTAATTATGTGATGGCCTTAATGAAAACGGCTCCCCTAAACTCATATATTTGGACACTTGGCACTCAGTTTGTGAAACTGTTTGGGAAGGATTAGAAGGCGTGGCCTTCTTAGAGGAGGTGTGTCATTGGAGGTGAGCTTTGAAGTTTCAAAAGTCCATGCCATTTTCAGTTAGCTTTCTCTCTCAGCCTCCTGCTTGAGAATCAGATATACACTCTCAGCTGCTTCTCCAGCCCCATGCCTGCCTGCCTGCCATGTTCCCCACCCTAGTGGTCACTAACTGTCTAAAACTGTAAGCCCCAAATAAACTGTTTCTTCTGTAAGTTGCCTTGGTCACGGTGTCTTACCACAACAATAGAAAAGTAACAGAGGCAAGCTGTTTTTAACATTGTTGTCTGCTAATTCTGGAATGACTTCTATTGATATTTGTTTTTTCTGGTTCTCTACCTGGTAATTTTTATTGGACATAATAGTTTTTTAAACTTTTCTGTGCTAGATTTTGTTGTATTCCTTTAAATGGCACTAGATCTTGGTACAGGGTTTCTCTGTATAGCCCTGGCCGTCCTGAGCTCGCTTTGTAGACCAGGCTAGCCTCAAACTCACATCGATCCACCTGCCTCTGCCTCCCAAGTGCTGGGATTAAAGGCATGCGCCACTGCACCTGGCTTTATTAGCAAGTCTGGAGCAGTCTTGAGGGATTTAAAGCTAAGTGTTCCAAGGTCTCTCACTCTTTGTACATTGTCCAAATGACTGTGGGTCTCTGTGTTTGTTCCCATCTGCTGCAGGAGGAAATTTCTACACATCATCTCTTCATAGCCCCATCCATCTTTGAACTTTATTTTAAGGGGTCTGTAGATATTACAGGGATTTCACAGTACCCATGGTGCAGAAGATCTGCATCTTCAACCAGCCCACCAAAACTGAGAGGTAGCTGAAAGGGAAACAGCATCAGATTTTGACAGAAAAGAGGTGTTTGTATATGTCCCAGCACTTGAGAGGCAGAGGCAGGTGGATCTCTGTGAGTACAAAGCAAGGCTGGTCTACAAAGCGAGTCCATGACATCCAAGGCTACACAGAGAAACCCTGTCTTGAGCCACCCCAAAAGGTGTGTGTGTGTGTGTGTGTGTGTGTGTGTGTGTGTGTGTGTGTGTGTGTGCTCTCCAAAGATTGAGAGTCCTAAGTGTGAGAACTGTTGGCACGGTGCTCTCTTGCACTCTCTTAGTGAGGAACGGCAGAAGGAAAATTATTATGGCATCTTGCAGTATACACTACATTGGAAAGACATGAGTGTTGGATGGTGTCCTTGAGTCCTTTTGGCGTTCTCATGTAATAGTCTGTGTGAACTTGGAACAGCCTTTAAGTCAAGAAAATGAAATCAGATGACATCTCTTGGGGCTGTGTAAATGTTAGATGATTCCAGTAAATTGGACTTTGGGCAAATAAGTTCCATTTGCCAGTGACTTTCATTATAATTAGATGAGTCGGGAGGCTTTGTTGTTGTTTTGTTTACTTTACTATCTAGGAAATGCTCATCTCAGAGTAGGTCACAATAAATACTTTGGATGTTGTTTTAAAGGAAAAATTATAATTCATTTGAATACATTATATAGAACCAGAATCGATATTCCATATTCCTAGCAATCCTTTGTTCATACATGTGGGCAGCTCTTTTGCTTATTGGTAGAAGACGGTTGAGTTCATTGAGTAGCATACCTTTAAAAGATGTATTATTTGTGTGTGCGCGTGTGCATGTGTGCGTGTGTACATGTATGTGCATGTTGCATGCATGCATGTGTGTTTGTGTGTGTGCGCACATGCCTGTGCCTGTGTATTTGCCTAAGGAGACCAGATGGCTGTCCGAGCCAATGCGTATCAGCTCCCTGAAGCTAATGCCCCAGGTAATTGCAAGCTTCCTGATGCGGGTGCTAGGACTTGAACTCAGGTCCTCTGCAAGACCTTCGTGTGCTCTTTCTTTACCTCTGAGCCATTTCTCCAGCCTGAGTGCCGTGTCTTTTATATGGTGACCAGTTTGGCCACTCAGTGTGGAGTGTCATCCCCAGGCCGAGTCCATGGCCAGCAGTTTCAGCAGAGCAATGTCCTGTGCTGCACAGTGAAAGTCACAGCCACCAGTGGCTTCTGTGACAAGAGTCTTCCTGGGTCTCTGTCTTAGTCCTCTTGACGACTTTGTGGTGTGGATTTGATTATCAGTCCAGTTTTAATATGAAGAAATGGAGGTGCAGAGAAGTGGAGGGATTTGTCCAAAGGCACAAAGATAAGGAAGAATGAACGCTGTGTAGGTATTTTGATTTGGTTTGGTGTTTAAAACAGGCCCCATGCCATTTTGAACTTCACTATGTGGCCCAGGCAGGCCTTGAACTCATGACAATCCTCCTGCCGTAACCTCTCAAGTGCTAGAATTTACACATGCGAACCATCACTTCTGGTTGAAGCTGAGTTTTGAATCCAAGCATTCTGGCTGCAGCGCCTACATGCCTAACTATCGCCTCTACGTCCTGTCACAGCTGTGGACAGATGGCTAGTGGGCAGGGTACAGATGTTCTCCAGATGCCTTGCTGAGGCAGCGGTGCGGTTATGCCCTGTTATGCAGCTCTGCAGGAGAAAAGTGTGCTTTTCTGAGACACTTTGCTTTAGGAAGCCTCCGTACTGTGATTCTTGGACTGCTGAGCGTTGGTCCAAGCTGGCTGCATTCCCTCAAGAGTTCAAGGGTGACCCGCCCAGCCCCTGCAGGAAGTCTGGAGCCAGCGTAGTCCCTGTTGCCTGTTTCAGGACCCTTGCGTGAGAAGGTGCAGGAGGCTTGCTGCACTGCCCTGGGGGCTTTGAAAGCTTGTGGGCTCCTAGCCAGGGCAGCCGAGTAGCTGGTATGGCCACATTCCAAAGCACTTTCCTCTCTGCCCCTCCAGAGAAGGAACCCCCGAGACCTTTATCTCTACAACTCCGGGGAGGTGTGGTAAGGCTGAGAGGCATGGACTCTGTCTGTCCCATACGATAAATCACAAAAAGTGGAGGCTTCTTCCCCACTCCAGCACATCTCTGTGCTTCGGAGGAAGATGCCCAGCCCCCACCCTGTCAGGACTTCCTGCTTCCCAGCCTCAATCTGAGTTATCCAGCCCCTCTCTCTCTCTCTCACCTCCTTCCTTTAAATGCTGCTCGTGTCCAGATCATGAGAAAGCCCCCACTGACAAATGATCCTCTCCTGGTTGCCTTTCCTCTGCCTAGAAACTCTGATTTGTCCCCTCTCCCTCCGTCCTCTGACCCTCCGCTCTCTCTTCTCAGCGCACGCCTTCAGCTGAGACCACTCTCCAACCTGAAGACCCGACTCAAAAATCATCTCAAACCCAGTGTCTCCCAAATTTGCAACTACACTGAGCCAGACCACATCACAGATTTCAGTAAATGACACTGCTGTCCCCTCTCACCTGGGCAAAACTTCTGGAGTCTTCCTCCTTCCCCACATGAATACCTAAGCAGCCCCTGAGTTCCAGAGCTCCCTAAGTCTGCAGAATCTCTTCTCTAGTCGGGCCCCTCCCCCGTCACCAGGTCCTCCCACCTGGGTCTTGGTTCTCTTTCTCCTGTCCCTTGCTGGCTGTGTGCTGTCATTGTTTACCCGCTTGGTTCCTTCCACAAGGCGCATGTGCATTTCTAGATCCTGGAGACTTACCCCTTTACTGCAGTCAGCCATACACACAAGGAAAGTCATGGTTGTTAGCGAACCCACTGCAAGCTGGCCACAGTGCTGAACACTGTTCTTGACCTCAGCCTCTACGCGACCACCCCGCTGTAAGTGCTCCTGGACTCATTTTATAGATGAGAAAGCTGTCGCCGAGGGTACAGTAGCCAGGACCAAATCCAGCAGCCCCATACTGTATACCTTTATTTTGGGACTCTGGACCTTGCACCTTTTGGGGGTAATACAGATTCCTTTTGTTTGGAGGGTGTGTTGAGTGCTTTTGATCAGTTTCCCTCTGCAGCAAAACCCTTGGGTGCTACTGGGTTTCCTTCTCAAAAGAGCAGGGGCAAGCTGAGTCCAGACCCCCTGCTGAGTGCAGGATGCTGCTGGTGTACTGACAGATGGCAGATGCTGTCTTTGACCTGAGGGCTTGAACTGTCATCTGAGTCTGATTGGCTTCTTAGCTCTCCCACTGTTCCCACGATGTTCTTAAGCATCCAGTGTTCTGACCTCCTCTGAAAACCGATCCACTTTCAGTTTCCAAACTAACTTTACCCTCCTAGGGACTGGCGTGCCCTCTGTCACCATTCAAGGACCCTAAAGCTGCATGCCCAGTCTCTTTCTTCCTTGCTCTGTCCCCCAACCTTCACAGGTGGGACTTAGCAGATGGCCAGAGTTGTGGGTTGGTTGGTTGGTTGGTTGGTTGTTTTGAGGGGTGACCACTCCTTTCGTAGAGGTCTGGAGACCCACACCATTTTGCATGGTACTTACTATTGACCCACTGTGTGCGCTGTCTGTGAATTTGTGTGCTAGGCCTCAGTCTTCTGACTGTTCTCAAAGCTGAGTACGTCTGTTCTCCTGATATGGTAAGCAAGAAGGTAGAAACGTGTAGTTAGCATAAGAAGAGTTATGTATCTTACGATTGCTAAGGGTTCTTCAACTACAGCCCTAAGCCCATCCCCCCAAGGCTGTCCACCCGTGTCATGTGGCTTAGCTAAAGGTCAGGCCCAATCTCTTAACGGAGGTCTCTGAATTGAGCGTCAGGATCCTGGGGGACACTCTCCAGCTGCAGGGCAGATCAAGGTGGCGTCTCTCCAGATGTGCAGAGCAGAGCATCACTTTTGGTCTCTGCTTATATGCTGTGGGCATCATGGGGTCCTAGGACTGTGTCTGGTTATCTTGAGCGAGTGATGTCGCTGGGTTCTGGTTATCAGGTGCAGCCTTGGAGGTAGTGGGGATCCTGCCTAGGCTAGTTTCACATGCCTAAAGGGCATTGTTTTTACTGTGCTCATTACACCAGCCCCAGGTCAGGGCCTGAGATGCTCCACGTTTCCCTCCTTTAAGCTTCTTCCTGAGGGTGAAGCAGGCAGCAGCCTCAGCAGAATGCCCCAGACTGGGCATCAGTCATCTTTGAGCCTCTGGACTATCACAGGATGAAAAGTGATATGAACCGGTCTGCATCACAATTTCCTACAAACAGACTAAATTTTGGATGCTTTCATAGCAATTATAGTGACTTTATGCTGATGAATCTAATAATTTTGAGACGGGGGGATTACATTTTCCACGGGTGTTTCATTTCCCTAATGGTTCTTTTTTGTTGTTGTGTTTTATCATTCTGGGAAAGAACTGAAGTGTAAAGAACAACAACAACAATAAAAATGGTCCTTCACAGACCTTGAGAAGCATTGGGCCATGCTGGGAAGAGCACAGGCTCTGGAAGAGGGTGGGACTGGTGTGCCTCACCGCTCAGAGTCTCCCTTACCGCCTCTTTAGCTGCTATATCCTAGAAAGGCCAACAGCCCTTCAGAAGTTGGTCTGTAAAGGAGCTGTGGTAGGAAGACCCAGCTGGTTAAGGATAAGGATAGCAGGAGTGCACCCCCCGCCCCAACCCACGTGCTTAGCAGCATAGCCCAGCCCAGCCCCTGGTGCGAGCAAGCAGGCGGGCTGCATTCCTGTGGTATTTGAAGACTGATCTCCTCAGATTAGCAGCCTTGCTTGTTTTGGTTCAGGTACAAGATCCCCACGTGGGAGCTCAGTCACTTGTGAGGAGCAAAAGCTGCTGAAAGCTGGGGGCAGGCGGGCGCCTCGCAGAGGGAGGGCTCAAGTCTCAGTCCCACCCGCTACACAAGTCTTTGGGACTGTGAGCGAGCAAGCAAGTGAGCCGGATGCCTGACCGTTCCTTCAGGACCCACTTTCCCTGCTCATCTGCTCCCAGAGGACTGACTGTCCTACACAGATGGCCAGAGCTAGAAGAGAGAAAGACCCCCGGTTCTCCCCCATGGAGGCAGGACTGTAGCCCGTGCCTGCCCAGCCTAGAAACTCTGCTCAGCTCTGCCTAATCATACAGAGGCCTGGTCTCTGCAAGAAAGGGAGCTGGGCTTAGTGGTTCACATCTGTAATTCTAGCACATGGGAGACTGAATGAAGCAAGAGGATTGTTGAAAGTTCAGGGCCAGCCTGGGCTACATAGTGAATGTTAGGCCAGCCTGGGCTGCAGTCTGAGAACTTTATTAAAATAATAAATAAATAAATAAATAAGTACTGAAGTAGCCAGAGGGCACCTCTGGTGGGGAAGATACATCCTGACCATGAGGGCATTATGAAAGACAGGGTCGAGCCTGCCAACATGCCTCTCGTGTTGGAACAGGCCCCATCCCCCTTCATTCCCCACCCAGGCTCTGAGGGCTCAGATAGGGTCTCCTGTAGCTGAACCACTTGACATAGCTGGAAGACAGACATTGTCTACTCTGCTGCTTAACCCTCCAGAGAGAACATCTGGGCCCCAGGGCCAGCTACAGAGTTCACCCCAAGAAAGAGACACCCAATGAGGCAGGACCACCAAAGGGGTAAGGCATGTGCTCAGGGCCTGGGCTCAGAAGCCATCTCATGGGACCCCTCAGGGAGGCTGATCAGTCTAGTGCCTGCTGTTGCCACTAGCCCTGATCTCTTGCCTCCGAGGTCACTGTGAGCAGCAGCAAGCTTCTGGCCAGGTAAAAGGCTGTTGCCGCCTCACTCTCCATCACCCCATCCACCTCGAGCACACCATCAGGACCAGGCAATGAGCTTACATGTAGGATTTTGTTCGGGGATACGTTCCCCATCAGAGTGCTTCTGGCCAGCACCTATCCATGGTCCCGTGCGGTGTCTGTCTCGTAGATCCTTGCATCACAGGTGCCCTGATAGCCAGTGAACGTGTCTCCGTTTCTCCTCATCCCGGCGGGTAGGACGTAATGAGAGTGGCCAGTGGTCAGAGTAGGAACCGTGAGCCATGGGATTCCTTGTGGAAAGAAATAGGGATCTTTGTGGTGAGTGGCTGCCTCTTGTGGCTTTGCTAGCTCTGTTTGCTGCCACTCTTATTCAGGGAGAATGAAGGAAAAAAAACGCAGGAGGCACAGGCTGCCCGTGCCCAGGACTGGGGCACATGGGGAAAGCTGCTGTGAGGGAGGTCAGGCCCCCTACCAGCTCTGTCTACAGCTGCCTCACAAAAACTCATTGTTTTACAGTCTCTGTTACGGTGAACTTGGGCTTTCAGATCTGCAGGCACCCAGCAGAGAGAGTGCCTGCCCACAAGGTCCTGGTCTGGTAGGAGAGGGTAAACCTGGTTGTCTCATATTTGGCCCAGTCCTCACGCAGAGACTCAACACAGGAGATGTACCAGAGGAAGAAGAGGAAAGGCAAGACAGTCATCTGCAGAATCCCAGAGCCGACCTCCGTAAGCAGTGGCCATTTTGTCCGGCCATGAGCCTTTGGAGGCAGGACTCGGAGGCTGGTTATTCAGAGGGTCACCTGGGAACCTGGGTTGCAAATAATTGTAGATACCATGTTACCTCCCATTGGAGAACACTCACACCTGCCCCACCCCACCCCCAGGAAAGAAAACCCATGACTGGGTTCATCACTGGCTTCATCTTAGACCTTCTCTGAGCGTGGATGTGGCTTTGGAGGGGCAGGGAGCTTGGTGGTTGAGCAGTGATCTGGCCATGCTCAGATTGTCATCTCTTGGCACTGAAATAAAGCTGGTCGGAGTGGGGGAAGGGCATCTTTGCCCTGTGACCTCACCATGGGGTCATTGATCCATTGATGCCAGTACCCTGTCCAGGCTCACAGTAGCTCATTATGTTGCCCTAGCAAAGACTGACTGCAGCTGGTGGGGCCTCAGCTTTCTAAGTCCACACAAGGGAAAAGAGATGAGGGTTTGGAGCCAGGCAAACTTGGGTTTCAGTCATTTAACTTGGGCTCCACCATTTAACCTAGCTGTGTGACCCTGCATAAGTGTCTTTGTCAAGCTGAGCTTTGGCCTAATCTGCAAGAGTGCCAGGCGGTGGCCACCAAGGCCATAATTCATGGCCTTGGGGCTGAGCCTGCAGTCAGGGCTCTGTCAGGGGCAGGAAGTACTGCTGTTGCTCTGCCCTTCCCCATTGCCTCCTTACATATACCTTCCCGTAATATATTCTGGGCAGGAGCTGTCGGGACTTGTGTCGACTGTACGTACAATCCCAGGTGATTGGCACTTGTTGATACAGGACCACTGAGCATAGCAGGAAGGTGGTTGTTGGCATCTTCAGCCACACAGGGTGCAACTGATAACTTATAATTTAGGTTTTTAAAAAAGCCTTTTGACCACCTTGACAGAACTGTCAGAGCACCAGAGAAGGATGTCTCCAGGTACCTAAGCCTCCGGGTACTGCCCTGAAAACACTTCTTTTGTACCTGTTTCTCAGCAGGGACTTCCTCCCAGCTTTGTCCCTAAGAGCCATGCCTTTACTTTAACAAGCAGCCCAAGTGTTGCTGGCACCAAGAACTGTAGTCTTTTCTGGCCGAACTGATTGCTACAGGCTGCTCCCCCACAGTTGAGGGCATAGCAGGACTGGGTGAAACCGGCATTCAGCTTGGTACACTGTCGACACACATATGCTACCGAAAGTGTCCCTGTGTGCTCTCTGCCTTTACAACCCCACCTTAGATGTCACCTGGCCTGTGACATCTTTCTCATCATAGTGTTTCCATAGCTCTTTGCATGTTTCTTTTTGTAATATTTTGAAGCACCTTCCTGGGAGTGTCCTCACTCATCCTTGTCCAACTTTCATCTTTTTTTTTTTTTTAATATTTATTTATTACATATACAGTGCTCTGCCTGCAGGTACACCTGCAGGCCAGAAGAGGGCATCAGATCACATTATAGAAGGTTGTGAGCCACCATGTGGTTTCTGGGAATTGAACTCAGGACCTCTGGAAGAGCAGACAGTGCTCTTAACCACTGAGTCATCTCTCCAGCCCTCCAACTTTCATCTTTAACTTACCTCGTATCAACACTTACTGACTGATGTGGGGTCACCTTCCCCCGGTCCCCTTTTCTGTCCTGTCACCATACCATCACACCTGACTTGGGCTTGGTGAAGCAGGCGAGAGTAGGCCTTCTAACCTGTGCACTCTGCCATGTCCAGGCTCTGCACCACAGCACACAGTCTTCTGGGTTCTTATCCATAAGCAGTGGAGAGAAACTAATGTGACTGAGAAGAGAATGTATTAAAAGTTCTAGATGGTTCTTGCCTCAAATAGTGGGTGGACAGGTGTGTGGGTACATGAGGAAGTCAGAGAGCAACTTGAAGGTCTCTCCTTCCCCTTTGTGGGTCCTGGGGATTGAATTTAGGTCACAAGTGTTGGCTAGAGGCACCTTTACTCTGGGAGCCATCTTACCAGCCTAGAGTGCATTTTGTAAATTGAGCTCCAGGAACTGCACTGGACATTGGGAAGATCATTTTTTAAGATTTAGCCAAGATAGCTGTTTTAGAACATCTGGGAGACTGAAGTTGCATTAAAGGGTTCTGATGACATTCACCTAAAACTGAAAAGGTGGGGACTTGGCTGAACACCCCACCCTTGCCCTGGATTGGCTGCTGAGACAGGGGCTGGGGGGTTTGTCACTACAGAGACCTCAGTCCTGCCCAGAATGGAGGCTGATGCATGGTAGCTGTGCAGGCAGTATCAGGAACCGAAGGATGACAGCTTTGGAGCCTCAGAACAACCAGCTTGAGGGTGACTTGGTGCAGAGCAGGGCGGTAGACACACAGGTGCATCTAAGGAGATTCCCCCGAGCTAGTCTTGGCCCATTCACCCAAGCCGAGCCCAGACAAAAGCCCGTTGACATTTCTTCTAGACAGCTCATGAAGAGCTCCAGATTGAGGGCGAGCCATTTCTGCTTCTGCAATTCTGAGACCATAAAGAATGGAAAAAACAAAAAAACAAAACAAAACAAAAAAAAAACGAGGCCAGGTGTGGTGACACATGTCTGTAATCTCAGCACTTCTAAAGCTGATGCAGGAAGAGTGCCAGGAGCTTAAGGCCAACTTGTGCTTGACCTTACCTGAAAATGCCAAATAATAATAATAATAATAATAATAATAATAATAATAATAATAATGGTGAGGCGGCACAAAAGGGGGAACAGGAAAAACTGTGGTTCATTCAGTGTTGTTCCTAGGATTGGGCTTGTGTCTGCACAGCATGTGGGCTCAATTCTGGAAGCTTCCTGCAGAGTATGCCCTGGGCATAGGAGAAAACCTCCTCCTCCTCCTCAACTGCTATAGGGGCCAGAACTCAGCCAACAGCTGCCGTGAGTGGATGCTGTGCCAGTGTGGGGACTGCAGGCACTGCAGGGACAGTGGACTGAGTTTGCTTTCCTGAGGGCATCTCACTAAACTGCATGCAGAAGTCTTTGTAGCGGAGGTTGGCGCTGTGCTCTCTGCGGGTGGGAAGCCAGAAGCCAGCCAGGTACCCAGCAGTCACCACTTAAGCACTTGATGCCCTCAAGGGCCAAAGGCCGGTTTGGAGATAAGAGCTTGGGTTTATACCTTCAGTCCTAGCACTTAGAGCCCGAGGCAAGACAGCGGCAAGGTCTAGACCAGCTCAGCTGCATGGTGAGTTCAAGGAGAGCCTGGGCTACATAGTCAGCCCCTGGTGAGAATAAATGAATGAGTGGTTTAGGGCGAGCGTCCAGGTTTCCCCACTGTTGGCCACAGAGAGTGAACCCAGCCCACACTAAAACCCAGGTACCAGTTGCACAGGGCTGTGGCGAGACTCTGTCGCCATCAGTCCTGTGGCCAGCAGAGCAGATATTCTGAACAGTTCCTGATGTCCCTGCCCACCCTCTCACCCTCCCTAAACCTAGAAGCACCTCCTGAGCCGCTCACTTGATCAGCTTGGTTGGCAGGCCTACACCCCTCCCAGCAATAGCGTGTCCTTGACCAACAAGTGCCACCTGCCCATCCTCAGCCTCTTTTAAAAGTAGTCAGGCTGTCAATTCTTAGCAGCTTGTCCTGTTGAAGGAGGGCCTTGGGAAGCAGCCAGGCTTTCCTAGCTGCTGTCCCTCACCATGATTAGTCCCATCCACTCACCCTCACCCCTGGTCAGGCAACTCCCCCCAACTCCAGATGGGGCCCCCAAGAAGCAATGAGCACCCTGTTAGCAGCTCAGCCTGCGCACCTTTGGCCCTGAGAAGCAACAGGGCTGGCCTCCCCCTGAGTAGGCAAAATCACCCTTAACCCTTTGCATACCGATGAGGGCTCCTTATGGACCTACTGGTCCAGCGTAGCCCCTGAGTCTCTCACACATTGACAGGCACCCGAGCTCAACCAGCACAAAGGCAGTTCATGCTATGAGAGAGAAATTTAGCAAAGAGACAGGATCTTAAAGAAACAAGAAAAAGAAAACAAAATCTTGGAGCTAATGGAATCAATACGTAAATACAGCTGAAGGCTTCAATAACAGAATGGGTCCAATCAGATAAGAAAGGAGGAAATAATAGGACAGAAAAAAATCTAAGAGTGAAGAAAATCCTCAGACTTAAAGGGTACCGTTAAGTGAACACATTTTCGACATTCAAGTTATGGATGTTATAGGGAGAGACCAGAAGAAAGAGTCAAAATCAGACAAGCAAGCTGGCCAGGTGCGGTGGTGCAGCCTTTATCCCCGCACTTGGGAGGCAGAGGCAAGTGGATCTCTATGAGTTCAAGGCCAGCCTGGGCTACATAGTCAGGCACTGTCTCAACAAGAAATACAAGCTATAGTCATCAGAACAGGATAAGTGGGACAGAGCATACCGCATGGAAACAACCCCACATACTTACTGCTGGCTAATGTTGAACGAGGCAGCCAGCCAGCCAGCCAAAGCATCCAGGAATCTCTTGAGTTATGTGCTGGGAAACCTGGATATCCACTTGTATTTTGTTTTTTTTTTTTTTTTAAAGCCCAGACCATTGTTTCTCACCATATAAAAAGTGAATTCAAAATGGTCCAAGAGCATAAGCCCAAGCCCAAGACAATGTAATTACTCGAAAACAGGAGAAATGCTTCAGGACATTGGTCTACTTAAAGATGTTTTGGATGTGACCCCAAAAGCATAGGGAACAAATGCAAGTGACTGACCAACGGGATGATAGCAACCCCCAAAAGCTTCCACCCAGCCAACAGCCAACAGAGGCAGCCTGCAGAAGGAGAGAAAACATTCGCAAACTCTGTCAACAGAAAGTTACTCTGCTGAACTTACAAGGATCTCATTCAGTTTGACAAGGAAAAAAAAATATGATTTAAAAACAAATAAATAACCCAGATAGACACTTCCTTAAAAGATGTGCTATTAATTGTGTGTACGCATGTGCTCCTTCCACAGCATGTATGCTGAAGTCGGAGGGCAGCTGGTGTGAACCTGTCCTCTCTTCCCACCATGTAAGCTCTGGGAATCACTCAGGTCAGCAGGCATCTTTACCTGCTAAGCGATCCCACCAGCTCCCGACCCCCACCCCAGACACTTCCCATAAGTATACAAGGTAGGGATGGTGGTACAAGCCTTTAATCCCAGCGCTAGGGAGGCGAGGCAAGAGGATCAAGAGTTCAAGGCCAGCTTTTGATGCTTAAGATCCTGTCTCAAAAGACAAGCAAAGGTGTGTTATACAAATAACAAGTGAGCCAGGTGGAGCACGGATCTTTAATCTCAATGCTCAGGAGACTGAGGCAGGAGGATTGCGGGTTTGAGGACATCCTGGGATATGTAGTAAGACCCTGTTTCAAACAAGCAAGCAAGCAAACAGAAAACCCCTCCCCAAAAACAGGCAGCAACAACAAAACCACAAGCAGCTGCCAAGAGTATTGGGGGGGAAGTGTTCAACATCACAAATCACCAGGGGAAGACAAATTGAAATCACTGTGAGAAGTCCTCTGGCTCCACTTAGGGTGACTTGTTACCCAAAAGACTGAAAATAACAAATGCCAGTGGAGGGAAGGGAATGCTCTCTGTAATGATTAAAAATGAGACGCCAGGCAACACATATGATATGGAAAGGTTTATTATAGGAGTGTGGGAGAGCAGGGGAGTGGGAGGGGCACCCCAGAGAGACAGAAACAGGAAGAGGAAGAGAGGCAGAGAAGTGAGAGAGGGAGATGAGGAGAGTTTGCCCTTTTTATATCCTGGGCAGCCGGCCCACCTAGTGGCAGGCAGGTAATGACATCATAGGTTGCTAGGCAGAGTGGGAGCAGTATGCTAACACTTTCTCCTGTGATGGGAATGTAACAGTACAGCCAATATGGAAAACGGAAGCCAGGCAGGTTGTGCTAAGCTACCCCCAACTTTAACAAATGATGTAAGAATTTAAGACAAAACAATTTGAAACAGAGCTGCCATATGAAACAGCCATTCCACCACTGGGTCTGAGTCCACAGGGATGTGTGCATCCACGTGTTTATTACAGCAGCGTTGGCAGCAGGCAAAAACGGGAAAGCAACCTGAGGCATGGGTGGATGAGTAGATAAAGAAAATATGGGATATCAATCAACCATCAAAAAGAATGGAATCCTGCCATTTGCGGCAACTTGGCTGGAACTAGAGGACACCATGGTAACAAAAGGAGTCAGATGCAGTTCACTTCCGTGTGGAAGCTAGGATGCTGATCTCCACGCAGAAGAGGTGCCCAGTGGTCTCCAGGGCTTGGGAAGGGAATCGGGGCAGAAGGAGAGTGAGTAACGGACACAGGGGCCCATGTCAGAAGGAATAATGTCCACTGTACAGTAGGACGGCTGTGGTTGAGGACAGCTGTGTACAGATGAAAATAGGAGAGAGGAAGTCGTATTTCAACACAAGCGATGAGTGATGGAGCACGTCAGCTAAGCTTTATGTATCTCTCGCGTGTATTGAAATACACCATGCCCCATAAAGACATACAAGTACTGTGTCATGGAATTTAAAATACAAGGGCTAGAGAGATGCTCTTCCAGAAGACCAGAGCTCGATTCCCAGCACCCACATGCTCTTTAACTCCAGTTCCAGAGGATCTGACGACACCCTCTTCTGGCCTTCCAAGGGTACCAGGCATACATGCATAAAGGCAAAACATCCACACACATAGAAATTTTTAAAATTAAGAATAAAGAAAATTAAGATAGAATATAAAGTAAGCTAACTCTCCAGGCAAAGGATCTAGGGAAGGGCTCACATAAAAGAAAGGAGACACATGTGCAAGCAATTTGTCCTGCTTGGAGTGTAAGTCCTGGGTGGCCACCAGCCTTAAACTTCATGCTGACATGCTTACACTGTATGATGAAGTCAGCCAAGGTTTGAAAGTGAGGAAGGAGGGACGGCATCAGATGCATTGCCTAAAGTGGGAAGAAAGGCTTTTGGGAGGTGAGCCTAGACCAGGAGACCCTGGGGAGTAGTGATGGGGCAAGGATGGGCTTATGGGATGTCAGGGAAGGGCACAGCAGGTGGCTGGTTCAGGTTTGACTGAAAGGGAGGAGCGTGAGCCAGGACCCCAGTTTTGGGGTTCTGGCAAGATTGTGAAAGCCGGAGTTAGCACCTTGGAGCCAGCTGCTGAGCTCTCTAGGAAACGCTGAGCTTGGAGCTGCCTGGAGATGTGCACACCAAGGCCCTCTGATGGAAGGACTTCCTCGGGTTCTCTCTGCGGAGAGCAACATCGCTATGAATTCTGTTCTCAAAGATAAGCACTGATGGTGCCCCTGTCTATCTGCTGTATTCCTCTATCACTGATCAGCACGGGACCCGTTTCCTCCCTCCCTTCCCCTCTGTCATCTTTGTTTTAGAAGCATTTCCATTCCCTGGGCATCGTGCTGGGCGCAAGGAATAACCCCAACCCCAAAACTTCAGAAGTAGAGTCAAACACAAAGCCAAAACCACATGGTACAGACTCCGTAACTGTGAGGGTGCAGGCTGCTGGGAACACAGGAGGGAGACTCCTGGCTAAACCCAACGGCCAAAGAAGGCCAAACCCAAGGGGCTAAAGAAGTACCCAGACCCACACCTCTGCTGTCGCCATTATTCTTTATAGAGCCGCCTGGCCTTGCTCATCTGCTCCTGGCATGAGAAGACCAAGGGAGGCCATTGGTGCACTGGAGAGTAGTGCCTCACCACCATTCAGCGGAAGCTGTCTTCCTTTTTTTGCCTTTGCATTTCATTCGGGAGAGATGGGTGCTGGAATAGTGAGCAGGTGGGCTACGTCTGTCAGTACTGGGTGTGTGGACCTAAGCCCTTCATGGATCCCTCGAGGCCAAGCACATCCAGAGCCAAGCTCTGACTTCCCTGTTCTCCTGACCTCCTCCTCCAGACCACCGCTGTCTTCTGACCCACACTCCCCCCCAGTCCTGCTTTTCCTCAGAGGCATTGGAGGAAAGCCGAGTCCAAGCCCATCAGCAGCCTGGGTTAGCACTGTGAATGTTTTCACTCCTCCCCGCTAAGTGGGTGCAGCCCTGGGACAGACAGACAGCACCTGGAGGAAGCTGTCTTTGTGGGGGGGGGGAGCAGTAAAAAGGGTTTTTGGAGGAGGTGATGTTCTAGTCACATCTTAGAGATCGCATAGGACTTGTGGAGTTGAAAGTGGCAGGGCACATATTCTAGAAGAGTAGATGTGCAAGCTGAAAACACACACACACACACACACACACACACACTGTTCTGAAGACTGCAAGCAGCTGAGCATATTTAGGGTGTGACATTACATCCTAGACTGTTGGGAGAAGAGGTCACCAGGACCAGATCCTGAGATAGTTTACAGGCTACTTTTTTTTTTTTTTTTTGGTTTTTCGAGACTAGGTCTCTCTGCGTAGCCTTGTCTGTCCTGCACTCACTCTGTAGACCAGGCTGGCCTCGAACTCACAGCAATCCACCAGCCTCTGCCTCCCAAGTGCTGGGATTAAAGGCGTGCGCTACCACGCCCGGCTTACAGGCTACTTTTGAAAGATTTTAGAGAAGTTGGGTGTGGCTGCGCACACCTTTAGTCCCAGCACTCAGGAAGCAGAGGCAGGTGGATCTCTGTGAGTTCAAATTCAAAGCCATCCTTGTCTACAAAGTGAGTGCAGGACAGCCAAGGCTATTACACAGAGAAACCCTGTCTGGAAAAACAACAAACAAAGCAACGAAAAGATCTTAGAGTTCACTCTAAAAGACACGAGCTTCTGGGTCACCAAGATGGCTCAATTGGTAAAGATGCTTGCCGCTAAACCTAACGCCCTGAGTTCGGTCCCTGGGACCCTCATAATGGAAGGAGAGAACCATCTGGTAAAGTTGTTCTCTGACCTCCACATGTGGGTGTGCTTGCATGTGTGCGCATACTCATCTTCTAAGAGGACAAGTGACATGGTTGAGGCAAGAGACAAAAGAAAGCTGTAATCACATTTACTCTTTCAAAGGACTGCTGTTGCCCAAGGCTTCTTAAAATTTTCCACTCATGACCCCTTTTCACCCAGGAAACGTTGATGCAACCCCATGTGCAGTACACACAAACCAGATGTAAAAAAGTGCTCCTTCCTTGCTGCCCCTCCCACCCTTGGGAGTCCTTCTCACCATTCTTAATAAATCTGCATTCGATCTGATAAAAAAAAAAAAAGGAGATAAGTATACAAACCAACACTGGCCAATAATACATCATAAGTCTATTTTAAAATAATTCTTTGAGCCAAGGGTGGTGGCGCATGCCTTTAATCCCAGCACTCGGGAGGCAGAGGCAAGCAGATCAATGTGAGTTCGAGGCCAGCCTGGTCTATAAAGTGAGTCTAGGATAGCCAAGACTACACAGAGAAACCCTGTCTCAAAAAACCATCATCATCATCATCATAATAATAATAATTCAGAAATTTCTGGAACTTCTGTCTTGGTTCTGAGTCAGATTCATTGAATGATTCTTTTTGATCAAGTCTGCAAACCCAAGCAGCAATATTTAAACGGAGGATTCTGGCATTTCGGTGCAAAGACACGTTAGTCTGATTCCCGCCGAGGAATGATGGGAGGAAAACATCAGAAGTCTTCGTTTCCCCATAAGTAAACTGTTAGGGTTCTGCAAGTCATGGGGAGAAGCGCCAGAGAGGTGGCTCAGCGGTTAAGAATGTGCTTTTGTAGAGGACCCGAATTCAGGTTGCCACGCTCATGTAGGAAGGCTCCAGCCGCAGAGAGATCCAAGGCCTCTGGACCCTGCTGCCTCCGCTGACACATTCTTAAAAATAATGAAAATTTACAATTTCCTAAGTGTAGAGAGTGGGTAGTGAGGGAAACAGAAAAATTTGAGAAAACAGAATTTTGCCCTCTCTGAAATGATAGCAGGCAACATAGACAGTGTATAATATAAAATGTTGATTTTTATTAGATTCAATAATCTGCTTCTAAATATTAACATAAGGGGGAAATCCTGTGTGTACATATGTCATTGCAATATGCCTTTTGTGGTATGCTTATAAAAATAGCAAAAACATCAGAGCAACCTAAATACCAAATGTCTCTCAGCCAAGAATGATTCAAGCCGTCCATCCACTTGACGGATAGTACACATTCATGAAAAACGGCGGTGACCAACTGTACTGGCGGACGTCACCCCTAATTTATAGTTTAGGAGTTTTTAAAGTGAATTATGGAGCAAGATATATAAGGCCATGCCTCTCGTATTATATATGTCCACTTATGGAAAGAGAAGTCCGCCAGTCTTCACACACAAATCGCCAGCATCCCCGACAGCTGCACCCAGTATGCCTTTTCTGTGGCCTCTGTCTTTGGCTGACTTCTATTAACCTTTCTTGGCTTCCTGCCACTTGTCTCCTCTCACCTTGGTCTCCTAGGCTGGCATTCAAGTCCGTCCTGGGAGAGCCATCCAGACCCAGCAGCCTGTTTATGTCCCGCCTGGCACTAAGGGGCGTTCTTCCTGGAAAAGCTCGGCCAGGGCCAGGGTTTTGCTGGCACTTAGTCCCTCTGTGCCCGCATAGTTCTTCTGGAGTAAAACCCTTCCCAGGGTCTCTGGGTGCACGTTCCTGTTCTTGCCCACCTCTCCCCCCCTCTAGCAGAGTCGCGGGGCCGTCCCCTCTTCCCACGCCTTCTGTTCAGTTATTTTTAACAGCCTAGTGTATACCATGCTTAAATCCTGGCAAAACACCAGCGCTTCGGGGTAGACGTTCAGGATGGAAATAGTCTCCCCTACCTCCTTCCTTCCAGGGTTTTCCTTTTAAAGAGAGAAAACAGCTAATCCAAACTGTGGGCGGCCCTACGAGAAAGTTCCCGGACCCCAGAACCAGTGACCCATAAAATTGTGCTTCACCCAGACCAGCCTGGAAGCTGCGACTGTTGTCAACCCCTAGTGATCCCCAAGAGAGCATGGTGCCGGTCACTCTCTTGAGCTCTGTCCATCTGGAGTCCCTGTGGCCAGAATCATGGAGAGTCCCTAGCAGGTTGCCCTTCCCCAAACTGGGGACCCTGGACCAGCAGGAGTGTGACGCGTGTGAACAGCCATTCTAGAGAGCCACTGGAGCGTTCAGCTCTGAAGAGCTGAGTTCCTCAGCCCTGTGACTCTCCCCGTGGTCCTCCCTGTGCCTTCTAGAGCCACACACAACAAACCTAGCCTCTCTCCTGCACCATTTGTCCAGAGAGCTGAAGCTGGTGGTCACGTGGTTTCGGGGTCTCTGCCCTCATGAGGCATCTGCAGGAGCCCTTTTCTGTCCTGGTGGACCTCTCCTGAGTCAGTTCCATTTATTTCCATTCCCTTTAGGGAACCCCCACAAATAGGACGTGTGCTTCCTCCAGGGGGTGACCAGACAGAGGACGCCCTTTATAATAGCCAGCATTCCACGTATGCTACTTTTTTTAAAAGTGATCGTGTCACACTGACTCTTTTAGTTTCGTGTCTGACGCTGTGATAAAATACCCCGACAAGAAGCAAACTAGGGGATAAAGGGTTGATTTTAGCTCCAGGTTACATCCATCTTATAGGGAGTGAAAGCGGCAGATACTTGAGGAAGCTGGTCACGTCCATGGTCAAGAGCAGAGAAAGGATGGGTGCAACACGTCTCCTTGCTTGCTTGCATGTGCTCAGATTGGTTTCTTCCCTCTCGTGTAGTCCAGCATACCCCGACTAGGAAATGGTGCCACCCATAGTGGGCTGGGTCTTCCCATAATATCAATTAACTTAATTATGCCGGCTCTTCACAGACATGCCCGCAGGCCAAACCAACAGACAATACTTCATTAAGAAGACTCTCTTCCCAGGTAGCCTAGGTTGTGTCACGTGATACTTAAAGCTGATCAGCACACTGACCGTTAAGTCTTTTTTCCCCCCAGTGCTGGGAATTGAACCCGGATCCTTGTATGTACGAGACAAACACCAAGCCACTCAGCTCTAATAGATCCCCACTCTGCAGGCCTGGTCTCTACAGGCTGCCACTTGGCATGTGTGATGGATTTGTGGGCCCAGACCAAACCTGGGTGCCATATTGGAGCCACCTCCATGTGACAGGATTAGGAGTATGGAATGAGATATTTGTTGGTGACACTGGAGAAGGAGGAGACTTTGGTTTTCTTGGTTCTTGGACTATCCTTGGTTAGTCCCAAGACCCTCCCTACGCGCGAGGACAGCGGTGTTGTTCTCTGGTGGGTGGTGTCTTCTTGCCTTCATTCGAACAAAGTGTGTCCAAAGTACATAACACCAACCCAGAGGTCCCAGAAAAACACAAAAGGGGCTGGGGATGTAGTTCAGTTGGTAGGATGCTTGCCTAGCATGCACAGAGCTAGACTCTGTCCCCAGCACAGCACGAATCTGGGCTTGGAAGGCCAGGGCTGGTGGCCCATGCCTTCAATCCCAACACTAAGGAGGCAAAGGTCAGTGGATCTGTGAGTTGAAGGCTGCCCTGATCTGCATGGGGAATTCCGACCCAAACAGAGCTACGTAGTGAGACCCTGTCCAGTAGGTAGGTAGGTAGATAGGTAGACAGACAGACAGACAGATAAAACAAAATGGGGCATGGAAACTGAGCATGGTGGTACACCCGGGAGAAGGAGGAAGGAGGATCAGAAGTTCAAGGCTGGGCTGGAGAGATGGCTCTATGGGCAAGAGCAGTTGCTTGTGCAAGCATGAGGATCCAAGTTCAGATCCCAGCACCTATGTCAAAAGCCAGGCGCAGCCACACACACACATCTGTTAACTCCTGCAGAGATGGGAGGATTTCAGGGATGCCAGACTGCATAGACGACTCTATCTCAAAGACATAACATAGAGCAGGACGCCCGATGTCCTCTCTGACTAATGAGTGCACTCAGCTACAGACATGTGAGCGTACGTAGCGAATTCAAGGCCAGCCTGAGATACATGAGACCTTGTCTCATAGCGAATAAGAAGAAAAGAAAACCCTAGTAAGTGCCCTGCGGAAAGGCGCAGAGGACGTGCAGCCAGACACTGACACTGCACGAGCCTTTGAGAGTGAGCTGTTGCCTGTGCTGTGTCGATGGGGTCTATAAGAGATGTAACTGGGCCTGGGCCTCTGACTCCAAAGCTCTGCTGTGAGGACAGGGCTTGCCCGAGTGTTCTCAGTCACTCTGGAGCCTCCAGACTCCCGCCAGAGCAGAACGGCTCACACCTAGCCAGAGACAGCGGAGTGTGGAGTGCGGGAGCAGGCTGAGGGAGTCCTTCCGGGCCCGCTGTCCACCCTGCCTCTGACCTGGCACTCCCTGAGTGAGAAGGGCATGGCTGATACCAAAACTGGGAGGGGAGGAAGGGAGAGGAGCTGCCAGTTATTGAGCAATGTGGCGTGCCAAGACTTCCTACGCCTTATCACATTTCATCTCTACAGCAACCGGAGAGGTAGGCAGCACGCTCGCTCGGCCCACATCACATCCATCCATTCATCAAGTATTTAGCGAGTGACGATTAAGTGTCAAGCTGTGCTAGCCATGGGGGCAGCTGACAGACAGATGCTTTGCCTTCACGGGGTGCATGCTCAAGCGGAGACAGAGCGCAGAGACAAGACAGATAATAAGTACAGTTAAGGGTCTGTGACTGGAGGTGTCAGAGGCAAGTGATGAGGAATGGAGAGGCGGGTGCTGGAGGGACTGCTGTTTGAGACAAGCTTGGCAAACAAGCACGAACCAAAGGGCACAGAAGCTGACCCTGGTTACGAACTTGGACAGCTCAAATGACCGGTAGGGGTGCCGTAGAGATGCGGATGCGGGTGAGCGTCGCTGCGGAGCTGGTAGACACTCTGTCGCAGATACGTGCAGCGGGCTATCTGATGAGCTGTGGACAGAAAGTCTGCCCCGTCATCCCGGGGACTAGAGAAAGTTGTGTGGCTGCAGGCAGCGTAAGGGCCTCCCGTGAACTCAGAGTGAGACCAAGCAGGGTGTACTTTCCTCATTCATATCTGTGCAGGTGTGGAGGAGGAGGTAGGTGATTTCCCATTCACACGAAGAGAAAAGCAAGGAAGCTGAGACTGATGGCCAGGCGGCGGTTTCAATTACAGACTTGAGGACTGCAGCCAGAGGACCCTGGAAAGATGGCGGGTGAACCCAGGTATAGCGTGAGAACGGGTGAGCTAGCTGTAGACAGTGAACTGCTGAGGAAGGGCTGGGGATTGACGCCAGAAAGGACTCCGTTTATCAGTAGTGACCTAACTCAGGACAGAGCTGGAACAGGTAGGGGAAAAGCAGGTCCCAGGAGTCGACAAGGTCCGGGCACCTCTCCCCTTCAAGTGCCCAGTTTCTGTGTTCAGAAGGAAGCCTCTCTCCTGTTTCCTGCTGTTGGAGAAAGGAGGACACTGTCCGTATCGAGATTGATAACAACTGCTTTTAGAGCCCATCCCCCACTTTGATATTGACAGAGCCCACAGCCGAGAGGAGACACACCTGCTAAGCAAGGGGTGGTGAACTTGACTGCACACATGAGTCACTGGTGTTTTGTGGTCACAGAGGCTCAAGGCTTTCAGAGAGATCAAGATGCAGAACGAGAAAGAGGGAGGGATGAGGATGGAGGATAAAGAAGAAGAGAGAGAACAAATATATAAATCAGCATGTGGGAGCTGCTGCCTCTCACCCGCCACTATAAGACGCCACTGTGGGCATCAAGGACAAGGGGGTTCAAACATGAACCAGTCCTTACTAGGCTTGGCAGTGTATGTCTTGGGGAGCTGTTGTGTGGCTAGAATCTAGTCCTGGATGGACAGTCATGGGGTGCAGATTGCAGCAGGGAATGGGGGAGCTACGGAAATGAAATGCTATGGCCCTGTAGTTTACAGCTATGGCAGGCTCTTGTCCCGTGCACAGAGTCTACAATATGCCGAGCGCTGTCCTAGGTGCCAGGGGTGTAGTATTGAAGGTAAAGTGATGTCGCTCGGTGGTAGAGCACATGTTTAGCTTATGCAGGGTCCTGAATCCTATCTTGCAGGAGGGAGGGAGGGAGGGAGGGAGGGAGGAAGGGAGGGAGGGAGGGAGGGAAATGATTAGTCAGTTTCTCATGAGGTCAAGATAGTACCTCCCAGCTGGGTGTGATGGCACATGCCTTTAACTCCCCCACTCAGGAGCCAGAGGCAGGCAGATCTCTGTGAATTCAAGGCTCAAAGCCAGCCTGGTCTACAGAGAGAGTTCCAGAACAGCCAGAGCTACATAGCATGACATTGTCTCAAAAACAAAACAAAGCAAACAAACAAAAATAGGCCATCTTGGGGATGTGGAGGTTGAGGATGGCCTGAGGTCCTAGGAGAGCCACACTTGTGTCGTGCTGTGGCTGAACTTCTAACTGTAGACCAAGTCTCCCTAAGCATTGAGACCAGTCTCTCTTCCAGCTGTCCCCAGCCTCTCCCTGGCCATTTGGTGATTGATCTGGTGTTATAAAAGAAACAATTCTATCACTCCGGCCCCCACCCAAGGTTAGCCACAATGCTGGAGCCCCTGAACCCAAGAAGGTAGCCAGAGTACTTTCCTAGGAGCACGGTCCCCAGGGGAACCACTTGGTGCATTGCCACCCTAGGGCAGTGACAGACTGTGATGTAACCCAGCATCGTGGGTGCGGAACGTGATGCAATCCAGGCCCCTGGGACAGGAGCTCCTGCACGAGAGACACACCCTCCCTTCTTCCCTTGAAGACCACCCTCAAGGCTCTAGTGGCAGTGGGTACCACATCCTTACCCTTTATCTTACAGAGAGAGAGAGAGAGAGAGAGAGAGAGAGAGAGAGAGAGAGAGAGAGAGAGAGTGAGTAGGGGGTGGGGATGACACTTGTCTTACTTGGTGAGCCTAGTAGTTGCCCATGGGGCATCTGGGTAAGATACTCACTCAGAGTGCGGCTGGTTAAGTGTGGCCTTGGCAACCACCAGCTCAGCACAGGAGACTGACTATCTGACTGTTTGAACACTCACATTCTCTACTCTCCCCACGCCCCCACCCCACCCCCACCCCGCCCCCCGCTGACATCCTTCCTTAGACCATAGGCAATAAGGGGTTGTAGAGTAGACGATAATTGATAAGAATTGCCCATATGCCTGTCTTTGGGCCTCCATCTTGGCCCTCTCTCCTGAAGGTAGAAGGTCAACCTCTGTGCATTCATTGCCATTTGTATCATCCCTGAACAGAAGAAAACAAACAACTGTGACCGCTTTCTCTAGAACGTGTCTACAGGGCTCAGAGCGTAGTGCACCTGTGTTGGGTTCCTGAGGCAGCTCTAGAAGGTTCCTCTTTCGTGGCTCTGGTGTCTGTTGAGCCGTGCCCCAGCTCCTACCAGGCTCCCTGTCACCCAGATCCCCAGCCCTTGGTGAGTGGGCACAGCTCATCCAGTGGTCACGTGGCTCCTGCAGTCCTGTTGTCCCTCCTTCTGTGTGCGGGGGAAGCTGCCCTCAGCCTTTCTCACCTAAAACCGCGTGTGAGTACGGAGCAGGCCCTCCCAGCTGCCAAGCCTGGAACGGCCCATCTACCAGTCCCATTTTGTGCGGTTTGCTCTCTGCCAGGAAAAACGAAGGCAGTAGTGAGTAAGCCACCTCACAGACTAGAATAAGGTAAATACTAGAGGGAGAAAAAGGAGGAGGAGGAGAGGGAGGCAGGGTGACAGGAGCAGACAGGCTCAGTGGTGAGCGGGCTGGTCAGGGTTGGCCTTATGAGATCTGAACAAAGATTGGAAGGAGTGGGGGGAGGGGAAGCCAGTGTCTATCTGGAAGAGGAACATTTCAGGCCCTAAGGCAGCAAGAAGTGTGGCCAGGAGCTAGTAGGAGACTGGGTCGGAGAGGAAACTGAGGCCCACAGGCCATCATTGGGTCTCTGCATGGGGTGTGCAGGCATTGCGTGGGGGACAGGTTGATCTTCGAGGGAGAGACTTGCTCCTTTCTGTCTAAGGAAGGATGTGCTGCAGATACAGGTGGCTTTGCAGATTTGGACCTCCTCTGGTGGATCCTATCTGCTGTGACAGGCACAGTCCTTGGTGCCAGGGTACATAGCAGTGCACAGTTCAACTAGGGCTCAGGTTTCCATATAGCAACAAGCAAGAGCCCAGGGGAGAGGAGAGGCGGTGAGCCAGACGGCTTTCCACGGTAATCTGTGCCTCGGAGGACACTGTGGGATGTCCCAGGGAAACAATAGGAAGCCCACACAGGTGGTAGAGCCCAACAAGACCTCTGTAAAGGAAGCGGTGCATCCAACCCACAAGAGCCAACCTTGAGGAAGGTCCAGACACTGAGAAAGTTTGCTCCATCCAAGGGTAGCCAGAGGCCATCAGAACGTGGGATCAGGAGGGAAGGATGACCACAGTCCAGAGAGAGCGGGTGAGGCTTCTACCCCATGTCCTGTGGTTGGGTTTCCTCAGAGGCAGTGAGAAGGAATTCCTGTCAGAGGAATGAGTGTCACTCGGGTGCTCTGGGAGGGCCACCAGAGCCTATCTGAGGGCAGGGGCAAGGGTGGAAGCAGGCCATCACCCATTGCAGTAGTCAAGCGACACGGGATGGCAGTAGATGGGGCAGGCGAGTGGGCGAGATAGTACTAACAGAACTTGCTGATAAACTGGCAGAGAAGCGGCCAAGAAGAGATGAGTCAAGAGTGACTCCGAGGAATGCTGCCCAGCTGGCAAGAGAGGGATCTGTGTGTAAAATAGGCATTCCTCCTGTCGTGTCTGAGGATCCGGGCAAATGGCACCGAAAAAAAAAAATGAAAATGACTGACTCCTGGCTTGGGGTTTGACCAACAGCATCCGCCTGGCCTTCCTCCTCACCATGACTGCCAGCACCCCAAGCTTCTGGGCCTCCGTGTAGCCAGTGGCTCCAGCTCATTACTCTCCTGGCTTCACAACAGCCCCCCCACACACACACACATTGGGCTGAACCCATCCAACCACCTTTCCTCTGTGTGCTGCTTCTGGGCAGCTTGGCCCTTGGCCACAAGCAAGTACCAGTCTTGGTGCTGCCAATGGCTTTGTGGTCCCTGCCTCTTGGGACTGCTCAGCGCCTCTCAGCGGTCCTGTTGGCTTGTCGTGGGACTGTTATTGATCTCTGGCATTCACAGGTCACTGCTGTCCACCTTCCCCTAACCCCCAACCCTGAACCCTGAACCCCAGAGAAGAGACTGTCGGCTCCTCCCTACTACTAAGTTTGCCTGTCAGGGTAGCCATCTTCACAGCATCGCCCTCCCCGTACTTTACATCTGTTTCCCTCTGGGGTCCACTGTCACCCTCAGCACCTGTGCCCTGTCAAACTTGTCTTCTTCCTCTTGGAATGCAGATGTGCCCTTCTCACCTGCCCTCGCTCTGTAGCTTCCACTTCCGTCTCCCCCATCTCTACTCTTTAAAAGTGGCCATGGCAGCTGGGTGGTGGTGACACACACCTTTAATCCCAGCCCTCGGGAGGCAGAAGCAGGAGGATCTCTGTGAGTTCCAGGCCAATCGAGTCTACAGAGCGAGTCCGGGACAGCCAAGGCTGCACAGAGAAACCCTGTCTCAAAAAACAAACAAACAAAAAAGTGGCCATGGCTCTCTCTTCATCACTTTCTTCCTTCTCTGTCTCCTCAAGCCCTGCAGTTCTGGTCCTGCCCCTCTCTCCAGCCACAACAGTGGCTTTCATGTCTTCCCACAAGCAACACAGTAAGAATGTGGCAGTAAATAGTACCGACCCGTGAAGTCACTGTTGATCAAGTAAGGTAGTGCATGTGCGTAGGCCCAGGGACACAGGAAGAGCTCAGGAGCTGTTTGCTGTTAGCTGTGTGTTTTTTGTGTTTCACAGCTTGCCTCTCTACCTGGTCGCCTCACCCACAATCCACAGAGGCAGGGACTGAGGCTCTTGTTGTCACATTCCCAGTGACCAGCACAACGCGTGGGATACTACATGAAATATATTGGAGAGACAGGTGATGGATTCTGGAGGCCAGTGGGACCGTGCCGTGCTCTCTGGGTTCTGTGACTTATCCTGACAGTCTAGCCATCCTTCGGGGGTCTCCCTGCTTGGAGCAACTGCCCACCCTCACCCCCGTGCTCTCTATTCTGTCCCGTAGCTCCCCACAGCCTTCCCTGCTCCCCTCCGTCCTCCTCCACACTAGGTACAGGCTGTCAGCAGAGCCACTGGGAGCCTGTCAGCAGGAGCTCAGGCACTGCCCCTCGAGGGCCTCTGGCACAGCCTCTCCGCTCCTTCAGCGCAGGCCTCCCTCCTTGCCTGTCATACATGTCAGGCTGTGGCTCCAGCCTGTCTGGACACAGATGTGGCCACAGTCCCTCTGCAGGCGAAGGGCGATCACTGGCAGGATTTCAGACTTGGGTAGTGGGTAGTGGTTCTGAACAAAGGAGACATCGCTGAAATCTTGCCCTCTGAAACGGAGATGGGGGAGTATGGGTGAGGGAGGGGGGACTTGGGGGGCTTATAGCTCAGTCCATAAAGGGCTTGCCTCAGGAGCGTGAAGGCCTGAGTTCAACCCTCAGAACCTACATTAAAGCCAAGTATGAGCCAGGCATGGTGGTGCACGCCTTTAGTTCCAGCACTCCGGAGGCAGAAGCAGGCAGATCTCTGAGTTCGAGGATAGACAGGGCTACACAGAGAAACCTTGTTTCAAAACAAACAAAAAAAGGTCAAGTGAGGTGGTGTGCATTTGTCATCCCAGGACTAGGGAGGCAGGGGCAGGTGGACCTCTGGAGTTCATTGGCCAGCCATTCTAGCCTGTTTGGTAAGCTCCTGGCCAATATGATAGCCTCTCTCCAAATGTGACTCTGAAGGTTGACTTCTGACCTTAACTTGCACACACACACACACGCACACACACACACACACACACACACACACACGCACACACACACACACTGTCCATGAGTTGCTGCACAGAAGGTAGCATCCAGATCTTCACAGGTGAGTGAATTAGTCCTGGAAGATCCATACTGAGGGGGCTGTCACCCCAAGCTGGTACCCTCTCTCACAGGCCACACACCTGCTGTGTGCTTGGCTACATTAGGGGTACCACAGTCTGGTGGGGAGCCAAGTGATGATGCTAGTATCTTGACAGATGGTAAGATCATAGTATGCACAAAGAACAGTGGTGGGGCAGAAGGCCTTCGTAGGCCCCGTGTGACCTAAGGACGGTGACAGCAAGGTAGACATGCTGTAGGGCAGGCCTCGGAGAGTGAGCAGTTCCTGGGAGTGAGACAGGAGGCCGGCAGGCATGAGGTGTTAGGGGCTCAGTGGATTCTAGAAATCATAATTACATAATTGTAAAATAAGTCAGCTGCCAGATGTGATGACACAGGCCTGTAATCCCAGCACTCGGGAGGCAGAGACAGGTGGATCTCTGTGAGTTCCAGGCCAGCCTGCTCTACAATGAGAGTCCAGGATAGCCAGAGCTCTGTTACACAGAGAAACCCTGTCTCAAAAAAAAAACAAACAAAAGTCAGAGCCGAGGGGAAGGAAGGGGATAGGATACCTGGGGACTAGAGAGATTGAAAGGAGCTAGATTGCAAACATGTGCACCAGACCGGAGCATTGAAACTGTCTTCCAGCGAGCAGCCACAGCTGCTGGAATCCCACATCCAGATGACTAAGCCATGTTGCTAGACTTCCTGGCCCACTCAAGCCTGCAGCTTGTTTCTGCCTTCTCCTTGGCATCCTATCATGATAGCTGTGTCCAGGTAGCTTCAGGATCACCCCACACTTCTAAGCCTATCTATATTGGCCAGCTTTTTTTTTTTCCCTAAGGGGCCAGACAGCACTTACATTTGGCTTTGGCAAATTCAAGCTGGATTTGGTCTAGATTGTCTCTGCCACAACTGTTTGGCTCTGCTGTTGGATCATGAAAGCAGCCACAGACTATTGTAGAAATGAATGGGTGTGGCCGTGTTCCAATAAAACTTTATTTATGGGAACAAACAACTGGCTTAGAGGGGTTGTGATCTTTATAGGAAAAAAAAAAACCTCCTACTTCCTCTGGTATCTAAGTGCCTAGTCTTTTATATATATAGAATTTTTTATCTTGTTTTATTTCATGTGTATGAGTGCTTCAACTGTATATACACTGTGTGTGTGCCTGGTGCTCTTAGAGGTCCAAAGAGGTATCTGGTCCCCTAGAACTGGAGTTATAGACAGTGGTAAGTTGTTACGTGGATGCTGAGAACCAAATCAAGGCCCTCTGCAAGAGCAGCAAGTGCTCTTAACCACTGAGCCATTTCTCCAGCCTCCTATTCTTTTTAATTTTATTTAGTTATTTATTGTGCATGTGTGTGCGTGTATGTGTGTGTGTGCTCAACTAGCAGAACACCATTACAACAAAAAGGGGCTGAAATGTAAACATCCTCTGCAAACTACAGTGAGAGAACTTGAACTGAAGTCTCCGGTGATGGAAACACGGCATAGCCTTGCGGGTGCGGTCGGGCCAGCCCCGCAGTGCTGGCAAATGCCTGCCTAGCCTTTTCCCGTGTGCAGTGTTTGCACACAACTTTGCTGCACCCAGTTCAGAAGGTGCTTGCTCATTCCTTCCTCCCTGTTGCACTACCTACCCGGGTGGGACCAGAGGGCAGAGCCCCTGGGACTCGAGCTAAATCTCCTCCCTGGCCATTTGTCTATAGTACCCTGCTGCTCAAATGCCCTCCCCAGCACTCTCTGCCAGGCTCAGGACTGCTTGTCACTCAAAGCCCAGCCCAGTTTAGTCATCATCTCCTTTCAAGAAATCTTTGCTGTGTGCCCAATTTGCTCTATACCCTTTGTGTCCAAAATACAGGCTCTGGAGACGGACCTCCCTATGCCGGTTTCTTTGTCTCTACCATTAGCTTCTGTAAGAAGGACCAGCGCTGGTGAGCACTAATGCTCTCAGCTAGCACTGGGCCCACAACCTAGGAGCAAGGGACAGAGATGCATTCTGCAGCTCCAGCTAGTGCCCAGTAAGCTGTGAAAGGAGCTTCAAGTACAGTCGTACTGGGGGGTAGGCACCTGCTGTCTGTCTCTTTTCCTCTGAGCGCCCTAAGGGCGTATGCCCACCTATCTGAAAGATTTAGCATCCGTTCTCCTCAGACGCTTGCTTTCCCGTGGGAGAGGACAGCACGGCGTAAGGCTGACAGGGCATTTAGAAAGCATTTATCTTCCTCGCTTAGACATATCCCAGGGCCTTACTGTGCCAGGTCCTCTATGATGTCTTGCAGCAATTAGATGCTTTAAGCAAGACTGGGTAGGTCTTAGAAAACTTGTGTCCTCTCTGTTTTATGTACCCACCCTCCTCACTGTAGGTTCTGGCTTTCCCCTACCAGATGAGTCGCATCCTAGGGTTAGGGCAAAGCCTCCAGCTGAGTCTAGCGGACAAGTGTGCTGTGCTCTCTGGTCCAAGCCGTCACAGCAAGGTTCTGCCTTCTATGCTCTCTGTGCTTTGCAGGCTATTTATAGACGTGGCTAACAGGCGGGCCATCCAACAGGCACGCACACACAAACACACATACATACACTCACATACACACTTACATATACACATACACTCTCTCTCACACACACTCACACATACATACACACATTCACATACATACATACACACACTCAACACACATACATACACACACACTCACACATACACACACACACACACACACACACACACACGCACACGCACACGCACACACACAGAATAAATGTTTGGGGTTTGTTTTTGTTTTTGTTTTTGTTTGGGGTTTTAGCCCTGGCTGTCCTGGACTCACTTTGTAGACCAGGCTGGCCTCTAACTCACAGAGATCCACCTGCCTCTGCCTCCCTGAGCACTAGGATTAGAGGTGTGCATCACCACGCCTGGTGAATAGACATATTTTTATAGAAGTATTTTAGGCAGATGCGAGGTCCAGGGTGTTTACTTTCCTCACCGTACCTCAGGCACACGGCTGAGCTGGAGGATCCCTTAAGAGGGTCCCGTGTCATCATTCCTGGCCGTCAGGCTGACTTGATACCTCACCATGGTCCTGTGCCAGTGTGTAAGCTTGGCAGCAGGGCATCCTCCTGTAAGCTTGACAGCAAGGCATCCTCCTGTAAGCTTGACAGCAGGGCATCCTCCTGGCTCCTGCCTTGCCATAAGAGACATTCAGGTTAGTGCCTTTCTAGGGCCTCAAGTCCCCAAACTACTGGGCTCTTGGATTTAAGGGAAAATAACAGGCAGGTCTCTGAAGGACTTCCGCCTCCTCCTTCCGGGACACCTTCTCACGCACTCACACACCCTTCTGGAACCCGATCCTGAGGCTGCCTCAGAGTGCTGGGGCTCTCTCGGGGCTGGCGCGCTGGGGCCTGTCTGTTAGAGCTTGCCTCACCCTGCCCTGCTACCCTCTAGGCCAGAGCAAACAGGACCCTGGCCAGTCATCCTTTAGTCGTCCCACACCTGAAAGGCCACCGCTACACTGTATGGGGCCCCTACTGGCGCGTGGTATGGAGGGAAGCCCCTGCGTGCTATTCTAGGCGTATGAGATGCTACCACAGGCCACTTCCAGAGTTGACAGCACACATACACCCCACCTGCATCATCACTCGCCCCCACACTTCCTGTTGTTTGTGTCCCCTGGCTCAGCTTCCAAGGCCTCTTGGGCCCTGAGCCACCTCACAGGTGCCCAGTAAGTGTGCCAGCGAGAAGAGGACAACTCTACCCCGGGGAACCAGGGGAAGGTTTTCTAGAGGAAACACCATTTAAGTTTAAAACAGAACAGAAACAGAATTTTCTAAGTGGACAGAGAGGCAAGGTTTGGGGACTAGAGGAGGGCCCTGTGTTGAAAGCAGAGAGGTGACCCAGGTAAATGCTTGAGGACTACTGTGTTCAGGGAGCCACACAGGACACAGGGAGGGAGGGTGACCAGGAGAGCAGTGGTGCCGGGGCTCAAGTGCAGATGACATAAAGCATAAGGTTGAGCGATGAATGGGGACAGAATTTTTTCTGCTCTTTTTCTTTCTTTCTTTCTTTTTTTTTCTTTTTCTTTTTTTTTTTTTTTTTTTTTTTTTGGTGTTTCGAGACAGGGTTTCTCTCTGTAGCCTTGGCTATCTTGGACTCCCTTTGTAGACCAGGCTGGCCTGGAACTCACAGCGATCCGCCTGCTTCTGCCTCCCAGAGTGCTGGGATTACAGGCGTGCGCCACCACGCCCATCTTTTCTCTGCTCTTTCTGAAAGTTCTAAGGATAAGATGTCTGTAGCGAAAGGTAACGTGGTCAGGAAAGTCTGTTCAGGGGCCGGCGAGATGCTGTAGTGGGTGAAGGTGTGGCTGCTGTCAAGCCCAGTGACCCAAGTTCGACCTCCAAGACCCACATACTGGGAGAGAACTGGCTCCCACAGGTTGTCCTCTGACCGACACACATACAAAATATCTAAATAGAAGAGTATCTTATTTTTAAATATATATTTTATGTGTATGGGTGTTGTCTCGTGTGTCTGTGCATCTGGTGCCCACTGAGGCTGGAGGAGGATCCTCGGCAAGAGCAGCCAGTGCTTTCAGCCGCTGAGCCACCTCCCCAGCCCCTGTGTGCCTGCAGGCCAGAAGAGGGCACCAGATCTCAGTATAGATGGTTGCGAGCCACCATGTGGTTGCTGGGAATTGAACTCAGGACCTCTGGAAGAGCAGATAGTGCCCTTACCCTCTGAGCTATCTCTCCAGCCCCCACAAGCATAATCTTAAAACATGTTTTAGAAATCATTTTTTAAAGATTTATTTATTTATTATTATGTATACAGTGCTCTGCCTGCATGTACATCTGCAGGCAGAGGAGGACATCAGATCACATTATAGATGGTTGTGAGCCACCATGTGGTTGCTGGGAATTGAACTCATGACCTCTGGAAGAGGAGACAGTGTTCTTAACTGCTGAGCCATCTCTCCAGCCCCCTAGAAATCATTTTAAAAAGAAAGGAAAGCCAGCTGGTTCTGCTCTTGAGGGAACACCTGTGGAGTAGGAGCAGACTGAGGCAGGATGGCAGCTCCCACTTTGGTGGCAGAGCAGTCAGACAACAAAGCAGATATCCAGGTAGGTAAAGGGGCTGGAGGAGTCAGGGAAGCAAGAAGCTGAAGACGGTCCCATTCGATGCTCTTGGTTTTCTATCTGATTGTGCCCAAGGATGTGGGAAGGCCAGAGAGTTTGTAGAACATGTTTGGAAAAGGTGCCGAGCAAAGCCGAGCGTCAGGTCTATGAATCAGTGGTGGCATCTGCCCAGTGTGGATGTGGATGTGTGTGCTTGTCTGTGTGTAGATGCATGTGTTCGTCTGTGTGTGTGCTTATCTGTGTGCAGATGTATGTGCACATGTGTGTGTGTGTGTATCATCTGGGTGTATATGTATGTGTCTTTGTGTATGTGTATGTGTTCATTTGGGTGTATATGTATGTGTCTGTGTATGTGTGTTGATCTGGGTATACATGTGTGTGTCTGTGTGTGTGTTTATCTGGGTGTATGTGTGTATGTCCGTGTGTGTGTGTGTGTGTGTGTGTGTGTGTGTGTGTGTGTGTGTATTTACCTGGATGTTCTAGACAAAGGGGGAAGTTATGGCTGAAATTCCTTGCTGCCCCCATACCATAATAAAAGGTACAAAGGTGTGAGATTAGATTAGTCTCTGGTTAGGTTTTGCCTCATGAGTGGGACAAAAAAAAATGACAAAGGAGGCAGGGGGAGGGACACGTGGTCCTGACAAGAGAGACACTGAAGAGACGGATGTAGGTTCTATCCAGGAGGATAACAGACTAGGAATGTGTATGGAAGCCAAGAGCTCCAGGAGCAACAACACAGGAGAGAGAAGAGAAGGTGGACTGTTAGGAGGGTGTGCGTACAGTGTGCAGTGATGGAGGGTGTGCGTACAGTGTGCAGTGATGGAGGGTGTGCGTACAGTGTGCAGTGATGGAGGGTGTGCGTACAGTGTGCAGTGATGGAGGGTGTGCGTACAGTGTGCAGTGATGGAGGGGTCCAGTCTGCGCCTGAGAAATGAAGGCTGATGTGGAGTGGAGCTATGCATGACAAGGGTAACTAGAGCTAAGTACGATCTCTGGAAGCTTCTAGGACATTGATCTTTCTGAAAATGATGAGCAAACGGGGGTTTGCATGCAAGATGACGCAGATGCTGAACCTTCCGTGCACGAGGCAGATTTGTAGATGATTTATTGAAAGCCTGCTAAAAGGAGAGTTAGGCGGTGTTGGTGGTGGCGGTGATATGAAAGTTACAGTGTTCTCTGTGATGTAACTTGCAGCATCTGCCTTCTCTTCTGGAGTTCCAAGGGAAGAACAGCACAACAGTGTGGGGTACCACGGCCTGTTCCCACCCTGAAACGCCAACCCTCTCAGCAGGAAAGACAGAGCTAACACAAGTCGAAACAAGGGATCAGTGTGGACTGTGCTTAAATTTGTATAGCTAGAGTCAGTGGTGCAGAAAAGGGAAACCAGGACATACATGCACACTAGAGTGGGTGCACACGTGCACACACATACACACACATACACACACACACACAAGAAAGGGTCAAGAGTCACAGCATAGTCCTAAAGGAGACAGAGTCTTTTGATAGACATAGAAGTAAATAAAATGGATCCAATCTTTACACCAATCAAGATGGGTCACATTTGCATGTGATAAAGAGGGGGCTGGAGAGCTGGCTCAGCAGTTAAGCACACTGGCTGCTCTTCCAGAGGACCCAGGTTCAACTCCCACATGGCAGCTCACAATTGTCTGTAACTACAGTTTCAAGGGAACTGACACCCTCATACAAACGTACACGTAGGCAGAATACCAATGTGCATAAAATAAAAATAAGCAAATGAAGATAAAAGGTTGGTTTTTGTTTTTTTTTTAATGTGAGAAAGAATAACAAAGTGCAGAAAGAAGCATGGATGGGTCTCTCTGTGGCCTGGGATGAAGAAAACTTACTCAAAATCTTAGTCAAAACTTAGACTCATAATCTAGAAGCAATAAAAAGGGTTGGCAGATTCTTGATGACAATTTTTTTTAATTAAATAGAAGAAAAGAAGGTAAGGAAAATACCACCAGCCAAGTAATAAACAAATGAAAGGAAATGTAATTTTATCTCAGAGGATTATATATTTAATATGTAAAAAACTTCATGATTTAAAAAAAAAAAGGAAATGATCAATGTCTGGTAGAAAAAAAAGCACTAAGGGGTTTAAACAAAGTTCACGGGGACCCACAAATGACCTTTTCATGTATAGAACAATTAGCAGTCTTTTTTTTTTTTTTTGGGTCTTTCTGTGTAGCCTTGGCTGGCCTAGACTCACTTTGTAGACCAGGCTGGCTTCGAACTCACAGCGATCCACCTGCCTCTGCCTCCCAAGTGCTGGGATTAAAGGCGTGTGCCACCACGCCCAGCCCACAATTAGCAGTCTTATTCATACAGCATGCAGCCTGGTGGGGTGGTACCGGCCATGTTTTAATTGAAAGAGAGGGAGAGAAGGAAGGAAGGCTAAAATGGCAGTGACAGCCCGGCATGGTGGCATATACTTGTAACCCCATCTCTCTTGAGGCAGGAAGATTCCTTTGTGTACATGCCCAGGCTGGGCTACGTAGTGAGTTCTCTAAACTACACAGCAAGACCCTACCTTAAAAAAAAAAAAAGACTGGGGAGAGACTGGAAAAAATGGCTCAGTGGTTAAGAGCACTGGCTGCTCTTCTAGAGGACCCAGGCTCAATCCCCAGCACCCACATGGCAGCTCACAACCATCTGTAACTGCAGTCGCAGGGGACCCAACATCATCTTCTGGCCTCTGTGGGCACCAGGCATGTGTGTGGCGCACAGACATACATGCAGGCACTCAGACAGATAAAGTAATAAAATTATTTTTTAGAAACCCAAATAAAGAATAAGTAAAATGACAGTGATGCAGTCTCTTTGCTACCAGACTGACAAGCCTGAAGTCTAACAGTGTCCTCTCCCACTGTAGTAGTTGGGAAGTGGGACGTTACAAACTGCTGGTGGGTGTCACAAAATGTCACAGTCCCTGTGGGAGACAGTTTGGCAATATGGAGCAACAGCACACAGACACAATTTCTATTTTATTCAGCACTCCTGGGATCTCTTCATTGGTAAACAGAAAAGGTGTGTGGGGCCAGGTGTGCTGGCAAACACTGTGATTTCAGCACCTAGGCGTCTGAAGCAGGAGAGTCACAGGTTCGAGGCTAGCCTGGACAATGACTGCAAAAGATGACATCGATGAAGAAGGAGGAGGAGGAGGAGAGAAGGAGGAGGAGAGGAGGAGAAGCTGCTGCTGCTATTGCTAGCCACTAGTGTTGGAACCTGTTTTATAAAAGACTAGAAACAAAGGGGCTGACTGCATTATACATGGTACATAACTGTCAAGGCATATGAGGTATATACCAGTAGTCCAAATGTGTGTAATATGTTAGGTTAGGGAATGGAATGGCTTACATCTATAATTACAGCATTTAGAAAGCTATGGCAGGAGCTTTCAAATTGGAAGGAGGAGGAGGAGAAAGGGAAGAGAAAGAAGAAAAAGAAGAGGAGGAGGGAAACCCTGGGGGAATAGAAATGATGACAGGAGACGAGCGCAGGTGAAAGCGGCACTTCCTGAGTAGGCTGCTTTGTGAATTTACCTTGGGCACTGCATAAAGCTTTATGACATCCAAAGGCAAAATTCAACTCAAGTGAGAGGAAAGCAGCCCCTTTTAAAGCAAAAAACGAGACAAAACCTGACTGCGGCTTCTGCACAAATCAACTCAGATGAATTCTTTCAAGTGTCAAAAGCAAAGCCATTTTCTACACTTGTCACGCTGGAACTCAAGGCACCTAAGGCAGAAGAGAAATGCAAGAGAACTTAGATTGTCTTTGGTAAAGATAGAGTGAGTAGGGCCAGAGAGTAGGGCTCAGGAGGAGCTTGCAGCCAAGTCTGGAGGCCTGAGTTCAATCCCCAGGACCCACATGGTGGAAGGAGAGAGTTACTAAATAAATGTAATTTTTTTTTCAGTTTAGTGTAAGTAATGATGCTGGTACTCTCTGAAATGTCGTGTGTGTGTGTGTGTGTGTGTGTGTGTGTGTGTGTGTGTGTGTGTGTGTGTATTTCCTGTATGTACATGTTAGGATAAAGCAACTAAATGTGTTGATATTACTAGAAAGGAGCTCAACTTAACAGCAATGAGGTGTGGGCTGGAGAGATGGCTCATTGGTTAAGAACACACAGTGCTCTACAAAGGACTTGAGGTCAGTTTCCAGCCCCTACCCTGAGTAGATCACAGTCAACTATAACTCCAGGTCCAGGGACACATCACCTCTGGCCTCCACAGGCACCTACACTCACAAGCGCGTACACACAGAGAGACACACAAGCATACTTATAATTAAAAATAAAAATAAATAGTTTTTAAGAAGAAAGAGCCAGGCTGGGTGTGGTGACACATGCTTTTAATTCTAGCAGTTGGGATGCAGAGGCAAATGGATCCCTGACAGTTTAAGGCCAGCCTAGTTTATGTAGAGTGAGTTCCAGAACAGCCAGAGCTACATAGTGAAGTCCTATCTTAATAAACAAACAAACTCCATCACACAACAGGGACATATGCACAACCATGTTCATAGCGGCCTTATTCATAATAGCCAGAACATGGAAACAGCCTAAATGTCCCTCAGTAGAAGAATGGATAAAGAAACTGTGCTACATTTACACTATGGAATACTACTCAGCTATTAAAAACAAGGAATTCCCGAAATTTGTGGACAAATGGATTGAACTAGAAATGATCATAATGAATTAGTTCACCCAGAAGCCCCGTTCCTGAGGACGACCAAAGAGTTGTTGAATGAGATGGTAGAAGTTAATGGAAGCTTCTACAACCCAGCCTCTGGCAGGTCTGGGCACGGACCCCAGTGACTGCTGAAGGCCCTGTGTACGAAGCCACATCAGCTCTCGTCACCACAGGGGAGCATCTGTGTGTCCTAGGTGGCCTCTGCCGAACCTGAGTCGGGTCAAGCCTCCAGCTCTAGCCCCAGTTGACATCCAGGCACCACTTGTACTTGATGGGTTAAAAAAAAGAGAGAGAGAGAGAGAGAGGTTACGAGGTTGGGTAGGTAGGGAACTTGTGGGGGAATGAGTAAATCTGGGAGGAGTTAGGGGAGATGTGAATAAGTACAAAACTCTCAAAGAACCAGTTAAGACGTAAGGGGGCGGGGAGATGGGCAACCGAGATCGCTCATTGGATAAAGGGCCACCAAGTCTGAAGGCCTGCGCTCTATCCCTGGGACCCCACATGGTGGAGGAGAAAACCAAATCCAAATAGGTTGTTGTCTGACCCACACACACAATAAATTTATTTTTTTTAAAGATTTATTTATTATGTATACAGTATGGATGAGATCACATTATAGATGGCTGTGAGTCACCATGTGGTTGCTGGGAATTGAACTCAGGACCTCTGGAAGAGCAGACAGTGCTCTTAGCCACTAAGCCCATCTCTCCAGCCCAACAATAAATTAAAAAAAAATTTTTTTTTAAGTAAGACAAGAACAATGGGAGCTGAGGATGTATTTTATTTGTAGAGCACTTGTCTGCCAGGTAGGAAGACCCCCATCTCTACCCGCAGCATAGCAAGCAGTTTAAGAGTATAACTACTGCGGGGAGAGGGAGGGGTGCCGGTTGTAAAGGGGTGCACCCACCAGCCGCAAGGACCACTAGGGGAGGCCGGCTCCTTCTTTGAAGGGATATAAAAAGAGGCTACAGAGTGAGTATCTAAAGCAGGAAGGCCCAATAAAAGAATGAGGCCGAGTGGCAAGTGTTTGAAAGCATCGTAAAAGTAAGAAAGGGGTAGGTCACAAGCTCTAAACAGATGGATTTTTATGAGGCCTTATCTGGCCCGTTTAATGCATTTTTCCAGTCTTGTCCTGTGAACTTCTTTTGACTCTTACTAATTTGGCAACTCCCACTTTGCTTAGTTAACATTTTCATTTGTCGCTTCTTTTCCTTTTGACTTTTGGGGGCCTGACACGGGTCACATTATCAACAGCCTCCAGGTTCCGTTATTGGATCCAGTCTCCGTGATTTAAGGGAAAGCCAGTCCACAAAGCAGTCTACAGAACCATATTCGCAAGGGAGCATCGGTTTTGATACGTGTGTCTGTGGTATAGGACTGTGGCACATGTGTGCTTGCCTGCGCATTTCCCAAAAAAACCTATTTTAAGCCAGGTGTGGTGGCGCACGCCTTTAATCCCAGCACTTGGGAAGCAGAGGCAGGCGGATTGCTGTGAATTCAAGGCCAGCCTGGTCTACAAAGTGAGTAGTCCAGGACAGCCATGGTGACACAGAAACCTTGTCTCAAAAAAAAAAAAATCTATTTTAAATTTGGGACATGTTAGAGGCTGAGGAAGTGGGCTTGTGCAAGCCTGAGGACCTGACGTTGTATCCCCAGCACACACATAAAAAGCTGAAACAGCTTCTCATGCCACCGTGCCTGTCATCCCAGCCATCCCAGAACCGGGAAGGCAGACAGGTGGATCCCTAGGGCTCATTGGCAAGACATTAAAGCTCCAGGTTCATGGAGAGACTCTGTCTCAAAAAAAAAAAAAAAAAGTAAGTAGAGAATGATGAAGGAAAACACCATTTAATGCATTTTTCCAATCTTAACTTTGCCTCCACACATGTATGTGTATGCACATGTACACACTACACACACACACTCACACGGAGGGAGAGAGAGAGAGAGAGAAGGAGAGAGAGAGAGAGGGAGAGAGAGAGAGCGCTACTCTTCCTTATTGGGCCTACTATATTCATAGGCAAAAGTAGACCACATAAGAAGAAAATGTTTTTTTGAAATTAAACTAAGGTGTTGCTGGGTGTGGTGGTGCACCCCTTTAATCCCAGCGCTTTGGAGGCAGAGGATTTCTGTGAGACTAAGACAGTCAAGGCTACACAATAGGAGCCTGTCTCAAAAAGGAAAATAGTGTACTTGTATTTATATATGTATGTCGTGTGTGTGTGTCTGTGTGTGTGTGTGTCTATGTGTGTGTGTGTCTGTGTATGTCTGTGTGTGTGTGTCTGTGTATGTCTGTGTGTGTATGTATGTGTGTGTATGTCTGTGTGTGTATCTTTGTGTATGTGTACGTGTGTGTGTATGTCTGTGTGTGTGTGTGTGTGTGTGCGTGTCTGTGTGCCTGTGAAGGCCAAAAGAAGGTATGGCATGCCCTGGAGCTGGAGTTACAGGAGCTTGTGAGCCACCTGGTGTGGGTGCCAGAAACTGAACTTGGGTCCTCTGGAAAAGCATCAAGCTCTCAACACTAAGCCATCTCTCCAGGCCCCCAAAATACAGTTTTCTTAAGAATAAGAATTATAATAAACTCTAATAGCTTGGGGGACAAAAAGGAGAGAAGGAAAAAAAATACATGTAGCTCTCTCAGCCAGATCTGAGATTTTATTAGCATATGACATCCCGTACATACTGTGCGCGAAGCAGATAAAATCCCGTCCAGGCTTGACTCTGGAACATTACAAAGCTCATGTCACGTCAGTGCTGAGATAGAGGGTTAGCTCTCGGTGCGTGTGCACCCGGACACCTTGTTCCCACTGCCGCTGCTTGTAGACCTTGGCCACGATTCTTGCCTCCAGAAAGTCTCAAATATGCTATCAATGTGAGAAATCGAACTTGTGCATAAAGGGGAGTGTCAGCTGCTGGGACCCACAAGTCTGAAGGAGACCGTCATGGCCGTGAGCATGGCCACCTTTGTAACCAGTGACGGGGGAGGGAGCAGGACTGTGTTTCTATCCCTTTCAAGTTCATGTCAAAGTCTCTAGAGATATGAGGCCTCTGGAGTGATTCCTTAGCTCGTTATTTCGGGATGGTGGAATAATGGAGTTAGTTGTGATGGACGTGAGAAATGGATGCTTAAGCTTACAGTGTGTGAGGAGGGAATGGACCAGCTTCCTGGTGGGCCCCGGGGTGCAGGGGGTGCTTTCCTGTAGCCTCCGACTATGAGGCAAGCTAACTGGAGTTGAGTCAGAAGCAAAGGTTAGTAGTCACTGAGGCCAAGGCCTCCACGTGGTGACTCTTGATCAGGAGCTCCCCGCAGCGGAATTCTCAGCACAGTCAGTGTGCTGGCCGCCTCCAAGGTTGCCAGCCTGAGAGGGGTCTGGGACCAGGATGCTGTGGAGTGTCTTCCAGGCATCTCCGAAGAGCTTGACTCCTATGTCCTTGCCCACTGCCCCTCACTTGCCCTTACATTTCTTGTGATCTGTACAGTCATCCCCAAGCCCCCAGCCTGCCCTGGCCAAGAAGATATTCTGCCATTCCTCCTTATAACTCAACATCCTCCCTCCCTCCCCCCTTCCCCTCCCCTGCCCTCTCTCCTTCTTTCCTTTCCTTTCCATCTTTCCTATGACCCAAATGAATCTCCTTAAACTCTATGAGTCACTTCCCCGCCTCCATAGGAACTTAGGGTACACCAACAAGCATACCCCGGTTCTGGCTGTGCTGACCTCTCATGTCAGCCCCGCACCCTAATCATAGAACTCTGAATTTGCTTTTTCCTTCCTAGCAACATTCTCTCTTTCCGGTACTCTTCCCACTTTGCTGTGTCATCGTGAGTCTGCCTTCCTCCTCATCCTGGGTGGTCTGACTCCCAGAATCCTCTCCGGCATTCTGTCTCCCCGATACTGGATGGATTTTTGGATACTTTCGTGCTCCTCTGGCACTGTCTTATCCCTGTGTTCCCAGACTGGAGGAACGTAGTGGGCAGGAGCGAGTGGAGATGAGGCCCTGGATAACCTTCGGAGGGCTTCCAGCTCTCAGACATTAATCCGCGCTGAGCAGAGCTCGTCCTTCTACTCCCACAGCCAAATAAAGACTGACCAGGCCTGCTTTCTCACACTCAAGTTCTACTCAGTAAAATCAGCAACTACCCAGTTAACAGGCTGGGAGGGGAGGGTTGTATGGGAAGGTGGAGGGTGGCTTCACAGAGCCATCACCAAGGCAATGTGAGAAGAGCCAGCCAGCCCTATAGCCTATTGCGTTGTTGCTGTATTCCAGGTTCTCCAAGCCAGCACCCATGTTCCTGGATAACTCCTTTCGCAAGTGGGCTAGGATCCGGGAGTTTGTGCCACCTTTTGGCATCAAAGGTCAAGGTATGTTGGGAACCCTTTGAACATTAAACACCCCGTCTTCCCGGTGCTAACTCCCTGTAATTCAAGACGGTTCTGTATCTTTAGAAACTCTGCACTGGGGGCTGGTGAAATGACTCGGTGTGGAAAGGTGTTTGCTGATAAGTCTGATGACCTGAGTCCTATGTCTGGGACCCACAGAGTGGAAGTGATAAATTGCCCTTTGATTCCATGGTGCACATGTGTAAGTGCCTGTGCACATGAGCGGGTGTGAGTGTGTGTGTGTGTGTGTGTGTGTGTGTGTGTGTAGGGAGAGTAGAGTCATTGTGGTACACACCTTTAATCACAGAAGCAGAGGCAGGAAGATCTCTGAGTTTGGAGCCAGCCTGGTCTACTTAGCAAGTTCCAGGACAGCCGGGGCTACATAATGAGACTCTGTCTCAACAAAACAGAGCAGTCCCTTTCTGTACTCGCCAGAGCTGGGTCTGCCACGGAGACGCGCAGATGCAGTCCCTTTGTTCAAAGCTCTAGTCTAGGGAAGGAGCAGGTACTCAGGGCAGGGCCAGACTCCATTGCCGTGAGATTGCAATAGAGATGTGCTAGAGACGTTGGAACAGTGCTGCAGCTACATGGAAAAGATAGACAGGCAGACAGACAGACAGACAGACACCAACACCAACATAACACACTCTGCTCCTGTAATCCCTACCCAATGTCTTTCATCCTTAGCTTTCCCTCTAATTGTTTTTTGTTTGTTTGTTTGTTTTGTTTTGTTTTGTTTTTTCTGGTCCCAAGCTAACCTTTCTCTCTCTATCCAGTGCACTGCCCCTCCTAACTTCACCTCAGGGACCCCTTCCACAGAGCCCTGCTTCTTTGTCAAGTTCCTTGCTGTTTCATGGCATGATGGGAGGGTCAGCTCCCTATACTTACCTCCTGCCTAGCTGTGACCTTGCACGGGCTTCTTAGCCTGTGTGCGCTTGAGTTTTTCTGTCAGCTAAATAGAGATCATTCTGTTGTTTAATGCTTATGGTCGGAATTAAGAAAAGAGCTGTTGAAGGGACATAACATTTGCCCAGGAGACGTAGCCCTCTCCTCTGCTAGCCTAGCCCTCCCTCGAAAGAAGACAAACCAGCAAAAATGCGGTCGGACTGGGGTTCACACCTCAAGCCTTTAATAGGCACAGCCAATGGGTTACGTTAAGCCATATGAAAAGCTCCTTCTTCAGCGCTTGTATCCAGGCAGACTCCTCCTCCCTCCTCAGGACGGGCTAAGTAGCTCCAAAGGCCAGCGAAGGCCATTAGAGTCCCCAGCCAGCAAGAAGAGAGCAGCCCTCACATGTGCCCTTCTGTAGAAAGCAAAGCCCCATCTGTGTCCTCGTCCATTGGTCAGTTAATAGTGAAGACCTCTTCCTTGGGTAAATTTGGAGGTGAGAAAAGAAGGGAATGAGAGGTCTTCCCCACTGTAAGGTGAATCAGGAGGCGGCACTTAGTGTAGAACCTTGCTAAAGATTCCTTTCCTCAGCCCACTCTCATCCAGCACGTGGGGCTCATGCGCATGCGCATCCTCCCGGGTCTCACGCGCAGCCTGAATAGTCTTCTTGCCTGCTGCTTCAGGGCACCTGTGCAATGGAAAGGGTACTTCCGGTCCTTCACGTGACCTCTTGCTGTACCCGAAATAGTGTCTGTGTGGTGTGAGGAGAGAGAGAGACAGAGACAGACACAGAGAGAGAGACACACACAGAGACAGAGAGACAGACCCAGAGAGACACACACAGAGACAGAGAGAGACAGACACTGACTCACCATGTAGCTAGCCCTAGCTGGCCAAGAACTTACAGAAATCCACCTGCCTCTGCCTCCTGAGTACTGGCATGAAAAGCGTGCATGCTGCCATGCCCAGCCAAGGTGCTGAGGTGTAGCTAGTAGAGAGCTTGCCTAACATATGCAAGGCTGTCTAGACTCAACCCCAGGTACGACAAAACCAAGTGAAACAAAAAGGCAGAAAGTTTTGTATTGCTTTTGATTTTGGAGGCCTCTTCTCCACATGAAATGTAAGACTACCATACAGCTCAACTGGTAGAGTGTTTGCTTGGCATACATAAAGCCTGGAGTTTGGCCCCAGGACCTCATAAAACTAGGCTTGGTGGCACGTGCTTGAAATCCTAGCCCTTGGGAGGTAAAGGCAGAAGGATGATCAAAAGTTCAAGGCCGCTTTCAGCTACAAATCAAGCCCCTGGGGGCTGGATTCATGAGCTCCTGTCTCAGAATTAATAAAATAAGTAAAATAATATGATGGGCATCATACATTGCCTTTCTAATTTATAAAATAAAGCATGATAGGGGCTAGAGAGATGGCTCAGTGGTTAAGGGCACTGACTGCTCTTCTAGAGGACCCGGGGTTCAGTTCCCAGCATCCTCCTGGTGGCTTTCAGCCATCTGTAACTCCAGCCTGGGAGATCTCATGCCCTCTTCTGGCCTCCACGGGCACCAGACACGCAGAGGGTGTACAGCCACGCTGAGGACAAAACAGCTATATATTTAAAAAGAAAAGCAATAAAATACGAGCCACAAGAGAGCTTCTGGGTGCTCTCCCATGAACTGTCCCCTCACAATACCATTATCCTTGTTTTGATGTTGACATTTCATGTCTCTTTGCCTTGAGTTTTATTTTTGCTATACATTCACATATCCATTAAACATAAATGAGTTATTTATGGGGCACGATGATGAATACTTTAATCCCAGTACTTGGGAGGCAGAGGCAGGCAGGCAGATCTCCTTGAGTTTCAGGCCAGCCAGGGCTTTAGACTTTGTTTTGAAAATGTTTGTGTGTGTGTGTTGATTTTGTTATATTTTTAAACTTTATAGGTTTCATTACATATGCATATATATATGTATGCATTTTTTTCCAGACCTGAGGATCGAACCCAGGACCTAGCACTTGCTAGGCAAGCGCTCTACCACTGAGCTAAATCCCTAACCCCCATGTGTACATTTTTATGTTGATATTTGGCATAGATTAGCTTGATCTGCATTGGTACACATAGCTATGTGTCACCAATGAGGTTTTGGTTGGTTTTGTTATGCCTTCCACCACGGTGGTACCAGGCTGCTTGTCCATAGAGCAGTGGCTCCCAGCCTTCCTCATGCTGTGGCCCCTTATACAGCTCCTCATGTTATGGTGACACCTCCCCCCCCCCAAACCTTAAAGCCATTTCATGGGCTGGAGAGACAGCTCAGAGGTTAAGAGCACTGACTGCTCTTCCAGAGGTCCAGAGTTCAATTCCCAGCAACCACATGGTGTCTTACAACCATCTATAATGAGATCTGGTGCCTTCTTGGGGTCTTCAGGTGTACATGAAGGCAGAGCACTGTATACTTAATAATAAATAAATAAATCTTTAATAGAAACATTTCATTGCTACTTCATAACTGTGGTTTTGCTACTGCTATGAATCGTAAATATCTGATGTGCGACCTCCAAAGGGGTCACCACCCACAGATTGAGAGCTGCTGCTATAGATCTTTTATGTACATTATTATATCTTCCCAACAACTCAGCAAAGTAGGGATGCCACCATTGTCTTAAAGGCGAGGAAATGAGAGCTCAAAGGAAGGGAGTGATTTGTGCCAGGTCACGGGGTCTTATGTAGCAGAACTAGAATCCGATGGAGCCAACCGCTTCTCCTCCGTTACATCTGAATATTCCTGCTGCCCACAGTTTAAAGACGAGCAGTCACCCAAAGGCCAGAAAGGTGAGGTCTTCTCTCAGATCAGGCTCTGGGAGAGCAGAGGTCCCAGGGTCCGGGCTGAGAGTACCGAGTGGAGTGCAGGTGGGCAGGTGACAAGCTGCAGGTGGTGTGACAGGTGAGGGAGAAGAGGCAGCGTGGCAGCGTGGCAAAGAGCAGGATCAGAGGTGAGCAGTCTGGAGTGACCAGGGGTCTGCGGAAAGAGAGAAGGCTGTATCACACACCGAGGCAAGGGGTCTACTCGGGTGAGCCCTTCGGCCATTAGTTGGCTGATTTGTTCCCTGGAATCTGCCCCACGAGACACGGTGCTAAGACATCAGTGGTGTGTCTCTGACTAGAGACTCCCATTCCAAGCAAAGCCCTGGCGTAGGGACACATGTCCCAAGGTCTAGCAATGGCACCTCAGAAACCCAGACAAGGCTCCAAGGAAGGATTGTGGGACAAAGGTACGTGCTGGGGGTAGAGCCTGGCTCCCAGCACAGCCGAATTCGCCTGCTACCTTACCTCCATCTCCTGCCTCCAGGAGGAGTGGAAACTAACTGTGGCTGGGCCCAGCCTTGTGTCTGCAGCTCCCCTCTGCCCATCCCCACCTCCATTCTATCCCCAGACCTGGCCCTCCCAGTGAGATTACAAGCAAACGTGTCTCACTAACAGTCACCTCCCTCCTCTGTCCACAGACAATCTGATCAAAGCCATCTTGTCAGTCACCAAAGAGTATCGCCTGACCCCTGCCTTGGACAGGTGAGCGGCACCCCCCCTTCCCCCTAGCTCTCCGGCATGCGCAGATATGCTGTGGCCCAGTTCTTCCTGGATTTGGAAAGCTTCTCTGCCATACCTCCCACGCATACACAGTGCACACACTGTGGGCAGACTATATAAGTAGGACCGAGCGTACCCCCTGCCACGTAAAGCACTTTGCAAGGCTTCTCAGTCCTCTGACGTCCCTGACTTGGGCATAGGAACTGAAGGTGACTGGGGAGTTGATAGAGGCAGCTAATGGGAACAGAGCTCTGAAGCCAATAGACGGCTGGGCTACCGAGCCTCTCCTGTGTGTTCCTTAGAAGTGTCAGACACTAGCCGTGCCAGAGTGTCCCAAGGTCTCTAGCTCCCTGAGGTATGGCTCTGGACTCCTTCCAGAAGTTCTGCATGGCCTTGGCTAAAGTCACAGCAGAGTCCAGAGCAAGGAGGCAAAGGGAAAGAAAGCTGGGGACCGCCTTCACAGGCCTCTGCTCTCTCCCTCAGCCTGCAGTGCCGCCGCTGCATCATTGTGGGCAACGGAGGGGTCCTCGCCAACAAGTCTCTGGGGTCACGGATTGACGACTACGACATTGTGGTCAGGTGAGCGCCCTTAAACCTTGGGCACATGCATGTTGGGGGCCCAAATCCCGAGCCCCCCCCCATGCATTGAGAACTGTCCCGACCATCTGGTCACCTAGCCTAGGGGGTTAACGGAAGCCTCAAGAGCGCTGCTGGGTTGGCGGGGTTTTAAAAAGGAACAAGGACGTGGCCTGGATTCCCACTCTGCGCCTGGGGTGCTTGGGGTTCAGGGTGCCTCCCCAAACACAGGCCCAAGGCCAGCTCTGACTGCACCGGCTCGTTGTAGACTGAACTCAGCACCTGTGAAGGGCTTTGAGAGGGACGTGGGCAGCAAGACCACCCTGCGCATCACCTACCCTGAGGGCGCCATGCAGCGGCCTGAGCAGTATGAGCGAGACTCTCTCTTTGTCCTCGCTGGCTTCAAGTGGCAGGACTTCAAGTGGCTGAAGTACATCGTCTACAAGGAGAGAGTGGTGAGCTCCTACCAAAAGCACCCCTTCTCCTGCCCCCGGCCTCCCAGGCAGCGCCTCCTCCCACCAGGCCCCACAAAGAACAAATAGGAAACTTCAAATTGACCCAAAGCTAAAAGACAGCAAATCCAGCAAGGTACAGAGGCCAATGGCAGGGTGCCTAATGGGCTACTGGGGCTAATATGCCTGTCCTTTGCTGCCCCAGGGGCTTCCTCAGCCTTGTGTCTCCGATCCCAGGGAATCCCTATGGCCATCCTCAGGGCTACTCCCAGTTTTCACAGCCTCCTGCCTTTGCCTGGAGCTGCCTCCATGGCCCCGCTTCCCTTCCACGGAGCCTTTCTGACTGCTCTTACAGCCTTACCTCCTCCTCAGCAGGGAAAGAAAGCCTTCTGGGGTATTTTCTACAGGGACAGGGTCAGCTCCCAAACTCACAAATCCAGACCATTCTCCACCTGTATTTTAACTGCAGGCCTGTAGGTTGTTCTCCAGGCTGCCACTGTGCTGACTGCTCCAAGCTGGCCAGGATCTGGGCCCATGTGTCTAGGGAGCACATATGGTAGAGTAGGGTCACATTGCCCATGAGTGACCACCCACTGGGGCCCCTCCTGAGACCTCTGTATCCCAGTTCCTGGGCCTGCAGGGATACTTGCCAACTTGTCTGAGTCTGTCTCCCACCCCCAGGCCCTTGTCTCCTCCCCTCCAGCTGTCATCAGCCACCCAGGGGAGGGGCACGCAGAGCTCAGGCCGTTCATTTCCCAGTGCCCAAGCCTCGTCCTAGAGACTGATGTCAGATTACCCTCTGCCTTCAGGAAGGAGCTAGTTGTTATGGATGGTGGGAGCAGCGTAGCCTGCCTATGAGGAGCTCAGTGCAATTTGATTTGAATCCACAGCCCTTTCCAAGCATGGCCAAATGCAGACAGTGTCAAGTGGGTAGCAAGCAAGAGAGAAAACAGAAGTCAGGTCCAAAAGCTCAAGGTGGGTGGGACAGCGGGGAAGACAGCCCATCTCAGGATTAGGCTGAGTGAAGTAGCTGGCTGTGTTGGGTGCAGTCCAGATCTCCAAAGGGAAGGAAAGGGTGAAGACACAAGTGCGTGGATTGGCTTTAACCAGCCCCAGCTTCAAGCAGGCCTCTTGTCTCCCAAACTAGGGTAGGAATGGGGTTAGAGGAGCACCCTTCTCTTTTCAGAATCCCTCCAGCCTTTCTGTTTGCCTTAAGGTAACAGGCAAGCACTGTAGAGGGAGAAATGGGAGTGAGTTGGATCTGCCTCGGTGAGCCCTTTGCATATATGCTCTCTGCCTATCAGCCCACCTGTTCCTGACCCACAGACACCTAAGAAAGCCCAACGTTTCTCAGAGCCAGAGAGCAGGGCCCTGATCCCATTAAGTGCCCGCCCCATGGTGCCTATCACTACAGATGCTTTGGAATTGGCTCAAACACCAGTTCCTGCTTCCTGAGGAGCAGTCTGAGAAAAGTGGGGGATAGTCCCAATTCCCTGGGGACAGCAGACAGCTGTGTATGGTCACCTCTACCTCCAAGAGCACCAAGGTCAGTGGAGTCAGAGCCCTTGCTTTCTATCCAAGGCAGGAAGGCGAGAGTCAACTGAAGGGGGGGGGGCAGGGAGGAGCAGAGATCAGGCCCCCTGCTGCTCCCAGGAAGGCAGAGGCACAGTGTGGGGTATGCTCAAGCCCTCGCTTGGCCCTGTCCTAGCCACACGTGGCCTTCCTGACTGTAGTAGGGAGAGGGAACATGGCAAACAGCCCTCTGAAATCCTGTGGGCTTTCTGTGGCACCACAGCACGATGGCTTTGGGCTTCTGAATGAGCCACCAAGTCATGCCAGTAATAGTCACGCCTTTCTCCACATCCCAAGTGTGTCTTAGTCAGTGTTCTATTTGCTGCGAAGAAACACCGTGACCACAGCAACTTTTATTTTTCAAAAAGCATGTAATTGAGGCTGGCTTACAGTTTCAGAGATTTAGTCCGTTATCATCCTGGTGGGGAGCATGGCAGCACGCAGTCAGACACGGTGCTGGAGAGGTAGCCGAGAGTTCTACGGGATCCGCAGGCAGCACACAGAGAGAGAACCACTGGGCATGCCTCAAAGCCCACTCCTAATGACGTGCTTCCTCCAGCAAGGCCACGCCTCTTAGTCCTTGCAAATAATGCCACTCCCTGGTGACCTAGCATTCAAATCTATAAGCTTATGAAGGCTAATTTTATTCAAACCACTATACCAGGTGAAACTCCAGAGGCCCATTGTTGAGTGCCCCTCCCCCAAGCCTGAGGTCGGTGGCCTCCAGCCACCTCTCCAGGCTGCGCATCACTTCTCAGATAGTATAGGTGTTAAGCCAGGCTGCCTTTCCCAGCCCTCCCCACTGTGTCTGGGGTTCCGCCACAGGCTTGGCCTGCTCATGCATTGATGATTCGAGCTGCCTAGCCTCTGGCTGCTGGCAAGCGCTATGCCTGTCTAGGGTTTCACCTGCAGAATTCTGGCAGGAAACTGCTCCGCTTCCAGGGCCAGAGCTCGGCAGGGCTGGAGCAGGCATGAGACCCAGACACTTGCTTGCTCCTGCTGCTACGTTGCCTATGGCATGTCCCTTTCTCATACCCAGGAGCCTAGAGCACTGGGAACAGGGAAGATGTTAATGGCTCTACCCTTCACTGGGTGTCACCACTTGGTTTTCTTTCTTTTTTAAAAAAATTAATTTATTCAGATTACATCTCAATTGTTATCCCTTCACTTGTATCCTCCCGTTCCTCCCTCCCTCCCTCACCCTATTACTCTCCCCTACCTCTGTGACAGAAGGGGACATCCTACCCCACCATATGGTCGCAGCCTATCAGGTCTCATCTTGGCAGCCTGCTTATCCTTTCTCTGAGTGCCACCAGGTCTCCCCACTAAGGGGAAGTAGTCACATATGTGGTACCAGAGTTCATGTCAGGGTCAGTCCCTGTTCTCTACACAACTGTGGAGAATGTCCTGTCCGTTGGCTAGATCGGAGTAGGGGGGTCAATGGGTCAAATATGTGGTACCAGAGTTCATGTCAGGGTCAGGCCCTGTTCTCTACACAACTGTGGAGAATGTCCTGTCCGTTGGCTGGATCGGAGTAGGGGGGTCAATGCTTACTTCAGGTATTGTCCTTGGTTGGTGCATGCTGGCAAGGATGTGGAGAAAGGGGAACACCCCTTCATTGCTGGTGGGAGTGCAAACTTGTACCACTTGGTTTTCTAACACATTGGACAGGGGCAGCAATCTCCAAACAGATTACAAAGACCATTTACCTCCCTGGTTCCAGGAACTTGGATCAAGCCAACAAGGGATGTATGATAGGGGCTCCCAGCAGGCTGTGGTGGATTCTGAGTGGATCTGAGGCTAAGAGGGAGGGCGGAGCCAGAGAGAGGGAGAAGCAGCCAGATGTTACTAAGTCCCTGATGGGAGCCTCAGCTCAGAAAAAATCTCTTCGCCGAGTCAGACTGCCACCTCCCCTGTGCAGTCACCTGTTGGCCAGGCATCAGTGTAGTGTGAGCTCTGAGCCAGCCCCTAGGACTTCAAAGACAAATTCAGTTCTGTTCCAAACCAGAAGTTACTCACAGTCTAATGGGAGACACCGTCCCTGAAACTACAATGATTGTGCAGTGTAAGAAGTGCCATGATGGCGGAGCCCTCTAAAGCAAGCTGGGGGCAGACCGGGAAGGCCAGGAGAAGGCCTCCTGAAAGACACTGCCTAGCTGGAGGGGGAAGGAAGAGGTGGGAGTGAGTCGGGTGTGTCAGGCAAAAGGAACCATAAACATGGAGACCCTGGGAGGCCATGCTTCACTCCCACCCTAAGACTGTGTGGACAGCGCACACAGCCATTGATGTCAGAGCTTGAGGCCCAGTGTCCCAGATGCTGTGGCCCATCATCATCCTGGCCCTGCATGAAGACTGGGGAGGAAAGGGCATGTGAAGGACAGAGTACCTCATCTGGTCACTCAGGCTGCCACCTTGTGCTCCTGCCAGCCTTCCCAGGTGGCCCAGAGCTGCAGAGCCCCCCTGGGGCCTTTCCTTCCTCCCACGTCATCTTCCCACTGATACTAGGCATCTGATATCTCCTGTCTGGACTGGGCCAGTGTGGCTGTGCTCCCAACATGCAGAGGGAAGGGAAAGATGAAGGCCCGAGATGGCCCTTGGATAGTCACCACAGGCTTGACCTTACAGTGACACGTTCTTTCCCCAGGGAGGGGCGGCAGGATCTCAGAGGCCAGCCAGGCTCCCACATTCAAGCTCAGGAGGTGGCCTCGGTTTAGGCTTTGGTTTTGGGGTTTGTTTGTTTGTTTGTTTTTGTTTTCAGAGAAGCTGGCATGAAACTCACCATGTAGCCCAGGCTTGCCTTGTCCTCCTCGGCACCCTCCCACTCCCCACCATTTCTGCCTCTCTGCCTCTGCCTCTCTACCTCTCTGCCTCTGCTTCTGCCTCTACCTCTACCTCTCTGCCTCTCTGCCTCTCTGCCTCTCTGCCTCTGCCTCCCAAGTGTTGGGATTATAGATGTGAGTCACCAGGCTCAGCTGATATTTTTAAGAATTAAGGTAACATAGACATTAAAGCCTAGCACAAACATTGCAGTAAGTTCTCAGCTGCAGCAGTTCCAGGAGTTTCACTCTGTAGCCCTGGCTGGGCCTGAACCGTTGTCAATATTCTTGCCGCAGCCTCCAGAGTGCCGAGACTCTGGCTACTCCAACATTCTTAGCGGGTTTTGTCGTTTTGTTTTGTTTACTGGTGGTTGCGGTTAGAGCCCCATTGAACTGAGAAGTGAAGCGTTTTTTCTATCTATGCTGTGGGATCTGGCCTAGAGAGTGACCCAAAAGGAGGAGTCAGACCAGGTCCAGAGAAAAGGGGAGCCCTCTGTGGACCAACGGTAGAGCTAGCCGAGTAGTCTGGTAACTCTACGGGGCAGACAGGGCCATCAGGTCCCTGAATACGAGGCCTTACTGGACAGGGCCCAAATTAGGGATTGGATGACATCTGTACTTGAGCCTCTTCCCTGTTCTGACCTGAGAGAACTTTGCTCAGGGGAGCTGGCAGGGGGACTTGCCTCACCTCTGGGAAGACACAGGGCAGGCCTTCCTTGTGCCCCAACTGGAGAACAAGTGGCCACGGACCCCTCTCCGTGCCTCTGCTGGTGTTTTCTTGGCAGGCCATCACCAGTGGCCATACTGTTTCCACCAGGCATTGCTCCATGCAGGAGTCAGAAGGCCTTCCTGTGCCGTGCCCATTGCTTCCTCCACCGCAGACTCAAATGCTCAGGAGCAGGACTGGTCACCGCCGCCTTCTCCTCTTCATCATCACTTCCTTCTGTGCCCTGTTGCTCATGCCTTAGGATAATTGTCACTCTCCGTGTCTTCCTGCTCCTCCCATTCCTTTTCCTTGTTTATTTTCCCCTCTCTCTCTTTCCCCATATCATCATCATCATCATCTCCATCATCACCATCTTCACCACCACCATCATTGTGGCGCCTGCGCCACTGCAGTACCGAGTCAAGGGCAAGGGACTGTGGATTTAACGCACAATAGAACGGCAGGTCCTTTATTGGGCGCCCAAAGAGCCTTTTTATAGGCAGCAAAGCAGGGATGCCACTCGCAGGTGAAATCCCTCAAGAGGTGATTGCGCACACGAGGGAAAGTCCCAGGGAGGGGAGGGGTGCGTTCTCAGAGCAGTAACCATGACTAGCTAACCAACATAAGCACAGACGCACGGAAGGTGCTAAAAACAGGACATGCGACAGCAAGACAGGCAGGCAGCCCAGTCTGGCCTGGTTCCCACACACCATCATCATCATCACTGTTGTTTACGCTCTTCTGTTCTCAGCTTTCCTTGAATCCCCCAATTCCATCCTCATAACAACCCTCTTAGACTGGTACTGTTGCCATCCTCAGTGTAGACACCAGGAAGCCAAGGCCCAGAGATGATGGAGTGCCTGGCTGAAGTAACAAGCTAGTTAAGTAGTTAGGAACTGGGTGTAACCCCCACATCTGGCTGCCCCAGCAGTCCCTGTGAGGAGTCTGACCACATGCCTTCCTGCCTACAATCCTCTGTGTCGCCCCCTTCCTGCCGTGGCCTGGGAGGACCCTGTGTTCTTAGTTCTTGCCCATGACAGGCCCCGGTGCGTGCCTGCCTGACAGCTGTCCCGTGGCTGGCCGAGGCAGGTGCTGCTCATGCTCCTAAGTGGTGGATCTGCATTGTGAGTCAAAGCCGTCTCATCCTGACTGTTCACTGTAGCCTTTCTTGCTTACTCACTGGCCCATTCATTCAAATCCAGACCAGTCGCCAACATCATGCCAAGCCCTTGGGCTACCATCATCACCCCTCTTACTTGACACCCCTGCCACACCTTTTTTCTGCATCCAGCCCGTCCTGTACCAGAGACTGAATGTCACCACAGCCAAAGCTGTAGCTCATGGCGTCCCTTTGCCAGCATCCTGTCCCTAGTCATCAGTGTTCCCGGTGCTCTCTCTCTCTGTCTCTCTCTCTGTCTCCCTCTCTCTCTCTCTCTCTCTCTCTCTCTCTCTCTCTCTCTCTCTCACTGCCGCCATCAGCTCTGCTGGGCTTGTAAGTGAGACACATCAGTGAACTTCCCAGCCTCCCGTCCACAGATGTGTATTAGTTACTTTTCTGTCGCTGTGATGAAACACCATGACAAAGGCACTTAGAGAGGGAAGGGCTTATGGAGGCTTCCGGTTCCAGAGGGCTGTCAGTCCACTGTGGCAGGAAACCGCTGTCATGGCAGCAGGGACAGCTGAGAGCTCACATCCCTAGCCACAAGCAGGAAGCAGAGAGTCTACTAGAGCTGTTTTGAGGCCACACCTCCTCCAGCAAGGCCACACCTCCAAAGCCTACCCAAACAGTTCCACCAACTGGGGACCAAGTATTCAACTGTCTGAGCCTATGGGGGACTATTCTCATTCAGACACCACAGTAAAACCCACATCTGCTTCTATTCTCTTCCGCCACCCCTGGCCTTCTTGACCAGGTTCCTTTTCTTTCTTTTCTTTTTTTTTTTTTTTAAAGATTTATTTATTATGTATACAGTGTACACCTGCAGGCCAGAAGAGGGCGCCAGATCTCATTCTAGATGGTCGTGAGCCACCATGTGGTTGCTGGGAACTGAACTCAGGACCACTGGAAGAACAGACAATGCTCTTAACCTCTGAGCCATCTCTCCAGGCCCCATTTTTTTTTTCCTGAGCCAGGAGTCCTTCTCTCCTCCCCTGAGGTGGTCTTCTCCCCTCCGTCTCCTCACCTCCGTTGCTGAGGCTCTCCTCACATCTGTCTATTCACTCAGGCCCTTCTCCTTTTAAAAATAGGCCTGTGAGCTGCCAGTGTGGCTCAGTGGGAAGGGGCGACCGCCACCAAACCCCACCGACCTGAGGTTGCAGCCTGGAACTGCACAATGGGAGAAAAGAAAACTGCCTCCCACCAGATGTCCTGCAGTCCCCAGCACAAGCTGTGGCAAGGTTGTCACCATGGGCCATGATGTTAGCCGGCATCTCATGGCTGGGTCCCAGTCCCATTTCTGAGTTCTACACACACACACACACACACACACACACACACACACACACACACACACATACACCATGAATACATAAATATACGTAGTAAATGAATTTAAGCCCTTGCACTGTCTTACTCAGCCTCTTACCTCCTGTCTCACGTAGCTGGAATAGTCAACCCCTTTTGCTATACAGCCCCTCTGTCCCGGCATCCGAACCCACCCCTCTATTGGAGTGACTTTCTGATTCTAAAGCCAGAAGACTCACTCTCTGTCCCCACAATAGAGGGGCAACTCAGCAGCCAGCACCCTCAGGGCATTCATTTTACGTGACCTGGTAGCGTGAGGGCCTAAAGACAGTCCTGACCGAATCCCTCGGAAGCCTTGACTCCCTCCAATCTCTCTTCGCCCTATGCCTTCAGTCTTTGATTAGCCAGCTCTGTAATCAGCCCTTCCATAAACAGCTCTGCTCCTGCGATTTCAGCAGCTTCCTGGGTCTCTGCTTCCAGTCAGGCCTCCTCCAGTGCGTTCACCATGTGCGCACGCCTTCAGAACCATGCTGGCATGTCCCCATGGCTGGCTAGTTTTTAGTGTGATGTCTCATACCAACACCGTCAGTATCACTTGCAATCTCGATGTTTGGGTGAGGGTCTCACCTTAGAACTTCTGAATGAGGAACTTGGAGGTGACCAGTGACCTGTTTTAATGAGTCATCCCACCCCCACCCCCTTGTAAGAACCGCTGGCCTGCAGGACCGAATTCAAACTCTGGCATCCCCAGAACCTCTCTTGTCTTTGCCGCTTTCTCTTACCCTACACACACATTCTGTGCTGTCAACACCAAACTGCGTGTCCTGTTTCATACTACTGCATTCAGCCTGCACTGTCCAGGGCGGTTAGGACCCCTCTCATAGGCACTGGAGGCAGGAGCCATCTTATCTATTGCAAGCCCAGGCTCTTCTGCAGTGTTGGAGCAGAGCTGACATTCTCAAATGAATAAACATGGAAACTGAGGCTGGTAGCTTCTGAGGAGTCAGGATTTTAACCAGACCGTGGGGCTCACAGTCTGGATCTTTCCTCTCTACGAAGCTGCCTCTTGCTTTTGCAACCCCGGAAGGTGATCCGTTTGCGGTCTGGACCCTTGTGTCCTCTTGATCTCTTGCTTCTCCTGAGGAGCCTCATTAGCAGTTCCAAGAAGGTTCCTCCACAAAGGAAACAAAAGCTGAACAGTTTCTGGCTCCCTGCCTGAGCTGCCGGTGGCCCACAGCCACCCCAAACTGACTCTTTGTTCTTGGCTTTTACCAAATATAGCTTTCAAAAAGGTTGTTTGCCCCCCCCCCCCCTTGTAGCATACATCAACATAAATCCCAAGCGGACTAAAAAGCAGAATATAAAAATACAACTAAAGGATGGATATACTACTGGGTCTCACAGTGCTGCCCAGGCTGGGCTTGAACTTTCATCCATCTTCCCAGCTCCGCCTTCCAGATTCTAGGATTACAGGTGTGAGATACCACAACTAGCTGGAGATTTTGAAGAAAATAGAATAGATACCAAACTCTTTTCTAAAAAAAAAAACTTTGAAAATTATTTTACATTTATTACTTATGGGGGGGGGCATGTACCACAGCTCTCATGTGACAGAGGACAACTTACAAGAGTGAGTTCTCTCTGCATTGTATGGGTTCAGTGGCTAGAGGTACTAGAGACCAAACTCCAGTTGTCAGGCTTGACAGCAAGAATCGTTACCTACCGAGCCATCTTCCTGCCTCACCCCCATCCCTTTGTTCAGAGACAGGCTCTGACTGTGTTGTCCTAACTCTGCTGTCCCGGTGCTGGGGTTAAGCATGTGTGCCACCACACCCGGTCCTCCATGCTTCTCCTTTTATCTTTTTGTTTAATTGAATTGAATTCCCTAGCTTTTTTTTTTTTTTGGAGGGGAGGGGGGGGTCTCAAGAGAGGGTTTCTCTGTGTAGCCCTGGCTGTCCTGGACTCACTTTGTAAACCAGGCTGGCTTCGAACTCACAGCAATTCACCTGCCTCTGCCTCCTGGATACTGAGATTCAAGGCGTGCGTCACCACGCCTGGCTGAATTCCCTGTCTTGCACTGTTAGGAGGCTGGCTCCCTGTGCTTGGATTACAGGTGTGAGCCCCCATGCTTGGCAGGAAAGGACAAACTTTTTTTTTTTTTACCATTTTTTAATTAATTTATTCATATTACATCTTGATTGTTAGCCCTTCCCCTGTTTCCTCCCATTCTTCCCTCCCTCCCACTTCCCCCCTTCTCCCTTCCCCTATGTCTGTGATTAAGGGAGACTTCCACCCCCTATATATGCTCTAAGATTATCGAGTCTCAGGCCGGGCGTGGTGGCGCATGCCTTTAATCCCAGCACTCGGGAGGCAGAGGCAGGCGGATCACTGTGAGTTCAAGGCCAGCCTGGTCTACAAAGCGAGTCCAGGACAGCCAAGGCTACACAGAGAAACCCTGTCTCAAAAAACCAAAAAAAAAAAAAAAAAAGATTATCGAGTCTCTTCTTGGTAACTTGCTATCCTTCCACCAGGCCTCCCCATCCAGGGGACATGGTCAGAAAAGGGGCACCAGAGTTAGGAAGGGACAAACTTTTAAGGCCCAGAAGTTCTAGAAGAAACCTAAACAATATCCATTTAAATCAAACAGAAATACTACTCCAGACATTTTGAAAAGTATGTTTAGAAAATACGATGGGCAAAGGTTTATTATTCTGGGGCTGCTAGGAAAGCCGTCAGAGCCCTGCAGCTAAGAAGAGGGGTGCACAGGCTGCTGAGGAGAGATGAGGAGGAAACGACGACCCAAGTGCGCACAGCCCGCCCAGCAGTGGGAGACATGCACGCGCAGGCAGCAGGGTGCCACTTGTCACCCATCACGTTCTCAAAAAATATGTTGAAATTGTACATGAAATTACACATAGTACAGTGGCAAGAGTGGGGAGACAGGTGCTCTCAGGTTATATGGGGAGGGATGGGTTTTGGAAAAGAAGTGACACACGGTGCCAAGAACAGTCCCCCAGAGGAAGGAAAACCCTGCATACACGATTTTTATCGTGCTGGTATTTATAGTAGCCAAATCCAAACGTGACCCAAGGGATTGGTTACACAAACTATGGTTGTCACTGCTGAATGGAGCGCGTAGCCAGTCTACAGTGGGTGTGGACGTCTGGAGCCGCCGTCACGGTCACTCTCCTAGTCTTTGCGTGTGAGGAAGGATGGTGAACAGAGAGCTGGATTCTATGTTAGGTACTAAAACTATTGTCTTCATTAGTGTTTTGGGTTTGGAGGTGGGTTTTTTGTTTTGTTTTATCTTTGGTTCTTTTTCGAGACAGAGTTTCTCTGTGTAGCCTTGTCTGTCCCAGACTTGCTTCATAGACCAAGCTGGCCTCGAACTCACAGAGATCCACCTGCCTCCGCCTCTCCTAGTGCTGGGATTACAGACGTGTACCACTGCCCCTGGCTAGGCTTAATTGAGTTTTTCCCACTGTGAAGAGACATCACCACCATGGCAACTCATATAAAGGAAAATATTTCATTGGGGCTGGCTTACAGTTTCAAGGGTTCAGCCTGTTATCGGGAGGGCGAGAGGCATGGCGGCAGGCAGGCAGGCAGACGCGGTGCTGGAGAGGGAGCTCCATCAGGATTGGCTGACAGCAGGAAGAGACTGGCTTGAGCTTCTGAGACCTCAAAGTCCACTCTCCCCCCCCCCCCCAGGGATGCACTTCCTTTACTCCAACAAAGGCCACACCTCCCAACAGTACCACTTAACCAGCCTGTGGGGCTCATTTTCCTTCAAACCCCCACAACTATCTTCTTCCTCTGCCACAGCCACCTGTCACACAGCTGTAGAGACCAACAGGACGGTGAACATGTGCCAACCCTTGACACTCCGGTTGCTTTCCGAGAAGTGGGATTGGGCCCAGTAAGCACCTCTGCCCACTGTGGAGAATGCCCAGCCTCAGGGCCAAGAGGAGCTGGGTCAGGGCAAGCCTCGGCCCTGGCAGAAGGGAACAGATGCTACCCTGGTCAAAAGGGTCCAACTGCTTGTCTCTCTGCCCCTGGGACACTTACTGTAAATTCCAGGTCCTAACTGGCTGCCTTGCAATCTCTAGCCTCATGAGGAGACTAGCCAGATGAGGGAGGTTTCAAGCACAGAGGATAGCACTGGCAAGCTGTGTGGGTTTTTTGTTTGTTGTTTTTAGTGAATTAAAAACCATTCCGTTCAGCTGGGCAGTGATGGCGTATGTTTTTAGTCCCAGCACTCAGGAGGCAGAGGCAAAATCCCTGAGTTTGAGGCCAGCCTCGTCTTCAGAGTGAGTTCCTCCCAGGATAGCCAGGGCTACGCAGAGAAACCCCATTTCAAAAGCAACAAAAACAAAAACAAAAACACTAGTTCATCTGGTATGACGTCAGAAAGGTGCTACCCTTATAGTGAGTAAAGAAAAGCATGTCCTCCTTACGTACTCAGGCCACATCCGGGGGCATGGAGTGAAGAAAAGTATAGAAGGGCGAAGGGCCTACCCAGGCTCACCTACCCTTTTGAGTCCCTTGCCATGTCCTGGAGAATTCCATATCTCCTACTCTGACAGGGCGGAGGCCACTTCCATCCTTGAAGGTAGAATGTTGCTCTGAATCCTCCTCTGACTCTGGGAAGGCTGTTTGTGGGGCCTGTGAGCCGAGTTGGGATATACAGAGAGAGGAGGCTGCAAACAGGAGAAGGCCTTACTGTATGGGAAGGAGGGCAGCTCTTCTCCTTGTAAGTCTCAGGTCCAATTTCCAGATTCCAACTCTGCCCTCCGTGGCAGTTTTTTTTAAAGGAAAGGTGTCTAACAGCCTGATAGACTGATTTATAGCTTCCTAATGCCTGGAGTATGGATTTTATTTTCTCATTTATGGTTGCAGGGCAGGGCATCAAGCCCAGGGCCTTGATCCTACTAGGCAAGCACTTTACCGCTGAGCTCGCCCCCTCTGGCAAAGCAGGAAGTGTTCTTAACCACTGGCCCGCTCTCTAGGCTCTGGACCTATTATTATAAAGACTTACAATAACAGAAGCTAACAGGAGCTGACTTTGAGCCAGATATTTTATATGCATGATTCCTGTCAGAACAACACTGGGACTGTCTGTCTTTACCCTGTAGTGGAAGATAATAAGACTTAGAAAGGACATAGACTGAGCAGCCAGGAGTTTGGGTTGAATCTTAGACCCACACTCTTAGCCTTTGACACCAGCCATCCCAGAGGGCAGTGGGAGCCACTGAGGACTTTAGCCCTGAGAAGCTGAGGACCAGACCTATGCAGGGAAGTACAAGGAACAGAAAGATGACGGTAAGGTGGTGGCTGATGCAATGGTCCTAGGAGTGCCCATGACCCATCCTGAGGCAGGAGCAGTGGGCAACATTCAGAGTGAACACATCTGATCTGTCACTGCAGAAAGCCAGGCTGTCACTGTCCTCAGACTCCTCAGAAGAAATCTTTCACAGGGACCAAGAAATATTGTGGTAACAGGACCCTTTCGGGGAGACACCCTTATTTTTCTTTTCCAGATCTTTTTTCCAGTTGGTTCTGGCTATTCTGAGAAGAGCAAAGCAGGTTGCATCAACAGGAGCCTGGCAGCTCCGCACACAGGAGCCAGCCCAGACTTGACTAAGGCAGGGACATTCCTGGAGGAGGGAGTGACAAGGAATGCAACCCACAGCTATCCTCAAGGAGAGGTGCGGTGCCACTGACTGGCTTCTGGGTTGTGTCCTGTGGGCGGGGAGAAGTGAGATGTAAGCAGCCTTTGTGACAGTGCGCCCAGCAGCAGGCGGGCCTCTAGCACCCAGTGCCTGCAGTAACCAGTGGGGGCGGGCAGAGGCGGGCGGTGGGGGGGGAAGCTGGCCCCACACTCCCGTGTCTGAATGGGTGCAGGTGTGGACCTGTGCAGGTGTGCATGCATGCTGGCCTTTCTGTGGTGGCTGACACCTCCAGCCACACCCTCTGTTTCAATCTCTTTGGCTTCTGCAACAGTCGGTCATAATAGGAAAGATTTATTGAGTTCTCGCCGCATACCAGACACTGCCAAGTGCAATCAAACACAGCATCTCCTTTAATCCCTTTGGCTTTCTGGGAAGTTGGTCTTGTCATCCCTGTTTTATGCAAGAGGAACCTGGGGCTTTAACCAGATGACGTGATGTGCCCCAGGTCACAGAGATGTGGAATTGGGGTGTGAACCTCAGTTTTCCACACTGCAAAGCCTATCCCATTCAGACTTCTGAGGAGTCATGGGGGGTGCTTGTTTGGTGTTCGGAGGTGGGCTGAGATTTGGTTGACACCTCATAGTTTTATTTATTTATTTATTTATTTATTTATGGGTTTTTTGTTTATGTTTATGGGTATTTTTGCCTGCATGTACATGTGTGTACTCCATGTATGCCTGGTGCAAGAAAAGGGCATCAGATGCCTGAGACTGGAGATAAAGACAGTTGTGAACACGGGGCTGGAGAGATGGCTCAGCGGTTAAGAGCACTGACTGCTCATCCATAGGACCCAGGTTCAATTCCCAGCACCCACATGGCAGCTCACAACTGTCTGTAACTCCAAGATCTGATACCCTCACACAGACACACATGCAGGCAAAACACCAATGCACATGCAATAAAAAAAAAAAAAAAAAAAAAAGCCAGTTGTGAACTGCCATATTGAGTGTTAGGAACTGAACCTGGTCCTCGGAAGAGCAGCCAGTGTCCTCTGCCACTGAGCCATCTCTCCAGCCAGGGAAACAAAAACTCATATCACGCCTTGTTCTTACGACCGTGCTTGTCCCTGAATTCCCAAAGAAGCTTTACCTTGGGACAACGGCCAATGGGAAGACGCAGAAGAGACGCTGAAATGTGCCACGGCCTGTGAGGCTTCCTGGGACTTGGGACCTGAGTGTGGGACTCTTCCCCAGGGTCCCAGCACTACCCTTAAGCCACTTCCGGCTGCCCCAAAGCAACACAAATGTCAGAGCTTGCACACGTGCTGGGCATGGGCAGAAAGTGTTTGCCTGCTCCCAGGATGCAGGCCCTGCCTCAGCTTATCCCATGCTGCACAGAAGCAAGGAGTGAGGGGGCGCTGCTCACGTATGTGTGCGCATCAGCATGTATGCACACGTGTGCTTACGTGTGTAAGAGACCACTCACTTCCTACTGGAAATGGGACCCTCTACGTCCTCAGATCCTCACCCAGTTAGTCATTTCTCCTTCCAGAAAATTAACCACAAGAAGCAAGGCTGTGGCCTGCCCTTCCCCACTGGCACTTTTTTTTCAGATTCTTAGAGGGATTTGCAATACACTAGCTAATTCCCTCTAGTTTCACATAGTGGTTTAGATACTGGCTGAGAACCGAACGATGGTTTCCATGACAATGCCTCGAATCACGGGAAGATCCCAGCTTCCAGAGTGGAACCCATCTTAGATGTGCCCCACTGTGCCAGCTGTATATGTGCCCCCAGCATGTTCCCAAGGGACCCCTGACCCACCTTAGAGCTCTTGGAAGGCAACAGGGAGATAGATGCCTTTCCTCTGTGCTGTAGACTCCCTGAAAGGGAACAGCGATGCTAAGGTATAATGGCCCGGCAGCAAAACACCTGCCTTGGAACCAAGATGCTAGGTTTCAATGTAGACCCAGCCTGGAAGGTTCTGTGAGTCTGAGAGTCTTCCTTTGTGCCTGTGACATAGATAAAAGAAGAGATAAGTAAGGGAGCCTCGTCCCTCCCCTCCCCCTGCTGTGCCCGTTTCCCTCACCCCTGCAGCTCCTGGAGGTGGGGGACACCCGTGATTTCTTTCTCCTCCTCAGGTGTGTGGAAACAGGCACAGGCAGAAGCCTGAGGGTGGGCTGTTGGGGCCTGCTGAGCTCTGGAGAAGAGACAGGTGTGAGACATGTGGCCAGCACATCTGCCACTTCTGGACACCCCATCACAGCCTGGCCCATCCAGGAAGGGGTGTCTCCATAACTCTATCCGATGGCTCAGCCTGTTCCCTTCCGTGCTGGGCCTACGTCATCCTGTTGTTCTGCTCCTGAGGCCGGTGGAGGAGCTTTGGGAGAATGTCTTTACCCCTTTCAGTAACCTTGCTCTGCCCCAGCTGGGCTGGGTCCTGCGCTACAGAAATGAATCTGAGAGGAGCCTGGGCCTGTATAGTTCTCACAGTGACCCACATGGTAAACATGCAGTGTCTCTGGCTTGTCCATTAGGAATCTCTTCCTGGCTGAGAGTCCCCACCCCAGTGAGCTACAGCTGAAGCCCAGGGCTGAGGCCCTTGACTCTGTTTTATCATCTCTCAAAGGCTAGTGGGCACTTCTTCCTTAGGGTACATCAGAAGAGATGAGCAAAAGGCAAAAAGCTATGTGGTAAAATTCCTTTAAAAATTTAGATATCTGGCATTTCCTTTATGGGGCTGTGTCCAGTATCACTTGGCTTTTGTTAACTTTTGGAGATTTTCCTGTGCCTCACATTTGTAAGTACCCCCACCTGCAGCCTGGCGTGTGGGTCTCTGCCTGACTAGCTTGAGGATGGCCCTGGGTTGCTGAGTAACCGTCTCTTGCCATTTCTATGAGATCTTATTGTTTTGTTTTGTTTTTTTTCATGATTTTTGTCTGTTGGAGCAGGGTCTTGCTATGTAGCCCAGGCTAGCCTCCCTTGAAGCCTGCACCATCCTTTGGGCTCAGCCTCCCAGGTACTAGGATTACAAGACTGTATTACCATGCCTGGCTATTTTTCACTAACTTTTAAAACATGAACCTCGTCGGGCATGTGCCTGTAATCCCAGCACTTGGGAGGCAGAGGCAGGCAGATCTCTGAGTTCGAGACCAGCCTGGTCTACAAAGCAAGTCCAGGACAGCCAAGACTACACAGAGAAACCCTGTCTCAAAAAAACAAAACAAACAAAAAAATGAACTTTTTTTTAACTACTTGTGGCAGACTTCCCACATTTTTGTTTCTCTCTTAAATTTGCTTGTGTTGTTTTATGTTTCAAAGACTTGTTTATTTTAAACTCTGTGTGTGCACACTGTGTGTGTTCTGAGGTGCATATGTAAGAATGTTTATAAAGTTGCACTGGGCATGTGGCTCAGTGGTAGAGCATTTGCTGAGCATGCTTTTGGCTCTGGATTTGACCTCAGTGCTAGAGAAACACCCCCCCCCCCCCAAAAATAGAAAAAGTCAAAACTCTTTTTAGGGCCAGTGAGATAGATCAGCAGGTAAAAATACAATGGGGAATTGCAATTGGGAAATTTCCTTTTTCATGTGTGTTTGCTTGTTTATTGTATGTAACACACCTGTATATATGTGAGGGGGTCAAAGGGCAGCTTGGTTCTCTCCTTCCGCCATCTCGCTGGCCTCGGGGGCCTCTTTCTTTGTACTCAGTGATTGTTTCCTCTTGGCATGCTCAGTTCTCTGTGTCTAGTTGATCTTGCACGTCCGCTAGGCAGGTAACAAGCTTGCTGTTTTGGAGGCCATGGTAACGGCGCCACGACTGCTTGGATCACCGCTTCCTGCAGCATACCAAGGAGCCCTGTTGTTGTAGGCGTGGTGAAAGGGGAGCTTGCGAAAGTAGTTAAGCCACTGAGTTGGGGGATCTAGACCAGGAAACGCTGGGGGGTCAGAGGTCTTCGTGAGGTCGGACAGGAGGAAAGAAGAGGCACCATGGCCTTGGGTCGGACATGCGTGGGTTTCAGAGGCAGTGAGTCCGCATTTGACGCCACGCACCATGAGGGAGAAAGAACTAGTCTACACGTACCAGGCCTGACGCCGCCCAGCTCTGCTCAGTGGCAGGACTGAGATCTGAGTGTCGTTCTGCAGTTTTGTGACAGCTCGTGCAATGTCTTTATTTTCCAGGTCCGCTTTAGCACAGTTCGCTAAGAGAGAGAGCCAGGAAAGACAGAAAAGGGGGGAAGGAGGCGAGCAGAGCAGATAGGCAGGCCCCTGCTGGGCGCCAGTCCCTAGACCCTTGCTCCTGCACTCAGGCCAGAGCAGCACTCTTTTTGTAACAGCGCCCCACACTTTGTCCTCTGCTCAAAACTCACTTTTGTGCCCTCCACTACAAACCACGACCCCACCACATGGTCAGCCTTCCCCAACACGTATATGCCTCGTCACAACGTCCCATGACCCCCTCGCTTGCCAAAGCCTCCCTGTGCTGGTTTACACCACGGACCTCGGATGGCCCTTCCACACACGTGCTCTCTCCTCACGGCGCATGTGGGCCCTTTCCCCTCCTCCAAGGCCACCACCGGGCTGCCCGGCTCATGTCTTCTTCTGCTGTGCCCACAGAGTGCATCCGATGGCTTCTGGAAGTCTGTGGCCACTCGCGTGCCCAAGGAGCCGCCTGAGATCCGCATCCTCAACCCGTACTTCATCCAGGAGGCTGCCTTCACGCTCATCGGACTGCCCTTCAACAACGGCCTCATGGGCAGGGGGGTGAGACCCCTAGGCAGGGGGAGGAGGCGAACTAGGCAGAGCAGCCTGGGAGGGAGGCGGGTAGGAGGCTCCTTTTGGTGGGGAAAAGGCTATCTTGGAAATGGGCTTCATTAGCTCTGGGGCGGGGGGGGGTGGCAGTGTCAGCTCCCCCAGGCCCCCCACCCCCACAGAACTCTACTTCTGTCTTCTCCTCTTCCAGAACATCCCAACCCTTGGCAGTGTGGCAGTGACCATGGCACTACACGGCTGTGATGAAGTGGCAGTGGCCGGCTTTGGCTACGACATGAACACACCCAACGCGCCCCTGCACTACTATGAAACTGTGCGCATGGCAGCCATCAAAGAGGTGAGAGCTGGGTGAGGGCGGGTAGCAGTCTTTGGGTGGAGCCAAAGAGGGGCGTCAGCACGAAGGATGGGCTGCAGCATCTGTACAAAGGAACGAATGCTAAGGGGGGACCAGCGCTAAGAGTTCCCAGAAGGGCCACCTTCACCCACTGCCATCCACCTAGCATGCGGGCCTCTAGCCAACTATGCATTTCTCCCCCAGCCTTCCCCGGAGCCCAGAGCCCTTTTCCTCTGGCTTTCTTCCTGAATGCTCCCTCCATGGGCTGCACTGGTCCCCACCTCACCCCTCCTTGCTACACTTGGCCATCACACTCGCCTCTTGCTCCTTCCACGCCCTCCGGCACCAAGCACAGAACTCACCCTGCGCGCTCCCAGGCACTCCGTCTGTACAGGTAGCTTCTAGCTCTCCAGGCCTCTCAGCCCCACAGCAATGATACGGCTGGGAGACGGGGTGAACCCTTCCCGTACTTCCGCTTCTGCTGCAGCCTCGCACTCAGCCACGCCTGAACCCCGACAGTCCGGAGGGTGGGTGTGCTTGGAGAAACTGCTCACTCATGCAGGTCCACAGTCCTGTGAATCCAGGGGCTCTGGCAGATACTACCCAACACCCCGACAGCTCCTGAGCCTTGTGCTTTGGAGCCTTCTGGCCAACTCCCTCCCGCAGTGAGAAATCTGAAGGCATCAGTAGGACTTGCAGGGCCCTGTCCCAGAGCGAGCACCTCCTTTGCACTCTTCACCCCTCTCCAACCCTTTACCCCTCACCTGACTTCACGTCCCTCAAAGTTACCAGTAACCCATCTCAAGAATGCTGAGTCTAATGGATACGTGTGTGTGTGTATACACACACATACATATATACATACATACATAATATGGAGATATATATAGATATATAGATACACACACACACACACACACACACACACACACACACGCATGCCATCTTTCTTTATTTTCATTTGTTTACCTACTGTTGTGGTGGTGGGTGCATTGTTGCATTGTGCCATGGTAGACATGTGGCAGTCAGAGGACAACTGTTTGGATTCAGTTTCTCTTCCCACTGTAGGTTCTGGGGATCAAACTCAGGTGGTCAGGCTGATGCAGCAAGTGTTTGTATTCTCCATCCATGGACCATCTTTCCTGATTGCACAGAAACTTTGAGGGTTTTTTTTTGTTTTTGTTTTTGTTTTTGTTTTTCGAGACAGGGTTTCTCTTGTAGTCCTGGCTGTTCTGGACTGGCTTTGTAGAACCAGGCTGGCCTCAGACTCACAGAGATCCCCCTGCCTCTGCCTCCTGAGTGCTGGGATTAAAGGTGTGCACCACCACGCCGGGCCAAAAACCTTCTTTATACTGACCACTTCTTCCTGCTTAGGCTCCCCTAACTTCTAGTGTTTCTGGTTTTTTTTGAGACAGGTTTTTTTCCTCTATGTAACTCTGGCTGTCCTGGAACTCACTCTGTAGAACTAGGCTGGCCTCAAACTCACTGAGATCCTCCTGCCTCTGCCTCTAGAGTGCTGGGAGTCTAACTCCTAATTCTCAGCATTAGGCTTGGTGTGCTGGCCCAGGCCTTTAATCTCTGTGGGTCTCTGTGAGTTCTACGCCAGCCAGGGCTACAGTGAGACCCTGTCTCAGGAGGAGAAGAAAAAAGCCACAACAGGGCTGGAGAGAGATGGCTCAGCAGTTAAGAGCACACATAGCTTTATTCCCAACATATATGTAGCATGTAGACACATACACATTATTTAAAAAATAATGATTTGGGCTGGAGAGATGCCTCAGAAGTTAACACTGCCTGTTTTTCCAGAGGTCCTGAGTTCAAAACCATCTATAATGGGATCTGATGCCCTCTTCTGGCGTGCAAGTGTATATGTGGGCAGAGCAATGTATACATAATAATGAATAAATAAATCTTTTAAAAAAAAATTTTTTTTGAGGCAGAGTTTCTCTTTGTAGCCTTGGCTGTCCTGGAACTCACTATGTAGACCAAGCTGTCTCTGAACTCAGAGATCCACCTGCCTCTGCCTCCCGAGTGCTAGGATTAAAGGCATGCGCCACCATGCTTTTAAATACAGCATTATGGGCAGAAATTCAGTAACTGAAAGATAAGAACTAGTTTGATACCACACCTAAAAAGTTAGTAATGGGGCTGGAGAGATGGCTCAGAGGTTAAGAGCACTGCCTGCTCTTCCAGAGGTCCTGAGTTCAATTCCCAGCAACCACATGGTGGCTCACAACCATCTATAATGTGATCTAATGTGCACTGCATACATAATATATGAATAAATCTTTTTTTAAGTTAGTAATGTCTTAGTATTGTGGAATATCCAGTGCTCTGCTCACCTGTTAACCCTCAGTGACTCCCAGTGGGTGCACTTGAAACCGACTCGTCCACTGGTTACTTCTGCTGGGAGGAGAAAGGAGGTGTGGGGTGAACAGATTATAAGTGCCCCTGTTTGCTTGAATGTGCCCTTCCTGCCGCTCTTCTGAACCTGTTGCTGTTGTTGTTGTTGTTGTTGCTTTGCTTTTGCCTATAAAATCTAATTTCTGGCCAGGCATGGTGGCACACACCTTTAATCCCAGCACTTGGGAGGCAGAGGCAGGTGGATCACTGTGAGTTCGAGGCCAGCCTGGTCTACAAAGTGAGTCTAAGACAGCCAAGGCTACACAGAGAAACCCTGTCTTGGGAAAAAAATCTAATTTCTGCCCGGGGAGATGGCTCAGAGGATAAGAGCCCCTGCCACACCAGCATGAGGACCTACGTTCAAATCACAGGAAGTCAGAATGTCAGAGGTCAGGCGCGCACCTTCGAGTGACGCCGAGGGGTAAAACCCAGGCTGCCAGGCTTGAGCAGCTAGTGCCTTTGCTTGCTGAGCCACCTCCCTGGCCCCACCCAGCCTCTTCAGCTCTCCTCCGGAAGGAAGCTGTGTTCCTTCAGGAGACTCTGAAATCCCACAGTTACATCAGACAGAGTCTGCACGTGTAACTGCAGCCCGAGTCAGAGGGTGAGTCCCAGTGTCCCCTCCACCACTCACACACATCTGGGACCATCCGAGGACAGTGTTGTCTTCATAGCTGAAATACTTGCTTGTAGGTTTCTAGAGCTCTTCCTGGTCTCCACTCCTCGTTGTGTCTAGACCGTGATACACTGTTCATCATTTTTCTGGGGTAAAAGGTTGTTTTTTTAAATATTTATTTGTCTGAGTGTTCTATTTGCATGTATAACAGAAGAGGGCATCATCCCATTACAGATGGTTGTGAGCCACCATGTGGTTGCTGGGGGTTGAACTCAGGACCTCTGGAAAGACAGACAGCGCTCTTAACCGCTGAGCCATCTCTCCAGGCCCTCTTGGGTGAAAGTTTAAAAAACCTCTAGACTCATCGGGCTGGAGAGATGGCTCAACCGTTAAAGGCTAGGCTCACAACCAAAAAATATAAAACGCTCTAGACTCAGTCTTCCGTGCAGCTTGACTTTTTGCCAAGGTAAAGAAGTTGTGCAAATTTTAACCAACCACGGAAAGGTAATTCAACTTCTCGTCTTTATTCTGTGTGTGTTTTTTTTGTTGTTTTTTTTTTTTTAGTAATTTATTTTTATGTGCATTTGTGTTTTGCCTGCCTGCATGTCTGTGTGAGGGGGGTCAGAGCTCCCGGAACTGGAATTACATGTAGTTATGAGCTGCTGTGTGGTTGCTGGGAGCTGAACCCTGGCCCTCAGGAAGAGCAGCCAGTGCTCTGTAATCGCTGAGCCATCTCTCCAGCTCCCCCACCCCCACCCCCACCCCCACCCCCACCCCCACCCCCACCCTCACCCCACCCCACCCCAGTTCAACCTTCTTCTGGCAGCTTCCTCCTTACTCTCTAATCCAACGGGGCTCTGCCTCATCTCCTTGGTCTTCATGTTATTGTTACAAACTACAAAAGACATAACCCCAAGAATTTTCTGTTTCTCTTGAGGCAAAAAAGGAAGATCAGCCGGGCGTGGGTGGCGCACGCCTTTAATCCCAGCACTTGGGAGGCAGAGGCAGGGGTATCCCTGTGAGTTCCAGACCAGCCTTGTCTACAAAGCAAGTAAGACAGCCAAGGCTACACAGAGAAACCTCATCTCAAAAAAAAAAAAAAAAAGCAAAAATAAATAAATTAAATTAAATTAAAATGTTTACAAAGGACAGTCATCCCCATCTTTTTGCCAGAAATGAGGGAGAAGAGTGAAAGTCGGAGAGCAGTTCTTTCCCGTAGCTTCTAAACAAATTCCTTTTATTCTCTAGCAGTTTTCCAGCCCTAGGTCTAACAACATCTCCTTAGTCAGAGGCTCAGCAAGGAAGAAGCCCTTTTTGACTGTTTCAGCTACCTTCTTTCTGTGAGACAAACCCTTGGATTTGATGTTGCCCCTCGGTTTGTAGCACAGATTGCATGCCGCAGCCTGTTCAGAGCGTCAGCCCTCACATCCCATTAAACAGGAAGGGCAGCAGAATCAAGCTAGGGAGTCAAGGACAGGTGCACACATCATCCCAGTGCTTTTTTAGTTTTCAAGTCAAGGAAGGAATTGTTTTTTTTTTTTTTTTTTAAGATTTATTTATTTGTCATAGATACATAGTGTTCTGCCTGCATATACACCAGAAGAGGGCACCAGATCTCATTATAGATGGTTGTGAGCCACCATGTGGTTGCTGGGAATTGAACTCAGGACCTTGGGAAGAATAGCCAGTGCTCTTAACCTCTAAGCCATCTCTCCAGCCCAAGGAAGGAATTCTTAGGAGAATTTTCAATAGGTTTGGAATTTCTATTTTGTACTCATAAAACTCTACATGGGCTCTAGTGATTTACAAATCACTATATTTGTAGTTGTGTATTAGTATTAAGGACTGATGAAAATAAAATCTTTGAAATCTGAAGAGATGGCTCAGTGATTAACAGCACTGGCTGCTCTTCCAGAAGACCTGGGTTCAATTCCCAGCAACCACACGGCAGCTCACAACTGCCTGTAACTCCAGTTCCAGGGGATCTGACAGCCTCACATGGACACACATGCAGACAAGACACCAATGCACATATAATAAGAATGAATAATTTAAAACAAAATATTTAATCCTGAGCAGCAGCCTAGCTCCAAGGTCTTCAGAGAATCAGCGAGAGCTAGGCCAGTGTGGTAACATCCCCCCCTCCCCTCCCCAAGCGTATATGCACGATCTCTCTTTCGCTTACACAAACACACATATACACACACCAAGAAAGAGAGAGGGGGTAAGAAGAGAGAGGAAGAAGGAAGAGAAGAATGAGAAAGAAGTTCAATCCGATTCCATTGAACAAATCGCATGCAGTGCCCACTCTCTGTCTAACCATCCCTGCCCTTAGAAACATCTGGAAAGATGACTGAATCCTCAAAGAATGGGCGTGAGTTGTCCAGGGGTCTGAGACAAGGAGGACAACTGGCAGAGGCAGCAGCAAGGTGGAAGGACAAAAGCCGAGACCTATGTCTTTCGACGGGGTCAGGGGACAGATGGCAAAAACAGGAGAAAAACTGAGGGAGATGGGCCCACTTCAGACACTGTGCTACGGATTGTGAGGGAGGAAACCATTGCCACTCGGGCAGCCAGGTTTGTGGCTCACACAGGAGGCCTTAAGGAAGCTGAGGAGTGGGTATAGAGCCTCCGCTTGATAGCTGTCTGAATTTTAGATTTACAGGGATTTGGAAGGTGGGAGAGTGTTGTGGGACTCAAGATACGGGCTGGACAGCCCCTAGCTCTTAGCACCGGTAAATAACGGCTGAGTACAGGCACACAGGGGCCCAGTGCTGACACGCGCAGAGGCCAGCTGGTAAAAGCCATGAGGCTAATGACATCATCCCTTGTTCCTTCAGTCAAGCCTTTTCCTTCTTTGAGAGGCTTAGTCACCAAGGCTTCCTGGGAAGGTTTCTGGGAATGAGAAGGAATCCAATCCCATAAGCCCTGGAGTGTGGCATCTTCTCTAAGGATGAAAAAAAAATTTTTTTTTTTGAGACAGGATTTCTCTGTGTATCCTTGGCTGTTCCTAGACTCGCTTTGTAGACCAGGCTGGCCTCGAACTCACAGCAATCCACCTGCCTCTGCCTCCCGAGTGCTGGGATTAAAGGCATGCGCCACCATGCCTGGCTTAAGAATGCAATTTTTTTTTTTTTTTTTTTTTTTTTTTTTGGTTTTTCGAGACAGGGTCTCTCTGTGTAGCCTTGGCCGTCCTGGACTCACTTTGTAGACCAGGCTGGCCTCGAACTCACAGCGATCCGCCTGCCTCTGCCTCCCGAGTGCTGGGGTTAAAGGCGTGCGCCACCACGCCCGACAAGAATGCAATTTTTAAGTATATAGTACTTTTTATTTTGTTTTGCTTGTTAAGGCAGGGAGAAATCAAGGCTGATGGTATGGGTACGTGCTTTTAGCCACTGGGAGCCAGCCTGGTCTTGGAAGGCGGAGGCAAAAAGAGGTTCAAGGCCAGTGTGTGTTATATAGTGACACGTGCTTCAGAAGAAAGCAGATGGGTGTAGAGGCTCACACCTGTATTCCAGCATGTGGACGGTGAGGTATATAAAGGCCATGAGTTTGAGGCCAGCCCAAGCTCCTAAGTGAGACTTGATCTTAAAAAAAAACCCAGGGCGGTTGAGATTGACTCAGTGGGTAAAAGCATTAGCCATGCAACCCTGATGACCTGAGTTCAATCCCTGGAACCCACCGTAGAAGGAAACCCACTGCCAAAAGTCATCATTTGACCTCCACTCACATACTGTGGTATGAGCAGGCCCATACTCAGAAAGCCATACATTATATATGTACACACACACACACACACACACACACACACAGAGAGAGAGAGAGAGAGAGAGAGAGAGAGAGAGAGAGAGAGAGAGAGAGAGAGAAATAGTACATATAAAACAAATGTAAATAAATATTTAATGTTTAATTTTTTAAAGATAACTTTGTTGTTGTTGTTGTTTTTCAAGACAGGGTTTCTCTGCGTAGCCGTGGCTGTCCTGGACTCACTTTGTAGGCCAGGCTGGCCTCAAACTCACAGTGATCCACCTGCCTCTGCCTCCCCGAGTGCTGGGATTACAGGTGTGTGCCACCGCACCCCAAAAGATCACACTTTTTACAAAAAGATGAGATATGGGCATGGTAGTATAAGCCTTGAATCCCAGCACTTGGGGAGGCAGAGATAGGATCTTTGCTGTGAGTTTGAGGTCAGCCTGGTCTACAAAGTGAGTCCAGGACAGCAAAGACTACACACACACACACACACACACACACACACACACACACACACACAAACCCTGTCTCGAAAAACCAAAAAAGAAAAAGAAAAGAGATGAGGTATGTTCCTTAGGCTCCCTGGTTCCTGTGCATAGGATGGAGGCTTTCATTAGCTCCCTCAGGCCTGGAGAAAGGATTGCATCAGGCCAGGGAAGCAGCTCATGCCATGCTGTGCGGTCCAGTGACTCAGCTCCTTGCCCTCAGGGTGTCTAGAACCCAAGTGCTGCCAAGGCACTGTGGGCTCATGACTGAGGGAATGAGATTCTGAGCGCTGAGGGGACAGGGAACCGAGACTACTCAAGATTCAGAAGAGAAACCCAGGGCAGAGTTCCTCTGGGGTGATGCTGGGTACCAGGCTTGTTAGGAGAAGCCTAAGTTGTAGTGTTCTACAACCTGGCTATTGTGGTCTTGTAGCAGAAACCTAGGACAAATGGGTGCCTGCTTGTTCCCAGGCCCAGAGCTTCAGAGGAAGCTGGAAGCGAGCACTAGCTCAGGTTTAAGCAAGGCTATGTCCCAGAAGCCCTCTGGACTGTCCCACGGCATGACTCCTCCGTCTCTCTCCTTCTAGTCCTGGACGCACAACATCCAGCGAGAAAAAGAGTTTCTACGGAAGCTAGTGAAAGCGCGCGTCATCACCGACTTGAGCAGTGGCATCTGAGTGGGCCCTCCACTGGGCCAGAGAGGCTCACACCAGGGAGCAAGCAGCTGCCACCTGCACAAGAATCTTCCGACCCAGAAAAGGACAGTGCCAAGGGAGCCCGAGGGCCAGTGAGGCCTTGGCAAGGCACCCAGAGCTGTGCCTGCTTATCGGCCAGCTTCAGAGACCAGCACTCTGCCTTGCAGCCTGGGTCCGTGAAGCCAGAGGGCCAGGAGGCCACTGGCTGTGGCCAGCAGGCCCCGCATGCAGGAGGTGGGACATTTGGTAGCAAGAGTGCTGCCAGAATCCGTTTCTCTAATCAGTGTTTGGTGTATTATCATTTCGTGAAATTGGGTGTGGGGAGGGGTGGGATAATTTATTTTTTAAATAAGCTGTCACATTTGGTCCACTTGTTGTGCAGAAAGAGGTCCACTAGAGGGCCTGTCAGACAGCGGTACCAGTGAGCTCCCTGAAGGATGTACGTGGTAAGACCGTGCTTCAGGGTCACAGGGAGGTGGGTGGCATCTCACGCCAGCCACCTCCAGCTCATGATACTCTTTGGCCTTCCCTGGGGAGAAGATGGAGTACTTCCTCTCACCAGCCCCCCAGTGTCCCATAGGGGAACCCCAGAGCCATCCCTTTAAAGCCAACAGGACAGCTCTTTGGACAAGAGCAGAGAGAACTCAGGAGGCAAGGCCTAGCCCAGCCCCGGGGGGAGTGGCTCCTCTCCATGGCTGTCCCTGGTCCATGGGACATGCTCCTGCCTGGACTGAGCAACTGTCAGATGGTCCGGCCTGCTTGATGAGACTGTCAGCTCCATGGGTCCTGCCCAGGGCCACAGGGGTGTGAGGTTCGAGGACCTTACCCAGGCCGCCGCAGCTGGCCCAGGCAACCATTACGGAAGCAATAAAGCTCTCCCTTGAATCTAGGCTCCTGTGGTTTTTCTCTCACTTTTCTGGAAGACACAGAAACTGCACTGAACTCAGGGATTTTCCCTCTAGCCCATGGCCTCCTGGGTCCCTTTCACTTTTCATGTCAAGTGTGGGACCTTTGAGTTCTCCAGCTCAGAGCATTTGCTGCTCTTGCAGAGGATCCAGGTTCAGTTCCCAGCAACCACCTGGGGGCTCACAATAGCTGTAACTCCAGTTCCAGGGGATCTGATGTCCCTTTCTGATCTCTAGGGCTCCTGTGGTATGTATGTATATGTATATATATATATGTACGTACACACACACACACACACACACACACACACACACACACACTCAGACACAACAAAGTTAACATATTAAAAGACCAGCAGCAGAGGCCAACAGCACAGAGAAACCCACAGACCTCTTCGCTACTCCCTGTCATCCATGGCTCAACTTAGAAATGGATAAGTGGCTGCAGAGATGGCTCATCAATTAAGAGCACTCTCTGCTCCTCCAGAGGTCCTGAGTTCAATTCCTAGCAACCACATGGTGGCTCACAACCATCTATAATATGACCTGATGCCCTCTTCTTGTGTGCAGGCTGCATGCAGGCAGAGCACTGTACATAATAAATAAATCTTAAAAGAAAAACAAAGGTTAGAAATGGATTTAGCCCATTCCCCATTAACACTGTCCCCCCCCTTTTTTTTTTCAACAGAAAACAGGAAAGCCCCCAGCCCAGCCCTAGGCACTCTCGGGGACTTTAGAAAAGAGATCCTGTTTCACCTCCTTAGAGCTCTGGAATCTGACCCCTCTTAAAGTAACCCCAAGTAAATCTGAGAATGCTCAAAGATACACCCATGGAGGTAGCTTCCTGCCAGACCCTGGCCACTATGGCAGTGAGTAGGACAGCTGTCCCCTTACCTCTCCTACATCAAATCCCAGTAAGCCCCACGGGTAAACCTGCTAAGGAAAGCGAGGCCTGGCCACCTGAAGAACCACAGTGCTCCCCCATGTTGCCTCGGCCACGTCTGTCAGTGGTAGTCCTGGCTGAAGAAAACAAAAATTAAGTAACCAGTTACATGAGAAAAGAGAGTAAAGTGCTCAGTACATGTGGCATCGCTCCCTCCCCTGTACCCTATCCCACAATGCAGTCCTATGGAGCCTGGGGACAGCCCTGACAGGCAGTTGTAGTCTCTGCAGTCAGACTTCCGCCTCAAGCACCACACAAAACTACTCTCTCCAGAGCTGTGGTTATGAACCATGGCTGTGTGCCAGAATCAAGGTGAAGACCTGGAGATTTGCACCTGCCCTCCCCAAAATTCTGATTCAGATCTGGGATGGAGCCTGGATGTGGGTAGTTTTTAAAGGTCCAAAACAGTGCTGAAACATGCTGCCAGCTCTGTGGGTCCTACCCAGGGCCGCAGGGGAGTGAGGTTCGAGGACCTTACCCAGGCTGCCGCAGCTGGCCCAGGCAACCATCTACGGAAACAATAAAGTTCTCCCTTGAATATGGCTTTCTGTTTTCTCTGACTTCTGGAAGAAACAAAAATTGCACTGAACTCAGGGACCTTCCTTCCAGCCCCTGGCCTCCTGGGGTCCCTTCCACTTTCCATGTCAAGTGTCGGACCTCCAGAGTCCTCCAGCTGAATGGTTAAGAGTATTTGCTGCTCTTGCAGAGGACCCAGGTTCAGTTCCCAGCAACCACCTGGGGGCTAACAATCGCCTGTAACTCCAGTTCCAGGGCATCTGATGTCCTGTCACGGCATCATACATCTACTATGTCTGGACTAGATGTACGTAGAGGGACTAGAGAGCCCGCTGGGTACTCTACCTCCCAGCCTCTACTTAGTACTTATATATTGATACTTAGTACTTATATATTGATCAGCAAATACCAAGTTAACCTCACTAGCCCAGCTGCCTTCACTTTACTCCTGGCTACAAATTAAGCTGCTTCCAGGGGGATTTCCAACAGGAGTTCACATACCTTCTAACTCAGCATGCCCACACACCCCCGACACACACACACACATACACACACACACACACACACACACACACACACACACACCATATACACGTGTGCGCATCTGAACCTCTCCCAGGGAGTGCCAGCTCCTAAAATTCAGCCTTCTGTGGTCACCCAGGCCAATGCTAAAGGCACACCATTGTACAATCAGTCAAAAGGGAATGTTGGGGATTGGGTTCCAGCAGCCCCCTAGCTCCCCACAACCCTGCTCAGGATTTATCCTATTGCCCTCAGCAGCCTGAACCCCCCCACCCTCATCTGTCTTGCTTGTCTCAAAACCACACTCTTCCTCGTGCAGTCATTTAACGGAAACGCACATCTCAAAATACTCAGCGAAGGTCTTTTGGTCCCCAGCATCTTTGTGATGAGTTCCAGACTAGTTCGAAGGACTTTTCCGATCGTGGCCATCAACCAACGCCCAGACCACCTGTCAAATTGCCTCATCGCACCTCAAGCTCCAGTTCAATACTCTGTGGCCCTCCAATTCTTCACCCCTGGTCCCATACACACTCTTACTGCCTTCACTGGGAGAGCCCCAAGGCTCTGAAGCTGAGCTTTGAAACATACTATCGTTAGACCCTGGGAGCCCAAGGCACAGCCCAGCGAGTCTGAGGCAGCTGAGTCTTCTGGGGGTCCCAGAGCCACCACTTGACGGTGAAAGGTAGCCAGCCAGAACCCCAACGTCTGCGCGGCCCAGGCTGGAACTCTCTTCCAGGCTGCCCCTCCTTCACCGCCCTCCCTCCTCTCTCCCGCCCTTGGCCAGGCCTCCCAGTTCCCTACTTTGCGTGTCTACCAACTTCGAATTCCCAGTTTCAGCGCCTCGCTGCCGCCCGCGATCTCTACTCTGCCTCCTGGGGTCTTCTCTCAATGTCTAGCCCCCACCTAGGGGGACCTAGCCGAGCCAACGGGGACCGGATCCGGAGGGTGGAGCGGCCAGGTGAGCCCTGAAAGGTGGGGCGGGGCGGGGGCGCTCTGGGCCCCACCCCGGGATCTGGTGACGCCGGGGCTGGAATTTGACACCGGACGGCGGCGGGCAGGAGGCTGTTGAGGGATGGAGTTGGGCTCGGCCCCCAGATGCGGCCCGCGGGCTCTGCCAGCAACAAGTCCCTCGGGCCCCAGCCCTCGCTGCAACTGGGGCTCAGAGCCCTGCACCCGAGGTAAGCCAATCTTCTTGTCCACCCCCTTGATGGACGCTCCTAGGGCAGGAGAAGGAGCCGAAAGGTCTTCCTCTTTTCTCTCAGCCTCTTTCTTTTGGGCCCTCAGCGTCGCCTTAAAGCCCTCCCAGCCCCTCCAGTTTCCTCTGTCGCTAGCCTGTCCGACTGTGTAAGCCCTCCTGGCTGGCTGTAATGTGAGGCTCCCGCTGCCGCCGCAGGGCACAGACCGGCTGCCAAGGCCCCACTTTTGACTGAAAGAGGCGCCGCCAGGTGCACAACTCTGGGCATGATCCATTTGAGCTTCGGGGGAAATCCCAGCCCTGGCCCCAGGAAAGGCGCCTAGAAGGACACGGTACAGGACCCCCTTGGTGAGTATAGGGCTGGTGGCTAAGGGAGGCAAGGGTTGGAGGACCAAACATCCCAGATGCTAAGAAAGGAGAGACTGCTCTGAGCTGCCCTCTAGGGACTTGCTCCTGGGCTCCCCCTAGCGCAGATACCCCTAAGGCTGCCATGCCTGGCTTTGCGTCCATCTAAGAGAATAGTAACCAGGGATCTGAATCTAGTTAGCCAACAGGTACACACCTAGCCCTGCCAGACCGCTTCCTGGAAGAAAACAAAACAAAACAAAAAAAGGTCTGGGAGGTATGTGTCGTGTCCTGGAGTCGTCGTGTGTCACACTCCCCATGTATTCTGTGTGCTAACAGAAGGACGGAAGGTAACATCTAGGACTCAAGAGGAGACTAACGAATGAGTGCTCTTAAAGGTTCTGGGGACCCCAGAGCGGTGGCTCACAAAGACTAGTGGTGTTCAGGAAAGGCCGGCCAGAGTCAGGAAGGATGGTTCATGGGGGAAACTCCTAGGAGTAAAGGCTAGGGTGTTAGGTCGGCAGAAGGCAGATGGCCCAGACTTGGGCCAGCACTCAGGGTAGTTCGCCCTCTGAGTCTAGGTTGGTGTGGAGGACTAGGTGATCCTCCTGGGAACTGCTCAGACCTGAACGTGCAGAGGATGTGTGGGGAAAACCCCTGTCCCTCTAAGTCTGCAGACTTTACAAACTCTGCCCCCTGGCGGTCACAGGAAGCCATAGCCCAGGCCGTGTGTTTTCAGGAGGACCATCACTTCCACCAGATAATAGGTGGACTCTTTGGGGGGGGGGGGGTAGGAACAGCTGTGGGCCCAAGAGAGAACTCAAGTGACTCTGGCTCCAGAGATTGCAGGAGGCCTAGGCTCCCAGTCATCAGATAACTCAGAGTGACCAACTGACACTCTAATTCTCTAGGGCACTGCTTCCTCCCCTGAGGTACTGAGTGACTGCCCAGTATGGAGCTAAGAGAGCAGCCCAGTTACTACTTTCTCCAACCACCTTGGTACCTTCAGCCCTGAAGTACAGAGCAGAAGGGTCTTAGAAGACAGGACCACAGCTGTGTGAGTGTCCTGTCGACCCCCCACCCCCTACCCCCGTGACCTTAGACAATCTGTGAGCTCACCTAAGCCTTGTTTCCCAATCTGGAAATGTGAGCCCTTGACCTTGTGGAATCGTGGAGGAGGGAATACTGCACAGCACCTAACGCACTAAGGTTTCCCACGCAGCTACCTGAGAAACTGAAGTCGAAGGATAAATACCCCTAAAGATAACTAACTCCATCTTCCGATTTGCAAGCTGCCTCAACAAGAGGGTGGGGAAACAGGTCCACGAAAGGCTGATGGGAGCTCCTGGTGTTGACAGAGATGGAAGTGGGACTTGGAGACCCTGCTGCATCGCCCCACTGCCCCCAGCCTAGGTGGCAGGTGAGTCAGTCTTTTGCGTTTCCCGGCTGGCTTTAATTGGGGGAAAGGAAGTTGGCGATGGCCTGGGCAGGGGTCAGATACGAAAGGAGAAATAGCAGGAGGGAGGAGACAGTCATAGGAGGAAAGAAACAGGATTTCTCTGGATGGTTAGTGCTGTCAGGTGATTCTCCCCTGGGCTCTTCCTGGAAGCAGCAAATGCCTATTATACCTAAGCCCTTCCTTACACCCTGCCACCTAGCGAGGAGCCTTTTCCCCACCCTCCCGGAGTGCCCTGTTCCTCGAGTCTCCTCTTTTTCTCTGAGCAGCCAATCTTGTGGCCAACCCTAACTGCTATTGCCCTGCTGAGCAGTCTCACAGAAGCCTCCCTGGACCAGATGTCTCCCAGCCTCGCCACTCGCGATGGTCCCTCACCGGTCCTGGCACCCCCCACGGACCACCTGCCTGGTAGGTGAGAGCGCGACAGGGCGAACAGGGGCGAGGCTTGCCCTAGACACCCCCGTCGTCCGTCCCCCCCCCCCGCCCCCGAAAGTGACTAAGTCTCATTCCAGGGGGACGCGCTGCGCATTTGTGCAGCGAAAGAACCCTGCCACCACCGCCGCAGTCTCCCCAGCCCGCACCCCCGCCGCCAGGTCCCGGGTTCCAGTCTCCTCCCGCTGCGCTCCGCGGGGCACGAGCAGCGCGTGCAGGGACCCGGAGCAGCCGCGCGCGGGCCACAGATGAGCGCGGCTGCCGCCTGCGCTCGCAGCTGGTGCCTGTGAGCGCGCTCGGCCTGGGCCACAGCTCCGACGAGCTGGTCCGTTTCCGCTTCTGCAGCGGCTCGTGCCGGCGAGCACGCTCCCCCCACGACCTCAGCCTGGCCAGCCTGCTGGGCGCCGGGGCCTTGCGGTCGCCCCCCGGGTCCCGGCCGATCAGCCAACCCTGCTGCCGGCCCACTCGCTATGAAGCCGTCTCCTTCATGGACGTGAACAGCACTTGGAGGACCGTAGACCACCTCTCAGCCACCGCCTGCGGCTGTCTGGGCTGAGGATGCTCTCCAAGCCTTTGCACACTGGACCTTCTTTATCCACGTGTCGCCGCCCTACCTGGAACAAACCCTCCGGGACTCAGTAGCCCGGAGCCTCAGCGGGAAATCGAGGCTGTAGCGCTCAGGCCCCAGGCCAGTGAGTGACAAACGCCGAGCCTGGGGAGATGACCGAGCCACCTGGGTTCTTTGGTAACAGTCTCAAGGCACTCATGGATCCCAACTCTGACAGACACTAGAAACCTCAGCCAAAGAGAACTCCTCCGGGAGAATCCAGAAATGAGCCCAGGCCCTGGGGAATGAATTTTGAGGAGATACATTGTAGTGACTTTGCTAGAAGAGCCTGTGCTGAAAAGCCAGCCTTGTGTTCACTTGTGGAAGCTGAAGTCCTATTTATTATTTCTAAATTATTTATTTACTTTGCTGGTCCGTCAGATCCTTTCCTAGACACGGGGAATGGGTAGAAGAGGCTGAAGATGTGCCTGCTGCCCGCTCCCCCCCCCACACCCCCCACCTCTCCACCTCCACATTTCACACTGACTTAGCCATCACAGTGTTGACCTGGACCACCTACTGCTTGCACTTCAGGTGGCTCTGGGATGGATGGGAGGCACAGGTGGGTGACTAAGATGCACAGTCCTCAGTACTTGGGGGCCTGGATTACCTGCGAGAAAATCAACTATACAGCCTTCTCTGGAGAAAGGCCACCCTGCCAGCACTGGCACCTTTGAGGCCCCTGCTTAGTGGGTAAAGACACAGAAAACCATGCTTTGTCCCCCACACCATCAATGTCCAGGCGGGCTCGCTCCTACCCGACACCCTCATCTGTCCCTTTGTTTCCTGTGTATGTGTGTGTATTGAGCAGGTGTCTTACCATGCAAGGGCCTGTCTTAAAAGGCTCCCTGACAGATGCACACACTGCTTTCACTTACAGGTAGTCAATTCCAGAAGCATCCCAGGGCAAGAAAACGTCTGAAGAAGGACTGAGGGTCAGAGAGGAGCACCGGGGTGCTGGTCTATGGGAAGGAAGCGCTGAGGGTCTCAACAGAGAGTGGACTTTGGGTGATGAGCAAGAGTATGCATTTATTCACCCAGTGAACCCTGACAGTGAAATGTCAGCTACGATGTAGGCGCTGAAGATGCAGAACTGAGGCAAGGGCTGTTGCTAGAATGCTCCCTAGCATGCTAGAAGCCTTGGTTCAGGGTGTAGTACCACAGGCCTATAATACCAGCACTCAGGAGACAGAAGCAGGAAGATCTGAAATTCAAGGGCATCCTCAGCTACATACTGAGTTCCAGGCTAGCCTGGGCTACATGGCAGTCCATCTCAAAAGGAAAAAGATTCAGAAGTAAAAGAAATACTCTCTCCAGGTGTGCTGCTGCACGCTTTTAATCCCAGCACTCGGGAGGCAGAGGCAGGGGGAATCTCTGTGCGTTTGAGGCCAGCCTGTCCTACAAAAAGAGTCCAGGACAGGCAAGGCTAAACAGAGAAACCCTGTCTCAAAAAAAAAAAAGGAAAGACAGACATTAACCAAGCAATGGCATCTATACTCATGTAAGTGCAGTGTGGCTAACGGTATGAAAAACAACTGGAAAGAAAGTCAGTGTTGTCCTCGGGTCATCTCCAAAAGATCAGTGCGATTATCTGAGCTTTTCTGCGTGGCCTTTGAAACCATGTTTTAAACCAGTTGTGCCGGTGCACAGGTGTAACCCTGCACGTGAGGTATGGAGGTAAGAGAGTTCGGTATCACCCTCAGCTCCACAGCAAGTTCCAGTCCACCGTGGCCCACATGACATCCTGTCTGAAACGGAAGAAGGAAGAAAAACTATTTCCCTGCTCCTAGGCATTTGCATCGAGGAGACTGTATGATTTTTCTTCTTTAAAACAGGACAGGACACTCTGTGTGTGTGTGTGTGTGTGTGTGTGTGTGTGTGTGTGTGTGTGTGTGTGTGTGTGTGTATGCTTGTATGTGTGGAAGCCAGAGGTCAACAACCATGTCTTCCCTCAGTTGCTGCTTTCTGCCTTAACTTTGGAGACACAGTCTGTCTTTGAACTTAAAGCTGGCCAAGGTGTCTAGGTTGGCTGGTCAGAAAACCCAGGGATCCTCCTACCTCACCTCCGCAGCTCCAGAATTGCAGGCAGGTAATTTCTTGAAGTGTAATTTCATTTTGTTTACCTTATTTTGTACGCATGTGTGGGTGAACGTGCCACAGCACACAATTAGAGGTCAGGGAACAACTCCTGGGAGTCAGCTCCCTCGGTCCACCGTGGGGTCGCGGGGACCAAACCAAGATCCATGGGCCTGGTGCCCGGTACCTTACCCACTGAGCCACCTTGCTCAGCGTGAGCACTGGGCTGTACGTGGATGATGGTGACCAAGTTCAGGCCCTCGCTCCTCATGGTTGTGCCACAAGCACTAATCAACTGACCAGTTCCCAAGCCTCCAAGATGGGGACGTTTAATGTCTGAGGAATTATGTCACAACACAGGTGCGGTCTGGAGCAGAGCAGGGAAGCGGGGGGGGGGGGGGTGTTTGAGGGGGGTGGGGGGGAGGGTTGAGGGGGGTAGGGGGGGACACACTTGAGAGCTGTTGGCACTGAGGCTGTAGCCAGGGGCATATGAGATCCCACAGACAAGATCAGGTTGAAGGTAGGACCCCAGCCCTTTAACATCGTCTGCAGAGTCCTTCCTCCCTCCTCCACTCCCCCCACCCAGTCTCCCCCCCACCCCCACCGTGGGCCTGCCTGCTTTGCCGCAGGAGCCCTTCACCAACCAAGGCTGCAAAGAAGTAGCAAGACTGGGCTTGTTCTGGGTCAAGTAGGCAAGCCAAGCCGTAGTCTCCACCTCAGTTCTATACGCTCCCCAAACTTTGGTGGGTTTATACCCACAGGCACTCCCTTCACCCTTTCCTCTGCTTCCAAACACCACACACACACACACACACACACACACACACACACACACACACACTTCCCCAAAGAAAAGGTTGCCAGAGAGCCTTATCATTCCTTCAGTTCTAAGGTGATTTGGGCTAGGGAGAACCCTGCTGACCTTTGAACCTGGTGCCAAAAGTCTTCCGTGGGCATTGCTGCCCTGGGTCATTCATGAGAATGCTCACAGTGAGCTGCCAGCCCAAGCCAAGGGCCAGCTCTTGTTGCTTTCTCTCTTTTCTGTTTTTATTTATTTATTTGGTTTGGTTTGGTTTGGTTTTTTTTCGAGACAGGGTTTCTCTGTGTAGCCTTGGCTGTCCTGGATTCACTTTGTAGTCCAGGCTGGCCTGGAACTCACAGAGGTCCACCTGTTTCTGCCTCCCAAGTGCTGGGATTAAAGGCGTGTGCCACCACTGCTTAGCTCTTTTTTGTTTTGTTTTGTTTTGTTTTGGGGTTTTGTTTTGGGGGGGGAGTGCTGCTTGTTTGTTTGTTTTAGATAAGTTCTTGCTTTAACTCAGTCTTGCTTCATACTTGCAGCAGTCCCCTGGCTTCAGCACCCCCAAGCATCACAGGCATGATCAGCCACGCCCAGCTGAGGGCTGGCTTTTCACATGCCCCAAACCACAATCCTTGAGAGGATAGGGTCCACCTCCATCTTGAAGCTGCGCTGTGCTTCCAGCATACCGTCTTCTCCAAGACAGATAGGCACACTCTCATGAGCAGTCAGCACTCCTTTCCAAGTCTATCCCCCAAGTCATTCTCTTTGGTGCATTGGTGTTTTGCCTGTATGTATGTCTGTGTGAGAGTGTTGGGTCCTCTGGAACTGGACAGAGTAATAGACAGTTGTGAGCTGCCATGTGGTTGCTGGGAATTGAACCTTGGTCCTCTGGAAGAGCAGACAGAGCTCTTAAGCAGCGGGCCATCCCTCCAGCCCTCTAAGTCAAGTCTTGAAAATGATGCTTTCTGGTCAAAGAAACAGCTGCAGGGCTGCACCTGCCTGATTGCAATGCAGCCAAGGTAACCAGCCTAGGCACCCGGCGGGGCTCCTGGAAGCGCAGGGCACTCTGGTGTTTCTGTTTCCGACCCTGGTCTATGTTTCACACTTACAAAACTACACTTCGCACTGAGTGATCTTCCTGGACCGTCCTAGCAGAGTCTGTCTCCTCTGAAAGCAGAAATCTATAAGCAGCTGTGCAATGTGTCTTGCTAGCCCTAGGGAACGCCCCAAACCTTCCTCTGGGCTCATTCCATCTGGGAAGTGAGGTTCTTGGTTGCGCTTCCCCATGCCCACGTTTCCTGCTCTGCCAGATGGCCCTTAGCGGTGGCTCTCTTCTTCTCAGCCAAGGAACCCCTAACTTCTTCCTGGTCGTGGGTCCCTGTGGGGTAGTCTCTGGGGACTGGCTGGCATCTCCTATCGAAAAGAAAGTTGAGAAAAAAGACTTAAGAGACTTTGAGCTCCGTGATGGTACCTCTGCCGTTGGAAGTAGAGCCTTCAGAGAAGCCCCGTGAAAGCTGTGGGCCGTCTCCCCGCACCAGATGCCCAGAAAGGTTACTGATCTGAAAATCCATCACTAAACTTAAGGTGTACGTGGGAGGCAGGGGACACCTTCTGATGCTCACCCAGAGGTCTCATGGAGCCCTTGGCCCCCATGCGATGCCCTACTCTAGGGACCTTATGTGGCTGAATTGATTCCTGATGTAGTCGGGCTCCGATATCAGGGCCTTGTCAATTATTTACAATACACTCCACCCTTCAGCCTTTCTCTGTTGCGCATCTCTCTGTATTTATACTGACTGGAATAGAATCGCAGAGAGAGAGAGCTGTTGGGACTATGGAGGAGATTGGCGGAGGCATCTGCTCTGACTTTCCTTCTCCAAAGGGGACTTTACTGAGGCCTCGGGGGCCTCAATGGCCGCTTCTAGAAAACGTACTTTGCCTCTCTGGATCCCACCCCCCACCCCACCCCCTACCCCACCCCCCTCTCACCACTCCAGCTGTTCCTTCTGACTATGTTCGGGTTCCTCTTCCTCTCTCTGCATTTTATGTGGCCCTAGGGCTCTGAAACCAGACACCCTCCCCCCAGCACTATCTCCTCCCGGGGTTTCGGTTCCATCTCCACGCTAATGGTGCCCACACTTTTCTTTAGCCTAGACCCTTGCGAGCCCTGAGCCTGTGATCTAATGCTTATCCGTGTGTCTTCAAGCTTCACCTACCTTCATGGTGTCGGCTGTCCTTCACCTCTGCTCTCCATCGCTGTCCACTCTCCTCCGTGTGATTCATACTGATGACCTTCCCTGCTTTCCAGCTTTCCAACCACTCCAATATTCCCCGCTCAGCAACCTCAACCTGAAGCCTGGGCAACATGCTAGACTCCTTGAGCATATCCACTGGCCCTAAAGCAACAATGCCTGCTTCTGTTGGCTGCTCATTAAAACTAATGCTAAAACCCTATTGCTGAAGCTACCATGCGCTCTGGTTTGTAGGACATAAAGAAACAAAGCTTCCTCCTGCTGGCTGGTACCAGGCTGCCGGAAGAGGATTATCATCCAGTCCTCCTTACTTGTGAGCGTCATGTGCTACACTACTGACCTGCCAGACAAGATGTTCCCATTGGCGAAATAGTGGCATGCCGGGTATTGGGGTAACAAGCACTTCCGGGTTGGATTTGAGGCCCACTGCACAAAGGGGGAACTCATGTCTGGTATTGTAAACCTAGTCAGAAATTCATGGCTGGGAAATTCACAGGTGCTAATGGGGACACTACCTCTGTTGCTTTGCTAAATTGACACCATGTGGCCAGCAAAGTGCCTTCTAATGACTGTTTATGGCCCTGGGTCAGTGCCGCTGTCGCTTTTGGTCAGAGAAGCTTCTTTTTGTCGTGGGCAGCAGTAACTGCAGAGCCTCATAATGGGTCAGTGATGAGACTAAGTGACTGTTGACTGCTCAGCCTTCAGTGGGGCATCTATATCACATCATCCAAGGCTTGGGGAAAAGGCAGAAGGCGAGCAGCGAATGATTAGCCACACAATAGTGGGTCCATCAGTGTCCTGTCGTTGATCACAAAGGGCCTCAGGAGGCCCCATCGCTCCATGAGGAGTTATAGATAATTAATGACTTTTTCCTCAGTTGTAATGGCTATGCTCCTGTAACCAACCCTGGTGAAATGCACTGGGACACACACAGGGCTGGGCAGGGACACACCGACACAGCAGAAAAGAAGAAAGGGGATTAGCTGGGGGAAAAAAGCGTCAGTGGAAGGAAAAGGGACAAGAGAGATGGCTGCTATTAAAATGCATTATTTATAATGTATGAATATATGAAAATGTCACAAAGAGACCATTACATATGACTGATATGTGCTAATAGAACATTTTGTTTTGTTTTGTTTTTTTGTTTTTCAAGACAGGGTCTCTCTGTGTAGCCTTGGCTGTCCTGGACTCACTTTGTAGACCAGGCTGGCCTCAAACTCACAGAGATACACCAGCCTCTGCCTCCCAAGTGCTGGGATTAAAGGCGTGCACCCCAAGCCCGGCTCTTAATAGAACATTTTAAAAACTTATTTATGTTTTTCTGAGGCAGGGGCTTGCTACATACCCCTGACTGTCCTGGAACTCTGTGTATAGACCAGACTGACCTTAGATTTAGAGATCCACCTGCCTCTGCCTCCTGAGAGCCCAGCTCTAAAACTTTATTTTTAAGATAAACTATATTAAACTCAATTTGGGATTACTGTATAGCTTCTCTCTCCTTATTGGTTACAGAATCTTCTAGCACTAGCACAGCTGGGGAAGTTCGGTATGGGCTGGCATACCATCAGGAGGATCAGAAGTTTTGTAACCTTGGGGAGGAAACAGATGAAGAGAGGGGCTTGAGATGTCACGCAAGGCTTTATGTGCTACACCATAGAGCTTGGGTTTCGTCCTGAGGGAGCACTGAAGGGTGCCCAGTGGGGTTGGTTAGGGTGTGGGGGCTGCTTGTATTTTGTCAATTTGACACTTATGTCCAGGTTTACCAGAACAAATCTGGGGAGGGAGGCTCGCAGTTGAGGAACTGCCTCCACCAGATGATCCTGTGCTCATGTCTGCGAGGCCTTTTCTTGATTTAATGACTGTTGTGGGTGGCAAGTGGTCCTGGGTCACGTTAGCAAGCTGAGTAAACTTGGGAAAGTAAGCCAGGAAGCAGAGTTTGTTCCTCTGGGGTTTCTTCTTGAGTTTCTGCTCCTGCCTTGACTTCCCTCAAGGATGGACTATGATCAGAGCATATAAGCCATGGTGTTACCATAGCAACAGAAAAGTAAACCGAGGCAGCGTGCGTCTGATGGATTGATCACTGGCTCCTGTGTACAGCAATGGGAATGTTAAGGGGGAACCGGGGAGTCTCTTTTCCGAATTGTTATTCTCATCGATAAAATAATTTTTAAAACAGGCACAGAAGGAAGCTTGGGGACATTTTCATTAGAGCCAGAGAGAAAAGCAACGGGAGAGAGGCTGACAGTCTCAACAACTGCTGGAGGAAGGAGACAAAGAAGAGGCAAAGTTATGCCTTTTGGGTTCTGCAAGGAGGCTGGCAAGCAGCTGAAGCAAGGCAGTGAGAAAGTCCAGGGTCTTGGAGAATGCATACTTGGGCTTTTGGCCAATGTCTGAAGACAAGGAAGCAAGCAAGAGTTATACTTTCTGAGTTACAACTCAGGCAGGCAGGCTGAGCTCTTCAGAGCTACAGGCAACTGCTGTGACAGAGGAGCAGCTTGGAGGGCCCAAGTACGCTACTCCACTAAGGAGATCATTTCTCCCATCTCCTTAGCTTGTCCTCAGGTGGCCGGCCTTCCTGAGGGTGGTCTCCCAGGCAGCTTATCGGCAGGCCCGGCAGGTAGATCAACTTTCTGATGGGTCTGTTTATTTGCTCATGTATTTGTTGGGGCGGGGGGGGGGGGCGCGCACATGTACACAAGGACAAGTTTTGGGAGCCACTTATTTTTTCTTCTGTGGGTTCCCTGGTTGAACTCAAGTCCTCAGGTTTGACAGGAAGTGCCGTAACCTGCTGAGTCTGATCAAAATGTCATGTTTCTACCCGGAACCAGAACAGAAGTCAGATTCCATTCTTTTGACTAGGAGGAAGCAGCATTCCCTTAATGGGCCTCAACAAAGCCCTGAAACCTTCATTTTTTTCATATGGTATTTTATCTGTTTTTGTTTTGTTTTGTTTTGCTTTTCCAAGTCAAAGTTTCTCAGTGTAGGCTTGGCTGTCCTGGAACTCGCTCTATAGACCAGGCTGGCCTCGAACTCACAGAGATTCACCTGCCTCTGCCTCCCAAGTGCTGGGATTAAAGGTGTGTGCCACCACCGCCTGGCTTCAGCGTTTCATTTATTTTAAAAGATTTTATTTACCCAGTACTTGGGAGGCAAAGGCAGATGTGATTTCGAGGCCAGCCTGGTCTACAAATAGAGTACAGGACAGCCAGGGCTACACAGAGAAACCCTGTCTTGAAAAACAAAACAAAACAAAACAAAACAAAAAGATGTTATCTATTTAATTTATATATGAGTGTTCAATCTGCATACACACCTACCTACATGCCAGAAGAGGGTATCAGTTCACATTAAAGTTGGTTTCTGAGGGGCTGGAGAGATGGCTCAGTGGTTAAGAGCACTGTCTGTTCTTTTAGAGGTCCTGAGTTCAATTCCCAGCAACCACATGGTGGCTCACAACCATCTATAATGAGGTCTAGGGCCCTCTTCTGGTGTGCAGGTATACATGTATATGTAATAAATAAATAAATCTTTTTTTTTTTAAAGTTGGTTTCTGAGCCACCATGCGATTACTGGGGATTGAACTCAGAACCTCTGGAAGAGCAGACAGTGCTCTTATCTGCTGAACCATCTCTCCAGCCCTCTGATTTTTCACTTTTATGATGAATGTTTTGCCTGCACATCTGTGCATCACAGTGTGCCTGGTGCAAGTGGAGACCAGAAGAGGGAGTCATATCCCCTGGGACTGGAGCTACAGATGGTTGTTGTTCTGGTTAGTTCTATGTGTCAACCTGACACAAGCTATAGTCATCAGAGAAGAAGGAGCCTCAGCTAAGGAAATGTCTCCAGGAGAGTCAGCTGTAAGGGATTTTCTCAATTAGTGACCATTGTGGATGGAGTCATCCCTGGGCTGGTGGTCCTGGGTTTGTAAGAAAGGAGGCTGAGCAAGCCATGGGAGGCAAGACAGTAAGCAGTACCCCTCCATGGCCTCTGCATCACTTCTTGCCTCTAAGTTCCTACCCTGCTTGAGTTCCTGTCCCGACCTTCCTCCAGTGATCGATTATGATCTGGAGTGTTAAGCTGAGTAAACCCTTTCACCCCTAATTTGCTTTTTGGTGATGGTGTTTTGTTGCAGCAATAGAAACCCTAGCTAGCCAGGTTGTGGGAGGCAGAGGCAGGCAGATCTCTGTGTTTGAAGCCATCCTGGTCTATAGACAGAGTTCCAGGACAGCCAAGGCTACGCAGAGAAACCCTGTCTCAAAAAACCGGAACAGAAAAAAGAGGAAAAATAAATAAATAAAAAAGGCCAGGCATGGTGGTGCACACCTTTAATCCAAGCACTGAAGAGGCAGGGGCAGGTGGATTGCTGTGAGTTCGAGGCCAGCCTGGTCTACAAGGCGAGTCCAGGGCATCCAAGGCTACAAGAGAAGCTCTGTCTTGAAAAACAAACCAAACCAACCAAACAAACAAAAGAAAAAGAAAAAGAAAGAAAGAAAAGAAACCTTAACTAGGACAGATGTGAGCCACCATGTGAGTGCTAGCAATCAATCAAGCCTAGGTCTCTGGAAGAGGAACAGCCAGAGCTCTAACCACTGAGCCATCTCTCCAGTCCCTTTCATGCAGCATTTTACATTTTAAAGGGTGAAACATTTGTGATGCTTCCCAGTGCTACAGAAAATAGGAGGTGGGTTCAAAGCCTATCATGAGTAGGGGATTTATAATCCTCATTGATCTGTCTCGAAGCCGGCAAGTGGCGGTCTAGGTACCTTAAGAGGTGATGGCGAGGCGAAGGAGCCCTTAGCTGCAAACAGGAAGAACACAGAGCAGCCACGCTGTGACTGTGGGCCAGCTCCTAGCCATGTGTTATTTCAGTTTGCGCCACCCACTAGGCTACTCTCGTATGGCTTGGAAACCCTCCGCTAGCAGCAGCTTGCTGAAGTTCACATCCTAAGGCCTGGGATCAGTTACTTCCTTCTGGCTCCCCGGTTCTCCTACCTTTTACCCTTTCCTCCTTCACTTCCGGGCCACACTGCAGGCAGGTCTTTCTAAAATGTAACGGCAGTCCACCAGTACTCACGTGAAACCCCACCGCAGTCTCATACTGCACTCAGGACCATGGCTAAGCTCCTACAGACGTCTACTGCCCTCAACTTCCTCTTCACAAGTAACTCTGTCAAACAGCCCTTCCTTCTTCCTCACCTGCACGCAGCCCCTTAAACACCCGAACTCACTAGTGTTCTTTAAGTGCTGTTTGTTGTTGAGACAGGGACTCAGTGCTCTGACTGTCCTGGAACTCACTATGCACAGTAGGCTGGCCTCAAATTCATAGGGATCTGCTTGGTTTCTTATTGTTTGGTTTGTTTGTTTTTTGAGACTGGGCTTCTCTGTGTCACCTAGGCTGTCCTGGATTGGCTCTGTAGACCAGGCTGGCCTTGAACTCATAGAGATCCACCTGCCTCTGTCTCCTGAGCAATGGGATTTAGCAGCTACTGAGTCATTCTCCTCCCCAGGCTTTGAAGATTCTTCAAACTTTTATCAAGTTTCTTTTCCGGTGGTGCACATTTAAAGTCTTTTTTTATGTATACAGTGCTCCAGCTGCACATACACCTGCAGGCCAGAAGAGGGCACCAGATCACATTATAGATGGTTGTGAGCCACCATGTGGTTGCTGGGAATTGAACTCGGGACCTCTGGAGGGAACAGTCAGTGCCCTTAACCTCTAAGCCATCTCTCCAGCCCTTAAAGCCTTGTCTTAATCTGTATCCTCCCCAAAACTTCTGATCCTCCTGATGATATGCCAGCCCATCTCCTACATTAAACTGTGCTCCTGCTAGAAGGCTCTGTGTTGGGAAAAGTTTATAATTAGTGAGGAGAAATAAGTCATCCAGTAAACTTAAATAGTTTAAAATAGTTAAGCTTAAAAAAAAAAAATAATAATGTTTTAGGCTGGGCATGGCATGGTGGTGCACACCGTTAATCCCAGCACTCAGGAGGCAGAGGCAGGTGGGTCTCTAAATTTGAGGCCAGGGTGTCTACCCTAGGATTAAAGGTGGGCGCCACCATATTTGGCAAGAGACTCCATCTCAAAACAAATCAACACACCACAGCAGGCAAAGAACAGACCTAAGGTACAATGAAAAACTTACAAGTTTCCCGTCATTTACACACACACACACACACACACACACACACACACACACACACACACACCTCTGCATGGCCTTTTCCCCCAAGCTAATTGTGAGGCACCAAGTAACTCCTATCTTTTCTCTTCTCTAGCAGGTGCGGATAGTTCACCAACACAAACCGATTCCTTGGCCCGACCATGCCCTGGCAGTGAGCAGAGACCGAACTTGATCCTCTCCCCCGCACCCTCCAGTCCTGACTTCTAACTCCATCACAGGCCCCAAGAATCACGTCTTCGCAGGAGTTGCATTCCTAGACAATATAACTGAACAAAACGGTCTTCTGCCGTAAACCGGGAATAGGTTGGGGCTCCACAGGACCCAAACCCACGTGCTCCAAGCCTATCTCTTCACGAGCCGCCTTCCGGCAGAGTGAAAACTACATTTCCCAAGATGCATAGAGGTAGGTCCTTGCTTCGGGTAGGGGCCCCTGAGTGTGCCGTTCCGTCGCCTGTTCGGGGGCTCGCGGGCTGGCACGAGGACAAGGCCAAAGACCCGGAATGAGTTTCCGCGTAGTTCCGCCGCGCCGTGCCTGGATGTGCTTGGTCGTGCCGGGCCAGGACAGGCGTGGGTGGGGGCCTGAGTTGGTGGTACTGGGGACAGGCGCTTGGGACAGCCCGCGTCTTGCTGAGGTCCCCGCCCCGTCCCGGCCAGGCCGGCCCGTCTGTCAGTCACTGGGGCGGAGGCAGCGACCATAGCGGGGCCAGAGCCGGGAGGCGAACAGATCGCGGGCCAGGCCAACGGAGGGAATCTAGCTCAGCCCCTCAACATCACCGACTCTGCCCCAGACTCACGAAACTACAACCCCGCGCTTCTTTGGACGCCTCCGTATCCTGCGAAGGGCTCTCTCCCGGGTGATCTCCCAGCCCCCTGACCTCATATCATCTAGGAGCTTACCCAGACTAGGGTGTTATGGGTACAGGCCGTTGACCCTGTGACCCCTCACGGGCCAGGGCCTCTGTTTCCCCTCTAGGCCTCCCTCCCCTATGACTTCTGATTCAAGGGACAGAGCTGTGACCTCCCACTAGGACCCTTGCCTGGGAGCACCTCACTGACGCCTCTCTTTTGGGAGCCGCTTCAGCGGGTCCCCTCCAAAGAGCACATCTTTTGACCTCTGCAAACCCCCCACCCACCCTCACCCTCCAAACGAGGTGGGCAGGCCTCGGCAGCCATGCCCTCCCTGGGCATCCCCTCAGCCCACCGTTTCCTGGGTACTCAAGCCGGGGTCTAGCAGGGGCCCGACAGCCAAAGGGCTGGGGCAAGAGAGAGATCAGGGTCCACCTCCCTGCCAGGCAGGGAGCAAAGATGGAGCGGCGGGAGGAGCAGCTGGGGGCTGCAGGGGCTGGAGCAGCCCCAGCCTTGGACTTCACTGTGGAGAACGTGGAGAAGGTATGAGGGCCTTGGGGTGGGCAGTCCAGTGACAGAGCAGAAGTTCTGGGGACTGACATTAACGCTAGAGCTTCAGGCCTGGGCTCAGTGCCCGCTGGGATGATGCCGCTAGAGCACCTGGTATTTACCGTCTCTCTCTTGGGCAGCCGGCTTTGGACAGCAGTGTTGCAGTGCCTAATGGGCTATTTTTGGTTCTCTGTAGACACAGGTCCCCTTTCAGAGAGATTCTCTAGAGTCTTAGGGTGCTGATGGGCCAAGACTTAGGACCAGATTGGCCCCTGACCAGTTCCAGAAGAAAAAGCAGCAGTAGTTCTAGAGGAAACCAGGAACTCACAACACCTGTCTCTGACAGCCCATCCCCCACCTCCACCTTAAAAACCACACCGACGCTGAACCATCCTGGACCTGACTCACTTTGTTCAGTCAAAGGCTCACAAAAATATCTGAAACTAAACCCATCTGGGTCATGTTTTCATTCATCTTCAGAAAAGGGTATTTTCCTTATTGGATGGAAGCCAAACCGGTCCTGGGCAGGCAGGAGTGTGGCTGGCTCCCTTGCTTTGTGCTGGGACCAAGGGGCTTGGCTCTGCTGGCAACTTTTATAGGGCCCTTCCGTCCTCCCTTCCTTACCTGCCCACGTGGCTTTCTGCCATGGCTTCCTTCCAGACTTCTCCATTGCCCAGGCCATCTTTTTTTTTTTTTAATTCTCTTCTTCTCCCAGCATCCAGGGATGTAGGAATATACCACCCCCACCCCAGCCCATGCCCCCAGGGATGAATAGAGAGCCAGGGATACCTTGCTGGAAAGCAACGGGCAGTTAGAGAAACTCATTTATTATTCCTGAGCCTTGCTTGCCCTCGCAGATGTGGAGAATGTATCCCTTCTGTTTCGATTTCTCCTTTTGCATCCCCAAGTGGCTGAGCAAGGGACGGTAGCCATGAGTGGCTCTCAGGGTTACTCCTAGTTGGTTCCATTTAGGGAACCTGGTCCTTGGGGCCGGACAGCGTTGGCATGGTGGCATGCGGTTCCGTGTGCTGCCGGGGAGATGGAGCCATTGTTTTCTTACTGCATGAAGTCTCACCGGAGTTCGGCCCTGGGGATTCGGCCCCTGGGTAGGCACTTGCTTGGGCTGCTTCTGGGCCAAGGCGTCTCTGCTGTCAGTCTGATTGGACACTTACTCTCTGAAGATGTTCCCACCCCTCCCTTCTAGTGTAGCTGTTCCAGGGCTACCTGGCCCAAAGCAGCCCTTCTCAGATTCCCCACTGGCTTTAGTGCCAGCCTCCGGAGTGACCTCGGGATGATCCTGGGGAGCAAATGGAGTTTGCTTGTTGGAACCAATGGGAGAGTCAGCTGTATCTGGAAGGGCCAGGCCCTCTCAGGCTGCTCTGTACTTGTCTCAAGCTCACATTTCTCCCCGTGAGGCCATTCCTTGCTTCTAGGTCTTGCCCCTACATACCTCCCCATGGGAAGAGCCCAGCCCCCCCCATACTTTTGCTGAGAGTCCCTCTGAGAACTCAGTTGTGCTTTAAGAAGAGGATACGAGCATGGGCAAGATGCAGGCTTTCAAGAGGTCAGCCGAGCCCTCGGCTCTCCCTTCCTGCTCACTCCCTTCCCCCTTCCCCCCAAGTCAGGGAGAGGCAGCATCTTGCAGGAGCAAGTCACATCCTCTGTTCTGAGCTCTGGCAGAATCCAGAGTGGCCAGCACCTGCTCAGTCCTCTGCTGTCCTGCAGGCGCTGCACCAGCTCTACTACGACCCCAACATCGAGAACAAGAACCTGGCACAGAAGTGGCTGATGCAGGCCCAGGTCTCTCCACAGGCCTGGCATTTCAGCTGGCAGTTACTACAGCCGGACAAGGTGCCTGAGATCCAGTACTTTGGGGCCAGCGCCCTGCACATCAAGATCTCTCGCTACTGGAGTGACATCCCCACCGACCAGTATGAAAGCCTCAAGGCCCAGCTCTTCACCCAGATCACCCGCTTTGCCAGTGGCTCCAAAATTGTGCTGACTCGGCTGTGTGTGGCGCTGGCCTCGCTGGCTCTCAGCATGATGCCCGACGCTTGGCCGTGTGCTGTCGCCGATATGGTCCGACTCTTTCAGGCTGAGGACTCGCCGGTGGATGGCCAGGGCCGTTGTCTGGCCCTGTTAGAGTTGCTGACAGTGCTGCCCGAGGAGTTCCAGACCAGCCGCTTGCCCCAGTACCGCAAAGGTCTGGTACGGGCCAGCCTGGCTGTGGAGTGCGGGGCTGTTTTCCCATTGCTGGAGCAACTGCTGCAACAGCCCAGCTCTCCCAGCTGTGTGCGTCAGAAGGTGCTCAAGTGCTTCTCCAGCTGGGTGCAGCTGGAAGTGCCCCTGCAGGACTGTGAGGCGCTCATCCAGGCTGCCTTCACCGCCCTGCAGGACTCGGAGCTCTTTGACAGCAGCGTGGAGGCCATTGTCAACGCCATCTCCCAGCCTGATGCCCAAAGGTGAGTTAGTCACCAGCTTCCCAGAGAGGGACAGCTTCACACCCACCCAATAAACATGAACGGAGTGTCTGTCACACACTTTATCCTATATGGGAGACACAAAGAAGGATGCAAAGGAGACACAGCCACCGCCCCCCTCGTCCTCATGGTTGAGAAAGTGAGGCAGACACTCAACAGCTAATTATCTGGTAGACTATTAAAATATTTGCCTGTCGCTAAGTCCTGGCTGCTCTGCTCCCAACCACATTGCAGATCTATTATTTTTGGTTTCTGCTGCTACCACCCTAGTCCCAGCTGTCACCGTCTCTTTTCCCAGACTTTAGCAGAGCTTTCTCACCAGTCCCCTGCTTTTCCCCTCTTGTACCCCTGGTCATCCTGTCAGTCAGAGTGACCTTCTGGAAAAGAGGCTCAAACCTTCCTTTCCTTTCTGACCAGTGGTTTCCTCTGTGTTTTAAGTTCAGCATCGTTAGTGTACCTCTGAACGATGCCTCCAGGAGGCCCACACCAACTTCCTGTCATGTCACTCTGCTGACGTCCTGCGCTTCTCTGCTGTCCTTTCCTGCTCTGTCCCAGCCCCCGAACAGGTGCCTGGTACTTCACCTCTGCCTCCGCTTAAACTCCATCTCACTTCCGTAGAGAAGTCCCCAAGGCTTCTTAAGACCAAGCTGGTCTTTACTGTGCTACCTCAGAGCTCTTAGTGATATTGCTGGTGTCCCTCCCCAGCCTGTAACGTGATCCCCTCAGAATTCAGTGCTCGTGTCCCCATTAGCCACTCAACTGCGAGGACACTGACTCCTGTCATTTTGCTTTATCTCATTGAGCCTGGGAAATGGAATATCCACTAGTTTCTGAGTGGATGGAAAATGGAGTTGCCTGATGAAGGGACGGCTGGAGGGAGAGAAGGCTGGGCGAGCAGGAACACCCCTAGCTTCAGGAACCACGGCAGGCACAGAACCCTAAGGTGGACGGTGCCGCCGCACATTCCAAGACCAGAAAGAAGGTGAATGCAGCGAAGTGTGTGTCTGTCAGACAGCCGCCGCCGGGGACCGGCTGTGTTGCGCCCTGAGCACTGGAGGCACGCAGGTGAAGGTTTTCCTCGTGTCAGCTGCTCACGGTCTGGTGAGCGCACGAGCAGGCAGCTACCATTCAGTGCTGATGGAGAGAGCAGAGGCTGTGGGAACCCAGTGGGGGGCATTTACCTCCGTCTGAGGCAAGTGAAAGCCTTCCCAGAGGAGGTGACAAGCAAGGCTCTGGAGAGTTCGTCAGATGCGTTGATAGATTTGCAGAGGACATCCCAACAGATGAAGGCATCCAAGCGAGGTGAAAGACGTGAAGGAATTAGCGGTGGCTTGTAAGTTACTGCAGATGACTAGATAGCAGGGCTTAAAGGCCAGAGCGGTAGGAGGACCATGTTCAGATCATGTAGGACTTGTTAACCACACTTGAGAGGTTTGGGGTTTTTTTGTTTTTAAGTTTTCATCCTAGAGATGGGTGTAAAGTTGCTGAAGGATTTTATATAGGAAATGGTGTGTTAAGATTCTTTTTTTTTTTTTTTTTGCGGGGGGGGGGTGTTTTTGAGACAAGGTCTTTCTGTGTAGCCTTGGCTGTCCTGGGCTCGCTTTGTAGACCAGGCTGGCCTCGAACTCACAGCGAACCGCCTGCCTCTGCCTCCCAAGTGCTGGGATTAAAGGCGTGCGCCACCACTGCCCGGCTTTGGGGTATAAGTCGGGCTGGAAGAACAAGACTGGAAACCTGACCCTAGCACTTCAGAGGAAGAGGCTTGGGAATCCTGGGCAGAGATGGAGAGGAAAACCGCTGAAGGCGTGTGGAGGAGTGGCTAGTGGCGCAGCCTTGCCAACGGTCATGTCTGCATTTGCATTTCAGAGTTTGTTTACTAAATGTGAGACCTTGGGTAAACCACTCCCAAGCAAAAATTGAGGCAATTATACAAAACATGTGGAGTAATTGTAGTGCTTAGAACAGTATGATGTGCGCAGGGCCATCCCTTGGTATTCAGCAAAGAGTATTTCAATTCCTTGAGCCATGGCTGCTCTTTGTGGGAAGTCAGCAGCACCTATTAATACATCCGTGTTATGCACATGCCACATGCTGTAAAGTAGGGGCTGTGTGTATGATGGGCTTGTCCTTTTACCGTTTGCGGTAAATGGCTAACTTTTTTTGTTTTTAGAAAGAAACAGTTACTGTTGAACTGATTAAAGCTGTTTGCTTAAAGCAAGTAAGAAGTAGAAACTGTTACATTCAGTGGGCAAAAGCTCCTACACAGTGTGCTTTGCCCCCCCACCACACACACACACACACACACACACACACACACACACAAGCAATATGGTTAATTGCTGTTATTTAAAACTTTAAAGGGCTGTGGCTATCAAGGTTCAGTAGTAGTGTAGTATGCATGAGCCCCTAGGTTCAATAAAAACCAACAACGAAAACATTGGTATGAAGGGTAAATAAGAGGTTAAATAACGTGAGGTATTAGCATGGTCGCGGGTTCTCCATAACATCACGTATATTCGTTAATACTGGCTATTGTCTTTGCAAGGACAGTTAGTAAGAAACACCTGGCTCCCTAGCATGAGGTGGGTAACAAGTTCATCAGGGTTCTATTGGCAGCATGAAGCTCAAGTGCTGGGTGGGCTAAGGAGAATTATCAAGAAAAATACCAGGGTGATGTTGGGTATCCTTGGATACACCCACGTTTACCCACCCAGCCTGTCTCGAGGGCTTTAGCAAGTAATAGATACCCCTTCTCTTCTGAACGAATGAGCAAGCAAGGGGCCAGTGAGGGAACCCATAGCCTCCTAGGCACCCATTGGTTGCAGCCCCTTGGTTGCTTAGCAACTCTTCCCATTTTCTCAGCTCTGCTCCCAGAGCTCTAATTGTAGGTCTGGGCTGAGCTCTGTGTGAGTGGCAGCCAAGACATCCCCACAGCCAGCCTCGCTACAGCTGCAGGAGCTGACCATCTTGAGCCCCGCCTCTTGAACCTGCCCTAACCATGGCCCTAAAGTCCTCTCAGGCTTCCTCCACGTGTCTAGAAAGCCCTGAGGTCTCAAGCTTGTTCTGCTTGCTCAGAGGTCTGGAGCGTGTGTGGTAGGAAATCTACACAGGTGGTTTCCCCACGGGTGGGCTACAACAAGCCAGGAGTGGGCACTGGGGTTCTGTCCTGTCCAATCATGTTTGTTATATTTGCCTTAAGAAAGTGGTCTTCAGTGACTGATTCCTGGGTAATCAATCCAGTGTCTTTTGCCTTTCCGGGTGTCCCGGTATCAGCCTTCCCTCCAGCCGTGCTTGCACTCAAGTCATCTTTCCTTTCCTGTTCCTCCACACTTGCTCCTGCTTCCTGGTTCTCTCCTTTAAATCACTCCCCCCTCCACTACCACCACCAAAATACATTTTTTGTTTGTCTGTTTTATTGGTTTGTTTTTCTTTTGGCTTTTTTGAGACAGGGTTTCTCTGTGTAGTCCTGGCTGTCCTGGACTCGCTTTGTAGACCAGGCTGGCCTGGAACTCACAGTGATCCACCTGCCTCTGCCTCCAGAGTGCTGGGATTAAAGGAGTGCGCCACCATGCCCGGCCTGGAATACCTTCTCAGGGTGTTGAGATTTTCATCATAAGGGCTAGACATACAAACCTAGATCTGCACATAAGATCCTCTGCAGGAAATTCTGTCTGGGCCCTGAAAGGGGAGTGGATCTACAGCAGTTAAAGACTTTCTCAGTTTGATCTGTGTCTAAGTTGCTCTTTAACCTTATAGGCTGTGTTGTCCTTGCTTTAGCCTATTTGAAACACACTAAGGGCCTTCACTACCACCCTTTTGTCTGCATGACCTGTCAGGTAGAGGATGCCTCGGAAGACAGTGGTGATACTGTGGAGTTAGCTTCCATTTCAACTGCTAGGGAGCTTATGGGTCATAGCCTTGGCCCCACCCCTGGCTCTTTGTGCTAGAGCTTGGCCTGAAGATACCCATTGTCTCGTGGTGCAGCCTGTGTCAGGATCCTGAGACTGACTGAAGCTGTCCCAGCCGTCTCCAGGCAACATGCCCTAGGGATGTCTCTGAACTGGGGGTATCCTGGTAGGGAAAATTTTTTGCTAGCAGAATCTAGAACGAGGTTGTGGAGAAGGAAGTCAACTTTCCTGGTCTGGCTGCCTCTTTATGTCCTTTCATCTTTTCACTGTGGTCCAGATGGTGTCATCTAACAACTTCCTTAGGGCAAATCCAGGTACCATGGACCCTCCGCCCTCCCCCCTTCCTGCCATACATAGATTACTATGGTGACACTGGTTGGCATCAGAGAGGTCCCAAGCATCTGATCTTCTCTAAGACCGTGGTTTCCTCTACTTCGCCCTATTCCCACAGGGTGGATGGAGTTACCCGCATCTCCCTTGGTGTCCTGGCTTTCTCTGCCTCCCCTGTGCTTCAGCATCCTGACCTGGACATTACATCTCTCTCACTGCACACCTCCTCCTGCTCAGCTCTTAATGACTCCTGTATCTTCAGCTACCAGCTGATGAGTTCTGAATCTATGTCTTGCTCTGACCTCGCCGCTGGGCCTCAGGGTTTCATGTCCAATCTCTCTGAACACTTGTACGTGTACACCTTGTCTGATGCTGAGCTTCACCTCTCAGTACAGTGTTCCTGTCCCCGTCTGCCTTCTCCGCGTCTCAGGAACTTCAGGCCTTCCTTCCTTGGTGGAGGGTTGGCCTTTGTAACCAGCCAGTCTTCTGCTTTGTCCCTTTTACCTGTTGCTCTAAGTTCATCATCTAGGTCACTCCTATCCTGCTGCCACCAGACGCAGGAGCTGGGACGTGGAGGCAGCCCGTGGGAACTGATGCCCTTAGGAGCCGTCACTTCCATCCAAGATCCTCTTTAACAGTGTTAAAGGGTGATATGGCCACCCTTGTCCAGTGTCCCCTGACACCAACTATGTTCCCTTCCGGGGCTGTGATAACAAAGTACCACAAACTGGTGCTTTTGAATGACAGAAAGCGCCTCACAATTACGGAGGCCAGAAGTCTAAAATGAAGGTGTCGGCCAGACTGCGCTCCCTCTGAAACCTGTAGATTTCCTCATGGCTTCTGGTTTGTTGGCAGCTTTTGCATTCCTTGGCTTGCAGCTGCACTGCTCTGAGTGTTTACCTTTCTCTATACTTGGCATTGTCCCACGGTGTCTCTGTCATCACATGGCTGTCTCAAGTCATAGTGGATTAGGAGCACACTTCTTCTAGTATGCTTTTATCTGCAGTGATGCTTTTTCCAAAGTCCTCTTTAACGGGGTTCCTGACATGAGACCCTTGTCCAGTGTCGGGCCATGCAGGTACCTAGGGGTAGAATGCCAACATTGTTTGTGCACAACAGCCTCTGTTGTTCCTAAGCAGCTGTCTACCTTGTTTTTTAAGACTGGGCATCTCACTGGCTGGAGCTCACAAAGTAGGCCAGGCTGGCAGGCCAGCAAGCCCCTAGAATCCTCCCATCTCTGCCTTTCCAGTGCTGGCATCACAAGTACACCCAGCTTTTTTGACATAGGGTCTTGAGATCAAATTCATGATTGTACGACACAGACTGTCTCCCCAGCCCTTCAGCGTACCTTCTAAGGAGATTTTCAACCCAAAACAATCTGTCACGCTCACACACAGAAACGCATTCTCCTCATCCTGATTCCCTCCAAACGTTAACCCATGCCAGTGTCAACTTCCAGTCTTGCTGGAAGCTTTTCAGCCTCTAACTCGGCCTCTCTTGTGCTTCCCGCCCAGAGCTCTCCTGAAGGTCTCTGACCTAATGTCCTCAGCATGGGCAGCATCAAAGCAGCCTTGGCCTCTTTGATAGGAGGGCTTTGGAGGAAGCGGGAGGTGGGAGTGGGGGTTGTACCTTTCTTCTCAAATCTTGTGGGGTTGGGTGAACAGCTCTCATGGGCCACCTTACCTCCTGCCTCTAGGTACGTGAACACACTCCTGAAACTCATCCCGCTGGTGCTGGGACTGCAGGAACAACTGCGACAGGCCGTGCAGAATGGGGACATGGAGACCTCCCACGGCATCTGTCGCATTGCTGTGGCCCTGGGCGAGAACCACTCTCGGTAGGGAGTGGGGCAGCTGCTGGTTGGATGGCAGGGCCTGTGAAAGGTTAAAATCGTGGACCCTAACTCTCTCTCTCCATCACCCCCTCCTCTCCCCACCTCCCTTCAGGGCCTTGTTAGACCAAGTAGAGCACTGGCAGAGCTTCCTGGCACTCGTCAACATGATCATGTTCTGCACGGGCATCCCTGGCCATTATCCTGTCAATGAGACCACCAGCTCCCTCACACTCACCTTCTGGTACACGCTGCAGGTGTGTCTGTGTGACCCATCAGCTGGACTGGGCCATCATGAAAGAAGGTGGGTCATGGGCTTCTGTGGCTGCTGGTGAGGCCGCTAACTCTTTTCCGTGGCTCTCTCTCAGGATGACATTCTGTCCTTTGAGGCAGAGAAGCAGGCTGTGTACCAGCAGGTGTACCGGCCAGTCTACTTCCAGCTAGTGGACGTGCTTCTGCACAAGGCCCAGTTCCCTTCCGATGAGGAATATGGATTCTGGTCCTCAGATGAAAAGGAGCAGTTCCGAATCTACAGGTGATGCTCACAGGCCAACCCTAATAAAATAAGGCAAGAGGTAATAAGCAAGGCCTTCTGACTTCCAGGATGCCTTTCTCTGGCCTTTAGGCAATTTCGCAGGATTATGAGGGCCCCTGGGTAGGCTCCTGGCTTATGTTAAAGATCCAGGCAGTATAAAAGGCCTTTATGTGCTTTTCAGGGTAGACATCTCAGACACGCTCATGTATGTTTATGAGATGCTGGGGGCTGAGCTGCTTAGCAACCTCTACGACAAGCTGGGCCGTCTGCTCACCAGCTCAGAGGAGCCCTACTCCTGGCAGGTATGTCCCAAACCTGATTCCTTCTGCCCTCCATAGCTTGCTGCACCCTTCTCCTCAGTCACGCCAGTGGCACCCTCTTTCCCCAGCACACAGAGGCCCTGCTTTATGGCTTCCAATCCATCGCGGAGACCATTGATGTCAACTATTCTGATGTGGTACCCGGGCTCATCGGCCTCATCCCACGGATCAGCATCAGCAACGTGCAGCTGGCAGACACTGTCATGTTCACCATTGGTGAGACCTGCCATCCATCCATCCATCCATCCATCCATGAAGCATGGCAGGGCTTCAAGGTCCTGTCCACCCCCACCCCACCCCTCAGTCAACACTGCAGCCAACTAGCCCTCCTGGCAAGCTTTGGGCTCCCTTCTGCAGTGCACTGAGCTGCATCTCAGTGATGCTAGTTTGCTGTCAGTCAGACAGAGGAGCAGCAGTGCTGGGCCTCTCTTGAGTAATCCTTTTCTGCTTTTCAGCAGTGAGGCTCACGCTAGAGCATCAGAGTCTCTGCCCACGCGGTCCTCTAAGCACTCTGGATGTCCTGGGGCTGTAACTTATCCAGTCCTAAAGTCTGGCCTGCCTCAGTGAGCCTTCTCTTTTCCCTTCCCTGTAGGAGCTCTGTCTGAGTGGCTGGCTGACCACCCCGTCATGATCAACAGCGTTCTGCCCCTCGTGCTACATGCCTTAGGCAACCCCGAGCTGTCTGTCTCTTCTGTGTCTACCCTCAAAAAGATCTGCCGAGAGTGCAAGTATGACCTGCCACCGTACGCTGCCAACATTGTAGCTGTCTCCCAGGTATGCAGGGCCCCGGGTGGTGCCGGGCCTCAGAGTGCCCTGCTCCACGCTGACACGTTGTTCCCTGCCCGCAGGACGTGCTGATGAAGCAGATCCACAAGGTGCGGCCCAAGCTTTCTAGGGGACTTGGTCACCCCTAAACCCTGCCTTTCACCTTCTTCTCCTCCCCATGTATCTCTTGTTCTTGGTTCTTGTAACCTTCCCCAAGAAGCTCGTCCCTCTTGTCACAAGCAGATGTGACCAGGATGGCCCATCCCTGTTTTCCACTCCCACAGACAAGCCAGTGCATGTGGCTAATGCAGGCCCTGGGCTTCCTGCTGTCAGCCCTGCAGGTGGAGGAGATCCTAAAGAACCTGCACTCACTCATCTCGCCCTACATCCAGCAGCTGGAGAAGCTGGCGGAAGAGATAGTGAGTGAGCTCTGGGGACCTGGGCAGCGCTGGGGCTCGGGAGCTTCCCTGTGTGCGCCTAGGGGTGGACGCGTGGGAACTGGCACTGTGTGCGCCTAGGGGTGGGCATGTGGGAACTGGCACTGTGTGCGCCTAGGGGTGGACATGTGGGAACTGGCACTGTGTGCGCCTAGGGGTGGGCATGTGGGAACTGGCACTGTGTGCGCCTAGGGGTGGGCATGTGGGAACTGGCACTGTGTGCGCCTAGGGGTGGACACGTGGGAACTGGCACTGTGTGCGCCTAGGGGTGGACACGTGGGAACTGGCACTGTGTGCACCTAGGGGTGGACACGTGGGAACTGGCACTGTGTGCGCCTAGGGGTGGGCATGTGGGAACTGGCACTGTGTGCGCCTAGGGGTGGGCATGTGGGAACTGGCACTGTGTGCGCCTAGGGGTGGACACGTGGGAACTGGCACTGTGTGCACCTAGGGGTGGACACGTGGGAACTGGCACTGTGTGCGCCTAGGGGTGGGCATGTGGGAACTGGCACTGTGTGCGCCTAGGGGTGGGCATGTGGGAACTGGCACTGTGTGCGCCTAGGGGTGGGCATGTGGGAACTGGCACTGTGTGCGCCTAGGGGTGGGCATGTGGGAACTGGCACTGTGTGCGCCTAGGGGTGGGCATGTGGGAACTGGCACTGTGTGCGCCTAGGGGTGGACACGTGGGAACTGGCACTGTGTGCGCCTAGGGGTGGGCATGTGGGAACTGGCACTGTGTGCGCCTAGGGGTGGGCATGTGGGAACTGGCACTCAGGTCTGGTGTTGAGAGCTGGCCCCTAGGCTGGGCCTGGGAGATCCAGAGCTTGATTGCCTTCTCCCCGTAGCCCAATCCCTCCAACAAGCTGGCCATTGTTCACATCCTGGGGCTTCTTTCTAACCTCTTTACCACACTGGACGTCAGTCACCACGAGGATGATCACGAAGGCCCTGAGCTCCGGAAGCTGCCAGTGCCGCAGGGACCCAACCCAGTAGGTGACATTGTCTTTGCTACTCCCTTTCCTCATGGGAATGTCTTTGTCACTCTCCAAGTTTGTGGGTAATGTCGGTGTCACTTCCTAACCCCACAGAGGTCAAGTATTTGGTCCTTTGACCCTCCACTTCCTATGTAGCCATGCCATTGCATCTCTCATCCTGTAGATGACATTTTCCTTGTCCTCAGCCCAGTTGGGGTGTTGTCATTGAGGTTTATTTGTTCCCCACCCCCAAGGGAAACTGGAATTATCTTTTAGTCCCATTGAACTGTGTTACAGCTCGTGTTCAACCCCGTCTCTTTTGGGCCTCCCGCTTCCTCGTTCGCTGTCCCTTATAGGCACTCAGGATGCTCACATGTCCACGTGTAGTCATTCTTGCCTTCAGGTTGCCCCCGTTGAGAGGAAATTCACAGAAACAGACCTCTGCAGAGCAGAGTGATAAGCACTGTGCTGACGTGGCACGGGTTTTGGGCTGACCGCTTTGCCTTTTTGTTTTTGTTTTTTCTTTTGAGACAGGGTCTTGCTAAGTAGCCCTGGCTGGCCTAGAACTTGCTGTGGAAATAAGGATGGCCTTAAGATCAGAGATCCTCCAGCCTCTGCCTCCCCGAGTGCTAGGATCAAAGGCATTTGGAATTTGACGGTCTTGTTTTTGTCGGGTTGGAGATTGAACCTAGGGTCCTGAAAATGCTAGGCAAACATTCTGCCACCAGTCTACATCCCCAGCCCTTGAGGTGATCTGTACGCTCTGGGACAAGCCTCGGCTTCCCTCGCAAAGCTGTGGCCACTGGGGCCTGCGGGTGCTCGACACAGGACTGCTGGTGCACAGGAGGCTTGAGTGAGACAGCTTGGCAGACAGCAAAGTTCTGCACAGATACCAGGACTGCACTGGTCATTGCACTTACATGCCATATGCCTTCTCCTGGGGAAAAAAAAATGAGGCCAGGGACACCCTGCTCTCAGCTCAGATCCACACCTCAGCTTCAGTTACCATTTAGGCTCTTGGCCAAGCCTGGGCCACCATCATCCCACAGAGCCCCCTCCTCTTCTATGGCAGTGATCACTCTGCCTTCCCTATCTCCCAGGACCTCAGCCTGCTCTCTGCTCTGCCATAAGCTGCCCATATCTACGCATCCCGTGGGGCTCCCTACCCCTCCTCCGTTTGGTGAGAGAGCATCTCCTCCTTAGGGGCTAGCCCATTGCTTTGGTTTTTATTCTGAGCAGAAATGGGTAGAGAATGACTTGTTCTGTTGTCTTGTTTTGCTTCGCCTGCAAAGCTTATCACAATCTTATCAAGGGCTAAGGATGTCTCTGCTTTGCAGCGCTGAGTCCTCCTCTCAAACGACCTGCAACTCCAGATAGTCTTCTCTGTCATTCTTCGGGGGCCAAGCTCACCGTTTCTTGACCCAGGGGTCCTACGTAGCAAATCCTCAGTGTGTAGTCAGGGGTGATGGATGAGCCTGGCCTCCAGCCTCCTGCCGCGTCGGCGGGAAGGTGGTACCCGTGGCGGCGCCTCACACCTCCCTGTGTCTTTAGGTGGTGGTTGTGCTACAGCAAGTCTTCCAGCTCATCCAGAAGGTGCTGAGCAAGTGGCTGAACGATGCCCAGGTGGTTGAGGTGAGCCCCGACCCTCTCTGTTCCTCGGCTGACTTGGGCTAAAAGTACCAGAGGAAAAGATTGCTGCCTAGCCCCAATAAGGGGAGAAGGCTCAACACTGACACAAAAGCAGATGGGTGTTTTGCCCCCAGCCCCCACCTGCCACCTCCCCTGTATCACAGCAGTGCTGGGGGGAAATGATAGTGATGTCAGGACCAAGTACAGATGTCTGTTGTAGCATCAGAAACCTGGCTTTGGTCCCTTGTGAGTTGTGATTGCGGTTGCTCTTATGTCCCCTGAGAGGAAATGTAGCGGGAGTCAAGTGACAAGGTTTGAGCCTGGGCTCCTTTGTGAAGAGCCTTTTGCCCCTTCTTTTCAGGCTAAGAAGAAGTTGCTTGGTTTGCAGGCCTTGGCCAGACTTCTGGGTAAGGGTCCTTTCTCAGGCCTCCCTCCCATGACCTGCTGACAAGGGTCTCTCTGCTCTCCTCCTCAGGCGGTGTGCGCCATCTTCGAGAAGTCTGTTAAGACACTGCTGGATGACTTTGCCCCCATGGTGCCACAGCTCTGTGAGATGCTGGGTCGGATGTACAGCACTGTTCCCCAGGCCTCTGCCCTTGACCTCACTCGACAGGTAAGCCATCTGCTTTGGGCAGTAAGTGCTCTGGGTGTCACCCTAGTTAGAGACCTGACTCTGGGTTGGGAGTGTGGCGGATGCTTGCCGTGGCTGGGGTACCCACCTGTGTTCCAGGGGAGTTGGTCTGTCCTGGTGAGGCGGGCCTCAGCTGACCAGCACCCCCTGCTTTGTTGTAGCTGGTCCACATCTTTGCTCATGAGCCTGCCCACTTTCCCCCAATAGAGGCCCTCTTCCTGCTGGTCACTTCCGTCACACTCACTCTCTTCCAGCAAGGTAAGTGCCCATCAGGGTCTCTGCCGCTGCGTCCGCTTCCTCCACCAGGAAGCCAAAGCTACTCACTCCATTCTCGGTCCCCTGGCCACACGTGGGACTTGATGGGAAACTTTGGGGATGAGGTGCAGCACAATGGTTATCTATAAGCAGTTGGCACTTCACGTTGAAGTGGGTAAGATGGTGAACGATGTCTTTTACAGCCTGCCTGCGCACCGGGCCACCCTGGATATTGGGGGGCGCTGGGCTCAGACTCTGAGGGACTTGGGCCATGGGTCTGGCTCATTGCTTTTGGGATGTAATGAGAAGTTGAAGGAGCATGGGCTTCGAAACAAGGTAGACCTAGAATCTAAGCTCACCACCACCAAACGAGTTGTGTGACCTTGGGCAAGTCACGGACCTGTGCTGAGCCTGGTTTCCATATCACTTCAGGCATTCTGGCTCCTTGGGTCCTGGCTTGGGCTTTTGCATATAGAGTACTCAAAAGCACCAGTTCCTTTTCCCATGTCAAAGTTTAGTCCTTTCTGGGGCCCAAAGAGCCTTACGGGTGGTCCCAGTCCCTCTTTCTGCCGCCCTCTGTCTGAGAGAGTTGGAAACTGGCCTTCGGGCTTCCTGTCTAACCCAGGTTCTAAGCTGACACAGAAATGATGCTATTCTCTCAGCCCTGTAAGCCTAACCTGGATTTGAGCTTTGAAGTCAAGCAGAGGTTTCAGCAGGGGCTCAGAGGCCCAGAGTGCTCCCATCTCATACCATTAGTGTCTGGTCCCTTGTGGGCCATGGAGCACATCCACTTGTGACTGTCCTCCACTCCACCTCGCCCACTCCTTGTTCCCCCTTTCTGGATGAGTCCTCATGATCTTAGGTCTGTTCATCCCTCAGTGGGCTCACTCCTCACCTTCCATGAGCTCTTAGTTTAGGCTCTGCCTCACCTCAGTTAACTCCATAAACTCCTGTGTGCACACCTGCCCTCTCTCCAGTCCATCCAGCATACAGCAGTCATTGTACTCCATAAAACACTAATATGATCGCTTTCCTCTCTGACCTAAAAGCCTTTCAAATGCTGCCCATTGCCCTCAGGTTCTTGTCACATTCGCATAGGACCAAGCTCTGGTGTATCTCTAATGCTCTCTCACGAGGGGGGCAATCCAGCCCCACTGACTGACTCTATCCTTACTATGCCCTACGTGAACTCTGCCTTGCTCCTACAATTGAAAAGTGCTATGCCCTTGACTGGGCGAGCTCTCACTCTTTCGTGTCTTAGTCAGGAGGCAGGCACTTGTCCTCAGACAAGTGAGTCTGAGGCAGGCTTGGGCACCTGTAGCTATGTGCTAAAACTGCATCATACTTAGACTGCTGATAAAGCCCAGGGCACAAAGTGAGTAACCTCCACGTCTGTCTCTCTTCATAGACTGAACCTCTAGGGCAGGATTGCATCTCCTCTCCTGCATTCCTTGTATGAGGCCAGTCTCAAACACTGTTGAGTCAGGGAGGGCTCCTGCCTTCAGAACCTTTCTCCCACACTATCTGGCTGAAGCAGGAAGGCCCACACACTGTACTCACTCTTTTACTGTACGACCCAGGCATATGGCACATCAGACCTTTCCAGGACCTGAGTAGCCCAGACTTGAGAGTTGAGAGGATCGGCCTTAGGGAGTGGCTCCTAGGAGCCTGGAGAAGGAAGCGAAGGAGAGATCATGTGTCACAGGTGGGGGGACAGAAACCTGTGGCTTACACAAGATCACACAGCTACTCAGTGGTGTCTCAGGCACGGGCCTTTCCACTGCACCCTCCTGAGAGTGGAGGAGCCCAAGCAGGAGCTGCGGGCGCAAGCCTTGCTCATGCCCTGGAATGGTCAAAGCTGAGGCAGGGATGGCCAACATCGCTATTTGTCAGGGTTATTGGTTGTCTTTCTGGGCAGGATGGTCTCCCTACCTGTTTTGCTGTCCCAGTTTCAGGCTTCCTCAGGCTCTAACTTCCTGCTGGGTCACGGGGTGACATACTGACTGGTTTCCCATTTTGGTATGTCCAGATACTGGGAGCTGTCCTCAGTCCTGAGTTTGGCTGTCTCCTAAGTCTTTGCCGTATGGAGGGGACTTTGCTGGGATAGCACTCTCCTTCATGGCCTCACGATACAGTTTACTCTCCAGGCCCTACTGATGACTTGACTGGCCAGCCTCCTAGCACCCAGGGCCCCACCCTACCCTAATAGGAGTTCTTTAGTTCAAGCAGACAACAAATTCTTTCCTTGGCCAGACCAAGAGCCCCAAGGCCATAAGACCAAAGGGGACACTTACTCAAGCTCTCATGCCCTGGACTTCCCAGGGCCTGCAGCCAAGCCTTAAAATGAAGTGCCACAGAGCAACCTGCAGCCACTTAGATGGTGGTGACAGGGAAGCATATGCCAAGCAGCAGTGTAGGGCTACCCCAGGTGATCAGAGCTAGACTGTTTCCTCAGCTCTGTGGAATCTAGAATTGTCTGAGTACCAAGAGATGACTGTGGGGCCTGGGCTGAGGTGGAATGGGGAGTAGGTGGAAGGCCCTGAGGGAGCTGGGGCAGGCCCGTCCTTCACTCTGCCGTCTCTTTCTGTTGGGCTCTCCCAGTTCATGGTTTTTGTATGTTTTGTTTCTTTATCTTGCTTCCTGCTGCTCATGTGCCCCCACGCTGTCTCCTGCAGGCTCTCAGTCCCACATAACTATATGAGGTTGAGTTGCTGTTTGTATAATTTTTTCTTAAGTTCCATCTTTATTATATTTTAGGGCCCAGGGATCATCCTGATATTGTTGATTCATTTATGCAACTCCTGGCACAGGTGTGTTTTAGTTTTATTCATTCACGTTCTGTTCTCTCTCTTTCTCTTTCTCTTATGTTGAAATTCAATTTAAGCCTATTTTTAGCTTTCTGTTGACAAATTTTTTTTTTCTGTTCAGTTGAATAGAGTTTCTTCATCTGTTTCCGTGGAAGTTGACAACCCAACACCCCCCTTTAGTGCCCCTTTGCCTCAACTAGCTCAGTCACCCTCAAAAGACCAGAGAGAGGCTGATCCTGAAGGGAGGGAAAGGAAAGGGAGGGGGTGGAGACTGTACCCAACAGTTCCTGTGTGGCCAGCTTACCCAGAGCCGTCAAGGGTAGGGCTGAAGTGCAAGGGCCTGGGCTTCACTGTCCCCGTGCTCCCGCCGGGGACTGCCTGCCTCAGTGCTCCCAGCTTGCTCCTAAGAGGTAGGCTAGGAGAAGCTCCAAAAAGCAGAGCTCAAGGTGAAGGAGCTATGTGCAGCCCAGGGTCCATCTGGTGGAGAGTTCGTTCTGCCAGACGTGGGGTGCAGGCTCCACTGTGAGACCTTAGCAGGATGTGCTTGTGTCTGGGCTGTGACCTTATTTTGTATGTTTGGAGTCTGGTTTCAGAAAGGAACAGAAGTTGTCTACTGTAAGTGGGATGTGCACTGTGCTGGACACTGAAAAAGGTGTGAGACTGATGTGCTGTGTGATGAGGGTGGCCCTTATGTTGTACGAATGTTGACATGTGACTTGTTAGACAATTGATGCACACTGAACATGGATATGTGTTGGCAGTGTGTGTGTGTTCGTGTGTGTGTGCCCATGTGCCTGTGTGTGTCCGTGTGTGTGTGTGTGTGTGTGTGTGTGTGTGTGTGTGTGTGTGTGTGTGATGGTGGTGGGGTTTGGACTTAAGAGATGAGTTGGTTTTTGGTTTTGGGGTTTTTTTGTTTTTTGTTTTTTGAGACAGGGTCTCTCTGTGTAGACTTGGCTGTCCTGGACTCACTCTGTAGACCAGGCTGGCCTCGAACTCACAGCAATCCTCCTGCCTCTGCCTCCCAAGTGCTAGGATTAAAGGCATGTGCCACCATGTCTGGCCGAGAGATGAGGTTTTGTTTGTTTGTTTGTTTGTTTGTTTGAGACAGGGTTTCTCTTGTAGCCCTGGTTGTCTTAGACTCCCTTTAGAGACCAGGCTGGCCTGGAACTCACTGAGATCGCCTGCCTCTAACTTGCAAGTGCTGGGATCACAGGTGTGCACCACCGCTATGGACAGGTGGAGGTCAGTGTGATGAGTCCCTATGAGTTGGAAGGGTTCTGTGAGTTGGAATAAATGGGATATCTTTTTGTTTACTCATCCCACAGACATTTGCTGAGCTTGTAGTTATGCTGTGACTCTAGATAAGCACATACAGTGGTGTGGTTCTTGCTGTCCTGGAGCCTCCAGTCTGGTGGGGATGGGGCAGAGGAATGAAGGGGGGGGTATTCTGGCCCTAGATGGGTTTGCGTGTGAGTATCGTAAGGGTGTGTCTCTAGCAAGAAGGCTGTGGGGATGCTGGAATGGCGCACTTGTGGGAGAGGGCTGCGAGTGTGTGGATGGTTTGGGATGTGTGAGGGTTGGGTTTGTGACTGTCGTGAGCGTGCTGTAAGTGCAGAAGAGCATTTATGAAGGTATGGCAGGGCATTTCGAGTTGGGGCACATGTAGGGGTGTCTGCACCGGAATAAGCATGTGGGTATCCATGAGGGGTCGGAGGGTGTCTATGTTGTGTGCGCTGGGGGCATCGCTGGAGAACGGCAGTGTTTAAGGAGTGCTGGAGCTGTGCCGAACGTCCTCTGTAACTCAAGGATGTGCTGACCGTGTGTGGTAGCACTTGGGGCAGGCCATCTGCCCTCACCCTTCCATCTGCTACCCCATGGCAGCAGTGGCTCCTAGCATGGGGGTGGCTGAGAAGGCGCCCCAACAGAGTGTCCTGTATTTCTCTTTGAGGAAGAACTGAGAGAAAATGAAAGGAATTCAGGGAGGGGTGTGGGAGTGCAGTGCTGGGCTGGGGTTCAGTCCAACTGCCAGCTCCTCTTCCTGCCACCCTTCCCACACACCCAAGGGGCGTGCACTTCTCTGCCATTCAAAACACAGTAGCCTCACCTCAGGCTGCCTGGAGCCTTTGGGAGAGGGAGAAGGGAAGCTGTTTGCTTAGGGAGTGATTGGGACCTAAATACTCTTCACTAATGGTCCCTACCCACAGCTTCTCACACCTGTGCGTTCAGGTACACCTACTTGTACACTCAGCATCCCTGGGGCAGCTTCTCACTTGACTGAACTCTGGGGTGATGGGGGTTCCTCAGAGATGTCTGGGTGGCATCCTGTACCCATGTTTCGTGAAGTTAGGAGCTGGTGATGGCAGGTGACGGGGAGGGATGGTCCTTGGAGCCGGCTGGGGCTGGCCTTACCAGCTCCACCTCCTGCAGGCTTTGAAGCGGAAGCCAGATTTGTTCCTGTGTGAGAGATTGGATGTCAAAGCTGTGTTCCAGTGTGGTAAGTGGGGCCAAGTGGAAAGGCGGGCCTGGGCTTCCCCTGCCACTGCGAGGCCCCTTCTGACTTAACCTCCACTTCTCCCACAGCTGTGCTGGCCCTCAAGTTCCCTGAGGCACCTACCGTCAAGGCCTCCTGTGGTTTCTTTGTGAGTCCCACGCAGACCCTTGACTCCCCTTGGGACTCAGATGGTAGGGGCGTGGTGTGCAGGGAGAGGTGGGGAGGAGCTGGGTTGACAGGCTTCTCTTCTGCAGACGGAGCTACTGCCTCGGTGTGGGGAAATAGAACCTGTGGGGAAAGTGGTACAGGAAGATGGCCGCGTGCTGCTCATAGCAGTGCTGGAGGTGAGCTGGAGTAAGTGGTGGGTTGGGTGTGGGGAGCTCTTCCCTGCTGAGGCAACTGGGATTGCGGGGGAGGGGCGAGTCTTGGGTTTCCTAAGCTCTCTGACTCTGTTTCTCCCACGATTAAATGTCTGAGCATTGCTTGCCACGAGGATCAGCTAGCTCTCAAAAGACAGTGCTCACTTACACAGCTTGGCTATGGATGTGCCCCAGAGAGCCCGCAACATGTCTAGGCCTCCTTGCTACATAGGAGAAAGGTCTGCTGTACTGAGAACCCCTCTTCCTCAGGCCATTGGGGGCCAGGCCTCCCGCAGCCTCATGGACTGCTTTGCCGACATCCTGTTCGCCCTGAACAAACACTGCTTTAGCCTCCTGAGCATGTGGATCAAGGAGGCACTACAGCCACCTGGATTCCCATCTGCCCGGCTCAGCACTGAGCAGAAGGACACCTTCAGCCAGCAGATCCTCCGGTGAGCAGAGCTGGTGTGGGCCTGAACCCGGGTATGGAGGTGCCGGTGCGGCAGACGATGCTAATATACTCTCCCTTCCCTCCCCCAGTGAGCGGGTGAACAAGAGAAGGGTGAAGGAGATGGTGAAGGAGTTTACACTACTGTGCCGGGGGCTACATGGCACAGACTACACAGCTGACTACTGAGGGACACCTGTGTCCCACTCACCCCTTCACACCCTTTCCTACTCCCAAAGAGTAAACTGGACTCTCACTGCTGCCTCTGCTTCCTTTCTGCTTCCACCATCGCCTAACTGGACCCAAGCTTGACGGAAGAATGGAAGGATGCTTGGACCTAGGCCTTGATTAAGAATAGTGGGGAAGCCAGGTGTGGCGGCAGACACCTTTAATCCCAGCACTCGGGAGGCAGAGGCAGGCGGATCGCTGTGAGTTCGAGGCCAGCCTGGTCTACAAAGTGAGTCCAAGACAGCCAAGGCTATACAGAGAAACCCTGTCTCAAAAAACAAAAACAAACAAACAAAAGAATAGTGGGGACACAGAATGGGTGCAGTTGCACACACCTTTAACCCCTGCACTTGGGAGGCAGATGCAGGCTCATCTCTGTGAATTCAAGGACAGCCTGGTCTACACAGTAAGCTCCAGGGCAGGATGTCCAGAGCTAAATAGTGAGACCCTGACTTCAAGCAAACAAGGCAGAATGGTGGGAACACCTAGCTCACAGGGTAGGCACTACTGCCCAAGCTGCCTGGCCTGAAACCAAACACTGCCCTCCCTTGCTCCCAGGATGAGAGACTACTGTAGCATCCGTAACCCACAAATGCTCCTGTTAGACTCTTGCAGACATTTAATCTACAATGCTGAATCCTGGGTCCCTGGTTCTAGGCCAAACAAAGGCTGACCCCATTCATAGCTACCTAGTGTTCAGTAGAAAATGGGTGAGGATAACCTAGTGGTGTGGCACACGCCTTTAATCCCAGCACTCAAGGCAGAGGCAGGTGGATCTCAATGAGTTTGAGGCCAGCCTGGTCTATAAAGAGCGTTTCAGGACAGCCAGGGCTACACAGAGAAACCCTGTCTTTTGAAAAACCAAAAGGAAAAAAAGAAAATGGGTGAGGAAGGCTGTGTGGAGGAAGTTGTATTTCTGATGAGAGTATGGGCCTTCAGGATCCACTTGGAGTATGAGAAGAAATGAAACAGAGATTTGATTTCCAGGATGGATGTGTGGTAGGGTATTTTATTTTTGTTTACATTTATGTTTATATTTTTAGGAAAAATATTGAGTACATTGCAAGTGGACAGAGAGCTGGGCTGTAATTAGTGTACTAGTGTGCCGCCTACACTCTGATAAGGTGTTTAAGAACATCTGAACTTGCATATGGTCAAGAGGGCTGTAGAACGTAGGGTGGGGTGAGGTGAGCTGGAATGCCTTTCAGCCCCTACAGGAAGAGTAAGTATTACCTAACATTGCCTGTGGACCCCTAGCTCTGCCCTCTTAGGACCTCTTATGTAGATGAGCTGGGCTCATCAGGACCACGGACAGCGCCTGGCTGCTGGACTCTTAACTTTCTCTCAGCCCTGCCTTTCTGGTTCCCAGTCAGTAAGAAAGGAGCTGAGTTCACCCCACTGCCATCTGTGACACCTGAATCCATTTGATGGAGTAACTGCATCCCAGTCCTCTGTTCTTTTCCCAGCTTTTGTACTGATTCTGTCATTCATTTTCATCCAGTGGCTTCCTGAGCCAGCTAGGTTCAGTCTCTTCCACAGTATCATTTATCACCCAACTCCTCAGTCCCAATTAAAAACAAATTATGTGTATGTGTGTATGCCTGAATTTGTCTGCACACCACATGAGTATAGTTACCTGCAGGTATTAGAAAAGGGATCTCCTAGAACAAGTTACAAACGGGTATGAGCCACCATGTGGTGCTGGTAACTGAACCTAGTTCTCTGCAAAAACAGCAATGTGTGCTGTTAGCCACTGAACCGTTTCTCCACCCGTCTCCATCAGGCCCGTTCTTATAGTACTTATTTCTCTGCTCTCTTGGAGGATACAGAGATAGTAATCCACATGCTTTTAGACCCCTCCCCCCGAGACAGGGTTTCTCTGTGTAGCCAGTCTTGGCTTCCCTGGACTCGCTTTGTAGACCAGGCTGGCCTCGAACTCACAGAGATCTGCCTATTTTCAATCCTTTTTCTGTCCTCTCCCATCTCTCCTCATGTATATAAGGTAGGAGAATGTAGGGTCTAGAGCTGGGGATGTAGCTCAGCAGTAGAGTTGCATGAGACCCAGGTTCAGTCCCACGGAGGTGGGGAGAGAGTACATTAGCAGACCTGGTTTTAATTTTGTTTCCTTATCTATCAAATGGGATAATTCTTGCCCCTAAGAATGTGGTGCTTGAGCCAGGCTTGATGGTGCACGCCTTTGATCCCAGCACTTGGGAGGCAGAGGCAGGTGGGTCGCTGTGAATTCGAGGCCAGCCTGATCTACAAAGTGAGTCTAGGACAGCCAAGGCTACACAAAGAAATCCTGTCTCAAAAAAACAAAACAAAAAAAGAATTGGCGCCTGATGAACTTAGCAAGGCTCAGTGTCTGACTGGCAGACTGTGAGGTGTGAGGATAACAACACGTGGGATATGCAAGGACTAGTTTGTAAAGTTATAACGACCCTTGGGACAATCCTTCAGCTGACAAGGTAAAGAGCATAGAGACAGTCCTATGAAGCCTGGTGATAAGTGTCCACCCACAAATATTCAAACCCTAACAGTGGGCACTGAGTTAGAAATTACACAGTGCTGGGAGTCCCAGCATCAGTTACACTGCAGAACCCTGTCGCAAATTATGGGACCCCATGAGATGGTTTGGTGGGTTAGGGAGTTGGATGGTCAAGAACCCCTTCTCTTACCATATGTATACATGTGTGCACGTGCACGCACGCACATGTTTAAAACAAACTTCACTGCACAGAAGATGCTTAATGTGACCAGTATATAGAACCTGCTCACGCTGAATTAGTGGCTTAGGAAGCTGATGTTACCCAGGTTCTCCTGAAAGTACCAGGAGGGAGCTGCAGCCAGTGGAACCACAACACCCACAAGGCTTTGCGGCACTTCCGATTGGTCCTGAGTGCGAGGCTGGTGATTGGTTGTCTGAGGGCACTCCTTGAACCCGGAAGTAATCTCCGTAGGCCCATGTGTAGTGGAGGACCGGGAGTTTGGAAGCGTACAGTGTCGATCCTAGGGCTCATGGACGGGTTGGTCACGATCCACAAACAAAACTGCTCTGACTTTGAGGACTATTGAGGGCGCAACTGCATCGTGCCCGATGGAGACTACGTTCAGCAGCCCCGCGGAGGCGGCCCTGCAACGGGAGGCGGGCGTCCCTGCACTGTTGACCCCTCGGGAAGACCTCGACCGAGTATACGAGCTGGAGCGAGTCACGAAATTTGTCTGCGACTTAGGGTGTCAGCGGGTGAGGGTCGACATAGGGCTCCCCTCTGGGCATGGGTTGCGGGCTTGGGATCTTGGGTGCTATGTGAGAACTGGTGGGTTGAGGAAATTGGAGTCTGCCCATGTTGCACGGACCACCCATTCCGTGGGGCTGAGTGTCCCCCAGGAAGTAGGGGCTTGGAAATTTGCGTGTTTCTTTTGAGGCGCTTGGTGGAGGGGTGAGGTTTTTGCTGACCTTATGGCTTGCGCTTGCAGGTGGCCTTGCAGTTCCCTGACCAGTTACTGGGCGATGCTGGGGCGGTGGCTGCCCGGCTAGAGGAAGTCACAGGGTCTAAGATGTTCATTTTAGGGGACACAGCTTATGGCAGGTATGAACTCGTGCTGAGAATAAGTGGTCAAGCTGGGTGTGGTGGTGCATGCCTTTAATCCCAGCACTCGGGAGGCAGAGGCAGGTGCATCGCTGTGAGTTCGAGGCCAGCCTGGTCTGCAAAGTGAGTCTAGGACAGTCATGACTGCATAGAGAAACCCTGTCTCAAAAAAAAGTGGTCAAGTTATGAGGAAGGAAACTTGCGCCTTGTGGGGTTTCCCTGCACATAGTGACTACCTCCACTGTCCGTGTTCGCATGATGAGAAACTCCTGGTGCCAGCTCCCCTCAGTGACAGTGAATTTCCTAACATGTCACCGTTTTCTCTGCTGGTCACATTCCCTCTAGATGACAACTCTCTCCAGGTAGGAAATGCCTACCTCTCACCAATGCTCTCTCCCTGCAGCTGCTGTGTGGATGTGCTGGGTGCTGAGCAGGCGGGAGCGCAAGCCCTTATACACTTTGGCCCTGCCTGCTTAAGCCCCCCAGCCCGCCTGCTGCCCATCACCTTTGTCCTTGGTCAGCGTCCTGTTGCCTTAGAGCTCTGTGCAAAGGCCTTTGAAGCCCAGAACCCAGATACCACAGCACCGGTAGTACTGCTGAGTGAGCCAGCTTGTGCCCACGCCCTAGGTGAGAAATTACACCTGTGAGGGAAGGAGGGGGTAAGCCCGTAGAGCTCTTGCCTAGCTAGCTTGTGCTTTAGGGTCATATTTAGGCACCTGGATGAGAGACACCTCCTACTCTGCCGGACTTCGACTCTGATACCACCTCCTCTTTCAGAGGCGTTGGCCACCCTCCTGCGCCCAAAGTACCAAGATCTACTCATCGCCAGCCCAGCTCTTCCCCTGCCAGCGGAGTCCCCAAGCTCACAGCCCGAGTCCCTGGAGCGTTTCGGACGCCGCTTCCCCCTGAGCCCAGGAAGACATCTGGAAGAATATGGTGCCTTCTATGTGGGGGGTTCTCAAGCAAGCTCTGACCCCAGCCTTGATCCAGATCTGAGCAGACTGCTTTTGGGGTGGGCACCAGGACAGCCCTTCATTTCCTGTTGTCCAGACACAGGACAGACACAAGACCAGGGTGCGCAGGCTGGGCGGCTACGAGCGCGAAGACTGTATCTTGTAGAGAGGGCCAGGGATGCCCGTGTGGTAGGGCTGCTGGCAGGTACATTAGGTGTGGCTCAACACCGTGAGGCCCTGGCACACCTGCGGAAACTGACTGAAGCTGCTGGAAAATGTAGCTATGTGTTGGCCCTGGGGAGGCCCACACCTGCCAAGCTTGCCAACTTCCCCGAGATGGATGTCTTTGTGCTGTTGTCCTGTCCCCTGGGAGCCCTCGCTCCCCAGCCTTCAGGTGGCTTCTTGCGGCCTGTGTTGACACCATGTGAACTGGAGGCTGCCTGTAACCCTGCCTGGCCACCTCCAGGCCTCGCTCCCCACCTCACACATTATGCAGAGCTGCTGCCTGGTGAGTGGTGGGGGCCGCAGTCTCGGCTTGAAAGTTGGGGCTTGGAGTTGAGGAACCAGAACAGCTTTCTTTTCTCCTTCCGTGTCAGGTTCTCCCTTCCATGTGCCACTCCCGCCACCCGAGTCAGAGTTGTGGGACACCCCAGATGTGTCGCTCATCTCTGGGGAGCTCCGACCACCACCTTCTTGGAAGTCACCGAGTGACACTGGATGTTCGGCCCTAACTCCAAGGCCCCAGCTGGAGCTGGCTGAGAGCAGCCCCGCAGGTAAGCATGCAAATAGCTGCCCGCTGCTGGATGCTTGTCCAGGCCCGGCCCACACAGCTTGTTCTCTCTCTCTCTCTCTCTCTCTCTCTCTCTCTCTCTCTCTCTCTAGCGTCGTTCCTTAGCTCCCGGAGCTGGCAGGGGCTGGAGCCCCGCTTGGGCCAGACACCAGTGAAAGAAGCCGTCAGTGGAAGACGAGGGATCGCCATTGCCTATGAGGATGAGGGGAGCAGCTCATACCATGTGAGGCCAGAGTCGGAGGGCGTTAAGACTGCTGGGACTTGTGCTCCCTGAACCAGCTTCTCGTCCTCTCGCAATGGTACTTGAGGCCTGGGCAGGGGGAGTGCAGGTGGCTCCTCCCTGCGGAGCAGCCTAGCCTGTCCTGGTCCTGGCTCAGCACACAGTAGTGCAGTAACTGCCGGTTTGGTGGTGGGAGTGAGGAGCCCCAGGGCTTGTTTGGGACTGTGGCTCATCCCAGCCCCTGGTGTGAGGAGGTAGTTCAGCCCTTGTTGCGGGCGGTGGGTGGCGGGGGGAGGGCAGGAGTTGGATGACCTAGACCAGGGCTCTTCCACTGTTGACATGTTGGGTAGAGTCATTCTTTACCGCAGAGGCTATTCTGTATATGGTAGGATGTTTGGCTTCAGCTGACAGGAACGTCCCCCCCCCCCCCCAGCTATGGCAACCCAGATTATCTCCAGATGTTGGCAGATGCCTATCACTGCTCCTAATTGAGAACCGCTGGTCTAGACCTGCACTGTCCAAGAAAGTCTTCACTAGACACAGGGCTTCTGTGATTTAAAGTGGACGAGAACCTCAGTTTCCCAGTCACATTTCAGGCATTCGCACGGCTGCACGTGGACTTCGGAGGACAGCTCCGTCTCAGCACAAAGTTCTGCTGGACAGTGCTGGGCTACACTGGCTCAGACTAGTTTCTTGGGGACACCAAAGAAACTGAAATAAATGGAATGCTTTTTCTGTTTCTTTTTATTCACCAAATAAACCTTGGTTCTACACAGTTCCTGTGGATGGATATGTTATATTTAATCAGATTTCTGTCCTCAAAATGTGGTTGGGAGGAAATTGTGAGCCCATGAAACCGAACGGTATGCGAAGAAGGGCGCCCCAGGGACAGCTGGACCCCATGGCAGGCTCCTGAAGGGGACTCGAGAGGCGTCCCAGACAGGGGAGTCCTAAGCTGGATCTTATAAAGAAAAAGTATTATCAGACTAAAAGGCATGAAAAGAATATTTGGGCCTAACCACAGACGGAATTCAGTCACCATGGTGCTGTAAGACTGAGACCTCCAGAGAGATCTCTAGTCTATACCTGGAGTCCCCAGAGAGAAACGGAGTCCAATGTTGGTGCAATATGCACAGGAATTTTATTGAGTTGGTGCACATCAAGGTCTGACAAGCTCTTTCAAGCTGCAGACCTTGAAAAGCAGGCGCAAGTGCGTTTTTTTTTTTAAGGTTTTATTTATTATGTATACAGTATGCATCAGATCACATTATAGATGGTTGTGAGCCACCATGTGGTTTCTGGGAATTGAACTCAGGACCTCTGGAAGAACAGTCAGTGCTCTTAACCCCTGAGCCATTTCTCCAGCCCAGCAAGTGCTTTTTATATCTTTTTGCAAAGGCAGAATTTAGCAGGCTAGCTAGGAGGGGTAAGTACATTCCAGGGGTAGTGGAATATTTTTAGATACAGCTGGACCCTCAGCGTAGGCTGGCTGGCCTTAGTCAAGCTGGACCCTCAGCACAGGCTGGCTGGCCTTGAGTCAAGCTGGACCCTACATGGGGGCCAAATAGCTACAGAACACACGTAGTGATTTGATATTGATACCTTGGTTCAATATCAATATTGCTTCCTGGACTCTCTAGTGGGCACCTCAACCTAAGTAGAGTTACGGAGGGCTGGAGGTGTAGCTTTTAGGGTGCTGGCCCATGGTAGAATATGAGGTATTAGGGGCCTGGGAATGTAGCTCTGTGTTAGTGCTTGCTTTACATGCTGTAGGATTCTAAGGATTTTCTCTTCTGGCCCGAGCGTACTAGGAACTGCAGGGCATTTCAACAGGAGAATGGCATGGCCTTATAAGGATCGCCTGGGTCAGGTGTGCGCCTTTAATCCCTGCACTCACTTGGGAGGTAGAGGCAGGTGGATCGCTGAGTGTTCGAGGCCAGCCTGGTCTACAAAGCGAGTCCAGGACAGCCAAGGCTACACAGAAACCCTGTCTCCAAAAACAAAAAAAGGCTACGTGGGCATCATGGGAGTTCACAGCTGGCACTCCAGCCTGCCTCTGGCTTAGGAAAGGCAACCTAGAAGAATGACCTCTGATGACCAGCAGACCACGAAATCCTGCTTCAAGCAGAGGGAACATTCCAGTGCCTTCCTAGAACTACATAGGACTAGAACAGACTAGAAGGATCTGCACTGGTTAGAGAATAAACTGGGAGTCCACGGGCAAGTTAGGGAACAGCGCAGTGCAGAGCCGGTACCTGTCTCGACGAGCGCCCCGCGAGACTACAACCACCACAGTGCTCGGCGGCACGACGTCACCCGCAGCCGGGTCCACAGGCAGCCAGCCACCGTGCGCAGGGGGGTCACGTGGAGACTGCGCGTCACATGCGCCGGTCAGGTGGCGCTGAGGGGCGGGCCAACAGACTGCGGGGCGGACGGTGGACGCGGTCGAGCTCAGGTCCCACCGATCCGACCCCCGCCGTCGCTGCCACCATGACGGGGCTGGCGCTGCTCTACACCGGGATCTTTGTGGCCTTCTGGGCCTGCATGATCGTCGTGGGTGAGCGGGGCCTGGGCGGGCCAAGCTGGCCAGCTGGGGCGGGGGCAGATGGCAGGTGGCAGCCGGAGCCCGCCCAGCACGGAGCCCTCCCGCGACGGAGGACGGCGGCCCCGGGCTGCGAGAGCCACACTGGCCTTTCCAGGGTCGTGACCGCCGGCTCCCTCTCGCCTAGGAGCTGCAGACTTGGGCGCCCCGCTTCCTCTTTTTCCTCCTTGCCCTCCCCCCTTCACAGCTTGTTGGGTAAACAGCGAGTGGGCCGGCGGGATCTGGCGCGGCCTGGGCGCAACGCCTGTTCTCTCCTGCTTGTGGAGGGGCTTGGTGTCATTGAAGACCGGTTATCTAGGGAGTGACCAAAAAAAAAAAAAAAAAAAAATGGAGGCCTGGGCGGAGGTGCTGTTCGCTCCGGGACTTTCACTTGTCTAATTAGATGTAGGTTGCGGAGCAGTGTTTCTCTTAAGTTGGAGGATGTGTCTGAAAAGAGCAGCCCTTAACTCCTTTCCTCATTTGCTGCAGGAATCTGCTACACCATTTTTGACCTGGGCTTCCGCTTTGATGTAGCATGGTAAGGGAGGGCACGGAGAGGATTCTCCGAGGAGCCCCTCTTCTCTTCTGTAGTCTGAGCCCAGCTCGCTCGCGCTCTCGCTCTCTCTCTCTCTCTCTCACACACACACACACACTGGGGAATATGAAATCTATTAATGTAGCATCCAGGGACTGGTGGGCTGAAACTGGGTGGCAGCCGAGTTTAGTGTGGTCTCCCTACCCCTGCCCGTTCCTGACCACAGCCGAGTCACTTTTATCCGTGTTCCCACACCAGGTTCCTGACTGAAACTTCCCCCTTCATGTGGTCAAATCTGGGCATTGGCCTAGCAATCTCTCTGTCTGTGGTTGGAGCAGCCTGGTGAGTGTTGGGGTGCTGGGACCAGTCGGAGGGGCAGTGGGAGCAGGTGGTGGCATCACTAGGTTCCCTTTTTTTGTTTCTTTTTTTGGAGACAGGGTTTCCCTCTGTAGTCCTGGCTGTCCTGGACTTTGTAGATCAGGCTGCCCTCGAACTCAGAGATCCATCTGCCTCTGCCTCTGCGAGTGCTGGGATTACAGGCGTGTGACACTGCACCCAACTATCGCTGGGGTCCTAATAATCCTGATGACCATGACTACTTGTGTTCCTTTTCTTATCCTTCCACCAGGGGCATCTATATTACTGGCTCTTCCATCCTTGGGGGTGGAGTCAAGGCCCCCAGAATCAAGACCAAGAACTTGGTTAGGTGAGTATAAGGGCTTTTCTCTGTCAAACCCAGCTGTGGTGGAGGACTGATGACATATACGGTGACCAGTCTCATCGCAGCGTGCATGTGAGTCAAGGAAAGTTGGCTGGGGATTTTCTGAATGGCTGATTTCCTTCTCCTCTCTTTTCTCCACCCCTCCCCCACCCCCACCCCCCACCCCCCATTTACCATTACTGTTGCCAGCATTATCTTCTGTGAAGCTGTGGCCATCTATGGCATCATCATGGCCATTGTCATTAGCAACATGGCTGAGGTAAGGAGACGCCAAGAGGAGATAGGCATCCATTGATACGGTCTACGCTTTGCCTAATGATTGGAGGGGAGAGAAGGTAGGTGCGTTAAGGGATGGCTTCTGGTGACTTGGCTTTGTCCTCCCCAGCCTTTCAGTGCTACTGACCCCAAGGCCATTGGCCATCGAAACTATCATGCAGGTAAGTGGACAGCCAAAATGCTTGGTCTTGCCCGGCATGGTGGTAGGGGCCTTTAATCCCAGCACTGGGAGGCGGCAGCAGGCAGTGAGTTGAGGCCAGCCAGCACTACATAGCTCCATAGTGAGAAACATTGGCCACGTACTTGTACGTGTCCAGGTTTACACACCTGCTCCTTTTATACTCCGCTGCTTTAGTCCACTTTGCAGTGTTGGGGTGGGATTGGCCCCCTTGGCCCGTTCTGGACACTTCATTCGTCTCCTGTGCTTGCCTTGGCCTCACTTGAGCTGCTTTTTATCCTCCAGGCTACTCCATGTTTGGGGCTGGCCTCACAGTCGGACTGTCCAACCTGTTTTGTGGAGTCTGTGTGGGCATCGTGGGCAGTGGGGCCGCCCTGGCGGATGCACAGAACCCCAGCCTCTTTGTAAAGATTCTCATCGTGGAGATCTTTGGCAGTGCCATTGGCCTCTTTGGAGTCATTGTGGCAATCCTTCAGGTGCTGGATCCACCCCCGCCCCACCCCACTTCCCATCCCCATCCCTGGAGCTCTGGCCTTTTTGTCCTTGTACCCAGCCCAACCTTACTCAGCTTTAGAGGAATAGAAGTGCCTCCCTTCTTTACCCATAACAGTGGAAACCCTTCTCATCTCTCGGTTCCCTCGTCATTGTTGCCTTATATGCACATATCTCTTCTTTAGTCTCTTTGCATCTTTTCCCTCCCTGCTGTCTCTAGAAACGTCTTCTTTGTGATATATCCTGGGTTGGTGTCTGTGTCAGTCTAACGTGACGTGTTCCTCTTAGGGTCTGCGTGCATATGTCTGGGAAAGGATACCAGAATAGCATGTCTGAATTGTGCATTTGGTCACAGTGTGTGGGTCTGTGACCTAAATGGCCACCTGAAGGTTGTCTGGGTTGGCCCTTGGGGACACTGGCACTCTCCATGTGGGACTTGTCTTTGCTGTACAACTGAACTCCTTTGTCACTGGGCATGTCTGTCTGTCGTGGTGTGTCTGTCCTTGTATAGTCATCCATCTGTGGCCTGTATCCACCCACTGGCTTGCGGGTTCTGATCTTGTCACTTTATCACTGTCCCTGCCTGACTTGTCCTGTTCTTCTTTTGCAGACCTCCAGAGTGAAGATGGGTGACTAGACGGGGTGTCTGGTGGGGCCGTGCCCGCTGTTATTTATTGCTGGTTTCCTGGGACAGCTGGAGCTGTGTCCCTTAGCCTTTCCGGGGCTTGGCGTTCAGGGCCCTCCTGCACTCACCTCTTGCTGCCTGTTGACTTTGGAGGCACTGCAGTCCAGACTGAACCCCAGTGTGCGGAGCAGGCTGCTGATGGTGCCTCTGTGCACCTGTGCATCCGATTCTCCCACACCCCCATCCAGCCCATCTTCCTAGTGTTCATGAAATAAACTTGGTGTTTGTCCCAGTCAATGAGGCTTCTGTTGGCCCTTTGCGACACCTCTCACCGAGGAAGGGTAGGGTCTGTGCACTCACTCCAACCTCTTCTAACTTTCTGTCACTGCTCTGGACAGTGCTGACTGCTGGGGGGGGGGGGGGGAATGCTAGGCAGACTAGGTGCAGGAGCCTCTTCCTGGAAGTCTGGACTCTAGGATCTTGCTAGTCCTACGGCCTTGATCCCTGTGCACTAGACCCAAACTCACTACAGCTAATTAGCTCTCCTCGCAGGCTTAACATTGCTGAAACTCCCTACACCTGGGTCTTGCTAGAGCCTAATTTTTACTTCTCTTGATAGTCCTGAATGAACACCTAAGCCGTTCCAGAACCGTCTTCTCTGGTCTCAATCCCTGCTGCCCTGTTCAGCTCCACCCATTCCTATCCAATTCTGGATTTCCTCCCCCTAATCTCATCCAACATGCTTTTAACCCAGACGTCAATTTCCGTCAACATCGTTAAGGGTCTTACCAAGCAGTCAGCCCTAGTTGACTGACCTTGAATCTGAATCATGCCCCCATGAAAGAGTTGGTAAGGCCTTAACCCCGTGTCTGAGTCGCCCACTAGCCACACCCGGTCCCAACTACCTGAAGGGCCTAGCCATGCAGCTCCTGGCCTCTTTCCAATCCCAAGGCAAGCTGGTGGAGAAACCTGATGGATTCCTGCGCCCCTCCAGGGTCTCGGCTCTCCCCGCCGGCTGGGCCGCGCAGGGCCAACGGCAGGGGCGGGCGGCGGAGCGGCGCGCGGCGCGTGCGGGCGCGCTGGAGGCGGGGGCCGCGGGGGCGCGCGCGCGGGCGCGCCGGCCTGGCTTGCCCCTCCGAGGAGCCGTAGCGCGGGAGGGAGGCGGCAGTGCAGTGGTCCGTCGGTCCGCCGGTCCGTGGGTCTGCCCGGCCCCGCCCTGCCTCCCGGGGCGGCTCGGCTCCATGGCCCGCGGCGGCGGCGGCGGGAGGTGGCCGGGGGGCCGCGGGGACCGCTGACCGGGCTGTGGGGCCGGGCCATGGGGGACAGAGCGGTCCGCAGCTGCCGGAGCCGGGATCCCTACCCGAGCTGGAACGGAGCTCCCTGCTGAGCCCCGAGCGCTGGGTGAGAGGAGGGCGCGCGCGGCCCCCAACCCAAGGCCCCGACATTCCAGACCCGGTCCCGCTAGGGGGCCGCCCGCGCGCCGCCCCAGATCCCAGCCCAGGACCCGGTGAGCGAGGCGCCAGCGCTGTCCCCGGCCTGGCTGCACCCCACCCTACCCCCATCCCGCTAGCCTCCCGGGCTCCTGCATCCGCCCCCAACCGGCCTCCCTCATTGTCCTCGCTCGCCCCGGCCTTGTGTCTCGCAGAGGCGCTCGGGCCCCTGCCCCACATCCACATCCCCCACTGCATGCACCCCTCCCCAGGGCTCCACACCCACCTGTCCTCTGCTGCCTCCCCCGTCCCGGGGTGCCACGTGTTCAACCTCCCAGCCCCGCCCAGACGCACCCCCTCAGCCTGACCCAGAGCCCCTGCCCTGGAGGGAGGGGTGGGAGTACTTGCACGTGGGTCTGGGTGTATGGGTGAGCTTGTATAAGTCTGGGAGCCGCGGTTTGTTGATGTATGTGGCTCATGTGTTACTGTCACCCCAAGTGTGCCTGGCTCTATATGTAGGTCTCTGTGTGCCCTTTGAGTGTGGGTGCCTACTGCTGGTCCTAAAGCTGCCTTTGCGATCCTGTGTTATGTTGGAGATAGTCTGTTCTCAGGAACATTGCCAGAAGTGTTTGTTGTCCTTTTGAAAACTACAGTGGAGGCCTGGCCCACGCAAGGGCCCTTCTGTCTCCACCTCTGCCACCCTAAGAACTTTACTCCTCCAGGGTCCAAGCGTACACCATTTCAGGACTCAGAAATAGCTTGGCTAATGAGGCTCCAGAGCTAGCGTGAGCTCTTAGGTGAGGGCTATCAATTGCTTGCCTGGTACTGTATTTTCACCCATTGTTCCAGGGAGAACGCCCTCTCCATTTTCTGGCCCCCCCACCCCACCCCTTAGATGCTGAAGGCCCCTTCTCAGCCTGGTCCCAGTTGGCCAGGCCTGCTTGCTGATGGAACCTGAATATCCAAACCAGCCATGTGTCTAAATGACTTCCCATTACGGCCCCTTGGTAGGAAGGACTAAATGAAGCCACAGTATAAAGCCTTCCTTCATGACAGCCACAGCTGCTCAGTAGGTGATCCATTCCCTAACCATGTGGCCTGTATTGAGTCGATCTTGTGAGGAAGCCGGCCTCTGGGGAGCCCAGGTGGAGCCTATAGATAAACGTGGTTCGGTGCTGAGGCGCAGGCCTTGTGTAATCGAGTTCACCTGTCTGTACCGCAGCGGGTGTGCGAATACGGAGCCGTACAGCGAGGGTTTACGTGTGTGGATAAGTGGCTTAGTGTTCGGGGTGTGTCTAAGATAGCAGAAACCCCGCTTGCCAGTGACTGTTGGTGTCTTTGCAAGCAGAATGCAAACAAGTTCATGAGAGGTATATACAAAGTGTACGCAGGGGTCTGTGAGTGGGCGGCCGAGTAGAAAGCAGCTAGGTAGCCTTACCTGTCCTGTGCTGACCGCCGATCTGTTTCTCTTCCCCTTGCTCAGGCTGCCAGCCGGATGCTTGGGCCCATTGGGCCAGCCATTGGCCACCTGCGGGATGAGCAGACTGCTGGGGGGGACGCTGGAGCGGGTCTGCAAGGCTGTGCTCCTTCTGTGCGTGCTGCACTTCCTGGTGGCCGTCATCCTCTACTTTGACGTCTACGCCCAGCACCTGGCCTTTTTCAGTCGCTTCAGTACCCGAAGCCCAGCCCATGCCCTGTACCCTGCGGCCAGCAGCAGTACCAACTGCTCTCGGCCCAACGCCACTGCCGCTAGCTCCGGGCTTCCTCAAGTGCCCAGTGCCAGGCCGGGCCCCACGGCCCCAGTCATCCCGCCCTGTCCTGACGTGCCGCCCGGTCTTGGTGAGCCTGTAGAGTAGGGTCTACCTGGTTGTTGTTGTAGGGGTGGGGAGAGACTCCTACCAGTGTGACTAGGGAGTTGGCGCGCTGAACCATGGGGGCACCAAGGCTCCAGGTCTATTGAAAAAAAAAAAAAGGGCGATTCCTGGGGCTCTGTCGCCCACTCCCAGGTGGCTAGTGTCCCTGGATTCTGGCAAAGGCCCTGACTCTTGACACTGTCCTGCCTGCAGTGGGCCGAGTGGTCATCGAGTTCACCTCACCCATGCCTCTGGAGCGGGTGCAGAGGGAGAACCCAGGCGTGCTATTGGGCGGCCGCTATACACCACCTGACTGCACCCCAGCCCAAACGGTGGCAGTCATCATCCCCTTTAGACACCGGGAGCACCACCTACGCTATTGGCTCCACTATCTGCACCCCATGTTGAGGCGGCAGCGGCTGCGCTACGGTATCTATGTCATCAACCAGGTGCGTGGTCTGTGGTCCTTGGCTGAGCGCTAGCCAGCATCAAGGAACTCACATGCACCTGTGGCTGTGCCTGCTCAGGGATGTGGGAGCCCTCCCCCTGCCCCCCCCCCCATGCCTGTTGGTGGGCACGTGGGGCTGGAGAAATCTGTGGGTCCTCACGTGTTCGTGGTCGTGTGAGTCGACATAGACTGGGGACTACGTGTCTGCCAGTGAACACAGGAAGGTTAGAGTGGGAGGGTATGGACATATAAATGTTAGCATGGACTCGGTGTACATAGGTTGTTTCCACATCTCTTTGGCATCTAGCACTGTAGAATTGAAGAGATGTTAAAACAAAGGTGGTAGAGGCCTAGTGTGCACCAAGTAGGAGGCAGTGTTGGGGGCCTTGAGGAGAGGGAGATTTAGACTCTGAAAGATAACGTGAACCCTGAAACCGTAAGTTGCTTACGCATCTAAGCCCTGGCTAGAACCGTCACTGGGTCTCAGAGAGGACCTTATGCGTACTCTCTCTGCCCCCTGGAGCATTCAGGAGGAAGGGGTATGGTTGGATTGGAGCATGGGCGGTGGGAACCTGGTCCAGGTGCCTGCACTGGCAGACACAGCCGGCAGCGGGAGGAGGCGACCCTTCTAGGAAGAGGAGCCTAGAAGGCCAGAGCTTACTGGGAGAACTGATCTCTGTGTTTAGGACCTATTGACTAAGGGGTGGAATTCAGCATACAGGCTGGGTAGCAACAGTAGGCCAGAGGTGGGGCCGGGGCAGGGGTGGGGGGTGGGGGGGAGGAGACGGCATGAGGACAAGCTTGAGACATGTGTCTGGCAGTTGGAGTCTAGCCTGAGCTGGTGGGGCGCCATTGTGTGAAGTAGGGGTAACCTGTGTGTGTCTGTGTGTGTGTGTGTGTGTGTGTGTGTGTGTGTGTGTGTGTGTGTGTATGTTGCTGTGATGAGTGTGAAGAATGGAGGGAGGGGTTGCCTAGAAGCAGTGTGACCAATTAGGAAGAGATTACAGCAGCCAGAAAAGAGCTGGTGAATGGGCTTATGGGTGGAGTCAAAGGGTGGGAAGAAAAGAGATGTGGAAACAAAGCAAGGGTTTTAGTCTTGGCTGATGGCCACACCTGTGAGAGGGATGGGGACCACAGGAGCTAGGCCATATCAGGAGGAGAGTGACAGGATGCTGTCTTGTCTGGGATGATAGACTGGAGAAGTGGGGGGGGAGGGCCTTGTGCAGGCAGTCAGATGTAAGTCTGGGCCTAGGAGGGACATCTGTCGGGGGTCTGGAAACACTAGGATGTAGGCAATTCTTCAGTTTTAGTTTGGTTTGTTTGTTTTGGTTATTTGTTTGTTGTTGGTTTGGTTTGGTTTGGTTTTTTGAGACAGGATTTCTCTGTGTAGCCTTGGCTGTCCTAGACTCTCTTTGTAGACCAGGCTGGCCTCGAACTCACAGCGATCCACCTGCCTCTGCCTCCTGAGTGCTGGGATTAAAGGTGTGCGCCACTACGCCTGACTTGTCCGGCTCAGCCTTTTTTGTTTGTTTGCTTTTGGTTTTTTGAGATAGGGTTTCTCTGTGTAGCCTTGGCTGTTCTGGACTCGCTTTGTAGACCAGGCTGGCCTCGAACTCACAGCGATCCACCTGCCTTTGCCTCCCAAGTGCTAGGATTAAAGACATGTGCCACCACGCCTGGCAGGCAATTCTTTATTAACACGTTTTCTTCTGTTTTTTAAGACAGGATTTCTCTGTATAACTGCCCTCGCTCTCCTGGAACTCTCTTTGTAGACCAGGCTGGCCTCCAACTCAGAAATCCGCCTGCCTCTGCCTCCCAAGTGCTGGGATTAGAGGTGTGCACCACCACACCCAGCTTACACATTTTTTATTGTGTAATGTTTGTTTGTGTGTGTATGCACACTCAGGCCATGGCACACTTGTGGAGGTCAGAGGACAACTTTGTGGGTCAGCTCTCCCCTTCCCCAGTCTACATGGGTTTTGGGTTTGAGGTTCCTTGGATCAAATTGACAAGCTTATTCAGCAAATGCTTTACCAACTGAGCTTCCTCACTAGCCCATAACTCTGTGTGTGTGTGTGTGTGTGTGTGTGTGTGTGTGTGTGTGTGTGTACGTACGTGTGTACACACACGTACGCGTGCCATAGAACACTTTGGAAGTGAAAGGATAACTTTGTGGAGTACTTGATTTCAAACTCAGGTCATCAGGTTTATGCAGGAATTGCTGTACCTGCTGAGCCATCTGACCAACTAGAAGTGTCTTAAAACCCACAACATCTGACATGTCTACAGAGTGTGGACTATTGAGGGACGGAGAATAGCATTGGAGGGTTTTACGGAGAAAGGGAGGTAGCTAAAGAGGCCCAGAAGATGGAACAGAGTGTCAGGAGACCCCGGGGAGTGCATATCCTGGAAGCCCAGCAGCCAGTGTCAGGAAGGAAGCAAGGCAGCTGTGTGAGCAGTGTGGGGGAGTGAGAGGGATGTGGACCAAGTACGTCCAGTGGATTTAGCAACAAGGTGGGCCTAGTGAGAGCCATTTCAGGGGCATGGTGGGGGCGGAAGCAGATTGCAGTGGGTTGAAGAAGGAATCAGATTTGACAAAGTAACTAATTGGAGACAACTCTTAAAAAAAAAAATCTCTGCTGAGAAGGGAAGGCCAAGGATAGGGTGATGGCTGAAGGGGACAGGTGAGGCTTTTTTTTTTCCTCCAGAGAGAGAACCGAGCATGTTTTAGGAGCCGGGTGGGAAAGATGCTGGTGAGAGAGACTAGATGAACGATGGGGGGAAGGCAGTGAGCAGGGGTAGTGGTCACTGTTCCAGGGGAGCGGCTCCTGCCTCTGGGGGTGTCCGCTGTCTCCCCCGTCCTTGGGAGGCACCCACTCACAGATGCCAGCTGCAGAGGCATTTGTCTTTAGCATGGATTGTAAAAGAGGTCAAGCGGCCACTTCTTCTTGACAGATCCTGTCTCTCTGTCCAGAGTTGCCTGGGCCTGTATGGCCAGGAGCCCTGCAGTCCTATTTCTTTGGGTCCCCGGCTCACAGAGGTGTAGCTGCCAATAGCCCTTTGCTTGTCTTTTTTATTGGGAGGACACGGTCATCTAGCACAGTCCTGTGTTGTCTCAGAGGCTGCCCAGGGAGTTGGAAGTGGATGGAAATGGGCCAGCGGGACTGCTTCAGCCCTGGTCATTTAGGGCATTCGGGCATTCGTTGTCTCCCATCGTGACTGTAGGCTCAGCAGGGAGGCAGGCCCACCCCGGTGTCTCATCTGTAGACTACCCCCCCACCCCGCCCTGGCATCTGGCACAGAGGGAAAAGTCGCAGGGTGTGTCTGAATGAACGAACGAGACGAGGTATAGACAAAGCCCAGAAGAGAAAGGGGGGTGGTACTGGGCCTGGAGTTTTCTTCAGAAGTCAGCCTCTCCCAGGCATGCATTTTTCTAGACAGGGGAACTGCTAGCCACACCCCCAACCCCATCCCCATCCTCATGCCTGGTAACAAAAAAGTCCCGCATGATCTGTGGTACCTAAGCATTGTAACATGGTTGGGCAACACCAAAGAGGAGACGAACCAAACTGTAAAAGGTCTTTGAATGGGGGATCTAGGGTGAGAAGATGCACTTAATCCTGAGAGTCTGAGGGAGCTGTCGGGGTTGGGGGACTATTGTGTGGGCCCCTGGGATTATCATGGAAACTGACGTGGCAGGTGCCTGCTGGTCACGGACCCAGAGCTGACCTGTGTCCTCCCATCAGCATGGTGAGGAGACCTTCAACCGGGCCAAGCTGCTCAATGTGGGTTTCCTAGAGGCACTGAAAGAGGATGCTGCCTATGACTGCTTCATCTTCAGTGATGTGGACCTGGTCCCTATGGATGACCGCAATCTGTACCGTTGTGGTGACCAGCCCCGCCATTTTGCCATAGCCATGGACAAGTTTGGCTTCCGGTGAGACTCTCTTAGTGAGACTCAGACCTGCGTCACCCAGGCCCTTAGTCCCAGCTTCCGTGTCCTCCCAGCCTCCAGCCCTGGTTCAGATTCCCTCCCTGTAATGTTGATCCGCCCCCAAGTCCTTGTTACACGTCACCCCCACACACCATCTGTGACCCTGCATCTCGAATGCCTTTGTGACCCTAACAGCTGCTCTCCCATGTCATAGGCTGCCCTATGCTAGCTACTTTGGAGGTGTGTCGGGCCTGAGTAAGGCCCAGTTTCTGAGGATCAATGGCTTTCCCAACGAGTACTGGGGCTGGGGCGGTGAGGATGATGACATCTTCAACCGGTAAGTAGAGGTGGGAGAGAGCAGGCTGGGTCAGGGTGCGAGGAGGCACAGCCTGGGTGGGGCTCCTTATCCTTCCTGGTGCCTGTTCAGTCCGCCCGTCTCTCACCCTAGGATCTCGCTAACCGGGATGAAGATCTCACGGCCGGATGTCCGGATAGGCCGCTACCGCATGATCAAGCACGACCGGGACAAGCATAACGAGCCCAACCCTCAGAGGTGACCCCAGCACCCCTGACCCCAGGTGCCCCTGATTCCCTTGCTCCCTAGAGGTAACTTCCCAGGACCCCAAATGCCTTTGATCTCTGACCCCATAAGAGGAAGCCTCTGAGCATCCTTGGCCCCTGAGGAGTGCCTGCCACAGGCAATTGATTCCTAGAAATGACCCAAATACTCCTGACCCCTGACCTCTAACGGTGACTCCTGGCACCCCTGGCCTGGTTCCTAGTGGTGACTAGATTTAAATTCCAGCTTGCTTTTTGTGTTCTCGCCTAGACTGCTCTTCTATTAGTACCCTCAAAGGCCTCACTTAGTTACTTTGGATGACCCCTGCTTATTCTGACCCTGTCAGAGCAGATAAGATGAGAGCAGGTGCCAGCCACAGATCCTAGGAACCCAACAAAGGTGTACCAGACAGGAAGTGTGGGGAGGGAGGGTTGAGAGAGGGCAGAGCCACCAACTCCTTCCCGCGTTAGCTGTTTGTGGCTGGCTGGGGAAAGATCTGACAGGCGTGGGAAATACAAGCAGACTCCTTGAGCTGCCAGGTGCATCTCTGAGTGGTGGCAAGCCTTCTGGAGTCACATCCAGGCCATGTCCTGCTCTCTCTTGTGAGGCTTTAACACCAGGCAAGGTCAATGGTTACGGCACATGTCGTGACGACCCACAAGGACCAAGGTAGAGGGAACATAAGGTGGGACTTGGAAAGTTACTCCTTCACTAAAGTTTGCCTCACGTTCCCTTGGGTATATGCTTGCCAGTGCGATGTGCTGGGTTGATGGAGAAGCCAGAGTCTTTGTATGAGTTGAGTATGCGCCTGCGTGGCATAGACTGAAACCTTAAAGCAACTTGGTTCTTAGATATCTGGAGGCTGGCAGCGACAAGAAGGTCATCAGGGCCGTGTCGTTGAGTACTAGGGGTATTTTAGCTTTTTTTCTCAGAGAGACTGGAGAGTCCCTTACGGGGAGAGACACTACTGAATTTGTCTGGAAGTCTGACTTTCTGAGTTCCAGGGAGGTGAAGGAATGGTTTAGTTGTTGGATGTACCTAGGGAGAACCTTGACCAAGCCTGAATTCATAAAACTGGAGGGGCTATGTCAGGGGAAGGACCGTTGGGACTTCTATGTCTCCCAACTTTTCTGCTCTAATCTATAGGAATGGAGAGATGGATTGTGGACTGACTTGGGGCTGGAGTATGAGACCCCCCCCCCAGGGTGTCCAGGGAGCCAATGGAACCATGGTCAGCAGGGAAGGAATGACAGGGAGGTAAATTGATGCCAGGACCCTTGGTCTCATTGTAGGATTAGCTGGTCATCAATTAGTGATGTCTGCTTGGGTGTGGATAGGGCTAGACAGCATGAAATTTTGGGGGCTAAGGAAGTATGTATAGCTGTTGGTTCTAATACCTTTTGCCTCTAACTTAATAATTATTTGGGTGTTGGACAGTGGTGGCACAGGCCTTTAATCCCAGCACTTGGGAGGCAGAGGCAGGTAGATTTCTATGAGTTTGAGGCCAGCCTGGTCTACAGAGTGACTTGCAGGGCCTGTCAGTACCACCCACCAAGCATTTGAGCCTGTCTGCTTCACTTCTCTGTCTTTACCTTAGCCTGGCATCTGTGCTCTTGCCCCAAGGACTGCGAGGGTGTCCCGCCTCCTCCTTGCCCTCCCACAGTCCATCCTACCCTTCTGCCCAAACTGGGTTAAGATTCCCTCGGTGTCTTCTTGCTCACGGCTTGTGAACTGCTTATTATGACTCACGGAGTCCTGCCCATGCGTGCTCTGACCCACAAGCCAGTCTGTTTTCCCTTTGTCAAGTTCATACTTCTCCCAAAGTAGTAGTCACCTTGTGCCCTCAGCACGCAGACCTTCCCTCTGCCAAGGATCTGTCTCCCTCTGTGAAGCAAGCTTGCTGTGGGGAGGGAGGACTTGCACATCCTGCTCACGGCTGTGTCCCTGTTGCTCAGCGCGCAGTCTGGCATGCAGGAGTGTATATGGAAGTCGTGACTAATGGGAAGAGGAACAAAACACGGCAAGGGTTAGGAGATTAAAGATGGCAGGTCACACGTGGGCTGTATACTGCATTGGAAGCATGTGGGAGGCCTCAGATAGTAGAGTCAGGCCAGCAAGGTAGTCCAGCGAGTAAAGGCGCTCAGTGGGCTAGCTTGGAGTCCTGAGTTCAATCCCCCCCCCCAACCCAGGTAAAGGTGGAAGGACCTAATCTCAGGTCATTGTCCTTTGACCTCTACACACGTGTCCCCGTGGTAATAAAGTATGTATATTGAAGGTCTGAATGGAGACGCCGTGAGAGTTGCAGTTATGCTCTCTGACCAGAGGGGCTCAGGCCTCCATTTTGAGAACAAACAGAGCAACGGGCATCTGTTAAGCTGTCCTTGCTGGGAGGGGACGGCTGTGCCTTGGCCGTAGAGATTTGGGATTGTGCAGAGACTGTTAGCTTTGATCTGAACTCATCTCCCTTCCTAGGTTTAGTAAGATTCAAAACACAAAGATGAGCATGAAGTGGGACGGCATTGGCTCGGTGCGGTACCGCGTCCTGGAAGTATCCCGGCAACCTCTCTTCACCAACATCACAGTGGACATTGGACAGCCCATGTCATGGCTCAATCTCAATCAAGGCTGACACTCACGGACAAAGGCCTCCCGTGCCCTTCTGGTGTGGAGGGCTTGCCTGCCAGAGGACTGACCTACAGCCTGGCTGACAGCTACTTTGGGGGGCTTCCCCAAGACTTGAGACTGTGAGCTGTTTTTCTGAGAGTCTTAATAGACAGCCAGCTGCATCTACAAGTTTCAGAGCCCACTCTGAGGGCTTTTTGGCAAGCCCCTCTTTATGGCCCTCCTTGGGGTCAACCCTTCTTCCTGCCCTACTTTCCCCAGCCCAAACCTCCTCAATGTTAGGGTTGGGCCAGCCCCTGCACTGCCTCGAGGAGTGGCCTGGCCTAGGTCACTCCACCTCTCTGTGCCTCAGTTTCCCCCCACACCCTCAAGTCCCCTAAGGCCTGGAAAGGTGGGAGGTTTGACTAGGGGGCAGTGTCTCTTCCAGGGGGAATTCTCAGATCTGGAGAACCCTCATGTTTCCAGGGCAGGGGAAACCTTTTTCACTCAAAATTGTAGGAGGCAAGCTTTTGTGAGCCACCTACCGAGGAGCGCCCCCAGGAGGGGACCAGAAGGGGTGCTGTATTGTTTCCTGGGACCATGGGGTTGGCCTTTGCATGAAGGGACAGGTAGGAGCTGGGTCACTCACGGTTCTGGCCTCCCTCCCTTAGAGAGGAGGCAGAAGTCCCAGGGCCTGCCCTGTTTATATGTTGCACAGAAACTTGTGTGGGTGCTTTAGTAAAAAACGTAAATGGAACAGCGCCATGTCTGCTTGGGAATGGGATCTGGTTCCCTGAAGCTAGTATCCGTTGTGGGAGGTGACCTGGCCAGGGCCCTCTAGTTAATAACCTCCAAGCCCTTGTACCTCCACTGTTCTAGGGGGTAAGGGTTTATCTTGATGATGCTGCTTTCAGCCTAACGAACCCAATGGGACCAGATTTCTCAGTTCTACATACTCCATGGTAGAAAGGCATCCCAGGGTAAGCCCAAGGTGCTAGAAGACTAAGGAGCGCCTGGGCAGGGCAAGGCCTCTTTAGAGGGCCGATCCGTGGGCGAGTTGGTTTCCCAGGTGACCGCCTCTGGGAGGGGAGGGGCTAAGACCTGATTCCTAAAGCCAAGCTTCTCCTAGAGGTGGCCAGGATCCTGTACCCCAGAGGGTCTGTCCCCGGTAGGCCACCAAGAGACAGCACAAATCCAGTGTGGGGAATATAGGCAGATAAAGGCGGGGCCTCGATGTCAGCTGAAGGGATTTCGTGGGCGTGGCTCTGGTCCGGAGCGACCGTCTGTCTCCTAGGAAATCTAGCACTCTGACCTGCAGTCGGTCGGTCAGTCCTATAGGTCTGAACAGGGGATCGCGACGCAGGCCATGCCCGGCGACTCCCCAGCACTGTGGGAGCTGGTGGAGGAGCATGTTCCACTCCCAGAGCGGCCTGAAGTGAAGAGGATTCTGGGGGAGGCAGCAGTGGACCTGAGCCTGGAGTTGCGAGAGGAGGTGGGAGTCTGGTGGTTGGGGGTGGGTCACATTCCAGGCCTGCCCTGCAACTCACGTGATTTCCTGTGCCCCTACCGGGTCCCAAGCCCCATTTGGTGAACCCCTAATACCTTGTTCTCCCCTGTTTGGCTCCTCCCATCCCTGACAACCCCCCACCAACACACTACACCCATCCCCTCTGCCCCAGTGGCAAGGTGCCCCAGCTCTCCTTGCAGGTGGCGATGCTAAAGGCGCTGCTCCAAGATATCCGGTCTTCTCAAGTTTCGGGATCCCACCCCATCTCTGACTCTCCCTCCCTTCTGGCACCTCCCCCTCCTCTGAGGGACCTCATGCGCCAAGAACTCCGACAGTTGCTCCAAGGCCTCCGCCTTAAGGCCATCTGTGAGGGCAGGTGGGCGTCTCAGGCATGGCCTCCTTGCCGGGACATCAGATGGTCTGCCCCTTAAGAAGAGCCCAGGTGGCCTTTCCTGGGGTTTCCTGAAAGGAGGTCCTCAGGTCGGTCCCTTCATGCACATGATTTTCAGGGACCAGACCCAGGTGTGGGCCCAGTATAGTCCTAGGGTTCTTCGCTTTGCCTTAGAGGAGCCCAGATGTGACTCAACCCAACCGGAAGTATTCTCAATGAGAGCTGGTGAGCCCAGGTAAAGAGATGGTAAGGAGGGAGGAAGCTCTGTCCCTGACTAGAAGTCTCTACCGACTTGGTGGATCCAATCCGTTTCTGTGGAAGAGTTCTGGTTCTGAGGCTTGGGCACTTCTATAGCCGCTTGTGGTAGGGGTGGGTACGTGAGGGCTGAAGTCCTGAGGGGACACCTGCCCAGCTTGGAGGCAGGCAAAGCTTGTCGGGAGAAGGACTGCTTCGGTCTGGGTCCTAGAGTAGGAGGAGCAGTTTTCCAAGCAGATGCAGGTTAGAGGACAGGAAGTCACCTCCAGGGAGCCGTTCTCAGGCCTAGCAAGCAAGATGGAGGGCTGGGCTAGAGATACACGAAGAGCTGAGAGGAGGTGACAAGTGACATTTTCAGCTGGCGACAGAATGAGATAAAAATGAATGTGCTCATGTTCATGAGTAGACTGCAGCAACGTCTTATTCAGATGTTCCCCACCCCCACCCCCCAAGTCCTGTAAGCTGAGCACAGTCCCCAGGTTTCAGGTGGGAAAACGAAAGCTCAAAGGGATAAACAATTTCCCCAAGGTCACAGGGGCAGAAGCCATGTGCAAGCCTGGGCTCGGGAACTGTCATTTGTACGTTTGTACGATATTACGTTGCCTGTGCATGGAAAACAAAATTTTCTAGACGTGGCATTTGTACCCTGAAGGACTAAAATGAGCAACACAGAGACAGTGACATTAACCCCACCTGCCAGCAGCTGTCACAGGGACCTCAGTGTCATCAAAGACCAACTGAATGTGTCGAACATTGACCAGGTTGTCAAACACCTGAGGTGAGACCTAGGGGCACATGGGTGTGTATAGATTGGGGACGAAAAGACAGGAGTGGGTTTTTTTTCTTTTTTTATGATTTATCTTTATGTGCATTGGTGTTTTGCCCACCTGCATGTCTGTGTGAAGGTTTCAAATCAGTTGGAGCTGGATTGCAGCCGGGTGTGAGCTGCCATGTGGGTGCTGGGAATTGAACTCAGGTCCTCTTGAAGAGCAGGCAGTGCTCTTAATCGATGAGCCATCTCTCCAGCGCCCATCAGGAGTGGATTTTAAGGGGCTGTGTGTGTCTGAGGTGGACAGAGTTAGTGGGGCTGCTACGATACCAGCAAGTAGCCAATTGCAGGGAGCAGGAGGGGCCAGGGTCGTAGGATTTTAAGCCAGGTACAAGGGGGAGCCACGGGAGGGTTATAAGTAGGCTATGATGTGCGGGCTAATGGAAGGAGGATGAGCCAGGGGCCCAGTGCCAGGGTACAGACGAGGATGGTACCTGGGGAGGGGCAAACACTGAGGTGCCTGGAAACAGTGGGGGCTTGGAAGACTGTGCCAGCACCCAGAGGACAATGTGGCCTGAGAGAATGGAGGGGCTAGAGTGGCTTCTAGCAGCTCTAGAGGTTGGAGCCCTGTGGTGGGTTTAGTTGGGCAGGTCCTGCCTCACTGGTTCTGCCTGTTCGTGCTCCTATCTAGGGGCCTCCTGGAGGAGGAGTGCCACATGCTGCAGCGCAAGGTCTCTGACCTGCAGGTGAGCACAGCCCAAGGCCTTCCCCCAGGTTCTCTGCTTAGCAGGGATCATGACTGTGTGTGTGTGCATGTGTGTACACATATGTGCATGTCAAGGTTGGTGAGTCCTACACCCCATTTCTCAGCTATCAGAGGCCATGGTCGGCAGTTCTAGACCAACCCACTTGACAGTCCCAGGTCTCCTGCATCCTCTCACTAAGTCTGAGTGCATGCCCAGCCGCCCTCTTGCTAAGCTTGGCTTTCCACAGGCTATGCCCTCATGATGGTTGCCTGAGAGACTCCGTGGCCTTTATTCCTGAGCCCCAAACTAGGGTTCTTTGTCTCCACCTTTAGGCAGGGCCACTGAAACAGCTCTCTCCACAGCACTGTTTGGAAATGGAGCAGGAGCAGGCTTGCCAGGCTACCCTGATGCCCACCCTGACAGGTAAGGACTCCAGGCAGGTCCCCAGAGTCCCCAGCCCCCTACCCCATACTGTACATATTCTAGAAGAGGCCAGGTACGCTTTATCCCTTCCTCAGAGATAAAGGAGCAGAAGGCGGCCATGCAGCAGGAGCTACAGGTCTCTCTGGGGCCCTCCTATACCTCTGCCATGCACAGGTACACCAAAACAGAGGGCGGACAGGGTAGTGTGAAGGGCCAGGTCGCGGTCACCTCACAGCTCCCCATCTTGTGCAGGCAGAAGCCCTTGAGGTCATCCATTCCAGGCCTCAGACCCTTCCCTTGTCTCCATGGCTACATGCCTACACCTCCTCCAGGGCACTGCCCCCACCCTCGAGGGCAGGCAACCACCGGACGTTGGGGACGAAAACTTCGGTACAGCTGTTGGGACAAGCCAACTTCCACATCAGGGTCTGGTGGGGCACCCCGGGCCCCGACCTGAAGGACTGGTCACAAAAAAAGGGCTACTGCTTCTGCTTCAACTAGCCCATCTATAGTTGCCTCTAGCTGCTGTGGCCCTACCAGTTTCTGCTTCATTCTCCCCACCCCTCACCCCAAGCTGTGTGTTGGTCTGGTCCCAGCCCCAACCCTTGACGGGTCACTGGTAGATCCAGGACTGAGTGGCAGGACACCTGTTCTAACCCTCAAAGCCTTTGGTCAGTCTCCTCCACTCAGGCCTCCACAGAGGCTTGGGGGACAGAGAGGTTCCAACCTTACTTTTGTCCCTAGGGACCCAGACAAAGCACAGCAGCAGCTCAGAGACAGGAATAGAAATTTCATTAAAATCTACGGACTTTTAAAACCCTAGTGATGGACAATGGGCAGTGGTGGGCGGCACACCGTTATTGCTACAGAGGATTAGAGGTGCCTTGGCCAGGGCTGTCACTGCAGAGGGCACAGAGGACGGACAAACAGACACTGCAGGGCTTGGGAGGAGCTCTGACTTCCGGGTTTGGGGATGGGGGGTGGGCGGGAGTAGGGTGTTGGGTCACGTGGACTGGGGCCATTTGGCACATAGAGTGGGGGGTTAGCACATCTAGGAAGACTGGGCCTTCAACCTGGTGGAGGGTGGACAAGGGAATGCCGTGCAGGGTTCCCTTCCCCAGGACTCTGGGCTCAAACTTCCTACTGAGAAGTCCCCTTCCTTGTCCCTCCATAAACAAGAGCTTTGGGCAGGCTGCTGGGTCACACACAGCCTCTGCTGGCTGGGCCTGACAACCAGGGCTGGAACAAAGGGCAGAGAGACCCTGGAGCAGCCCCTGAGTGAGGTGCAGGCAGGCCTGGAAGACAGACTGGACCCAAGGCTGGGGGGGGGGGGGGGGCGGGGCAACCACAGGCAACACAATGTTTACAAAAATAACTACGCAAATGGACAGGGCTGGGTGGTAGAGGCTGACAAGTAACACTGTGCAACCCCGTGGCCCCGCCCCTTGTGCCGAGGACAGAGAGATACAGGTTTGCCTGGGCAGAGGCTAGGGTCTGTTCTGGGGTCAGGAACACTGGTCATGAGGCTGGAGAACAGGTGGGGTTGTGGCAGCAGAACCTCTGATCCCCTAGTGAACCACAGCTCGGGGCAGAGCGTGAGGGCATCAGAGGCCACACGAAGCCTGGCAAGGCCTCTGGGGACCTGGCCTGAGACCTCCCTCCAAAGTGCTTTGAACACTACCACCGCAGGCCCCAGCCTGACATCACTCCTCCCATGGCTTTCCCACCCCCCCACCCCACAGCTGCTGTCTTGGCATCTGAAGGACGTGTAAACACTGGGGACATGAGCACAAACGTCTGCACTAGCAGTGGTGGCCAAGGTGACAGCAGCCATCCTGGCCAGGGCCGTGACGGGGCAGGCAGCCACACCTGTCCACTGCCTCCCCAGTCTCTGTGGTGGGAGCAAGGGTTGGGTGGGGCCTCTCCCCCTTGCGACAACAACTGTGCTCATATCCGGGAGTCCTGGAGGCGGCTGGAGCCATTGCTGCCCACGATGGGGATCTGGGCCTTGTCCGGGTGCAGTGGCTGGACCTCAAACCCATCTTCAGGGGACGGGGCTGTAGTGGGGGCATAGCGCCCAGTCCGGTGCTCCAGGAGGGCAGGGCCCCAGTCTCTGCTTGGCTTTGTGGCATTTTTCAAACGCTGTAGGCAAGGGGGCACAGTGAAAAAGAGCGTGTCAGGAAAACCTGTGAGCGCAAAGTGTTTGCGCTTCTCCTGCTGCCCAGTCCGTCTTCGCTCCTCACCTGAAGAAGTGTGTCGCCGTCTGTGCGGCAGAGCTGGAACAGTGCGTACAACGGGATGCAGATGACGGACGACAGAGCCATGAGGAAGCCGATGGCCACAGCCCAGCCTGGATACTGGTAGTGGTTGTAGGTGATTGGCCGGTATTGGATCACCGTGAAGATGAGGATGAACTGTAGAGGGCGGGGGAGAGGTGGGATGACGTGTGAGGCTGGCCAGAGCCCCAGGCTAGCCCTCCTCCCAGCAGCTATGTTTTTGCCAGTGTGCTGAACTGACAGAGAGGAAGCAAGCTGCTGCCACCTTCTCAGCCCTGTGCTGCCTAGTGAGATAAGAACACACTTCTAGCCTTTTTTTTTTTTTTTTGGTTGTTCGAGACAGGGTCTCTCTGTGTAGCCTTGGCTGTCCTGGACTCACTTTGTAGTCCAGGCTGGCCTCAAACTCACACTTATCCACCTGCCTCTGCCTCCCGAGTGCTGGGATTAAAGGCGTGCGCCACCACGGCCGGCTCTCACTTCTAGCCTTAAACTTCAACTCTGCCAGAGGACCTCGCTGGCCTCCGATGTTCTGCAGACCCACCCTCAGCATTCCTGTCAAGCCCTGAGCCCGTGCCACCTCTTTCAGGAAGCCTTTCGGGGTTTCCTGCCTCCTAGAAGGCCTCTCCCTCCGCGGCATCTGCTTCCCTCTGCGCTGCTCATAGGCCTGCGAGCACGGAGGATTACTGCATTAAGCCTGGGTCTAGGGTGCCTTGCGCAATCTCATTTATCTATTTGAGCTGATTTGTGCCGGGGGAGATGCTTGGATTGGGAAGGCTGCTGAAGAGAGCAGGCCAGGTGAGGTGCTGCCTCCCTGTGGCTGTGTTAACAGGTGACATTCAGCCTGGAGAGAGCCCAGAGGCTGGAAATGCTGTGTCCGGTTCCAAAGAGCTGGGTGAGGTGAACAAAGGAACTAAAAGAAACAGGAGGTTTGGCGAGGTGACCCTGTGGAAGGACTCGACATGCCCCTCAGCCTAGGGGCATCCTGGAGCTCAACTTCCTCCAGCCTTCCCCACACTGAACCTAGGGCATCCTTCCTGGGACACCATACACGAAGTGTGTGTGTTTCCGGACCTAGCAGTGCCTGGCTTGTGTGTGTGTGTGTGTGTTTGGTTTTTGCTTTTGTTTGAGACGGTCTCACTTGGGTCACACTGGCTAGCCTGAAACTATATAGATCAGGCTGGCCTCAAATTCAAATACTACCTGCCCCTGCCTCTTGCCTCCCCAGTGCTGGGATTAAATTTGAGCACTACCACACCTGTCTTGACAAAGCCTGATGTATATGAGCATGAACTCCTTCATTGTCCTTATGGGGTTTGTCAAGAGCTTTCACAGGCACATTAGGCCTCAAAAAACAAAACAAAACAAAACAAAAAAACCCATAAGGTACCTCCAGCCTGGCTTTCTGGGCACTGCTTGCTTCAATCAATCTCTACTCAGGCCTTTAGTGGGTGACCCCAGATAACAGAGTGTAGCCTCCTAGCCCTCAGGAGAGAGTGCCCTGGTCCTTGGCCAATGCCAAACCCCCAGAGGGCATGGTGCTGGACAGGGGTTCCAGCCCGCTCTGGCCTCTCAGCCTTGAAAGACTTCCGCTTCTCCTGTTTCAATGCCGGGCCCGTGGCCAGAACTGGTGCCCGTGCCAGGCTTGGGAACATCCCACACCCCGTTGTGGTGGAGGCCTCGGTCCTCCGGGGACCTTTTCTCAGAAACATGAGGCAGTGTTGACATCTGGTACAGAGCTCCCCATGATGCCAAGGAACTGAGCAAGACACCGGTGACTCTGGACACTGTCTTGCCACTGCGGGAGCCCAGGGACCGAGTGGGCACACAGACCTTCTCCTTACACAGTGACCACTATACCATCAAATCCTTCCCCTTCTCACTTCACACAAGCAGCAAAATGAGGCAGGTTTTAGCCCACAGGCCATGCATCCCGTCTCTAGCATGGTTTCCTGTGGCACACTGGGCTGCACCGGCGTTCTTGCCCCTTATTAAGTGTGTGGTGGAGGTGGGCCTATTCAACGTCCCTGTGTGTAGAATAAGGAGACCAGTGAAAACCCAGAGAGCTGTTGCATGAGTTGGTGTGTCACCAGGGTAGAGGAGCAGAGGAAGAGCCCGGCTCTCTTCTTGCAGGGAGTCTTAACACCAGTGCTCTGCTCTGATGACTGTCCCTGCTGCTGGCACAGCGTTTGCAGAAATGGGGGTGCTCCCTTCGAAGCTGTCCAACTTCCTAGCCTCCGGAGGCTTAGGAAATGCCCCCCACCACCGAGCCCACCTAACCCCTAGCCCTGCACCGGCAGGTTCCAGGGCTTCAGAGGAATGCTGCCGCGGTCTCACATGTCGTCCCTGTCTAGGGTCAGCCTCCATGAGTGTCTGGGGGAAAGGGCAGACAGAAGTCACTCAGTGACTCCCTGAGGCCCCTTCAAGGCAGCTGGGCAGTGGTGCCAGGGAGCGAGGCTGGGTCCCTGATGTCGTTGCAGCTCTGAGCTTGGCTTATTGGCTTCAGCCAAACAGTGGGCTCAGTATCCCTTCCCAAGCCAAGGTCAGGATCTGGCACCTCGGAGGGCGCACACATCTAACTATCCAGGCCTCTTAGATGCCCAAAGAGCCAGAGCCGTAGGCGCAGAGCTACCTGGGAGGGCCCCTGGGAAACTTACAAAGATGATAGCCGGAGAGACAAAACGCCAACAGATCTGGAAGAAGAGAGGCGGAGGGAACCCCAGCATCATTTGGATGTCCTGGAAGTAGTTTCGGTGCCCTGGAGAGATGCGGGGGAGGGGGTGTGTGTCAGCGGCCCAGGAGGACAGACAGAGTGGACCAGTCAGAGACTGGGACGCTCGAGGCCACGGAAGGGCAGCACTTACCATAGATGTACATGATGGACACGCACATGATGCAGGAGATGACAACCAAGGAGAAGCTGGCTGCATAGTTGTCCATCAGCAGCAGCCAGTAGATGCCTGCCTGTGGGCCAGCAGGCAGGTGAGCCAGGGTGCCACAGACCAGGCTACCCACCCATTCCCAAGTGCCCTGGCAAGTGCAGCACTCCCCTACCCCACCCCCACCCCCCACCCCCCGCCGCTTTGCCTGCCACCATCTCCATCCTTACCTGGCTGGTAAGGGGGATGCCCAGCAAGAAGCCAGCCACAGCCACACCCAAGGTCACGTAGGTCTTTTTCTGCAGAATCCACTCATTCCCCACTTCATCCACGATGGCGGTGACTAGGGTCTCTAGGAGGCAGAACTACAGACACGGCTTTCAGAATAGGGGCCTGCGCTCCGCTCTGCCCCAGTTCCTCCCGCCCACGCTGCCAGCCAGCCGGATACACACACACACACACACACACACACACACACACACACATATCATACCTGAGTACCCAGCCCCAGCAAGATGAGCATGAAGAAAAAGAGTAGGGACCAGAGTGGGGAGATTGGAAGCAGCGTGAGGGCCTCAGGGTAAGCTACGAAAGCTAACCCAGGACCATGGTCTGCCACTCGGGACACATCCACACCCAGGTGATTGGCCATGAAGCCTAGGATGGAAAAGATGACGAAGCCAGCATAGACACTGGTAGCACAGTTGGTGATGCTGATGATGACGCTGTCCCTGAGGGAGAGGAAAACGACAAGTTTAGGACACCCAGCTTGCTTCCCTTTCTTCAGTTTGGGCCAAGAGAAGACGTGGAGATTGGATATTCTAGAAACAAAAGTACCCCTAACTCCTTTTCCTTTCTGCTCTTCGTCTTTTAAAGGCCCTTCAACCACCCATTCCCGTCTCTGGCCAGTGTTTTGCTTTCTACTTTTTTTTTTAATTTAAGATTTGTTTATTATGTATATAGTATGTGCCTGTATGCACAACTACGCACCAGTAGAGGGCACCAGATCTCATTATAGATGGTTATGAGCCATCATGAAGTTGCTGGGAATTGAACTCAGGACCTCTGGAAGAGCAGACAGTGGTCTTAAGCACTGAACCATCTCTCCAGCCCTGCCTTCTACTTTCATGAACCACTTGAGAAGATTCTCAGGGCTTCAAGGTCATGAGTACAGGAGGTCACTGCTAGGCGGCAAGCTGCACCGGAGTCCGGTGGCCCTGTGGATCCAGGGTCAGATGGTGGAGAGTTCGGGACATGGGGGAAGCCTTCAGGCTGGCAATGGGGGGGGGGGGGGAGCTGCTGCTCACCGGTAGCAGTTGTTGTGGAATTTATTGTAGGACGCCATGGTGATGAGTCCACCCCATGCACAGCCCAGGGAATAGAAGATCTGAGAGGCAGCGTCCCCCCACACCTGCAGAGAGGACGGCCAGTGAGCCATCGCAGTCAGATGTGCTCACTCCCTAGTCCCTTTGGGGTCAAACCCTCCACATCCCACCTTGGCCTCCAGGATCTTGTCCCACTGTGGGGTCAGGTAGTACATGATACCCGTGAAGGCTCCTTCCAGGGTCACGCCGCGGACAAACAGAATGGTCAGCACCACATAGGGGAACGTGGCCGTGAAGTACACCACCTGGCACAAGACAGGCTCCATGGATTCCCCAGAGCCCTCTCCAACCCCCGCCTCCCCCCACCACAGCCACCCAGAGAGGAGAGGCAGGGTGGGAACCAACCCTGCCTGGGGAGGGTACTTGCTTTCCCTGAAGACTTGACTCCTCGGATGAGGCAGAGGAAGACGACCACCCAGGAGACACCGAGGCAGCCGAGGAGGGGAAGCCGCACCTCCCCAAAGTTTCCAATGTCATCTGACAGCTTCAGCACATACAGCCTGAGGAGGGAGGAAGAGGGGGAGGGGGGAAGTGACTGTCACGGAGGGCCAGCCTCTGCTACCCAGCAACCGGTTCTCATGATCTAGATGCCCCGGGTTGCAAGATCCCAGAAGCCTGCTTGTGGGAGAACGGGGGGGGGCTGCTTTGGGGACCCTGGGACCCTCAAGGGATCAAGCCTGAGCTGGTTGTCTTTCCTAGGTCAGCATGACTCTGAGTGTCTGCTTTCACGTGCACTCTACACTAGGAAGGCCCACCCATCCCATCAAAAGCACATCCTCCAGGAAGCCTTCAGAGAGAGGCATACCATGAAAGTCTGCTCCAGCTCTAGTGAGCTGAGCAGCCAGCAGAGGGATGATGCCACCCTGACTCCTCCAATGTGGGTGTGGCGTCACCTGGAGCCCTATGCTCTGCAGGCTGTGCTTTTTTTTTTTTTTTTTTTTTTTTTTAGTCAATCACATACTTAGCGTACCAGAGTCCTTGAGGAAGAGGGTAGAGGAGAGCACATAGGACCACCATGCGTGGGAAGGACACGACAGAGTGGACGGGACACGGGTATGTGTGTGGATGTGTTTCAAGCCCGGGGGACGAGCCAGGATGAGAGGCTCCCTTGAGAGGATGAGGTTGGAAGTGTGGTGTGAGGATGTAGGTGAAAGGGGCAGTGGGAAGGACAGGCCTACAACAGGGCAGGCGGCCAGGAGCTGGCATGACCAGCCTGAGCACGCTGGTTCACTCAGGAGCAGGAAGAGGAGATAGACAAGATAGAAAGGCGGCGGACAGGAAGGGACCCGGTTGTAAGAAGTTGTGAAAGCGAGACTGGACAATTTTCCCGTTCCCCCTGAAGGCACTGGGAGGCTTTCGTCAGCTGGTTTGCTTAAGGATATTCATGCCTTCTCTATGGCTCCAACCAAGCCTTGCAGTGGCTCTCAGAACCCTTGTGCTGGCTCCAGGCCCTGCAGGGATCCAGTGTCCCCCCCAGCCCTGCCATTTCTCTGAGCTCCCCTGCTTCTCCCGTCCCACTTTGCTCGCAGATTTAGCTGCATTAGACTTGGTTTGTCCTTCGCCATGTTAGCACGCTCCCACCCCAGGACCTTTGTACTTGCCACCGTTGCTGAACCAACTTCTCTTCCCCCACAGAACTATATGCACATGAGGCCTTGGGCCACCCTGACATCCTTTACACATGTGAACAAAGTGCTGTTTTTGTTTTTTGGGTTTTTTTGTTTTTGTTTTGTTTTGTTTTGTTTTTGAGACAAGGTTTCTCTGTGTAGCCTTGGCTGTCCTAGACTTGCTTTGTAGACCAGGCTGGCCTTGAACTCACAGCGATCCACCTGCCTCTGCCTCCCAAGTGCTTGGATTAAAGGCGTGCGCCACCACGCCTGGCCAAAGTGCTATGTTTTACACTATATTCCTGTATAGGATACAGCTGGACCCCCCAGTCTTCACTTAGATGGCCACTTCTCAAAGGGGGGTCTTCTTGAGCAACTTTCAGCCAGGCGCTTGGGAGCCCCAGCTTCCTCAGCTGCAGATGGGACCACACCACCAGCCCCAGACACCTGGGATAACCGGGGAAAGCGCAGGCTCCTTTCTTTCCTCTCAGCATAGGTCCCGTCTGCAGGCTGGTCTCCCCTGCTCAGCATCCTTAGCTATGCCCACAAACCTCATACAGACAGCTTTAATGAGTCTGGGTCTCTGTGGAGCAACGCTGTCAGGCTGGAACTTGGGTGTTTGGTTGGCCTGCCCGCCTTGACCATCCAAAGTATATTTCACCTGCCTCCTTTTGGCTTCCTTTCCCTCCTTGCCCCCCTCCCTTTTTTTTTTTTTTTTTCCTTAAACATTTTTCCTTTTTCCTCCCAGGCCACCCTTCACAGCATGGCCTGCAGAGGGCGCTGTCGGACTCCTCCTCCCTCTGCCCAATTCTCCCACTGTCTATCTACATTGAGGCTGGCAGGGCCTGGAAATCAACAGACAGAGGTGTGAAGTTCAGGGGACCCCAGAGGCTCCAGGTTCCCGTTGGCATCACTTTCCTGTCTTCTCCCCGACGCAGAAAACAATGTTGTTGGCCCCACTGAGATAGACACAGCTGAAGACAACGGACTGGAGCTCCTGGCAGCCTAGGCCAGGCCTGTCTGGGTGTTTCCTACGTTAGAACCAGTGCCAGCGAGGTGGGAGCTTCGGAGTAACCGCAGGCTGCCTTGCTTCTACTACTGAGTCACTTTCCCGCAAGTGCCAACATTCAAGTCAAGAAACCCCTTTTCGCTTAAAGGATTCAAAAAAAAAAAAAAATTTTTTTTTTTTTTGCCTAATTACCCATGCAAAAATGACAGCATCTGATGTTATTTTTACTGCACGAGCCCAGCGGATACTGTACTGGGGCTGCAGAGCTCAGATGGTTGTTAGCCTGGGAACTGAGGAACGACTCTAGCTTTATTTTAGGTTGTGCCACATTTAGTTCTTTGTTTTGCTTTGGACCATGTGCTTTTGAGATCAAACAGTTAACCCCAGAGTTCTTCGGAGGCGACTTATTTATAAGCTGGCTCTTGACACATGACCTGGTGGGGACTGTTTTGCTTCCCTCCTCTTTCCCTCCTTGAGGCTAGAGGGTAGCGTAGGCTGGTTCTTAACTTATGATGCTCCTGTTTCAGCCTCCTAGCCCTGACATTACAGAAGAGTCACCATGCTCAGCTTTTTTTTTTCCCCTGCTTAAAATGTCTCCAGATATTAGGAGGCGCTGTCTCGTAAAGTAAAATAAAATAAAATAAAATAAAATAAAGGCCAGATGTGACCCATATCTTTAATCTCAGCATTTGGGAGGCAAAGGCAGAGACAGGAGGATCTCTGTGAGTTCGAAGCTAGCCTGATTCTACACAGGGAGTTAAGACCAGCCAGAGCTATATAAGACCCTGTCTCAAAAAGAAAAAAAAAATCCTAAATTCCAGATATATAGAGATCTTATATCCTTGAGTTGAGAGTAGCTGGCTTGAGAGGGGAGAGCCCTCTTCCTGTTTCTCACAGACGCAGACACTTGAGCACGCGCTTGTGATCTCTGGAATTTATGGCATGTTACCACATTTCACCTTTGTGACAATGAGGGGAGAATTATAGCCACCCAGACTTGAAGGGTGAACACCCAAGACTTAGGTAGGTTTGATGGCTGCCCATGAATACGCGGCGGGCCAGCGGCAGAGCCAGGATTTGAGACGTCGGCATTGACTATGAAGCTGGCATGAGACTCTGGGTTGGGTGAGGGTGGAGCTGGGATCAGAGTCCGCTGGGTCAGGTGCTGCCGGCCACAGAGGCTTGCAGAGCTGAGCAAGCCTTGCCCTGGGCCCAGAGCTGGCAAGCCGTAGTCAGAAGCCGGACTCAGAGGGGCACAGAAGCAAGTCTGGAGAGGGGGTGGGTAGGAGTGGCTCAGAAACCGGCCCCTCCAGGCTCTCTCTTTAAAGGCATCTGTTTGTCTGTTGTCTATTTCTGTTTAGGCGCTGGAGATCAAACCTGGGACCTCAAATGCTAGGCAAGCCCTAGCACTGAGCCACACCCCAGCCTTCTTCCATCTACCTTGCAGCCAGCTGTCTTCATTCATAAAATGGTAACTACATCATGCTACCTTCTGGTTTTTGTTTTTTTTTTCCTTCTTCCTTCCTTCCTTTCTTTCTTTCTTTTTCTTTTTCTTCTTTTCTTTTTCTTTTTCTTCTTCTTCTTCTTCCTTCTTTCTTCTTCTTCTTCTTGTTTTTCGAGACAGGGTTTGTGTAGCCTTGGATATCCTAGACTTGCCTTGTAGACCAGGCTGACCTCGAACTCACAGACACCCACCTGCCTCTGCCTCTGCCTCCCTGAGTGCTGGGATTACTGGCGTGCACCACTGCGCCCCAACCCATTGAGCCATTTTTCAAAGGAACGCTTCAGAGTAAGAACCCTGGCAGAGCACCACTGGCCTAGGACCGGATGACAGCAGAGCCAGGGCAGGCCTGGCACACACAGCCCAGCCACCTCCAGAGCTGGCTGGATCCTTAGCCTCAGGTTGTCAGTCTCTAAACCTGGAAACAGCTAACAAGATTTGCTGAGATAATGCATTGGCACCTAGTAGGGAGTAACCTGCACCCTCCTCTAATCAGTGAGGCCAGGGCAGCTCTGTTCTCCTCTGGTCCTGGGGAATCCAACACAGGGGCTCAGACATGCTAGCCAGGTATTCTGCCACTGGATGTACACCCACCTGCCCGCTGCCTCCTTCCAGCCAGGAATGTGGACTGCAGGCCTACAATCCCAGCTATCCTAGCGCTTGGGCAGTAGGATCACAAGTTCAAGACCAACCTGGCAACTTTGTGAGCCCTTGTCTCAAAGTAAAAATGTAAAAAAGAAGGCTAGGGGTATAGCTCAGGGGTAAGGCACTTGCCTAGCAGGCATGGGAGTAGGGGTGGGGGTTGCGGGGGGGGGGTAGGGCAGTGTTCAATTACCAACAAAGCAGAAAAGTCTCTTTACAAGCTCTCCAGGAGGGGGCAGCAGGGAGCCACTGGGGGTAGCAACTGAGCTGGTTAGGTAGGCCTGGCACAGCCCCAGCTGGGGAGCAGGACCCAGCTGGTCCCTCGGTATGCCTCCCTAGGCCCAGTCTCTGTGAGCTATTCCCCACGGGTTTCATTGGTGAAAGTCTCGGGAGCTTTGCCCCTGAGGCGGGCAGCACTGTAGCATCTGCTTGGGGTGAGGAAGGTAGGCAGGGTTTGTGCTTTTAGAAACTCCAGGTGTTCAGTCTGTCCATCTAGGTCAAGCTGTGCAGGGCACATCACGCCCCCACCCCCCCAGTGGACAGTGTTACCCAGAGTCCTCTGGTTGGGTGTGAGCTCTGTCTTGGTCTCTTCCCGGTCTCCCTTCTGCAAGTGGCCCATCCCACGGCTGCATCTTTGGGACTTAGGAGGACCTGCTACAACTTTGGTGTGCCTCTGCCCTTCATCACACAGCAGGGAAAGCTTCTAGCCTCTAGGCTGCCGGTACCATGTGCTGTACTCCGTCCGTCCTGGTCCCACTTGTTCCTAATCTCGGCCTCAGTTTGCCTCATGGCCTCTGCTCGTCTCTCTCACCCATTTCTGGGCAAGTATGATCACCTGTCACCATCTCACAGAACTTACCACTACCCACTTAGTGCCCCGTCCACACTTCCGTGCCAGAGTGTCCACGCCTGATATACTTAAGTAGGGAACAGAGGCTCGGGACCATCTTACACCTCACAGGCACAGAGGCGTGCAAAGACCCTCTACCCTGGGACTCTCCACTAAGACACAGGAAGAGTGCCCTCCTGTGCCCTCTCTCTGCCCGTTGGGACAAGGTGATTCGGACACCTCCAGCAGCTGCCTCCCGTCAGAGGGCCTCAGAGACACTAGTCTCTTTGTCACCTCTGAACAGAATGGGTCTGGCTGTCCTGGCATCCCGGGCTTAGTGAATGTCCATGGCTCCTTTTGTTCTGCAGTGTGAAGGGGACGCTTAACTCTTGTCAGCTCTCTGTGAACACAGTGCCCTTTCAGGACCACCTTAGAGCCCATAAGATCTGCCCACCCACGGGAGTCTCCATGGGGTGGGCTCTGCACAGCTAAGACAATAACCTTGGGTCCTCTGGGACCCTCACTCATGCTATTCTCCCTAACAGGCTAGCCCCGCTTGCCTTGCCTGGCCTCTGGAGACAGAAGATTTCCAGAACCTGCCCCTCTACTGCTACTGTCTAAAGACTCCTAGTCCATCTTCAAGTCTTCACAGCCCTCTGTATGTCCGTCAAGTCAACCCGCCTCCACCCACTGGGTGGTAGTCAGTGTGTACAGATGACAAAGGCATGGCTGCCGGATGTGGACAGGGAGGTCTCAGGGCTGCTCCCAAGTGCCCCCCCCCCATGAGCCGGCGTCTGATGGGAGCCTTACCTCCAGTACTCCTCGCTGGGGCTGGTCCTTTGCAGGGTGTAGTTGAACAGATGAGACAGGTTTCCAGACAGGGCAGTGGGCTGGGAGCCATTGGTGAGGTTAGAAGCATCCAGCACGCCGGCACAGTCAGGCGTGTTCCAGGGGTTATCGCAGTAAGCCCAGGGCAGCACGTGCGTCATGGAGGAGAAGAAGTAGTAGAAGGCGATGCAGATGACCACGTTGTAGTAGATGCCAATGTACGTGGACACCACCATCATGCCGTAGCCCACGCCTGCGCCGGGGAAGGGGGTGAGCAGGGGGGTGGGAAGACACCGTAAGCTCCACTGAGGGAGGATCCTCACTCATCTAGGTAAAGGTTAAGGGTTCCTAAAGGCCTAAGGGGCAGGCTTGGTGGAGACCTACAGAAGGGAAGAAGGTTCAGGCCTTGATACGTGAGGAGGAGGAAGGGGGTTTTGTGTATATACGTGGCAGGAGGGAAAGGTGGGGGCCAAGTAAATAGGAGTTCCAGCGTGTGTCCGTGGCCTTGGCCATTGATGTTGGGCTTGAGGTCAGCACCGAGTCTCATCAGGGGATGTTCATGTTTGTACAGATGGACAAGGCAGCCTCCGTGTGTGTGTGTGTGTGTGTGTGTGTGTGTGTGTGTGTGTGTGTGTGTGTGTGCGCGCGCGCGTGTGCATGCACATGCACAAAGAGTGTATGCATGAGCGCATGCGAGTATATATATATGTACACACGCTGCCAGAACCTCACCTTTGAACATGGGGCTGATCCTCCAGACCCCCAGGCAGCCCTGGCTTGCAAACTGGCCGAAGGAAAGCTCCATGAAGAAGAGGGGGATTCCGCAGAAGATCAGCATGATGAAGTAAGGGAACATGAAGGCGCCTGGCACGCAGGGAGAGGTCAGGCTCAGGGGTGGGCTTGTGGTAGCCCTCCCTGGGTCTCCTGCTCAGAAGCTACACGAAAACCTTTGTGCTTCACTAGGCCTGGGATGGCTGTGTGTCAGCACTGAGCAGCAGCCTAGGGCTGAGGCACACTCCCCGCCCTGTCTTTGTCTGTTTGTTAAGATTTATTTATTTATTATTATGTATACAATGTTTCACCTGCAGGTCAGAAGAGCATCAGATCTCATTATAGATGGGTGTGAGCCATCATGTGGTTGCTGGGAACTGAACTCAGGACCTTTGGAAGAGCAGCCAGTGCTCTTAACCTCTGAGCCATCTCTCCAGCCCTACCCCCCACCCCCTCCGCCCTGTCTTTGAAATGTCTTTGACAGAGGCTCCCAGGAAGTCTGCTCTGGAGAAAACCCAGACCCTAGAACTGCCATGTTGGGGTAGGATTTGATAGTTTAACCTAATGATCACACACACAGACACACAGACACAGACACACACACACACCACCAGCACCAAGGTCCTCAAATATCTCTGTACTATATGGAGGGTGGGCTATTAAAACATGGAGCACTAAGGTAGGGAACCCAGAAAATTTGACTCTCTGTATTTCTCCTAGCCTTCAAGGAGCAGGCTGGTAGGATCGGGCCCAAAAAAACAGGCTGCCAGCGTCTAAGGGTGATCTGCACCTGAGGCAAAATCATGCCTAAGCCAGGGCTGGGGTGAAACCAGGGCCAGATGCCAGCATCTTCCTGGAGTAATATCTGTTCTGGGGAAATAGTGGCCCAAGCCCTGGTGGGTGGGCTCTACCCAAGTGGGTGGTCCCTGCCCTGTGCCCACTGGGTACCTCCCCCGTTGCGATAGCAGAGGTATGGGAAGCGCCAGACATTGCCCAGGCCCACGGCATAGCCCACGCTCGTCAGTACAAACTCGATCTGGTTGCCCCAGTTGCCCCGTGTGAGGTTCTGGTCCTTCTTGGTGGCCTCGCTGGGCACAGCACCATTCTGTAGGAATAGGAAAGAAGCCAACGTCAGTAAGGCATTTGTGTCCCATGTATGACCCTCTCTGGGTCGTCCCCCCCCCCCTCCAGTGGTTTTTCTTTGGACCTCCATGTCACCCCCAACATATACCCTGGGCCATCCCCTCTGCTGGCAGGAGTTGAGGGCAGGCCTGGCGGAAGAAAAGGAAGGCGCAGCTGCCAGATGGTGCCCAGCCCTTAGCACCCTATGCCAGGTATACCAGGTGTATCAGCCCACCGGAGGGAACTGTTAACAGCAGGAAAAGGGGACACCAAGGAAGGAGCCTGAGCCAAGAGCCCCCCTAACCTTTCTGAAACCTTGCCTTTCCCTCTCGGGCTAAGGACCTAGGAGCAGCTGAGCCCCATACCAAGCAGCCAAGTCAAGCTGGGCACAAAGGGGCCTGTGTCCTGACAGCTACCCCCCACCCGCCGCCTACCCCATCGCCAGGCTAAGCACGCTGCCCATGGGCAGTCAGTGGCTAGACTGCTCCCTAGCGAAGGCTTCTTCCTGGGGGCACATGGTGAGCAGGGCTGGGTGGAAAGAGGGGGCTTGTGCAGCTAGGCTTGGCCAGACCTGGGCTGGACACTGTGGAGATCAGAAAGGGCCCTGGGGAAGCTGACTTGAGCCACAGCTGGGGACGCCGGGCTGTGAGTTAGGGTAGAGACCAGAGCTGTAGGCACCATGCCAGCCTCTGAGGACAGGCTCTGCTAGAGGAAAGAGAGGTGGTTCCAGGGAAGGGCCTCACTGAACGAGAGGGTGGCCGGCACGAATCCCTGATGGGTACTCTGCCTGCCCATGGGAAGCGATGGGTTAGGCTGTCCAGGACCCACTGGGGCCACCCCCGTGAGAGTCTCTGCTTCGGATGTAGAACTACTTCTGGAAGTCTTTTAGTTTGTGTGCCCCTTCTCTGGGGCACTCTTCTCCTAGCCCTCCCCCACCATGGGTGGGAACCCACTACAAGCCAGCTTCAGGGGCCCAAGAATGTCATTAAGGAGGCATAAGGACCCTGGGAGTCACCAGCAGAGAAATACACACAGAGTGCTTGCACACCACCAACAACTTCCCAGAGCTGAGCTATGACCCTGAGAGGAAAGGACAGGGGTTGCGCTACAGGCACTTGGATCAAGGGTGGAGCAGTGTGGCCAGGAGACAGGACACTGACCTGTCATGTGAAAGCGTCAAGTTCAGCAGCCACTCTGGCAACCAGTATAGCAAGATGGCCTGGCACTCTTGAGACACTGTCAGACCCTCAAGCCTGAATGGCCTCACGAGGGCCTTTTGAAAAGCAATGGAGACCTAGGTAGCACCCATGCCTGGTGGATGAGCACTTTCGGGGGGGGGGGGGGGAGGACAGTCCTGCGTATCCAGTTTAACTCAGACATGTAGCCCCTTCACGCCCTCAAAGGCGGAAGCACCAGGAATTAGGGAGGGGGGCTCATTCCCAGAGCACCAGATGGGACTGGGCGGGCTAAAGGCACCTGCATTCATTAACTCATTCATTAACCCACTCATTCATTCACCAAATGTCAAGACCCCTACACCATGTGCCAGGCAATGGCAGCTCAGTTGGAAACAAAACAGTGCTAAGAGACATTAATGAACTAAGAGCACACATTGCCAAGTGTGGGGGTGCACGCCTGTGATCCCAGCACCCGGGAGGCAGAGCAGGAAGGTCTCTTGAGTTTGAGGCCAGCCTGGTCTATAGCGGGACAGCCAGGGCTACTCCACACAGAGAAAACCCTGTCTCGGGGAGGGAAAAAGGAAAACACGTATCACCCTACATGCAACTTCCGTATGATCACAAAACGGACTTCCTCAAAGCTCTAAGAGTATGTGAGGGGGAAAAAAAAAAGGAAGGCAGGGTGGGGTCTAGGCAAGGCATGATGGGCCCTGGGAGGCGTGGTGGCAGCCCTCTGTGACACACCCCTATAGAACACTACGTCAAGCACCTCTAGCAATATTTCTTTGGGGCAGGGCCTGGGCTATGTTTTGAACGGTATGAGGCCTGTTTAGGGCCATTTATCTTGCACCCAAACAAATATCAGCCACATCGGGCTCCTGTCTGTTGGCCCCACAATAACACTTTTATTCTGTCCCAGGCTTGTTTACTTAGGAGCACAATGCTGGACTGTGGCAGCTCCACAGCCCATGGGTCGGGTCACAGGACAGTAGTTCCAGCTGTAAAAGGGACAACTGAGGGTTCAAGATGGCCCCAAAGGCAGGGAAGGGACAAGGCCCCCCAACTCCAAAGCTTAATGTTTAAACATCTCTCCTGACTCAGGGCCTCCAGGAACAGCCTCCTGGCCTCTCCAACCAAGTACATCAGGACCTTATTTGAGTCCCAAAATTCTACTCTCTCCCTGCCAGAGGGGGACAGAAGAGGAACGGAGTGGGGGTGGTAAAGTCCCCAGCCACGTGCCATAGGCTCCTCATAGTCCTCAAATCTAGGGCTTAGCTAACGAGACCAATACCACGGAGCCGGAGCCGTACACCAGTGAGCCGTGTGCTAACTGATGCAGCCGAGCACACAATGAGGGAAGCTGACGCCCCAGGACAGGAGCTAGACTCCGGCCTGTCACTAGGCACTGGCAAGAACTTATTGATGAAATTAGGGCTGCCTCAAGACGGGGTGCCCTTCTCCTGTCCAGACCAATGGCGCAGTGGTGCTAATGTGGGGAACCTCACTCACCACTGGCCCCGGGACGCCTCCATTTTGGGTAGATCTTAACTTAAGTAGCTAGATGTGCCACGTCCTCAGTCAACAGAGGGAGCCCACCTTTCTATGGGGGCTTCTTGAGTGTTCCAAGTCTGTACTTTGTCCAGCGCTCCTCTGGAGTACCCTCCACGTCCCAGCCAGCCACTCCAGGGAAGGACTCACTCACTCTTACGTGTGTGTGTGTGTGTGTGTGTGTGTGTGTGTGTGTGTATGAATATATTTGTGTGGATGTGTGTGTATATGTGTATGTATGTATGTGTGTGTGTGAGTATGTATGTGTGGATGTTTGTGTGGATGTATGTGTGTGTATGGGTATATGTGTATGTATGTGTGTGGATGTGTGTGTGAGTATAGATGTGTGGATGTGTGTGTTTATGTGTGTGTGAGTATGTATGTGTGGATGTGTGTGTGGATGCATGTGTGTGGATGTGTGTGTTTATGTGTATGTATGTGTGTGTGGATGTGTATATATATATGTATGTATGTGTGTGGATGTATGTATGTGTGTGGATGTGTGTATGCGTGTGGATGTGTGTGTGTGTGCGTGTACTGAACCTAGAGCTTCATGAATGCTTGGCAAACTCTGCCACAGGGTAAGCCCAGCTCCTCCACATTTTCTATGCCGCATAGCTTCTTGCCCTCCTTGCATCATCATTCTTATTTTTAATATTTTTTAACCCCTTGTTTTCTTGACCTGCTTCATCACTAATATTAACCATCCCATTGGCTCTGAAATGCCTACAAAAAAACCCGCACCTCTTTGTGCTCACGATCTGACCTCGGCTGTCAGCCTGGCTGCCTAAGAACTTGGACGGGCTGAGTTCCAGTCTTATCCGGCCCACCACACGTCACTCTGGCTGCCCGTTGATGCCCTTCCTCTCTCCTGCCTCCTTATACCTTAGTGGGGATGAGAGTGAGACCACTGGAGACTCTCCTTGCGACCTGGCACACAGGTCCCTCTGACTCTCCTGTCTGCGCCCTGCCACCGCTCCTGGCCTGAGTGGGTGGTTCTTTAGGAAAGGGTGCCTTGCCAGGTACCTAAGCTCTCTTAGGCTGGGCAGAATGCACTGAGCACTTTCTTCCCACAGCTGAATGGGCACACCTGACTGGCACCATGTGTACACACACACACACGTGTGCATGCACACACATACTCCTCAGAAGAGCCCTCGCTCACAGAGCTGGCCACGGAAGACTGAAGCATTCATCGGGACTGTGATCTTTGTTAGGTTAACAATCCCCCCACCACCACCACCCACTGAACCGTGCTAAGCTGAGTTGATTATGTAAGTCCTTTGCATAGACCTCTGTTTGGCTTATTTGCTGGAATCATGATCTCCCTCTCTGTGCCCCCCCCCTGGGGGGGGGCTTGGCCAAGATACGAAGTGTAAGGTCAGAACCTGGGTAGTCTAGAACCTGCTCTGGAGCAGCCTGGGCAAGTCCCTTCCATCATAGGTACCTCAGTGTACCTACCTAGGGAACCGGAGGGCACACTGGGCGCCTGCTGTAGGCTCTCCCAGTGCTCCTTGGCTCTACCCCACCTGCACTTCAGCTATTACTTTAAAACAAAACAGACTCTGAAATTTTGATTAATGCTATCATAGTGTGTGAATGCCTGGAGAACTCTTCAGGAATTGGTTCTCCTTTTCCACTGTGAGATCCCCGGATCAAGCTCAAGTCCTTACACTTTGTGCAGCGAGTGTTTTTACACAACTCAATGATTTCTGTCTCTGCACCACTACCTCCCTTTGGTGCCCACCAGCTTTCTAGAGTTTTTTTTTTTTTTTTTTAAAGCTTTCACTCTGTAGCCCAGGTTAGCCTCAAACTCACAGTCAACCTGTGAACCTGCCTTGGTCTCCTGAGTGTTAGGATTTCAGGTGTGAGCCATTCCACCTGGCTTTAGGGGGAAGAAAAAGTTTGATGTGAAAACCTAAAATAGCATCCAGGAATGGCAGGCAGGCCCAGCTCTGATGTCACCCCAGCAGCCCACATGAGGCAGCGGCCCCTCATTGCTTCCTCATATGGACACAGAAGCCCAGCCCCGGAACCCCAAATTACACCCCTGCCCTGGCTGGGGACTCCCCCACTCCCAGGTCAGCGTTCAGTGGGTATTTTTGTGAATTGTGAACTCACACACCCCCTCCCCCCCCTCACCTCCCCCCTCCCCCACCTGCCCTCTGTGGATAGGGAAGAACTCTGGAGCTGCCCTGGCAGGCGGGCTCCGCTGGGACCCGGCAGGCTTCTTGTTCGGGACTCTCTGGCCCCAGGCTTTTGCTCATGGGATGAAATCAGTCCAAGACAAACGCAGTGGAAGGGAGACGGCAAGACCTCACATCCCAGACTGACTTGGAACCGAATCAGATCACAGGCAACTTGCTCGGAGCCCCAGTGCAGAAACAAGGCAGGGCAGGCCAGAGCAGCTGTTAGACAATGCTGCCTCAGAAGACCCCGAGTCATTCCCCCCCCCAGGCACCCCTCTGCTTTTGTCTTCCTGTATGCTCTCCTGGCATCGGGGAACGGGGTGGCTCTCAAGCTGTGGCCCATGCAGCCACGGGCTGACAACCTTCAGCTGCAGGATGTCAAGTGGGACTAGAGACACTCAACCGCAGGCCTGATCTCTGGCCTCAGCAACCTAGGTGTGAGACAGCAGGAGGCTGGAGAGAGGGAGGGCAGGGAGCGGGGTTCAGAAATGGTAAAACCTGGCCCATCCTATATGATCTCCGGGGTCCTGGATGCATTCTACTTCAAGGAAACAACTCCAAACAATGCTAGGCCCCTCCCAGGACCTTTTCCAAGTGCCTGCAGAGTCCAGGCCCTCATATGGCAGCTAAGAGAGGCAGGGATACACCTGATAGTGGCTCATTACAGAGCCCTGATCATTACAGAGCCCTGATCATTACAGAGCCCTGATCGACAGAGAGTGACCTGCCAATTTTACAGGCAGCAGACAGAAGACACCGGCACCCTAGGCATGCCAGGCTCTGGCTCCAGGTCCTGGCGAGAGTGATGGAGAATGCTGGGTGGGCCCTGGGCCCTGCCCATGCCCTCACCTTCCTTCCTGGAGAAGCCTGGCAGCCTACAAGACCGGGCCGAGGCAGCTGTGGGCAGCTTCTGCCTCATCAGTTGGCAGCAGGATGGTACTCTGGGAAGTGGCCCTGGTTCCTTGGCTCTAAGCAATCCTTAAGTTTGAGAACAGCCTACATAAAGCGTCTTCCAAAACCAGCCCACACGGCCTCAGAGGACATTCCTTCTCTTGCCTTCAGAAGGTCAAGTCAGGATGTCCTACAGGGGAGAGGAGCAGCCTCACCACCATCAGCCGTACTGTGCCGTGCCCATCCTCAACTTCCAAAGCTGAGGGTCCACCGTTCCCACCCTGTGTGGGCAAATGCTCCAAAGGGTCCTCCCAGCAGGGCCTTCTGCCTGTCCCCTTCCCCCAGCTCTCACCACTGAGCCCCTGTACCACACTCCTTGTCCCCCCACCACACACACACCCCCTCTCTCCCCATAGGAGTAACTGCCGTGGCACAGACAATGGGGCTGTATTGATTAGCACAATTCCTGGGCACCTCCGGCCCGTCTCCCCGGGAGCTGGGACAATGCAGCTTTGAAACTCTGAGGAGATTCTCAGCAGGTCTTTGGGCTGGGGGAGCCCTAACAACACCCCCACTTGCCTCCCTCTTACCCCCACCACGCAGCTAACTCTTCCTGCGCTCCCTTAGCAGTCACAACTTTCTGGGTCACTTTGGCTGGTGTCTGTCTCATTCACAGGCTGTGCCTGTCCCTCCTGGCACTGACCACTTACTTAGTCCCCTGCCCCACCACCAGCCTAGCCACCAAGCCTGCCTGGCACCAGGGAAGGGGGCCTTGACCTTCTGGAAGGTGACTGACCTGTTCTGGGGAAGAGGTGGCCACAGGTCCGTGAGCGGCAGCCATCCCGAGACCAGCACTCACGGCCGGTGTGCGGCACGCGTGTCTCCACCGCTCATTCACACCTCTGCCAGCTCCAGCGTGACACTGACGACACATCCCCTGCCTCTCCCACTGCCCGGCTGGGCTGCGTCAATTACTTTCACCTCATCTCCTCCCGAAGCTCTGCCTACCCCCTCCCCGGCCCTCCTCCTCTGGCCAGTCCCGACGCAGCCCCGGTGCGGGTGCTCTGGAGCTGGAGAATGAAGCATGGGGTTGTTGTGCCGTCCCCTTGTTTTCAGCAAGTTACAAGAACAACACACACACACACACACACACACACTGGGCATAGGACAGGGCAATGGGATGGCTTGTTCCTTCAAAGAGCTGGCCTCCAGAGCGGAGCCTGCAAGCTGGGCACCAATGGGCTACTAGAAGGCTACTAGAAGGGTAGGTGGTACCCGTAGGGGGGACTGACGGTGTTGGGACAGGAGAGTGGAGGGCACAGTCCATAGCAAACAGTATTTCGAGTGAGTGAGCGGTGTAAGCTAGGAGATACGAGGTCCTACGCCTGCACCTGTTTCTGGTTAACTATGGATTTCCCAACCAACCAAGATGATGGGGTGTCTCCGTAGTAGTGACTGGGCCATTGCCTGTCGTCTTAAGAGCAAGACAGTGGTTACTACGAAGTCCAGACAAAGCGAGGCAGGTGAGGAATACGGACCTGTGTGGGGGGGTCTGAGCTGCGTCACCTGGCATCCGAGGAGTAGGCTGGGTGATTCCAGCAGTGTCTCATGACTGTGGTGGACGTTGGTCCCCACCTGACCTGTATGCCCGCTTCTGTTAGAAGGTGGCGACTGTGTGCCATATCCAGTTCTGTGCACTGGCCTCCATCAAGTGACCCATGCAACCGATCTTCTCTGAGGCCACACTCATTGGTCAGACACCCTAAGTCAGAGACCTGGGAAGGCAGGCACAATGTTCTGGTACTAGGAATGTACACCTCCCTCTGGGGATTACCAGGAGAGCGAAGTCCTGGCATACAGTGGGGTCTTAGCAAATACCTGATGGATAGTGCCATGGATGAGTTCCGGTGTAAGGACCACTCTCCTGAGAGTCTGTATGTGTGACCTCATGGGGGAATATTATTTAGAGGGGTGGAAAAATTAAAATGGCACAGGGTAGGGACTTGGGAGATGGCTAAGTGGTTAAGAGTGCACACTGCTCTTAGAAAGGACCCAACTTTGGTTCCTAGCACTCACATCAGGTGCCTCACCGGGGCCCTCTTCTGGCCTCCACAGACTCCTGCACTCACACGTGCATACACTCTACCCCAGCAGACCCATGATTTAAAAAATAAATCTTAAAAAAACAAAAACAAAAACAAAAAAAGCAGCTGGGCATGGGGATGCATGCCTTAATCCTAGCACTTGGGAGACAGAGGCAGATTATTTCTGTGAGTTCGAGGGCAGCCTGGTCTACAAAGTTAATCCAGGACAGCCAAGGCTACACAGAGAAACCCTGTCTCAAAAAACAAAACAAAACAAAACAAAACAAAAAAAATCAGGCATGTAATCCCAGCAGATTTTCTGAGTTCAAGGTCAGTTTGGTCTATAGAGAGAGTTCCAAGATAGCCAGGGCTACAGAGAGAAACCCTACCTTGAAAAATAGAAACAGTGGTGGTACATGCCTGTAATCCCAGCACTAGGGGAGGCAGAGGCACATGGATCTCTGTGAGTTCGAGGCCAGCCTGGTCTACAAAGCAAGTCCAAGACAGCCAAGGCTATACAGAGAAACCCTGTCTTGAAACAAAACAAAACGAAACCCCCAAAAAACCAGGCAGGCCTATCCCATCTCTCACCGACTATAACCTTAGGTTGCTTGTTCAACTGTCTAGTTGGTTTTCTGTAAAACGGATAACGTGTACACTCACTAAAGCCGGTTAGTGGTGCTAATACCAGACAAACAACACATATTAGGTATTTACTATGAGCCAGGCTCTACCTAAACCCTTCATACCTACTAACGCTGGCCTCTTGGGGACCCTATAGCACAGCATCGCCTTCTCTCTACTTGCTGGGGGCCTTGCTTGACTAGGTCTCCCCAGGGGCTTCAGACCCCACTAATCCAGCTGCTCACTGGGTCAGCGTCATGCAGGAGGGTCCCGAGACACTCCCTGACTTCCTGCAGCCACAGACCCAGAGCCAAGGCTCCAGGAAGACCCAGTCACCCATGATGCCCAAATGCTTACTTCCACCCAGGGTGGGCTCTGGGCTCTGGCTGCCCTGCGCTGGGCTGGGTGCCCAGAACAGGCGGCCCTGGCTGGATGGCTCTCCCTGGCTCTGGCCATGGGGACAGAAGGCAGCAGCCCAGCTGGGCTCGGCCCCGTAATGAGGCCTCATTAGTGGGATCCAGCTGCGCCATCCCCACTTAAGGAAGCCGGCTCCCCCAGCCCCAGCCTCTGACTTTTCTTAATAAGAGCGGGCATGCTTCCAGAGGGGCGAGAAGTCTAGGGGCCTTGTCCTCTGTGGCTCTCTCGAGAAGGTCCTGCTGAGCCGGGACTGAGGTATGCAGGCTAGGGTGTGGGGAAGGCTAGCAGAAGCTGTGTGAGGGCTGAGTAGAACGGCTACAGGGGAGGCGAGAAGGAAGTTGGGGGGGGGGGGAACCTACAGAAAAAGCAGAGAAGCCAGGTCCCTTCTTCACTCTGAATCTTGATATTCTGTTTTGCAGGTATAGCCTTTGCACACTGAGACCAGTGGAAGGCTGCTGCCTAGCCTGTTCTGGCCAGGAGGGCACTTCCCAATAGCATGTGTGGTTTCTGAGCTAAGAGAGTTCCTGCACGGGTCAAAGCCTATGCTAGGAAAGCAGGTAGTAAGTGCCACAGCCTGTGTCAGCAGGGTGCCCACTGAATGTTGACTACAATGCTGAAAGGAAATGCACTGTGATCCAGGCGTGTGCTGAAAAAGAACTCACTGTGTGCAGCGTCTGTGTTAGGAGAGTACCCACCGTATGCTTGGACCTGCGATAGCAAGGGTGCCTACTGTTTGCCAAGTCCAAGGCCCGAAGAATATATACTATACGCCAGACGTGCACTGGGAAAGCACCCACTGTGTGCTTCCCTGATTCTGTTAGAGGAATGCCTACTGCGTTCCATGTCTAATACTCAGAACTCTGTGTGTCAGCCCATGTGGTGTGAACTATTGTTGGGGTATGAGGTCTTGGCACTCGGTGAGTAACTTGTGTATGCTACATCCGGTTCAGGGAAAGGACCAGATGTGGCAAAATACCCACTGTGCACCTAGCACCGTGCTCCATGAGCGCCCACCGGGTGGCAGGCCCTGTGCTGAGAACACCCAACATGTGCTAAGTCTCTGCTAGCTAGGCATTGGCCACATGCTGAGACTTATACCCAACCCTGCCAGGCCCTTTACCAAGGGCGTGGTCAATGTGTGCCAAGCCCATACTAGTTGAACACTTGCTAGATGCCAAGGCCAGGCTTGGTGAGCCAGTACCCACTGTGCGCCAGGCCCTGTGTAGAGCCTGCAGATAGGAGGTATCGAAATCCTCATGCTAAACTTTAAAGGAACAGGTCAGGGTGGGGCAGCCTCGGGTGGCCCTGTGGCGCTTGCAGAGCCTTCTGGGAGTTAGAAGCCTCTGGCACCAAGCACCCTGGTGTCAGAATGACTCTGGAGGTTTCCCAGGGTCAGAGGCAACCAGCATGTTTTAAAGACATGGGAAGAATTAAGGTTCAGCGCATGGGTATGGACTGACTGAGGTGGCCAGCATGGAAACTTAGTGTGCGATGGTGGGGCTAACAGCGAGGTGGTGAGGGCCCTTGTGTTGCCTGTTTTAGGCTGTCCTCCTCCGGTTCCTGTCCTTGGAGACCTAGTCCTGCCCCCACACGCGTACAGAGGCTCCAGGTCTCCATGGAGGGACCGCCTCACCCACCCGCAGTAGCCCCGAGCGTCCCAGCTGCTCCCCTGCTTCGAGGCACTCTGGCCAGCTGGGTTCTCTTGCGGCCCTGTCCTAGGAGCCACTGAGCCGTGAGGAAGGCAGCTGAGCTGGCCTGGCAGAGACCATCTGGGCTGAAAGCAAGGGGTGGGGGGAGACACGTGCAGCAAGCATGTGGGCCCGGGCACGTGCTGGGAAGTGACTTGCTCCTCCATGGGACACTTGCTCCAGAGGCCAGGCAGAAGTATCAAGGATAACCCAAGAGTGTCTACTGACGGTGAAGACAGTGAAGAGACCTGAGTGGCCCAGGCTCTCACACTTAGACCCGGGACGAAGGCTGACAGAACCGAGGACTCCATAGAACGGTGCCAGCTGTCAACTCTACAGACAGGGCACAGACAGAGTGAAACTTCCACAGAGAACTAGACTGGTCCAAGGGCCATCGGCTTGCATGCACATCCCTCATCCCCCTCCATCGACCTCCCTGGGCATCCTGAGGAGGAGCCTGGAGGGAAGGAACTCCCTCAGCTCATCCCATTGGCCTTAGGAAAACACAGCACCCAGGAGGTGCTGACATAGCTCCCCTGTTAGAGAGGCAAAAGTGGGGTTGGCTGGGCAGGGGCCGACTGCCGGGTACACCTCCAAGGCTGTAACCTAGAGACAAACAGTGAGTGCAGGCAGCATCTGCTCCAAACAGACGCAAGAACAGAGTAGTCCAAGGTCATCAGCAGAACTGAATGGAGGCAGGAATAGCCGCGTCCACACGGGGTGCCCATGGGACAGATGCTGTGAGCCTCCAACACAGCAATGGGTAGAAGCCAAAGGGCAGAGAGCACTGAAGAAGGCACGCCTCGGCTATCTTTAGGCACAGCCCAGTGCTGGGAATGGGAGTCCCACGGCAGCCTTCCCTCCCACAGACAGACTGGCCTGGCTGGCCAGCAGAGGACAGGGTCCCGGAAGCTTAGCTGGGGCAGGGATTGTGGGACCTTGTGATTCATGCTTCTTTCTGTTCCGCCCACGTGCCCCCCCCCTTCTCTCTCCCCTGCCTGTCTAGCCTTTCCAGGGTCACACCAGAGAAAAGGACCGTGGCCACGGAACGTTCAAAGGGTTTCATGTGGCTCAGACTCTCCACGGTAGGAGGAAGCAGAGCTATACCCCATGTCCCACTCAGGCCGGCAATAATCTGAGAGACTTTTTAGAGGAAAGGTCAGGTCCTCTTTGGGCCTTAGGACAAAGTCCTCCCTAACGAAGTACGCAGGTAGGGTGATCTCCCTTCTCTGGAGGTCCTGAGGTCCCCGACTTCTGATTGGCTCAGGTATTTGTCCAACAGGAGGAGGGGGGTCACTCTAGAGCAGGCCTGAGGGGCTGGGCCAAGGGCTGGTGTCTGAAGGCTTTGAACAGAGCTAGAGAAAGGTTCTGAACCCTCTCTCAGTCTGAACCCTCTCTCAGAAATCTTTGGTGGAGAGACAGAATTCGTTCAGAGAGGTGGGCTCAGCACAGACCTCAAGGCAGTCCGCCTTTAACTGAATAAAGAAAGCGGTGGAAGTCAGGGGATGTGAGGGAGGGTATTGCTCAGGGAGGGGCTTGTCTTTTGTCACTGGCTTCCACCTCAACGAATGCCCCCACTCTGGCTTCTCCTCGGAAACAAGATTCCCAAGGGAAAACATAGCCTAGCGCTCGGGGATAGGATCTGCAGCCCACGCTGCCCCGTCCATCAGTGCGTCTTCCCTCCTTCCTCAAGAACTTGACCCATGGCCAAGCATGGCTGTGCATCTTTATCTGCTCAGACCCACTCGGAAAGAAGGGGTTCACAGGAGAGCAGGCATGGGGGCCTAGCTCTTTGCTTCTAGCATTTGGGAGGCAGAAGCAGGCGCTAAGGTCGAGAGCAGAGGAAGGGCTAAGGCTAGGGAAGTAGAGAAGAATCGAGTTCTCTGAGAAGCCAGGGGGAGGCATCTGTTACTTCCTGCAGTGAGAAGGCCACCGAGAAGTGGGGAAACCTGGACAGGGTCTGAGCATGCCCAGCATTGGGTGGGCGTGTGGTCTAATCACATGTGACCCACTGTCCCCTCAGCAAGACAACCCATGTCCACCTTAGAGCATCTCTTATAACCAGGATAGGATAGGTGCCCTCTGCTCCTTGGCAGACCTTCGCTGGGTCTGTGATAAAACCTGCCCAGTTACAGGCTTGGAGCCCAGTCGAACCTGCTGGGTAAGGGGCTGCCTGCCCAGGCCTGGGGCAGCACTGGCACTTGGGAGCCCTGGTAGCGCCAACTCAGGCCTTGTGGAACCTCTTAGGCCCCCGTGTCAAGACAGGCAGCTGGCAGGAGGGCCCCCTAGGAAAAGGAATTCCTCTTCCTTCCCAAAGTCTGGCCCCCGTACTCACCAGCATGCCTTTGGCACCTTTTCCTACCATGGTGGCGGTGGGTTGGGGGGATCTGGAGACCTGGACCACACTTGCACACTTTCAGACAACAGGCCTCAAGAGCTGTGGAGCAAACAGAAGGAGGTAAGGCTTTAGACCAGGCAGGCCCCCCTGGGCTCTCCAAAACAAGTAATATGAAGCGGGCTTGATGGCACACACTTTTAAACCCAGCATTTTAATCCCAGAGGCTGAGGCAAGCGGATCTCTGTGAGTTCAAGGGCAGCCTGATCTACAAAGTCCAGGACAGTCAAGGCTACACAGAGACACTCTGTCTCAAAAACTAAAATAAAATAAAGCTACTAGTACCCATGGACAGACACACAGAAAGGCAACTGCATGGCAGGGCCCCTGAAGACAATTCAGGCCCCAGCACCAGAGCATGGTGAGAACTCTGAAGAGAGAAGTCAGAGCCCACCGAGGCATCGCTTCTTAAGCCTTTCTGAAGATAGGGTGGGTTCACAGCGCAAGCCACTCCTGCCAGGAGGTAGGGAAGTAGGAAAGAAAAAACAAGGCGCCAATATCCTGAGTGGACTTCCCAGGTGAGAGATCCCGGTCCCCGGATGTCTCTTAGCACGGGAGCCTATGGGTATCTGTGAGAGGAGGCCACAGCAGGTACTGTAGCCTGAGCAGAGGTTGCCTTCCAACATAGCATCCTTACAGTATGGCACCCACACCACCAGCCAGAAAACCTCACGTCCCCCTCTCCGCACCCTCTGCCTCTGCCAGGCCATTCTTAATCTAGCTCCCTCAGGAATGACCCTGGGGTCCAGCCCCTTCAACCCTCCCCCTCCCCAGATCCCTTACTCTCCAGGCTTCCTGTCCCAATGGGCAAAGGTCTATTTTTGACTCTCCAGATGCCCAATCCTATAAAAGATAAAAAAGTGAACACAGAACTGGGACGGGGTCCAAGACCTTCATCATCTGTGTGAATGGCTGCAACCTTTTCCCAGGAGAGGGAGGGGTCAGCTTGGATCAGTGGGCCCTCCCCAGTCAGGCGACCACAATGCGCCCCTCCAACCTTAGTGCCACTCTGCTTGGGCTCCAGGGTGGCTGGGTTTGTTGCTGTGTCACTGGTCCACACAGGACACACCAGATGTGGTCACACCTCCTGCTTTCACAACACAGTCCTCCAGTCGTATCAAGTGAAATCCTGCAAATCCTTTCGGACTGGGCCTAAATGTCACATCCTCTCTGTAGCCCTCGGGGACTTGGGACTGCTTCCTTCACCCTTCTGGGCCTAGGTCCTAGCACAGTTAGCAAGTATAGGCTGGGATTGTACACGAAGCAGCTAAGAGCCGTGTAGTGGGCAGGTGAGGTGGACAGGAGGAAGGATAAAGCGGGAGGAGTGAGCCACAAGGCAAAGCTCACGCCGTCAACGCCAGATGTGGACAGAACAGGTCTCAGGAAGGATCAATCAGTAGAGCCTTGAAGAACTTGGTCACGGGAGGGGAAACCTGGGGCGAGGTGAGCCAGGTGGTCCAACTCGCACTGGGCCTGGTCCCAGGGATGACCTGGCTCTGCCGCTGATGATTTCCACTCCAAAGTCTATTCAGAATCACTCGTGTCACCAGCAGCCACCCATCAAGGGCCACCTCTCACCTACAGGAAGTCTCTGAAGTCTGGAGGAAAGGCGCCACTGTTTACTTATACGAATCAGCCCCTGATTCATAAGGTCCTTTGTCCTAGCCACTTGGTTTTCCCTACCAGGGGCAGGGACGAGGAGGGAAAGCCACCAGTCAGTAGCTGGGGCTGGATTCTGTCTCTCAAAAAGGCGTTCTATTAAAGAAGCCATGCTCATGGCTTTTGTCTCTTGGCGACAGTCACAAGAGGAATGTGGCCCTCAAGAGCCCGTCATACCTTTGTTCTCTTCAACCGCTGAACCCTTCAGTACTTCGACCTAACTTCCCTAAGTTGCCTCTTTTCTGTCAAGGACCAATAATGACAAAGATGACAGCAAATCATGGCAGTCCATACTATTAAGAGCCACCTCCCAGGCGGGAAGTCATGTCCTCTGGGCAGCTCAGGAAACTGAGAATATCCTCAGCCTGCACCCACACAGCATTCTCACCAGGCTACCCTGACGCTTCTCCTGAGGTTTGTAACTGGGGGGCGGGGGGTCTGACTCAGAGAGGCCAATGCCTAGCCCGGCAGGATTGAGTGAACTTTTACGGCAGACATGGCCAATCATACCCAGGCAGCCACTGGAGTACACAATGCCAACCGCAGATGCAGTCCCTGCCCTCAGGAGCTTGTGCACTAGAGCAAGGACAAGGCTGCTTAGTGCCTGCACCAGTAGAATGAGGGGGGTTGTGCGGCTTTGTAGTTTCTCCTTCCTCTACCATTTCTGGGGGATCATTGATTCAAAAGGAATCAATGGCGTACAAGGGGTACAGGTCAGTGATGGGGCTTGACTGGCGTGCTGGGGGTCCTGAGTTGGAGCCTTAGTAGTGGGGAGAAGAAACAATAAAGTACCCACCAAATGCCTACCGTACGTCAGGCCCTCATTGAGGTGCCAAAGACCTGAAATACCCAGGTCCAGACATATGCTCCAAGCCATACACTGAGCAACACTGACTAGCAGCGGGTCATGGTCACTGTAGGATCAAGTAAGGATTTTGGTTCTGGGACCTGAGAGCTCAAGGCAGGATTTGGCCCCAGGCACTCATTAGGTAAGATTCTGATCGGCATCAGACCCCTTCGAATCTGACTTTTCTCAATCTGGAGGCTGTGGCAGCTAATAACTCCTTTGTTAAGCCTGGGAGGAGTGCGGGGGGGGGGGGGGGGAACGTGTCTTTGCTTAATTTCTGTGTCTATTACAAGTTTTCATATTTTCCTCCCTCCCATCCACTAGTTTTCCGAAAACCCTAAAGCTTCAATCCCCTCCTAGGGTTTTACACAGCCAACAGGATCTGGCCTGAACTGCCGCTGCTTATCAGGCATTTTAAGGCTGGCTACAACTTCATCCGTCTGTTCCACAAATAGTCACTGCAGGTCTGCTCTGGGTAGACAGACCTGTGCTAGGCGTCGAGAACACAAAGGGCTCTCTGCCTTCCTGCATCCTAGATGACAGGGGTTGTTGGGGTTGGGGGTGGGGGACTCAAACCAAGTAATTACAGACAGATAAACAGTGTGCTGGAGAAAACTCTGTGTGTACTCTTACAGCAGGTGACAGTCTGGGAGGCTTCTCTGGGCAAAAGGACAATTGGCAGTGGGAAGGGAGGGAGGAAGAGGGCAGCGGTGACAGCAGAAAACAAAACCGGCGCTGTTCTGGTAGCTGAAGAGAAAGGCAAAGTGGTTAGATACCCAGGGAAGGGCCTCTGGGGTCTGGATGTCCATCTTAGCCCTATGCCATTGGTGGCTATTAAGGGCTTTTAAGCAGATCAACGGGGAGGAGACTGGATTGCTAGAAAGTACCGCACCTTGGGTGTGGCGGTGCTTGCCTACAGTCTCAGGTACTCAGGAAGCTAAGAAAGTACCATCTTCTGCACCTACAAGTAATGCGAGGAGAGCCGGGCGTGGTGGCTCGTGCCTTTAATCCCAGCACTCGGGAGGCAGGTGGATCTCTGTGAGTTTGAGGCCAGCCTGATCTACAAAGTGAGTGCAGGACAGCCAGGACTACTGGAGAAACCCTGTCTCGAGGTGGGGGGGGGGGGAGATTTAAAAAAAAAAAAAAGAGCACTGGCTGTGCCAGACAGCACTTTAATCCCAGCACTCAAGAGGTAGAGGCAGGCCGATCTCTGAGTTCAAGTCCAGCCTGGTCCACAGACCCAAGTTCCAGGACAGCCAAGGCTGACACAGAGAAACCCTGTCTCGAAAAACCAACCAACCAACAACAAAACAAAATTAAAAAAAGAGCACTGATTGCTCTTTCAAAGGACCCGAGTTCAATTCCCAATTCTGGGTAACTCCAGTTCCAGGGATCTGGTGTCTTCTCATCTCCTCGGGCACTGTACACACGTGGCGCGCACACGTAAAATTAAATATTAAAGAGAGAATACGAGCCATTCCAGATAACATGTAGAGAAAACACTGAGGCAACCGTGGAAGAGAAATCACCAGCTAGGAAGGAGATGAGCAAGGGCAGGAGGAAAGGGCTTGGACCATGGAGCTGGTGATGGCGCAAGGAAGGGGGCACCAACAAGAGAGAAACAGTAACAACACAGAACTGGGTGATGCACTGGTGATGCACTGATGCGGTGAGAGGAAAGGAAGGGCCTCCGCTACTTCCTAGCGCTGCAATGAGAGGAAGCTGGTAGCAGTCCCAGGGACAGGAGCTGGTGAGGCTGCGGGTTTGGAGCTGGGAGAGGAGGTCTGAAGGGGGCAGACTGACTCTGGGCTGTTTGTGAGCCTCCAAGGCTGATGCTGGGAGGGTCACAGAGCCCTTTGGTACTTGTGACTTTCCTGTCCCTCAGACGTGATTGCCAAATAGGCTTTTTGTTTTTTTCTTAAAGAGGGAAGGGTTTGTTTTTTGGGTATGGTTTCAGAGGCTGTAGTTGGTGATCTACTGGCTCCCTCATTAAGGTGCCTGGCCATTGCTGAAGCTCCTGATGGCACAGTGACCAGGAAGCAGCCAGGTGGACCAATTTAAAACATGTGTTTATGTTTATTCTTAACTATGTGTGTGAGCATATGTGTGTGAGTACGAGGAAGGAGTCAGTCCCCCTGCAGCTGGAGTTCTGGGTGGTTCTGAGCCCACACCACGGTTGCTGGAAACCTTTGAGTCCTCTGCAAGAGCACTATGCAGTTTGTTTGCTTTAAGATTTACTTTGTCGATCCTATTGAGACTCTAGATGAGGAAAATATAGAGAATAGGCAAGTAGGGGGACCCAGAGGGTCCTAGAAACCTACAAGAAGAACATTATGATGGCTAGATCTGAGCCCAGGGATTCTGCTTGATCTAAGGCACCAACCATGGACAAAACGGGCAGTCATCATCAAACCCCTACCCAGATCTAGCCAAGGGACAGAACATTCTCCACAGCTAAGTGGAGACTGGGGACTGACTTTCACAGGATCTCTGGTGCCCCATATTTGGCCATGTCCCTTTGTGGGGGAGGCCCAATGGCACTCGGAGGAAGGATAGCGGACTACCAAGAAAAGACTTGATACCCTAGCACCATATTCAGGGGGAGGAGGTCCCCCACAGCCACAGTCATAGGGAAGGGGGATTGGGGTGAAAGTGGGAGGGAGGGAGGAATGGGAGGATGCATGGGATGGGATAAAAAATGAGATGTAATAGGAACTATTTTTAATTTTCAATAAAAATGTGAAAGAAAAAAAAAGAAATAACATAAAAAAAAAAAGAAATTCTACAGAATTTAAAAATAAAATTATCACATGATCCTGTAATATTAATTCTAGTAGTTAACTTTGGGACTGTTGAGATAAACTAAAGCCCACTTTCCCATGTTGTTTTAAATTAAAATTTACTACTATAAATTTAAAAAAAAAAAAAGATTTACTTTGTCGAGGCCAGCCTGGTCTACAAAGAGAGTTCCAGGACAGCTAGGGCTATTACACAGAGAAAACTGTCTCAAAAAACAAAAACAACAACAACAAAAAAGATTTATTTTGGAGACTAGAGAGAGGGTTCAATTCCTAGCCCCACATGGCAACTCACAACTGTCTTTAACTCCAATTTCAGGTGATCTGACATCCTTACACAGACATACATGCAGGCAAAACACCAGAGCTCATGAAAAATAAATAAATTTTTTATAAGTTTTTTTTTCACCCTTATGGTGGCAGCTCATGCCTTTAATCCCAGCATTCCAGAGGCAGAGGTAGGAGGATCTCTGTGAGAACAGGGCTAACCTGGTCTACAGAGCAATTTCGAGGACAGCCAAGGCTATGTAGAGAGACCCTATCTTTAAAAACCTAAAATAAATAACAAAAATATTTATTTTTACTTTTTGCTGTTGTTTTTTCCTATTTCTTCCCCACCTCCACCTTTTTTGGGGGCTTTTTATAGACAGGGTTTCTCTGTGTAGCCTCAGCTGTCCTAGGCTCAATTTGTAGACCAGGCTGCCCTCTAACTCACAGCGATTTGCCTGCCTCAGCCTCCCTGAGTGCTGGGATTAAAGGCATGCACCAACACTCCTGGCTCTAATTTTTTTGTTTTGTTTTTGAGGTGATAGTTTCTCTGTGTAGCCTTGGCTGTCCTGGAACTCGCTCTGTAGACCAGGCTAGCTTCAAACTCGCAGAGATGCCCCTGCCTCTGCCTCCCTGAGTGCTAAGATTAAAGGTGTGTGTCACCACAGCCCAGCTTATTTTAAACTTTTACTTATATGTGTGTGTGTGTGAATTCATGCATACAGTGGTGGAACAGAGGTAGGGTGGGGGCCTGTGGAGGACACCACATTTCCCTGGAGGTTTCCCTGGAGCTGGAGTAAAGAGTGATTGTGAGCATCCTGCCATGGAACCCGGAGCAAGGCTCTGGTCTTCCGGAAGAGCACCCAGTGTTCTTAGTGGTCTCTCCAGTCCCAGATGCATCCTTGACCACTGAGCCATCTTTTCAGCCCCTGGGTAGACCAGTTCTAGGCGTCTGTCTGAACCAAGTCCTCACGAAGGCAACAGGTCTCCCTGACTTCACAGGCCCTAGTCGGTGCATGGAAATAGTGTCAGGACAGTGCCGGGGCACAGTGTATCCTGCTTGGGGCCCCAAGCCAGCTAGTTGCTGCATTCTGCCCAACATGGGACTCCCTTCAGCCTTCTCAGCTTCCGCTTCCTGCCACCCTGCCTTTGCTCAGGCAATAGTTCCCCCCAGGAAGGGTCTCTGGTCACCTGCAAATAGCCTACCCACTTCAACACCAGGCCCCACACCGTTATCTTCACGAAGCCTTCCAGTGCCTGCTGCCAACCTTCCCACGGTACCCTTCGTGAATGCAGTGTCCTGCTTAGCATGCTGGTCACAAGTACAGCACGCTTGCTTCTGTCCAAGAGGGTCCCCTCCTCTAGGCTGGAGAGCTCTGCGGGGGCAGAGGTATGATTCTTCTGTGTCCTGAGAGCTACACTACTGTGGTTCAGTAAGGAGAGTAAGGAGGTGGTTTTCTCTGAGGTCTTTGGAAACTCTTGGGCGCGCTTCTCAGTGCTCTGCCCCAGTCCCTCGAGTCAATCCTATCGCCCCCTTCTCTCTAATCTTTTTTTTTTTTTTTGCTTCTCCCTTTGGGGATGCCTCTAACCTCTCAGGTGCTCTGTTTGCCCATTCTTTGGCCGTTATCCTTTATTTTCTAACAGCCATAGCCTCAGACTTGCTTCAGTTAAGCAACTGACACCAAACCCTGGAGGAACACACCTTTAACTCCAGCACTTGGGAGAAAGCGGTGGGCAGATCTCTGAGTTCAAGGCCAGCCTGGTCAACAAAGCAAGTTTCAGCATAGCCAGGGCCACAGAGAGAAACTCTACCTCAAAACAAAGCAAAAAGAAAAGAAAAAGAAAAAGAACAAAATTTGTGGGGGAGCTGTCAGAGCGCTGGGTGGGTACGTGGCTCCTTTAAGAGTGATTTGCGAGGGGCGTGGCCTGTGGAAAGCAGGCCCAAGAGGGGGTGCGGCCCCTTTAAGTAGCTGCACCGCCGGGACTAGAAGGCCCTGGACGGGCGGGCAGTGTGGGGCGCGGTCACTTTTGGGGCCGCAGCACCACACGGAGCACCCGCTTACTCGAAATGAGACCGATCCGCTTTAATCAGCGTGCAAGGTGTGTTGGGGGGCGGGCGTTACATCAGCTACCACGTGTGCGCCTCTCAGCTGGCGTGGAGGATGCTACCCCGCCCCCCGCGGTGGAAAAGTACCGGGGTGCCGAGCGCCCCGCCCCCTTGCCCCGCCCCCGCCAGTCCTCGGCCCCTCCCGGGTCTGCGGGAGAGCCCCCTCCCGGCTCGCCGGCCTAAGCTCCGGCCCGTGCGTGGCTGCCGGCTGCGGGGGCGCAGGCTGGGAGCGGGCACCCGGGAGCTGCGAGAACCCAGGCCTCACCTGTGGCCTCCCGCACTCGCCCCAGGCGCGCCCAGAAGGAAAGCTAGAGTGAAGGCTCGAGTGGCAGGGCGCGGATTTCCCCCCCCCCAGAATGGCAGACCCCCCAAAACCACTCCCCGCCCGCAGTCTCTTCCCAACGCCGCAGCCACGTTAGCCACGGACAAAAGGGAACCGGCGGGCGCTGGGGTTCTTCCTCGCCGCTTCCCAGGAACCACGGGCGCGCGGGAACCGGCACCGGGCGAGCAAGAGTGGGCGGGCAGATTAGGAAGGCCGCCGGCTGGGGCGACCAGATAGGTAGCCGGGACGGCAGGGAGAGGAGGTGGGGCGAGAAGCTGCAAGCCGGGCGCAGACCCCGCCGCCAGCTCCCGGCCGCCGCAGACCCACTGGCGCCCCAGACGGACTGTAGACATTCTTCGGTTCCGGTACTGCGCGCACAGTCCCGCACCAGCCGCCCCCGACCAAACCGGCGTCGGCACGCAGCGCCCCCCCATTCCGAAATCACCCCCCCTTCCCGCCTGCTTTAGCTCCTTGGTGACAGCGATGACAAACAGACTCGCGCACCTACCCCGACCTTCTCCGCGAGAGAGACATCCCGGTGCAAGCACTCAACACTCCTAGCCACAGATGCCCGCAAGCAGACGCTATCGCATCCACGCACCGCACACACATCCAAACGCTGGTCCTGGGGCTCAGCCTCCCAGAGTCACAGAAACGCCCAGAACCACGACAGGACAGACCGAGGCGCGGGCCGCAAAGCCCCCTTCCCCCAGCTCTCTTACCATACTGCAGCCCCCGGCCCAGGCGTGCTGGGTCCGCACCGCGGTGCGCCCAGGTGGCTTTCTTAAAGGGAAAGTTGCATCAGCCTCCCGAGGCTCTCTGCAGCCGCCAGTCCTCCCGCCCCGCCGCGTTGCTTGCCGCTCCTCCAGAGCTTGTTGTGTTTTGGTTTCGGGGAGGCGGGGGCTAAGAGTTTGGTGAAAGTTTGGAGAGTGGAGAAGGCTTGAGAAACCTAGCCAAGTCCCTCCCCTCCCAGAGCGGCTCCCCTGGCTGCCCTCCCCCGCCCTTGGTCCCATCTCCTCCCGCGTGCGGACTACTCAGGCTCCTCCTACTAGGGAATAAAATTACAAGTGGCTCTAGTTTTCAGTTGATTGATCCTCACGAACGCCTGGGAGTGGGGCTCGACATAGGAGTTCCCTTCTCCCTTGTCTCCCAGCCCTTCAGTTGGGACCCTTGGAGGAAGCAGATGTCCTCTCCTTCGCGTTAGGCTTGGAATAAAGCCAAAAGGCCGGGGGCGCTTTGCGGGGCTGGAGCTGCAGTTAGCCCGCCAGGCCCCTGGCCTTCTGCGCCTGCGTTCCCCCTAGAGAGAAGTCAAGAGCAAATTCCGTTCCCTTTGGAGTAGCGCCGCTGGAGACTGTGGGCACAGCTGAGTGAGGCCTGAGACCCATTCCTTGGAATTGCAAGGCTTGGGCGCCTTCACCAGGAATTCTCCAACGCTGATTTGATCAGCCCTACCTGGGTGGTAATGCTACCGAGGGCTCCTCAGGTGGGGCAGACAGAACCTGGACTGCAGTCTCTAAGAATTTTCAGGTGCTTCGCTCAGCCTCAGTTTCCCCCTCTGTTTAGGTCGAGCTAAACAAACGCGTACCCACGTGAATCGCATTGCTCCAGACTGGCAGCGCGGCCTGGCCGCTGGCACAGGCTTCCCACGTTTGCTTACCTTGAGCCACCCTTCCATCAAAGCAGCTAGTCCTGACAGCCCTAGGGACTGTTGGTTCAGCTTGTGCTCAGCGAAAGGCCCCGGTCTGGAGACACAAGCTCCGGGTTTCCTGCCACCCTCTACCCTGAGTTCTCATCCTCGTCCAGCCGGGAAGCTTGCTTGTTTATCTATCGATAGTCAGCCTCCAAAAAGCAGGTGCATCCATGCCTAAATCATACAAGACCAACTGGTGTGAGAAGACTCCTTATTAATTTATAATCGCCGAAAGAGACACCAGGTGTCCAGCTAGCCAGCACGCTCTCTCTCTTCAGCTGGCCTCTCTGCCAGGACTAGCTATCATGGAACTCAAAATCTGTTTATACTGGAATTTCCATCAGATCTTAGGAAGACACTTAATGTCCCTTTTGAGTGTGCCTCTGAACACAGCAGAGCAATGCGGTTCACGTGGGTATAGAGCCTGTTTGGGATTTATAATCTACGGAACTAAGCCGGGCGTAGTGGCACACGCCTTTAATCCCAGCACTCGGGAGGCAGAGGCAGGCGGATCGCCGTGAGTTCGAGGCCAGCCTGGTCTACAAAATGAGTCCAGGATGGCCAAGGCTACACAGAGAAACCCTGTCTCGAAAAACCAAAAAAAATAATAATAATAATAATCTACGGAACTAGTTACAGGCGCTTTGTATAGAGTAGAGGGGGAACACACGGAGAGCTCTACCTAAGCTATCTGTTGCGTCTGTGACCTTTGACTATGCTTGTGCAGAAGCTTCTGGAAGGGTAACTGTGTGTCCTGCAGCAGGCTGTGTAGTTGCGTGTGTGCATGCTCGAGTCCTGGGATCTGGGCAGATGATATCCAAGCACTTTTCATCTTTCCTACCAGGAGTTAGCTTCCTCTACAAATTGTTTATGGTCTCTCCTATCCTGCGTCATCACTGTATTAGCCAAAAGGGCTCTTTCCCAGGACAGATGGATTGGAGGCTGTTGGGAGAAGCCACCAGGTAGAGGGAGGGTTAGGGTTGAGAGAGAGGCCTCTGTTCTCCTTATAAGGGTGAGAAGAACCTAAAAGGCATTAAAAGCGGTCCAAGAAAATGTCTAAATTTTTATTTTTCTTTCTTTTTTTTTTTCTTTCTTCTTTTTCTTTTTTTCCTTTAGACAGAGTCTCACTACGTAGCTCTGGCTGACCTAGAACTCACTATGTAGACCAGCCTGGCCTTGAACTCAGTGATCCACCTGCCTCTGCCTCCCCAGTGCTGAGAATAAAGGCTTTCACCACTATGCCCAGCTTTGTGTGTGTTTTTGTTTTTGTTTTGAGACTGTGACCACTATGTACGCAGCTCTGGCTGGCATGGAATTTGCTATGTATCCCTGGCCAGCCTTGAACATCTGACAGCCCTCTTTTTAGTTTGTTTGGTCTTTTCTTTTGTGTTGTTATTGTTGTTGTTGTTGTTGTTTTATCTTTGTTTTTCGTGACAGGGTCTCTCTGTGTCGCCTTGGCTGTCCTGGACTCACTTTGTAGACCAGGCTGGCCTCGAACTCACAGCGATCCGCCTGCCTCTGCCTCCGGAGTGCTGGGGTTGAAGGCGTGCGCCACCATGCCCGACTGCCCACAGTCCTCTTGCTTCTGCCTCTACCTCTCTTGTTAATGCCCAGTGACAGCAGCTCTCTTACCTACTTTAAGAAACCCACTTGACAGGGACCTGATGGAGAAATCCTGAGAGTTAGACCCCCAGGGTCCATGCCAGCCCAGGGCTGAGACCTAGGGGAGGTCTGAGGAAGAGGAAGGTGTGCAGAATTAGTGCTACCAGCGTCTGGGATTTGAGAAGCAACCTAGGGTTTAAGCTCACCACTGTCTGAGGGAGAAGATTATCTTGAGGGGCATTTGGAGAAATTGGGGATGTGGACTGTGAAGTTTTTGCTTGGTTAACAGTGACACAGCAAAAAGTATATGTGTGTACAAAGATTAACGGATGTGTGTGTGTGTGCTACCCACCTGATTCATAGAAATCTTCGGGGGGGGGGTTCTTAAAGAGAGGCTAGAGAGAGACTCCATGGTGAAAAGCTGTCTCTGGGAGACAGGAACTGGCGCATCTGTTTTTTTCCCCAATCAGAATGAGGTCTCAAGGGAGACAGGTCCGGGCCTAGCCCAGGTCAGAACTAGGAGGGCCTTCATGCCTGGCGGGAAGGTCCCCGCCCTGGGCAGCTGGCCCACAGGAAGAAAAGACATGGCCAGCCAGCGGGGAGAGGAGGGTGGTCAGCTCTGATAGGCAGGAGGAAGGATGGGGGTCAGATCACAGTGGCCTGCTACCTGAGGACAGGACAGCAAGTGGGCAGGCAGTGCCGGGCCACACCCACTGCAGGCCTAGGCGTGTCTCTGGAACCTCCAGTTACAGAGTTATTTCCTGGGAGGGCTAGGCCCAGCGTCAGATCCCCCAGTGCTGGCTGGGCGCCTGTCTGTTGTCACCAACAAACCAGGCAGGGTAAGTCCTATGTATCAGGGGACTTAGCCAGAGTCAGCATAGGTACAGGAGGCAGGACACCAGACTTGAGGCGTTTTTTGAGAGGCACCTTGATGCTGAGCACCCTGCTGAGAAATTGGGGGTGGGGTGGGCTTTCCTTTAAATTTGAATGCAGCTTGATCAGTTGCCTCTACCTCCTTAGAGTCCCTGCCTCAGGGGCTAGGAAGCAGTGCTGGACGGATCCTGCCTTACCCTTGCTCTCAGTTTCATCCTTTCTTGAACTCAAAACCCAACCGTCATTACGTCACTCCCCCGGCCGCCCCACCCCCACCCCTTGCCCTGGCCCAAGGTGGAACAGCTGCTTAAATCCATGAGGTTCTTTGGAGCCCCGGGTGCTTCTTGGGTCATCTTATACCACCCTCACTCTTCCCAGTTTAAGTCAATCCAGGCTAGACCTCAGCTGCCACAAGTGAAATCAGACAGACAGGAGGTGTTGATTTTGGCCCGGTCCAGGTAGCCCTTGAAATCTCCAGAGCAGTCTATGCCAGATTCTTTTCTTTTGGGGGAGGGAGGGGTTTGAGACAGGATTTCTCTGTGTAGCCTTGGCTGTCCTGGACTCACTTTGTAGACCAGGCTGGCCTCGAACTCACAGCGATCCACCTGCCTCTGCCTCCCGAGAGCTGGGATTACAGCTGTGTGCCACCACGCCCAGCTTATGCCCAGATTCTTTTAAGAGTGTTTGACAGTGCCAAGGAAGCCAGAATTGCCAACACTGTTGAGGACTCACACCGTGGTCACGATGCTGAACTAACTACACCTCCGAATGTTCCTACTACGCGACTTGCAGAGCGCCATTGTCTTGGTTCTCTAGAGAAAAGAAGGGAGGGGTGGCTCTGTGAGCTGAGGCGTGGCCGTGAGGCAGAGGCAAGCGGATCGCTATGAGTTCAAGGCCAGCCTGGTCTACAAAGCGAGTCCAGGTCAGCCAAGGCTACACAGAGAAATCCTGTCTTGAAAAACCAAACCAAACCAAAAATCAAACAAATAGACTCTGTCTCGGAAACAAAACAAAACAAATATTTCTGAGCATCTACTGTGTGCTGGGAACTATGACGCTCTCCAGGAATATGGCCCCGAGGAAAAAAGTACTTCCACCTCCACACATGGGGTGTTTGGGGTGTCTCTTTGTTGGAGTGTCTGTCGGTGTGTAGTTTAGAATGTGGCCCCCTGGAGAATGAGAGGCTGTTGGCATGTGATGGTAAACATGTTGTGTCATCAGGAGGGATGTCTACACGTTAGTACGACCGTTAGTCTACGGTGCTGGGACCGTCTGACTGGCCGCTCCAGCGATCCCTCCTTCCTTGGTGCTGTTCACAGGGATGGGATGGAAGGTCCCCTCAGGCTCCCAAATATTGAGTCTCCTTGTGAGGAGGAGGACAGGGCTGGCTCCGGACACCCGGTCCTTCCATGTGACGGGATACATTCTTCCCACTGTCCCAGTTCCCAAAGAGTCCAGAGCCTCTATGGATTGGGAGGACAGGAAGAGGAGGGGCCATATGTAAAGGCAGCCAACACCAAAATAGCTCTGTACCCTGGGGGAGGATCCTGTGACCCCACCCCTGCTCCCAGTCTAGCTGCTGACCTGGTGCCGGGGAGCAGGGAGCGGGGAGCATTTCTTGCTGTGTAACTCTCTTGGATTTGAATGAAGGACAGAGCTTCGCTACAAGTGATGACATCACAAGGGATGACCCAAAGAGAACCCTTGAGGGCTGGGGACACTGTGGCCTGTTGTGTAGGTGGGTGGGGTTCCTGCGGCTGGCAGCTCCCTACAAGTCCGAGCAGCTGGGAAGGCAGGGCTGGATAAGAGACCTGTGGGGTGCAGGGGACCATGTCTTATCTGTTCCCTACACATGTCTGATAAGGCTCTTACCAGGGCCTGGCCCCAGGGAGCAGGTGTGGAGCTGGCTGGAAGAGGGGCAAGGCCAGCTGGGGCTGGCTCAGTACCAGGGGAGACAGCTGGGGCCGGGAAGTCCTAGTACAACCCAGGAAAGGGAAATAAGAATCCTATGTCCCCCCCGCCCCCCCAAAAAAGAATCCTATGTCCCAGCTATGGCACCCTAGGTCCTTACTGCTGTCTGAGAAACTTGGAACCCATGTTCCTGAGGCTTCCTCTGTGCTAGGAGCAATGACTGAAGCCTGGAGATGTGGGACATGAAAGGATTTGCCCAGTAGGAGAAAGGAGCCAGCCTTCTGTACGTATGGGAACTGTGCGTGCTCCCTCACACGTCAGCATCTTCCCCAGGAGTATGTCCTACATGGCCAGAAACGTACAGGGACCCTAGCTGGGGTCACCAGAACCTCCCAGCCTCAATGCACCTAACCGCCGCCTCCCTGGTCTGTACACACACCCCAAACTCCAGGAACCCCAGCCTCCCTGGAACATTTGTTTCCAAGAAATTCCACTTGGAGCCCTGGTGCCCTCTGGTGACAAAAGCCACACATGGCAATTGTTAGTGTGATGCCTCAGGTCACAGTGGGTCAGACAGTATGCTATCATTTGCCTGGTTATTTCATGTCCTCTTCACGTCAAATTTGTAAGGTAAGAAAAAAAAATCTCCATTTCCTAGAACCAAGGACACGTAGGACAAATAATTATACTATTAATCAGTGGTAAAGATTGAACTGGAGCCCAGGCTGGCATGTCTCCAAAGTCTATGCTATCACAAGTGTGCACAGACTACTTGAGAGAGAGAGAGAGAGAGAGAGAGAGAGAGAGAGAGAGAGAGAGAGAGCGCGCGTGTGTGCACGTGTGCCTACATGGACACTCCAGGCAGTAGATGTTTAACATATGAGCCACACTGGTTGTCTGAGTGTCATGAATGAGTCTCCCGCCACTGAGGCTCTCTAGCTGTGCCTATGAAACAGTGACAATGGGTTTGGGCGCTGAGGTTTGCTGTTGGCTGATGGGACTTTTTCTATGGCTTTTTATGTGGTTGCGTGGCTGTAACATACACCTGGTTCAGCTTGTTACTTAACACTGTGTGAGAGTAGCCGTGGCAGTGTGTGTGTGTGTGTGTGTGCACGTGCGTGCGTGTGTGTGTGTGTGTGTGTGTGTGTGTGTGTGTCTGTGTGTGTTGAGAGACAGACAGACAGGCAGACAGGTGGATAGGTGGACAGACAGACAAAGAACATGACCGTGTGACTTGTGGTGGACATTCAGTAGCTAGTGGGATCGAGAGAGGAGAGAAGGTGACAGAGGGCCCTGAGTTCCCAGCACCACTTGGCTTTTCCGTCCCAGGACTGAGTCCGCTCACCATGACAAACATGATGGATGGCTTCACGTGTCTGACACACTCCCCTGGGGCTGAATTCCCGTTCTCTCCTCCCCCCTGCTTTTATTTTTTTGAGGAAATAAAGCAAACAGTACCACAGATGGAGTTGGTCTTCATTTTTTTTTTCCTCATGAGACATTTGTGAAAACATTTTACATGCTTTGGAATGGTAGCTTTTTTTTTTTTTTTGGTTTTTCAAGACAGGGTTTCTCTATGTAGCCTTGACTATCCTGGACTTGCTTTGTCGTGGTGTGGGCCTTTAATCCTAGTACTGGGAGGCAGAGGCAGGCCAATCTCTGTTTGTTCAAGGCTAGCCTGGTCTACAAAGCAAGTCCAGGACAGCCAAGACTACACAGAGAAAAAGAAAAACCCTGTTTTGAAAAAATCAAACCAAACTGAGGCAAAAAAGTATACAGGCTATTGATTGTTTTTTTCTTTCCCGAGACAGAGTTTCTCTGTGCAGCCTTCACTGTCCTGGACTCACTTTGTAGACCAGGCTGGCCTCGAACTCACAGAGATCCGCCTGCCTCGGCCTCCCGAGTGCTGGGATTAAAGGTGTGCGCCACCATGCCCAGCCTAATTCCTGTACTTCTTTAATTTGAACAATTCTTGAGAAGTTCACTAATACTTGTAAGCACAAAAACCCTTTCAGGGTATCCACAGGCAAAAACTATTTGCTAACAATAGTTAAATCAGTATCTGTCTCTTAACAGTTGCTGATGTTTTCACTTAGGACACAAGAGTGACAGAGAGTAAAAAAGTGCTGGCACGTAAGCAGGATTACAGCACTTGGCAACTGACTGGGAGGCTTGGGATTTCTCTCTGCCACTATGCATTGAATTGTTTTTTTCTTTTCTTTTAAAGGAAGGGAAGGGAGGGTTAGGTTTGTTTGGAGATGTCCTGAGTTTTTTATGTGTATGAATGTTTTTTTTTCCTGTGTGTCTGTGCCTGGTGACTGCAGCAGTCCATAGAGGACTTCGGATCCCTGGAACTGTAGTTACAGGTGGTTGGAAGCCACCATGCTAGTACTGGGAATCGAGCCTGGGTCCTCTACAAGAACAAAATATATTCTTAACCTCTGAGCGATCTCTTCAGCCCCAACTAACTTGCTTTGTGAGCCAAGATCCTAGTCATCTCTCAGCCTCCCAAGTGCTGGGAGAACAGGCATCCAGGTGCTGGGAGCACAGGTGTCCAGGTGCTTGGAAGTACAGGCATCCAGGTGCTGGGAGAACAGGCATCCAGGTGCTGGGAGCACAGGTGTCCAGGTGCTTGGAAGTACAGGCATCCAGGTGCTGGGAGAACAGGTGTCCAGGTGCTGGGAGTACAGGCGTCCAGGTGCTGGGAATTCAGGCATCCAGGTCCTTGGAGTTCAGGCATCCAGGTGCTGGGAGTACAGGCGTCCAGGTGCTGGGAGTTCAGGCATCCAGGTCCTTGGAGTTCAGGCATCCAGGTGCTTGGAGTACAGGCATCCAGGTGCTGGGAGAACAGGTGTCCAGGTGCTGGGAGAACAGGTGTCCAGGTGCTGGGAGTACAGGCATCCAGGTGCTGGGAGTACAGGCATCCAGGTGCTGGGAGAACAGGCGTCCAGGTGCTGGGAGAACAGGTGTCCAGGTGCTGGGAGTACAGGTGTGTGCCTCCACACCCCACTCAATGATTTTTTTTGTTTTGTTTTTCGAGGCAGGGTTTCTCTGTGTAGCCTTGGCTGTCCTGGACTCACTTCGTAGACCAGGCTGGCCTCGAACTCACAGTGATCCACCTGCCTCTGCCTCCCGAGTGCTGGGATTAAAGGCGTGCGCCACCACCGCCCGGCTCAATGATTGACTTTGAGTCCGGGCCTCTTTAATACTGCGTATAAGATGGGAAGTATGCCTTATTTACCAGAATCCTGGGCTGCTGGTCCACAGTGAAAGCAGAGTGCCCACCTAGCAGAGTCGGGATCACTATGAAGGGATGCAGATTGTGAGATAGGCTCAGCGCCTGCGGTGGCTGGAAGCTCATGAGCTGGATTTTCCCAGCATGATGAGCTGTAATTCTCAGACTGGAGCATTTGTCATACCTTTCCTCTAAAATGAACAAAATGAGTGTGTCAGTTCAAGGAATAAAGTATTAGTGTTTGTTGCCAACGGTGAAATTAGAGCTTCCACATGAAAATTAAAAATTGGTAAAAGTGTTATCTGCTGCCAGGAACTTGAAGCTTCCCAGGGCTGATCAGACTGGTGGTAACGTTCTGACTGTGCCTGTCTGCTGAGTTTTTGATATTGTATAGTGAGATATGTCAACATTTAGAAGTTCTACAAGCCAGGCATGGTGACTCGTGCCTCTAATTCTAACATGTGAGAGGTTGAGACAGGAGGATTTCCATGAGTTCTATTCACTCCTGAGTATGGCCAGCCTGGGTTACACTAAGAGACTCTGCCTTGAAAAAAAGAGAAAAATGAGCATGAGGGTACATGACTGTAACCCCAACATGTGGGAGGTGAGGGCAGGGAGATTAGGGGTTCAGAGTATCCTCAACCTCAGTGAGTTTCAGACCAACCTGAGCTACATGAGACATTTTGTGTGTGTGTGTGTGTGTGTGTGTGTGTGTGTGTGTGTGTGTGTAGAGAGAGAGAGAGAGATTGGTCAAGCAGTGTTTCTCTAATGATTAAATGCCTGTTACAAAATCATGCTTGTGTAAAAGAACTGTTCAAGGGGCTGGAGAAATTGCTCAGTGGTTAGAGCACTGACTGCTCTTCTAGAGGACCATGGTTCAATTCCCAGCACCTACATGGCAGCTCACAACTGTCTGTAACTCCAGTTCCAGGGGATCTGACATCCTCCTACCTATAAAATAAAAGTAAATAAATAAATAATAACTATTATTATTATTATTATTATTATTATTATTATTATTATTATTATTTGCTTTTTTGAGCAGGGTTTCTCTGTGTAGCCTTGGATGTCCTGGACTCACTTTGTAGACCAGGTTGGCCTCGAACTCACAGCGATCCACCAGCCTCTGCCTCCTGAGTGCTGGGATTAAAGGTGTGCACCACTATGCCCACAAAAAAAAAAAAAAAAAGCTCTGTTTTTAAAAAGAGCTTTCAAAGACAGATTAACGGATACTTTTCTGGAGACAGAGTCTTTCCTCTTATCCATTCTGACCTCGAGCTCATGATTCTCACGAAACGAGAACAGACCAATGAGTGTAATAAAACATGAAAAATTTCTCTGCAATTTATCTTTAGGAAACTACTATCTCCAGCTTTCCTGAAACATCAGGATGATCCCCAATTAGCTGAAAAGATTATTTGGTGCTTGTCATGTAGTGATTTCCTATAAGATAAATCATTGTGGTGGAAATCCCAAAGGGGCAGTCTTGGTAACCAGTCCATGAGGGGCATCCTAGTGAGGGTCTCTCCCTCCGTGTGGCAATGGCATTCCTGCTTGGTGAGTGAATATAGAGATTAAAAAAAAAAAATTTAGACCAGGCGTGGTGGCGCACACCTTTAATCCCAGCACTTGGAAGACAGGGTTTCTCTGTGTAGCCCTGACTGTCCTGGACTTGCTTTGTAGACCAGGCTGGCCTCAAAACTCAGAGATCCACCTGCCTCTGCCTCTGGAGTGCTGGTGTTAAGGGCGTGCGCCACCACTGCCCGGTGAGTTGAAAAAGACTTTAAAAACAGCAGTTAAAAGGAGCCTCCTAGGACATCCCACTGGGACTCCTAGAAATATAGGAGACTTAGAAATATAGGAGATTGGGAAATAGAAGGACCCAGAGGGTCCTGGAAACCTACAAGCAGAACATCGTGATGGGTGGATCAGGGCCCAGGGGATTCTGCTCAAACTATTGCACTAACCAAGGACAATACAAGTAGTAAACATAGAACCTCTACTCTGATCTACCCAATGGACAGAACTCTCTACAGAGAGAGTTCTAAGGACATTTTCCACAGTTACGGGGAGAATGGGGACTGACTTTGACATGAACTCTGGTGCCCCATATTTAACCACCTCCTCTTGGTGGGGAGGCCTGGTGGTACTCAAAGAAAGAATAAGCAGGCTACCAAGATGAGACTTGATAGCCTATGACCATATAGTCGGGGAGGAGGTCCCCCTAGGCCATAGACCTAGGGGAAGGGGAATAGGGTGAAAGCGGGAGGGAAGGAGGAACGGGAGGATACAAGTGATGGGATAACAATTGAGTTGTAATCTGAATAAATTTAAAAAATAAAATTAAATTAAAATAAATAAATAAAAGTAGCCTCTTAGCCAGGAGCTGGAGAGATGCAGAGGTCCTGAGTTCAATTCCCAGTAACCACCTGGTGGCTCACAACCATCTATAGTGTGATCTGATGCCCTCTTCTGGCCTGCAGGTGTATGTGCAGGTGGAGCACTGCATACATACAAAGAGCCTCTCGCCACCTGGCTTGTGAGGTATGGGGACCAATGGGAGCAGAAAAATTAAGCAATATAACCCATCCATTCCTCCTTGAGACGAAGGTTGAAGTGCCTGAGGTGGCGAGTTACTCGCTAAGGGACTGGCTCAGATAAGCCACATAGAGACTCGTGGTTATGACCAGTCGAGATCCCCTATGGATGCCAGGGACTGGAGGACAACAGAGGAGAAGAGAGGTGGGCATGGGAGAGGGCACATTGGATGCCCAGCTTATGGGGCCAAATACGACTATGCGCGTTAGAGGGTGGAGAAAGTAATTAACGTAGTTAACTAAAAAAGAACAGTGAGACGGGTGTGGTGCTTGAGTGATGTGCTCCAGTGATGTCGCTGAAGCCCCATGGTCGGACATAATCTCTGGGAGGTAGGAAGGGCTTTGCCAGACATAAATGATGTCGGTCCATCAGGTGCTAAAACAGATAAAATGAGAGAAAGCCCAGCGAAGGGACCTCGTCACGACCCTCAGATGGGAACGCCGGTGGATTTGCTCCTTAGGAAAATAACAAATGGGGACTCAAAGCTGGTGCTGGTGAGCCTTTGGGGCTTTATGAGGCTTACCAGTTCACCACTGAGGTCAGAGGGCAAACCACAGCTGGCGAGATGGCTTGGCAGTTAAAAATAGGTAACTGCTCTTCACAAAGGACCCAAGTTTGACTCCCAGAAGCTACGTCAAACTTCCCACAAGCTCCTGTAACTCTAGCTCCAGGGCGATTCAACTCCTCTGGCCTCTGCAGCCACCTGCACTCTGTGCACTTGCCCACGCACAGACGCATAATCAGAAACAAGACCATAAGGAGGAGACCCAAGCCGGGCACGGTGACGCAAGCCTGTAATCCCTGCACTTGGTGGCAGAGGCAGGTGGATCTCTGAGTTCGAGGCCAGCCTGGTCTACAGAGAGAGTTCTAAGACAGCCAGGGCTACATGGAGAAACTCTGCCTTGAAAAACAGAAACAAACTAGCTGTGGTGGCGCACACCTTTAATCCCAGAACTCAAGAGGCAGAGGCAGGTGGTTCTCTGTGAGTTCGAGGCCAGCCTGGTCTACACAGTGAGTCCAGGACAGCCAAGGTTACACAGAGAAACCCTGTCTTGAAAAACCAAATAAATAAATAATAAATAAAATGTGCGGGGGGGGGGGGGCTGGAGAGATGGCTCAGAGGTTAAGAGAGCTGGTTGCTCTTCCAAAAGTCCTGAGTTCAATTCCCAGCAACCACATGGTGGCTCACAACCATCTATAATGAGATCTGGTGCCTTCTTCTGGCCATCACTGTTGGCCACGTTCCAGAACTGGATGCTAAGAATCTGTTGCTAAAAATGTTACACACTTTGTTTGCAAGAGTTAAAGAAATAATGCGAGGACTGAGCCAAAAAAATCTCCTCTCTGTGGGCTAGCTTTTGTAGTACCAGAAGGAACCGTAAGGCCGTTGGAGAGAATTGTAGCCCAAAGCCCTCCTCAGCTGTGGCTCCTGCGTGCTTCAGATGGGGTGCCACGCAAGATATGCCCGTGCAATATGGTGTGAGTGCTTATAGACAGAAATAACTTTTTTTTTTGAGGGTTTTTTTTTTCTCTGTGTAGCCTTGGCTGTCCTGGACTCACTTTGTAGACCAGGCTGGCCTCAAACTCACAGCGATCCGCCTGCCTGAGTGTTAGGATTAAAGGCGTGTGCCACCACGCCCAGCAGAAAGCCAGGTTTGATTCCTAGTACCCACATGGAGACCACAACTCTGATCCCAGGGGACCTGACGCTCTCTTCTGGTCTCCTCCTGCTCCACACAGGCACCCATGTGGTGCACAGATGTACACACAGGCAAAGCATCCATACACAAAATAAAGAAAATAATAATAATAATAATAATAATAATTATTATTATTATTATTATTATTATTATTATTATTTGTTTACTTCTTTTTAATGTATCTAATTACTTTTTGAGAGAGAGTTTTGATCTGCAGCCCAGGTCGGCCTGGTCCCGAGGCCTCGATCTCCTGACGGCAAGGGTTATTGCTGGCATCCCAACGGGTGAGCTCCACATTTTTATCTTGTTCCCAGTGCGCTTGGCAGAGCTCCTTCCCTCTCCCTTGCAGAATGTGTGTGCTGTCACCTTCTCCACACGTGGTCCGTTGTTTTTTTTTCTCCATAAGGAGGAAGGAAATTGCGCTTTCCCTAGCGACTGTCTCCAGGACAGATATGGCTGCAGGCTGGCCGACCAGGAGCTATACTGTTCCTAGTGATCTTGCTTAATTCTTTCCATGTGCAAGGGTTTCACTGTGTAGCCCTGGCTGTCCTGGAACTCCGTCTGTACAGCAGACTGACCTCAAGCTCACAGAGAGCCACCTGCTTCTATCTACTGAGTATTGGGGTTAAAGGCATGGGTCATTGCCCAGCTGATCTTGCTTAATTCTGTCTCTTCTGTTTTTAAGCCCCATTTTTTTTTGAGGGGGGTGGTGTTGGCTTTTTAGACAGGGTTTCTCTGTGTAGCTTTGGCTGTCCTGGACTCGATTTGTAGACCAAGCTGGCCTCAAACTTATAAAGATCTGGCTGACTCTGCCTCCTGAGTGCTGGGATTAAAGGTGTGTGCCACCAGGCCCGGCTTGCGCTCCCCCCCCCCTCTCTCTCTTAAAGCCATTATTTATGGAGCACTTTGCATGTTAAGAGTCTTACATTTGGGCTGGAGAGATGGCTCAGAGGTTAAGAGCGTTGACTGTTCTTCCAGAGGTCCTGAGTTCAATTCCTAGCAACCACATGGTGACTCACAATCATCTATATTGAGATCTGGTGCCCTCTTTTGGCAGGCAGGCACACATGCAGGCAGAGCATTGTATACATAATAAATAAATAAATAAATAAATAAATAGTTTTTTTTTAAAGTCTTACATTTGTTGTCTCATTTACTCCTAAGAAAGAATTTGTGAGTTAGACACTGTTACTATCCATTTTACAGATAGGAAAACCTCGGGGATAGAAAGCAACACCTGTAGGGATGGATGGATTTTAAATCCTCTTTAACGCAAAGTAAACTAAAAAGACTACTTTAGATTCTATTAAATACATACACTAAAACATTATTCATCTGAGGCTGGAGAGACGGCTCAGCGGTTAAGAGTACTTGTTTTGTAGGGGCACCCTGGTTCGGTTCCCAGAACCTGACATGGTAGCTAAGAATTGTCTGTAACTGCAGTTGCAGTAAATCTGATGCCATCTTCTGGCCTATTCAGGTACTGCATGCACATAGTACACAGACGCTCTGGATCCTTCTATTTCCCCATTTTCCCATACTTTTCTCACCTGGAGTCCCAATACTGGAAGCAACCTAAATGTCCCTCAGTCAAAGAATGGATAAAGAAACTGTGGTACATTTACACTATGGAATACTACCCAGCTATTAAAAACAAGGATTCCTGAAACTTGAAGCTCTTAACAATGATATTTTGCCTGGATTTGTTTGTTTGTTTGATTGATTTTCGAGACAGGGTTTCTCTGTGTAACAGCCCTGGCTGTCCTGGACTCGTCTTGTAGACCAGGCTGGCCTCGAACTCAGAGATCCACCTGCCTCTGCCTCCCGAGTGCTAGGATTAAAGGCACCATGCCCGGCTTTGCCTGGATTTTCATTCTTCTAGCACTTTGTCCTCTGCATCAGATCTTCATGGTCCTTCTCTGTGAGGCCATCTGTTTCCCTTACCTGCATCTGCCCAGCTGAGCCACTGTAGCCCTTTTGGGAGCCAGACTCTGCGCTTCTCCAGGGAGCAGCTGAGGAGTGGAGGCCAGAGGGAGAGGGAGGGGCAGAGACAGGGGCTTGAACTGGGAACTGAAGTGGGGAGGAGTTCAGCCCCAGCCATCTTCCCAGCAGGAATGTTCCCAGACACGGGTAACCTCTCACCCCAACCCGCCTCAGTGTGAAGATCCTGTGTATCACCATCCCTACTTCAAGGACCCGGCAGCTGCCTCTGGAGTATCTGGGGCATTGTCATGGCAACCATGCCAGGCGAGCTTGGGGTGGGCTCTTTAAAGCCTTTTATTGCATCCCCCCACCCTACTCCACTGCCCACACACAGCCTGATTTTCTTAGTAACATAGGGTCTGAGCAAACCGGAGTGTCCTGAAGAGGAGGAACCATCAGCCCTCACGGTATCTCTCAAGTTAAGGCAGAACATCTCCGATGGTACACGCCCTTTCCTTGGACAGTCTAGTAGAAAACTCAGGCTCTCTGTCGCTGCTCCCTCAGAGCCCCTGCTGACACTCTAGATGTTGGTGGGCATCTCTCATCTCTTCCTCACTTGGGGAAGAAGGAATTTGGGGAGGGTTTGGACTCCTTCCTCTGGCCTCGTGGGTGGGGGTGGGGATGCTCAGGGCTTGGTGACCTAGACAGAGGCCTTGTGTCCGTGATTAGCTGTCACGTTGGGTGTAAGCTCCTTACCCTTCCAATCTAGTTTCCCCCACCCCAGACCTAATCCACAGGTAGGGGGATGGGACTTGAAGGCACAAGCAGGACTTAGCAGCAGCCTTGGTGGGACCCCAGCGACTGACTTATTTAGCACACCACCAGTAGTGGCCTTGGGAAGGCCACCCTCCGTCACTGCGAGCCTCTTTGCTTTTATGAGCTTCCTGCCTCTGAGTATGCGCATCCGTGTTTCTACCATGCCAACAGTCCTGTGCTTCTGTGGGTGAAGCTGTCGGCACTGGGCAATGAGTCCCCATGACAGGACTGTGGCTTGGGACAGGACATGGGGACACAGACTTGTAGGTGATTAAGTGGCTGTGTGTGTGTGTGTGTGTGTTGTGTGTGCGTGCACGCGCGCGCGCGCCCTGAGGAACACTGGCTCATTTGTGTTTGACAGATTGGGCGGTTTTGAATCGTAGCTAATACAAGATTATCCCAATGATGCAAGGATAACAATTCAAAAAGAATTTGGGGAGCGGCAGAAATGTTTAACTGGGGCAATGTGAGGGTCCCCCTGCAACCCCCCCACCCCACCCCCACCCCCTGCACACACACCCCCACTCCCCCCACCCCCATCGCCCCATCCTCCCCACCCCTCTGCCCCCCCACCCCTCTGTGTGTCCCGTCCCCCCCCCCTTCATGGAGGTCCGCCTGGAGCTGGACACATTCTTAGCTGTGGAACCTTGGGGGTAGGGCACATGTGCATTCTTTAAACAGGAAGTGGCCATGGGCGCCGCCCAAAATCCTACAAAGCCTAGACCAGGCCCCCATGTCAGAGGCTTGTCCATCCCAGAGAGAAGCTTGTGTCTTATCTCCCAGAGCTCCAAGATTTTCCTCAGAGTCGCCTAATTGGCGGATGGGGCGCTTCCATCAGAGGTCCATGAGACGGCAAAAAAAAGACGTGTCCTTACCTGAGGGTTGTGGGGAACTCAGGGTGACATAGCATCGGATTCATCAGGGTTATGGGGCACCCTCTTCTAAACTAGGGTGACCTATCAACCTTAAAAACACTGCTGAACACTCCCTACCCTTTGTAGTGTTTTTGTTTGCTTGTTTTTGGAGGCAGGGTTTCCCTGGGTAGCCTTGTCCTGGAACTCATTTTGTAGACCAAGCTGGCCTCGGTCTCACAGCCATCGCCTGCCTCTGCCTCCCGAGTGCTGGGCTGGGATTAAAGGTGTGCAGGACCCTCCATGCTAGCTCTTTGTAGCGCTCTTAAGGGGGAGGTGGCTGATTGCCCCCTCCCCTCCCCCACAGACTTCTCACCCTCCTCCTCTGGTTTCTGCTCATTCTCCAGGTCTGGGAGGCAGAGGCAGGTGGATCGCAGTGAGTTCAAGGCCAGCCTGGTCTACAAAGTGAGTCCAGGACAGCCAAGGCTACACAGAGAAACCCTGTCTCGAAAAACAAAACAAAAATAAATAAATAAATAAATAAATAAATAAAGAAAGAAAGAAAGAAAGAAAGAAAGAAAGAACAACAGGGCTGGAGAGATGGCTCAGAGGTGAAGAGCACTGCCAACTCTTCCAGAGGTCCTGAGTTCAATTCCCAGTAACCACATGGTGGCTCACAACCATCTACAATGAGATCTGGTGCCCTCTTCTGGTGCGCAGGCATATATGCAGACACAGCATTGTATACATAATAAGTAAATAAATCTAAAAAAACCCCAAATAAACAAAGAAAAGAACAACAAAATCCATCACCATCAAAACCCATCAGTCCCTCAGGCCCCGATCCTTTTCCTCAAAACCTCCCTGGTGGCTCACTATGATTTCTCTTGACAGCTTGAAGTCTCAGCTCACAAAATTTGGAAATGCTACAAATAAGGCCTGTCTTTCTTCTTTCCTTCCTCCTTTCTTTCTTTCTTTCTTTTTTTGAGACAGGGTTTCTCTATGTAGCCTTGGCTGTCCTGGACTCACTTGGTCAACCAGGATGGCCTCGAACTCACAGCGATCCACCTGCCTCTTCCTCCCAAGTGCTGGGATTAAAGGGAGGTGCCACAGGATTTCACTATATAGTTCACACTTGCCTTGAACTTGCTATGTAGCACAGGCTGGCCTTGAACTCAAGGCCTTCCTGGCTCGGTCTTCCAAACACATTCCCCACCCCCACCTCAGACAGTTAATCCCCACCAGGCCAGATTCCTTCTATAGTAATAGCACTCTCCTCCCCCCCCCATCTCCCTCCCCCCAGGAAGCCCCCCCCCAGGAACATGCAGGTGCCTCCCCTGTCTGCTGTGAGGAGGTGCAGTGCCCTCCAGTTCTGCATGGTCTCTGGGGCCACCAGAGTGATCTGACATTGGAGAGAGGCCAGTGACACAGCTGAGTTGTCGATGGCCCTTTGGAGACAGTTGGACATCCCTTTAATCCCAGCTGCAGAGTATCCCATGGCACCTGTGCTTAAGCTGGCTGTCACTGACAAGACCATAACAACAACAACTGCGACCATCTGGTGTGTTCTAGTAGTGTGCCCGAGACGGAAGGAGTCAGGAAAAGAGAGCGTGGCCATTATAGCCTATAAGGCTTCCTGTAAAGCTGGAGAGGTGGCTCAGAGGTTAAGAGCCCTGGCTGTTCATCTGAAGGTCCAGAGTTCAATTCCCAACAACCACGTGATGGCTTGTAACCATCTATAGTGAGATCTAGTGCCCTCTTCTGGCCTGTTGGCTCACATGCAGGCAGAATACTGTATAAATAATAAATAAATTTTTGGAGGAAAAAGTTTCCCAGTATCACCAGGATATGTAGAGAGGAGGGACCACCAGGGGATATGGTTTTTGATATGGAACCATTGCACCAGAAGATATCTGCCTGGGCTGTTAGGAGTATTGCAAAGAGAGTAGGGCCCTGAGTAGCAGACAGGGCATCAGGTGTCCACAGAGTTCTGGAAGGAGGGGTACATCTTTCATAATGGCTGTCCTTGGTTGGGGGTCAGCCCTTGGCAGGGGCATTGCGGTCTGAGGAGGGGGCATTGCAGTCTGATGGGGGAGGGGGGGTGCATGACCCAGAGCACAGAGAAAACAGTTATTAAGGTGGGAGGCTCCAGTGAGGTTAGGTAGGGTTGCTCACTCCTGGGTGAGGCTCAGCTGGGAGAAAGGTTCATTTTCCTTAGATTTTACCCAGGATTGGGAGGGGTCCCCAGGTGTGGTTGGAAGGACTCCTTCCACTGTTGTGTGGTCTCGGTGATGTTTGCCAAGTTCTGGGGGGCAGGGGGCAGGGTCTGGGTGGAGGTGTGCCAGATTTCTATTTGTTCACGCGGATATGTAGACATTTCTCTTTGACGGACCTTGCCTACTACTTGGTGAGCCCACAGGCCGTTCCGAGGACCTAGGATATTAATGTAGTGTTGTGCCTTAGTGGGGACTGGTAAACCAGTGTTTTGGCCTCTCCTTGGCCACGTTAGCCCACAGAATTTCTGCTTGTATCATCCTGGGAGGTTCTTTCCACAAGAGCCCCATGGACAGCTCCTATTTTCTGTGACCCATTGGGTGCGACAGGCCTTTGTCTCTCTGGTCAAGGGTAAAGCAAAGCATGGAGTAACTGTACCCCTCTGTGCATTTAAAGCGGGTTGCTGGGATGGAGATAACATTTTGGCATCCCTTAGAGGGACAGTCGGCCTGGCCCATGATGTCACTGTGGGTCTTACATAGCTCCATCAGTCCACGTTTCTGGAACATGGAAGTATATTGGAGCTGGCACAGTCTTGCCCAGGCGGGCAAGGACTGAGATGGCTGTAAGTCAAAGGACGACTTGGTAGGGGTATCATTGGACCTGGCACTTGTGGTGGCAGTGGCAACGGGGAAAAACAAAACTTGACCCAGAAAAAGAAAGCGGCAAAGGTGAAGGTACCGAGAGTGAATGCAACCAGGCTTGACCATTCAGACCTGTTCCTGAGGATCCCTGAAGAGGAGAGTGGTGGGTTCCAGCTGCTGAAGGACCATGCATCTTTGGGCCAGGGACCTTTTTGAGCCTGGATAGATGGTACCAACACTGACGTCCTAGGAGTTTGGTTACTGAGGGGGTGGTAAGGATCACCGTGTAGGGTCCTGCCCACCGGGGCTCTAAAGACTTAGGCGATGAGGGGGGGGGGTCTCACAGTCCTGGCTAAGTTGAATGCCCAAATACATTACAGTGAGAGGGCATAGTTGAGCTTTAGGTGGGGAGACCCACTATCCTAAGGAGCCAAGATTGTTTAGAAGTTAAGAGGTGGCTCTCTGGGACAGAGACAGGGAGGGGCTGCAGAGTAAGAGGGCATCTACATACCAAAGAAGCGTACTAGGAGGGTGTAGGGCTTGGTAAAGGTGGGTGGGTTGGGATGGATGCCTCACTAATAAGGGGGAGGGCCTGAACTGAGCGGTAGGTAGGCACCCAAAGGCATAGGCACAGGGAGAATGGGAGTGTTGCAGGGCGAGTCATAGGAGTTAGGAGTCCCTGAGGTCGGAGGTGGGTAATGACGGGCTGGAGCCTGGGGTGATGGGTTTCAGATATGGGAAGCTGGGGTCTAGAAGGGAAGGAAAAGGGGAACTAGGACCATTGGTGGAGGGTAGCCATTGCTGGGGTGGAGATACCCCGGACTTGGGGTCGACAGGATTCAGTAGTGTAGGGGCAGGGCAGTTTGGGGTAAGAGTCTGCAACGCAACCAGAGGAGGAAGATGGGAGTCAGGAGAGGATATGGGAGCCAAGGAGGGGGTGGCTCCAAAGAGGTGAAGTATATTGCGGCCAAGTAAAGGTATTAGGCAGCCAGGCATGACCAGAAAAGAGAGTGAGAAGAACTTAGAGAAATCCACCTGCCTCTGCCTCCCCAGGGCTGGCATCAAGGGTGTGAGACACCCCCCCCCCCCCCCCCCGGCTGCAAGCAGGTCTTATAGTGCTCAGAAGAGGAGTGATAATGTGTCAGCTAGGAGCTGGGACTGTGTATACATCTGGTCAAAAGCTGAGGCCCTGGACAAGCACTCTTGGGTGGGTTGCTTGAAACTCAGAGGTGAGGGGGCGATGATGTGTTAGCCTGGAGTTTTCTCCATGAGGGTGGGGTTGAGGGAAGGAGAGCAGACAGGGGTTTCCAAGCTTCTGTGTGTGGGGTGGGGCAGGCAGCAGGGGTTTCAGCCGAACACTTGTGTGCCCAATGCATCTCATGTATAGGTAAATATTCTCACATTTTAAAGTCCAAACTCCTGATTTTTTTCCCCCCTCTTTTGGCAGAATCTTGTTTTCTAAACCAGGCTGATCTTGAGCTTGGGATCCTCCTGCCTTGTAAGAATTGGAGGTGACAGGTGCGCACCTCCATCCCTGGCTGGTCCTCAAGCTTTTGGAATAAGAGATTCATACAACTGTACTATTGCGTTCCCCATTTTAACACATAAAGAAATGATAGGAAGAGCGCTCAGGCTTTTCCATGTCCACGGAGCATGTAAACCACAGACCCAGGGCTTGCGCAGAGGTAACCTAGCTTAGAAGCATGCACCCCTCCACCCCCACGCCAGGCTGCCCCACCTCCCAGAATGCATTTATGCTTGGCTGCCAAATGAGGCTGATGGTAACATGCACAGCAAGAGGCACTGTTGTTGCGTTAGTAAGCTAAGGTCAGGCACAGGAAAGCTTCCAACACAAAGAGTCAACTCATTTCGTTTTCCCTAAGATCAAGTCGTGCTAAGAGCATTAAGGCACCCAGGCGGCGACTTTCCTCACTGGACAAACAAGAGACGTGTGGTGACTTTAGACAACAACCCTAGGGTCCTGGGAAGAAGGGTGGCAGGAGAAAGGGGAGAGGAGGAGGAGAGGTGGTGACGGTGGCCCGGAAACAACTCATCTCAGACAGGTGCGGGGTCAGAGGATAAGCTCCTAAGTCATTCTTAAGGTTTGGACGGTGACCCAAGACCCAACTCAATGCTCTGACTTTTCCTGCGCTGTTGTTAACCGTCATGGAGAAATCTATGTCACTACCAACACATTGGCCGGCGTGGGGGTGGGGGTAGGGGGGTGGGGAGGTGGGGGGGGTGAGGGGTTGGGGAGTGGGGAGTGGGGGATTGGGGGGGTGAGGGGTTGGGGAGTGGGGTGTGGGGGGTTGGGGGGGAGGTTCACATGGTCTTAAGGCAAGGAATCGCTGGATGGAACTGTGTGGATCCTGCTGTGGAGCCCAGGGTCATGGGAACTGGAGGACAGCTGAGTCCGGCTTCCTTCCTCATCGTGCCAACCACTTCCTCCTTGGGTGAGGCACGCGTCTCTGGAGCTGTGGGGCGTGGGTTGGATGGAACGAGGAATTCACAAAAGCCCTTGTGTATCCAGCTCCGGTTAGAAGTGGGGCTGTAGCGCCCTCTCATGGACGTGTCCAGAATTTAGGTGGCGTCAGTTTGGGGACTTGGCAGAAACCATGAAAGGGCCGATCCACTCACTGGGGGCTGGGTGCCAGAGTAGATAAGTTAAGGCTCTTCCTCAGTAGGAAATTATTTGTTTTAAAATGTATGTTTGGAGACTCAGGCTCTCTTTGATATAATTAGATTTATAACTGCCTGGTTAATACTGTGTATTTTGGCTGCATCTGGCTGCCTTCTAAGAACATAAATGAACGGCTTTTTTTTTTTTTAACCTAAATTTCTCTGGGAAAAACTGTGTGTTTGGCCAAGGTGTAATGAGTTTAACTTATGAATCACAGTAAGATTTGTCTACAAATTAGACATGTTGAAAAGTTGAGTGTGATAATGAAGCTTTTATTTTTTGCTTTTGTATGCAAATAGTACATGAATACATTAGTTTAATGAACGTTATTGAAGTAAATAATTCATGCAGAAGAGTGTATTAATCATAGGCTACGCATAATTGCCGCTTGAACACATCTGCGTAACCCTGGCTGGCTTAGTCGGCTGGGGATGCCGTAACATACTGCATCAGCAACAGACACGTTTCACGTGGAGGCTGGATCATCCAGGACCAAACTGCTGAAAGGGCCGCTTCCTGTGTGGGCTTTCTTCTTAGCTTGAACATGGCTACCTTCTCATTGGGACTTCTAATCACAAGCAGTAATGGCTCTAGCCCCTAAGGCTATGGAGATGAGGCCTCTGCGGTTTCAGGAGGGTGCAGCATTTAGTTGCCAGCAGTGACAGCAGTGACCGGCTAGAAAGTTGTGTCTTGTGCACTCCTTAGTTAGGACCCCTTTGGTCCTCCCCAGGTAGCCACTAGCCAGGGAGGTTTCCCTTGGCTTTGCTTGTCTGTTTTCACTGTGGTATGGTATCCTTTGGCGTGAGTATGTTGCCATGTGTGACTTCCAGTTTTTCAGGGGTTTTCTTTTGTTTTGGCATTTTTGTTTTTCGAGGCTCTGTGTAGCCCTGGCTGTCCTGGTACTCACTCTGTAGATCAGGCTGGCCTCTAACTCAGAGACCCATCTGCCTCTGTCTCTTAAGTGCTGAGATTAAAGACATACACCATTACTGCTAGGCTTAGTTTTTTCTTCAGTTTTTAACTATTGTAAATAATGTGTGTCTTTTGGCACACATGGCTAGGAGGAGAATTTGCCTCTGATCTTTTTACATGTGTTTACTTTTGTTTTGTTTTTCTGGACAGGGTTTCTCTGTGTAGCCTTAGCCATCCTGGACTTGCTTTGTAGACCAGGCTGGCCTCGAACTTACAGCGATCCACTCACTGTTGTCTCTTGGGATTACAGAAGTGTGCCATCACGCCCAGCACATATGTTTACCTTTCTAGTCAGCATCAAACGGTTTTATAAAGTGGTTGCACCAATTTCCAGTCCTGCCAGCTGTATGTGGCAGTTCAGCCATGGTAGAAGTATTTACACCACAGCCATTGGCAACCTCCACACATCAGGGTGTCTTTTTTCTTTTTCTTTTTCTTCTTTTTTTTTTTTTTTTTTGGTTTTTCGAGACAGAGTTTCTCTGTGTGTAGCCTTGGCTATCCTGGACTAACTTTCTAGACCAGGCTGGCCTTGAACTCACAGCGATCCGCCTGCCTCTGCCTCCCGAGTGCTGGGATTAAAGGCGTGCGCCACAATGGCCTGGCGGGGTGTCTTTCTTGAGGGAGCCAGTTGTTAGTTATTAACCAAGACTCCATCAAACAAAATACCCCAAGTTTTCCATCATTTGATGGTATTGCTGTTTTCTCCCTAAAGAGAGATAATAAGTAATTAACTAATGTGAGTGGCTAGTTGGGGAAATAAGTGTCTCACATGTGCTGGGCAGGTTCTTACTCACTGAGTTACATACCAGCCCCTATGGGGAAAAAAAATTGAGACAAGGGCTTGCTACATAGCTCTGGTTGGCATGGAACTTCAGGCTAGCATCAAACTTGCAACAGTGCTCCTGGGACTGCAGGCATGTGCCATTGTGCCTGATTTAATCTTTCATATATATATATATATATATATAAATATGTGTGTTTTACCTACATGTATGTACATATACCACATGCATACCTGATATCTGTAGAGGCCAGAAGAGGGTCTTTTTTTTTTTTTTTTTTTTTTTTTGAGACAGGGTTTTGCTGTGCAGCCCAAGCCATCCTGGAACTCGCCCGGCCAGAATAGTCTTGGATCCTTTGGAGCTGGAGTTAACAGACTGTGAGCCACCAGGTAGATGCTGGAAAACTAACAAGAGTAGAAAGTGCCACTGATTCTAGCACCCTGACTCAAAATTTGTGTTCAATATTTTTAGATTTCTAATGTAAAACAGGAGTGGGAAAAATATTTTAATTTTTTGTCAAGCTTAACTATTCACGTCAGACGTCTCTTATTTTATAGAATACGTCTATCTATATATACACACAACCCTCCAAATTTAAAAATGAGGACATTCTGGTTTCAGCCCTTTACAAATCTTCTCTCTTTTGCCACCATCCTAGTGTGTGTGCTTGACTCTGTCCTTTGTCATGACTTCTCTCAGGAATCCCGGGATCAGGCTGGGCAGGCAGTGAGAGCCTATAATCCCAGCACTTGGGAGGGTCAGGGCAAGAGGATCAGGAGTTCAGAGTCATCCTGGGCTACACTGTGAATTTGAGGCCAGCCTCAGGTATATGAGGCATTATCACATGAAGAAAATTGGAATAATAAGAAAAAGAATGGCCTGGAGAGATGGCTCTGAGGTTAAGAGCACTGGCTGCTCTTCCAGAGGTCCTGAGTTCAATTCCCAGCACCCACATGGTGGCTCATAATCATCTATACTGTGATCTGATGTCCTCTCCTGGCCTGCAGGTGTACATGCAGGCAGAATACTCTGTATATATAATAAATCTTTTAAAAAAATAAAAAAGAATAAAAAGAACGTTGGATCAAGCAATTCTGGCCAAGATACTGAAGCAAAATCGCTCTACTCCCCCAAAGGATTGGTATTAAAAACTGATAAAATCAGGTACAACTTCAGAGGGAACACAGAGAAGAACCAGGCTGGAGCTGCAAGAAATTGCATGTGACATGGCAGAAGTATTTATGAAACATGTCACCGCTATGGATGATAGACTTGTCTGACCAGGAGCCTCTCTCTATCAGGTGGGTGGACGGCTCAGAGCGACCTTCCTTCCCACCTTCAGACTCGGAGACGGAGCCACCTCAATGTGCCTTCCTTATTTATTTTTTTATCTATTTTACACTTTATTCTATATGCACTGGTATTTTGCCTGTCTGTACACCACTTGCATACCTGGTGCCCGTAGAGGCCAGGAAAGGGTGTCAGGTCCCCTGGAACTGGAACTTCAGATGGTTTTGAGCCCCCTACCCCCTCCCCCTCCCCCTGTGTAGGTGCTGGGAATTGAACCTGGATTCTCTGGAAGAGCATCTACTACTTATTAATAGGTTTTCCTCGGCCAATGAAATGAGCCAGTTCAAGTCAGATTTATAGGCAGGTTTCTTGATGCAGCTCTTGGGTGGGTTCACTGGTCCCAAGGACAGAGGCCAGGGATGTTGCCATGGGGAGGGAGACAGAGATGGAGGGGAAGGGAAAGAGAGAAAGAGCTGCAGAGAGAGAAAATGTAGAGAAAGGGAGAGAGCGAGCAAACCAAAATGTCTGGATTACATAGGGAAGCCCAGCCCCTGGGCTGGAAAGCCATGCCCTGTAACAGGTAGGGACTGAGGGATGCTGGGAGAACCTGGAGGCCAGGCTCCCTTTGTATGTTAAATATGCACCTCAGTCACTTGTCCTGAGTCTGCAACCCAACACTGATAACCACTGAGCCATCTCTCCAGACCTCTTCAAAAGAAAAAAAAAAATTATTATTATTTTCCTGAGACAGGGTTTCTCTGTGGAACAGGCCCGGTTGTCCTGGAACTCGATTTCTAGAGTGCAGGCAGGCTCATCTCTGTGAGTTTGAGGCCAGCCTGGTCTACAAATGGATCCAGGACAGCCAAGGGCTGTTACACAGAGAAACCCTGTCTCAAAACAACAACAGCAACAAAAGAATACACGCAGTTGATCACAGTTAGTAGAGTTTGAGACCTCGTACCACTAGTCCACTGGGGTACCGAGCAGGTGGGGTGACCTATAAAGGGGCAGAGAGCAGGGGAGAGCCTGCTAAGGATGCTGGGATTGTCTGTTCTGGATCCAGATAATGACAGGATCAACGTGTGTGTTTTATTATATTTAAATTAAACAAACTCATACGGCTGGCAAGTCTTCACGGTGATGTCAGTGACAGCTGCCAATTAGCCAGACTGATGTCTCTAAGTCAGGGGCAGCCCTGACTCTTTCCGATGTTTACTTGACATTGCAGTGTCACGTGGAAATGCCATTGTCCTGGTTTCCTTTCTGTTGCAGAGATGAAAACGCTTTGACCCAAAGCAACTTGGAAGAGGAAAGCGTGTGTTTGGCTTACACTTCCAGGTCACAGTCCATCACCCAGGGAGGTCAGGGCAGAAGACAGAGGGGGAACCTGAAGCAGAAAGCAGGGAGTTGTGCCGTTTGCCGGTCCGGCCACTCACACACTCCTGTGCTAGTTTGCTCATACAGCCTGTGGTCGTAAGTCTAGGAGTGGTGCTGCCCACGTTGGCCTGGGCCCTAGTGCATCAATTAGTGATCAAGGCAACTCAATTCCCATAAGCCAGTCTGATCTCACCTTCAACCAGGGCTTTCCCTTCAGATGGCTCTTGGCTGTGTCAAGTTGACAATTAAAGCTAATTAGGACAATTTTAAACAAGGGGCTGCTGGAAAGATGGCTCAGTAGTTAAGAATTCTGGCTGCTCTTCCAGAGGACCTGGGTTTGATTGCCAGCAACCACATGGTGGCCAGCAACTTTCTGTAACTCCAGTTTTAGGGGATCTAACATCCTCTTCTGCTCTTCACAGGGACTGCACACACGTGGTGCATAGACACATATATGCGGGCAAAACGCCACATACATAAAATAAAAATAAATCTTGAAACATTAAAATTTTAAATAAAAAATTTTATAGAAGCAAAGATCTTATACACTGCTTAGTGTTGACCCATCAGCAATAAGTACAGTGCTATAGAGGGGAAAAAGTGTATAGATATGGCTAGATAGCCCCAGAAGTTATCAAGAAAACTGATGAGGAGGAAAACTGACAGCTATACTTATCAGTGGGAGATTTTATTACCTTACTCTCAAAAAATGAAATAATTAGTTAGGAGTAGGGGATGCACATCTTTAACCCCGGCACTCTAGCTGGGTGTGGTGGCTCACATCTTTAATCCCAGCTAGTGCTTTTAACCACTGAGCCATCTCTCCAGCCCCATCTGTTTTGTTTTGTTTTGTTTTGTTTTTTGGTTTTTCGAGACAGGGTCTCTCTGTGTAGCCTTGGCTGTCCTGGACTTGCTTTTTAGACCAGGCTGGCCTCGAACTCACAGCAATCCGCCTGCCTCTGCCTCCCGAGTGCTGGGATTAAAGGCGTGCGCCACCACGCCCGGCTTTTTTTTGTTTTTTGAGACAGGGTTTCCCTGTGTAGCCTTGGGTGTTTTGGACTCACTCCGTAGGCCATGCTGGCTTTGAACTCAGAGATCCACCTGTCTCTGCCTCCCTGGTACTGGGATCAAGGGAGTGCACCACCACCGCTGGCCTAAATTTTTATTTTATTTTATTTATTTATTTATTTATTTATTTTTTTAAAGGTTGGTCAAGTGAAGCAGTAGGAGTGGAGAAGGAGCAAAGAAACCTGTAACTGGTTGTGATCAGTTAGTTGTAAACACCACTATTCTCGGGCCAACCCTAAATTTTTATTTTAAAAAACCAGAATCTCAGCTGAGTGTGGTGATGCACCTCTGTAATCCCAGCACTCGGGAGGCAGAGGCAGGTGGATCTCTGTGAGTTCAATGCCAGCCTGGTCTACAGAGTGAGTCAGGGCTGTTACATAGGAGAAACCCTCAAAAAAACCTAAAAAAATCGTAGGATCTCAGCCTTCAGGCAGTGGTGGTGGTGCACTCCTTTAATCCCAGCCCTAGGGAGGCAGAGACAGGTGGCTTTCTGAGGTTGAGGCCAGGACAACCAATGCTACACAGAGAAACCCTGTCTTGGAAAAAAAAAAACCAAACAATATTTATACATAATTTTTAGAGCAAATAATGGCTATAAAGACAGCTCATCATGTGAAGAGACTTGCTATCCAACTGACCTTCTGAGTTTGAACAGGAAATCACCTGGCAGAAAGAAAGAACTGACTCCCACAAGGCGCTCTCTCATCTACGCCTCCCCCCCCCCCCACTAAAATAGAATTTAAAAATTAGGACATAGTCTGAGTTTTGACTTGTGGGGGTTTAGCCAAAGGCCAAGTATAACAATAAAGTAATTACATGCTTTTTAAATTAAAAGTCGTATGTATTTATTTTTGCATAGGAGTGGACTCAGCGAGGCCGATGTGTAAGTGCTGAGTCTCTCTTGCTACGTGGCTTCCTTATTGAACTGAGCTTGTCAGGCTCAAGAGAAGTGCCTCTACCCACGGAGCCATCCCTAGCCCTCATTTTTCTTTCCCTTTTTTTAAATGTAAAACTTTATTATGCTTATTTATTTATAGACAGGGTCTCATTCTTTAACCCTGGCTTTCCTGGAACACACTGTGTAGACCAGGCTGGCCTCAGACTCACGGAGATCTTTGCGGTTCTGCCTTGTGAGTGCTGGGACTGAAAGTGCGGCCCATCTGCCCAGTTCATCTATTTACTGTGTGTGTGTGTGTATGTGTGTGTGTGTGTGTGTGTGTGTGTGTGTGTGTGTGTGTAAGACGATCAGAAAAGAATTTATGGGAGTCAGTTCTCTCTTCATGTGAGGTTCCAGGGATCGTATTCAAATGACCGAAACTGGCACCAAGCATCTTCATCTGCTGGGCCGTCTCACTGGCCTTCATTTACCCCGGTACTCGCTCTGTAGACCAGGCTGGCCTTGAACTCACAGAGATCCTCCAGCCTCTGCCTCTGAAGTGCTGGGATTAAATGAGTGCGCCACCACACCCGGCTTTGCTCTGTTTTTGTTTTGTTTTGTTTTGTTTGGTTTTTCGAGACAGGGTTTCTCTGTGTAGCCTTGGCTGACCTGGACTTACTTTGTAGACCAGGCTGGCCTCGAACTCACAGCGATTTGCCTGCCTCTGCCTCCCGAGTGCTGGGATTAAAGGCGTGCGCCACCACGCCCGGCTTTTGTTTTGTTTTTGATACAGGGTTTCCCTGTGTACCTCTGGCTGTCCTGGACTCACTCTGTAGACCAGGCTGGCCTTGAACTCAGAGATCCACCTGCCTCTGCTTCCTGAATGCGGGCATTACAGATGTGCACCACTGCGCCCGGCTTTTTGCTCTGTGTTTTAACTTGACACAGATTCAGGAGGAATGAGTTTGCATAGTAGATCAAAATTTATTAGCAAAAGGGCTGGAGAGATGGCTTGGCGGTTGAGAGCACTGTCTGCTCTTCCAGAGGTCCTGAGTTCAAATCCCAGCAACCACATGGCAGCTCACAACCATCTATAATGAGATCTGGTGCCCTCTTCTGGCCCGCTGGTGTACATGCAAAGACAGCACTCATACATAAAAGTAAATAACTAAATCTTTAAAAAAAAATTATCAGCAAAAAGGCAAACGGCTATAAGGAGTAGATTTGTAGTTGCTGAAAATTAGATGCAGCTGGTTTACCGCAGCAGGGTGGGGCACACACTGCAGAGGTTCTTGGGTTAGCATTTTAGACAGCAGGATTGGGTTTGGATTTGTGCTGCAGGATCCTGACGGGAAGGAAGCAGAAGCTAGCCCTAGTTAGGAGGCAAGGACAGTTGATGGGAGCCATAGTGGGGGCGCAGAGCAGGATGGGGAAAAGGTAGAAGGTGACAGTGTGAGCAGAGGGAGAATATCAGCCCAATTGCCCAACAGGTCTCCCTAAAATGGCTGCAGCTGACAGTGAGAAGAACGAAACGTTGAGCCTGGGGCCGCACACATTTAGTCCTAGTACTTGGGAGGCAGAGGCAGGTGGATCCCTGTGAGTTCAAGACTAGCCTAGTCTACATAGAGGGTTCCAGGCTAGCCAGGGCTACATAGTGAGACCTTGCCCCAAACAAACAAACAAACAAACAAACAAACAAAAAGTAGATAGATAGATAGATAGATAGATAGATAGATAGATAGATAGATAGGTAGGTAGATAGATAGGTAGATAGGTAGGTAGGTAGGTAGGTAGGTGGTGGAGAGAAAGCTTAGAGGACCCGGGTTCAATTCCCAGCAACCACTTGAGAGGTCACAACTGTCTGTAATCCCAGTTCCAGTGGACCTGACGCTGTCACACAGACATACATGCAGGTAAAATGCCAATGTACCTTTAAAAAACCGAGAAAAGCACAGTGCACGCTTTTAATCCCAGCACCTGGGAGGCAGAGGCAGGTGGATCTCTGTGAGTTCTAGGCCAACCTGGTCTGCAAAGAGAGTCCAGGACAGCCAGGGCTCTGTGTAACAGAGAAACTTTGTCTCAAAAACAACAATGGGCTGGAGAGATGATGGCTCAGTGGTTAAGGGCACCACCTGCTCTTCCAGAGGTCCTGAGTTCAATACCCAGCAACCACATGGTGGCTCACAACCATCTATAATGTGATCAGATGTATACTGTATAAATAATAAATAAATCTTTAAAAAACAACAACAAAGAGAGAGAAAAGCCAGCTGAAAACTGAGGAAGGCATTATAGGCTAAAAGCAATGAACCACAAAACCAATCAAATAAATGTATTGTTAAAACAGCACTTATCCAGACAGCAAATGTGGAAAGGGTCTTTATTAAACTAAAACACATGCCGTGGCCAGCAAGATGGCTCAGTGGAGAAGGCACTAGCTACACAAGGCCAATAACCTAAGTTCCGTCCCCAGAGCCACAGTAAAAATAAATACATAATGCTGGGTTTGGTCATGCACGCCTGTAATCAATCCCAGCACTCGGGAGGCAGAGGCAGGCAGATCGCTGTGAGTTCGAGGCCAGTCTGGTCTACAAAGTGAGTCAAGGACAGCCGAGGCTACACAGAGAAACTCTGTCTCCAAAAAAAATAAATAAATAAAAAATAAAAAATAAAGAAAGAAAAGGGGAAAAATACATAAAGTAAATAAAGCCAGCCTTTAATCCTAGCCAAGGCAGGAGGATCTCTGTGAGTTAGAGGCCAGCATGGTTTACATAGTGAATTCAAGGATAGCAGGGCTCTGTAGAGAGACCCTGTCTCAAAAAAACCAAACCAAACCAAACCAAAGCCATCAGAACACAGTGTCATAGTTATTTTGGCTAATTAAATAGAGGTATGCAGTATCTCATTTTAGTTTTCATTTACATTTTTCTGATATTAGTAAAACTGAACATTTTCATTAATTCATCAGTTGTACATGGTTCCTTTTTTGAGGTTATCCTTTTTCATTTGGTTTTGTTTTGATTTTTGAGACAAGGTTTCTCTGTGTAACCTTGTCTGGCCTGGATTTGCTTTGTAAACCAAGCTGGCCTCAAACTCACAGAGATCTACTTGCTTCTGCCTCCCCAAGTGCCAGGATTAAAGGCATGTGCCACCATGCTCAACTCTGAGATTTTCTATTGATTTATTTTTTAAAATATTTTATTTAATTTTAATTTATGTGCATTGGTGTGAGGGTGTCAGATATTGGAGTTACAGACAGTTGTGAGCTGCCATGTGGGTCCTGGGAATTGAACCATGGTCCTTTGGAAGAGCAGTCAGTGCCCTTAACCACTGAGCCATATCTCCAGCCCCTTGATTTATTTTTCTATTGAAGTAGTTCCTCCTTTCTTACAGTTTTAATGGTGTTATTTGTATATACAATAATCTGAGTTATTTATTTATTTGGTTTTTTTTTTTTTTGAGACAGGGTTTCTCTGTGTAGTCTTGGCTGTCTTAGACTCACTTTGTATTCCAGGCTGGCCTCGAACTCACAGTGATCTGTCTGCCTCTGCCTCCTGAGTGCTGGGATTACAGGCGTGCGCCACTACGCACAGCCCATAATCCAAGTTATTAATGCTTTACTGATTCATTGTAATTATCTTTTTTGTATGTAGGTTGCATTTTTATTATTTAGGTGTAATAAACAGAACCAATATAGCTATTCATATTATTCTATTAGTCTTATGAATAGTATTATTCAAACAATCATTTGGCAATTGGAATTATTATATACAATAATGCTAGTGTTTTAATTTGCATTATTCAAGTTCTTGTAAACATTTTTCTTTCTTTCTTTCTCTCTCTCTCTCTCTCTCTCTCTCTCTCTTTTTTTTTTGGTTTTCCAAGACAGGGTTTCTCTGTGTTGCCTTGGCTGTCCTGGACTTGCTCTGTAGACTAGGCTGGCTTTGAACTCTCAGAGATCCACCTGCCTCTGCCTCCCTGAGTGCTGGGATTAAAGACGTTTGCTACCGCAACAGCTGATGCAGTAAACTTCAATGTTTTCATATTTAAGCCTTAGGAGTTGGAGGAATGAGGATGTGGCGCTCAGGGCCATCCTCGGTTACATATTGACTTCAAGAACAGCCCAGGCTACACGACAATTATCTCAAAAATAAAATAAGATCAAATCTATATTTGAAAATCCTTCCTCGTTGCTTCTGTGCATACACTTAGCAGGTTTTAAATAACCGCTATGATAACATTTTACTCTGAAGTATTAACTGTACCCTTGAGTTGACTAAGATGTCAGAAATGAAACGGAAGACATTTGACTACCGAGCTATCTAAGGACTCAGGCCAAAGCCACAGATGGGAGAGCAGATGTGAACCCAATACCAAGTCTGCTAGCCAACTGCAATGTGCTGCTTACAAGGAACTACTTACTTTACATGGTACATGGTAAAATGCTTCATAATATCCTTATATGGAAATTTAATTTGTATGGAAAATACCTAGAATGAGACTAACATTCCTAGCTGATGATGATTGCTTTGAGGGAATGACACCTGAGGAAAAAAATTATTATTATTATTATTATTGTTGTTATTATTATTTTGTTTTTTCAAGACAGGGTTTCTCTGTGCATCCTTGGCTTTCCTGGACTGGCTTTATATAGTCCAGGTCAGCCTTGAACTCACAGCGATCCACCTGCCTCTGCCTCCTTGAGTGCTAGGTGTGGGCCACAGCACCAGGCCACCTGAGGAAATTTTATCATTTTATTATTTTTTAGGTTTTATTTATTTTTATTTTATGTGTTTAAGTGTTGGCCTGGCCTGGTCTATGCGTCAAATTATGCAGAAGAGGGCTTCAGATCCCCCTGGGATTGGGGTAGAGCCGGCTGAGTCGCCATGTGGGTGCAGAGAGTAGACCTTGGGATCTCTGGAAGAGCAGCTAGTGCTCTTAAGCACTGAGTCGTTTCTCCAGTCCCTAGGGCAATTTTTTTAAAAAAATGTATGGTTTTCTGTATTGATAGCTATAATTAGTACGAGGAGCTAATGCACCTCTGTGTGATTGAGCGCCACCACCCGGTCAAGGATACCAGTGCACCCTTGAAAGATGTATGTGTATCAGTGCTTTGTCTGTGTATATGCAAATGTGTCCTGTGCATGTACCGCCCTCAGGTCAGAAGAGAGTGTTGGGTTCCCTGAAATGAGAGTTACAGGCTGTTGTGACTTGCCGTGTGGGTACTGTGCTGAGCACTGAACCCCAGTCAGTCCCCCATAGCCACTGAGCAATCTCACCTGCCTTTTTAAGTATTTTTCCGTGTAGTAATGTGTGTGTGTATGTGTGTGTGTGTGTGTGTGCGCGTGTGCAGGCGTGTGCCATGGCGACTGGCTGAGATGCGCGTGCCAGGCTAGCCAGGCTGTGAGCTTCCTGCCATTCTTCTGGCTTGCCTTCCACCCCACTGTAGGAAGGCTGGGGTAACAGATGCGTGCTTCTACATCCATCTGGAGTTATTTTTATTATTTATTTTATTTTATTTTGAGACAAGGTCTCTCTGTAGCCTTGGCTGTCCTAGAACACACTAGGTAGACCATGCTGGCCTCGAACTCACAGAGATCCACCTGTCTCTGCCTCCTGGGTGCTGGGATTGAAGGCGTGCACCACCACACCCGGCTTCCACTGCATTCTGTTCTCCTCAGTGAGATCTCTTACACATGAACGGTGGGCATGTAAATTCAGCCATCACCCTGAAAAACAAGCTACCTTCATCCTACATCATTAGGATGGCATATCCAGAAAGTATACTCAAGTGCATACTTACGATAGCTTTTCAGCCATTCTGACAAATTATCTGAAAGAGACAACTAAGAGGAGAGACTTATTTTGGTTCTGACTGTGGTCACTCGACTCCATCATTTCTAGGGCCTGGTGAGGCAGAACATCACAGCAGGAGCCAGATGGAGCAAAGCTGCTCCTATCATGGAAGGCACCAAACAGAGTTAATCAGACAGGAAAGCACCCCTCAGTGACCTACTTACTCAAGCTAACACCACTTTCTAGCTCCTACCACTTCACAATAACGCCATCAAGATAGGAATTATTAGGCCGGAGAGATGGCTCAGAGGTTAAGAACACTGTCTGTCCTTCCAAAGGTCCTGAGTTCAATACCCAGCAACCACGTGGTGCCTCACAGCCATCATATAATGAGATATGGTGCCCTCTTGTGGCATGAAGGTGTACATGCAGGTAGTACACTGTACATATAATAAATGTAAAAGAAGATAGGAATTGGAATTGTCATATTTCTATATTCAAGTTATAATGGTACCCAATTCTTCTATTTGTATTCTCTCTCTCTCTCTCTCTCTCTCTCTCTCTCTCTCTCTGTGTGTGTGTGTGTGTGTGTGTGTGTGTGTGTGCGTGTGTGTAGGTATTTAAATCCAGCAACAAGGTGACTAAGGCTGGAATACAGACACATCCTTAATACACACTGTTAATCCCAAACAACGAAGGCAAAGTTAGCTGCTAGAAGGAACTAATTTCCTTTGTGTGTGTGTGTGTGTGTGTGTGTGTGTGTGTGTGTTTTTCTCTGTGTAGCCTTGACTGTCATAGACTAACTTTGTAGACCAGATGAGCCTCGAACTCACAGTGATCCACCTGCCTCTGCCTCCCGAATGCTGGGATTGAAGGTGTTGGCCATCACTGCCCAGCTACTAACTTCCTTTTTAAAAGTGGTGTCTAATTGAGTGGCAGACAAAGTGATGAGTCAGAGCAAGATTTGACAGAATAGGATATGCCCAATTCTCACAGGAACAGAGAGGAAAGAGAGATGACCTAAAAGGGAGCAGCACACAGAGAGGAGGAGGAGGAAACAGCTTTACTGGGACAGCTGTACAGAGGCAGGCTGCAGAGAGAGCAAGCTGGATGCAGGCGGAGACAGCACGAACCAGAGAATGAGAAGGAGCCGGAAGATTAGAACAGATTGCCGGAGTAAGTATGAGGCCAAGCAGAGCAATGGAGTCGGAGGCTGAGAGAGAAGCCAGATTGGTTCAGTCAGTTAGAAGAGGAGTGTAAGCCAGAACAGCTGAGTTGAACCAGCCAAGCAGAGTTCAGAAAGGACTAGAAAGGATGAGCTTATTTATCAGTGAGTCTCAGAGGCTGAAAATATTCTAGGCCTATACAAGATTGTATGGAGGCTGGAAGCTCCCAGGACTAGGCCTAGGTTAGCAGACGGAGGCAGTGAGCCTCCTAGATGACAATTCCACCGGTTGTATAAAAGATACTTTTATAGCCAGGTGCAATGGCGCACTCCTTTAATCCCAGCACTCGGGGAGGCAGAGGCCAGCGGATCTCTGTGAGCCCATCCTGGTCTACAGAGAGAGTTTTAGGACAGCCAAGGCTATACAGATAAACCTTGTCTGGAAAACCAAAACCAAAAAACAAGCAAAAAGTTTCATGTGCAATAGCATGTGCTCACTCACACAATAATAACACATAAACAATGCATTTTTGAAAAATTCAAAATGATATTATTTTAAATGATGGCTCATAATTGTATAAGTTTACAAGATGCCATATGGTGTTTTGGTATATGTGTAATAATATAGTGATTATGTAGGATCCTGGCTTATTTAATGATTGGATGTGTTCTAAGTAGGGCATTGCTGTTGTGGGCCATTATAAGGTGTGCTTACCTACAGCTGGCTGGTGCAGGCTATTGACCCAGTACAGTGCCTTAATTTATTATTAAATGTAAAAAATTAAAACAGAGGTCCATGTAGCAAGTGCTAGTCTCAAATTTACTATGTAGCCAAGGATGCTTGTCTTCACCTCCCAAGTGCTGAGCTTAGAGGTGAGCACCACCATACCCCGTTATTATTGCTGTTGTTAGTCAGGTGTAGGCTTGTGTGAGTTTATAAGTGTCATATGTACGTGGGCACTGTAGAAGGCAGAGGAGGTGTCAGATCCTGAGAGTCACTCAGTTGCTTGGTGTGAGAGGTGCTAGGAACAACTCAGAAAGAGCAGTGAGCGCTCTTAACCGCTGAGCCAGCTCTCCAGACTGTTTTTCTTGTTTGCTTTTTTCTTTTTCTTTTTTTCTTTTTTGTTTTTTCCAGACAGGGTTTCCCTGTGTAGCGTTGGGGGTCCTACACTTGCTTTGTAGACCAGGCTGGCCTCGAACCGTGCACCACCACGCCCGGTCTGTTTTTTGTTTTTCAAGACAGGGTTTCTCTGTATAACCCTAGCTGTCCTGGTACTCACTCTGTAGACCAGGCTGGCCTCAGATTCAAAGATCCACCTGCCTCTGTCTCCAAGTGCTGGGATTAAAGGCATGTGCCACCACCATCTGGCTTATATTTAAAAACATTTAGTTAACACATAGTAATTGTACTTGTCTATGGGGTACAGTGTGACATTTCAATGTGTATATCTTATGTGAAATGATTAGGTTGGGGTGACCCACACATCTGTCACCTCAGACATGTGCCATTTCCTTGCATTGGGACTTTTAGAAACATTCTCTCCTCACCTTTTCTTCCTTTCTCTCTAATCTTTTTCCTTTTGTGGAGTGGGGTGTTGGAGCTGGAACGCAGAGCCTCAGGGTATGTCTTATCACTGACCTACCCCTTGAACGCCTCTACTAGCTAGTTTGAAGTATGCAGTTACCAACTATAGCTATCCTGAGCCACAGAGCATTACAGGTTATGGTCCTGGGGCTGGGGGATAGTGCTGTGAGTCAAGTGCTGACTCCACAAACAGGAGCTCAGATCCCAGCACCCAGGTAAAGGCCAAGTTTCAGCAGCATGTGTCTGTAAAGTAATGCCGGTGCTAGGATACATGTGCGTGCGTGTGTGCACACACACACACACACACACACACACACACACGAACATGTGTCGAAGGCACAACTGCTCACAGCTAAGTTTTGGAGAGTCCAGGAGTGCTAATCACGAAGGGTTCTTTCCTCGAGGGAAGAAATGAATGCTGTTTTCTACCCAGAAGGCTGGAAGTGGATGTTGCTAATCACTTGATAATCTTGGCTGTCTGCTGTCAGTAGAGCCAGCGCTCACCCTAATCCCCGAGAATACTTACCCCAACCTCCCCATCCACAGGCCTTTAGCTTTAGCTTTGTTTCTCAGCAAGTAGACGCCATCCCTAGGGGAAAGCCACAGGCGTTTTATACCCTGCTGGCTTCTCTGCTACCCCAGAGGCCACCTGAGCCTACTTAGACCTTTACATGTAGAGCTCGTGTTCATGGTAGAGGTCACATGGACTTTGCATAAGAGTTTTGAAACAGTCATGCCTTCAGCTTTATTGTGAACATGGGATTGAGATCATTGTACCAGGAAACTTTTTTTCCCCTAAAATTATATTGTCCTTTAATATGTCTAAAATCAACCGGCTTGCTGTCAGACTCCAGAAGTTTGAACCAGCACCGACCGACTAAGTCAGGCTGAGCTGAATTTTCCTTACCTTACCTGGACCATTTCTCGACCACCCTCGACACCTGTAAGGGCCCCGCCCCTGCAAGTATGTATACACACACACACACACACACACACACACACACACACACACACACACACTCTTATTCCTCCAGTCCGTAGAGAGCCCTCGCTCCACTGAGCAACTTTCTTTATCTCCTTTCTTCCCAGGCTCTGGTTAGCACTGTATCTACTTCTTTGAAATCACCTTTAGCTTCCACGTGTAAGAGCACACAGTATTTTTCTTTCTGGACTGATGTATTTCACTCAACAATATCCCACAATCCTGCCCAAGTTGCCTTAAAATGCCAGCACACCATCCCCTGGTAGGCAAACAGTATCAGTACCCCATTGTGTACGTAGCATATCTTTTTCATCCCTTCATAGGCTGGTGGACAAATAGGTAGAGTCCACACTATCTGTTGCTGCAACAAACAGGTGTGCAGACATCTTCAACACATGGATTGCGATCCCTTAGCATAAACGACCCCTGAGTACTGGGGTTATAGGCGGGCACTACTGAGCCCAGCTCTATTCTTTTGTGTGTGTATGCGGTGGTTTTTTTTTTTTTTTGTTTTGTTTTGTTTTTGTTTTTGTTTTTTTTTTTTGAGACAGCGTTTCTCTTGTAGCCCTGGCTGTCCTGGCCTCACTTTGCAGGCCAGGCTGGCCTCGAACTCACAGAAATCCGCCTGCCTCTGCCTCCCGAGTGCTGGGATTAAAGGTGTGCGCCACCACTGCCCGGCTTATTATTTTATTCTTAATTGTATGTGTGCACCTGAGTATAGGTGCTCACAGAAATGAACACAGGTTCACTGGGAGCTGGCGCTCAAGTGGGTGCTGAGAGCTGAACTCAGGTCCAAGGCAAGATCAATCAATGTGTGCTTTTAACTGATGAAGCCCCCCTCTGATGCTTATCACTTTTGTAATAAGACACAAGAAATGTACTTGCTTAGCTATTTTGAACTACACAGTGGTCACACTGCATTACATCAGATCTCAACATTTGTGTCTCCTTATCTGTCTGCAGTTGACTCCTCCCTGTGCAGCGAGTCTCCTCCAGGCCCAGCCTTCGCTCTCTCTGTTCCCATGACTTCAAGTTTTTCAGTTCCTATGTGTGAGAAAAATCCGTGTGCTGCCACCGGTCTTCCCGTGCCTGGCTTGTTTCACTTAGTAATGTCCGCCATTTGTGTTATCACAAACCACAGAAATTCATCTTTTAATGGCTGAATTGCCCCCCCCCCCACCTCCTATTTTCTTTATTCATCCTTAAAGTCCCCATCTTGCCTACAGCTGAGCACTCCAGCTCACTTGGAACTCACTGTGTGAACCTGGCTGATGTCCTTACAGGCATCTCCGTACCTCTGCCTCTGTCTCCTAAGTGCTGGGCTCACAGGTGCGGACCACACCCGGCTTACAGGCTTTATTTAATTTTGTCTTGAGATAGGGTCTCATATAGTCCTAGCTGTTCATAAAATTCACCTTGAGGTTGGCCTTGAACTCTTGTTTTATTTATTTATTTATTTATTTATTTATTTATTTATTTAGTTTTTTCAAGACAGGGTTTCTCTGTATAGCCTTGGCTGTCCTGGGCTCACTTTGTAGACCAGGTTGGCCTCGAATTCACAGCGATCCTCCTGCCTCTGCCTCCCGAGTGCTAGGAATTAAAGGCGTGAGCCACCACGCCTGGCTAGCCTTAAACTCTTGTTCCTCTGGCTTCTAACTCCTGAGTGCTGGCATTACACATGTGCTCCACTGTCTGGCCCTGTCATCTGGAGGTCCGTGATCTCACTGCAGTCCGGCTCCTTCAGCAAGGTGTGGCCTGAGTGATGGAGCTCCTGGGCAGTGCCCTGCACCGACTGTGTGAGTCTCGGCCTCAGCCTGGTGATCAGCGCCCTGGACCCTTCTCCCAGTTTCTTAGGTGGAGGGAATTGAGGCTTTTCTAGGCAGCCTCTTCCTACCTCCCCTCCCCCTCTTGGCCCTGATCTCAGGCTCTGGGGGTCTGTGTCTCTCTGGGTGTGGGTGGATTTTCCTAAACTGCCTCGCTGTGGAGCAGAACATTCCGTCCTCACGGGAGGACACACCAGGAAGTTTTAATCTGCGCTTTGCCGGCAAAGTTCTCCAAGGTCAGAGTCCGGGCTTTGACCATTGTTTACTTCAGAGTGGCACCAAAACCAGGCCACAGACATCCACCTCCCAGTCAGGCCTTTGAGAAACAATCCACTGAAATGGCTCGGTGTGTAAGGGCGCCTGGCACCCCCCTACCCCAGGACCCAAGTTCTATCCCTGTGAATCACATGGTAGGAGAGAACGGAGTCCTGCAAGCTACCCTCTGACCTCCACGTGTGCACCATGGCACATATATGTAACACACACACACATGCACACACACACACACACACACACACACACACACACATGCACACACACACACCACGAACCACCCACAGGCAAGCCCAAATAAATAGAAAAGACACAATCTGAGTAAAAACAGTGTCTTCCCTTGCCCACCTTCTTTCTCTCCCAACACAACTGCCACCCAAAAGTCTTCTGGGGTCACCACTGGTGACATCATTAACTGAGTAGGTGCCATACCCTAAAAGTGAGGCTGAGAAAGAAGCCTCAATTCCCTCTGCCTAAAGCCAAATACCAAAGACTGGTAATTTACAACGAGTGAAAATCGTATTAGGGCCTGGAGAGATGGCTCAGTGCTTAAGAGCGCCGCCTGCTCTTCCAGAGGTCCTGAGTTCAATTCCCAGCAATCGCATGGTGGCTCACAACCATCTATAATGTGATCTGATGTCCTCTTCTGCAGATAAAGCACTCATATGCAATAAATAAGATAAATAAATCTTTTTAAAAAAGAGAACATATTAGGCTCACTGTTTTGGGTGCTATGACATATAAGACAGAGGGGCAGACTCTGCTAAGGTCTTCATTCTGTGTCACAGGGAGATGTCACATGGTGGGGAAGTCCAGGTTTGTGAGAGAGGGAGGTGACTAAGCCAATCCTTCACTAGAAGACTACTTCTGAGGTAACTAACTAGTACAGGTAGAGCCTGGGCCCACTCAGGAGAGTGGAGCGATTCACAGTGTCACTCCGTCCATGCCTGTGTTTCCTCCAGCCGTTTCCTCCTTCCTGGGAACATCTTCTCAGGGGCCAGGGTCCACTCCCCGACGGCTTTATATTTCACAGATCACACACTTCCCAGAGTGGAGCTCAGCTGCTAGAGTGCTTGCTCGGCATGCATGAAGCCCTGGGTTAGATTTCCTGTTACCCCATAAATCGAGTGTGGCTGTGCAAGTGGAGGCTGAGTTAGGAGGCTCAGATGTTCAAAGTCATCCTCAGCTGTGTAGCTAGTTCAAAGGCAGCCCAGGATACCTGAGACCTGGTCGAGTGTGTGTGTGTGTGTGTGTGTGTGTGTGTGTGTGTGTGTAAGATCCAGTTAGAGGCAAGCGTGGTGGTGCATAATTGTAATGTCTGTACTTGGGGAGGCAGGGAGATAGGAGGGTTGCCAGGAGTTTCAGGCCAGCCAGTATGCTTGAACATAGTAAGACCTTATATCTAAACAAAGGGAGGGAAAAAAGAAGAAATCCAGTGAGGTGCGTGCGTGCGTGCGTGCGTGTAGGTGGGGGGGAGGAGTGGGGGGGGGGGAGGTGGAGTAGAGGGGGGATGACTTGTGACCTGTGCTGAAGTTGAGCCAGCGGTGGAAAGGTGAGGTTTAAACAACAGAATTGGATGCTAGCACCAAGAAAATAAATGCAAAATGCAAATAGAACGAAGGAGCCAGACAGAGGATCCAGAGAAGGGAAAGATAGCCATGTAGGAGGGGACTGAACATCATCTTTAATCTTTTTTTTTTTTTTTTTGAGACACAGTTTCTTTGTGGTGTTACCCTTGGCTGTCCTGGAGTCACTTTGTAGACCAGGCTGGCCTTGAACTCACAGTGATCCACCTGCCTCTGCCCCTGAGTGCTGGGATTAAGGGCATGCGCCACCACGCCCGGCGAGACTGAACATAACCTAACGCCTGGTGTCGGGCTGGATGCTGTTCCTGGAGTCACGGCCACTCAGGAGCTGTTCCAGGCTGGCAACAGAGTGAGGCCGTCTTAACCGGAGCCAAGTGAAACGTGTTTGAAGGAGGAAGAGGAGGAGGAGGAGGAAGAGGAGGAGGAGGAGGAGGAAGTGAACAACTGTGCCAAAGTTCAAGTGAACTGAGGTCTAAACATTTGCTTGATAAGTTATTATTATTATTTTTTTTAATTTGAGGAAGTCAAAAGCAGCACTTACTACCTTGGGACAGCATACTGACCTGGCTGCTGCCCCCTTTTGCTTATGGGCTTATGGGTTTTCATCATCTTTCCTCCTATAGTCCAGCTATGCAATGCTGTTAGTGGTTGCTTTAAAAATGTGTTGCAGGGGGGCTGGAAAGATGGCTCAGTGGTTAAGAGCACTGGCTGCTCTTCCAGAGGTCCTGAGTTCAATTCCCAGCAACCACATGGTGGCTCACAACCATCTATAATAGGATCTGATGCCCTCTTCTGTAATGCAGATATACAGAAAGACAGAACATAAATAAATAAATCTTTTTTTAAAATGTGTTGCAGTTTCTCTCTTAACCCTGCTAGCATCCAAGTAACTGAGACTGGACTATTATATTTATTTAACAAGCTTTATGGCACAAGAACTGAGCAGCATTAATCTATTTTAACCTTCTAAGATAATCTGGCTTCCTTCCAACTAAAATCCCTGAGATACTTGCACTTTATGGTTTTTCTCTGATCCAGTTGCTCTCTCATGATGTCTCCTGGGTGTGGTGCTGGGAATTGAACCTGAGTCCTCAAAGAACAGCCAATGCTCTTGAGAGCTGAGCCACCAATCCGGTCCCCCCACCCCTTTAAAAAAAAAGTTTTATTGGTTTTACGTATGAGTGCTCTATCTGCATGTACACCTGCATGCCAGAAGAGGGCATCAGATCACATTATAGAAGGTTGTGAGCCACCATGTGGTGGCTCCTGGGAATTGAACTCAGGATCTCCTGAAGAGCAGTCTCTTAATTGCTGAGCTATCTCTCCAGCCCCATTTTATTTTATTTTATTTTATTTTATTTTATTTTATTTTATTTTATTTTATTTTATTTTATTTTATTTTTTGAGACAAAGTCTCTTTCACTGAACTTGGAGCTCACTGACTGGCCAGACTGGAGTGTCACCATGAACCAGGGACCTTCTCGTCCCTGCCTTCCAAGCTCTAGGAGCACAGGTGTGCAGTCTGCACCTGGCTTCTTGCACTGATGCTGGGTCTCTGACTTCAGGTCCCCACACATTTGTGGCAAGCACTTTGTCAACGGAACCGCGTCCTTGGCCCATGGGAAGCTTTATTTTTAAGACAGGAGGCATAGGGCTGGCCAGATGGCTCAACAATTAAGATCCTTTGCCACCAGTCCTCACAACCTAAGTTTCATCTTTGGGACTCACATGGAAGAAGAAAAGAACTAACCTAGCAAGTTTTTCTTTGACCTCTACATTTAGGTGCCCCATAGATAGATAACAGACGCTATTGTAAAGTTAAAGAAAATGCACTCATAGCTAGGCAGTGGTTGATGCATGCCTTTAATCCCAGGCACTTGGGAGGCAGAGGCAGGAGGATCACCGAGTTCTAGGCCAGCCTGGTCTACAGAGTGAGTTCCTGGACAGCCTCGGCTACACAAGTTGCTGAGTGTCACTGAAGGCACATTTTGCTAAACTCTGAGAAAGCCTGACGGCAGTGCTAAGACCCATAAAACATATCTCAGATTAAAAAAAAAATAGTACCATTGAGATGTAATATGAATAAATTAATAAAATAAAATTTAAAAAAATAAAATTAAATTAAAAAATAGCTTCCTGAAACCTTCTGAAATATGTTTTATGAATCTCAGCAAAATGTGCCTCAGTGGCAGTCAACAAATCGAAGCACCCCCACCACACACAGTTTTCTAAGATTCCCCCCACCTCGTGTGTGTGTGTGTGTGTGTGTGTGTGTGTGTGTGTGTGTATGCATGTGCTACAGTGTGTGTGTAGGTCCAAGAAAAACTGATAGGAGCCAGCTCTCCCCTTCCATCACACAGGCCCTGGCATCAGAGCCCCAGCTTGGCAGCAGATACTCGTAGCCTCTGAGCTATCTTGCCAGCCCTGTATTAGCTTTGAAAATCTACCCTGTACTTGGAGAGACGCTGTGCTTGTATGGTGTCCACCAGAGAAGACCAGCTGGACATGGGTTTAAGCCAATAGAAAGTCTTTATTAGCTGGCTGGCGACTACAGTGGGTGTTCGGGATCCCAGTGAAGGCTGGAGACTTTCTCAGGGTGAGCTTTTCAGCACAAAAACCATGTCCTGGGGTGACATACTTCAGTTAACAGGAACAGTTAGCCAGAAGCTGTGGGCTGTGCACTTTCTCAACCTTACTTTATTTGGGGTTCTTTAATGCGTATACCTCCCTTCCAACCCACCTGCCCTAGATAGGAGAGAAAAGAGGTTCATGGGAACAGGAGACGTGGACCTTCTTAGACTCAGTTCCTGGGAGGATTCCACTCTTCATCCTGAGGATTCTATCAGACCCGTTAAACCACAAACCAGCAATTCAGCAAAGGCGACTGCAGCCCCAGCAGCAGAACCTGGAGCAGCAGCCGGAATCCGGAAGCTCGGGCTCGAAGCGGAGTCATAAACGTCCGTGACTGATAGGAAGTGATGTGGAAACCAAAAAACTGCAGTTCCTCTCACAAGTCTGTTTCCAGTGGACAAACACTGCACACCCCACACAAGTCTGTTTCACATCCCACACTTGGGATCCAAACAAAAACATGTTTGTAATCACTACAAGAATTAGAACAAGCCGGGCGTGGTGGGGCAGGCTTTTAATCCCAGCACTCAGGAGGCAGAGGCAGGTGGATCGCTGTGAGTTCGAGGCCAGCCTGGTCTACAAAGCGAGTTGAGTCCAGGACAGGCAAGGCTACACAGAGAAACCTTGTCTGGAAAAGGAAAAGGAAAAAAAAAAAAAAAAAGGAGGTGGAACTACAGAAGCCCAAAAACAAGTGATTGCTGGGACTTGAACTCAGGACCTCTGGGAAGAGCAGACAGTGCTCTTAACCACTGAGCCATCTCCCCAGACCTCCTCCTGGACTCTTCGGTATTAGCTTAAGGTAAACCAGGTACCTTTCAACTTAAGTAAGGTTACTCTCCTAACCAGTGCACATAACCAGTATGAGTGGCTCCTTCTTCGGGCTCCGATGGCAGGGACCCAACTGGCAACCTCTCCATGCCCTGCTTCCCCACTAACTGTACTCTGTGGGATCCCAGATCTGCCTGCCTTTTTCTTTGGCCTCACAGTGTGTGGTGAGACCAGATCTCACACACTAGGACGGGCACTTCCTAGCATTTCCTCCAAGACCATCTGCCTTCTACATGGAAACACACTGGTCTCAGCTTTTTGCGCTCTGTTTTAGGCTGTTAGACAATTCCTTACTTTCTAACAGCCCTAATAAAGCGTATGAAAATTTATGTATTTAAACTTAGCATCAATATGTTTTTAAAGCGGGAGGGCTGTTGGAAGTGTCTAGTGAGTGGCCTGGGCGTGGTGGCGCACGCTTTTAATCCCTGCGTTCGGGAGGCAGAGGCAAGTAGATCCCTGTGAGTTTGAGGCTAGCCTGGTTTACAAAGTTAGTCCAGGACAGCCAGGGATACATGCAGAGAAACCCTATCTCAAACAAAACAAAACAAAACAAACCTCCCCCAAAAGAGAAATATCTACTGAGCCACACTGCTAGTGGCAGAGGTTTTTGTTTTTTAAAAATATATTTTATTAATTTATTCATATTACATCTAAATTGTTATGTTTTTGTTTTGTTTTGTTTTTGTATTATTTTCTAGTATGTTATCCTATGTGGCATCACATAGTTCTAATGTTCTAAAAGTTAGATACATTTTCTTTTTCTTTTTTTTTTTTTTTTAATTTTTAAAAAAATTTTCAAGACAGGGTTTCTCTGTGTGTATCCCTGGCTGTCCTGGACTCACTTTGTAGACCAGGCTGGCCTTGAACTCACAGCGATTCACCTGCCTCTGCCTCATGAGTGCTGGGATTAAAGGTGTGCGCCACTACACTTATGGTGAAAGTTAATGTCCAAAGCTTTCCTGTTCCAGCTGCTTCTCTGGGATTTCGTGATGTGGCTTAGGGGAGAGACTAGGAGTGACGCACAGCCAGAGTAACATCCTCATCACCGCACAAGCCAATTCCTTGGAGCCCATGTACCACAGATGAAATAAGCCCCAATAAAAGACCGCCAACAGCCTCAGAGGGTAATTGAGCAGCCAAAGAGCGAAAGATTGAGATGCAGTGGTATACAGAACTCAGGGAAATACCGCGCGGATTAACACGACATTCATTATAATTACACTGGCTATTGGTCGCAGGAACCAATCCATTTGGAATGAAACATTAAAGCCCTTTAATGGTGGTGGCTATTTGTGGAGGAGGGAGCGGAGGCATTGGAAATGACACTGGGAGTAGTGGCGTGCATCTAGGGTGGGTGGGAGTGTGTGCAGGGGCGGGGCGGGGGAGGGGGCGGTAGAGAGGTTATGGTCCTGTACCAGCAGCAGTCAAAAACAGTTGCTTTATGACCTAGATTTAGACATCTTCCCAGAGGAGAGACACTGCTGTCAGGAGACTCAACCTGGCAGAGATAGAACACTTCTTACGAACAGAAAGAACAGCTTGAGGACAGTGTTGTTCCAGCCTTGATTTTTTTTTTTTTTTTTTTTTTTTGACTCACAAAAGCCATACAGAACAGACACACACAGATCAGACAAAGGCCCCTCAGTCATTTTGGATCTCTTTGAAATTTCTTAGCTAGCATTTTCTCTCTGGGGTAGACAAGCCTTTTCAGTTTAGAATGCCATGTTTTCCTACACCTTAAAAAAGCAGACCTCAAACCAGACTGGCATGTTCAGAAGGGGCAGTGTGACCAGTGGGAGAACTAAACCTAACATCTAGTCTCCTCGATGCACAAAGGGACCCACACACTTGCTGTGCCTTTAAGCCTCTGAGCTGGACTGGACATGACGGGGCATGCTTCTTATGCCAGCACTTGGGAGTGGAGGCAGGGGGATCAAGAATTCAAGTAGGGACTGGGGAGGTGACTCAGGAGTTAGAAAGCACCAGCTGCTTTTGCAGAGGACGCTAGTTCAGTTCCTAACATCCCTGCTGGTCAGCTCCCACTCCAGCTCTCTGTGGATGCCTGTATCCATGTGCCATCTCACACACAAATACGTGGATGTCAAGGCAAAGTGGTCCTTAAGAGTTTAAGGATGTCCTTGGCTGCAAGAGACCCCATTTAAAACAAAACAAGCCCAAACAAACACACACATGAAATAAAGTTGCTAAATCCCAAGAGTGATGTTTTCTGGTTAATGATGGTTTGATAAGTTAGTTATGAACTTATTAATTAATTATGAAAACATAACCAATTAAACACTTCTCTTTTTTGCAAATAAATGACTGAAAGTTTTACAAATATCCTTTGTGGTAGAAGCTGAGCTATTTGTATTCACGGGAAAGTTGACATTTCTGTTTGTTCATTTCACGAGTGTTTATTGAACATTTACTATGTTCAATACATAGTAACAGTAATACAGGCCAATACTCTGGGTACCAGAGTTAAATATTAGCTAAAAAAGCAAATATTCCCTCCCCCCACAAAGCTCACACTCTTTTCTTTTTTTCCCTTCCTTCTTCCTCCTTTTCCTTCTCCTTCTCCGCTTCCTCCTCCTTTAACAGTTTCTCTGTGTACCCTTTGCTGTCCTGGAACTCTGTAGACCAGGCTGGTCCCCAGTGCAGGCCTCTTGTCCCCCAAATGCTGGTATTAAAGGTGTGTGCCGCTGCCACTGCCACCGCTGTCACCACCACCACCAGGTTCTCCCATCCTTTTGTTTACTTTTAAAGATTATTTTTAGGGCTGGAGACTCTGATGGCTCAGTGGTTACCAGCGCTGCCTGCTCCCTCAGAGGACAGTGGAATTCCCATACCCACAAGGCAGCTTGCAACCTTCTGTAACTCCAGTCCCACGGCATCTGATGCCCTCTTCTGGCTGCTGTTCAGCACTGCACACATATAGTGTTCAGGCATACATGCAGGCAAACGACCCACACAGGTAAAATCCAAAATAAAACTAAAACAAAACAAAAAAAGGCCGGCCAGGTGTGGTGGCTCGCATCTTTTTATTTTTGAGTCAGGGTTACTATGTGTAGCCTTGGCTGTCCTGGACTCACTTGGTAGACCAGGCTGGCCCAGAGATGGCTCGTATTTTTAATCCCAGTACTTGGGAGGCAGAGGCAAACTCTATGAGTTCAAGACCAGCCTGGTCTACATAGTTAAACTCTAGGACAGCCAGGACCCTGTTTCAAACACAAAATTTAAATAAAAAATTGTAATATTTGCAGTTTGTCTTGTTGCACAGTGTGACACTGTTTTTGTTTTTTTGTTTTTAAATATAAGGTTTCACTATTTAGCTGAGACTTGTTGTGTATAGCCCAGGCTACTCTCAGCCCCTTAATCTTTCTGCCTTAGCACCCCAAATGTTGGAATTCCAGACAGGTGTTGTCACAGATTCTGATCCTTGTATCGTTGTGTGGTGTGGTGTTCACATAAGGGGGTAATCAGCGAGTATTAAAAAAAGAAAAGAAAAAATGTGTTAAAAAATTTTAAAAAAATTAAAAAATAAAAAAAAAAAATAAAAAAAGAAAAGAAAAGAAAAAGAAAAAGAAAAGAAAGAAAAAAAGATGAGGGCAAGTTTGGCTATGGTAGCCCGGGTCTCTGGAATTTGCCATCTTCCTGTTTCAGTTGCTAGGCGAGGACCTGACTTCAATCCCTTAGCATCCTATATGAGACAGGCGTGGAGGTGCACACTTGTAATTACCAGGAAGCAGAGACAGGAGGGTCCCTCAGGTTTGCTGCCTGGCCAGCCTAGCCTAATTGTTGAGCTCCAGGCCCATAAGAGATTCTGTCTTAAAGGAGGTAGATAGCATCGCTGGGGACATCTGAGATTGTCCTCTGGCTTATACACACACGCGCGCGCGCACACACACACACACACACACACACACACACACACACACACACACACACACACACACACCCCAGAACACATATAAACCTAACACCTGCATAAAAGAAAACTATAAGTTATTTATTGTCTTTTGGTGCTGGGGATTAAAACCCAGAACCTTCCACATTCCAGGCAAGCACTCTGACACTGAGCCATACCTTGGACATTTTTATCCACCGGACAATGAATCTTAGCTGCGTAGAGGGTTGGGGACACTGCAAGGCACATGCCTGCAGTGCTGGGGACTGAGGGCCTGGGTGCGGATTGCAGACTGGAGCACGTGGAGAAAGTGCTCTCTAGCGGCCTGTTTGTAAGGGAAGACGTGGGACCAACGGCAGAGAGTTAAGGTGGAACGGAAGACGTGGGACCAACGGCAGAGAGTTAAGGTGGAACGGAAGACGTGGGACCAACGGCAGAGAGTTAAGGTGGAACACAGATGAAGAGGGGAGGGAAAGATATGAGGAGGGTAACGGGCTAGAAAAATGTAGAGTCAGTCGTTGCTAGGATATTAAGTGCGCACAGGGTAAGCGTCATGAATTTAAAGCATGGCCGCTGCCACCGAGCTGGTGGCTTCCTTCAGCCTTGTTTTGCAGCACTGATGTAGACTGAGCAGAATCAAGTTTCCAAGATGGACACGGTGGTGCACGCTGCAGCCTGGCGTTCGGGAGATGGAGGCGGGAGGATCAGAAATTTCGTCTGTGAGATGGCTCAGCAGGGAAAGACATTTCCTGAAACCTGACCGCACGAATTCAATCCCCAGGGCAGGTGGGGGTGGAGGGAGAGAACTGATTCCCCCCAAAACTGTCCTCAGACCTCCACACATGCCATGTGTGTGCCCATGATGTACGCATGCACACAAGATAATTTAAAATGTAAAAGAAATTTTAAGGTCACTATTTGCTACAGAGTGAGTTTGGGGCTAGCCCAGGGCACATAAGACTCTAAGACTAAGCCGGGTGTGGTGGTGCACGCCTTTAATCCCAGCACTTGGGAGGCAGAGGCAGGTGGATCGCTGTGAGTTCAAGGCCAGCCTGGTCTACAAAGTGAGTCCAGGACAGCCAAGGCTACACAGAGAAACCCTGTCTCGAAAAACCAAAAAAAAAAAAAAAAAAAAAAAAAAGACTCTAAGACTACTAAAATGAATATCTAGCTAGCTGTATAGTCGGATGGATAGACAGACAGACAGACAGACAGACAGACAGAACAATACATAGATAGATAGGTGCAGGAGGAATGGAGGTTCTTGTGCTCACAGATAAGCATCAGGAGATCCTGGCATGTTAGCACTCAGGCTTGTTTCTTCATGGGAAGGAGTGCAGTACCTGTTATCCACCCAGAAGGCTGGCGTGGACCTGTTTTCTAGCCTGATGACTTTTATGCTCTCTGAGTGGCCAGAGACCACAGTGGACCCTCCCCCAGAACCTTATCATAAGCTTGTTTTTCTTAGTCAACCTAGAGAACCCATTAAAAAAAAACATTTATTTTTATTGGTATTTCGTCTGTATGTCTTTGTGAGGGTGTCAGATCTTGGAGTTGCAGACAGCTGTGGGGTACCATGTGGGTGCTGGGAATTGAACCCAGGTCCTCTGGAAGAGCAGTCACTGCTCTTAACTCCTGGGCCATCTCTCCAGCCATCTTTACGGATGGTGTCATATGTGCTTAACAAGGAGTTTCACTGTAGTGGGCCGATCCTTATTTGCTTACTGTGTTCCTCAAGGAGATCTACAAATGCTTTATTGGGCACATGCGGCTGAGTTGTTTATCACCAGAAAAGCCTTCACCAAATGGTGTTGCTCTTGAGTATTGCTAAAACAAACTACTCAGAGTCAGGTACCCAAAGGTTGGGTCAACACTGGCTACTGCTGGGTTGTGTCAACCAAACTGCCTTTTTGCCTCCTGTGGATCACTACTCTCTTGGCTGTGGTGGTCACAGAGATGCCCCCCCACCCCCACCCCCACCCCAACAGATAGAAAGAAAGAATTGTGTTTCACTGGAGTTTCACTTTTACCAAGCACTTTAATCCCAGCACTTGGGAGGCAGAGGCAGGCAGGGCTCTGTGAGTTCTAGGCCAACCTTGTCTACGAAAGCTAGTCCAGGATAGCCAGGTCTATCACACAGAAACCCTGTCTCAGAAAAAAAAACCAAAAACCAAAAAACAAAACAAAACAAAACCTGTTGAGACCTAGCCAAGGGAGTGAAAGCATTTGTCATGGTTGATGATGGCGGAAGTGTATGTGGAGTGTTGTTGTTGTTGTTGTTTTTTACCCCTGTTTTTCACGACAGGGTTTCTCTGTGTTAGCCTTAGCTGTCTTGGACTCATTTTTGTAGACCAGGCTGGCCTCGAACTCACAGCGATTTGCCTGCTTCTGCCTCCGGAGTACCAGGATTAAAGGCCAGCACCACCACACTTGGCTTGTGTGGAGTATTGTTAAGGTCGCTAGGCTGAATTCTGAAGAGCGGGTGGCTGACGTGGCAGGGAGCCATTCCCTCCTCGTTTTGGAAGTTGGAATTCAAGATCGAGGTCCAGGCTCTGGCGGTGGGGGTGGGGCATGGCTCAGGTACTAAAGTGTTTGCCACACCAGCACAAGGACCCAAGACTGATCCCCACCACCCACTTAAAAGAGCTGGGAGTGGCGGCATGCCGGGTGGTAGACCCCAGCACTAGGGAGACTGAATCTGAGGACCCTAGGGGCTCACTGGCCAGCCAGCCCAGTTTAGGTAGCAAGTCCTCCATGTAGGCTTTGGTTTTGCTTGTTGTTTTGTTTTGCTTTGCTTTTTTTCTTCTGAGACAGGGTCTCTCTGTGTAGCCTTGGCTGTCCTGGACTCGCTTTGTAGACCAGGCTGGCCTCGAACTCACAGTGATCCACCTGCCTCTGCCTCCCGAGTGCTGGGATTGAAGGTGAGCGACACCACACCTGGCTGCTTTGGGTTATTTTTGTTGTTGTTGTTGTTCTTTGTTTTTTGTTTTTAAACCTACTTTATTTGGGGGTTCCTTAATGCTTCTACCTCCCTTCCAACCCACCAAGCCTAGGCAGAAGAGGAAGAAGGTTAGTAGGCACAGGGTATGTAAACCTTTTTAAACACAGTTCCTTGGGGGTGATTCCACTCTTCCTTGGCAGGATTACAGCGGTCCAGTCAAACAGCAAACAGTGGCAGCAAATGGCAAACAACAGACAGAAACAGCAGCCGTGGAACAAATCAGTAGCCTCTTCCAAGTTTTCTTCAGAGCGTTTCTCTCTGGAAGCATCTCGAAGTGGAGCTAAGCGCAGTGAAGCAAAGTAAAGTGACCTCTCTCTGCTCTAGGCTCAGAGCAGAGTCTGAAACAGGATGTTTTTCAGATGGCAAAAACCATGCCCCCTCATGAAGCAGGCATCCTCTCAAGCGTCTGTTTCCGGTGGACAAACACCAGGCACTCTCTCACAAAGCAGTTTCACATCCTACAGTTGGGATCGGAACAAAAAAGATGTTTACATAGCCAAAACTTCCACTACACCCTCGGTCCCAGCTTGAGGTCCTATCTCCAAACAACAAAGCAGATAGTTCCTGAGTGATGACGTGCCCCGGCCTGTGGGGTTCAACTAAAACTCGGGAGGGAGGTCATCTGTTGAAAATGCAAGACAAAAAGGAGAGCAAGTCTGATTGATCAAACTCTCAAACTTTATTAGTCAGGTAGCAGCTTTTATAAGTCAGGAGGCAGGGAAGCATATTGCTATAGCAACCCAGCTGCAGGCTTTTCTCAAAACACAGGGAATTCCAGGCAGGGTCATAGTGTCCTGCCACACAGGGTATCTTGCTTTGCCTTCATCTAGCTTTAGGCTAACTGCTGGCTCACAACAGGGTTGCTCCATCCCTATCTGTCTTTAGTCTAACTGCTGACTCACAACAGGGTCGCTCCATCCCTCTCTGTCTTTAGTCTAACTGCTGACTCACAACAGGGTCAGCTAGTTTCTGGTGAAAGGCAAGCTCTGGGAAAAACAGAGACTTAAAGGTGCAGACTTGGACAAGATGGCTGAACATTGGCCATATGGCCTATCGTCCCCAACAATGACGTGTTGGTTGTCCTCTAGCCTCCACACACGTGTGCACACGTATGTACTGCCCCACACACGAAGATAAGCACACGCACCAAGTGTTGTGAGGCTGAGGAAAGAGGAGAGAGAATTCCAGGCCTGCTTCAGCTGCATAATGAGTTCAGGGCCAGACTATTAACTCAGTGAGAGCAAGTCAAAGAAGAAGGGGGCGGGGAGGGGGAAGGAAGGGGGAAAGGAAGGGGTGGGGAGGCCTCTATTTTAGGGAATCTCATACCCCTGCTCTCACATGTTTGCCTCTGAGCAGCTCTTTCTCTCTAACCCTTCATGCTTAATAAAAACGCCATTAAAGACCAGAGCGATAGATGATGGGGGAAAGGTGCTTGCTGCCAAGCCTGAAGACCTGAGTTCAAACCCTGGAACTCGCACGGTGAAAGAAGAAAACCAACTCCTTTGAACTACACACACACTAAATAAATAAGTAATAATAATTGTTATTTTAAAGTGTGTGTGTGTGGGGGGGAGAGGGGATGGTTTTGATTTTAGTGGTGTGCATCTATACTCCCAGTACTTGGAGGCTGAGACATAAGGAGTGACACACACACACACACACACACACACACACACACACACACACACACACTGTATCAGGTCAATTGGATGGTAAGTTTTAAAATGTGAGGGTGGGGTGTTGGGGAGAGAGAGAGAGAGAGAGAGAGAAAGAGAGAGAGAGAGAGAGAGAGGAAAGAAATAGTTAAGACAGGTCTCTGCCCAGAAACAAATTGCATTGTAACCAAGTTCAAGTCTCAGAGGGAGGTGCCTAAGTACAGAGGCTTGAGCTGGATGTGCTGGGGGCTTGAGGGATAAATACCCGTGAAAGAAATGAGGCCTCTGCCTCCCGGTGCCTCCTCCCAGCAGTGCTGTTGGAAGTCCTGACCTCCTGCAGCTATCCATAAATGAGAGGGTCCCTGAAGTAGCCGGCTGCCAGATGTCATCTTCTTGGTGCCTCCCTGCAGCAGAGCCACAGCTCTCCCCGCCCCCTTCCCCCTCACCCCCTGCCCCCACCCCCCACCAGGAGAGGGTCCAGGCCACCCAGCCCTAGCTGCCACGGGGATGTGTGTTTACTTCGCATATATAAAGAACTCCAAGAAATCAATATGGGCGCCTTTGTTCCCAAGACTAATAATGACTGCCTAAATCTGAACATCTTAACATTCCGAATACCGGTATAGAACAAAGGGTCAACAACTCATGCCCTGTGGGCCAGGCCCGTGTTTTAAAGATGTAACGAAAGGGCTCAGGATGTAGCTCGGTGGGTAGAGAGTTCGCCTAGATTGTGCAGTGACTCAGGATTGATGCCCAGCACCACACACACACACACACACACACACACGCATACGCACACGCACACGCACACACACACACTCCCTGCATGCATTATATGTACATCAGTTTGAAAGAGGGACCCTGGTACATCAGAACAGTGTGGAGAAGATTGAAAAAGAGACAGCTCAGAGGTACAGAGTACATCCTGCTCTTACTGAGGACCAGAGTTGGTCCCAGCACCCACATCAGGTGGCTCTCAGCCATATATCTGGATCTGATGTTCTCTTTTGGCCTCCACGGCAGCCACACACGTGTGGTGTGAACACTACACACAAAGACAGGACACACACACATAAAAAATGGTAAGTCTCAAAAAAAAGCCATGACACCCCCCCCCCCCCCAACGAAAAACAAAAAGAAAGAGAAATGAAGGAAGTGAGGGAAGGAATACAGAGTGAAGGTGAGAGGGAGGAGAGAGTGAGAAAGAACAGGGCAAACAACATCTTTGTACTGTTAAGTAGCTTAAATTGAAAGTAGCTGTCAAACCTTCGGGAACCCTTGAGACGGTGGCACTCAAGACCTGTACTTTACAGTACGGACAGAAGGGGGCGCCATTGAACTACGATTCTTGAAAACTACCCTCACGCTGAAAACCGCTGAAACCCAGGGCGCGGGTCTAAGCCAGATAAGGAACAGCTCTGAGAGGGCAGGAGGAGGACAGCCCTCATCCCCAACTCAGAAGCTGTCTGCAGTTAACGAAGGGAAAAAAATTTCTTCTACCTAACAGAGTCTCACTGGGTACACAAACTACAACTTAAGCAATAGAAGGCCAACACGAACTGAATTTGATATTTTTGGAGGTTTCTGTTGTTGTTTGTTTTTGTCTTGTAATGCTCTGTCTGGGCATTTCTTCGCTTTTTTTTTTTTTTTTTTTTTTTTTTTTTTTTTTTTTTAAGACAGGGTTTCTCTGTGTAGCCTTGACTGTCCTGGACTCACTTTGTAGACCAGGCTGGCCTCAAACTCACAGTGATCCACCTGCCTCTGCCTCTCTAGTGCTGGGATTAAAAGCCCGGCTGCTTTTTTGTTTTAAATCAATTTATGCCTGTGTGAGGGTGTCTGACCCCCTGGAACAGGAGTTACAGACATTTATGAGCTGCCATGTGGGTGCTGGGAATTGAACCCGGGTCCTCCGGAAAAGCAGCCTGTGCTCTTAACCGCTGAGCCATCTCTCCAGCCACTGGAGAGCATTTTCATAAACTTTGCTCACAAAGGTCCACCTGCCCCTGCCTCCCTGGTACTGGGATTAAAGGAGTGCACCACCAATCTGGCTCTCTAGAGATTTTCAATGTTTTTCTTTGTAGATTTATTTATTTTGCTTTGTGTGTGTGCGCACGCACACACACACATATACATATGTATACATATACACACACATATATATCATATGTACACGTATAAGTATGTATTATAGTTCCAAAGATTTTGCAGGTTTTTGTTTTGTTCTTTAGTTTTTCAAGACAGCGTTTCTCTGTGTTATCCTGGCAGTCCTAGGCTTGTTTTGTAGACCAGGCTGGCCTCAAATTCACAGCAACCTGCCTGCCTCTGCCTTCCAAGTGTTGGGATTAAAGGCACACACTGCCATGCCCAACAATTTTATGTTTTTATGGGATTTCTCTGTGTGAATGTGTGTGTCTCTGCATCTATCTGTGATGTGTTTCTTTGGTTCTTTTTGTTGTTGTTTGTCTTACTCAGATGTGTTTGTTTTTATTTTATCTTATTATTCTTTTTAGATGCCTGTTTCTTTCCTTTTCTTTTTTGTTTTGTTTTTGTTTTTTTTTTTTGAGACAGGTTTTCTCTGTGTAGCCTTGGCTGTCCTGGACTCGCTTTGTAGACCAGGCTGACCTTGAACTCACAGAGATCCGCCTGCCTCTGCCTCCCGAGTGCTGGGATTAAAGGCGTGCGCCACCACGCCAGGCATCTCTTTATTTTCTAATGAGAGCAAGAAAGGATGTGGATTTAGGTGGATGGGGAATGGGGAGGATGTAGGAAGAGCCGGGGAGGAGGAACCATAATTAGACTATATTGTATGAAAAAAACTATTTAAAAAAAGCTGGGCATGGTGGTGTAAGCCTCTAGTACCAGCATTCCAAAGCAGAGGCAGGCAGATCTCTGAGTTCAAGGCCAGCCTACTGGGGTCCAGGACAGCCAAGGCTACACAGAAACCCTGTCTTGAAAAACCAAAAAAAATAGCCGGGCGTGGTGGCGCACGCCTTTAATCCCAGCACTCATGAGGTAGAGGCAGACAGATTGGCAGAGCGTTGTGAGTTCAAGGCCATCCTGGTCTACAAAGCGAGTCCAGGACAGCCAAGGCTACACAGAGAAACCCTGTCTTGAAAAACAAAAACAAAATAAAACAAACAAACAAAAAAAAAAAAAAACAAAGAAAGAAAGAAAGAAGAAAAACCAAATATATATAATAAATAAAAATAAAATGAAACTATCTTAAAATAGTGAAACCGGATAAAATTAAAACAAAATTTCTGCAAGTAAACAGAAAAGGAGATTCAAAATAGCCCAGGGGAAGGACATTTCCACAGCCCACCACAGGCACATTGCCGAGTCCTACCACACTGGATCATCTTCAGACACCTGAGGGTATGATGGTAACCCAGATACCAGAAGAATTCAAGGTCATCTCCAGCTATACGTAGGTCGTTGAGCCAGCCAGGGCTACCTGAGACCGGGCTGCAATACCAAACAACATTCTTGGAGCAGGACTAGAGAGTCTTCTGAGAGGTAACTGGATAGGACTTAGGGGTTAGGAGCACGTGGCCCTCCTCCAAACGGCCTGGGTTCAGTTCCCGTATGGTGGGTGCAACCTGCCTCTTCTCACCTCTGCCAACACTAGGCACACATGTGGTGCACAGACAGGCAGTGAAAGCATTCATACACACAAAGGAAAATAAATAAATCTTAAAAAAAAAAAAAAAAAGAAAGAAAAAAGCCCTCAGGGAGCCAGACTGACGGTTCACGCCTTTAATCCCAGTACCGAGGAGACAGGGGCAGGTGGACTTTTGTGAGCTTGAAGCTAGCCTGGTCTACATAGTGAGCTCCAGGACAGCTAGGGTTATGCAGACAGACTCTACTTCCAACCAAAAGAAACACCTATGCACAAAAACCGGAAACAGAAACCCAAAAGTTAAAAACACAAGCAAGCATCTCCAAACAAAGGGACCATGGGACACACTGAAGGAGAAAAAGACTAGAGAAATGGCCAAGAGCTGCTGCTGGTGTCGTGGCTCAAACTTGCACCCTGTCTCTTGAGACTTCTGGCGAGAATTTTGGGCCCACATGGAAGCACAGAAGCAAGCAAACACACACTGACACACATCCTCCAGCAAGGCCACATGCAGCTCCTAAGCTTTCCCAAACGGTTCTACCGCTGGGGCCAAGCCTTCTGACACGTGAGCCTGGGAGGCCATTATGGCTTAAAGCACCACAGAGAGGGGGGGGAGGAGATAGACATCTGGAAATGAGACGGGGAGAACGGAGCAGTAACGTGGAGACGTGATTAACTCCAAACTGCGGGCCCTGTCCTCGCCGACGAGATGCAAAACCAAACAGGTGAAGCCAGCTTGTTTCGTTTGATTCCGTATGTGTTTAAGTGCTTCACGCGCGTGGCTAGAGGCATACTCTGTGTGTGTCTGGAGCCCACCATGCCCGCAAGGTTTTCGATTTTCATACTCTCAGGAAGACAGAATATTCCACAATAAGATTTAAGGCTTGAGCTGGGCGTGGTGGTGCACGTCTGTAATCCTAGGCCTCAGCCCTCAGGAGGCAGAGGGCCGGTCGATCTCTGGGGCCAGCTTGCTCTCCAGAGTGTGTTCCAGGACTGCCAGGGGCTACACAAAAAGAAATCCTTTCTTGAACCACCATCCCCCCCAGCCCCCCAAAAAGAACAGGGCTAGTAAGGAAAACTCAACCTTGGGTTACAGCTCCTCTCTCTTTTATGGATTCACTTTACTTACCGTCCCCCCACCCCAGGTCCCCCCAGGTCAAGTCCTGAACCCTCTCCCTCCGTATTCAAACCCCCTACGATCTCGTTTATTGCACGTGGCCTCGAGTCTGAAGTCTACCATTCCACCCAGATTTGCTCTCTAAGGCTCCTTCTGAGCCATCTGGAGGCAGAAGCACAGCTGGAGCTCCAAGTTCAAGGTCAGCTTGGTCTATAGCGTGAATTCAAAGACATCCAGGGCTACAAAAGAGCTACTTCCGGGACACAGCCAAGGCCATGTCTTGAAAAACCTACCTTTGTTAATGTTCTCCCCAAAAGGGAACAGCACCAACGGCTTCCCTGGGACTCGGGGAAATGCTCCCCATCCCCGCCCCCCCCCCCCATCAGCCCAGTAACACAGTAACTTCTGTCCACCTTGTATCTTCCAATGCCTCACACTGACCAAGGGCATTCAACACACACACACACACACACACACACACACACTCACACTCACACACTCCTTTTTGTTTTGCTCCAATCCAATTCACAGGTCCTTCCAAAATAGCTAAATTTTATGTGTGTGTGTTTGTTTTTTGCAGGGGCAGAGTCTTACTGTCCCCACTGCCCCGACTGTTCACACACTGGAGATCCTCCTGTCTCTGCCTCCCAGACACTGGGATTACAGGTGTGTGCCACTGTGTCCAGATTCAAAGCATATTACTAACCTAATTTTAATTTTAATTTTCAGACCAAGTCACACTACTTTAGCCCTCACTATCCATGAACTCAATATATAGACCAGGATAGCCTTGAACTCAGAGATCTACCTGGCTTATTTCTCGTTATTTAATTTTATGTGCATCGGTATGCGGGTGTCAGATCCCCTGGAACTGGAGTTACAGACAATTGTGAGCTGCCATGTGGGTGCTGGGAATTGAACCCAGGTCCTCTGTAAGAGCAGCCAATGCTCTTAATCTCTGAGCCATTTCTTCAGCCTCACTTATTTTTCTTTTTATTATTTATTTATTTATTATTTTATTAATTTATTTTTTTAAAATTTATTTTTATGGTATGAGTGCTTTGCCTGCATGAATGCATGTTCACCATGTTCATGCCTGGTGCCCGAGCAAATCAGAAGAGGGGTGTCCAGTCTCCTGGAACTGGAGTTACAGAAAACCAGTGCCCACCCACAGGGTAAGGTTAATACTAAGGGATACCTAAATTGGGTGACATGGGCATGTGGGCTTCAGTCTGTGTGGAGAAGGGACAGAGGTGCCCGGTCTTAGCAGGAACCACGGATCTTGCCCTATGAAAGCCTACTGCTTTGGTCTTGTGGACAGAGGCATCTGTCCTGCCCCTGTCACCAAGCCTTTCTCTGATTTCTCCACTCTGAGGTCAGAGAAACTTGCTTGGCTGAAATCTCAGATCGGGAATGCGGTTTCCTCAGCACCTTTTAGGGCCAAATAGTTGCTCAGACTGTAGGTTGGAGGATATAGGTAGAGATGGGCAGACACAATGTCTTTAAGAAGAGGTAAGGTTCAAGCCAGGCGCGGTGGCGCACCCCTGCAATCCCAGAACTCTGGGAGGTAAAGGCAGGCGGATCGCTGTGAGTTCAAGGCCAGCCTGGTCGAAAAAGTGACTCCAGAACATCAGAGAAACTCTGTCTCGAAAAACTGGGGTGGGGGTGGGGAGCTAAAGGTCAGCGAATAAGGCCTGCTAAGGAGTTGTGGCATTGGATGAGCGCTGAGTGGGAAGGGTTCTGCGTGGGCGTGGCCTTGACTCCGCCCAGTGGCTCAGAGGCCATTAAAAGGTCCACGCAGTCACTGTGGGATTGTGGCGTAGTGGTATTGGGACCTTTGCCTGTGACGGCACCAGTCTCCCCTTTGGTCTGAAATCGGTGCGGACCGACATGGAGCACGGCGATTTGTCGCAGGCAGCGCATCAGTTTCCCATGGTGAGTCTGAGGTCCATCCTAAATTGCTGCAGGTGGTGGTAGAGATGGAGCGAAGGTGAAGGGAGTAAGGGCACAAGGCCAGAGGAGGCTTGTTTAGTCAGTCAAGTTTTTTTTTTGTTTTTGTTTTTTGTTTTTGGAGACAGGGTTTCTCTGTGTATCCTTGGCTGTCCTGGAACTCTATAGACCAGGGCCTTGGAAGCAATTGTAGAGAGAGGGATTTGTGTACCGCAGGAGGTGTGGGGAACAAAACTTATTTATCAGAGCCCTTTGCCAGACTCCATTTATTTTTTTGGGGGGGGGAGGGTAGGGAGTTCAAAGATGGTTTCTCTGTGTAGCCCTGGCTGTCCTGGAACTTCCTCTGTAGACCAGGCTGGCCTCGAACTCAGATCCACCTGCCTCTGCCTCCAGAGTGCTGGGATTGTGTGAGCTACCATGATCTTTATAAAAAACATTTAATGCGATAGTTTTATTGTTATTTATCTTGAGACAGGGTCTCTATGTAGCCTTCTGTGGTGCTGTCCTGGGCTATGTAGGCTAGACTAGGCTCAAACTCAGACTGGCCTGCCTCTACCTCCTGAGTGCTGGGATTAAGGGTGTGCACAGCTATGCCCAATTAAATTAAAGGTGCCTCCACACCTGTCCATAATAAAAAAAATTAAATTCTTTAACCCAACACACCCTCTAAAAGTGCTGTTGGAGACTAGGGGTTCCAACTTCAAAGTAATGGTTAGAAAGCTATTGGGAAACCCAGGTGAAAGCGGGGCCTGGTGGCGCACCCCTTTAATCCCTGCACTGGGGAGGCAGAGGCAGTAAGATCTCTGAGTTGGAGGCCAGATTGGTCTACAGACTGAGTTCCAGGACAGCCAGAGCTGCTACACAGAGAAAACAAACAAATAAAATGTGCCTTGATAGCCAAAAGTTATTTTTTAGAAAGTCTCTATAGCCTCTACTACTGGCCTGGAACTTACTACGAAAAGCAGGCTGACTGCCAGCCTCTGCCACTTATATGTCACCAAACCCAGCTTGCTAAAATACTATTAATCTGTTAAGATTAATGACAATATCTTTTGTATATATTCTGTAACAATTTTCTTTGTGTTGCTTATGGAGATGGTTTAAGCTCCTGGAGTTCAGAAAAGCCGGGCATGGTGGTGCACGCCTGTAATCCCAGCACTGAGGGAGGCAGAGGCAGGCAGATCCTATACAGAAACCGAGTCTTGGAAAAAAAAAAAAAAGAGGAATGTGTAGCCAGGTGTGGTGGCACACGCCTTTAATCCCAGTACTCGGGAGACAGGCAGGCAGATCTACAAAGTCCAGGACAGCCAAGGCTAACACAGAGAGATCCTGTCTCGAAAAACCAAAACAAACAAACAAACAAAAACAGAAACCCCCCCCCCCAATAAATAAATAAATAAATAAATAAATAGATAGATAAAATAAAACAAAGGAATGTTTGCGGGGCAGTCAAATGGCTTTGTAACTTTAGTTTATTTTGGGGATGAATTCCTGTTTTTATTTTTAGCTGGGATTTTTTGCTTCATCCTTTGTTCCGGATAGGCTTTCTCTGCAGCCATGGTAAACTCTTGATTACAGACATGCGCTGCTTTACCTTGACCGAGCATAAGATTTTTTTTTTCCTTTTTGTTGATGGATAGGATAAATTTGAGCTCTTGGTTTCCTTTCTTTACCTGAAATGATGACATGCCTGCTTTGTCCTGCAACTCGCTCTGAAACCAAGCTCTGTCAGAGTTGATCAGAGTTCCACGGAAGGAAGGGTATGGGCATCTCAGGGTCCGGTGTCCCCAGATACCATTATTAGAATTCTGTTAGGCTAGGAGTGCGCTAACAACAGAGTTCTCTTAAAATGTCTAATGTAACACAGTGCTAGTCACCACATTAGTATCCCCTGAGTCGACTGCAGTCCCCTTAGCTAACAACTTGCTGTTTAATTTAAATGTATCTGGAGCTGTTAGTATTTAGAATCGTCAAAAACAAAACTCCACATACATAAAAACGCACCCTTAATGCAGCAGTGCTTAACAGTTAGACATGGCCAGTGTTTGCTGTGGGATGGCTCAGCAGGTCAAGGTGCTTGCTGCCAAGCCCAATGACCTGAGTTCAATGCCTGGAACCCAAACCACAGGAAGAGAGAAGAGAGGCCTCTCTCCCTCCCTCTCTCTCTCTCTCTCTCTCTCTCTCTCTCTCTCCCCCTCCCTCCCTCCCTCCCTCTCTCCTTCCCTCCTTCTCCCTCCTGATTTTTGAGATAAGGTTTTCTCTTGTATCCCTGACTGTCCTGGAACTCTTTGTAGACTAGACTAGCCTTGAACTTACAGAGATCTGATTGCCTCTGAGGAGGACCCTAAATTCCTGATCCTTTCCCCTCCACCACCTGAGTGCAGGGATTACAGGTGTATGCCACCACACTCACACACACTAGAGGTTGTGTGTGTGTGTGTGTGTGTGTGTGTGTGTGTATGTGCTTATATATGTGAGTGTGGGCATGCATGAGGAGGTCAAAAGATGATACTGCATGTTAGTCCTGTTCTCCCAGCCGTGTGAGACAGGGTCTGGTTTTTGGTTGTTTGCCGGTGTGTGTGCTAGACTAGCTGGCCCTAGGGCTTCCAGGAACTCTGCTGTCTCTCTCTGCCTCTCAAGTCCCTAGCAGCCCTGGCACTGCAGACGCATTCTCTGTTGAGCCTGGATTTCCATCGGTTCTGTAGATGAGCATTCAGCTTGTGCTGCTAATGCTTTATCCGCAGCAACACCTTTCCTAGCTCCGTCTTCTGAATCCTCTGCCCATTCTGGTGTCCAGGAAGGAAATTGAAAACCCAACAGTTTGACAGCCCTGTTGTCAGTGGTGGCAAACTCCATGGCCAGCCAGAATTCGAATAAAATAATGAGCTATCCCAGATGGGACTCTACCCACAAAGATCCAAATACCACAAAGGCCACGTAATCAAAACTAACCTAGGTCCCTCGGTGGGTATACCAATCATAAGTTAGGTGCCTGTCAAACCTTAAGTTATCACTTAGCAGCAGGGTGAGGCAGGAGGATTGCTGGATGTAGGCAACGCCTGGGGCTACACAGTGACTTTCAGCCAGCCTGGGGTGGAGGACGAAGAGAGAAGTCTCTTCTCTCAGCCATCAAGGTCCTTTCGACAAGCTGTGGTCAGCTCATCATTGGCCTGTCCTGGGAGTCGGGGTAGGGGTAGGGCCCCCGGTAGCGGGAACGGTGTGGTGCTCAGTAGAGCAAAGGGGATTTTCTTCTCACAACTCTTTCTTGTAGGACAATGAGATGCCGATGCCGATGCCAGCCTTGCATGTACCTGAGCTTTCTGGAATGAGTAACGTTCATCAACTCCCAGCCACTCAACATTTGCCGGAGATGTTAAGGCCCTCTGTGTTATCTGCTGAGGAATTCAGACACAATGAGGGTGCAAGGGAGTCACAGCTCATAAAGTCGCCTCAGAGAGGGACTGGGAGGGAATCCCACAGGATGGCCATAGGGAGTCCAGATGCTCTGGGAGCGGCCGCACCCTTCAATGAGAACTTGCCTTATAGTGGCCCGCCGGGCTCAGTTTCCCATGGGGTCTCAGTGTCGGGCCACAGCAGTGCCCTGGCAGGGCCTATTTCTGTACCCCTAACAGCACCTGCTTCCATAGGCTTTTTAAACCACGGAGTATTTTTTGTCCCAGGCATGCCTTCTCCTGGGACCCATGCTATGCCCCCCTTTACAGGTCAGACGGTGCACTCCGGCTACCTTGGGGTGCCCCCAGCTAGGCACCAACCATTGTCAGCTTTAGAATCCCAACGCTCTCTTGTGACCCTGTCAAACCTCCAGGAAGAACCTTTCATAAGTGATCAGCCCACACCTGCTCCACAGGAGACTGAGAGCCCCAGTACCTCAGGAGGGGCAGCCAGGAAACGGCCTTACGTCTGCTCATACGACAACTGTGGAAAAACTTATACCAAGCGCTCTCATCTCGTGTGTCATGAACGCACACACACAGGTAAATGTGGGTGTTGGGTGGAGAAAGGGATCTAGGGCTCCTTGTCCTTTTAAAATCTTTTATTTTATTATGTGAAAGAGGTGTTTTGCTTTCATGAATGTCTGTGTGCCATGTGCATGTCTGATTCCCACAGAAGCCAGAAGAGGGCTTGGTTCCCCCCTGGAATTGGTATTACAGATGGTTTTGAGCCACCATATGTAGGTGCTGGGAATTGAACCTGGGTCCTCTGCAAGAGCTTTTTTTTTTTTTTTTTTAAGATTTATTTATTATGATGTACACAATGCTCTGCCTGCATGTACACCTGATGGCCAGAAGAGGGCAGCAGATCACATTATAGATGGTTGTGAGCCACCATGCAGTTGCTGGGAATTGAACTCGGGACCTCTGGAAGAGTAGCCAGTGCTCTTAACCTCTGAGCCGTCTCTCCAGCCCGCAGCAAGTGCCCTTAAGTACAAGGCCCATCTTCTTTTGGTTCACGTGGTCCTGCTGATCTGTAATTGCCCAGGATTAACCCTTTCTCTTCCAAGCCCTCCTGACCCCACTAGCTTGCTGGCTCACTACTGCTCTTGCCTCCCCCTCCTCGTTCCTTTCTTCTGGTTTGGTTTCTCAACTCTGAATGCTCTTGCCTTAGATACCTTCATTCCCACCTCGTGGCCTTTTCCACGTAATTTCACTCTTTCCCATTCTCTCCATAGGTGAAAAGCCCTACGTGTGTGAATGGGAAGGGTGTACGTGGTCTTTCTTTCGCTCTGATGAGCTCAAACGACACAACCTGTCCCACACCAGACACCGGCCGCATAAGTGCCAGGAGTGTGGCCGACGGTTCATGAGAGCCGATCACCTCAAGCAGCACGACCGAACGCATAGGCGCCCCCTGAAGCCTCAAGCCGACGTCGAACCGACAAATGGTCCTCCTGACTATGGCCAGGAGGAGCTTTAGCCCTCTCTCCTGGATAAGAGTCTACTGCCCATGACCAGATTTCTCTGGGGTAAGTGAAGGTTCAGATGGAGACAGGAAGATTAGGAAGTGGTGGGGGAAAGCCCCCAGGAAGCTCTCTGGACACCATGGAGGATTCCTCAAACATGGGTTGTCTTCACCCCTCTGGGTTACTGACTCCTGCCCAATGAGTTTTCCCAACGAGAACATGGAACCAGAGATGGGACTCTATTAGAAGCTCCAGGCAAGACACTCTCTCATGCTTGTTCCACAAAACCCGTGTTCTCTCTTGGGGCCTTCCACAGTTTCCAGGGCCAGACCATAGGAGAGATCTTTGAACATGATGCTTTTTAATATCTTAGTGCTAGAACATACTGGACACATCACATGTGCTGCAACGGATTCTCGCTGGCCTTCACATGCCCAGAGTGTCTGTCTCTTCCCAACAGTCTTGGACGGAATGCCCCAACTACAGGGCACATCATCTGGCATTCCATCGGGCCACCAAACCCAAGCCTTATAAGGAAACTAGTATAAATGGGAGACAGAGAGGCAGCAATTCTCTCCCTGACACCCATGAATTAATGTATTTTCTGCCATATAAGATGACTTTTTTAGCCCCCACCCCCAAATCTGTGCCAAAGTTGCGGGTCACCTTATACACCGGGTACTTACCTGTAGCTTGCTTCCCCTTGCTTCATATGTTGTGCTGTGGCTGGTTCCATCGCTGTGTGCGGGAAGCATGAAGCAGGGGGCAGCAAGCTGCACACATCTTCCTGTACCTCGAGGAGGAGAACATGAGCGTGGATTGGCTCTCCACCAGAACCCGCCCATTCTACTCTGGAGGGCTGCTCAGGTCTTCAGGTTGAGTGTGTGCAGTGCGCCTTAAAGGGGCAGTGTCGGCTGGCCCTGGCTATCTGCCAGCATTTAATATAGTGTCTGGCTGGCTTGTGCCCTGCCTGCAAATAGACAACAGTCGTGCCCAGGTCTGCTGCCCAGGGTGTGCTTGGAAGAGGGGTAGTCTTATACAGCGAGTATATTCCTGGGAAAATGGGGGTGGGGTGGGGTTATCTTATATTGCCAGAAAATACGGTTATTTCAAGGCATTGTTTTGATAGCTCATCCTGTATGTGTGTGTGTGGGGGGGCTGCCAAGCAGCTAGCAGACATGCCAGCCTCTTCCAAGGTTGGTTATGAAGCAATGCTCATTGCTTGCTCATGTTGCCTTGTACCACTTCCTATTGTTTCTGTTCCATCTGATGTTCTCTCTCCTATACCTTGGCTTTGAGTGTCCCAAATAAAAGCAATGTTTAGACTTTAAATGGTTTGGGGAATAGGAGGGCTGGGCACAAACCCCACAGTAACCTCTTCCCTGCTTGGCCCAGGTACCAGGTCATAGGTTGTCATTTATGCATTTTAAAAATAATGTTTATTGTATGTTCATAGGTGGATGTTAGGGACAGTGTGTGGGTCCCCAGGATTAAACTTGGTTGTCAGCCTTGGCAGCCAGCATCTTTTGCCAGACAGGTCTTCATGTGTAGCCTAAGCTGACTAGCATCTGCCTGGAAAGTTCTAGAGTTACAGGTATAGGCCAGCCACTGGGCTTCACGAGTTGCCTCTCCTGCCCTATGGGATAGAGGGACTATAATTATCCTGGTTAGACAAAATTTGTCCACGCTCATGTTCTCCTCCTCGAGGTACAGGAAGATGTGTGCAGCTTGCTGCCCCCTGCTTCATGCTTCCCGCACACAGCGATGGAACCAGCCACAGCACAACATATGAAGCAAGGGGAAGCAAGCTACAGGTAAGTACCCAGTGTATAAGGTGACCCGCAACTTTGGCACAGATTTGGGGGTGGGGGCTAAAAAAGTCATCTTATATGGCAGAAAATACATTAATTCATGGGTGTCAGGGAGAGAATTGCTGCCTCTCTATCTCCCATTTATACTAGTTTCCTTATAAGGCTTGGGTTTGGTGGCCCGATGGAATGCCAGATGATGTGCCCTGTAGTTGGGGCATTCCGTCCAAGACTGTTGGGAAGAGACAGACACTCTGGGCATGTGAAGGCCAGCAAGAATCCGTTGCAGCACATGTGATGTGTCCAGTATGTTCTAGCACTAAGATATTAAAAAGCATCATGTTCAAAGATCTCTCCTATGGTCTGGCCCTGGCGTGGATTGGCTCTCCACCAGAACCCGCCCATTCTACTCCGGAGGGCTGCTCAAGTCTTCAGGTTGAATGGATTCAGTCGGCCATTTTACTGAGCATTAAGCTAATAGAACAGTGCTTGGCCTTAATTCATGCACCTCAGGGGAGGTCAAAGATTTACTAAATTGAAAAGAGATAGGAAGTGGCTTGGCGGAGTTACCCAACTGCCCCCAAAGTGTGGCTCTTCCCTAAAAGCTGGTACCTTCTCTGGGTGTTCTATAGGATTAGGCACAGTCCTGTGCCAAGTGTTGAGTACAGAACAGGGACAATGTTGGCCCTACTTACATGGTGCCCCCTGGCAGGTTCTCAGGAGTCATCCCACAACGCTCCATAGCTAAAGGATGTACCAGAAGAAAAGACCTCAGAGGCATTGTGAGTGTCAGACTGAAGGACTTAGCCACTGGGGTATCTGTTGTGATGTCCACCATATAGGAAAACAGTCTTTTAATATATAAATGTATTGACCAGGTCTTGTGTAGCCCAAGGTGGCTCTGAACTCAGTGCGTCACCGAGGATGATTGTCGGACTTTTAAACTTACTCTGTCTTCAAGTGCCAAGATTACAGCCATGTGCCAACTACTTGGGTGCTGGAGATGGAGCCCAGGGCTCTATGAATGCTGGCTGAACACCACCACCAAGCTACCTACAATGCCAGCTGAAGGCTGTATCCGGGATCCGAGTTAAAGAATACGACGTGTCTGGCTTTTTAAAAAATTTTATTTTATAAGTCACTTGAGTCAAAGAATTCTGTATACCGTTGAGTCTTTTTAAACCTCTAAGAGATGTATGTAAATTTTAGATCTTGGTAAACCTAGTACTGTTACTGTCTTTTATATGAATCTACCCCTTAACAATACAGTGATCGGTTTTGTATGCCCTTGCTATTTTCAATCTGAGGACCAATAAATTTTAGTATGATGATTTCTTGTCTAAAAGCTTGGAGATTTTTTTTTTTGGCCACAATTGCTCTGTCGGATTTCTCCCTGTGGTGGGGTCTAAGTGAGAGTGGTGCCCATAGGCTCGTGTGTGTGAGTGCTCGGTCCCCAGCTGGTGGGGGCTGGGAAGGAGTAAGAGGTGTACCTTGCAGGGAACCTTAGCCTTGGCTCTAGACACCCCAAGACCAAGTTCTCAGCACAAAGGAGGGCAGAGATGAGGAATAAAGACAGAAGATAGAGGATGGGGGAAAAGGAGGACCCAGGGAGGAAAGAAGGGGTATCTGTGGATGGGAGGAGACACGGGACAATAGGTAAATGGAAGTTTATAAAGTAAAAAGGAGAAACCCATTTTAGGATGTGTTTAATTTTGATTAGGCATGTTAATTAGGTGAGCTAAAGGCAGGGTGGGGGTGGGGGGTGGGGGGAGTTCCTTGCTGGATTTCAGTACTTTGATAGCTAGACTTTGGTTGTCACCCTCAGTGGCCAAATAAGGGAATAGACCTTGGTTTTTAACTTTAGGGGATGTAATCAGTGGTTTGCTTTTGTTTTTGTTTTTGTTTTTTTTTTCAAGACAGGGTTTCTCTGTGTTAGCCTTGGCTGCCCTGGACTCACTTTGTAGACCAGGTTGGCCTCGAACTCACAGAGATCCAACTGCCTCTGCCTCCCTGAGGGCTGGGATTACAGGTGAGCGCCTCCGTGCCTGGCTTTACTTTTTAATCTTAAAGACAGACCCAGAATGAGCTTTTGGTACTTTCTTACAGTTTTCCCATGCCAAGGCATTATCCTAAGCACTCTGTCTAGTGCTACGTATATTGCACGTTTGTTTTCTAGCAAAGGGAAACAAAACTATTCCCAGCCTTGAATGGACAGGACTTAATTATTTTTACCTACTTGAAAAAATGGTTTTGACGCCTTTAATCCCAGCACTTGGGAGGCAGAAGCAAATGGATCCCTGAGTTCGAGGCCAGCCTGGTTTATAGAGTGAGTTCCAGGACAGCTAGGGCTACACAGAGAACACTCATCTCAAATAGATGAAAGATAGATAGATAGATAGATAGATAGATAGATAGATAGATAAAAATGTTTTGAGACACAGTCTCGTGTAGCTCAGGCCTGATTTACTATGTAATAGAGGACGGCTTTGAACTCAGACCCTCCTACCTCTACCACGGAAGCTACTAGGACTCTAAGCATGTATTGTGCCTTTTTTTTTTTTATATGGTTCTGTGCCGAGGATTTGTGTGTGCAAGTACTCTGAGGACTGAGATACGTTCCCATCTCCCAATGTTTGTTACATTAACTTTTGAGATAAGGTTTCACTATGTAACCTAGGCTGGCCTCAAACTCTCAATCCTCCTGCCTCAGCATCTGGAGTCCTGGGACACAGGCACGCACTACTCAGTCTTGTGAGTCAATTCTAAAAGATCACATACAATTGTTTTCCTCTTAAGAACTGAGCCTCTGGGTGTGGTGGCGCAGGAATTTAATTCCAGCACTCAGGAGGCAGAGGCAGGAGGATCTCAGACAGGTCTATAAAGCTAGTGCAGGACAGCCAGGGCGATACAAAGAAACCCCATCTCAGCGGGCGCGGTGGCACACGCCTCTAATCCCAGCACTGGGGAGGCAGAGGCAGGCGGATCTCTGTGAGCTCAAGGCCAAGTTGGTCTGGCCTTATAGCTGAGAATGTAGCCGAGGTTGGCCTTGAACTCCTGATCCTTCTAGGGACTGGGACTTACAGGCCACCGTATTTACCCACAAATACCCATCTCTTCCAGGGCCTGGAGAGATGGTTCAGCAGTTCAAAGCACGTCTTAGTCTTGCAGAGGAGCTGGGTTTGGTTCCCAGCACCCCCATGGCAGCTCCCAAGCACCCCCAACTCCAGTCTCAGGGACTACGATGCCCTCTTTTCGTCTCTGAAGGCACCAGGTGTACAGACAGAGCACAGTGCAAGTATGCACATGTCTGAAGGCAAAACATTTACACGTGAAAAATAAACCTAAAACAAAAATGTAAAGTCAGTCTTGAAGTCTTTTTTTATTTATTTTTTCTGAGACAGGGTTACTCTTGTATAGCCTTGGCTGTCCTGAACTCGCATTGTAGATCAGGCTGGCCTTGAACTCAAAAGCGATCTGCCTGCCTCTCCTTCCCGAGTGCTGGAATTAAAGGTGTACACCACCGTGCCTGGCAAATTAAAAAAAAAAAATTATGTATCTTATTGGATCTTTGTCTGCATGCTCACCAGAAGACAGCATCAGACAGTTGTGAGCTGCCATGTGGGTGCTGGAAATTAAAGTCAGGACCTTTGGAAGGGAGGCAAGTGCTCCTAACCACTGAGCCATCTCTCCAGCCCCTCTAAATTCTTAGGTGTAGGAATTCACTTCTTCCCCCTCATACTTATATGACTATATTTTACATTTAAATTTTTTATTATATGAGGCTTATTAAGTGAGCATGGGGACAGAAGGAAAAAAGGGAGGAGTACCCCAGAGAGAGAGAGAGAGAGAGAGAGAGAGAGAGAGAGAGAGAGAGAGAAAGGAGATAGAGCAGGTAGAGGGGGGAGAGAGGAAAGAGCTATATTTTACATTTTTATTATTATCATCATTATTATTTTAGTTTTTTGAGACAGTTTCTCTGTGTGTAGCCCTGGCTGCCCTGGAATCACTCTGTAGACCAGGCTGGCCTTGAACTCACAGAGATCCACCTGCCTCTGCCTCCGGAGTGCTAGGATTAAAGGTGTGCACAAAGGCGTGCACCACCACCACAGCCCAGCCTTTTTTTTTTTTTTTTTTTTGTTCTTCAAGACAGAGCTTCTCTGTGTAGCCTTGGCTGGCCTGGCCTGGACTTGCATTGTAGACCAGGCTGGCCTCGAACTCACAGGGATCCACCTGCCTCTGCCTCCCCAGTGCTGTGATTAAAGGTATGCATGACCACGCCCGGCTATTATTTTTAACTTTAGCTTTTCAAATTATAAACATGTTTGGAGAAAATACAGTTTCACAAGAAACACTTCTTTTCAGAATTGGTGGCCCACATCCCAGCCTTAGAGGGCCCAGAAGCACACGCCTTTAATCCCATTGTGGGGGGAGGAAGGGGCCGCAGTACAGACATTATTGGAAATCTAGTCTTAGATGAAAAGTTTGCTAAACGAGCACCGGACCAATTCTGATTGGAGAAGCCAGGGAAGCAGCAATCACCGACAGGAAGTTCACGGAACTCCACGTGTCTGTGTCTCTCTTCTGCCCACTCTCGTATTTTCTCCCGTTGGTCTTTTTATTGGATTTTAAATTTGTTTTAAGATAGGCTCTTGCTGTGTAGCCCCGCCTGCGCCTGCAGGATGACTCAGTGGGTTATGGGGCTTTACACCAGGCCTGATGACCTCAGTTTGATCCTCAAGCCGTACATGGTGGAAAGAGAGAGCAGACGCCATGAGTTGGCCACTGGCCTACATATGTACAAGGTCACTGGTAGTACCTCTGACCTCCGCTGAATAAACCGTAGCCTTGGCTGGCCTACGTCGCCACGCATAGACCAGGCTGGCCCTGAACTTGCAGCGATCCTCTTGTCTCTCCTTCCTGAGTACGGGGGTTACAGATGTGAGTCCCTAAACCCAGTCCCCTGTATTTGAAAATTTCTGTGTGCCAGTCTCTGCCTGTTTATGGGCCTGGTAGATGGCTCACATGGCAGCTCACAACTTCTTATAACTCCTGTTCCAGGGGACCTGATAACCCCTTCTGGGGACCTGGCACACTTATGGTAGACAAACAAGCAAACCGTGTGTGTGTGTGTGTGTGTGTGTGTGTGTGTGTGTGTGTGTGTGTGTGTGTGTACCTCTTTCTTGGCTGGATTCAGACTGACACAGTCTCAGAGCACACCACCCGCGTCACTGTGTGAGAAGGTTGGAGACTACGGTCCAGCGCTGCATTCTGCACACTGCTGTGTCTGTAAATGATTCCATTAAGTTTTAGATAAAATGTAATTGGGGGGCTTTAATGTGAAATACTCCATGGATTGTTATGAGTTTTAGCGAAATTTGAGGGAAACGATGGGGGTTTTAGGATAGGTTGGGAATATGTTACCGTTTAAGTTAATGGAATATAGTCTCCTTTTGTCCAAAAATTCATGATCCAACAGATTAGATGTGGATCATAAGGTATAACTATTATCTTTTTTTTTTTAAACAGTTGTTGCAATTATTGTAAGACCCAAGCACATTTCCCTGACCTTCTACCCCTACCTTTCAGGTGTCTTGCTATGGAGACTTTTAAAATTTCAATTGTGGTGTTTGGGACCTTGAATGTCCTCTAATGGCCCACGTGTGGAAGACTCGGTCTCCTACCTGAGGTGAAACGGGAAGAGGATGGAAACATCAGGGGCCCATTAAAAGGAAGTTAGACCTTTGAAGGCTCGCCCGACCCCTCCTCTCATTTCCGTTCTGGGGTTCTTCTGCTCAACATGCTGACAAACATGAACTCAAACACAGTGGGCCCAGCGTCCCAGGTGCTGATGCCACCAAACTATGAACCAACATAATACTCCCCTTCCCTTTTATTTGATTATTTATTTTATTTTATTTTTGTTAATTTTTTTTTTTCAAGACAGGGTTTCTCTGTGTAACAGTCCTGGCTGTGCTGGAACTCACTATATAGACCAGGCTGGCCTACAAACTCACAGAGATCTACCTGCCTCTACTTCCTGAGTGCTGGGATTAAAGGCGTGCACCAAACGCCTTTTTTTTTTCCCCACAAGGTCTCCTGTATATCATCTGGCTTCAAACTCTTGGCCTTGAACTTTGAACTCCTCACCCTAGTGCCCCAGCCTCCCAAGCACGGGAGATCAGTGTGTATCACCAAACCCAGCACTGTTTCATCCCTTGAAGTCTCCTGGGACTTTGGCTACAGTGAATGAAGTGACCAATCAGTCTTATCAATAGCATGGATGGATGTGAGAGATAGAACAGGGAGTGGAACAAAAGAAAGTTCCACAAGCCCATGTATAACAGCAGAATACTTACCAAGCTCACATGGGAAATCAATTTTATTTTTAAATTTGTTTTTGTCATGCTGGAAGGTGGACCTGCTGCCTTGCACATGCTAAGCAGGTCCTCTACCACTGAGCCTCACCCCAGTCCCAAGTTATTTTAAAATACATTTGTGGGCCAGGCGTGGTGGCACACGCCTTTAATCCCAGCACTTGGGAGGTAGAGGCCAGCTTGGTCTACACAGAGTCCAGGACAGCCAAGGCTACACAGAGAGACCCTGTCTCAAAAACAAAAAAAACAACAAACAAACAAAAAATGCATTTGTGATAGGCCAGGTGTGGTAACAAACACCTTTAATCCTATCACTTGGGGGGCAGAGGCGAGCCAGGTCTACAAAGCAAGCCCAAGACAGCCAGGACTACAAGAGAAATCCTGTCTCCAAAAATCAAAAAAACCCAAAACCAAAACCAAAACAAATGAACAACAACAAAACCCAACCAAGCAACAACAACAAATAACAAACCAACCAACCAACCAACCAAACAAACCAACCCAAACATTTGTGATAAACCTAGGAAAGGAAAATTAAGGCAATTTACATATGTGAAGTCCTAGGGTATATTAATTCTGGAACACAGAAAGATGCGTGGGGTAGCACATGCATAGTTACAAAATATTGGTAAGACCAGGCATGGTGGTGCGTGGAAGACACTAGCACTAGGAAGACATAGCAATCCTAGCACTAGGAGGAGGGAGGCAGGCAAATTGCCTTTAATTTCAGGCTAGCCTAGTCTACATAGAGAGTTTTAGGATAGCCAGAGCTTTCAGACCCTGTCTTTAAAAACAAAACAAAACAAAACAAACAAACAAACAACTCACCACAACTTGAAAGAAAATGTCAGTGTTCAGTCTGGGATCAAGAGTGGTCCAATGCCATCACAAGGAAACTTCCTTTTGAAAGAGGAGGCAAGTTCTATGAGAGACCTTACAAAGGAAAGAGCACCCTTATATAGTCTCCCCTCATTTATTGGCTGATGAGCACATAGGAGCCAGGAACTTTACATTTCTTCACAATAGTTTCTCCTCTGGTGTTTGATGGACTCTGCCACTCAACAAATTCAGAAGAACCAAGCCTTGTCTATCATAGATACTAAGGCTGTCTGGAATGTTCTGCCAGATTTTTAACACAGTGTGCCTCTGACCTTTGCTCTTCTCTTTTAAAAAAGAGAATTACATCTTTTCTTTATTCTGGGTTCTGTCTTTTTGGAAAAAAAAAGATTTACTTATTTTATGTATATGAGAGCTCTGTCTACATGTACACCTGTGTGCCAGAAGAGGAGGGCATTATAGATGGTTGTGAGCCACCATGTGATTGGGGGGAATTGAACTCAGGACCTCTGGAAGAGCAGACAGTGCTCTTAACCCCTGAGCCATCTCTTCCTCCTCCATATTCTTCTAAAGATTTTATTTTTATTTATTTATTGTTTATACAGTATTTGGCCTGCAGGCCAGAAGAGGGCACCAGATCTCAATATAGATGGTTATGAGGCACCATGTGGTTGCTGGGAATTGAACTCAGGACCTTTGGAAGAGCAGCCAGTGCTTTTAACCTCTAAGCCATCTCTCCAGCCCCCTTTTGTTCTTCTTTAAAAAACTGATTTTCCCTCACTTTTTCTTCTAACCTATTTAGTGTCTCTGGTTTTATGTTGTCTTTAATCCACTGGGACTTGAGTTTTGTGCATGGTGATAAATATGGATCTACTTGCATCTTTCTATAAGTAGACATCCATTAGACCAGCACCATCTGTTGAGATTCTATCCTTTTCCATTGAATAGATTTGGCTTCTTTGTAAAAAAATCAAGTGTCCATATGTGTGTGGATTTATTTCTGGGTCTTCAATTGGATTCCATAGGTCAACCAGCCTGTTTCTATGCCGGTACCATGCTGTTTTAATTACTGTTGCTGTATAGTATAACTTGAGATTGAGTAAGGAGATTCCTCTGGAGGATTTTTTATTACACAGAATTGTTTTAGATATTCTGGGCTTTTTTGTTTTTGCATATGAAATTGAGGATTGATCTTTCAATGTCTTTAAAAAATTGTGTAGGTATTTTGATAGGGATTGCATTGAATCTGTAAATTGCTTTTTATAAGATGACCATTTTTACTATTAATTCTCCTGATCCATGAACAACAGAGATCTTTCCATCTTTTGATGTCATCTTCAATCTCCCTTTTCAGAGTCCTGGATCTCATTGGCAGAGGAGACAACTTCCTGAATAGAACTCCAGCAGCCCAGGCTCTAAGGTCAATAATTAATAAATGGGATCTCATGAGGTTGAGAAACTTCTGTAAGGCAGGAGACACTGTCAACAGAACAAAGTGATAGCCTACAGACTGGGAAAAGATCTTTACCAACCCTACATCTGACAAAGGACTAATATCCAAAATATATAAAGAGCTCAAGAAATTTAAGACCACAAGACCAAATGACCCAATTAAGAAATGGGCTCAGGCTGGGCGGGCGTGGTTGTGCACACCTTTAATCCCAGCGCTTGGGAGGCAGAGGCAGGCAGATTGTTGTGAGTTCGAGGCCATCCTGGTCTACAAAGTGAGTCCAGGACAGCTAAGGATACACAGGGAAACCCTGGCTTAAGAAGAAAAAGAAAAGAAAAGAAATGGGGCTCAGAATTAAACAGAGAATTCTCAACAGAGGAATATCGAACGGCTGAGAAACATTTAAAGAATGCTCAACACCCTTAGTCATCAGAGAAATGCAAATCAAAATGATTCTGAGATTTTATCTTAAACCAATCAGAATGGCTAAGATCAAAAACTGCCCCGGCCTGCGGGGTTCAACTAAAACTCGGGAGGAAGGCCACCTGTTGAAAATGCAAGACACAAAGAAGGAGAGCAAGTCTGATTGATCAAACTCTCAAACTTTATTAGTCAGGCAGATGCTTTTATAAGTCAGAAGGCAGGGGAGCATAGTGCTATAGCAACCCAGCTGCAGGCTTTTCTCAAAACACAGGGAATTCCAGGCAGGGTCATAATGTCCTGCCACACAGGGTATCTGGCTCCCTCTTTGTCTAGTCTAACTGCTAAACCGTAACAGGGTTGCTCCATCTCATCTGTCTTTAGTCTAACTGCTGACCCACAACAGGGTCAGCTAATTTCTGGTGAAAGGCAAGCTCTGGGAAAGACAGAGACTTAAAGGTGCAGACTTGGACAAGATGGCGGAACACTGGCTATATGGCCTATTGTCCCCAACAAAAAACTCAAGTGACAGTACATGCTGGCAACGATGTGGAGAATGAACACTCCTTCGTTGATGGTGGGAGTGCAAACTTGTACAACCACTTTGGAAATCAATCTGGCGCTTTCTCAGAAAACTGGGAATAGGGCTCTCTCAAGACTCAGCTATTCCACTCCTTGGAATATACCCAAGAGATGCTCCACCACACAACAAGGAAATATGCTCAGCTATATTCATAGCAGCCTTATTCATAATAGCCAGAACCTGGAAGCAACCTAGATGTCCCTCAGTCGAAGAATGGCTTAAAAAACTGTGGTACATTTACACTATAGAATACTACCCAACTATTAAAAATAAGGAAATCCTAAAATTTGCAGGCAAATGGATGGAATTAGAAATGGTCATCCTGAGTTAACCCAGACCCAGAAAGATACACAGGGCATATACTCATTTATAATTGGACACTAGCTCAACAAAGATGTCCTCTGAAAGTCTTCACTTAGCTGAAGGACCTGGATCCTCAGGAAGAACAGACATCTCTCTGGTGCTCTCTCAGCACATCCTTTGCTAAAGATGTGTGAGGGAGCTTTGGTGGCTCCATGTATTAGTAAAATTCTAAAGAGTGGCCAAGTTCTGAGTGGCAGAACTAAGCACTGTCACTGTCAAGGCTTTTCTAATCTTTAGCCCTTGCAGAATCAAAGCATATGCATATATATATCCTTTGGTTTTTGTTTTTCGGGACAGCAAACCACCTGCCTGTGCTGGGATTAAAGACGTACACCACCATACCCAGTTTATATTCCTTTTTTTTTTTTGAGACAAGGTTTCTCTGTGTAGCCTTGACTGTCCTGGACTCACTTTGTAGACCAGGCTGGCCTCGAACTCACAGCGATCCACCTGCCTCTGCCTCCCGAGTGCTGGGATTAAAGGCGTGCGCCACCACGCCCGGCCCTATATTCCTTTTTATAAGAACTAGGCAGTATGTAATTTTAAAAAATTTTAAAAATATTTTATTTCATCTTAATTTATGTGCATTGGTGTGATGGTGTCAGATCTTGGAGTTACAGTTGTGAGCTGCCATGTGGGTGCTGGGAATTGAACTCGGGTCCTTTGGAAGAGCAGGCAGTGCTCTTAACTACCGAGCCATTTCTCCAGCCCTGTAATTTATTTTTTAAAAATTAATTATATAAGGCAGTTGTGAACCTTAGAGGGTAACTCCCAGCACTATCTCCAACCATGCTCCTTCAAAGGAAGGCCTCCACAGTCCTGGCATTCCTGAGGACTGCCCCAACCCCCTCCCCATCCACACCTGGTGGGGCTTTCCGAGCCCAGCAGGTTGCAGACATCTTGTGTCATCTTCCTTCACCTGCAGTCCTTAAAACCCTGCCACAGTAGAGGTTCCACTTCTCTTGGCCTCCTCCCCTCAGGCAGCTGAACCCGCCCCGGAGGAGCCTCAGTTCCCAAATAAAGCTGCCCTCTTTATACATTGCATCTGGCTTCCATTGGCTTCTTTCATTGGCAGCGATAACCCATCAGTGGCTGGCCAAACTGGGTATCATGTGCCCTTTTCACACTCCCTATATCCAGAGGATTGTGCTCAATTCAGTGCACCTCTGCTGTCCTTCTACTAGCAACTCAGTCCAGCTGTGTGTGTGGTGTTTTTTTTTTTTTTTTTTTGGTTTTTCGAGACAGGGTCTCTCTGTGTTAGCCTTGGCTGTCCTGGACTCACTTTGCTGGCTTCGAACTCACAGCGATCCGCCCACCTCTGCCTCCCGAGTGCTGGGATTAAAGGCGTGTGCCACCACGGCCCGGCTCTCAGCTGTGTTTTATCACATGGTGGAAAAGGCCTTCCACCTTCACCTTCACTTATGTCGGCATACCCTGTTTGGTCCAGAAAAACTGGCACCGCCCAGCAAAGACCGTGGGGCTGACAACCAGCACTCCCTCCCAGTGAGTCTGAAGATGAATTAGAGTCCAGCCAATCTTACCTAAGGTTTTGACTTCCAAAAATAAAGTAAAACAAAGAGTTAGGGGGCTGGAGAGATGCTCAGTGGCTAAGAGCACTGGCTGTTTTTCCCTGAGGACTCAAGCTCAGTTCCCAGCGCCCACATGGGGGCTCATAACCATCTGTCACTCCAGTTCTAGGGGATGCAACACCGTCTTCTGGTATCTGCGTGCGTGTGGATTACAGGCATCCATGCAGGAAGAGCACCACATACATAAAAAAAAAAAAGCTGAAGCACGCCTTTAATCCCAGCACTCAGGAAGGCAGAGGCAGGCACATCTCGGTAAGTTCTAGGCCTGCCTGGTCTATAGAGAAAGTTCCAGGACAGCCAGGGCTACACAAAGAAACCCGGACTTGAAAAACAAAACAAAACAAAGAAAAACAAAACAAAATTTGAAGGAAAAAACCCTCAAGAGTTAGGTTGAGTAGGCTGAGGTTCCTCTGTTGACTGTAAACAACGTGCTTGCGTGATTAACACAAAGACACAAGTACCCAGGATCCATTGAATTTTCCAAGTGTGATCTAAGGCAGGGGCAGCATGTTTTCTTGTTCTAGGGAAGGATTTCCAAGCACGTGACCTTGTCTGTCCCCCGGGTGGTGGGCTCCGGGTGGTGGTGGCCACTGGTGCTGTCACATAAACCACGTGAGGATCTCCATATAACCAGGGTAACCAGAAAAGCTCTACCTTTCGGTGGGGCCTATGCACACAATGCCCAGGGCTCTGCAACAGGTCACGTCCCCTAGGGCCTGTGGATCCAACCTCTCAGTCCTTTCAACCTGAGCTCCTGGCAGGACACTGGCCAGGCGACACGACGCTTGGCTTTGGAATCCAACAAGTTCCTGGAAGACTTGGTTCATTGACAAGACTCTTCTGATTCTTTGGATGCACAGAAATTAGCAATAATGATAATAAAGGTACTGATTTTATAATATAAAACAGGAGTATCTGAAGTATATTATATATGAATATATGATAAACATAAACATGTTTAGTAATGATATTTCAGCATTCTTCTTGGGTTGGTTTTGTTTGTAGTTGCCACTCAGCTCTCCTGCCTATGAAGAAACCCCGGGCCGCTGACTCATGACTCCAACTCTTCCAGAGAAACAGGTGTGTCCACTATCTTGAACTGAAAGATGCACTAGCCAGGTACTGTTATGTTAATGTGCTAACTTTTCTTCCAAGCAACTCTGCCTGACTGCACACAGTCAGAGCCAAGATCTCTACTGTTGTCTCCTTGACTCAGGACACAGGTGTTAACTATGGTGGTTCTACAGTGAGAACAGGTGGTCAAGACCCTTAAATGCTGCGTGGGGCAACCGTGCTGCTGGGAATCTATGGTCTGCCCCCTTTTAATAGCTCTGAGAGGAAAACACTTCCCCTAGTACCCCAAATAAATGAGTAAAATACATCACACACTAGACCTTATCCAGACCCTTTATCCAGAGGTTTTTATTGATTTTGGAAATTTTACATAATGTACCCTGATCACATTCACTTTCCAGCCCTCCCAGATCCAACCCTCCCCCTTATGACCTCCCACCACACAAGAAGGAAAAAAAAAATAGAAAAGTTAATGCCAAGTTCAACTTGTGCTGTTCATATAATCAATCAATGGAGCATGTTCCATTTCTTTTTTTCTTTTTTCTCGAGACAGGGTTTCTCTGTGTAGCCTTGACTGTTCTGGACTATGTAGACCAGGCTGGTCTGGAACTCACAGGGATCCACCTGCCTCTGCCTCCCGAGTGCTGGGATTACAGGCGTGCGCCACCATGCCTGGCACTGGTGTTCCTTGTCAAGCTCTGGTTTTCCTTTGAGGCAAGGTCTTTCTCTGAACCTCCAGCTGGCCTGGGAATCAGCATTAATCTCATCTCTGAGGCATCTCCATGGGGCTAAAATTTTGGGAACACACGAGAAAGAAACACACTGCTGGCTTTGTTTGTTGCTTGGGTGTTGGGATCTGAGCTCAGGTTCTGTCCTCATGGCAGGTAATCTCAACCACTGAGCCGTCTCTCACCGACACCTGGCTGAGGAGATAATTTCCTTAAAGACAAAGAGATTCCTCTAAGCTGTATTAAAAGAAAGTTCATGAGGCTGGCCAGCGGTGGTGCACACCTTTAATTCCAGCACTTGGGAGGCAGAGGCAGGTAATCTTCTGAGTTTGAGGCAAGTCTGGTTTTACAGGGAAAATTCCAGGAGAGCCATGGCTACATATTAAAAAAAAAAAAAAAAAAGAACAAAAAATACAATTCATGAGATGGGTTGAGAAGATACCTCATGGAGCAGAGAGCACATGCCACCCAAAGTTTTCTAGGCCTAGGGCCAAACACTGAAAACAGAAAACTGACTCCCAAAAGTCATCACTGATCTAAACTCAGACCCAATGCAATAAATTAAGATGCAATTTAAAATGTAAACTTCTTGAGACATGGGGGTTGCCATCTACATGACATGGAAGGTCTGGTCACCATTGGGGGTTGCCGTCTGCATGCCACCAAAGGTTGGGTCAGCATTGGGGTTTACCGTCTGCATGCCACGGAAGGTCAGGTCAGCATTGGGGGTTGCCATCTGCCTCCCACGGAAGGTCGGGTCAGTGTTGGGGGTTGCCATCTGCATGCCACGGATGGTCGGGTCAGTGTTGGGGGTTGCCATCTGCATGCCATAGAAGGTCGGGTCAGCGTTGGGGGTTGCCGTCTGCATGCCACCAAAGGTTGGGTCAGCATTGGGGTTTACCATCTGCCTGCCACGGAAGGTCGGGTCAGCGTTGGGGGTTGCCATCTGCCTGCCACGGAAGGTCAGGTCAGTGTTGGGGGTTGCCATCTGCATGCCATGGAAGGTCGGGTCAGTGTTGGGGGTTGCCATCTGCATGCCATAGAAGGTCGGGTCAGCGTTGGGGGTTGCCATCTGCATGCCATAGAAGGTTGGGTCAGCGTTGGGGGTTGCCATCTGCATGCCATAGAAGGTCGGGTCAGTGTTAGGGGTTGCCATCTGCATGCCATAGAAGGTCGGGTCAGCATTGGGGGTTGCCATCTGCATGCCACGAAAGGTTGGGTCAGCGTTGGGAGTTGTCATCTTCATGCCACAGAAGGTTGGGTCACTTCTGGGGGTTGCTGTCTGGCCTTCAGAGAAGGCCATGCTACCATCTAGCATTGACATTTGACCCCCATAGAGAGTCTGGTTATGATCATAGGATGTCATCTGTTTCACATAGTAGGTATGATCAACACTGTGGGCTGTCATCTGACTTCTATAGTCCACTTGGTTACCATTGAGGGGCATTGTCTGACCCTCATGGAAGATCTGGTAAACATTGGGGGTTGTCATTTGACCACCATAGAGAGTTTGGTGGCCATAGAGGGATGCCATCTGACTCCCATAGAGAGTCTGGTTGATGTCAGGTGGTATGTTCTGACCGGCAGATATGATCAGGTCCCCACTGGGACTTGTCATCTGACTTCCATAGAAAGGTTTGCTACCACTGGAGAATGTCATTTGACCCTTATCATAGGTCTGACCACCACTGAGAGTTTTCATCTTCTTTCTGTAGACATTCTGGTCACCGTAGTTTGTCACCTGATCTCTATAGGTGGTCTGGTCACCACTGGCACTTCTCTTCTGACTTCCCCTGGCTTTCTGGTGACCATAAGTTGTCACCTGATGCCTATAGATGGTCTGGTGACTACGGGCAGTTCTCTTCTGACTTCCACTGACTTTCTGGTCACCGTAGGCTGTCACCTGATGTCTGTAGATGGTCTGGTCATCACTGGCAGTTCTCATTTGACTTCCACTGGCTTTCTGGTCACCATAAGTTGTCACCTGATGTCTGTAGATGGTCTGGTCATCACTGGAAGTTCTCTTCTGACTTCCACTGGCTTTCTGGTCACCGTGGGTTGTCACTTGATGTCTATAGATGGTCTGATCACCACCAGTTGTCACCTGATCTCTACAAATGGTCTGGTCACTACCAGTTGTCACCTGATGTCTATAGATGGTCTGGTCACCACCAGTTGTCACCTGATCTCTACAGATGGTCTGGTCACCACTGGCAGTTCTCTTCTGACTTCCACTGGCTTTCTGGTCACCGTGGGTTGTCACTTGATGTCTATAGATGGTCTGATCACCACCAGTTGTCACCTGATCTCTACAAATGGTCTGGTCACTACCGGTTGTCACCTGATGTCTATAGATGGTCTGGCCACCACCAGTTGTCACCTGATCTCTATAGGTGGTCTGGTCACCACCGATTGTCACCTGATCACTACAGATGGTCTGGTCACCACTGGCAGTTCTCATCTGACTGCCACTGCCATTCTGGTCACTATGGAGGTGGTAAGTTTGGTCAATGCTGGAGGCCGAGTCACCCCCAGAAGTGTTTGGACTGTCCTCACTTGAGGTTTTGTCATCACTGGAGCTCATCTCCTGGCCTTCTAGAGGTGTTGCTAGCTGATTACCAGAGGGGGTGTTTATCTGGCTGCCTTCATTAGAAACTATCACCTTGCTTTCCATGACTGTTGTCTTCTGGCCATCAGTGAGTAATGGCTCGGTGCTATCATTGTCACTTGTCAGCTGAGAGCTTGCTGTAGATGTCACCTGATCCGCAGGCATAGCTTCTTGGTTTATAGGAACAGCCTCAGCTGGCTCTGCAAGCACCGTATACTGGTCTTTTTCAGGATATGTTGTTAACTCATAAGTAAGAATTCTTCGCAGGATAGAGCGTTCAGAGGACACTTGGGGACAGCAGGGACACCTGGCTCTGGGCTGACTTGCCATGGCTGACCCTTTACAGGGTCAGAGAGAGTCACAAAGGCTTGAGGCTAAGCTGGTGCCGGCAGCTGGTGCTTATATGGCAGGAAGATGGGGAAACTCAAGTTCTTCAGATGTTTGGGGATGGAGTAAAGCTTTTTTTTTTTAACTAGATTTTGAGTTGTGAGAACCTAAAAAGAAAAATCAGGAGGTCAATGAATTCTATCTTAAATTCCAATCCTCATCCTCCTCCTCCTCCTCCTCCTCCTCCTTCTTTTTGGTTTTTCAATCCCCGGTTTCTCTGTTACACAGAGCCTTGGCTCTCCTGCACCCTCTTTGTAGACCACTCCTGCCTCTGCCTCCCTAGTGCTGGGATTAAAGGCGTGTGCCATCACACCTGACTAAATCCCAATCCTTACACCTCCCCATCCCTGCTGATGGCCCGCTAATCCCTCCCACAATCTCTTCTTACTGACTCACTCACTTCTGGGCCTCCCCAGGCATTTCAGTAGAGACCCGGCTAAAGGAATAAATCCACTTGTGAGGGACATAACATTTCTACAGTGGCCCCAGGTGTCATGGATAACAGTGTTTTCAAGAGAAAACAGCCACATGGAGAGCTACAAATGCATTGAGAGACTGGAAACATGACAAAACAACTTGCTTCTTTAGTTACCACTTGGGGACCTATGAGGAAAGGGACTCAGAGATGGTGAAGAAGGAAACAAGATTAGAGCAGAGCTCATAGGAAGGTGATGGCTCAGTGGGTGAAGGTGCTGTAGGTCAAATCTGAGATGCACATGGAGGAAGGAGAGACCTATTCTTGCACATTGTCCTGTAACCCACACTTGCACTGTGCCACATGCAGGCACACATGCCTGCATACGTGAAACACACCACACCCCATGGTATGGCAAGCCCATCATTTCAGATACTTTGGGGTGTTTATTTTTGGTTTTGGTTTTTTGAGATAGGGTTTTCTCTGTGTAGCCCAGGCTGTCTTGGACTCTCTTTGTCGACCAGGCCTTGAACTCACAGAGATCCGCTGCTTCATCCCAGCTACTTGGAAGGTTGAAGCAGAAGGATTACAGGTTCACATCTGCTTGTGTATTTAATTAAAAAAAGGCTGGAGAGATGGCTCATCAGTTCAGAACACCGGCTACTCTTCCAGGGATCCAGGTTCAACTCCCAACCTCCATATAACTGCTGACAACTGTCTGTATGACTCCAGTTCAAGTCTCTGCTGGTGCTATGTCCATGTGGCTCTCTGAAATGATGGCAGGCAAAATACTCACACCAATAAAATAGAAAGGAAAACATATTCTTTAAAAAAAAAAAAAGACTATAGGACTGGAGAGATGGGTCAACCATTAAAGGCTAGCCTGACAATCAAAAATAAAAAAGATTGTGTTCCAGCTGGGTGGTGGTGGTACACACCTTTAATCCTAGCACTGGGAGGGTGGGCAGAGGCAGGTGGATCGCTGTGAGTTGGAGGCCAGCCTGGTCTACAAAGTCCAGGACAGTCAAGGCTAGACAGAGAAACCCTGTCTTAAAAAACCAAAATCAAAACCCAAACCAAAAACATTGTGTTCCAGGCTGGCCTGGTCTACAGAATGAATTCTGAGACAGCCAGGGCTACAGAAAAACTATATAACAACAACAGCAATAATAAATTGTATTTGAAAACAGGGCCTGGGCTGAGTAGAGATACCAGTGTGTGGATTCATTACATTTCCTAGTAAAGCAGTGCTTGCTTCTGGAAACAGAGGTGGGATGTGGCTGGGAGAGAAAGCAGCTGGAACAGATGCCTGGTTTCCAGTGTTTGGCTAAAAACATGCCTGACTCAATCACAGCAAGAGAGAAAGAGAAAGAGAGAGAGAGACAGAGAGAGACATTCGGACAGGAGGGGAGACATTCAGATGGACGGAAGGGGAGACATTCGGATGGATGGGAGGAGACAGACAGACAGGGGCGGGGGAGATGGAGAGAGAGATGGAGAGATGGAGAAAGAAAGTGACAGAGAGAGCGGATGGGGAGAGAGAGCATTTGGCTGTCCCTTGCTGGAGACGGAGTTGCAGTATAATGATCAGATCATCATCAAAGGCCACAGTTCTGGGGCCATCATGAGGTTCGCAGAGACACCTCATGCATTGGAGAACTTGGAAAACAAGCAGACAAGTGGGAGACCCAGGCAACTGCCCTCCTCACATCGTACTGTGGCTCCACTGATGACCCCACCCTTCCTTGGAAGAAGCAGCAGATAGGAATTCATTATCACACAGAACTAGACAGGAATCTGTCAGTTAAGCTACAAAAGTGCCTGAAAAGCAAACCTGTCTGAGCACTTACACTAAGTTACCAGCACTTTCAGTTCCCATGGGACTTAAATCTTCCTGAAAAGCTCCTAATTTTAGCAGCATTTTTTCCTGATTGATAAGGACACAGAGTTTGCTCAGCCGTTCTGTTGATCCAAAGAGAGTGAGAGGTAGAATCCAGAATTGACATGTGTCCACCTAATTCCCTGCACTTCAGAGGAGGCAGGGGACAGGAGGGCAAGGCTAGCTTGATTTGGTCCCGTCTCAGAAAGAAAACAGCAAGAAGTAGATGCAGGTCTCCTGAGTTGCAGTCCAGACTATAACTCAATAGCTATAACATGGTGTAATCTCCTCCTGAGACTCCAGGACTTGCAAAGCTGAGGAAGGCAGGTCTTAAATTTGAGGCTTTCCTAGACTAAATAGTTAGAAAACCCTGTCTAAAACAAAACAAAACAAACAAAAAACAAAACAAAACAAGACAAAAATTAAACAGCAATTTATTGGATGATGCCTTTTCTTTTTTGAAGTGAAATCTTACTGGGGGAAGAAAAACACTATTAAAGGTCTAAAAAGTTGTCTTAGAACTCAGGGCTGGAGAGATGGCTCAGTGGTTAAGAGCACTGTCTGCTCTTCCAGAGGCCCCGAGTTCAATTCCCAGCAACCACATGGTGGCTCCCAACCACCTATAATGTGAGCTGACGCCCTCCTCTGGTGGGCAGGCACACATGTGCCTGTATAAGTAATAAACAAATAAAATCTTAAAAAAAAGAAAGAACTAGAACATTAGCAACTTGTTCCAGCTGGCCTCGGGGCCCTTCTGACAGGTTGAGAGAGAGAACATAGAAGGATGCTGAGTCAGGGAGCAGCAGAGGACGGGACATCTGCACAGCCTGCTGAGTCAGGGAGCAGCCTGCCATCCCTATACCAACTTAGGTAAGACTGACAGGATTAGGTGCTGTGGGGGTGCTGCAATATAGAAGGGTGACAAGCATTCATGCACGGCTTCTTTTAAACTGGGGGTCTATGTGTGTGTGTGTATACAATCCCCCCATGACTTGTGGTAGATGGCAGTGGCATTGTTTTTTAAAAAGATTTGTGCAGGGCGGTGGTGGCACACCCTTTAATCCCAACACTCAGGAATCAGAGGCAGATGGATCTCTGTGACTGTGAGGCCATCCTGGTCTACAAGAGAGTTCCAGGACAGCCAGGGCTATACAAACAAACAAACAAACAAACAAACAAACCAGTGTGTAAAAGATTTGCAAATGCTACTTGACAAAGACCAGGTCATTCACTTGTGAGCTTGGGTCACAAACCTTTTAGATTCTCTAAAACCAAGAAAAGCTGAGGATGAACATAAAGCTAAAGGGTGGAAAAAAAAAGAGCAATCTGAACTTTGCTATTAAGTTTTAAATATTTTCAAAAAGAACTTTCCCACAATTCAAGTTTAATTCTATAACGAATTCAACACCTTAAACTGGGCCTGATGGTGCACGCCTTTAATCCCAGCACTCAGGAGGCAGAGGCAGGTGGATGCCTGAGTTTGGGACCAACCTGGTCTACAAAGTGAGTTTAGGACAGGCAATGCTACAGAGAAACCCTGTCTAGAAAACAACAACAACAACAACAACAAAAAACCAAACAAAGTCAACATCTTAATTTCTAGAAATCATTCAATCATCATTCCAGGATTCTTCTTATACTCTCACTCAAAAAGAAGCAACCACTTTTAGAAATGAACTTTTAAAAAGATGCGTTGATTAATTTTATGTATGTGAGTGCTCTATCTGCATGTACACTCAGAAGAAGAGTCAGTGCTTTTAACGCTGAGCCATCTTTTCAACCCTTTTTTAAAAGCTTTTTGTTCTTTTGTTTTTCAAGACACTCTCTCTGTGTAGCTTTGGCTGTTTTGGACTTGCTTTCTTAGCAGGCTAGCTTTGAACTAACAGAGATTCTCCTGCCTCTGCCTCCTTGAGTGCTGGGATTACAGACTTGTGTCACAATGTCTGGCTTAACTTTTTCTATTAGCATATATCTGATGTACAAAAATGGTTTCATTATGACATTTTCCTCATTTTTTCCCCAAGACAGGGTTTCTCTGTGTAGCCTTGGCTGTCCTGGACTCCCTTTGTAGACCAGGCTGGCCTTAAACTCACAGCAACCCCCCTGCCTCTGCCTCCCGAGTGCTGGGACTAAAGGCGTGCACCACCACGCCCGGCTCTCCTCATGTCTATGATGGACTCCAATCAAATATTTTTTTAAAAAAAGCTTTCATGCTGGGCGTGCTGGCACACACCTTTAATCCCAGCACATAGGAGGCAGAGGCAGGAGGATCTTTGTGAGATCAAAGCCAGCCTGGTCTACAAAGCAAGTCCAGGACAGACAAGATAACATAGAGAAACCCTGTCTAGAAAAAAATTAAAACCAAAAAAGAAAACTTTTATTTCCCAGCGAAATAAATAAATAGCCAGGTGGTGGTGGAGCACACTGTTAATTCTGGCACTCAGATGCTATCAAAGGGGATCCCTGATTTTTAGGCCAGCTGATCTCCAGAGCTAGTACAGGATAGACAGGGCCTCAGAGAAACTGTCTAGATTAAAATGCAAAAACAAGACAAAAACAAATATAAATCTTAAAAGACTGTTTAAAAAATAAATAGCTGGGGGCTGGGGATTTAGCTCAGTGGTAGAGAGCATGCCTAGCAAACATAAGGCCTTGGGTTTGGTCCTCAGTTCTGGAAAAAAAAAAATAGCTGAGTGGCGATGACACATGCCTTCATTCCTAGTACTCAGGGGGCAGAGGCAGGAAGATCTATGTAGGTTCAGAGGGACAGCCTGGACTGCAAAGTGTGTTCTAGGGACAGCTAGGGCTACACTGTGAATCTCTCTTGGAAAACCAAAATAACAACAACAACAACAATAAAGATGTTGGGGAGAGCAGCTCAGGGTAGAGCATGGCTCACATACAGTTTGCACTATGTACGCTGTACACTCCAGCACCTCAAACACGGCTGGGAGGCTGTGGGTGGGGACACAGCTCATGGGCACAGCCCTTCCCTCCCTGGAAACCTGGATTCAATCTCCAGCACACACAGGAGAGGCCAAGAACCCCAACCATGTCCCTGAAGAGATACATACGAATGGGTAACACGCAAGCACAAAGGCCCCCTATCAACTTAGGAAAAGGAAATTCGAGGGATCACACAGTTATTGAGACGGTTGTTATTTATGTAACAAAAAGACAAACCAAACCAAAACAAAAACACAACAACAAAAAGACCCAGAACCCCACCACAAATATTCCAAAGCAATAGACCTTTAGGGAATGAGAAAGATGGCTCGACGGTTAGGGCCAGAGCGCTTGATTCTCTGCCAGAGGACCTGATCCTAGTACTCATATTGTGTGTGGGAGAGGGAGAGGGGGGCTCTGAAAAAAAAAATCCAGTTTGCTCAGTGTGGTGGCGCAAACCTTGTATCTCAGCACTTGGGATGCAAAGGCAGGCTGATCACTTAAATTCTAGGCCAGCCTGGTCTACAAAGCGAGTCCAGGACAGCGAAGGCTACACAGAAAAACCCTGTCTCAAAAACCAAAAAACCAAAAAAACCAACAACAACCCCCCAAAAAACCCCCACCCCCCCACCCCCAAAAAAGAATTCAGCTCAGACAGGCGGGCGTGGTGCCACATGCCTATAATCTCAGCACTCCTACAGGCAGAGGTGCACGGATCTCTGTGAATACCAGGCTAGCCTGGTCTACATAGTGAATTCCATGACAGGCAGGGCTACCTGACAAAAACAACAAAAGCCAAATGTTTTATTAATTTAGTACTACTGCTGCTGCTGCTGCTACTACTATTGTGTGTGTTTTTAAAATTTTTTTGAGACATGTGACACTGCTCCAGAGTGTTTCGATTAAAGGCGTGTCGCACCACACCCAGCTTTATTAGTTTCTTTTTTTTTCTTTTTGGTTTTTTGAGACAGGGTTTCTCTGTGTAGCCTTGGCTGTCCTGGACTCGCTTTGTAGACCAGGGATCGAACTCACAGTGATCCACCTGCCTCTGCTTCCCAAGTGCTGGGGTTAAAGGCGTACACCACCACTGCCCGGCATTTTAAAGTGATTTTATTATTTTGAGAAGGGGCCCTGGCTGGTCTGAAATTCCGTATGTAGACCTGGCTTGCCTGAAACCAGAGATCTGTCTGCCTCTGTCTCAAGTGCTGGGACTTGTATTGTGCGCCCCAAACTCTAATCCTGGCATCTGACTCACTCATCAGCCCTGGCTTTCAACACACCCTTGTAGCCTGCTTGAGGGTCGAACTACGACCACACCTCGGAAAGGCAGCGGTGAGGAGGCATACCAAGGTCTCCTCACAGGTTGCGTTCCTCTGGTGGCAGGCACGCCCTGGCACTCAGCAAATGGGCCCCTACATAATAGAAGCTCTTCAGATACTTGTGCCTTACTGCACCCCATTAAGCTGATGCTCCCCTGTCCCTTTCCAAACTTGCTAGCTACCCTCCCCAATGAGATTCGAACCATAGACTCACCAAAGCAGATCCAGAAAGCAGATCCTGGACCGTGACCACCAGCTGAGATGATCAAGGGTTACTTCGAGAAACCCACAAGCAGAAGAAGCTCTGGCTTTGCATTTTATGTTGCTTTGTGACCACGCCCATTGGGGGAGGAGCCTCCTGCAGCGAATGTACACCTATCAAGGGGCTGGGACCATGGAATTATTGGATTTTCTAGCAAGGAGCCTTAGAGCAGTAGTTTTGAACTTGTGGTTCACGACCTATATGGGGGTTGAATGACTTTTCATCGTTTACCCTTATCAGATAGACTACATATTACATTTACATTACAATTCATAAAAGTAGCAAAGAGGATAGTAATGAGGTTGCAACAAAAATAATCTTATGTATGCAGATCACCACAGGATGAGAGATTGTACTAAAAGGTTGCCTCATAGTGGGGCAGGTAGCACAGAGCTGTAATCCCAGCACTTGGAGAGGCAGAAGCAGGTGGACCTCTTCAAGTTTAAGACCAGCCTGGTCTACAAAGCGAGTCCAGGACAGCCAAGGCTACACAGAGAAAGTTTGTCTTGAAAAAACAAACAAACAAACAAACAAACAAGAAAAAAAATATTGAGTCTGCATTTGAAGCAAACGACTGTGCTCTCATGGGTTGAATCTTTAATAAATAGCTGCATTTCTAGCTTTGTATCAGCTACTGAAATATGAAGATTCCATCTTATTGATAGTTGGAAAATATAATCAAAAGTGATTTCTGGTTGGAAACACTGAGAATTCTGTCAGGTCACTTCAGTGATAATGCAGATTCTTGGTTGTTTATGAATAGATTTGCTTTTGTTTTTGTTTGTTTGTTTGTTTGTCTTTGTTTTTGTCCCCCACACCTTAGACCTTTTCTTTTTGGAGTCCTTACTGCCCTGGATCTGTAGAAGAGGCTGGCTTTAAACTCAAGAGAAACACCTGCCTCTGTTCCTCATCCTGCTACCATCCAGCGATAGAATTATCTAAACCTCAGTTAGTTCTGTGTCTTTCTTTCTTGCTTGCTTGCTTTTTTTTTTTCTGCGACAGGGTCTTTCTGTGTAGCCTTGGCTGTCCTGGACTCACTTTGTAAACCAAGCTGGTCTCAAACTCACAGCAATCTGCCTGCCTCTGCCTCCGGAGTGCTGGGATTGAAGGCGTGCACCACCGTGCCTGGCCTTTTAAAAAATTATTTTATTTATTTATTTATGTATTTATTTTATGTGTTTCTTGTGTTGGTCAACCCCTCTCTTTCCTTACCTATCTGGTTTGTTCTAGCCAGAACCAAGGGGGTTTCTCCCTTCAGTTCAGCCACGTTGTCTTCATATATTTAGTTGTCCGTTAGGTGCACAAATGTTTAGAAATATTTTAGCTGCTTCTTCTTCTTCTTCTTCTTCTTCTTCTTCTTCTTCTTCTTCTTCTTCTTCTTCTTTTCCTTTTTTTTTTTGAGACAGGGTTTCTTGACTGTCCTGGATTCGCTTTGTAGACCAGGATGGCCTCAAAGTCACTCTGCCTCTCTCCCCCCCCGACCCCAACCCCCAGTGCTGGATTTACAGGTGTGCCCCACCTGCTCTGCATCTGTTTTAGCTTCTTTCCTATAAGGTTTCATATAATCTTCAGGGCTGGAGAGACGGCTGCCGTAGCTAAAAGCACTGGCTACTTGTTATGAGGACCCGGACTGGATCCCAGAGCCCACATAGTGAGTGCTTTATCCCTCCCTAACCCCAATCCCAGGGTACCCAACACCCTCCTTTGCCCTCTGGCATGGACAGACATGCTGGCAAAACACCTATAAAAATGAAATTAAAATTAATAAAACTCAGGCAGGGCATGGTGGCCCTCACACTCCAGAGGCAGGAGCAGGCAGATGAATGTTAGTTCAAGGCCAGCCTGGTCTACAAAGTGAGTCTAGAACAGTCAAGGCAACACAGAGAAACCCTGCCTTGAAAAACAACAATAATGACAACAAAATTAATAAACCCATTCAATTTTGGACTAGAGAGTTTATCCCTTTTATATCTTAAAGCATTTACTGAAAAGAAGGAAGGTAATTCTACCGTTTGGGTTGGTTTTGTTTTTGAGACAGCGTCTCTCTGGGCTGGCCTGGATTTGAGATCCCCGGCTTCAACTCCTGAATTCTGGAATTATAGGGACAGGACATCACGCCCAAGGCAGTCATCTCATTAACTTTATCCTAAAATATGGCCACAATCTATTAGGCAACAGTAAACCACTTCCCTAAAGATCAACTGGCTCCAGGTAGAGATAAGAAATCAGACTATCGGGTCAGGCGTGGTGGCGCACGCCTTTAATCCCAGCACTCGGGAGGCAGAGGCAGGCGGATTGCTGTGAGTTCGAGGCCAGCCTGATCCACAAAGAGAGTCCAGGACAGCCAAGGCTACATAGAGAAACCCTGTCTCGAAAAACCAAAAAAAAAAAAAAAAAAAAAAAGAAAGAAAGAAAGATAGATAGATAGATAGAAATCAGACTATCTCAAAGTGTTGCAGGCAGGAAGGGCCCCTCCCTGGAACAGAGATTTCAGAGAGCCTCTTGACAGCTAAGAGCTGTGCCTCCAGGGCAATCGGTGCAGATAAGAAACCAACCAACCAAACAAACTAAATAGCTCTACTGCAAGTTTCCCTGGCTCGGCAGAGAAACACCTGCGGCCTTTGAGTTACTTTTGGTGGGTTCAGGATCTTCCTCATCCACTAGGCTGACAGCCCTGCCAGAGATGGTCTCAGTTTCTCCTCCCTTGACACCATTCCACTCCTCCGGTGCCCTGTAAGCTTAGGCTTCTATGAACAAGAGGGAAGTAGAATTGCGTTAGGTAGGACCCACCAGATGAAGAGACCTTAGGTTTCAGAGCTCAGCTGCCGGGTCTGGCTGAAACTCTAGCTCCGGACACTCCTGCTGGCTTTGGAAGAGGTCTGAATGAAGACTTGAGGGCCCGGCCCCCAGCAGGCTAACTCATCAGGAAGGGGGTAGCTGCAGAAGTGCTGTGCAAGGAACTGCTTTGTTGGTACCCCACAACCCTCCAAGAAGAGCTTTTGCACTCTGCCACTTCTCAGGGACATAATTGCTCTCTCTCTCTCTCTCTCTCTCTCACATACACACACACACATTTAAACCTGTTCCTTTTAAATCTGTTTTAAGCTGTTTTTCATTTAACCTTGGTTTTTTTGTTTTTGTTTTTTCAAGACAAAGTTTCTCTATGTAGCTTTGGCTGTCCTGGACTTGCTTTGTAGACCAGGCTGGCCCTGAACTCACAGTGATCTACCTGCCTCTGCCTCCTGAGTGCCCATTTAACATTGCTAAGCCTCCAATGAGTCAAACCATGAAGTCATCCACTCTGCAGAGGTGTGGTTGGTCCTGAGGCCCATTGATTTGATTTTACTGAACTGATACATAATTGGCTACACACACACACACACACACACACACACACACACACACACACACACATTTAGAGACAGGGTTTCTCTGTATAATAATCCTGGTTGTCCTGGACTCACTTTGTAAACCAAGCTGGCCTCTGACTCACAAAGATCTGCCTGCCTCTGCCTCCAGAATGCTAAGCTTAAAGGTGTGGGCCACCACGCCCTGCTTATAATTTTAAGATGCAGGGCCCATCATTAATCCAACCAAAATGATGATTAAAGGTCCAACCAGAGCTGAGAGAAGAGCAGTTAGCCAGAGGGATCTAAAGAATCAGGACTGCGGCTGGGTGTGGTGGCCCACACCTGTAATCTCAGAAACTCCAGTGGCAGAGAAAGAGGGATCTCTGAATTTGAGGCTGTAATGTTCAAGTCGTGAAACCCCCAAAGACCACCAGGAATCATCCAGAGGCAAATCACACAGGGTCTTATTTATTAGTCAAGCTCAGAGCCTGGACTGTCAGCCCCCTCATGAGGAGGGAAGATGGCAGCCCCTACTGTTAAGGGAATGGGGTTTAAATAAAAAACATGTAGGGGGGCAGGTGTCCTAAGCCGTTTCTAAGCCTTCTTGTTATGTGATAGATCAGAGGGATATAGGAAAGTTGTCCTTTAAGCTGATTGGCTGGGGGACCAGGGCTAAGTGAGGGGACCAGGGCCAGACCTAAGGCAGGAATTTTTCATTTGTTCTGGCCACTGTGACCTATAGCTCTGATTGGTTGGCCCCAGGTACAAGCTCCTAGGAACAGTTACTAGCTGTGTGTTTGTGGCTCTCCCTGGAGACTTTGAGGGGGGTCAAATTCTCAGGTCTTAAACAACACAGCATGACACTGGTTTGGTCTCTACAAGGCTGACCTGGTCTACAGAGTAAATTTCAGGACAACCAAGGTTATACAAAGAAACCCTGTCTCAAAAAAAATAACAAAAAACAACAAAAAAAACAAAACAACAAAAAAAAGAAAAACCCAACAACAACAAAACCGAACCAAACCCACCAACCAACAACGAAAACAACAACAAAAACCAAACAGAAATGAGAACTTTTAATGTATCTAGGTCCTGATCAGCCTGTCCACCTAGTTTGGGCAGGATCAGAGGAGGCCCATTTAGTAGTCTCAGGGCCCAGCAGTACTTCTGTTGTCCAGAGAAGTAAAGCAGCAAAGTGGAATAACAGGCACCATGATGGGAGGAAGAGCCTAGATTAATGGTTTGGGATGCTGGATGTATTCCAACCCCTTAGAAGTCCTCTGATGCTAATTTGGGCTGCCCCCAGTCACAGAGAGCTTGCTAGTCAGTGAGCTGACAGTCTGACTAGTTCCTATCCCTGTGTGGGTTGGGGTGGGGAGGGGGGGGGGTGTCTAAAGATAACTACCAACCCTGGCACAAGTGAATGACCTTAAGTCCAATCTTATGAAGACCATAGAGGTCTTTAAAGAGGGAATGGCTTAATCTCTTATAGAAAAACAGGGGAACACAATAAAACCGATGAAGGAAATGAATAAAACTGTTCAAGACCTGAAAATGAAAATAGAAGCCATAAAGAAAACACAAACTGAGGGAATCCTGCAGGTGGAAAACCTAGGGAAGAGAGCAGGGTCTACAGACACAAACATCACCAACAGAAGACAAGGGATAGAAGAGAAAAATATCAGGTGTAGAAGATACTATAGAGGAAATTGATACATCAGTCAAAGAAAATGTTAAGTCTAAAAAAAATTCCCAACACTAAATATGTGGGAAATCTAGGATACTAGGGGAAAAAACCAACTTAGGGATAATAAGAATAAGGTAAAGATGGTGGTAAAGTTCAACCCAAGCTCAAAAGGTTCCAACCCTCCGGCCAAGACAGCGACATCTGAGAATAAGGACAAGCAGTCTAATTAGGTAGAGGCAGCAGGAGTATAAAATAGGCCGTATTGGTGTGGGCATGGTGAGCCATGCTTGTAGTCCCAGAACTCAGTGGGTACAGACAGAAGAGTCAAAGTTTGAGGGCAGCCTGAGCTATATGTGACTCTTAAAGGCTTGCAAAATGGCCTTGTGGATAAGAGTACTTAACCATGCAAGCGTGACAGCTTGAACTCAATCCCTGTGGAACCCACAGTGGAAAGAAAAAAAGTTTCAAAGGTTTCCCTCTGACCTCCTCTTGTATATTATGGCTTGCACACACACACACACACACACACACACACACACACACACACACACACACACTACAATTAGTAGCTATAGCCCTAGCTGGCCTGGAACTTGCTATGTAGGTTAGGCTGACCTCTAATCAGAGATCTGCCTGCCTCTGCCTCCACAAGTGCTGGGACTATAGGCTTGCACCACTGGGCCAGGCTCTGGGTTGCCTTTTTTTTCTTGAGACAGGTTTCTCTGTGTGGCCTTGGCTGTCCTGGACTCGCATTGTAGACCAGGCTGGCCTCAAACTTGGATCTACCTGCCTCTGCCTCCCAAGGGCTGAGATTGAAGGCCTGTGCCACCACTGCCCGGCTGGGTTGCCATTTTTAAAAGCCGTTATTTTAGGGCCAGAGAGTATTTCAACAAGTTACTTGCTGCCAAACCTGGTGGCCTGAGTTTAATCTCTGGAGCCCACATGGTAGAAACACACACATAATTAAAAGTTTTAAATAATATTTAAAATAGAAATTAAAAGATCACATCAAAAAACAAAACAAAACAAGAGGCAGGTGTGGTGGTGGTGGTGGTGGTGGTGGTGGTGGTGGTGGTGGCGCACACCTTTAATCCCAGCAATTGGGGGGCAGGGGCAGGTGGATCGCTGTAAGTTCAAGGTCAACCTGGTCTACAAAGTGAGTCTAGGACAGCCAAGGCTACACAGAGAAACCCTGTCTCAAAGAAGAGGAAGGAGGAGGAGGAGGAGGAGGAGGAGGAGGAGGAGGAGGAGGAGTGGTGGTGGTGAAGAGTCCCAGCTCCAAGGACCAGAAAATATTTTCAACAAAATCATAGAAGAAAACTTCCCAACCTAAAGAAACAGGTGTCTATAAGCATACAAGGATATCCAAAATAAGCAAAACACTAAATCTACAGAATAAAGAAAGAATATTAAAAGCTATAAAGGAAAACAGCCAAGTAATTTACAAAGACAGACCTATCAGAGTTACACTTGACTTCTCAACAGTCTCTAAAAGCTAGAAGGGCCTGAACAGATGCCTTGCAGCCTCTAAGAGACCACAGAGGCCAATCTACACTACTATTCCCAGCAAAACCCTCAATCACCATAGATGGAGAAAACAAGATATTACAAGACAAAACCAAATTTAAACAATATCTATCTACAAATCCAGCCCAACAGAAAATGCTAGGAGGAAAACTTCAACCCAGGGATATTAACTACATCCAAGAAAACACAGAAAGCAATAATTCCACACCAGCAAAAACAAAAGAAAGGAAACACACACTAACATCACCATCAAATGAACAGGAATTAACAAGCATTGCTTATTAATATCTCTCAACATCAATGGACTCAACTCTCCCTACCCCCAAAATACACAGGTTTACAGAATGGATATGAAAACAGGATCCATACTTGTGCTACATACAAGAAGCACACCTAAGTAACAAAGACAGATAGTATCTCAGAGTAAAGGGCTGGAAAAAAAGTTTTCCAAGAAAACAGATCTGAGAAGCAAGTTGGAGTAGCCATTCTAATATCCAAATAAATTAGACTTTCCAAAAAAAAATTAGACTTTCCAACAAAATTAATCAAGAGATGAGGAAGGACACTTCATACTCATCAAAGGAAAAATCCACCAAGATGACATCTCAGTTCTGAACATCTATGCCCCAAATGCGAGGCACCTACATTCATAAAAGAAACATTATTAAAGCTTGAGTTGCACATCTAACGCCACACATTAAAAGTGGGAGACTTTAATAACCCATTCTCACCAATGGACAGGGTATTGAATAGTCAGAAACTAAACAAAGAAATAATGAAACCAACCGATATTATGTATCAGATGGACCTAACAGATATCTACTGAACATTTCACCCAAACACAAAAGAATATACCTTCTTCTCAGACCCTATGGAACTGTCTCCAAAATTGACCATATAGTCAGTCACAAAGCAAACATCAATGGATACAGGAAAGTTGAAATAATGCCTTGTATCTTATTAGACAACCATTGGTTAAAGCTGGTCTTCCACAACAACAGGAACAACAGAAAACCTACAAACTCGTGGAAAATGAACAACTCTACTCAAATGACCACTGGGAAGACATAAAGAAAAATTAAAGACTTCCTAGAATTTAATGAAAATGAAGGCACAACATACCCAGACTTATAGGACGTAATGGAAGCTGTGCTAAGAGGGAAAGTCATAGCACTAAGTGCCTTCATAAAGTAATTGGAGAGATCTCATACAGGTAATTCCACAGCACACCTGAAAGCTCTAGAACAAAACGAAGCAAACACACCCAAGAGGGTAGATAGCAGGAGAGAACCAAACTCAGGAGAAGTCAATGAATTAGAAACAAAGAGAAAATACAAAAATCCAGAAAAACCAGCAGCTGGTTCTTTGAGAAAATCAACAAGATAGATGAACCATGGGCCAATCTAACTAAAAGGGAGAGAGAGAGAGAGAGAGAGAGAGAGAGAGAGAGAGAGAGAGAGAGAGAGAGAGAGAGAGGGAGAATCCAAATTAACAAAATCAGAAATGAAAAGGGAGGAGGCATAACAACAGACACTGAAGAAATTCAAAGAATCATTAGGTCTTATTTCAAAATAATGTGCTCTACAAAATTGGGAAACTTAATGAAATAGTCAATTTGCTAGATAAATACCACTTACTAAAGTTAAATCAAGATCAGGTAAACTATTTAAACAGTCCTATAGCCCCCAAGGAAGTAGAAATAGTTATTAAAATTCTACCAACCAACAACAGTGCAGGGCTAGACAGTGCAGAATTCAACCAACTTTCACAGAAGAGCTAACACCAATACTCCTCAAACTTTTCTACAAAATAGCAACCAAAGGAGCATTGCCAAAGTCATTCTATGAGGACACAGTCACCCTGATACCTAAATCTCACAATGACTCAACAAGGAAAGAGAATTTCAGGCAGTTATGGTGCTGCATGCCAGTAATCCCAGCACTCTGGGAAGCAGAGGCAGGTGGATCTCTGTGAATTCAAGGCCAGCCTGGTCTACAAAGTGAGTCCAGGACAGGCAAGGCTACACAAACTAACCCTGTCTCAAAAAGCATAAAACAAAAAAAACCCAAAAACTAAAAGAGCAAAATAAAATAAACAACAACAACAAGAAAAAAAACAAAAAAATAGAGCAAAGAAAAGAAAGGGAAGTTCATGCAAAAATAGAAATTGAAAGGAAAAAAAACCCCACACCATCACCTCATTAGATGCTGAAAAAGCCTTTGACAAAATCCAACAAATCTTCATATTAAAAGTATTACAGAGAACAGGGATACAAGACACATACCTAAACACAATAAAGGCTCTTTACATCAAACTAAAAGGAGAGAAACTTAAGGCAATTCTACTAAAATCAGAGACAAGATGAAGCTGCTCACTCACTCCATATTTATTTAATATAGTACTTGAAGGCCTGGGGGTGGTGGTAAACATCTTTAACCCCAGCACTTGGGAGGCAGAGGCAGGCAGATTGCTGTGAGTTCAAGGCCAGCCTGGTCTACAAAGTGAGTCCAGGACAGCTAAGGCTACAGAGAGAGACCCTGTCTTAAAATATATATATATATTGAAGTTCTAGATAGAGCAAGAAGACAACTGAAGGAGACCAAGGGGATAAAAATTGAAAAGGAAGAAGTCAAAGTATTGCTATTCATAGACAATATGATAATATACACGTGACTCCAAAAATTCTACCAGGGAACTCCTACAGCTGATAAACACCTTCACCAAACTGGATGAATAGAAAATTAACTAAAAAAAAATCAGTAGCCTTCCTGCATACAAATGACAAACGGGCTGAGAGAGAAATTAGGGAAAGGACACTTTTTACAATAGCCATAAATAATACAAAATAACTTGAGTGTTACTCGAACCAAGCAAGTGAAAGACCTCTATGACAAGAACTTCAAGTCTCTAAAGAAATAAACTGAAGAAAATATCAGAAAATGGAAAGATGCCCCATGCTCGTGGATGTCAGTAGGATTAACAGTAAAAATGGCTGTCTTACCAAACACAATCTACACGTTCAATGCAATCTCCACCCAAATTCCAGCACAATTCTTTACATACCTGGAAAGAGCAATTCTCAACTTCATATGGAAAAGTGAAAAACCTAGGATAGCTAAAAGAATCTGATACAATAAAAGAATTTCTAGAGGTAACACCATCCCTAATTTCAAGTAATAGTAATAAAAACCACGTGGTATTTGGCATAAAGAGAGACAGGTTGCTCAATAGAATCGAATTGAAGACCCAGAAATAAATACATAGACCTACAGACACTTGATTTTTGACAAAGAAGCCAAAACTTTACAATGGGGAAAAAAAAAACCCAAAGTATCTTCAATAAATGGTGCTGGTCTAACTGGATATCTGTACAGAGAAGAATGCAAGTAGACCTATGTTTAGCACCCTGCAAAACACTCAAGTCCAATTGGATGAAGGGCCTCAATATATAGCTGGATACACAAAATCTACCTGAAGAAAAAGTGGGGTATACATTGCCATAAGAGACAACTTCCTGAAGAGGCAACAATTAGATCAACAATTAATAAATGGGAACTCATGAAACTGAAAAGCTTCTGCAAGGCAAAGGACGCTGTGAACAGAACAAAATGGCAACCTACAAATTAGGAAAATATCTTCACCAACTCTACCTCTGGATAATAGCAAAAATATATAAAGAGGGAGGGTGCTGTGATTATGTTGTGAAATGAATAAATGAATGAATAAAGAATAGAAAAATCTGTTCTATTTGGCTGGCATTTGGTCTGTGGGGATTTCCGGGGGACCTCCAGAAATGTTGTGGGGTATCTGCCAGAGACAAGTGCTCAGATGTGAGTTTAGGCCAACAGGAAGCCTTTATCTGGGACCCCAGTGAGGTGCAGAGCCTTTGTCAAGGTGAGCTAGAAAGCACACAAACCATGTCCTGGGTTGACACACTTGACTGAACAAGAACAGTGATCCAGAGGCAGAACTACAGAAGCCAAAGAGCAAGGCCAGTAAGTCCATGTGGAGCGTAACCCCAAACTGCTCACTTTGATGGGTGAGGTCATTCGTCCCAGTCCATCAGAGAGCTGCTTTGCATTAGTCACCAGCAAGGCCCCTTGATAAGCAGTGTTCCCAGCGCCCCTGTCTCCTCAGTCCCCATGGCTAAGATCTCTTCCCCACACCCCACGCAGCCCTTCTCCACTCCTGTTCTCTTGTCCCCTTTCCTCCTTTCATTCAGTGCTAGTGAGAGGCTTCCTCCTTTCTGCCTCATTTGGCTTCTGTGGAGGAAGAATGCTGGAGACCACACGCCATTGCCCCTCACTGAACCGTGTGACATCAAGTCCAGGGCTGTTGTCCTGGGTGTCCATCTCCACCCCTGATTCCATGAGGCAGGGTGAAGGCATTTTATAGATGGTCATTTTTTTATACTTACAACACAGTGTATTATTTCATGTTTTAAATCGAACCCTAAAATAATGCCATCTTGGCTGTGGGGTGGGGGCGCATGCCTTTAATCCCAGCACTTGGAGGCAAAAGCAGGTGGATCTCTGAGTTCAAGACCAGCTTGGTCTATATAGAGTGAGTTCCAGGACACACACACACACACAACCTGTAACCAAAAAAGCCATTTTGTTCCCCCAAAAAGACTCAGGGCACAGGTGTGACTATGGTGGTCCTGCAGTGAGGACAGGTGGTCAAGACCCTCACATGGTGCATGGAGCAGATGTGGGGCTGGGAATCTATGGTCTGCTCCCTTATAATGGGTCTGATGGAAAATACTTCCGTTAGTAGCCCAAATAAATGAGTAAAATACATCACACACTGGGCCTTACACGGACACTTTCTCCAAATAATTTTTATTGATTTTGGAAACTTTACATAATGCACCCTGATCACACTCACTTTCCAGTGCTCCCAGACCCACCCCTCCGCAGATAAGCACCCACCCCCCAAATAAAGAAGGAAAAAACAGAAAAGCTAATACCAAGTCCAATTTGTGTTGTTCTTAACCTCAATGGAGCATGGTCAAACCCTGGGGTGCCAGTCCCTTAAAGAAAACTGGGTCTTTCCCCACCATCAGCACTCATAGTACAATATTTTCCTTTTCATTTCTTTTTTGTTTCCTTTTATTTTATTTATTTTTTGGTTTTTTTTTTTTTTTGAGACAAGGCTTCTCTGTATAGCCTTGGCTGTCTTGAACTCATTTTATAAACCAGGCTGGCCTCGAACTCACAGTGATCGCCTTTCCTCTGCCTCCAGAGTCTAGGACTACAGATGTCCACCACCAAACCTGGCTCATATCACAATTTTTTGTTTTTGTTTTGTGGGGTTCAGATGAAGCCATTGGTAATGTCCTGTTCAGTCCTAGTCACTCCTTGGACTGCTTAGCAATGGGCTCTACATAACTTTCACTATGGGGGCTGCGCATTTCCAACAGGGGCTTGTGTGCAGAAACATCCTGGGCAGGATGCCAAACTCAGATAGTCCTAGTTTCTCTATCATCTTCCACAGGTTCTGCCTTTAACATTTAACATTTGGGTGTAAGATTCTTTTCAAATTATGCTATAAAAGGGGCTGCAGAGATGGCTTAGCAGTTAAGACCACTGACTGCTCTTCCAGAGGTCATGAGTTCAATTCCCAGCAACTACATGGTGGCTCACAACCATCTCTAATGTGATCTGATGCCCTCTTCTGGCCTGCAGATGTACATACAAGCAGAGCTCTGTATACATAATAATAAATAGATCTTTAAAAAATTATGCTATAAAATTAATAAAAATTATAACATGCTAACCAGTCAGGCAACAAAATGTTCCTCCCTTGAAACTACAGCTTACAAAAAGGGAAAAAAGTTTTACTACATATTTGTTTCTGTCTGGTTTGTTTGTTTGTTTGTTTTTTAAGATTTATTTATTATTAGGTATACAATGTTCTGCCTGCATGCACATCTGCAGGTGGCAAGAGGGAATCACATCACATGACCGATGTTTATGAACCACCATGTGGTTGCTGAGAATTGAACTCAGGACCCTTGGAAGAGCAAGTGGCGCTTTTAACCACTGAGCCATCTCTCCAGCCCCTTCTGTCTGTTTTTTTTCCAGGTTAAACAATCACCTCTCTGCTTACTGTTATTTAATTTGTTTGATCACAGTCTTCCATCTATTCTAAGAAAGACCATCTATTCTAAGAAGGAGCTGTCCATCTTCTAATTACAAACAAATTTAAATGCATTCTTGCCAGAAATCCTTCTACAATAGGATGCTTTCAACTTAAATACAAGGGCACATGTAGATTAAGGTATCTTCTTTGTATATATATAAAAAAATATGGAATGCTTCACGAATTTGTGTGTCACCCTAGCGCAGGGGCCATGCTAATCTCTGTATCGTTCCAGTTTTAGTATATGTGCTGCTGTAGCGAGCACCCCTTCTGTCTGTTTTTAAATGTTTGAATTTACAGTGTTCTGTATATCTTGGTTCTGTGTTATTGGTTATTGGGTATGGTTACAAATCTGTAACAACGGTAACAAAATTTTAACTTAAATTCCTAATTTAGGATTAGAGCCATTCTAAACAACAAATGACATAAGCCAACTAAAGAAACAGGTCTCCAAAAATACTTTAAATTAAAATAAGATTTTTGTGTAATTTCTGTCCTATGTTAAAACCCAGACTCGTAAATGATAAATTGGAAACAGGGTCTTTTGAATGAGGCAGTGGAGCTACACCGCTATGTGTTCCTGTTTAAGAATTGTTCTTGCTGGTAGCCAACTTTGTAACACGAAAATGATACAATTAGTATTGATTTTAGAAACACTAAATTGTGAGCAATGCCAACATTTGGTTTTACCTTATGAACATTATGGTTATGTTATATGACTTCACTCTTTAAAAAGGTACTTTATTTTGATATCACAAAACAGGGTTTTGTTTTTTTTTTAAACAAATGTTTTTTTTTGTTTTTTTTTCTGCTGTTGTTGTGTTTTCTGTTTTTTGTTTTGATCTGTTTTGGTTTGGTTTGGTTTATTGAGACAGAGTCTCTCTGTGTTAGCCTTGGCTGTCTTGGACTCACTTTGTAGACCAGGCTGGCCTCAAACTCACAGTGATCTGCCTGACTCTGCCCCCTGAGTGCTGGGATTAAAGCTGTGTGCCACCATACCCAGCTTTAACAAATGTTTTAATAAGGTATTCTATAGTTACTGATTGTATTAATTTTATTTAAAAGCAAACAAGCTCTGTTTTGTCATGGTTTATCAATGATGACTAAATTTATGACCAAAAAAAAATCTAAAACACATATCAGGGGACAAAACAATCTGATCTATATTTTAAAACGACATACAATGGTCTCTTCCAACTAAATTCTGTATAAATAAAAAGAAAACACTCTATCAGTCGGTCAGGATGAAAAATTCCTGAGGCATAAATAAATAAATAAATAAATAAATAAATAAATAAATGAATAAATGATACTAATTCATAAATTCTATTCAACCTCCCAAAGACAGACTTAAAGATATATATGTTTAACCTCCTTCTTTTACTACCAATATTTTAAAAAAATAACAATTTTAAAACTAAAACAATACATAAAATTGTTGTGTTCTCTAGTGATATGCCATGTAAAGTCAAAGCGAGTCCAGGACAGCCAAGGGTAACACAGAGACCCTGTCTCAAAAAACCCACATATGTATGTAATGTCTAAAGATCTAAAAACATGTTTTAAGGTTGGTAAAGATTACTCAAGTCTAAAAGGTCTAAAAATGTATTTTAAATCATATAAAAATTTAACACTAACAATAAAGTTCCGATCAGCTGGTAAAGCACTGACCACTTATTATTTGGTCACAAACTCAAGACCTTCATTTCCCTTTGGTCGTCTTCTATAGATCCGAGCTTCTTGTTGCTGGGTCTCAAAGACGGGAGTCTAGCGCCTCTCTCTTTTACACACCTGGTAACGGCTCTTTCTAAAAGCTAGGTCCACCTGCCACAGACCAAATAAACTCCAGATAAGTATACCTGCTTCTAAAAGTAAAATGTTTTCCTGGTCTTGAGAGTCTTTACCTTCTCTAATTTACTAAAAAAATTGTAATTCTGTCCCTAGTCTATATTTGTCCCAACAGATTTTCACTTGGCGGACAAACTCAATCCAAGGATCACCTGAAGACTACAAGCTGCTAAGCTCTAAACTTTCTGAAAGCTGATGTTAACCGGTCCAGGCGATGTGATGGCTTCCTCTCATTCAGCTATATCATCAGATCAGATGCTTCTGATAAATGCCCCATTGCCCACCCTTTGACCTGCAGTTCAGTCTTACTTGGCCCCTGATTACAACATCCTAATGTCAGCTGGAAGACACTACAGAAGAGACGATGGTGCCCATTATCCCACCTAACAGGCTGGAATGCTATGTATGTCAAAACAAAACAAAACTCTCCAACAAAAAGAACAAATGGGCCCTTAGTCCTGTTTCTCTTGGTGAGATCAACTCTCCTGGACCCACTAGAAAATCTGAAGTTAGGATTTGATTCAGGTGCTACTTCAAAGGGAGGTATGAAGGGACCCAACCCCATGGACCCCAGAGATCCCAGGGATTCCAAACTCCCCAATGACCCCAGGGCTTGACAAAATAGCTCAGAGCAATTCCCCAGGCACCTCCAAAGGTCTGGGAGAGCATCCAACAGACAAACTGTATTGCAAGGTTCCCAACTTGGCAGAGAAACACCTGTGGCCTCAACTATGACCTTTGAGTTACTTTTGGTGGGCTCAGGCTCCTCTTCATCCACAGCCCTGCCAGGGATGGTCTCAGTTTTCACCTCGCTCAACACCATTCCAGTCCGCTGGCTCCCTGCAAACTTAGGCTTCTATGCACAGGAGGGAAGTAGAATTGCGTTAGGATCCAACAGATGAAGAGACCTTAGATTTTAGAGCCAAGTCTATCCAGAGAAGGCCTGTCTCATAAGACAAAAACAAGAGTGTAGGGATGAAGATGGAGCAGAGACTGAGGGAATAAAAAACCAATGACTGGGGCTGGAGAGATGGCTCAGAGGTCAAGAGCACTGTCTGTTCTTCCAAAGGTCCTGAGTTCAATTCTCAACAACCGCATGGTGACTCATGGCCGTCTATAATGAGATCTGGTGCCCCCTTCTGGCATGTGGGCCGAATACTGTATAAATAAAAAATAAATGTTTTTAAAAAAAAAACAAAAGAAAAGAAAAGAAAAAAAAAAAACCCAATGACTGACCCCAACTTGAGACCCATCCCCTGAGAGAGTGCCCACCCCTGTCACTATGAATGATACTCTGCTCTGCTTGCAGACGGGAGCCTTGCATACCTGTCTTCTCAGAGCCTTCATGCAGATGATGGGAACAGATGCGGAGACCCACAGCTGAGCAATGGGCCGAGCGTGGCCAGTGTGGAGGAAGAATTGGGGACAATATGGAGGGAGTTTGAGGGGTCAGGGAACCCACAGGACGACCTACAGAGGGAGCTAGCCTGGCCCACAGAGACTGAACCACTGCCTGAACCATGCACGGGGTGGACCTACGCCCTCTACCCAAGTGAAGCAGATGTGCAGCTTGGTCATCATGTGGGTCCCCTGACAATGGGAGTAGGCGCTGTCTGTGACTCTGCTGCCTGCCTTTGGATCCCTCTTTCCCAGCTGGGCTGCCTTGTCTGGCTTCAGTGGGGGAGGATGTGCTTAGTCCTGCTGTGACTTGGTGCACCGGGGCCATTGGTACCAATGGGATGCTTTCTATTCTGAGAGGACAGGGAGAGGAGGAGAGGAAGGGAGGAAAAGGGTGGGGCAAGGAGAGAGGGAGGGCACGGTGATCCAGAGGCAGAACTACAGAAGCCAAAGAGCAAGGCCAGTAAGTCCATGTGGAGCGTTCCCCAAAACTGCTCACTTGTATGGGTGAGGTCATTCGTCCCAGTCCATCAGAGAGCTGCTTTGCATTAGTCACCAGCAAGGCCCCTTGATAAGCAGTGTTCCCAGCGCCCCTGTCTCCTCAGTCCCCATGGCTAAGGTCTCTTCCCCACACCCCACGCAGCCCTTCTCCACTCCTGTTCTCTTGTCCCCTTTCCTCCTTTCACTCAGCGCTAGTGAGAGGCTTCCTCCTTTCTGCCTCATTTGGCTTCTGTGGAGGAAGAACGCTGGAGATAACACGCCATTGCCCCTCACTGAACCGTGTGACATCAAGTCCAGGGCTGTTGTCCTGGGTGCCCATCTCCACCCCTGATTCCATGAGGCAGGGTGAAGGCATTTTATAGATGGTCATTTTTTTATACTTACAACACAGTGTATTATTTCATGTTTTAAATCGAACCCTAAAATAATGCCATCTTGGCTGTGGGGTGGGGGCACATGCCTTTAATCCCAGCACTTGGAGGCAAAAGCAGGTGGATCTCTGAGTCCAAGACCAGCGTGGTCTATATAGAGTGAGTTCCAGGACACACACACACACATACACACACACACACACACACACACACACACACACCCTGTAACCAAAAAAGCCATTTTGTTCCCCAAAAGACTCAGGACACAAGTGTGTCTATGGTGGTCCTGCAGTGAGGACCGGTGGTCAAGACCCTCACATGGTGCATGGAGCAGATGTGGGGCTGGGACTCTATGTCTGCTCCCTTTTAATGGTTCTGATGGAAAATACTTCCGTTAGTAGCCCAAGTAAATGAGTAAAATACATCACATACTGGGCCTTACACGGACCCTTTCTCCAAATAATTTTATTGATTTTGGAAACTTTACATAATGCACCCTGATCACACTCACTTTCCAGTCCTCCCAGACCCACCTCTCCCCAGATAAGCACCCACCCCCCAAATAAAGGAAAAAAACAGAAAAGCTAATACCAAGTCCAATTTGTGTTGTTCTTAACCTCAATGGAGCATGGTCAAACCCTGGGGTGCCAGTCCCTTAAGGAAAACTGGGTCTAAGCCCCACCATCAGCACTCATAGTACAATATTTTCCTTTTTTCTTTTCATTTCTTTTTTGTTTCCTTTTATTTATTTATTTATTTATTTTTTTGAGACAAGGCTTCTCTGTGTAGCCTTGGCTGTCTTGAACTCATTTTATAAACCAGGCTGGCCTCGAACTCACAGTGATCGACTTTCCTCTGCCTCCAGAGTCTAGGACTACAGATGTCCACCACCAAACCTGGCTATTATCACAATTTTTTGTTTGTTTTTGTGGGGTTTTGTTTGGAGGAGGCTTTGGGGTTTAGTTTGTTTGTTTGGTTTCTTCTTGTTTCTGCTTAGGAGGGAATTTCTTTAAGTACAAAGAGAGATTCATACAAGCTGTCTTAAGGGAAGTTGATGGGAACTGGAGAGATGGCTCAGAGGTGAAGAGCACCAGCTGTTCTCCTAAAGGTCCTGAGTTCAATTCCCAGCAACCACTAGGTGGATCACAACCATTTATATCGGGATTGGGTGCCCTCTTCCAGTGGGCAGGTGTACATGCAGGTGAAACACTGTATACCTAATGAATAAATTTTAAAAAAGGAAAGCTCACGAGGCTGGGCAGTGGTGATGCACACCCTGTAATCCCAACACTTGGGAGGCAGACAGGTGAGACTCTATGAGGTTGAGGCATGTTTGGTCTTACAGAGAAAATTCAAGGAGAGCCATGGTTACATAAAAAAATTAAAAATAAAAATACTCCTCAGTGTTAGGAGGACATGGACTCCAAGTGTCCACCCTTCCTTGTAGACTGAGCATGGGTTACTGCGCAGGCTTCCTTCCGGACGGACCGGCTCCAGTGCTGGGTGGAAGGGACCTGTGCACTCTCTGATGCTGCGTTAGGTGATCTGGTCTCGCAAAGGTCTTGGAGCAGAGGTCACACTGGAAGGGCCGCAGCTCAGTGTGTACTATCCAGTGTCGGTTGAGCTCATCCGAGCGGTAGAATTTCGCAGTGCAACCGGGCTCCCTGCATACATAGGGTTTCTCTCCTGGACCGGATGGAAAGAGACGCTTGTTACACTGCAGGGAAGGTGGGGCGGGATCCTGACAGCATTTGGAGACAACATTAACCAAGATGGAGAGAGAAGAGAGTGAGGTATCAAAGGGAAGAGCTGGAGAGGAAGAAGAGCTGGAGAGAGGAGAGGAACACGATGAAGGAAAGGAAGAAAGAAAGCAGCAAAAGAGGAGGGAAGGAAGGGGTCAACAGGGAGGACAATGACAAAATCAGAGAGGAGGAGGAGGAGGTCCAAGAAGAGATGGTCCCCACAGAGGTAGAGTGAACAGTCTCTGAGCCTCACACATGCCAACAGTCCTGGGCCCTTGGGGCTCAGGTCGGAGGATTTCTTGAAATTGGGTGTCCAAATCCAGAAAGGTCACTAGGATGAGACCTCATCTCTCTGAGGGAGGGGTGACCCAGGAATCTCCTCAAGGGACCAAATTAATCCTTCAGTGATCACATCCTGCGGTACAAGGGACACCGCAGAACACTGTAATCTGCTCTGACACTGGCCTAGGACCTGGGTCATCAGTGAAGCCTCTTCATCCACCTTCAAACTTGCCACCCTCCCCAGGGTCTCCTGGGATCTCAGGGCCCAGCAATTCTCTGAAATTATCTCAAAGCTGTACAAAGGCAGCCTCTTCCTGCCCACCCCGCCAACAGACAGACCTTCACTCACCAGTGTGTGTGCGAAAATGGCCGAGGAGATGGGACGATTTTGAGCAAGCCCGGTCACAGCTCCTGTGAGAGCAGATGTAGCGGTTCCGTTTCTTCTGCAGCTGATGGGTCGGGGTGCTGAGGTTTCCATTCTCATCTGGGGGACTACCCGGAAGCGAAGGAGAGCTTGAAGAGCATTCTGGAGGTTGTCCCTGGGACAAACGGGAATATTGAGAGCGGAATAGTATATCATGAGGGGACATCTGTTGAAACACAGGGGACCTCCTCCTGCGTGCATTATAGGTCTGGCGACCACTGGGGTTTGCCATCTGCACGTCAGCAGTGGTCGGGTCACCATTGCGGTTTGCCATCTGCATCCCACTCAAGGTCGCATCACCATTGGGGGTTGCCATCTGCATGCCAGTGAAGGTCACATCACCATTACGTATTGCCATCTGCCTGCTGCTGAAAGCAGGGTCATTGTTTGGTGTTTCCATCTGAATGCCATGGAAGGTTTGGTCACCATTTAGGGCTGCCATATGTGTAGGATGGAAGGTTGCATCACCATTGGGAGTTGCCATCATCTGCCTGACAGAGAAGGCCTGATCACCATTGGAGGTTGCGGTCATTTTCATGCCACAGAAGGTTGGGTCACCATTGGGGGCTTCCATCATCTGGGTGCCACAGAAGTTCAGGTCACCATTGGGGGTTTCCATCATCTGGGTGTCACTGAAGGCCAGGTTACCATTGGAGGTTTCCATCATCTGGGTGCCACAGAAGGTCGGATCACCATAGTTGGTTGCCATCATCTGCATGCCATGTAAGGTCAGGTAACCGTTGGGGGTTCCCAGGATCTGCGGGCCTCCGAGCCTTGGGTAACCATTGTTGGTTGCCATCATCTGCGGGCTGTGGAAGGTCAGGTAACCGTTGGGGGTTCCCAGGATCTGTGGGCCTCCGAGCCTTGGGTAACCATTGTGGGTTGCCATCATCTGTGGGTCACTGTTGGGGGTTGAGGTCTGGCCTTCATAGAAGCCCATGTTACTATCTAGCAGTGACATTTGACCCCCATAGAGAGTCTGGTTACCATTATGGGATGTCATCTGGTTCCCATAGTAGGTGTTGTCATTACTGTCGGTTGTCATCTGACTTCTATAGTCCACTTGATTACCATTGCAGGGCATTGTGGGACCCTCATGGAAGGTCTGATCAACATTGGGGGTTGTCATTTGGCCACCATAGAGAGTTTGGTTGCCATAGAGGGATGCCATCTGACTCCCATAGAGAGTCTGGTTGAAGTCAGGTGGTATGGTCTGACCGGCAGATATGATCAGGTCCCCATTGGGATTTGTCATCTGGTTTCCATAGAAAGGCTGGCTACCACTGGAGAATGTCATGTGGCCCTCATCATAGGTCTGACCACCACTGAGAGTTTTCATCTTCGCTCTGTAGACAGTCTGGTCACTGTACTTTGTCACCTGATGTCTATAGATAGTCTGGTCACCACCGGCACTTCTCATCTGACTTCCACTGACATTTTGGTCACCGTAGGTTGTCACCTGATGTGTATAGATGGTCTGGTCACCACTGGCACTTCTCATCTGACTCCCACTGACATTCTGGTCACTATGGAGGGTCATCTTCTGATGCCAGTGGTAAGTCTGGTCAACCCTGGAGGCTGACTCACCCCAGGAAGTGTTTGGACTGCCCTCACATGAGGTTTTGTCATCACTGGAGCTCATCTCCTGGCCTTCTAGAGGTGTTGCTAGCTGATTACCAGAGGGGGTGTTTATCTGGATGCCTTCATTGGAGACTGTCACCTTGCTTTCCATGACTGTTGTCTTCTGGCAATCAGTGAGTAAGGCCTTGGTGCTATCATTGACACCTGTCACCGGAGAGCTTGCTGTAGATGTCACCTGATCTGCAGGCATAGCTTCTTGGTTTATAGGAACAGCCTCAGTTGGCTCTGCAAGGGATGTGTAATGGGGTCTCTCAGGATATGTTTTCAACTCATTACTAAAGATGCTGTGTTGGACAGAACATTCAGAGGTCACTGTGGGAAAGCAGGAAGCCATGGCTTTGGGATGACTAGGGATGGCTGTCCTTTACAGGGCCAGGGAGAGTGGCAAAGGCTTGAGGCCAAGCTGGATCTGGCAGCTGGTCCTTATATGGCAGAGATGGGGAAATTCAAGTTCTTTGGATGTTTGGGGATGGAGTAAAGCTCTTTTCTGGAACTAGATTTTGAGTTGTGAGAGCCTAAAAAGAAAAATTAAGAAGTCATTGAATGCTAGCTTAAATCCCAATCCTTTCCTTTCTTTTTTTTTTTTTTTTTTGGTTTTTTTTTTTTGGTTTTTCAATCCCCGGTTTCTCTGTTACACAGAGCCTTGGCTCTCCTGCACCCTCTTTGTAGACCACTCCTGCCTCTGCCTCCCTAGTGCTGGGATTAAAGGCGTGTGCCATCACACCTGACTAAATCCCAATCCTTACACCTCCCCATGCCTGCTGATGGCCCGCTAATCCCTCCCACAATCTCTTCTTACTGACTCACTCACTTCTGGGCCTCCACAGGCATTTCAGTAGAGACCCGACTAAAGGAATAAATCCACTTTTGAGGGACATAACATTTCTACAGTGGCCCCAGGTGTCATGGATAACAGTGTTTTCAAGAGAAAACAGCCACATGGAGAGCTACAAATGCATTGAAAGACTGGAAACCTGACAAAACAACTTGCTTCTTTAGTTACCACTTGGGGACCTATAAGGAAAGGGACTCAGAGATGGTGAAGAAGGAAACAAGATTAGAGCAGAGCTCATAGGAAAGTCAGCGGGAATAAACATTGCATGTTTGAAAAGATCAGCAAAACCCAGAATAGCTAAAACAATCTTATACAATAAAAGATGCTCAGGAGGAATCTCCGTCCCTGATCTCAAGCTGTACTATAGAGCAATGCTAATTAAAACAGCACGGTACTGGCACAGCAACAGGCTGGTTGATCAATGGCATAGAATTGAAGACCCAGATAAGAATCCACACACATATAGTCACCTGATTTTTGACAAAGAAGCCAAATCTATTCAATGGGAAAAGGATAGCATCTTCAACACATGGTGCTGGTCTAACTGGATTTCCACATGTAGAAAAATGCATTTAGACCCATACTTGTTACCATGCACAAAACTCAAGTCCAAGTGGATTAAAGACCTCAACATAAAACCAGAGACACTAAATCAGTTAGAAAAAAAAGTGTGGAAAAGCCTGGAAGACATTGGCACAGGAGACAACTTCCTGAACAGAACACCAACAGCCCAGGCCTTAAGGCTAAATATTTATAAATGGGACCTCATCAGGCTGAGAAGCTTCTGTAAGGCAGGAGACACTGTCAAAAGAACAAAGTGACAACCCACAGACTAGGAAATGATCTTCACCAACCCTGCATCTGACAAAGGTCTAATATCCAAACTTTGTAAAGAATTCAAGAAATTAAACCCCACCAAACCAAATAATCCACTTGAGAAATGGGGCTCAGAATTAAACAGAGAATTCTCAACAGAGGAATATCAAATACCTGAGAAACACTGAAAGAAATGTTCAACGTCCTTAGTCATCAGAGAAATGCAAGTCAAAACAACTCTGAGATTCCATCTTACACCCATCAGAATGGCTAAAATCAAAAATTCAAGTGACACCACATCCTGGCAAGGATGTGGAGAAAGAGGAACACTCCTCCATTGCTGGTGGGAATGCAGACAGTTTGGAAATCTGTCTGGCGCTATCTCAGTAAACTGGGTTTAAGACTTCCTCAAGACCCAGCTATTCCACTCCTTGGAATATACCCAGAAGATGCTCCAACATACAACAGGGACATATGCTCAACCATGTTCATAGCAGCCTTATTCATAATAGCCAGAACATGGAAACAGCCTAAGTGTCCCTCAGTAGAAGAATGGATCAAACAAGCAACTTCCAAAATTTGTGGACAAATGGATTGAACTAGAAGTGATCCTAATGAGTGAGCTAACCCAGAAGCAGAGAGACTCACATGGTATATACTCACTTATAACTGGACACTAGCCCAAGGGGCAGGTCTCATGAAAGTCTGCACCTACCAGGAAAGTGGAACAGAGGGGAGGACATCCTATTGGGACTCTAGGTGAGAAAAATGTAGGAGATAGGAAAATAGATGGGTCCAGAGGGTCCTAGTGGCCTACAAGAAGAGCACTATGATGGGCAGATTTGGGCCAGGGGTTCTAGATCTAAGGCACCAAGCAAGGACAATACATGCAGTCATCATCAAACCCCTACCCAGACCTAGCCAAGGGACAGAACACAGTTAAGTGGGGACTGGGGACTGACTTTCACAGGGACTCTAGTGCCCCATATTTGGCCATGGCCCCTTGATGGGGAGGCCCGATGGCACTCGGAGGAAGGATAGCTGACTACCAAGAAGAGACTTGATACCCTAGCATCATATTCAGGGGGAGGAGGTCCCCCTCAGTCACAGTCATAGGGAAGGGGAATGGGGTGAAAGCGGGAGGGAGGGAGGAATGGGAGGATGCATGGGATGGGATAGCAAATGAGATGTAATATGAGTTATCTTATTTTTCAATAAAAATGTGTTTAAATAAAAAAAGAAAAGATCAGCAAATTTGGTGAACTTATAGATAAATGAAAATGGAGGGAGGATCATGGCAGGATGGCTCAATGGGTAGGTGCTGTAGGCTGAACCTGAGACCCACATGGGGAAAGGACAGAACCTGTTCCTGTAGTTGTCCCGTATCCCTCACACTTGCACTGTGGCACATGCAGGCCACCGGTCACGGCAAGCCCCAACTCCAGAGCCTTGGGGATTTCTTGCGTGTTTGCTTGTTTTGTATCTTCAAGCATAGGGTTTCTCTGTGTACCCTTGCCTGTCCTGGAACTCTCTTTGTAGACCAGGCTAGCCTTGAACTCACAGAGATCCACCTGCCTCTGCCTCCCAGAGTGCTGGGGTCACAGTCATGTGTCACAGTGTCCAGCTGAACTTTCATATTAACATATATTCAAATTACAACAACGGTTTTATTATGACATTTTCACTCATGTTTATGATGGACTCCAATCAAATATTAAAAAACAAGCTGGGCGTTGTGGTGCACGCCTTTAATCCCAGCCCTTGGGAGGCAGAGGCTATGAGTTCGAGGCCAAGCCTGGTCTACAGAGCAAGTCCTGAACAGTCAAGGCTATACAGAGAAACTCTGTCTCTAAAAACAAAAAACAAACAGGCAAAAAATGTTTAAGTTGGGCATGGTGGCACACACCTGTAATCCCATCATTGGGGGGCAGATGCAGGGGAATCTCTCTTACTTCAAAGCCAGCCTGGTCTACAAAGCATGTTCAGGACAGCCAAGATAATACAGAGAAACCCTGGCTAGAAAAAATAAAAACGAACAAAAATTTGTTTTAATTTCCAGAAATGTAAATAAATAAATAACGAGCCAGGTCATGGTGGAGCATACCGTTAATTCCAACACTCAAGATGCAATGGAAGGATTCTCTGAATTTGAGACCAGCCTGGTCTCCAAAGCTAGGTCCAAAACAGACAAGGCCACAGAGATACCCTAACTTCATTAAATAGAAAACAAAACTGAGTAGAAATAGAAAAATAGAGTAAAAAATTAAATAAAAATAGAAAAAAACTAAAAATAAATTTTTTAAACAATAGTGTTTAAAAAGTAAATAGCTGTGGGTTGGGGATTTAGCTCAGTGGTAGAGAGCACGCCCAGCAAGCACAAGGCACTAGGTTCTCTAAAAAAAAAATAAGTAAATAAATAACTAATAAATAAATAAATAGCTGGATGGTGGTGATGCCTACCTTTAGTCCTAGCACTCAGGGGACAGAGGCAGGGAGATCTATGTGAGTTCGAGACCAGCCTGGACTGCAAAGTGTGTTCTAGGGACAGCTGGGGCTACATTGTGAACCTCTCTTGAAAAACCAAAACAACAACAACAACAACAACAACAACAACAATAAAGATGTTGGGGAGAGCAGCTCAGGGTAGAGCACGGCTCACATAGAGGACACACTATGTACACTGTACACTCCAGCACCTCAAACACGGCTGGGAGGCTGCGGGTGGGGACACAGCACATGGGCACAGCCCTTCCCTCCCTGGAAACCTGGATTCAATCTCCAGCACACACAGGAGAGGCCAAGAACCCCAACCATGTCCCTGAAGAGATACATACGAATGGATGAGCTATAGAGAAAGGACTACACAGAAAAACCCTCTCTTGAAGAAAAAAAAAAACCGCCAAAAATCAAATCAAAACAAACACAAACAAAACACCACCATGTATATTCCAAAGCAATAGACCTTTAGGGCGCGGGGCAAGATGGTGCACGCCTTAAATCCCAGCACTAGCGAGGCAGAGGCAGGTAGATTGCTGTGAGTTCAAGGCCAGCCTGGTCTACAAAGTGAGTCCAGGACAGCCAAGGCTACACAGAGAAATCTTGTCTCGAAAAACCAAATAGATAAAGAAATAAAATAGACCCTTAGGGGATGAGAGAGATGGCTCAGCTGTTAGGAGCAGAGCACTTGGTTCTTTCTCTTCCAGAGGACCTGGTCCTAATACTCGTATTTTGCGTGTAGGACGGGGAGGGGGCTCATAAAAAAGTCAAGCTCTGATAGAAGGGCACGGTGCCACATGCCTGTAATCCCAGCGCTCCGGGACACAGAGGCAGGCGAACCACTGTGAATACCAGGCTAGCCTGGTCTCTATAGTGAGTTCCAGGACAGCCAGGGGTACCTCACAAAAACAACAACAAAAGCCAAATATTTTGTTTTACTTTATTCTATATTTTGAGACATGTGACCCGGCTCCAGAGTGCTGCGATTAAAGGCGTGTGGCTACACACCTGGCTTTATTATTTTAAAATTCTTTTATTATTTTGAGACGGGCTCTGGCTGGCCTGAAACTCCCGTATGTCGACCTGGCTGGCCTAGAAAGCGCACATCCGTCTGCCTCTGTCTCAAGTGCTGCGACTTGTATTGTGCGCCCCAAACTCTAATCCTGGCATCTGACTCACTCATCAGCCCTGGCTTTCAACACACCCTTGTAGCCTGCTTGAGGGTCGAACTACGACCACACCTCGGAAAGGCAGCGGTGAGGAGGCATACCAAGGTCTCCTCACGGGTTGCGTTCCTCTGGTGGAAGGCACGCCCTGGCGCTCAGCAAATGGGCCCCTACGTTATAGAACCTCTTCAGATACTTGGGCCTTACTGCACCCCATTAGGCCGACGCTCCCCATCCCTTCCCAAACTTGCTAGCATTAACTTCGAGCCCAGGCTGGTAACCCTCCCCAATGAGATTCGACCCATAGACTCACAGAAGCAGACCCAGAAAGTAGACTCCTGGAGCGTGACCACCAGCTGAGATGATCGAAGTGGACTTCGAGAAACCCACAAGCAGAACAAGCGCTGGCCTTGCATTTTATGGTGCCTTGTTGACCACGCCCATTGGGGAGGAGCCTCCTGCAGCGAATGTCCACCTAGCAAGGGGCTGGGACCACGGGATTATTGGATTTTCTAGCAAGGGGCTGGGACCACGGGATTATTGGATTTTCTAGCAAGGGGCTTTAAGGGTGTGAACACGGAAATACTGGATTATCTATCAAGGCGCCTTAGGTTTTCAACCTGAGGGTCGCGACCTACGTGGGGATTGAATGATCTTTCACCGTTTTCTCATATCAGATATACGACATATCAGATGTTTAAATTACAGTTCATAACATTAGCAAGGATTACAGTTATGAAGTCACAACCAAAATAATCTTATGGTTTGGGATCAGGACAACATGAGAGATTGTATTAAAGGGTTGCCTCATAGTCGGGTGGGTAGCACACAAATATAATCCTAGCGCTGGGGGAGGCAGAAGCAGGTGGACTTTTTCAAATTGAGACCAGCCTGGTCTACAAAGCGAGTCCAGGACAGCCAAGGCTACACAGAGAAACCCTGTTTCGAAAAAACAAAAAGAAATACAATAAAACGCCGGGCGTTTTTTGTGGAGGCCTTTAAACCCAGCACTCGGGAGGCAGAGGCAGATGGATTGCTGTGAGTTCCAGGCCAGGCTAGTCAACAAAGCAAGTCTAGGACAGCCAAGGCTACATAGAGAAACCCTGTCATGAAAAGCAAAAACAAAAAACAAAAACTAACAAACAAACCCCTGGTATTAGGAAGACTGAGAACCACTCCCCTGAGTTCTGTTCCCACAATTTCACTGGGTGCAGCTGTGTGGTGGCCTGTCCCATCAGTCTCTTGTGGGTTTTATCATGGTCATCTGGCCATGTGAAAATTCAGAATGACAGCCCCAAAGAATGACCTATTGAGTCTGCATTTGAAGGAAATGACTGTGCTCTCATGGGTTGAATCTTTCATAAATAGCTGGATTTCTAGCTTTGTATCAGCTACTGAAATATGGACATGCCAACTTGTTGATAGTGGGAAAATATAATCGAAAGTGATTTCTGGTCGGAAACACTGAGAATTCTGTCAGGTCACTTCAGTGATAATGCAGATTCTTGGTTGTTTGTAAATAGATTTGCTTTTGTTTTGTTGTTGGTTGGTTTGTTTGGATGGTTACATGCCCCCCCACCACCTCATCTCCCTCCACCCGGAGAGTTTCTTTTTTGGAGTCCTTACTGCCCTGGAACTTAGCTCCGTAGAAGAGTCTGGCCTCAAACTCAAGAGATTCACCTGCCTGTGTTCCCGGCCCCACCACCACCCCACAATAAAATTATCTAAACCTCAGTTAGTCCTGTCTCTTGTGTAGGTCAAACCCTCTCTTTCCTTACCTGTCTGGTTTGTTCTAGGCAGGGCTGAGGGGCAAATGTTTCCAACTGCTACTATAGACTGTCTGCTTCTCCCTCACTGCGGCCAGGTTGTCCTCAGATATTTAGTTGTCTGTAAGGTTCATAAATATTTAAAAGTATTTTAGCTTCTCTTCCTCCTCTTCCCCCCCCTCCCCTTCATCTACCTCCTCCTCCCCCTCAGCCTGGTTTTTCAAGACAAGGTTTCTTGGGGTAGCCTTGGCTGTCCTGGACTCACGTTCTACACCAGGCTGGCCTAAAACCCCCAGAGATCTGCCTGCCTCTGCCTCCTCGAGCGCTGGGTTTACAGGCGTGTCCCCGCCACCGAGCTCTGCATCTGTTTTAGCTTCTTTCCTATAATGCTTCATATAATCTTCAGGGCTGGAGAGACCGCTGCCGTAGCTAAAAGCACTGGCTACTTGTTATGAGGACCCGGACTGGATCCCAGAGCCCACATAGTGAGTGCTTTATCCCTCCCTAACCCCAATCCCAGGGTACCCAACACCCTCCTTTGCCCTCTCTCATGCACAGACATGGTGGCAAAACACCTATAAATATAAAATTTATATTAATCAAACTCATGCAGTTGATTTCTGATTTTGCAGTAGAGAGTTTAACCCTTTTAGCTTAAAATTATTTATTATAAAGAAGCAACGTATTTCTACCATTTGCTACTTTTGCTGTGTGTCTCTGGCTTCTCTTTCCACATTCCTCTTTCCTTTTGTGTTCACTTGGCTTTTGGTGATGAAAGAGTGTAATCCCATGTATCTATCTGAAACACACACACGCACTATATACTTTCTCTGTTTATTTGTATAAATATTCTCCTTGGGCAATTACACTTGACATTTAGTGTTGTAGCATCTCCAGTGCCACTCCCTATCAGTGTTTGGTTTTGTAGATACTACAAAATTGCACTTTAATGCATTGTGTGTACAAAATCATGGGTTTCTCATCTTTGATGAGCAAGAGACTGATTGCAGGGGTCTTGGTTACAGATCAGAACTTGAAAAACGCTGGCTTGCTCCATCCCCCTCTCCTTCCTCCTCCTTCCTGGGTTTTGGGAGTTACACTCAGTGATGCTCCAGCTTCCTAAGGAGCTAGCCCACCACTGGGTGGCACCCTCAGCCCTCGGGCTGTGCTTAGTTGATAGTGTTTACTATCTAGGATGAGTCAAAGGTTACTGTTTGTAGCTCTTGTGATTGCTTTGTTGGAACTGTTCACAGTGGCAGCTTTGGAGCTCAGATTTTATCCTTGCCCAGGGTGGGTTCCTTTCCTTCAGCCTTTGCAGGTCTATATAAATCTGCTTCCAACTTTGTAGTTTCTTACTTAATTGTATTGTGTAGTGGTCTTTCTTTATTCTGAGTAATTTTGTTTCTATTTTACAAGTCATCAGTCTATTGTAAAGGGGGGGAGGGCATGAGAATTATGTACATGGTGAAATAGTTTTTCCACACATGGTTTCTCTGTGTAGCTTTGGCTGTCCTGAAACTCACTCTGTAGACCAGGCTGGCTTCACAGAGATACCTCTGCCTCCACCTCGCAAGTGCTTGGATTAAAGATGTGTGCCACCATCCAGTGCTGGGCTCTGAAAATAACCTCTATGTGCTGCATTGAACCCTTTCCCCAAGTCCTGTTCTCAGAGCCTCGTCCCCAGCATTTAAGTAGATAACTGTATTGGGAGATGAGTTCTTTACTGAAGTTACCACTTAGTTTTCTAATTTTTCATTTTTGACTGACCCCAGGCACGGCCATCACTCTGGATGCAGAGGCAGACAGATCTCTGTGAGTTCGAGGCCAGCCTGGGCTACAAAAAAAAAAAAATAAATAAAAAAATAAAAAATAAAACAAACAAAAAAACAGCTGGGCGTGGTGGTGCACACCTTTAGTCCCAGCACTCAGGAGACAGAGCCAAGCGGATCACTGTGAATTCAAGGCCAGCCTGGTCTACAAAGAAAGTCCAGGACAGCGAAGAGAAACCCTGTCTCGAAAACCCACCCTGACCACCGCCGCTACCGTCGTCACCACCACCACCACCACCAACAACAACAACAACATTGAGAGACAGAGACAGAGACAGAGACAGAGACAGAGACAGACAGGAGAGAAAATCCAGCCTTGTTAACCCTGCCAATGACTGCTGGGGCCATCTCCTTGACCCGTTAGTTACACTTGTAAACAAGCCACATTCTCTTGAGGCATCTCCTTAATGTGTTTGGTGGCGGCGTCTGAAGAAATGGCAATATAAGCAAGCACCTTTCAGTTTCCGCTTTCTGTGGACAACGGGGAGAGACGAGTTAAGTACCAAACACAAGTCCTCAACTTGAGCAGGAATATCCGAGACGACGTGCTGTCTCGTTGAGTGTTTCTGTTGAACGTGAATGTCACCCCCCTTTCTGAGAGTAGATCTTTCCTATCCGAACCCCTCCCCGGCGGGAGGAGGGACGCTCGCTATTTAGAAAGATAAGATTCAAACAGAAAAGAGTGAGCCAATTGTCCACAGACCTAAGGCTGGCCCTGGAAGTGGGAGTTTGGAAGGAGCGCCACCTCGTGGTCGGATCCGGGAATACAATAAATTTCTCGGTCTGAAAATCTTGGCATACCCTCAACAAAACCTAGTGGAAAATCTACTTGTGGGCACTCTTGGCGTGTGTGTGTGGGGGGGGCATATTAAGCGAAGGAGCCGTCTGGGTTTGATATAATGCCATTAGCAATTACTTTCATGCACACAGGCCCCAGGTCTTGAGTGTATGATGCCTGGAAACGTAGTATGCCAGTTGCTGGTTTCTCTAGATTTTTCTCTAGCTGGTATAGAGAAAGAAATAAGTTGCCCTGATGTCCAGACTGTCAAGGACTGCTTTCCGTCTTCCTTCTCTCACAGAAGCACTGGCACTGCGGGATTTGTTTTCTGATTGGTATCAGCTGGAAAACCAACAGTTGCTCTGTTTTCATGCTAAGGCATGAGCTTTATCTAAAACTACGCACTGGTTCTGGACTCGTGGAGTTTCCTGTAAGAAAAGAGAAAGATTCAGAGAGCAGGAGACGATTTTAAAAAAACAAAAAAGGAGACAGCATTTATAATAGCAGAAGTCTTTGTCTGTGATCTTTGGGAAAAAACGCCCCTAGCTAGGTAGGATGCCTCGGCTACAGGAAAACGTTTTCTGGTCAAATGTTTCCGAAAGTCTCCAGAAGTTCTAGGAAGTTTAGAGGAGCCCGTTTGAGCTGTGAGCTGTGGGCCCAAGGCTCAAGACCTTGAAGTTTTGCTGCAGTGTGGGTGGGCAGGGCTCGGGACCTTTTGCTAGCTCCGAAGGTTTAGAGAGCTCAGTCTCTGAGTTGTGGCACATGAAATGTATGCTTGTCCTCTATTAATGGATCACAAAAAAAGCATTCTGTGCCTGGGAATGTAGGGCAGTTAGGGGCACACTTAACCTCGGAGGTGGAGGGCTTAGGCGTTCAAGGTCATCCCGGAAACATAGCTCAAAGACAGTTTAGGCTACGTGAGACTTTGTCTCAAAAGGAGGAAGGGAAAAAAAAAAGCTTGCTTTCTTTACTTGGAGAAAATAAATTTAAGCAACGTGCACCAAGCTTTGTTGTTAGGTCTCAGGCGAGCAGAGACTATTAGGATGGTTTGAATGAGAAGACGTCTCTAAGGGCACCGGCACTGGAACTCCTGGCCCCCCGATGGTGGTGCTGTTTTGGGGTCTTGTAACCTTACTGGAAGAAGTATGTCGTTTGGGGCCCTGCCTACTTCCGGTTCGCTCTACCTCAGACTTCTGGTTGAAGATACGACCTCCTCTCCGTGTTTCCCTCTCAGGCCACTGTGCCTACGTGCTGCCCTACCGCCCCAGCACGAGGACGCCATAAGACCAAACAAACTCCTCCTTGGCCTTCAAGCTTGGCAGCAAACGCTCTTAATCCCCCACCCCCACCCCTCGCAAGCCATCTCGCTGGCCCCTACCTGAAGTTCTTATTGGCTTCCCGGGAGTACGGGCTACAGTAATTGGAACAATTTTAGAGTAGTCATTCCACTAATAGTTTTCAAAAACTTGTTGGAAGGCCCCTGCTGTTGGAGGTTGCAGTCCTCCCAGTCAGGACAGCCATTCTGAGCTCTGCCTTAGGTGCAGGACTCCCTCTCCCCAGCAGGGCCTCTGGCTCTCTGCCTGACTCCATTTGGAGAGAGTCTTTAGACATAGGTGCCCCCTAACCACATTTGATGTCTGGCCCTTAACACAGCTCCCTGCTTGCTCTCCCCTCCCTGCGCCTATGGGATAATTAGGTGCTGTGTTCCCTTTCATATGATAGGAGCGTGCTGCCAAATACAAAACAAGCCTCCTTAGAGGGCCTGGTTTCGGTCAATTACGTGCACCTATGCTGGGAGCCCCCCACCCGCACTCCTCGTTGTGCTTACGGCCTGCCCCGCCCTGCCCTGCGTCTCATCTTCTGCCCCTCTTGCCTCTGCGGGCTGGTGGCCAACACCCCCTCCCCCCGCCCCCAGGGAAGAGGAGAACCACACAGTTTGATCCTTTGGTTTGTTCCGATCGGAGTGGTGGGGTACAAAGCAGAAGGTTTGAGGACCCAGGAAGGACCTGGCGCTCACCCGGGCTCTCTGTCATAGACATCTTTTAGATATTCCTTTTCCTTTTTCAAGTGTGGTGAGCTTTTGATTGGTTTTGTGTTTCTGTTCATTTGACACAAACTGGGATCATCTGGAAAGAGCGAGTGTCAGCTGAGGAATTGCAGCCATGGGAGCGGCCAGCGGGCAAGTGTGTGGAGCATCTTCTTGATCAACGTGGGAGGGCCTAGCCTACCTTAGGCAGTGCCACCTCCAGGCGGGAGGGCCCCCACTTCCCACAGTGGTCAGTTACGGCTGGGATGTGTGAGCCAAATAAAACCTTTTCCTTCTCAAGTTGTTTCTGGCCAGTGTCTTATCAAAGCTGTAGAAAGTGAATTAGAACACCTTGCACACCTGGGGGCTAAGGCCTGTCCCAGCTGACAGCGGTAGCATCTATCCCGTCCGGTTCATTTTTAGATCCAGTCTACTCTGGAACGCAGCTCAGCCTAAGATATAGTTCAAACAAACCCCAAGGGCTCAGAATACAAACCCGTGGGCTTGGGATCTGGAAGCCAAATTCATCCATGGCTTTAGTCATTTAATGGGTGTCCTGCTTGGCTGTGGGGCAGGAAGACCAAAGATCCACTGGAAACTGCTGCAGTTCTGCTGTGGACCCCACGTCCGGCAGCCATCTGCAAAGTAAAAAAACAAACAAACAAACATATAGACAAATTACATTTAACACCTGAACACAGAAAAATATGGGATTGGGCAGGGGAACCAGGGCAGACACAGAAAGACTCCTGTTCGTGATAATGTCTGGAAAACATTTGCAGATGGAAAGTCAGCGTCAGTGGTGGGTATCATAGGCATGAGAAGCAGGGACAACAGTGCATTATAATTATATGTATATATATATTTTGCAACAGTGTTTCTCAAGCTAGGCGGTGGTGGTACACACCTTTAATTCCCAGCACTCAGGAGGCAGAGGCATGCGGATCTCTGTGAGTTTGAAGCCAATCTGGTCTACAAAGAGAGTCCAACAGCCAGGACAACAAGGGAAACCCTGTCTCAAAAAAAAATAAAAAAACCCCAAAAAACAAAGAAACAAAAAACCCGAAAACCCAACCAACCAACCAACCAACAAACCAAGCAACAACAATGATGATGACAACAAAACAGAAACAGGGGTTCTCCGTGTAGCATTGGCTGTCCTAGACTCACTTTGTAGACCAGGTCTGCGCTCCCACTCACACCCCCCCCTTTTTTTAAGACCGGATTTTGCTCAGTCATCCAGGAGAGCGTCATTCTTTTGAGCTCAAGCAATGTTCCTATCTCAGCTTTCTGGAAGTCTGTACAGAGTTGCTCTCTGCTTTACAGTTTAGCATCCACGTGGGTTGCACATGACCTGGGTATCTCATAGATTTGTTTCTTTGAGGGCAAGTGCCCCCCAAAAACCAGAATAAGGATCACGCCCCTTGCACCCCCAGAGTTACACGTGCTTGTGAGCTTCCTGATGTGTGTGCTAGGGACAGAGCCCGGCCCTGTGGACAGCAGGAAGTAGTCTTAACCTCTGAGCATCTCTCCGGGGCTGTTTTGGTTTTTTTTTTTTTTTTTTTGTACTCTCCTGGAGTCCGGGTGCAGCTTCCTAAAGCACAGACAAGTCTGGGCCCCCAAAGGACACTAGTGACAGGGTAAAGGAAGCCCTGCCTGGAAGTTTCAAATGGCTGTTCTTGTACAGCCATGGCTGTACTGAGTTAAAGTTAGTGTCAGTACCAAACGGCAACATCCCAGAGCAAGTGCCCTAAAGCCTCCATACGTAATTCGCCTTTGCTAGTCAAATAAGAAATGACTGGGTGTCCCTGAGTGGTTAGTGGCATACACCTTTATTCCTAGCACTGGGAGGCAGAGGCAGGGGGGTCTCCTGAGTTCCAGGCCCACCTGGTCTACAGTGCTTGTCCTAGAACAGTTAGTGCTACACAAAGAAATCGTGGGGGAGGAAGAAGAGGAGGAAGTGGAAGAAAGGAAGGAAAGAAGGAAGAAAGGAAGGAAGGAAAAAGAAAGAACTGGGTACCAGCCAGGTGTAGTGGCGTACGCCTTTACTCCCAGCACACGGGAGGCAGAGGCAGGTGGATCTCTGTGAGTTTGAGGCCAGCTTGGTCTACATAGTGAGTTCCAGGACAGCTGAGGCTACATAGTGAGACCCCGTCTTGAAAACAAAGAAAGCACCATCAACAACACCCTTCCCCCTAAAGAGAGAGAGAAGGGGGCGGCGACGGCTGGGTAGAGGACTTCCCTGCACTAGATGAAGTCCTGTGCTCAACCTCTAGCCATGCAAAAAGGGAAAAAGGGTATTACTTTATGCCGCTATGTTTTCTTCCACCTGCCTCTATTGATTTAAAAGAAGAGAAGGCCACCTTTAATCCCAGCACTCAGGAGGCAGAGGCAGGCAGATCTCTGAATTTGAGGCCAGCCTGGTCTACAGAGTGAGTTTCAGGACAGTCAGAGCTACATAGAGAAACTCTGTTTCAAACAAAACAAAACAAAACAAAACAATAGATACATGGGGGGGGGGGGAAGAGTGATAGGGAGAGAGAGATAGCTCAGCAGTCAAGAGTGCTTCCAGCTCTTGCAAGAGAGCCAGGTTCTGTTCCCAGCCCCCACCTGAAACTCCAGCTCCCAGGGACTGTGAGCTCTCTTTGCTGCCTCTAAGATCCCCTGCACACATTCAGAACACACAAACTCATGCAGGCACATGCACAAACATATAAAAATAACTCATCTTTTAAAAAAGATAACAGAGGGAGGGGCGGGAGAGGTGGCACAGCGATTTAAGAGCAAGTGTTGCTTCTGCAGAGGGCCCAGGCAGGTTTGATGTTCAACGCCCATAGGGCAGCTTACAACACCTGTAAGTCCAGTTTCAGGGCAGCTGACACCCTCTTCTTTCTTCGAGGCACGGTTTCTCTGTGTAGCCTTGGCTGTCCTGGACTCACTTTGTAGACCAGGCTGGCCTTGAACTCACAGCGATCCACCTACCTCTGCCTCCCAAGTGCTGAGATTAAAAGTGTGCACCACTACCACCCGGCTCACACCCTCTTCTAAGTCTCCTTGAGCAACAGGCACTTAAACAGTGCACAGACATATGTGCAAACAGAACACCCACGTTACACGAATAGAGTAACGGAACAGAAAGGGTGGCTTCTTAGAGGGCCTGTGGGATAGTAAGACGTATGTGTCTGGTTTTTTCTTGAGTTTCTTTGTCCCTAGATTCAGAAATTCTCCAGACCATAGAATCTATGAGTGATAGGAGTATCAGGGACAAATTTCATTATTTTAAAAAAGCTTCTTAAGCTGGGTGGTGGTGCCTGCATGCCTTTAATCCTGGCACTGGGAGGCTGGGGCAGGCAGATCTCTGTAAGTTTGAGGCCATCCTGGTCTATACAGCAAGTTCCATCCAGGACAGCTAGGGGTATACAGAGAAACCCTGCGTCAAAATGAACAAACAAACAAATAAACAGGCTTCTTTTCATTGAGCTGTTTATGTCTCCTTCCTTCCTTCCTTCCTTCCTTCCTTCCTTCCTTCCTTCCTTCCAGAGAGTGCCCTATATATAGCCCAGGCTGGCCTTGAACTCACTATAATTCTGAAGCTGTCTTTCGATTCCCGAGCCCCCCTGCCTCTGCCTCCCGAGTGCCGGGCCTACAGACCTGCTACTCCTGCCCTTTGTATCATTTATAACCACCCAATAAGCAGAGGAGAAGTGTTTCCCTGAGTTTTATGAGCCATTTAAACACGTTATTAAACCCAAGGAGGGAACTGTGGGGACCCTTGATTAGATTTGGTTGGTGGCAAGTGCAGAGGATGCTCTGAAGTGGGCAGTCTGCCCGGACTGAGCCCTGGTAGTTCATATCAGAACTGGGTTGCAGGGTACCCAGTTAGTGTTCGGAAAACTAGAGAATTGGCTGTTTGAATAAAAAGCCTACACATCGGTGTCTGAGGTATTGTGAGTAAAAACAGAGCCCGTTGGGAACTGTCCTGTGTTGGGGCTTGGATCCCATAAAACTGCCACGTAACAATTTACCCTTCTCACGGGAAGCATACGGAATTAACAGACTGTGACAACGGGCTCTTATTTTTTTTTCCACAATATTTTAACTTTTATCTGTTAAGAGGCTTCCAAGACCAAAGAGAGCAAGTCCAGGAAAGTAATTTATATAAAATTTTATTTGATCTGACACTTGATCTTTAAAATCCAATGGCTTCAAATGAGAAGATGTATAAGGGAAGCCATACAATTTTATTATGGAAAATTGCAAACATATCGGACCTGGAGGGAAGGGAACGCTAAGTCTCCTGACCCTGTCACAGGTTCAACAGCTGGTCAGCATTCTGTTGCTCTGACTTACGTGCTCTCTCCCTACCACCACACTTTACAGTTTTACTAGAGAGTTTTGTTTTGTGGGTTTTTTTGTTTTTGTTTTTGTTGTTTGGTTTTTTTGTTTTTTGAGACAGGGTTTTTCTGTGAAGCCTTGACTGTCCTGGACTCTCTTTGTAGACCAGGCTGGCCTTGAACTCACAGTGATCCTCCTGCCTCTGCCTCCTGAGTGCTGGGATTAAAGGCGTGCACCACCACGCCCAGCTTTTTGTTTTGTTTTTGAGACAGGGTCTCACTGTATACCTCTGGATATCCTGGACCTTGCTATGTAGATCAGGCTGGTCTTGAATTCATAAAGATCCACCTGCCTCTGAACCTGTGATTAAAGGCGCTTTTGCTAGAGCCGGGTGTGGTGGTGCACGCCTTTAATCCCAGCACTTGGAAGGCAGAGGCAGGCGGATCACTGTGAAGTCAAGGCCAGCCTGGTCTGCAAAGGGAGTCCAGGACAGCCAGGGCTGTTACACAGAGAAACTCTGTTTTGAAAAACAACAGCCGGGCGTGGTGGTGCACGCCTTTAATCTCAGCACTCAGGAGGCAGAGGTGGGCGGATCGCTGTGAGTTCGAGGCCAGCCTGGTCTACAAAGTGAGTCCAGGACAGCCCAGGCTAACACAGAGAGACCCTGTCTCGAAAGAGACCCTGTCTCGAAAAACAAAAAAAAAAAAAAGAAAAGAAAAGAAAAAAGAAAAACAACAAAAGTAAAAAAAAAAACCCACCACAAAACAAAAAAACAAATAAAGGTGTGTGCTATCACATCTGGAAAAACTGTGTACCTATTTATGGAGTATGTGATGTCTTATACCTGTGTACTTTTATAATGTTTAAATTATCTTAGACATCCACTTCCTCACATGTTTTTTCATTTCTTTTTCAGACTGATGGGTTCATCTTTGGTTTTGTTTTTTGTTTTTCAAGACAGGGTTTCTCTCGTAGTCCTGGCTGCCCTGGATTTGCTTTGTACACCAGGCAACTCACACAGATCCACCTGGCTCTGCCTCCCAAGTGCCAGGATTAAAGACATGCACCACCACACCTAGCAAGTTCATATTTCTATTGAACACACTAACAATATAGATTTGGTAATGAAAAACAAAACCAAACTCTATACCATCAGCAGATTCCGTGGGCTCTTCCTTTTTGCCTCTGTTTCTCATCTGGGCAGCAGTGGGCTAGGGCACGGCTGTCCGGTTTCATGACTGCAGCCCATGGCACAGGTCCACCAGTGCCCACGCTACCAATGAGGCTTCCAATGTTGACGTTGGCCAGGGCTTTGCAAACAAGCAGGCCAAAGGCTCACCGCTGACACCAGCTGCTCTAATGAGGGCACTGGCCTTGTCCTCTGCGAGGGCCACCCCACCACTGCTTAGGATGAGGGTTCAGTATATGCAGGCAAACAAGGAGATACAGTTGCTGGGAGGGCTTCCCCATGCCAACACAGCTTGAGTGTCCTCAGAAGAACTGAACACTGCGGTGGCGTTTTTCCAGGAAAAGCCATTTGTCATCCCGTTATAGAGGGAAATATATTCAGAACCGTTATTTATTTTTGCAAGTCAGGCAGTGTGATGCACACCTTTAATCCCAGCGCTGGGGAGGCAGAGTAGGTGGGTCTCTGAGAGGCCAACCTGGTTTACAGAGCAAGTTCCAGGACAGTCAGGGCTACACAGAGAAACTCTGTCTTGAAAAAAACTAATAAAGCCAGGCATGTTGGCACACGCCTTTAATCCCAGAACTCGGGAGGCAGAGGCAGGAGGATGGATGTAAGTTCAAGGCTAGCCTGGTCTACAAACAGAGTCCAGGACAGTTAGAGCTGTTACACAGAAAAACCCTATCTTGGAAAAAAGAAAGAAAGACCTAATAAAATAAAATAAAAAAGAAAGAAAGCTTACCTTCAGTCTGAGGATAGGGGCAGTGTAAGCAGCTTTGGCTAGCTCTTGGTAATTGTCTTAACAAGGAAGAAGAAATAGCAGGGGGGGGGCGGGAGGTGTAGCTCAGTTGGTAGAGTGCTCGCCTAGAGTGCATGAAGCTTGGGGTTCTTCGCCAAGCCTTGTGTAACACCTCCTCCATGGTGGTGTCATCCCTTCCTCACAGAGCAAGTGGGAGGCCAGTTTAGTCTACAGAAGACCCTGCCTCAGAGAAGAGAAAGACCCATGTGATCCATCCAAGTCACAGAGATCCACCTGCCTCTACCTCCCAGAGTGCTAGGAGTACAGGCGTGTGCCACCATGGCTGGCCAAAATTAGGCTTTTGATTGGCAGTGCTTACCTGGTTTCCATTGGACCTGAGAGGTAGATTTCCTTTAGCTTACAAGAATCCCTTTTTATTTTTTTTATTTTTTTCCGAGACAGGGTTTCCTTTGTGTAGCCTTGGCTGTTCTGAAGAATGTTTTTAAGGCTGTAAAGGGAGGTAAATTTTAGAGAACTTAGCATCATCATTGTTGGAAATCTGTGGTGGAATACACGTATTAGATGTGTACACATTGTAGGAAAAGGCAGTAGACATAGCAGAGGTTTGGGGAAAAAAAAACTTGGTTCAAAAACATGAATACTCTTTAAGGTGAGCTTAGGAGAGGCAGGAGCCTATCAGAACTTTCTGACATCTGTGGAACAGTAATGTGGGGAGGACAGACATCTCCTGTAGAGCAGAAGGGCAAAGGCTCCCTTGAGCTTGACATTTGCCATCAGTGCACACCATGAAGAGGGGCGTCTTCCCTCCTTTTATAAGATTGGAGGTTTATAATTGTAGCACAATGAGAGACATTCCAAGCCAAAGACAGACCAAAGGAAATTTAAAGTCTTGAGTTTGGAATTATGGTAGAGGATTGTGTAGTGGAATGTCTTACCATCATGAGATTAGAAATTAGCGCTCCATTGGTCAGTGTTAACACTCTGAGTGGTCTCAGGGTGGCAGTAGCTTAGCAACAGGAGGAAGGAAAACATCCTTTTAGACATTTTACCTTCATAACTTGCAGTTACCAACTGAAAACACTTTCTTAGACCTTCTAGCATTCAGAAAACATCTTTTGGTAAGCGTTGAGACATAGGTGAAATTGCTGTGAGCAGTCACTGCCCTTTAGCGAAAAGATGGTCCTAGGGTTGTATCAGAGACCTGTCTTGCACGTCTGGTAACCAGGTAGACTGTATCTAGACCGGACAGTTAAAGTTTGGTCTCCTGCATATGAAGAGGGCTGGGAAGGTATCTGAAGCCTCTCATGATAGAAGTTGTCAATGAGACTGAGTAACCCGGATATGAGGTTAAAATAGACCTGCAGTGTTACCTTGGGCCCGGTGAGGTTGCAGATTCTAGGAGCCACCTGTACTCTGTCAGATCGAAGAACTGAAGGCTGGAAGTGTCCACATCTCTTGTGCTGGCTGAGACTCTAGTGGCTGGGCACAGAGGGCAAGCCCGGGTGCATTTTGACATCCAGAGGTTAATCTGCTGACAGGCAGGGTACAGTATTAGTTAGCTGTGGGACCAGTGTCCCCTTCTGGGTCCAGCAGCTGTGGGACCAGTGTCCTCTTTTTTGCTGTATCTGAAACAGCTCCCTGGCAGAGCTGACTCAGGCTGGGCCCTGTTGGGAGGGGGCATGGCAGACCTCTGATTGCTTGTCTCAGGACAGCACCTAAGGCCTGGAGCATAGTTTCCTGCTGTAGCTGAGCCTGTTGGGAAGGCTTCTCTCAGCCTTTAAAGACCTTAAAAATTATTTTACCAGTTCCTATATGGGGAGAACCAGCCTCAGCTCGTTCGTTAAGACGGCAGAGTCCGCAGTCTATTTTAAGAATATTTACATAGAAAAACTTTGTTCATAGTTTACCTTAATCATCAAAGACTAACACTTCAGGTTTTATTTTTGTTAATTTGGAGTCTTGAAATTCATAAACACACCCACAAAAGAGGGCAGAACCATTTTTGGTATAATTAATGATATCATATTTAGAAAATAAAGTTGAGCGTGTTTTAAGGCAGTGACTTTTAGGCTTTGAGAATAAAGGTAGGGCATAACAATAAGTTTTACCATTTGTAAACAAATGAATGTTAATACACAGAGAGTTATTCCAGAGCAGAGGACAAGGGAGCTTGCAGGTGCCCTGAGGGAGAAATAGCATTCATCTTGTTAATTGAATAAGTAACATTTTGAACCAGGGCACAATAAAACGAGCCTTGTTGGTTTCTTTATCTAAAAGGAGATAAACAGAGAGTTAATTATGATTAAGAAGTTTTATAAATGTTATTTTATGTCATATAGTCTAAACATCACACCCATTAAACAAATTATATATCCTTGTTAAAAGTGTGATCGAAAACTATTTTTTTTTTTTTTGAGAGCAGAAATAGAAATCAGAGATGGGTTTTGTGTTTAAGTGTTGGCAAGTACAGTCTTAGAGAAATGAGGCCAGGGTTTTTCTAGAATCTGGGCAGCTCTTAGGCTAGGATTCAGCAAGCAAGCACAGCTGCCAGTTGCTGGTCAGGGGGCCTGGGGCCAATCACTGTGTGGAGGCTGACTCCACCCCTAGTTTTCCCTGGCCACCTGTGGGCAGGTGGGGCTTAGGGAGCAGGGATGGCCAGCATTGTGCAGACCTGCTGTGGGGAAGGGGGCTGGGCCAGGGGAAGCTGAGGAAGGGAGCTGTCTGCTGGAAGAATTTTTTAAAGGAGGAATTTCAGGTTAAATTGAAGGCAGTTTTCAAGCACCCCAGAAACAGTGCAGGGAAACCAGCCACCTTGGAGCAGGACAGATGCACAAGCAGGCCACCAAGTGCTCCCCCAACCCCCATAACCCCTACACCTCTATACCCCACCCACCTACACCCACATCCCCAACCCTCTTCAAATCACCCAGCACAGAGAGGGCAACCTGGCTGCCCTGAGGAAACCCCGTGAGGCTCAACCTTTGGTTCCACCTGACTCTAATAACCCTGGATGCAGCAGCACAGCAGGGTCTTTTTTCCCTGCCTAGGCACAGCTCCCAGACCATGACCCTCGGCAGGCAGTAGGGATAGGAAGTTCAGTGTCCCAGTCAGTGCTCTAGGGGCTTCCGTGTAGGTTGCAGAGCTCCCAAGGGCCAGAGGCAAATCCAGACCAAGAGAGCATCTGTTTACCTCAGTGGCAGTGTGGAAAAGCTGTCTGTTGCAGAGCAGCTGAAGGGAGGCAGGCTTCCTCCCAGGCGGCTTGGGCCAAGTGAGCCTAGCTTAGTCTGACTCCCAAGCAGTGCCAGTGGCAAGTGGGAGAGCAGTGACAGTACTTAGAGAAAGGAATTTGCTGCTTATGGCGAAGGGGATGGGAATCCACACTGAACACAATGGAATGGTTCTTTGGGTTCCTTATCTCAGGTTTTCAGCACCAATTTTAATGATTAAAAAATAAGATGCCAGCAACAGCCCTGATATGGAGAGGTTTCATTACATGAGCATTGGGAGAGTAGGAAGGGGAGGGAGGGGCCTGAGAGAAAGAGGGGGGTAGAGAGAGAAACAGGAGTAAAGGAGGAAGAGAGCAAGAGAAAAGAGAGATGGAGAGGGAAGAGGAAGGGAGAGGGAGAGGGGTCTACCGAGCTCTATTGAGCTAGACACCCCAAATAAGCAAAGCGTGGGTCTTTTATACTCTTAGAGAAGCAGAACTCTGTACAAACATGATTGGTTCGTTGACCTTTAAAATGATGTTATATATTGGGGTGGGAGGCCAAACTTCATCTGCTGGCCATTAGTTCTAACTCATTTCAAAGATTCTCAAAAAACAAAACACAAAAACAAAAACAAAAACTGATAAACTAGCTCTGTCCTTGGAGCCAGGCTGGGAGTCTCCTGCCTAGACCAAACTGGCAACAAGCTCAGAGCAGCCTAACCTCCTAATGATGTGCTCTAAACTGCAACAAGCTCAGAAGCTGCAACATGGTGAGTGCAGGGTCACTACCCTCAACAGGAAGAAATAGGTGGCTGACCAGTGGGAGCTATTGTGATGGGTATTTCCAGAAGCTTGGTGGTAAGAGGTGACCAGATGAAGCCATTGGTAATGTCCTGTTCAGTCCTAGTCACTCCTTGGACTGCTTAGCAATGGGCTCTACATAACTTTCACTATGGGGGCTGTGCATTTCCAACAGGGGCTTGTGTGCAGAAACATCCTGGGCAGGATGTCAAACTCAGATAGTCCTAGTTTCTCGATCATCTTCCACAGGTTCTGCCTTTAACATTTAACATTTGGGTGTAAGATCCTTTTCAAATTATGCTATAAAAGGGGCTGCAGAGATGGCTTAGCAGTTAAGACCACTGACTACTCTTCCAGAGGTCATGAGGTTTTTTTTTTCTGCTGTTGTTGTTGTGTTTTCTGTTTTTTTTTTTTTTTTTTTGGTTTGTTTTGTTTTGGTTTATTGAGACAGGGTCTCTCTGTGTTAGCCTTGGCTGTCTTGGACTCACTTTGTAGACCAGATTGGGCTTGAACTCACAGTGATCTGCCTGACTCTGCCCCCTGAGTGCTGGGATTAAAGCTGTGTGCCACCATACCCAGCTTTAACAAATGTTTTAATAAGGTATTCTATAGTTACTGATTGTATTAATTTTATTTAAAAGCAAACAAGCTCTGTTTTGTCATGGTTTATCAATGATGACTAAATTTATGACCAAAAAAAAAAAAAAAATCTAAAACACATATCAGGGGACAAAACAATCTGATCTATATTTTAAAACAACATACAATGGTCTCTTCCAACTAAATTCTGTATATATAAAAAGAAAACACTCTATCAGTTGGTCAGGATGAAAAATTCCTGAGGCATAAATAAATAAATAAATAAATGATACTAATTCATAAATTCTATTCAACCTCCCAAAGACAGACTTAAAGATATATATGTTTAACCTCCTTCTTTTACTACCAATATTTTAAAAAAATAACAATTTTAAAATTAAAACAATACATAAAATTGTTGTGTTCTCTAGTGATATGCCCTGTAAAGTCAAAGCGAGTCCAGGACAGCCAAGGGTAACACAGAGACCCTGTCTCAAAAAACCCACATATGTATGTAACGTCTAAAGATCTAAAAAAATGTTTTAAGGTTGGTAAAGATTACTCAAGTCTAAAAGGTCTAAAAATGTATTTTAAATCATATAAAAATTTAACACTAACAATAAAGTTCCAATCAGCTGGTAAAGCACTGACCACTTATTATTTGGTCACAAACTCAAGACCTTCATTTCCCTTTGGTTGTCTTCTATAGATCAGAGCTTCTTGTTGCTGGGTCTCAAAGACGGGAGTCTAGTGCCGCTCTCTTTTACACACCTGGTAACGGCTCTTTCTAAAAGCTAGGTCCACCTGCCACAGACCAAATAAACTCCAGATAAGTACACCTGCTTCTAAAAGTAAAATGTTTTCCTGGTCTTGAGAGTCTTTAACTTCTCTAATTTACTAAAAAAATTGTAATTCTGTCCCTAGTCTATATTTGTCCCAACAGATTTTCACTTGGCGGACAAACTCAATCCAAGGATCACCTGAAGACTACAAGCTGCTAAGCTCTAAACTTTCTGAAAGCTGATGTTAACCGGTCCAGGCCATGTGATTGCTTCCTCTCATTCAGCTATATCATCAGATCAGATGCTTCTGATAAATGCCCCATTGCCCACCCTTTGACCTGCAGTTCAGTCTTACTTGGCCCCTGATTACAACATCCTAATGTCAGCTGGAAGATACTACAGAAGAGACTATGGTGCCCATTATCCCACCTAACAGGCTGGAATGCTATGTATGTCAAAACAAAACAAAACTCTCCAACAAAAAGAACAAATGGGCCCTTAGTCCTGTTTCTCTTGGTGAGATCAACTCTCCTGGACCCACTAGAAAAATCTGAAGTTAGGATTTGATTCAGGTGCTACTTCAAAGGGAGGTATGAAGGGACCCAACCCCATGGACCCCAGAGATCCCAGGGACTCCAAACTCCCCAATGACCCCAGGGCTTGACAAAATAGCTCAGAGCAATTCCCCAGGCACCTCCAAAGGTCTGGGAGAGCATCCAACAGACAAACTGTATTGCAAGGTTCCCAACTCGGCAGAGAAACACTTGTGGCCTCAACTATGACCTTTGAGTTACTTTTGGTGGGCTCAGGCTCCTCTTCATCCACAGCCCTGCCTGGGATGGTCTCAGTTTTCACCTCGCTCAACACCATTCCAGTCCGCTGGCTCCCTGCAAACTTAGGCTTCTATGCACAGGAGGGAAGTAGAATTGCGTTAGGATCCAACAGATGAAGAGACCTTAGATTTTAGAGCCAAGGCTATCCAGAGAAGGCCTGTCTCATAAGACAAAAACAAGAGTGTAGGGATGAAGATGGAGCAGAGACTGAGGGAATAAAAAACCAATGACTGGGGCTGGAGAGATGGCTCAGAGGTTAAGAGCACTGTCTGTTCTTCCAAAGGTCCTGAGTTCAATTCTCAGCAACCGCATGGTGACTCATGGCCGTCTATAATGAGATCTGGTGCCCCCTTCTGGCATGTGGGCAGAATACTGTATAAATAAAAAATAAATGTTAAAAAAAAAAAAAAAAAAGAAAAGAAAAAAAAACCCAATGACTGACCCCAACTTGAGACCCATCCCCTGAGAGAGTGCCCACCCCTGTCACTATGAATGATACTCTGCTCTGCTTGCAGACGGGAGCCTTGCATACGTGTCCTCTCAGAGCCTTCATCCAGTAGATGATGGGAACAGATGCGGAGACCCACAGCTGAGCAATGGGCGGAGCGTGGCCAGTGTGGAGGAAGAATTGGGGACAATATGGAGGGAGTTTGAGGGGTCAGGGAACCCACAGGACGACCTACAGAGGGAGCTAGCCTGGCCCACAGAGACTGAACCACCGCCTGAACCATGCACGGGGTGGACCTACGCCCTCTACCCAAGTGAAGCAGATGTGCAGCTTGGTCATCATGTGGGTCCCCTGACAATGGGAGTAGGCGCTGTCTGTGACTCTGCTGCCTGCCTTTGGATTCCTCCTCCCCAGCTGGGCTGCCTTGTCTGGCCTCAGTGGGGGAGGATGTGCTTGGTCCTGCTGTGACTTGGTGCGCCAGGGAGCATTGGTACCAATGGGATGCTTTCTATTCTGAGAGGACAGGGAGAGGAGGAGAGGAAGGGAGGAAAAGGGTGGGGCAAGGAGAGAGGGAGGGCACGGTGATCCAGAGGCAGAACTACAGAAGCCAAAGAGCAAGGCCGGTAAGTCCATGTGGAGTGTTCCCCAAAACTGCTCACTTGGATGGGTGAGGTCATTCGTCCCAGTCCATCAGAGAGCTGCTTTGCATTAGTCACCAGCAAGGCCCCTTGATAAGCAGTGTTCCCAGCGCCCCTGTCTCCTCAGTCCCCATGGCTAAGGTCTCTTCCCCACACCCCACGCAGCCCTTCTCCACTCCTGTTCTCTTGTCCCCTTTCCTCCTTTCACTCAGCGCTAGTGAGAGGCTTCCTCCTTTCTGCCTCATTTGGCTTCTGTGGAGGAAGAACGCTGGAGATCACACGCCATTGCCCCTCACTGAACCGTGTGACATCAAGTCCAGGGCTGTTGTCCTGGGTGCCCACCTCCACCCCTGATTCCATGAGGCAGGGTGAAGGCATTTTATAGATGGTCACTTTTTTATACTTACAACACAGTGTATTATTTCATGTTTTAAATCGAACTCTAAAATGATGCCATCTTGGCTGTGGGGTGGGGGAACATGCCTTTAATCCCAGCACTTGGAGGCAAAAGCAGGTGGATCTCTGAGTCCAAGACCAGCGTGGTCTATATAGAGTGAGTTCCAGGACACACACACACACACACACACACACACACACACACACACAACCTGTAACCAAAAAAGCCATTTTGTTCCCCAAAAGACTCAGGACACAGGTGTGACTATGGTGGTCCTGCAGTGAGGACAGGTGGTCAAGACCCTCACATGGTGCATGGAGCAGATGTGGGGCTGGGAATCTATGTCTGCTCCCTTTTAATGGTTCTGATGGAAAATACTTCCGTTAGTAGCCCAAGTAAATGAGTAAAATACATCACACACTGGGCCTTACACGGACCCTTTCTCCAAATAATTTTATTGATTTTGGAAACTTTACATAATGCACCCTGATCACACTCACTTTCCAGTGCTCCCAGACCCACCCCTCCCCAGATAAGCACCTACCCCCCAAATAAAGAAGGAAAAAAACAGAAAAGCTAATACCAAGTCTAATTTGTGTTGTTCTTAACCTCAATGGAGCATGGTCAAACCCTGGGGTGCCAGTCCCTTAAGGAAAACTGGGTCTAAGCCCCACCATCAGCACTCATAGTACAATATTTTCCTTTTTTCTTTTCATTTCTTTTTTGTTTCCTTTTATTTTATTTATTTATTGAGTTTTTTTTTTTTTTTTTTGAGACAAGGCTTCTCTGTATAGTCTTGGCTGTCTCGAACTCATTTTATAAACCAGGCTGGCCTCTAACTCACAGTGATCGCCTTTCCTTTGCCTCGAGAGTCTAGGACTACAGATGTCCACCACCAAACCTGGCTATTATCACAATTTTTTGTTTGTTTTTGTGGGGTTTTGTTTGGGGGAGGCGTTGGGGTTTTTTTTGTTTGGTTGGTTTTTTCTTGTTTCTGCTTAGGAGGGAATTTCTTTAAGTACAAAGAGAGATTCATACAAGCTGTCTTAAGGGAAGTTGATGGGAACTGGAGAGATGGCTCAGAGGTGAAGAGCACCAGCTGTTCTCCTAAAGGTCCTGAGTTCAATTCCCAGCAACCACTAGGTGGATCACAACCATTTATATCGGGATTGGGTGCCCTCTTCCAGTGGGCAGGTGTACATGCAGGTGAAACACTGTATACCTAATGAATAAATTTTAAAAAAGGAAAGCTCACGAGGCTGGGCAGTGGTGATGCACACCCTGTAATCCCAACACTTGGGAGGCAGACAGGTGAGACTCTATGAGGTTGAGGCATGTTTGGTCTTACAGAGAAAATTCAAGGAGAGCCATGGTTACATAAAAAAATTAAAAATAAAAATACTCCTCAGTGTTAGGAGGACATGGACTCCAAGTGTCCACCCTTCCTTGTAGACTGAGCATGGGTTACTGCGCAGGCTTCCTTCCGGACGGACCGGCTCCAGTGCTGGGTGGAAGGGACCTGTGCACTCTCTGATGCTGCGTTAGGTGATCTGGTCTCGCAAAGGTCTTGGAGCAGAGGTCACACTGGAAGGGCCGCAGCTCAGTGTGTACTATCCAGTGTCGGTTGAGCTCATCCGAGCGGTAGAATTTCGCAGTGCAACCGGGCTCCCTGCATACATAGGGTTTCTCTCCTGGACCGGATGGAAAGAGACGCTTGTTACACTGCAGGGAAGGTGGGGCAGGATCCTGACAGCATTTGGAGACAACATTAACCAAGATGGAGAGAGAAGAGAGTGAGGTATCAAAGGGAAGAGCTGGAGAGAAAGAAGAGCTGGAGAGAGGAGAGGAACACGATGAAGGAAAGGAAGAAAGAAAGCAGCAAAAGAGGAGGGAAGGAAGGGGTCAACAGGGAGGACAATGACAAAATCAGAGAGGAGGAGGAGGAGGTCCAAGAAGAGATGGTCCCCACAGAGGTAGAGTGAACAGTCTCTGAGCCTCACACATGCCAACAGTCCTGGGCCCTTGGGGCTCAGGTCGGAGGATTTCTTGAAATTGGGTGTCCAAATCCAGAAAGGTCACTAGGATGAGACCTCATCTCTCTGAGGGAGGGGTGACCCAGGAATCTCCTCAAGGGACCAAATTAATCCTTCAGTGATCACATCCTGCGGTACAAGGGACACCGCAGAACACTGTAATCTGCTCTGACACTGGCCTAGGACCTGGGTCATCAGTGAAGCCTCTTCATCCACCTTCAAACTTGCCACCCTCCCCAGGGTCTCCTGGGGTCTCAGGGCCCAGCAATTCTCTGAAATTATCTCAAAGCTGTACAAAGGCAGGCCCGCAGCCTCTTCCTGCCCACCCCGCCAACAGACAGACCTTCACTCACCAGTGTGTGTGCGAAAATGGCCGAGGAGATGGGACGATTTTGAGCAAGCCCGGTCACAGCTCCTGTGAGAGCAGATGTAGCGGTTCCGTTTCTTCTGCAGCTGATGGGTCGGGGTGCTGAGGTTTCCATTCTCATCTGGGGGACTACCCGGAAGCGAAGGAGAGCTTGAAGAGCATTCTGGAGGTTGTCCCTGGGACAAACGGGAATATTGAGAGCGGAATAGTATATCATGAGGGGACATCTGTTGAAACACAGGGGACCTCCTCCTGCGTGCATTATAGGTCTGGCGCCCACTGGGGTTTGCCATCTGCACGTCAGCAGTGGTCGGGTCACCATTGCGGTTTGCCATCTGCATCCCACTCAAGGTCGCATCACCATTGGGGGTTGCCATCTGCATGCCAGTGAAGGTCACATCACCATTACGTATTGCCATCTGCCTGCTGCTGAAAGCAGGGTCATTGTTTGGTGTTTCCATCTGAATGCCATGGAAGGTTTGGTCACCATTTAGGGCTGCCATATGTGTAGGATGGAAGGTTGCATCACCATTGGGAGTTGCCATCATCTGCCTGACAGAGAAGGCCTGATCACCATTGGAGGTTGCGGTCATTTTCATGCCACAGAAGGTTGGGTCACCATTGGGGGCTTCCATCATCTGGGTGCCACAGAAGTTCAGGTCACCATTGGGGGTTTCCATCATCTGGGTGTCACTGAAGGCCAGGTTACCATTGGAGGTTTCCATCATCTGGGTGCCACAGAAGGTCGGATCACCATAGTTGGTTGCCATCATCTGCATGCCATGTAAGGTCAGGTAACCGTTGGGGGTTCCCAGGATCTGCGGGCCTCCGAGCCTTGGGTAACCATTGTTGGTTGCCATCATCTGCGGGCTGTGGAAGGTCAGGTAACCGTTGGGGGTTCCCAGGATCTGTGGGCCTCCGAGCCTTGGGTAACCATTGTGGGTTGCCATCATCTGTGGGTCACTGTTGGGGGTTGAGGTCTGGCCTTCATAGAAGCCCATGTTACTATCTAGCAGTGACATTTGACCCCCATAGAGAGTCTGGTTACCATTATGGGATGTCATCTGGTTCCCATAGTAGGTGTTGTCATTACTGTCGGTTGTCATCTGACTTCTATAGTCCACTTGATTACCATTGCAGGGCATTGTGGGACCCTCATGGAAGGTCTGATCAACATTGGGGGTTGTCATTTGGCCACCATAGAGAGTTTGGTTGCCATAGAGGGATGCCATCTGACTCCCATAGAGAGTCTGGTTGAAGTCAGGTGATATGGTCTGACCGGCAGATATGATCAGGTCCCCATTGGGATTTGTCATCTGGTTTCCATAGAAAGGCTGGCTACCACTGGAGAATGTCATGTGGCCCTCATCATAGGTCTGACCACCACTGAGAGTTTTCATCTTCGCTCTGTAGACAGTCTGGTCACTGTACTTTGTCACCTGATGTCTATAGATAGTCTGGTCACCACCGGCACTTCTCATCTGACTTCCACTGACATTTTGGTCACCGTAGGTTGTCACCTGATGTGTATAGATGGTCTGGTCACCACTGGCACTTCTCATCTGACTCCCACTGACATTCTGGTCACTATGGAGGGTCATCTTCTGATGCCAGTGGTAAGTCTGGTCAACCCTGGAGGCTGACTCACCCCAGGAAGTGTTTGGACTGCCCTCACATGAGGTTTTGTCATCACTGGAGCTCATCTCCTGGCCTTCTAGAGGTGTTGCTAGCTGATTACCAGAGGGGGTGTTTATCTGGATGCCTTCATTGGAGACTGTCACCTTGCTTTCCATGACTGTTGTCTTCTGGCAATCAGTGAGTAAGGCCTTGGTGCTATCATTGACACCTGTCACCGGAGAGCTTGCTGTAGATGTCACCTGATCTGCAGGCATAGCTTCTTGGTTTATAGGAACAGCCTCAGTTGGCTCTGCAAGGGATGTGTAATGGGGTCTCTCAGGATATGTTTTCAACTCATTACTAAAGATGCTGTGTTGGACAGAACATTCAGAGGTCACTGTGGGAAAGCAGGAAGCCATGGCTTTGGGATGACTAGGGATGGCTGTCCTTTACAGGGCCAGGGAGAGTGGCAAAGGCTTGAGGCCAAGCTGGATCTGGCAGCTGGTCCTTATATGGCAGAGATGGGGAAATTCAAGTTCTTTGGATGTTTGGGGATGGAGTAAAGCTCTTTTCTGGAACTAGATTTTGAGTTGTGAGAGCCTAAAAAGAAAAATTAAGAAGTCATTGAATGCTAGCTTAAATCCCAATCCTTTCCTTTCTTTCTTTTTTTTTTTATTTTTTATTTATTTATTTATTTTTTTTTTTGGTTTTTCAATCCCCGGTTTCTCTGTTACACAGAGCCTTGGCTCTCCTGCACCCTCTTTGTAGACCACTCCTGCCTCTGCCTCCCTAGTGCTGGGATTAAAGGCGTGTGCCATCACACCTGACTAAATCCCAATCCTTACACCTCCCCATGCCTGCTGATGGCCCGCTAATCCCTCCCACAATCTCTTCTTACTGACTCACTCACTTCTGGGCCTCCACAGGCATTTCAGTAGAGACCCGACTAAAGGAATAAATCCACTTTTGAGGGACATAACATTTCTACAGTGGCCCCAGGTGTCATGGATAACAGTGTTTTCAAGAGAAAACAGCCACATGGAGAGCTACAAATGCATTGAAAGACTGGAAACCTGACAAAACAACTTGCTTCTTTAGTTACCACTTGGGGACCTATAAGGAAAGGGACTCAGAGATGGTGAAGAAGGAAACAAGATTAGAGCAGAGCTCATAGGAAAGTCAGCGGGAATAAACAGTGCATGTTTGAAAAGATCAGCAAAACCCAGAATAGCTAAAACAATCTTATACAATAAAAGATGCTCAGGAGGAATCTCCGTCCCTGATCTCAAGCTGTACTATAGAGCAATGCTAATTAAAACAGCACGGTACTGGCACAGCAACAGGCTGGTTGATCAATGGCATAGAATTGAAGACCCAGATAAGAATCCACACACATATAGTCACCTGATTTTTGACAAAGAAGCCAAATCTATTCAATGGGAAAAGGATAGCATCTTCAACACATGGTGCTGGTCTAACTGGATTTCCACATGTAGAAAAATGCATTTAGACCCATACTTGTTACCATGCACAAAACTCAAGTCCAAGTGGATTAAAGACCTCAACATAAAACCAGAGACACTAAATCAGTTAGAAAAAAAAGTGTGGAAAAGCCTGGAAGACATTGGCACAGGAGACAACTTCCTGAACAGAACACCAACAGCCCAGGCCTTAAGGCTAAATATTTATAAATGGGACCTCATCAGGCTGAGAAGCTTCTGTAAGGCAGGAGACACTGTCAAAAGAACAAAGTGACAACCCACAGACTAGGAAATGATCTTCACCAACCCTGCATCTGACAAAGGTCTAATATCCAAACTTTGTAAAGAATTCAAGAAATTAAACCCCACCAAACCAAATAATCCACTTGAGAAATGGGGCTCAGAATTAAACAGAGAATTCTCAACAGAGGAATATCAAATACCTGAGAAACACTGAAAGAAATGTTCAACGTCCTTAGTCATCAGAGAAATGCAAGTCAAAACAACTCTGAGATTCCATCTTACACCCATCAGAATGGCTAAAATCAAAAATTCAAGTGACACCACATCCTGGCAAGGATTTGGAGAAAGAGGAACACTCCTCCATTGCTGGTGGGAATGCAGACAGTTTGGAAATCTGTCTGGCGCTATCTCAGTAAACTGGGTTTAAGACTTCCTCAAGACCCAGCTATTCCACTCCTTGGAATATACCCAGAAGATGCTCCAGCATACAACAGGGACATATGCTCAACCATGTTCATAGCAGCCTTATTCATAATAGCCAGAACATGGAAACAGCCTAAGTGTCCCTCAGTAGAAGAATGGATAAAACAAGCAACTTCCAAAATTTGTGGACAAATGGATTGAACTAGAAGTGATCCTAATGAGTGAGCTAACCCAGAAGCAGAGAGACTCACATGGTATATACTCACTTATAACTGGACACTAGCCCAAGGGGCAGGTCTCATGAAAGTCTGCACCTACCAGGAAAGTGGGACAGAGGGGAGGACATCCTATTGGGACTCTAGGTGAGAAAAATGTAGGAGATAGGGAAATAGATGGGTCCAGAGGGTCCTAGTGGCCTACAAGAAGAGCACTATGATGGGCAGATTTGGGCCAGGGGTTCTAGATCTAAGGCACCAAGCAAGGACAATACATGCAGTCATCATCAAACCCCTACCCAGACCTAGCCAAGGGACAGAACACAGTTAAGTGGGGACTGGGGACTGACTTTCACAGGGACTCTAGTGCCCCATATTTGGCCATGGCCCCTTGATGGGGAGGCCCGATGGCACTCGGAGGAAGGATAGCTGACTACCAAGAAGAGACTTGATACCCTAGCATCATATTCAGGGGGAGGAGGTCCCCCTCAGTCACAGTCATAGGGAAGGGGAATGGGGTGAAAGCGGGAGGGAGGGAGGAATGGGAGGATGCATGGGATGGGATAGCAAATGAGATGTAATATGAGTTATCTTATTTTTCAATAAAAACGTGTTTAAATAAAAAAAGAAAAGATCAGCAAATTTGGTGAACTTATAGATAAATGAAAATGGAGGGAGGATCATGGCAGGATGGCTCAATGGGTAGGTGCTGTAGGCCGAACCTGAGACCCACATGGGGAAAGGACAGAACCTGTTCCTGTAGTTGTCCCGTATCCCTCACACTTGCACTGTGGCACATGCAGGCCACCGGTCACGGCAAGCCCCAACTCCAGAGACTTGGGGATTTCTTGCGTGTTTGCTTGTTTTGTATCTTCAAGCATAGGGTTTCTCTGTGTACCCTTGCCTGTCCTGGAACTCTCTTTGTAGACCAGGCTAGCCTTGAACTCACAGAGATCCACCTGCCTCTGCCTCCCAGAGTGCTGGGGTCACAGGCATGTGTCACAGTGTCCAGCTGAACTTTCATATTAACATATATTCAAATTACAACACCGGTTTTATTATGACATTTTCACTCATGTTTATGATGGACTCCAATCAAATATTAAAAAGCAAGCTGGCCGTTGTGGTGCACGCCTTTAATCCCAGCCCTTGGGAGGCAGAGGCTGTGAGTTCGAGGCCAAGCCTGGTCTACAGAGCAAGTCCTGAACAGTCAAGGCTATACAGAGAAACTCTGTCTCTAAAAACAAAAAACAAACAGGCAAAAAATGTTTAAGTTGGGCATGGTGGCACACACCTGTCATTTCATCATTTGGGGGGCAGATGCAGGGGAATCTCTCTTACTTCAAAGCCAGCCTGGTCTACAAAGCAAGTTCAGGACAGCCAAGATAATACAGAGAAACCCTGGCTAGAAAAAATAAAAATGAACAAAAATGTGTTTTAATTTCCAGCAATGTAAATAAATAAATAACTAGCCAGGTCATGGTGGAGCATACCGTTATTTGCAGCACTCAAGATGCAATGGAAGGATTCTCTGAATTTGAGACCAGCCTGGTCTCCAAAGCTAGGTCCAAAACAGACAAGGCCACAGAGATACCCTAACTTCATTAAATAGAAAACAAAACTGAGTAGGAATAGAAAAATAGAGTAAAAAATTAAATAAAAATAGAAAAAAACTAAAAATAAATGTTTTTTAACAATAGTGTTTAGAAGTAAATAGCTGTGGGTTGGGGATTTAGCTCAGTGGTAGAGAGCACGCCCAGCAAGCACAAGGCACTAGGTTCTCTAAAAAAAAAAAAAAAACCATAAGTAAACAAATAACTAATAAATAAATAAATAGCTGGATGGTGGTGATGCCTACCTTTAGTCCTAGCACTCAAGGCACAGAGGCAGGGAGATCTATGTGAGTTCGAGACCAGCCTGGACTGCCAAGTGTGTTCCAGGGACAGCTAGGGCAATCTGTGAACCTCTCTTGAAAAACCAAAACAACAACAACAATAATAATAAAGATGTTGGGGAGAGCAGCTCAGGGTAGAGCACGGCTCACATACAGGACGCACTATGTACACTGTACACTCCAGCACCTCAAACACGGCTGGGAGGCTGTGGGTGGGGACACAGCTCATGGGCACAGCCCTTCCCTCCCTGGAAACCTGGATTCAATCTCCAGCACACACAGGAGAGGCCAAGAACCCCAACCATGTCCCTGAAGAGATACATACGAATGGGTAACACGCAAGCACAAAGGCCCCCTATCAACTTAGGAAAAGGAAATTCGAGGGATCACACAGTTATTGAGACGGTTGTTATTTATGTAACGAAGAAAACAAGCCTTGTCAGCTAATAATGAATATTGTTGAGCTATAGAGAAAGGACTACACAGAAAAACCCTCTCTTGAAGAAAAAAAAAAAACCGCCAAAAATCAAATCAAAACAAACACAAACAAAACACCACCATGTATATTCCAAAGCAATAGACCTTTAGGGCGCGGGGCAAGGTGGTGCACGCCTTAAATCCCAGCACTAGCGAGGCAGAGGCAGGTAGATTGCTGTGAGTTCAAGGCCAGCCTGGTCTACAAAGTGAGTCCAGGACAGCCAAGGCTACACAGAGAAATCTTGTCTCGAAAAACCAAATAGATAAATAAATAAAATAGACCCTTAGGGGATGAGAGAGATGGCTCAGCTGTTAGGAGCAGAGCACTTGGTTCTTTCTCTTCCAGAGGACCTGGTCCTAATACTCGTATTTTGCGTGTAGGACGGGGAGGGGGCTCATAAAAAAGTCAAGCTCTGATAGAAGGGCACGGTGCCACATGCCTGTAATCCCAGCGCTCCGGGACACAGAGGCAGGCGAACCACTGTGAATACCAGGCTAGCCTGGTCTCTATAGTTAGTTCCAGGACAGCCAGGGGTACCTCACAAAAACAACAACAAAAGCCAAATATTTTGTTTTACTTTATTCTATATTTTGAGACATGTGACCCGGCTCCAGAGTGCTGCGATTAAAGGCGTGTGGCTACACACCTGGCTTTATTATTTTAAAATTCTTTTATTATTTTGAGACGGGCTCTGGCTGGCCTGAAACTCCCGTATGTCGACCTGGCTGGCCTAGAAAGCGCACATCCGTCTGCCTCTGTCTCAAGTGCTGCGACTTGTATTGTGCGCCCCAAACTCTAATCCTGGCATCTGACTCACTCATCAGCCCTGGCTTTCAACACACCCTTGTAGCCTGCTTGAGGGTCGAACTACGACCACACCTCGGAAAGGCAGCGGTGAGGAGGCATACCAAGGTCTCCTCACGGGTTGCGTTCCTCTGGTGGAAGGCACGCCCTGGCGCTCAGCAAATGGGCCCCTACGTTATAGAACCTCTTCAGATACTTGGGCCTTACTGCACCCCATTAGGCCGACGCTCCCCATCCCTTCCCAAACTTGCTAGCATTAACTTCGAGCCCAGGCTGGTAACCCTCCCCAATGAGATTCGACCCATAGACTCACAGAAGCAGACCCAGAAAGTAGACTCCTGGAGCGTGACCACCAGCTGAGATGATCGAAGTGGACTTCGAGAAACCCACAAGCAGAACAAGCGCTGGCCTTGCATTTTATGGTGCCTTGTTGACCACGCCCATTGGGGAGGAGCCTCCTGCAGCGAATGTCCACCTAGCAAGGGGCTGGGACCACGGGATTATTGGATTTTCTAGCAAGGGGCTGGGACCACGGGATTATTGGATTTTCTAGCAAGGGGCTTTAAGGGTGTGAACACGGAAATACTGGATTATCTATCAAGGCGCCTTAGGTTTTCAACCTGAGGGTCGCGACCTACGTGGGGATTGAATGATCTTTCACCGTTTTCTCATATCAGATATACGACATATCAGATGTTTAAATTACAGTTCATAACATTAGCAAGGATTACAGTTATGAAGTCACAACCAAAATAATCTTATGGTTTGGGATCAGGACAACATGAGAGATTGTATTAAAGGGTTGCCTCATTAAAGGGTGGGTAGCACACAAATATAATCCCAGTGCTGGGGGAGGCAGAAGCAGGTGGACTTTTTCAAATTGAGACCAGCCTGGTCTACAAACTGAGTCCAGGACAGCCAAGGCTACACAGAGAAACCCTGTCTGAGGTATTGTGAGTAAAAACAGAGCCTGTTGGGAACTGTCCTGTGTTGGGGCTTGGATCCCATAAAACTGCCACGTAACAATTTACCCTTCTCACGGGAAGCATACGGAATTAACAGACTGTGACAACGGGCTCTTATTTTTTTTTCCACAATATTTTAACTTTTATCTGTTAAGAGGCTTCCAAGACCAAAGAGAGCAAGTCCAGGAAAGTAATTTATATAAAATTTTATTTGATCTGACACTTGATCTTTAAAGTCCAATGGCTTCAAATGAGAAGATGTATAAGGGAAGCCATACAATTTTATTATGGAAAATTGCAAACATATCGGACCTGGAGGGAAGGGAACGTTAAGTCTCCTGACCCTGTCACAGGTTCAACAGCTGGTCAGCATTCTGTTCTCTGACTTATGTGCTCTCCCCCTACCACCACACTTTACGGTTTTACTAGAGAGTTTTGTTTTGTGGGCTTTTTTGTTTTTGTTTTTGTTGTTTTGTTTTTTTGTTTTTTGAGACAGGGTTTTTCTGTGAAGCCTTGACTGTCCTGGACTCTCTTTGTAGACCAGGCTGGCCTTGAACTCACAGTGATCCTCCTGCCTCTGCCTCCTGAGTGCTGGGATTAAAGGCGTGCACCACCACGCCCAGCTTTTTGTTTTGTTTTTGAGACAGGGTCTCACTGTATACCTCTGGATATCCTGGACCTTGCTATGTAGATCAGGCTGGTCTTGAATTCATAAAGATCCACCTGCCTCTGAACCTGTGATTAAAGGCGCTTTTGCTAGAGCCGGGTGTGGTGGTGCACGCCTTTAATCCCAGCACTTGGAAGGCAGAGGCAGGCGGATCACTGTGAAGTCAAGGCCAGCCTGGTCTGCAAAGGGAGTCCAGGACAGCCAGGGCTGTTACACAGAGAAACTCTGTTTTGAAAAACAACAGCCGGGCGTGGTGGTGCACGCCTTTAATCTCAGCACTCAGGAGGCAGAGGTGGGCGGATCGCTGTGAGTTCGAGGCCAGCCTGGTCTACAAAGTGAGTCCAGGACAGCCCAGGCTAACACAGAGAGACCCTGTCTCGAAAGAGACCCTGTCTCGAAAAACAAAAAAAAAAAAAGAAAAGAAAAGAAAAAAGAAAAACAACAAAAGTAAAAAAAAAAACCCACCACAAAACAAAAAAACAAATAAAGGTGTGTGCTATCACATCTGGAAAAACTGTGTACCTATTTATGGAGTATGTGATGTCTTATACCTGTGTACTTTTATAATGTTTAAATTATCTTAGACATCCACTTCCTCACATGTTTTTTCATTTCTTTTTCAGACTGATGGGTTCATCTTTGGTTTTGTTTTTTGTTTTTCAAGACAGGGTTTCTCTCGTAGTCCTGGCTGCCCTGGATTTGCTTTGTACACCAGGCAACTCACACAGATCCACCTGGCTCTGCCTCCCAAGTGCCAGGATTAAAGACATGCACCACCACACCTAGCAAGTTCATATTTCTATTGAACACACTAACAATATAGATTTGGTAATGAAAAACAAAACCAAACTCTATACCATCAGCAGATTCCGTGGGCTCTTCCTTTTTGCCTCTGTTTCTCATCTGGGCAGCAGTGGGCTAGGGCACGGCTGTCCGGTTTCATGACTGCAGCCCATGGCACAGGTCCACCAGTGCCCACGCTACCAATGAGGCTTCCAATGTTGACGTTGGCCAGGGCTTTGCAAACAAGCAGGCCAAAGGCTCACCGCTGACACCAGCTGCTCTAATGAGGGCACTGGCCTTGTCCTCTGCGAGGGCCACCCCACCACTGCTTAGGATGAGGGTTCAGTATATGCAGGCAAACAAGGAGATACAGTTGCTGGGAGGGCTTCCCCATGCCAACACAGCTTGAGTGTCCTCAGAAGAACTGAACACTGCGGTGGCGTTTTTCCAGGAAAAGCCATTTGTCATCCCGTTATAGAGGGAAATATATTCAGAACCGTTATTTATTTTTGCAAGTCAGGCAGTGTGATGCACACCTTTAATCCCAGCGCTGGGGAGGCAGAGTAGGTGGGTCTCTGAGAGGCCAACCTGGTTTACAGAGCAAGTTCCAGGACAGTCAGGGCTACACAGAGAAACTCTGTCTTGAAAAAAACTAATAAAGCCAGGCATGTTGGCACACGCCTTTAATCCCAGAACTCGGGAGGCAGAGGCAGGAGGATGGATGTAAGTTCAAGGCTAGCCTGGTCTACAAACAGAGTCCAGGACAGTTAGAGCTGTTACACAGAAAAACCCTATCTTGGAAAAAAGAAAGAAAGACCTAATAAAATAAAATAAAAAAGAAAGAAAGCTTACCTTCAGTCTGAGGATAGGGGCAGTGTAAGCAGCTTTGGCTAGCTCTTGGTAATTGTCTTAACAAGGAAGAAGAAATAGCAGGGGGGGGGCGGGAGGTGTAGCTCAGTTGGTAGAGTGCTCGCCTAGAGTGCATGAAGCTTGGGGTTCTTCGCCAAGCCTTGTGTAACACCTCCTCCATGGTGGTGTCATCCCTTCCTCACAGAGCAAGTGGGAGGCCAGTTTAGTCTACAGAAGACCCTGCCTCAGAGAAGAGAAAGACCCATGTGATCCATCCAAGTCACAGAGATCCACCTGCCTCTACCTCCCAGAGTGCTAGGAGTACAGGCGTGTGCCACCATGGCTGGCCAAAATTAGGCTTTTGATTGGCAGTGCTTACCTGGTTTCCATTGGACCTGAGAGGTAGATTTCCTTTAGCTTACAAGAATCCCTTTTTATTTTTTTTATTTTTTTCCGAGACAGGGTTTCCTTTGTGTAGCCTTGGCTGTTCTGAAGAATGTTTTTAAGGCTGTAAAGGGAGGTAAATTTTAGAGAACTTAGCATCATCATTGTTGGAAATCTGTGGTGGAATACACGTATTAGATGTGTACACATTGTAGGAAAAGGCAGTAGACATAGCAGAGGTTTGGGGAAAAAAAAACTTGGTTCAAAAACATGAATACTCTTTAAGGTGAGCTTAGGAGAGGCAGGAGCCTATCAGAACTTTCTGACATCTGTGGAACAGTAATGTGGGGAGGACAGACATCTCCTGTAGAGCAGAAGGGCAAAGGCTCCCTTGAGCTTGACATTTGCCATCAGTGCACACCATGAAGAGGGGCGTCTTCCCTCCTTTTATAAGATTGGAGGTTTATAATTGTAGCACAATGAGAGACATTCCAAGCCAAAGACAGACCAAAGGAAATTTAAAGTCTTGAGTTTGGAATTATGGTAGAGGATTGTGTAGTGGAATGTCTTACCATCATGAGATTAGAAATTAGCGCTCCATTGGTCAGTGTTAACACTCTGAGTGGTCTCAGGGTGGCAGTAGCTTAGCAACAGGAGGAAGGAAAACATCCTTTTAGACATTTTACCTTCATAACTTGCAGTTACCAACTGAAAACACTTTCTTAGACCTTCTAGCATTCAGAAAACATCTTTTGGTAAGCGTTGAGACATAGGTGAAATTGCTGTGAGCAGTCACTGCCCTTTAGCGAAAAGATGGTCCTAGGGTTGTATCAGAGACCTGTCTTGCACGTCTGGTAACCAGGTAGACTGTATCTAGACCGGACAGTTAAAGTTTGGTCTCCTGCATATGAAGAGGGCTGGGAAGGTATCTGAAGCCTCTCATGATAGAAGTTGTCAATGAGACTGAGTAACCCGGATATGAGGTTAAAATAGACCTGCAGTGTTACCTTGGGCCCGGTGAGGTTGCAGATTCTAGGAGCCACCTGTACTCTGTCAGATCGAAGAACTGAAGGCTGGAAGTGTCCACATCTCTTGTGCTGGCTGAGACTCTAGTGGCTGGGCACAGAGGGCAAGCCCGGGTGCATTTTGACATCCAGAGGTTAATCTGCTGACAGGCAGGGTACAGTATTAGTTAGCTGTGGGACCAGTGTCCCCTTCTGGGTCCAGCAGCTGTGGGACCAGTGTCCTCTTTTTTGCTGTATCTGAAACAGCTCCCTGGCAGAGCTGACTCAGGCTGGGCCCTGTTGGGAGGGGGCATGGCAGACCTCTGATTGCTTGTCTCAGGACAGCACCTAAGGCCTGGAGCATAGTTTCCTGCTGTAGCTGAGCCTGTTGGGAAGGCTTCTCTCAGCCTTTAAAGACCTTAAAAATTATTTTACCAGTTCCTATATGGGGAGAACCAGCCTCAGCTCGTTCGTTAAGACGGCAGAGTCCGCAGTCTATTTTAAGAATATTTACATAGAAAAACTTTGTTCATAGTTTACCTTAATCATCAAAGACTAACACTTCAGGTTTTATTTTTGTTAATTTGGAGTCTTGAAATTCATAAACACACCCACAAAAGAGGGCAGAACCATTTTTGGTATAATTAATGATATCATATTTAGAAAATAAAGTTGAGCGTGTTTTAAGGCAGTGACTTTTAGGCTTTGAGAATAAAGGTAGGGCATAACAATAAGTTTTACCATTTGTAAACAAATGAATGTTAATACACAGAGAGTTATTCCAGAGCAGAGGACAAGGGAGCTTGCAGGTGCCCTGAGGGAGAAATAGCATTCATCTTGTTAATTGAATAAGTAACATTTTGAACCAGGGCACAATAAAACGAGCCTTGTTGGTTTCTTTATCTAAAAGGAGATAAACAGAGAGTTAATTATGATTAAGAAGTTTTATAAATGTTATTTTATGTCATATAGTCTAAACATCACACCCATTAAACAAATTATATATCCTTGTTAAAAGTGTGATCGAAAACTATTTTTTTTTTTTTTGAGAGCAGAAATAGAAATCAGAGATGGGTTTTGTGTTTAAGTGTTGGCAAGTACAGTCTTAGAGAAATGAGGCCAGGGTTTTTCTAGAATCTGGGCAGCTCTTAGGCTAGGATTCAGCAAGCAAGCACAGCTGCCAGTTGCTGGTCAGGGGGCCTGGGGCCAATCACTGTGTGGAGGCTGACTCCACCCCTAGTTTTCCCTGGCCACCTGTGGGCAGGTGGGGCTTAGGGAGCAGGGATGGCCAGCATTGTGCAGACCTGCTGTGGGGAAGGGGGCTGGGCCAGGGGAAGCTGAGGAAGGGAGCTGTCTGCTGGAAGAATTTTTTAAAGGAGGAATTTCAGGTTAAATTGAAGGCAGTTTTCAAGCACCCCAGAAACAGTGCAGGGAAACCAGCCACCTTGGAGCAGGACAGATGCACAAGCAGGCCACCAAGTGCTCCCCCAACCCCCATAACCCCTACACCTCTATACCCCACCCACCTACACCCACATCCCCAACCCTCTTCAAATCACCCAGCACAGAGAGGGCAACCTGGCTGCCCTGAGGAAACCCCGTGAGGCTCAACCTTTGGTTCCACCTGACTCTAATAACCCTGGATGCAGCAGCACAGCAGGGTCTTTTTTCCCTGCCTAGGCACAGCTCCCAGACCATGACCCTCGGCAGGCAGTAGGGATAGGAAGTTCAGTGTCCCAGTCAGTGCTCTAGGGGCTTCTGTGTAGGTTGCAGAGCTCCCAAGGGCCAGAGGCAAATCCAGACCAAGAGAGCATCTGTTTACCTCAGTGGCAGTGTGGAAAAGCTGTCTGTTGCAGAGCAGCTGAAGGGAGGCAGGCTTCCTCCCAGGCGGCTTGGGCCAAGTGAGCCTAGCTTAGTCTGACTCCCAAGCAGTGCCAGTGGCAAGTGGGAGAGCAGTGACAGTACTTAGAGAAAGGAATTTGCTGCTTATGGCGAAGGGGATGGGAATCCACACTGAACACAATGGAATGGTTCTTTGGGTTCCTTATCTCAGGTTTTCAGCACCAATTTTAATGATTAAAAAATAAGATGCCAGCAACAGCCCTGATATGGAGAGGTTTCATTACATGAGCATTGGGAGAGTAGGAAGGGGAGGGAGGGGCCTGAGAGAAAGAGGGGGGTAGAGAGAGAAACAGGAGTAAAGGAGGAAGAGAGCAAGAGAAAAGAGAGATGGAGAGGGAAGAGGAAGGGAGAGGGAGAGGGGTCTACCGAGCTCTATTGAGCTAGACACCCCAAATAAGCAAAGCGTGGGTCTTTTATACTCTTAGAGAAGCAGAACTCTGTACAAACATGATTGGTTCGTTGACCTTTAAAATGATGTTATATATTGGGGTGGGAGGCCAAACTTCATCTGCTGGCCATTAGTTCTAACTCATTTCAAAGATTCTCAAAAAACAAAACACAAAAACAAAAACAAAAACTGATAAACTAGCTCTGTCCTTGGAGCCAGGCTGGGAGTCTCCTGCCTAGACCAAACTGGCAACAAGCTCAGAGCAGCCTAACCTCCTAATGATGTGCTCTAAACTGCAACAAGCTCAGAAGCTGCAACATGGTGAGTGCAGGGTCACTACCCTCAACAGGAAGAAATAGGTGGCTGACCAGTGGGAGCTATTGTGATGGGTATTTCCAGAAGCTTGGTGGTAAGAGGTGACCAGATGAAGCCATTGGTAATGTCCTGTTCAGTCCTAGTCACTCCTTGGACTGCTTAGCAATGGGCTCTACATAACTTTCACTATGGGGGCTGTGCATTTCCAACAGGGGCTTGTGTGCAGAAACATCCTGGGCAGGATGTCAAACTCAGATAGTCCTAGTTTCTCGATCATCTTCCACAGGTTCTGCCTTTAACATTTAACATTTGGGTGTAAGATCCTTTTCAAATTATGCTATAAAAGGGGCTGCAGAGATGGCTTAGCAGTTAAGACCACTGACTACTCTTCCAGAGGTCATGAGGTTTTTTTTTTCTGCTGTTGTTGTTGTGTTTTCTGTTTTTTTTTTTTTTTTTTTGGTTTGTTTTGTTTTGGTTTATTGAGACAGGGTCTCTCTGTGTTAGCCTTGGCTGTCTTGGACTCACTTTGTAGACCAGATTGGGCTTGAACTCACAGTGATCTGCCTGACTCTGCCCCCTGAGTGCTGGGATTAAAGCTGTGTGCCACCATACCCAGCTTTAACAAATGTTTTAATAAGGTATTCTATAGTTACTGATTGTATTAATTTTATTTAAAAGCAAACAAGCTCTGTTTTGTCATGGTTTATCAATGATGACTAAATTTATGACCAAAAAAAAAAAAAAAATCTAAAACACATATCAGGGGACAAAACAATCTGATCTATATTTTAAAACAACATACAATGGTCTCTTCCAACTAAATTCTGTATATATAAAAAGAAAACACTCTATCAGTTGGTCAGGATGAAAAATTCCTGAGGCATAAATAAATAAATAAATAAATGATACTAATTCATAAATTCTATTCAACCTCCCAAAGACAGACTTAAAGATATATATGTTTAACCTCCTTCTTTTACTACCAATATTTTAAAAAAATAACAATTTTAAAATTAAAACAATACATAAAATTGTTGTGTTCTCTAGTGATATGCCCTGTAAAGTCAAAGCGAGTCCAGGACAGCCAAGGGTAACACAGAGACCCTGTCTCAAAAAACCCACATATGTATGTAACGTCTAAAGATCTAAAAAAATGTTTTAAGGTTGGTAAAGATTACTCAAGTCTAAAAGGTCTAAAAATGTATTTTAAATCATATAAAAATTTAACACTAACAATAAAGTTCCAATCAGCTGGTAAAGCACTGACCACTTATTATTTGGTCACAAACTCAAGACCTTCATTTCCCTTTGGTTGTCTTCTATAGATCAGAGCTTCTTGTTGCTGGGTCTCAAAGACGGGAGTCTAGTGCCGCTCTCTTTTACACACCTGGTAACGGCTCTTTCTAAAAGCTAGGTCCACCTGCCACAGACCAAATAAACTCCAGATAAGTACACCTGCTTCTAAAAGTAAAATGTTTTCCTGGTCTTGAGAGTCTTTAACTTCTCTAATTTACTAAAAAAATTGTAATTCTGTCCCTAGTCTATATTTGTCCCAACAGATTTTCACTTGGCGGACAAACTCAATCCAAGGATCACCTGAAGACTACAAGCTGCTAAGCTCTAAACTTTCTGAAAGCTGATGTTAACCGGTCCAGGCCATGTGATTGCTTCCTCTCATTCAGCTATATCATCAGATCAGATGCTTCTGATAAATGCCCCATTGCCCACCCTTTGACCTGCAGTTCAGTCTTACTTGGCCCCTGATTACAACATCCTAATGTCAGCTGGAAGATACTACAGAAGAGACTATGGTGCCCATTATCCCACCTAACAGGCTGGAATGCTATGTATGTCAAAACAAAACAAAACTCTCCAACAAAAAGAACAAATGGGCCCTTAGTCCTGTTTCTCTTGGTGAGATCAACTCTCCTGGACCCACTAGAAAAATCTGAAGTTAGGATTTGATTCAGGTGCTACTTCAAAGGGAGGTATGAAGGGACCCAACCCCATGGACCCCAGAGATCCCAGGGACTCCAAACTCCCCAATGACCCCAGGGCTTGACAAAATAGCTCAGAGCAATTCCCCAGGCACCTCCAAAGGTCTGGGAGAGCATCCAACAGACAAACTGTATTGCAAGGTTCCCAACTCGGCAGAGAAACACTTGTGGCCTCAACTATGACCTTTGAGTTACTTTTGGTGGGCTCAGGCTCCTCTTCATCCACAGCCCTGCCTGGGATGGTCTCAGTTTTCACCTCGCTCAACACCATTCCAGTCCGCTGGCTCCCTGCAAACTTAGGCTTCTATGCACAGGAGGGAAGTAGAATTGCGTTAGGATCCAACAGATGAAGAGACCTTAGATTTTAGAGCCAAGGCTATCCAGAGAAGGCCTGTCTCATAAGACAAAAACAAGAGTGTAGGGATGAAGATGGAGCAGAGACTGAGGGAATAAAAAACCAATGACTGGGGCTGGAGAGATGGCTCAGAGGTTAAGAGCACTGTCTGTTCTTCCAAAGGTCCTGAGTTCAATTCTCAGCAACCGCATGGTGACTCATGGCCGTCTATAATGAGATCTGGTGCCCCCTTCTGGCATGTGGGCAGAATACTGTATAAATAAAAAATAAATGTTAAAAAAAAAAAAAAAAAAGAAAAGAAAAAAAAAACCCAATGACTGACCCCAACTTGAGACCCATCCCCTGAGAGAGTGCCCACCCCTGTCACTATGAATGATACTCTGCTCTGCTTGCAGACGGGAGCCTTGCATACGTGTCCTCTCAGAGCCTTCATCCAGTAGATGATGGGAACAGATGCGGAGACCCACAGCTGAGCAATGGGCGGAGCGTGGCCAGTGTGGAGGAAGAATTGGGGACAATATGGAGGGAGTTTGAGGGGTCAGGGAACCCACAGGACGACCTACAGAGGGAGCTAGCCTGGCCCACAGAGACTGAACCACCGCCTGAACCATGCACGGGGTGGACCTACGCCCTCTACCCAAGTGAAGCAGATGTGCAGCTTGGTCATCATGTGGGTCCCCTGACAATGGGAGTAGGCGCTGTCTGTGACTCTGCTGCCTGCCTTTGGATTCCTCCTCCCCAGCTGGGCTGCCTTGTCTGGCCTCAGTGGGGGAGGATGTGCTTGGTCCTGCTGTGACTTGGTGCGCCAGGGAGCATTGGTACCAATGGGATGCTTTCTATTCTGAGAGGACAGGGAGAGGAGGAGAGGAAGGGAGGAAAAGGGTGGGGCAAGGAGAGAGGGAGGGCACGGTGATCCAGAGGCAGAACTACAGAAGCCAAAGAGCAAGGCCGGTAAGTCCATGTGGAGTGTTCCCCAAAACTGCTCACTTGGATGGGTGAGGTCATTCGTCCCAGTCCATCAGAGAGCTGCTTTGCATTAGTCACCAGCAAGGCCCCTTGATAAGCAGTGTTCCCAGCGCCCCTGTCTCCTCAGTCCCCATGGCTAAGGTCTCTTCCCCACACCCCACGCAGCCCTTCTCCACTCCTGTTCTCTTGTCCCCTTTCCTCCTTTCACTCAGCGCTAGTGAGAGGCTTCCTCCTTTCTGCCTCATTTGGCTTCTGTGGAGGAAGAACGCTGGAGATCACACGCCATTGCCCCTCACTGAACCGTGTGACATCAAGTCCAGGGCTGTTGTCCTGGGTGCCCACCTCCACCCCTGATTCCATGAGGCAGGGTGAAGGCATTTTATAGATGGTCACTTTTTTATACTTACAACACAGTGTATTATTTCATGTTTTAAATCGAACTCTAAAATGATGCCATCTTGGCTGTGGGGTGGGGGAACATGCCTTTAATCCCAGCACTTGGAGGCAAAAGCAGGTGGATCTCTGAGTCCAAGACCAGCGTGGTCTATATAGAGTGAGTTCCAGGACACACACACACACACACACACACACACACACACACACACACACAACCTGTAACCAAAAAAGCCATTTTGTTCCCCAAAAGACTCAGGACACAGGTGTGACTATGGTGGTCCTGCAGTGAGGACAGGTGGTCAAGACCCTCACATGGTGCATGGAGCAGATGTGGGGCTGGGAATCTATGTCTGCTCCCTTTTAATGGTTCTGATGGAAAATACTTCCGTTAGTAGCCCAAGTAAATGAGTAAAATACATCACACACTGGGCCTTACACGGACCCTTTCTCCAAATAATTTTATTGATTTTGGAAACTTTACATAATGCACCCTGATCACACTCACTTTCCAGTGCTCCCAGACCCACCCCTCCCCAGATAAGCACCTACCCCCCAAATAAAGAAGGAAAAAAACAGAAAAGCTAATACCAAGTCTAATTTGTGTTGTTCTTAACCTCAATGGAGCATGGTCAAACCCTGGGGTGCCAGTCCCTTAAGGAAAACTGGGTCTAAGCCCCACCATCAGCACTCATAGTACAATATTTTCCTTTTTTCTTTTCATTTCTTTTTTGTTTCCTTTTATTTTATTTATTTATTGAGTTTTTTTTTTTTTTTTTTGAGACAAGGCTTCTCTGTATAGTCTTGGCTGTCTCGAACTCATTTTATAAACCAGGCTGGCCTCTAACTCACAGTGATCGCCTTTCCTTTGCCTCGAGAGTCTAGGACTACAGATGTCCACCACCAAACCTGGCTATTATCACAATTTTTTGTTTGTTTTTGTGGGGTTTTGTTTGGGGGAGGCGTTGGGGTTTTTTTTGTTTGGTTGGTTTTTTCTTGTTTCTGCTTAGGAGGGAATTTCTTTAAGTACAAAGAGAGATTCATACAAGCTGTCTTAAGGGAAGTTGATGGGAACTGGAGAGATGGCTCAGAGGTGAAGAGCACCAGCTGTTCTCCTAAAGGTCCTGAGTTCAATTCCCAGCAACCACTAGGTGGATCACAACCATTTATATCGGGATTGGGTGCCCTCTTCCAGTGGGCAGGTGTACATGCAGGTGAAACACTGTATACCTAATGAATAAATTTTAAAAAAGGAAAGCTCACGAGGCTGGGCAGTGGTGATGCACACCCTGTAATCCCAACACTTGGGAGGCAGACAGGTGAGACTCTATGAGGTTGAGGCATGTTTGGTCTTACAGAGAAAATTCAAGGAGAGCCATGGTTACATAAAAAAATTAAAAATAAAAATACTCCTCAGTGTTAGGAGGACATGGACTCCAAGTGTCCACCCTTCCTTGTAGACTGAGCATGGGTTACTGCGCAGGCTTCCTTCCGGACGGACCGGCTCCAGTGCTGGGTGGAAGGGACCTGTGCACTCTCTGATGCTGCGTTAGGTGATCTGGTCTCGCAAAGGTCTTGGAGCAGAGGTCACACTGGAAGGGCCGCAGCTCAGTGTGTACTATCCAGTGTCGGTTGAGCTCATCCGAGCGGTAGAATTTCGCAGTGCAACCGGGCTCCCTGCATACATAGGGTTTCTCTCCTGGACCGGATGGAAAGAGACGCTTGTTACACTGCAGGGAAGGTGGGGCAGGATCCTGACAGCATTTGGAGACAACATTAACCAAGATGGAGAGAGAAGAGAGTGAGGTATCAAAGGGAAGAGCTGGAGAGAAAGAAGAGCTGGAGAGAGGAGAGGAACACGATGAAGGAAAGGAAGAAAGAAAGCAGCAAAAGAGGAGGGAAGGAAGGGGTCAACAGGGAGGACAATGACAAAATCAGAGAGGAGGAGGAGGAGGTCCAAGAAGAGATGGTCCCCACAGAGGTAGAGTGAACAGTCTCTGAGCCTCACACATGCCAACAGTCCTGGGCCCTTGGGGCTCAGGTCGGAGGATTTCTTGAAATTGGGTGTCCAAATCCAGAAAGGTCACTAGGATGAGACCTCATCTCTCTGAGGGAGGGGTGACCCAGGAATCTCCTCAAGGGACCAAATTAATCCTTCAGTGATCACATCCTGCGGTACAAGGGACACCGCAGAACACTGTAATCTGCTCTGACACTGGCCTAGGACCTGGGTCATCAGTGAAGCCTCTTCATCCACCTTCAAACTTGCCACCCTCCCCAGGGTCTCCTGGGGTCTCAGGGCCCAGCAATTCTCTGAAATTATCTCAAAGCTGTACAAAGGCAGGCCCGCAGCCTCTTCCTGCCCACCCCGCCAACAGACAGACCTTCACTCACCAGTGTGTGTGCGAAAATGGCCGAGGAGATGGGACGATTTTGAGCAAGCCCGGTCACAGCTCCTGTGAGAGCAGATGTAGCGGTTCCGTTTCTTCTGCAGCTGATGGGTCGGGGTGCTGAGGTTTCCATTCTCATCTGGGGGACTACCCGGAAGCGAAGGAGAGCTTGAAGAGCATTCTGGAGGTTGTCCCTGGGACAAACGGGAATATTGAGAGCGGAATAGTATATCATGAGGGGACATCTGTTGAAACACAGGGGACCTCCTCCTGCGTGCATTATAGGTCTGGCGACCACTGGGGTTTGCCATCTGCACGTCAGCAGTGGTCGGGTCACCATTGCGGTTTGCCATCTGCATCCCACTCAAGGTCGCATCACCATTGGGGGTTGCCATCTGCATGCCAGTGAAGGTCACATCACCATTACGTATTGCCATCTGCCTGCTGCTGAAAGCAGGGTCATTGTTTGGTGTTTCCATCTGAATGCCATGGAAGGTTTGGTCACCATTTAGGGCTGCCATATGTGTAGGATGGAAGGTTGCATCACCATTGGGAGTTGCCATCATCTGCCTGACAGAGAAGGCCTGATCACCATTGGAGGTTGCGGTCATTTTCATGCCACAGAAGGTTGGGTCACCATTGGGGGCTTCCATCATCTGGGTGCCACAGAAGTTCAGGTCACCATTGGGGGTTTCCATCATCTGGGTGTCACTGAAGGCCAGGTTACCATTGGAGGTTTCCATCATCTGGGTGCCACAGAAGGTCGGATCACCATAGTTGGTTGCCATCATCTGCATGCCATGTAAGGTCAGGTAACCGTTGGGGGTTCCCAGGATCTGCGGGCCTCCGAGCCTTGGGTAACCATTGTTGGTTGCCATCATCTGCGGGCTGTGGAAGGTCAGGTAACCGTTGGGGGTTCCCAGGATCTGTGGGCCTCCGAGCCTTGGGTAACCATTGTGGGTTGCCATCATCTGTGGGTCACTGTTGGGGGTTGAGGTCTGGCCTTCATAGAAGCCCATGTTACTATCTAGCAGTGACATTTGACCCCCATAGAGAGTCTGGTTACCATTATGGGATGTCATCTGGTTCCCATAGTAGGTGTTGTCATTACTGTCGGTTGTCATCTGACTTCTATAGTCCACTTGATTACCATTGCAGGGCATTGTGGGACCCTCATGGAAGGTCTGATCAACATTGGGGGTTGTCATTTGGCCACCATAGAGAGTTTGGTTGCCATAGAGGGATGCCATCTGACTCCCATAGAGAGTCTGGTTGAAGTCAGGTGATATGGTCTGACCGGCAGATATGATCAGGTCCCCATTGGGATTTGTCATCTGGTTTCCATAGAAAGGCTGGCTACCACTGGAGAATGTCATGTGGCCCTCATCATAGGTCTGACCACCACTGAGAGTTTTCATCTTCGCTCTGTAGACAGTCTGGTCACTGTACTTTGTCACCTGATGTCTATAGATAGTCTGGTCACCACCGGCACTTCTCATCTGACTTCCACTGACATTTTGGTCACCGTAGGTTGTCACCTGATGTGTATAGATGGTCTGGTCACCACTGGCACTTCTCATCTGACTCCCACTGACATTCTGGTCACTATGGAGGGTCATCTTCTGATGCCAGTGGTAAGTCTGGTCAACCCTGGAGGCTGACTCACCCCAGGAAGTGTTTGGACTGCCCTCACATGAGGTTTTGTCATCACTGGAGCTCATCTCCTGGCCTTCTAGAGGTGTTGCTAGCTGATTACCAGAGGGGGTGTTTATCTGGATGCCTTCATTGGAGACTGTCACCTTGCTTTCCATGACTGTTGTCTTCTGGCAATCAGTGAGTAAGGCCTTGGTGCTATCATTGACACCTGTCACCGGAGAGCTTGCTGTAGATGTCACCTGATCTGCAGGCATAGCTTCTTGGTTTATAGGAACAGCCTCAGTTGGCTCTGCAAGGGATGTGTAATGGGGTCTCTCAGGATATGTTTTCAACTCATTACTAAAGATGCTGTGTTGGACAGAACATTCAGAGGTCACTGTGGGAAAGCAGGAAGCCATGGCTTTGGGATGACTAGGGATGGCTGTCCTTTACAGGGCCAGGGAGAGTGGCAAAGGCTTGAGGCCAAGCTGGATCTGGCAGCTGGTCCTTATATGGCAGAGATGGGGAAATTCAAGTTCTTTGGATGTTTGGGGATGGAGTAAAGCTCTTTTCTGGAACTAGATTTTGAGTTGTGAGAGCCTAAAAAGAAAAATTAAGAAGTCATTGAATGCTAGCTTAAATCCCAATCCTTTCCTTTCTTTCTTTTTTTTTTTATTTTTTATTTATTTATTTATTTTTTTTTTTGGTTTTTCAATCCCCGGTTTCTCTGTTACACAGAGCCTTGGCTCTCCTGCACCCTCTTTGTAGACCACTCCTGCCTCTGCCTCCCTAGTGCTGGGATTAAAGGCGTGTGCCATCACACCTGACTAAATCCCAATCCTTACACCTCCCCATGCCTGCTGATGGCCCGCTAATCCCTCCCACAATCTCTTCTTACTGACTCACTCACTTCTGGGCCTCCACAGGCATTTCAGTAGAGACCCGACTAAAGGAATAAATCCACTTTTGAGGGACATAACATTTCTACAGTGGCCCCAGGTGTCATGGATAACAGTGTTTTCAAGAGAAAACAGCCACATGGAGAGCTACAAATGCATTGAAAGACTGGAAACCTGACAAAACAACTTGCTTCTTTAGTTACCACTTGGGGACCTATAAGGAAAGGGACTCAGAGATGGTGAAGAAGGAAACAAGATTAGAGCAGAGCTCATAGGAAAGTCAGCGGGAATAAACAGTGCATGTTTGAAAAGATCAGCAAAACCCAGAATAGCTAAAACAATCTTATACAATAAAAGATGCTCAGGAGGAATCTCCGTCCCTGATCTCAAGCTGTACTATAGAGCAATGCTAATTAAAACAGCACGGTACTGGCACAGCAACAGGCTGGTTGATCAATGGCATAGAATTGAAGACCCAGATAAGAATCCACACACATATAGTCACCTGATTTTTGACAAAGAAGCCAAATCTATTCAATGGGAAAAGGATAGCATCTTCAACACATGGTGCTGGTCTAACTGGATTTCCACATGTAGAAAAATGCATTTAGACCCATACTTGTTACCATGCACAAAACTCAAGTCCAAGTGGATTAAAGACCTCAACATAAAACCAGAGACACTAAATCAGTTAGAAAAAAAAGTGTGGAAAAGCCTGGAAGACATTGGCACAGGAGACAACTTCCTGAACAGAACACCAACAGCCCAGGCCTTAAGGCTAAATATTTATAAATGGGACCTCATCAGGCTGAGAAGCTTCTGTAAGGCAGGAGACACTGTCAAAAGAACAAAGTGACAACCCACAGACTAGGAAATGATCTTCACCAACCCTGCATCTGACAAAGGTCTAATATCCAAACTTTGTAAAGAATTCAAGAAATTAAACCCCACCAAACCAAATAATCCACTTGAGAAATGGGGCTCAGAATTAAACAGAGAATTCTCAACAGAGGAATATCAAATACCTGAGAAACACTGAAAGAAATGTTCAACGTCCTTAGTCATCAGAGAAATGCAAGTCAAAACAACTCTGAGATTCCATCTTACACCCATCAGAATGGCTAAAATCAAAAATTCAAGTGACACCACATCCTGGCAAGGATTTGGAGAAAGAGGAACACTCCTCCATTGCTGGTGGGAATGCAGACAGTTTGGAAATCTGTCTGGCGCTATCTCAGTAAACTGGGTTTAAGACTTCCTCAAGACCCAGCTATTCCACTCCTTGGAATATACCCAGAAGATGCTCCAGCATACAACAGGGACATATGCTCAACCATGTTCATAGCAGCCTTATTCATAATAGCCAGAACATGGAAACAGCCTAAGTGTCCCTCAGTAGAAGAATGGATAAAACAAGCAACTTCCAAAATTTGTGGACAAATGGATTGAACTAGAAGTGATCCTAATGAGTGAGCTAACCCAGAAGCAGAGAGACTCACATGGTATATACTCACTTATAACTGGACACTAGCCCAAGGGGCAGGTCTCATGAAAGTCTGCACCTACCAGGAAAGTGGGACAGAGGGGAGGACATCCTATTGGGACTCTAGGTGAGAAAAATGTAGGAGATAGGGAAATAGATGGGTCCAGAGGGTCCTAGTGGCCTACAAGAAGAGCACTATGATGGGCAGATTTGGGCCAGGGGTTCTAGATCTAAGGCACCAAGCAAGGACAATACATGCAGTCATCATCAAACCCCTACCCAGACCTAGCCAAGGGACAGAACACAGTTAAGTGGGGACTGGGGACTGACTTTCACAGGGACTCTAGTGCCCCATATTTGGCCATGGCCCCTTGATGGGGAGGCCCGATGGCACTCGGAGGAAGGATAGCTGACTACCAAGAAGAGACTTGATACCCTAGCATCATATTCAGGGGGAGGAGGTCCCCCTCAGTCACAGTCATAGGGAAGGGGAATGGGGTGAAAGCGGGAGGGAGGGAGGAATGGGAGGATGCATGGGATGGGATAGCAAATGAGATGTAATATGAGTTATCTTATTTTTCAATAAAAACGTGTTTAAATAAAAAAAGAAAAGATCAGCAAATTTGGTGAACTTATAGATAAATGAAAATGGAGGGAGGATCATGGCAGGATGGCTCAATGGGTAGGTGCTGTAGGCCGAACCTGAGACCCACATGGGGAAAGGACAGAACCTGTTCCTGTAGTTGTCCCGTATCCCTCACACTTGCACTGTGGCACATGCAGGCCACCGGTCACGGCAAGCCCCAACTCCAGAGACTTGGGGATTTCTTGCGTGTTTGCTTGTTTTGTATCTTCAAGCATAGGGTTTCTCTGTGTACCCTTGCCTGTCCTGGAACTCTCTTTGTAGACCAGGCTAGCCTTGAACTCACAGAGATCCACCTGCCTCTGCCTCCCAGAGTGCTGGGGTCACAGGCATGTGTCACAGTGTCCAGCTGAACTTTCATATTAACATATATTCAAATTACAACACCGGTTTTATTATGACATTTTCACTCATGTTTATGATGGACTCCAATCAAATATTAAAAAGCAAGCTGGCCGTTGTGGTGCACGCCTTTAATCCCAGCCCTTGGGAGGCAGAGGCTGTGAGTTCGAGGCCAAGCCTGGTCTACAGAGCAAGTCCTGAACAGTCAAGGCTATACAGAGAAACTCTGTCTCTAAAAACAAAAAACAAACAGGCAAAAAATGTTTAAGTTGGGCATGGTGGCACACACCTGTCATTTCATCATTTGGGGGGCAGATGCAGGGGAATCTCTCTTACTTCAAAGCCAGCCTGGTCTACAAAGCAAGTTCAGGACAGCCAAGATAATACAGAGAAACCCTGGCTAGAAAAAATAAAAATGAACAAAAATGTGTTTTAATTTCCAGCAATGTAAATAAATAAATAACTAGCCAGGTCATGGTGGAGCATACCGTTATTTGCAGCACTCAAGATGCAATGGAAGGATTCTCTGAATTTGAGACCAGCCTGGTCTCCAAAGCTAGGTCCAAAACAGACAAGGCCACAGAGATACCCTAACTTCATTAAATAGAAAACAAAACTGAGTAGGAATAGAAAAATAGAGTAAAAAATTAAATAAAAATAGAAAAAAACTAAAAATAAATGTTTTTTAACAATAGTGTTTAGAAGTAAATAGCTGTGGGTTGGGGATTTAGCTCAGTGGTAGAGAGCACGCCCAGCAAGCACAAGGCACTAGGTTCTCTAAAAAAAAAAAAAAAACCATAAGTAAACAAATAACTAATAAATAAATAAATAGCTGGATGGTGGTGATGCCTACCTTTAGTCCTAGCACTCAAGGCACAGAGGCAGGGAGATCTATGTGAGTTCGAGACCAGCCTGGACTGCCAAGTGTGTTCCAGGGACAGCTAGGGCAATCTGTGAACCTCTCTTGAAAAACCAAAACAACAACAACAATAATAATAAAGATGTTGGGGAGAGCAGCTCAGGGTAGAGCACGGCTCACATACAGGACGCACTATGTACACTGTACACTCCAGCACCTCAAACACGGCTGGGAGGCTGTGGGTGGGGACACAGCTCATGGGCACAGCCCTTCCCTCCCTGGAAACCTGGATTCAATCTCCAGCACACACAGGAGAGGCCAAGAACCCCAACCATGTCCCTGAAGAGATACATACGAATGGGTAACACGCAAGCACAAAGGCCCCCTATCAACTTAGGAAAAGGAAATTCGAGGGATCACACAGTTATTGAGACGGTTGTTATTTATGTAACGAAGAAAACAAGCCTTGTCAGCTAATAATGAATATTGTTGAGCTATAGAGAAAGGACTACACAGAAAAACCCTCTCTTGAAGAAAAAAAAAAAACCGCCAAAAATCAAATCAAAACAAACACAAACAAAACACCACCATGTATATTCCAAAGCAATAGACCTTTAGGGCGCGGGGCAAGGTGGTGCACGCCTTAAATCCCAGCACTAGCGAGGCAGAGGCAGGTAGATTGCTGTGAGTTCAAGGCCAGCCTGGTCTACAAAGTGAGTCCAGGACAGCCAAGGCTACACAGAGAAATCTTGTCTCGAAAAACCAAATAGATAAATAAATAAAATAGACCCTTAGGGGATGAGAGAGATGGCTCAGCTGTTAGGAGCAGAGCACTTGGTTCTTTCTCTTCCAGAGGACCTGGTCCTAATACTCGTATTTTGCGTGTAGGACGGGGAGGGGGCTCATAAAAAAGTCAAGCTCTGATAGAAGGGCACGGTGCCACATGCCTGTAATCCCAGCGCTCCGGGACACAGAGGCAGGCGAACCACTGTGAATACCAGGCTAGCCTGGTCTCTATAGTTAGTTCCAGGACAGCCAGGGGTACCTCACAAAAACAACAACAAAAGCCAAATATTTTGTTTTACTTTATTCTATATTTTGAGACATGTGACCCGGCTCCAGAGTGCTGCGATTAAAGGCGTGTGGCTACACACCTGGCTTTATTATTTTAAAATTCTTTTATTATTTTGAGACGGGCTCTGGCTGGCCTGAAACTCCCGTATGTCGACCTGGCTGGCCTAGAAAGCGCACATCCGTCTGCCTCTGTCTCAAGTGCTGCGACTTGTATTGTGCGCCCCAAACTCTAATCCTGGCATCTGACTCACTCATCAGCCCTGGCTTTCAACACACCCTTGTAGCCTGCTTGAGGGTCGAACTACGACCACACCTCGGAAAGGCAGCGGTGAGGAGGCATACCAAGGTCTCCTCACGGGTTGCGTTCCTCTGGTGGAAGGCACGCCCTGGCGCTCAGCAAATGGGCCCCTACGTAATAGAACCTGTTCAGATACTTGGGCCTTACTGCACCCCATTAGGCCGACGCTCCCCATCCCTTCCCAAACTTGCTAGCATTAACTTCGAGCCCAGGCTGGTAACCCTCCCCAATGAGATTCGACCCATAGACTCACAGAAGCAGACCCAGAAAGTAGACTCCTGGAGCGTGACCACCAGCTGAGATGATCGAAGTGGACTTCGAGAAACCCACAAGCAGAACAAGCGCTGGCCTTGCATTTTATGGTGCCTTGTTGACCACGCCCATTGGGGAGGAGCCTCCTGCAGCGAATGTCCACCTAGCAAGGGGCTGGGACCACGGGATTATTGGATTTTCTAGCAAGGGGCTGGGACCACGGGATTATTGGATTTTCTAGCAAGGGGCTTTAAGGGTGTGAACACGGAAATACTGGATTATCTATCAAGGCGCCTTAGGTTTTCAACCTGAGGGTCGCGACCTACGTGGGGATTGAATGATCTTTCACCGTTTTCTCATATCAGATATACGACATATCAGATGTTTAAATTACAGTTCATAACATTAGCAAGGATTACAGTTATGAAGTCACAACCAAAATAATCTTATGGTTTGGGATCAGGACAACATGAGAGATTGTATTAAAGGGTTGCCTCATTAAAGGGTGGGTAGCACACAAATATAATCCCAGTGCTGGGGGAGGCAGAAGCAGGTGGACTTTTTCAAATTGAGACCAGCCTGGTCTACAAACTGAGTCCAGGACAGCCAAGGCTACACAGAGAAACCCTGTCTGAGGTATTGTGAGTAAAAACAGAGCCTGTTGGGAACTGTCCTGTGTTGGGGCTTGGATCCCATAAAACTGCCACGTAACAATTTACCCTTCTCACGGGAAGCATACGGAATTAACAGACTGTGACAACGGGCTCTTATTTTTTTTCCACAATATTTTAACTTTTATCTGTTAAGAGGCTTCCAAGACCAAAGAGAGCAAGTCCAGGAAAGTAATTTATATAAAATTTTATTTGATCTGACACTTGATCTTTAAAGTCCAATGGCTTCAAATGAGAAGATGTATAAGGGAAGCCATACAATTTTATTATGGAAAATTGCAAACATATCGGACCTGGAGGGAAGGGAACGTTAAGTCTCCTGACCCTGTCACAGGTTCAACAGCTGGTCAGCATTCTGTTCTCTGACTTATGTGCTCTCCCCCTACCACCACACTTTACGGTTTTACTAGAGAGTTTTGTTTTGTGGGCTTTTTTGTTTTTGTTTTTGTTGTTTTGTTTTTTTGTTTTTTGAGACAGGGTTTTTCTGTGAAGCCTTGACTGTCCTGGACTCTCTTTGTAGACCAGGCTGGCCTTGAACTCACAGTGATCCTCCTGCCTCTGCCTCCTGAGTGCTGGGATTAAAGGCGTGCACCACCACGCCCAGCTTTTTTTTTTGTTTTTGAGATAGGGTCTCACTGTATACCTCTGGATATCCTGGAACTTGCTATGTAGATCAGGCTGGTCTTGAATTCATAAAGATCCACCTGCCTCTGAACCTGTGATTAAAGGCGCTTTTGCTAGAGCCAGGTGTGGTGGTGCACGCCTTTAATCCCAGCACTTGTAAGGCAGAGGCAGGCGGATCACTGTGAGGTCAAGGCCAGCCTGGTCTGCAAAGGGAGTCCAGGACAGCCAGGGCTGTTACACAGAGAAACTCTGTTTTGAAAAACAACAGCCGGGCGTGGTGGCGCACGCCTCTAATCCCAGCACTCGGGAGGCAGAGGCGGGCGGATCGCTGTGAGTTCGAGGCCAGCCTGGTCTACAAAGTGAGTCCAGGACAGCCCAGGCTAACACAGAGAGACCCTGTCTCGAAAGAGACCCTGTCTCGAAAAACAAAAAAAAAAAAAAAGAAAAGAAAAGAAAAAAGAAAAACAACAAAAGTAAAAAAAAAACCCACCACAAAACAAAAAAACAAATAAAGGTGTGTGCTATCACATCTGGAAAAACTGTGTACCTATTTATGGAGTATGTGATGTCTTATACCTGTGTACTTTTATAATGTTTAAATTATCTTAGACATCCACTTCCTCACATGTTTTTTCATTTCTTTTTCAGACTGATGGGTTCATCTTTGGTTTTGTTTTTTGTTTTTCAAGACAGGGTTTCTCTCGTAGTCCTGGCTGCCCTGGATTTGCTTTGTACACCAGGCTGGCCTCCAACTCACACAGATCCACCTGGCTCTGCCTCCCAAGTGCCAGGATTAAAGACATGCACCACCACACCTAGCAAGTTCATATTTCTATTGAACACACTAACAATATAGATTTGGTAATGAAAAACAAAACCAAACTCTGTACCATCAGCAGATTCCGTGGGCTCTTCCTTTTTGCCTCTGTTTCTCAGCTGGGCAGCAGTGGCCTAGGGCACGGCTGTCCGATTTCATGACTGCAGCCCACGGCACAGGTCCACCAGTGCCCACGCTACCAATGAGGCTTCCAATGTTGACGTTGGCCAGGGCTTTGCAAACAAGCAGGCCAAAGGCTCACCGCTGACACCAGCTACTCTAATGAGGGCACTGGCCTTGTCCTCTGCGAGGGCCACCCCACCACTGCTTAGGATGAGGGTTCAGTATATGCAGGCAAACAAGGAGATACAGTTGCTGGGAGGGCTTCCCCATGCCAACACAGCTTGAGTGTCCTCAGAAGAACTGAACACTGCGGTGGCGTTTTTCCAGGAAAAGCCATTTGTCATCCCGTTATAGAGGGAAATATGTTCAGAACCGTTATTTATTTTTGCAAGTCAGGCAGTGTGATGCACACCTTTAATCCCAGCGCTGGGGAGGCAGAGTAGGGGGGTCTCTGAGAGGCCAACCTGGTTTACAGAGCAAGTTCCAGGACAGTTAGGGCTACACAGAGAAACTCTGTCTTGAAAAAAACTAATAAAGCCAGGCATGTTGGCACACGCCTTTAATCCCAGAACTTGGGAGGCAGAGGCAGGAGGATGGATGTAAGTTCAAGGCTAGCCTGGTCTACAAACAGAGTCCAGGACAGCTAGAGCTGTTACACAGAAAAACCCTATCTTGGAAAAAAGAAAGAAAGAAAGACCTAATAAAATAAAATAAAAAAGAAAGAAAGCTTACCTTCAGTCTGAGGATAGGGGCAGTGTAAGCAGCCTTTGGCTAGCTCTTGGTAATTGTCTTAACAAGGAAAAAGAAATAGCAAGGGGGGGGGCGGGCGGGAGGTGTAGCTCAGTTGGTAGAGTGCTCGCCTAGAGTGCATGAAGCTTGGGGTTCTTCTCCAAGCCTTGTGTAACACCTCCTCATGGTGGTGTCATCCCTTCCTCACAGAGTAAGTGGGAGGCCAGTTTAGTCTACAGAAGACCCTGTCTCAGAGAAGAGAAAGACCCATGTGATCCATCTTTGGTGAGAGATTGCAGTTTCCATCCTGTTCTGTGGTATGAAATGGAGCAGTCTGGTTTGTGAGGGAGATGGATCTGGTCCTGGCACATGCTAGAACAGAGCTTTCCGGAGGATGGTTCGCCATCAAATTCTCCATTGCATTTTTACATAAGTAACTTTCAAAGGATAGTAACTGTTCCTGCTTCATTTAAAGATAATTAATAGCAGTGACTTTAATGTTTAACATGATGGGGCCGGGCGTGGTGGTGCATGTCTGTAATCCCAGCACTGGGGAGGCAGAGGCAGGCGGGTCACTGTGAGTTCGAGGCCAGCCTGGTCTACAAAGTGAGTCCAGGACAGCCAAGGCTACACAGAGAGACCTTGTCTCTAAAAAAGAAAAAAAAAAAGTTTAACACGATGCCTCCTTTGAACTTCTGAAAGAAAAAAAAAATCTCTCTAGCCTACCATCATCTCGTTCACTCAGGACTTACACCAGAAATGGTTTTTTTGTGTTTTCTCTGCTGCTACATAATACGATTATGTAGCTTTCAATTTTATTTTATCAGTGTGATTAATTATATTGATGGGTTTCCTAACACTGAACTCTCCTTAAGGATCTCACATAAATTCCCTTTTTAGGTTTGTTCTTAGGCACTTAATAGTTTTTGTTGCTATTGTGAATAGAATCTTATTTCCCATTACGTTTTCTAATTGGCTATTGCTGGCATATAGGAAAGCTATTGATTTTTTTGTGCATTGATCTTGTATGTAGTCACCTTGTTGAATTCTCTTATTAGTGGTAATAGTTTGTCGATTGATTTTTCTTAGGCTTTTCTATGCAAGGGGAAAGCATCACCTGTGAGAGCTGAAAGCACAGCTCCCCTCCTGGGTGACGCCTGTGCCTCTTCCAGTCCTCTTCTCTGAGGGGATGACCGGAACACCTGGCGCCATTTTGACTGTAGGGGTGGCCGAAGCCAGTCCCGCCCGGTCTCTAGCTCCAGCTGGATTGCTCTCGTTTTTACCAGCACTGTGGTCTTCTCACTGTCTTACGACAGACAACAGCTGTTCCTTTTCCGGCTTTTTTCCGGAGAGTTCTTTTCTATTATGTCATCACTGGGAGCTGAGTTTATCAAGACAGTCGTTTTATGTTGAATTTATTCAATAAATTAAGTTGGCACGTGTCTTTTATGTGTGTGTAATGTGGTACTGGGGACCCAAGGCAATGCCCATCCTATGCGAGCGCTCTACCACTAAGCTATATACACTGAGCTATATGCACGGGGTATAGCTTTTACTTTAAAAAGTATTTATTTAATGTGTGTGTGTGTGTGTGTGTGTGTGTGTGTGTGTGTGTGTGTGTGTGTAGCTCAAGCATGTCTGGAACTCAGTCTCCTGAGTTCTAGGATTATTGGTGTGAGCCACTGCATCAGGCTCTGATTTGTGTCCTTTTTATTTTTTATTTTTTAACCAGGCTGGCTTCAAACTCACAGAGATCTCCCTGCCTCTGCCTCCTGAGTGCTGGGATTAAAGACTTGCACCACCATGCCCAGCCAGTTGTTCTGTTTTTATTTTTGTTTTTTAAAAAGATTTATTTATTTATTTATTAGGTATATAGTATTCTGTCTGTATATTTGCCTGCACACCAGAAGAGGGCACCAGATTTCATTGTAGATGGTTGTGAGCCACCATGTGGCTTCTGGGAATTGAACTCAGAACCTTTGGAAGAAAGACAGTGCTTGTGACCTCTGAGCCACCTCTCAAGCCCAACCAGTAATACACTCTTTATTATTTTTAAATTTTAATTTATTTTATGTGTATCAATGATCTATCTGCATGTACACCTGCAGGCCAGAAGAGGGCATCAGATCACATTAATAATGGTTGTGAGCCACCATGTGGTTGCTGGGAATTGAACTCAGGACCTCTGGAAGAGCAGTCAGTGCCCTTAACTTCTGAGCCATCTCTCCAGCCTTATACTTCTTATTTTATTTGTTCACATTTTACTTAGGCTTTTTGCTTCATGGTTTGAATTGATTTATGGTTTCCTCTTACTGTTACAGTCTGGCTTTGGTTTCAAGATATGTTGGGAGAATGCTTTGAGTGGCTTTCTATCTCTTCTTATTTTCTTAAACAGCTAACACAATATGAGAGCCTATGCTCTCCCAAGGTTCTCTTCTCTTTTCTAATCTCTGATGTTGACATTGTGTGTGCTACTTTCCTAGGTTGAAATGAGGGCACTTTCTTTCTGGTTTATGATGTGAGTGTATGTGTATATGTGGGCAGTGCCCTCAGAGGCCAGAAGAGGGCACCAGATCCCCTGGAATCCCAGTTAGAGGCTGTCTCGTGCTGCTTGAAGTAGATGCTAGGAACCAAATTTCAGCCCTCTGTAACAGCAGCAAGTGCTCTTAGCCAATGAGCCAGCCCCGCTTATTTATTTATTTGTTTCTTTGTTCCTCCCTCCCCAGTTTCTCTGTTTGTCTTTCTGTCTTCTGTCTGTCTTTCTGTTTCATTTCTTGAGATGAAGTTAAACTCTGTGGACCAGTCCGGCCTGAAACTTACTGGGTAGTCCAGGATGGCTTCAACTTTATGGTGGTCCTCCTGCCTCCTGCTGTCCTGAAATTCATTATGTAGACCAGGCTGTCCTTGAAATTACAGAGATCCATCTGCCTCTGCCTCCAAATAACTGGGATTAAAGGCATTTGCCACCATGCCCAGCCCAAGTTACTGATAGTTGTAAGCCACCATATGGATGCTGGGAACAGAACCCAGGTCCTCGACCAGGAGGTGATGGCACATACCTTTAATGCCAGCATTTGAGAGGCAAAAGCAGGCAGATTTCTACGAGTTTGAGGCCAGCCTGGTCTACAGATCAAGTTCCAGGACATCAAAGGTTACACAGAGAAACCCTGTTTTGAAAATTAAGGAAAGAAAGAAAAGAAAACAAAATAAAATAAAATAAAACCAAAACCAACCAACCAACCAAACAAACAAACAAACAAACAAAAGAAACCCAGGACCTCTGGAAGAGCAGCAAGTGCTCTTAACCACCCAGTCTTCTCTCTAGCCCTTGCTTACTGTTTATATCTTTTGATGAACACTAGCCATCCTCTTCATCAGAATATATTCACCAGTGTACAGGATATACGCAGGAGTAGAGTTGTCGTGACAGGAAGTCTCTGCATGTTTGACTTTAGTAGACAGGATCAAAGGACGTTTCTAGGTGGCTGTACATCTTTAACCCCCACCAGCGATGTGTTGGAGTTCTGTCGCTCTACATCCTCCCCAAGATTTACTATTGTCTATCATTTGAGTCTTAGCCACATTTGGGGGTGGGGCAAGGCAGGAGATACCAACTACAAATATTGGAGTCAAGAGTAAATAGACTGCCAGACAGTGGAGGCAGAGGCAGGCGGATCTCTGAGTTCAAGGCCAGCCTGGTCTACAAAGTGAGCTCCAGGTGTGTGCTGTTAACCACCAAAGGAAGCCAGGACAGGAACTGAGACAGGGCAGGATTTTGGAGCTGATGCAGGGGTCATGGAAGCCATGGAAGAGTGCTGCTTACTGGCTTGCTCAGCCTGCTTTCTTGTACTACACCAGGAACCACTACAAATGGGCTGGCCTCTTCTGCATTGATATTTAATTGAGACAATGCCTTACATCTGGATCTTACAGAGGCATTGTCTCAATTAAGGTTCCTTCCTTTCAGCTAACTCTAGTATGTCAGGTCGACAACACAATGTGACACACACACACACACACACACACACACACACACACACACACACACACACACACACACACACACACACACACTACTGGCCAGAAAAGGAGTAAAGATTCACAATTCGCTTTAGGAGAATCCTAAATTAAATAAAGAAGCTAAAAGCTTGGTCTGGTGGCTCATGCCTCTAATCCTATCACTCGAGAGGCAGGAGGGTTGCTATGAGTTAAGATGCTGCCCTGGGCTACACAGTAAAACACGGTGTATAAAGAAACGGACAGGGACGCGGAAGCAGATAGTCGGAGAGGCAGAGAGACCACGACTCTCTTGACAGCTGGAGAAGCTTAGCACGGCGTAATGAGCAGAGGCAATTTCCCTCATTAATCCAGTTAATTAAGAAAAAAATAATGTCCCAGACACTGTGTATTAACTTTGCATGGGTTATTGGTATTTCATTTAAACAGGTACTGTTACTATTTTCATTTTGTAAACCAAGAAACCATTTGTAAAACCAAGAAATAGTTTTTTTGAAGTAGTTTTTGTGAAATTGAATTTCCAATGTTACAGAGGTCTCTTTGGGCTTTCTTTTCATTGTCCGGGATACAACAGAGCGAAATAGAAGGCAAAAGTCAGAAAGAAGCAGCGCACCACCACGCGCGCACTCCTGGGAACACAGCACAGCAGCGACTCCGCGAGCCCAGTAGCTTTCACAACACTAGGTTACCACCCGGCTCCTTTTTGTCTACCCACCGACCGGAAGTGTTTCTGACGGTCGCGTTTCTACAACGCACAGCCGGAAGTTTCTGTCCTTGGGTTTGCAGAGATACATAAAAGCTGATGTGCGGGTTGCACCTGCCCCACTCAGGTGTGGATCCTGGGGTCTAGTGAAGCAGGGAGGACGGTGAGATCGTAAGGGACACCAACGCGGGAAGGCGGAGAACACAAGCAGAACCCAGACCCGGTTTGGACCTTTCTCCTCACGGCCCGCCTCTTCCCCTGACCCAGCTTGGAGCTTGAGTGGCGGGGGACCCCGCCCCCGCCTGACGGTAACAGTCTCTCTGCAGGTACTGACTCTTGACCTCGGGGTGCTCCCTCACCTCTCAGGCGTGATGGCTACGGGCGCGGATGTACGGGACATTCTGGAGCTCGGGGGTCCAGAGGGAGATGCCTCTTCAGGGACCATCAGCAAGAAGGATATTATCAACCCCGATAAGGTAGCAAGGGACATTTGAGGGCGTTGAAGTAACGGTGAAGGCGTTAGGGAATGAATGGGGAAGGTGACGCCAGAAGAGAGATGGTGGAAGAGATAATTCCACCATCATAAAAAAAAATGGTAAAAGAGCCACAGTGGAACAAAAGGTGTGCCATCCTTAATGTGGTGAAGGGGATAGGACACTGGGAGGTGGCGGGGACCAAGACATGAGAGGACCAAGGGGGTGTGACACTTGAAAGTTGTTGAGAAGAGAGATCAAGACATTATGGCAGCCTTGAGGCGGGAGGAGGATTTTCTTCTCTGGTGGGTCAGGGCGCCATTCCGTTGAGGTGAGGGGGGGCGGGGCGGGGGAGGGGAACAACTTGCTGGAACAGGGTAGCGATTCTCCTGTGAGTGAGCCACTGTGACTTTATGTCAGCATTTATTTGCTCAGAGATTGTGCTGGCTAAAAAAATGTTCAGGTAAGAGTAGGTCTAGGCTGTCCCTTCTTCCCTGTGGCTTTCTTTCCAGAAAAAGTCAAAGAAGTCCTCAGAGACACTGACCTTCAAGAGGCCCGAGGGCATGCACCGGGAGGTCTATGCATTGCTTTATTCTGACAAAAAGCAAGTATTGGAGTCCCAAGTCCCCTGAGTAGGACCCTAGCTTGCCCCGCATATCCCTGCCGTCCTGTTTTTCTTCCACTTCTTTCCCCAGCCTGTGTCCCCAGCCAGGGCTCCTTCTGCAGGGCAGCTCAGTGCGTTGCCCCAGTACCTGACTTCCTTGTTCGGGGTGGACTGAGCTTCTTGGGCCTAAGCGGTTCTTCACACACCCGAGCCTAACCTTTCACCTCCGTTACCTCCACCGACAGGGATGCACCCCCATTACTACCCAGTGACACTGGTCAGGGGTATCGCACAGTGAAGGCTAAATTGGGGTCCAAGAAGGTTCGGCCTTGGAAGTGGATGCCTTTTACCAACCCAGCTCGAAAGGACGGCGCCATGTTTTTCCACTGGCGACGAGCAGCGGAGGAGGGCAAGGACTACCCTTTTGCCAGGTTCAACAAGGTGAGCTGTCGACAGACACAAGCCACTTGTACGAAGTTGTCAGGCTCCCGGAAGTTGGCTCCAGGATGTGCTCAGTGCCAGCCGCAGCTGCCCACTCAGGTCTAGGTCAGGTGCCGTGGACCTCTTCTGTCCTTCCCTGTCTCTGCTGTGGCCCTTCAGGTGTTGCTGCTCCTCAGAGCTGTGTCCTGCGTACCTTTCTCTTCTCCTCATTTAGCCCTTTCGCTTCAGTTACTCCCTACAGACCAATGCCCCCATCCCAGAAGCTCTGGTTTCCTAACAGCCTTTCCTGAGTCTCCCAGGCGTGGCTCACATCAGTGGTACCTTCAAGCAGAACTCGCAGTCCTTCCTCTATCCCTACTCAGTGACAGGGACCGTTCTACACGGTTGTCTGTATTACAAACCTGGGACTTATTGACTTAGTCCTCTCTCTTAGCGGCCAACAATAGGACAGAGAAGAGGAAGAGGATGGCATAAATGTAAAGGAATGAATCGAATTCTTTCACATGTGCGCTGCAATAGGTGATATTTGGATGTGACGTGAGATTAACAGTGCATTTATAGGTGTAGGAGAGACCTTTTTATTATTTATTTAGTATGTGTGCCTGCACGTGTCAGCAGATCAGAGGACAGCCTGTGAGAGCTCTTTCTCTCCTCTAACTACATGGGCCCTAGGGACCAAACTCAGGCTGTCTGCCCTTCTGAGCCACCTTGCCAGCCCCAAAGGCTCTCTGGGAAGGTGGTATTTAAACTAGACCTTGTGATGTGTCTAATCATTGAGACTGAGTTCTGCTAATTCTATGTCTATTACCAATCAAATCTCTGCCTGTGCTGTTCATCCCTTTTGCTAGCACCCTAAACCAAGATCAGTTGGGGTTTTTTTTTTGTTGTTGTTGTTGTTTGTCTAGATTACCTTATCGAAAGTAAGACCTTTTCCAGTCTCCTGTAGCCACTGAAAGGAAGAGCTAGAGTAGGCCAGGCTTGGCCAGCCCACAACTAAGGCACTGTACAGTGTGGCTCAGAACAGTGTAGAATTAGAGCTTAAAACAACCAGGGGCTCAAACTCAGGCTCTTCTCAGCCCGATGTATCTCGTTGTGCCTGGACGCCCTCTCTTGGATGGCTTAGAGGCTTCCTCAGACTGAGCATAGCCAAGTGTGACTCTGTGACCCATGCCAAACCAGAGTTCCCTCCGTCCCACCACCATTCCTCGGACCCTCAGGCCCAGTTGATGGAGACGCTAGAGACACGAGGTTGATGAGGCTTAGTGACGACGAGCGGGGAGGGCTTGGGCGAGACACACATGCTAAGATAAAAGAACACTCCCTTTGTATTTAGTAGTTACTGCTCCAGCCTGTTGAAACCTAAACATCGAGAACAAAACTAAATCAGAGTGTCTGTCCTTAAAAACAAAAATGTCATGTTGACAGAGGACTATGGATACAATTGCAGTCTGGTAGGAGAGAAGCTATTCAGAGGGCTGGAAGATTATGGAAGTTTCCATGATGATGTTATTAGGTGGTGCAGTGATTTTTTTTTTCCTCTCCTCATGCAGGAGGAACACAGTGAAGAAAAATATAAAAAGAATTTGAGGGCCCAGCGGCTCCTGCAGCTAGGCCTATGGCCAAGTTTGATCCCTGGGTCCCAAATGGTGGAAGGAGAGAACACTGTGAAATGTTGTCCTCTGACCTCCAGATACACTCTCCCTACACACCCAAAACCACAGTGTCATTTAAGAGTTAAAGAGAATTTGAAAGGCTCATGTGTGTCGGGTGCTCTGGGTGTTCCCATACTGATAAAGCCTGAAGCTCCATGGAGGGTGATGATGGGGGAGCTGTGGCTCAGTCAGTCAACAGTGAGCATGCCAGGGTAGCCCTTGGCAACCTCCCCAAAGGGAGGAGCCACCCACAGATTTTAAAGTAGACTCCTGTCAGCATTGGAAGAGTTTTGGAAAGGTCTGGATGATTACAAGGTCAAGAGTGAACTCAGAGTTCAGTCGCTTCCTGTTCTTCCTCTCCAGTTTGCTCCTCTGGAGCGACTCTCTCAGTGACTCTGGCTCTGCTCTTGCTCAGGCAGTGCCGATGGTGGCACCCTCCTTGGCCCTTCATGCCCAATCCCAGGATTCCCTGTTTCTCCAGTCGCCGGGCCTGCGCCTTCGCTGCTGCTTTAGTCTGCGCTTATGGCTTCTCACCTCCGCCACTGCTGCAGTTGGCTGTTTAGTTTCCTACTCTTCTCACCCCAGCACCTTCTCTGCTGTCAGGCAATCTTAGATCAGAAACAGGGCCTTAGTTTCTGTGTGTGAGTGTTTTGTCTGTATGTGTCTGCACCACACGGGCACAGCGCCCAGGGAGGCCAGAAGAGGAAGTTGGACCCACTGGACCTGTCAATGGTTGTAAGCCGCCATGTGGGTGCTGGGGATGGAACCCAAGTCTAGAAACAGGACTTTTAATCGCTTTGAAAGTAGCCATATTGGATCTTGTCACGCTTGGGTGAATTCTAAGCTCCCAGAAGGATGCACTCCCTGTAGCAGCTGGTTCTACTGCTCCCTTCAGGCTCCTCTCAGCTGTTCCCACCTGGTGCAGGAGCCAGGCCTACACACTAAGGTCTTTTCCCTCGTGTCCCGCGTGTCTTGTCCCCTCTATCTTCCCTCACTATTCACTTCTATTTAACCTTAAGCTGCAGCTTGGTCTGCACACTTGTAGTCCCAGCACTTGGGAGGTGGAGGCAGGAGGATGAGGAGATCAGGATCAGCCTCAGGTATATACTGTCAGGGCCAATCTGGGCTACAAAACAGCACAGGGCTCGAGAGCTGACTCAGTGATTAAGAGTGCTTACCGCTCTTCTTAGGAGCCAGAGCGGGCAGCTCACGGCCACCTCAAATTCCAGCTTCTTCTGAACATCAATGCCTTCTTCTGGTCTGTATAATAAGCGCGCACACGCGCGCGCGCACACACACACACACACACTAAAAACAACAGCAAAACAATCAAAGTAAAAAATATTGGCTTAATTTACCTTTGCTCTGAGCAGCTCTGTACCCAGTGTTACTTGTTATACCCTTGTTATATGTATTATCAAACTTACCACATAGTACCACATTTTTTCCCAGTTGGATTGTTGGACTTTAGAGGTGACCCATGTCAGCACTGTGTCCCCAGCATAAACCTAGCAGGCTCATGATAAGTATTTGTTGAATGAATGAACTGATTGTCTTCTTGAATTGATTTGAGAACAAGATTGGCCTGAAGTTTGGAGCATTTTAAAATTAAATGAAATTATCTGCTTGTGGTGGCGCACGCCTTTAATCTCAGCACGTGGGAGGCAGAGGTGGGCGGATCTCTGTGAGTTGGAGTCCAGCCTGGTCTACAGAGCGAGTTCTAGTTCAGCCACAGCTGGGCAGTGAGAACCTGTCTGATGCTCCCGCTCTCTCCCCCCTCATCCCCCCCCCACGTTAGTAGGAGGACGTGCAGCTAAGTGTGGGAAATCAGAGAAATTCTCCCCAGAGATGATGCCTAAGAGGTCAAGAAATATAGAATTAAGAATAAAGTTGAGTGCTGGAGAGACGGCTCAGTGGTGAAGAGCACTGGCTGCTCTTCCAGAGGATCCAGGTTCAATTCCCAGTGCCCAAATGACAGCTTACAACTGTCTGTAACTCCAATCCCAGGGGATCCGAGGCTCTCATGCAGATATACATGCAGGCAAAACACTAATGTACATAAAGTAAAAATAAGCTATTTTTAAAAAAGTCATTTAGGCTGGAGTTTGGGTCTTCAAGGGCTTAGTGGCCGCAGGAGGCCAGGCCCCAGGTTCTTTGATGTGCAGTGGCTCTATAGTGTGCTGAGCCCTAACAGTGTGAAATGAACTGGTTAAGCCTTGCCCTTGAGTTTATGAGTTATCTAGAAGGCACTTATCTTAGAGGTTGATCTAGAACAATTCTTTCCCTAGGAGCTGGCAAAATCTTTTTCTCTTTGTAGCCCAGCAGAGACTAAGATCTAGGATTTTAAGAGAACACAATGAACGTTTATATTACATTAATGTGCACACAGTTGTGACGTATCAAAGTGCTTCTCTGTTTCCGTTCTTACTGTAGACCAGTTTGTGTTGGTCTCCCCATGACTAGCATGGTACGCATCTTGTCTGCAGATGGACAGTTGATTGGAAGAGAACTGAAGGCAGGCCTGAGTGGGAAAGTGGCTTTGTTTCTCTAATGTAGGCCAGTGATAGTGCTGTGCTAGTCTGAATGGGTTGTAGCCATGGAGATAGATGTGGATTCTGGAGGTAAAGCCACACACTCAGTAAAATGTAGGAATTAGAAGACGCTTCCCAGTGCCAGGTGTGGTGGTGTGTGCCTGTAATCCCAGTACTTGGGAGACTGAGGCAGGAGGACTGCTGTGAGTTAGAGCCAGTCTGGCCTCCACAGAGTATTGGCTGCCTAGGCCACTTACCAAGGCTGCGTCAACAACAAAACAAAACAAAAAAAAGACCACCACCAACCAACCAACCGAGACTCTGACGCTGGCTGTGGTGACAGTGGCTGAGGTCTGGACTGGAGCTGTTTGATGAATAGGGATGAATGCAGTATCGAGCATGGTAAGGTTGGCGATGTGTGACCTCTGGTAGGAAGTGCCCAAGAGGCAGCTGGGAAGAGCCGGCTGTGCTTTTTAATTCATGAGAAGCTTCCTGTTCTAGCCTAGCACTGACACCTTCCTGTATCTCTGACCTATTGCCCAGCTTGTGATGATGCTAAGAACTCTGAGAGAGACCTAGGGTGGGAGGAGGTATGTGGCCAGGAGAGGAAGGGGCCTTGGCAGTAGGATTCTCTGGAGATGCCCAACTTTGAAGAGTTCTGACATTCGCAAGTCCCACTGTCACCACTGGGTGGCAGTAGTACTTCAGACAAGAGGTGCATGGCCTAGGGGCTCTGGGCCTTTCTCAGTCAGATGGGTTTGTGACTCCAGAATGGACCCTTGGGTGCCATAGAAGTACTTACCAGTCGGGCAGGAGCATGTGGCCCATTCCCAAAGATGGTGAGTTGTCCTGAAGTGAATCAGGCAGGCCACTGACCTCTGGCCAATCATACTGACTCTTTCCTTCCTACAGGCTGCCCCTGCAGGGGTACAGGGGTGGGTAATTAACAGGAAGGGTTGTAATCACATGGACAGCCTGCTTGGATGTATGACAAAGGAGTGCAGTCCCCATGTCTTTGTGCCAGTAGACGGTACAGGTGCCTGTGTACTCAGAGCAGGAGTACCAACTCTACCTTCATGATGATGCCTGGACTAAGGCGGAGACTGACCACCTCTTCGACCTCAGCCGCCGGTTTGATCTGCGCTTTGTAGTCATTCATGATCGGTACGACCACCAGCAGTTCAAGGTGAGCTGATGTGCACTTGCGTCAGTGCCCAGCCCTCGCACCATCCCTTCCACGTGCTCCTTACTGTTCACCCCATGTGTCTTGATCCTCAGAAGCGCTCTGTGGAGGACCTGAAGGAGAGGTACTACCACATCTGTGCCAAGCTTGCCAATGTGAGGGCTGTGCCAGGCACAGATCTCAAAATACCAGTGTTTGATGCCGGGCATGAGAGACGGCGGAAGGAGCAGCTGGAGCGGCTTTACAATCGGACCCCAGAGCAGGTCGCATAACCACCTCTTTCTTCCCTTTGCCTCCCCACCCTCTGTGCTCAGCTCTCTCCCCCAGGCCCCCTCCTTCCCTCTGGTTCCCTCATAGGTAACCTAGTGTCCCTTCAGCCCCTTGACAGCCCTGTTTTGCTTTCATAGGTGGCAGAGGAGGAATATCTGCTGCAGGAGCTGCGTAAGATCGAGGCCCGGAAAAAGGAGCGGGAGAAACGCAGCCAAGACCTGCAGAAGCTGATCACAGCCGCAGACACCACTGCCGAGCAGCGGCGCACAGAACGCAAGGCCCCCAAGAAGAAGCTACCCCAGAAGAAGGAGGCTGAGAAGCCGGTATGGAGGCTGACCCAGCAAGTTCAGGGTGGGCAGGGATCCTCTGGCACAGGGTCCCCACTTCAGTGGGCATTTTGAGAGTACCCTAAGCCACTGGGTGGCTGGGCCACCCCTTGTAACACCTAAGGCTCTGTAACTCTTCCCTCAGGCTGTTCCTGAGACTGCAGGCATCAAGTTTCCAGATTTTAAGTCAGCAGGTGTCACACTGCGGAGCCAGCGGGTGAGTTATGTCATTCAATGTTTGGGCCCTGGGTTCCAAATGGCCTACTGGTACAGCTGCTAAATCTAGAGCAGTGGGAGGCCGGCTACGGAGAGTGGCCTTGTCAGGCCCTCGTGGCAAGGCCAAGCTGGGGTTGTCTTTCCTGTTCTCCACCTCTCAGCTAGTTCCATGTTCGCCCCAGATACTGCCAGAGGTTGATGTGCCTTGCTGCCTTTAACCCCCTCCCCTCCTCCTAAGTCTCATCCCTAGGGGTGGAGAACTTAGCTGACTTTGACTTGGTCACTGCAGATGAAGCTGCCTAGCTCTGTGGGTCAGAAGAAGATCAAGGCGCTGGAGCAGATGCTGCTGGAACTTGGTGTGGGTGAGTGATGCTGAGTCCCATGGCGTACCTCCCTCTCCCAAGGGCTATGCAAGGGGAAGAGTTAATGCTGCAGGCCTTCAACTAGTCTGGCTTTACCTCGTCTGCAGAGCTGAGCCCTACCCCCACAGAAGAGCTGGTGCATATGTTCAACGAGTTGCGGAGTGACCTGGTGTTACTCTACGAGCTCAAGCAGGCCTGTGCCAACTGTGAATACGAGCTCCAGATGCTGCGGCACCGGCATGAGGCCCTGGCTCGGGCAGGCGTGCTGGGGGGCCCTGCCACACCAGCAGTGGGACCGGCCCCAGCCTCTGCTGAGCCAGCAGGGGCTGAATCTGGACTTGGTCTTGACCCCACCAAGGACACTATCATTGATGTAGTGGGTGCGCCCCTGACACCTAATTCGGTAAGAGCCTGGACAGGCTTATGGGGAGCATGCCCTGGCTCTGCAGGAGAACACTTACGCTTACAGACCCCACTCCCTCCAGTGCCTTCAAGGGAATGAATGGTTGCTACTGGGAGGGGAGAGGCTGGCGATGGCAGTGGGTTGACTATTGGGCCACTTCTCTGAAAATGACAGACGGTAAGCCTTGAGTCAGACCTCAGAGGCCACTAACCTCAACGCTTTCTGTCTCTTCAGCGGAAACGGCGGGAATCTGCCTCCAGCTCATCTTCTGTGAAGAAAGCCAAGAAACCCTGAGGGGCCGTCAGGGTTGGTGGGATGGCGTAAATAGAGCTGTGAAGCTGGACTGGGCTGACGTTATTTCCTCAGCTCTTCATATCCCTGGCTGGGGTGACAGGCTGATAGATCCATCGCCACAGTGAGTCCCTGAAGGCTTGCTTGGAACGCCCACATTCAGGCCCTTAGCCACCTTTCTGTTGCCTAGACCTTGAACACCTGTGGTTTTCTATTTAAGATGGCCTTGCACACAGCAGGGGCCTCAGATACCAGTAGCTTTGGCAGGTCCTTGTGCTCCAGACAGTCCCCTCCCAGCCTGTGCATCTTTAGTGAAGGCAGCACTGCCCATGTGCTGATGGCTTTGTATGGAGTGAAGCCTGGGCCATCAGCATAGCGACAGCCTTACACGCAGGACGGCTCTACACACACTAGGACCTTGTTTCCCCAACTTTATTCAGTGGCACGTTCACAGCAGGGATGGGGGTGGACACAAGGGGCCTGATCTGTCCTGGAGCCCTGGGGGCACCACACACCATGCACTATGGATGGGAGGGAGCACAGGGGGGGCTTGGTGGCCCCAGCAGAGGCCTGTGTACCAGGGAGAAGGCAGTGAGTACCTGGGTTCCCCCTAGCCCAGGCCCATAATGGCAGGGGCTAATACTGGGCTGAGACTGAGGAGTAGGAGTAGGGTGGGGCACTAAGTGTCTGCTCCAGAGGAGCCAAGTGGCCAAGCCCTCACACAGGGCACAAGCCTGTAGGGCAGCTGGGGGACACTCTGGGCGCAGAGCTGTGCCACTCTCCCTTTTCCCTCTAGTGAGGGAGAGGAGGGAGGATTCTGATTTGGGCCAAGTAGCTACCCGGTCCTGCCCCATCCCGTCCTCTGCCAATCAGAAGGGCTTTGATGTCTGCTTGAAGATGAAGCCTCGGTACGCCAATGTCTTCATGATGTTGGCAATGTTCTTGCAGTCATCTAGAGGGAAGAGAAGAAAGACATTTAGACAGGGCCAGATTCAGGAGCCCAGGCCTGAGGAAGAGGACATCTCTGGCCTTCATGGGTTGGGCTGGGTAATTCTGGGCCTGCAGGAAGCCTGGACTCTATGCTTCTCAGTCCCATAATTCATGCTGGAAATTGGCCGCTGTGTCCCATCCCAGCCCCAGCGGTGATGTATGGGCGCCGTCGCAGTAAGAAAAAGGCAGAGTAAATGTGTAATTTCTCCCTTGACGGCCCCTGGCCGCTGGGCGATCCTTCTTGTTGCTGCGGCGTGGGGACGGCCTGTCCGCCACACTCCGTCTTCCCGCCACCCTCCTTGATGTCTCCATTTCATTACTGTGTGGCCATTTATCACACCCACGGCCAGGGTGACTTTGTCGGCACTTGTGTGTATGGGGGAACTGTGGCCCAGGCCATACTCAACTGGTGACAACGTACAAGACTTGGCATGGCTGTGCCAGAACCCTAGGAAACACCTGTCCTGTATACCTGTCCCATGTCGCTTCAGACAGGCCGGGGAAGGCACTGGTTTATGTGCTATCAGCCCTACCAGACACCTGAATCCTGCCTCCATCCCAGTAGGCTGGCAGCTGGTAACCCTTTGGGATCTTGTCTCTGCTCCAATGCCAGGTTGAATCACCTGTTTGTGTCAGACCATATCAGTCTCTGTGGTACTGGCCCCTGAGAAACTCCATGCTATAAGCTATGGAGGTAGCCTGGAGGCTGCAGGGACTCCGGGGGACTTGGCCAGGGCAGGACTTGCTCCACCACTAGATTCAAGAAGGGCAGCTGTTAGGAGCTTGTCCTACTAGAGCAGCAGTTCCCTCAGCCTGTGGGTCAAGACCCCTTTGGGGTCGAATGACCCTTTCACAGGGGTCACATCATATCCTGTATACTCAATATTTACATTACAATTCATAAGTAGCAACTTAATAATTGTATGGTTGGGGGCAACCACAACCTGAACTGTATTGAAGGGTTGCAGTATTAGGAAAGTTGAGAGCTATTACACTAGAAGAAGCTTAGCACAGAAACTGCCCATCTTCCTGGGTTTTTTGTTCAGCTTCCCAGAGCAGTCCCCACCTGTCTCCTACCTCCCTTCCTTGTCCCTGGGCCCTAGCTTCATTTCATGGATGCTGCGATGCACAAGTGCCACACAGTGACGGGGTGGTGGGGTCAGGAGGCCTCAGAATCTTTTCCTTCCATCGAGCCTCCATGCTTGCCCTCATCAAGACCTTGACCTAGGAAAGGGGACCCCTGTACCCCCAGAGCTAAGACAAAGTCTCATTAGCCAAGCGTCTAGAGCAAGCCAATCATGAGATCCTATCTTAGAAGTGTTCAGTACATATGTACCTACAGTGGGCAGAGGTGTGGGGAATTGACACTGTTTCTCCAGGGACTCAGGAAACCAAGAGGGCTGCTCTGAGGCAGAATGGGGAGAAGACAGATGGGTGGGTAGTGGCGGCCATGGCAACTCCAGACATGACCCATCCCCATGGTTTATGGGCCGGACACGCATCCCGCTCAGCTGAGGCCCTGTCATTTGTCTCCCTTAGTGGGTACGCCAGTGCTGTGGGGGTAGAGGGAGGGTATGACAGGAGGAGCTAGGCAGTTGACAGGAATACGACAGGAATACACCTAGGGAGTTGTGGGGCTAGATGCAGTGATGGCATTGCTGGGGGGCGGTGTGTGTGACCTGGCATAGAGGGATAGTCTTCCCAAATAAACCTAGCCCTGTCAGGGCACCTCAAATCCTTCCTGTCTCCAGCACTCTGGAGACCATGGCTGTTGTGCATATTAAGAATAAGTCCCCTCGTTATCTGCAATTACCCAGCGGCCACACACCTCATTTCTTCTAGCAGAAAAGAAAATTAGTTTTCTATTGACTTCATCTGGCTCCTCCCTTACTGCTGGACGAATCACTCAATCTGCCTCCCCTAGCCTAAGTCAATGTCCTCGCCTAGACCTTAGGCCACAGTGAGCAAGTGCCGATTGACCTGTGCCAAGGAGGTGCCGGCACACCTCAGTCTTGCTCTCTTCCATGCCACACATGGCACAACTCCACCCAAATGATGAGCTCTGGCTGCTCCTCGAGGCTGCCCTCCCCAGTCAGGACCTTCCTCTCCAGTCCCCCCACAAACTCAAATCTTCAAATAGTTCTCTCCAGATAAACAGAATCAAAACACCCCCAATACTGAATATTCCCCCCAGGTTTTGTCTTCTTCTTCATGCATTCTTGACATCAGCATATGGCATTGTATGTAAATCACTCAAAACTCCCAAGAGGTCAACATCTCACACTGGCCAGATCTAACCAGGTGTGAAACCTGTTTCCTCAGGCTGTAATTCAGTGGTTCTCAACCTGTGGGTCACAACCACAGGAAACCACCTATTTCAGAGGGCCTTAGGGACTGATACAGTCTTTAGTAGCAAACTTACAGTATGAGGTAGCAATGGCATAGACTTGTGGCTCTGGGGAAGGGGGAGGTCACCACAACATAAGGAACTGTATTAAAGAGCTGCAGCACTAGGAAGGCTGAGAACCACTGCTAACCAAATGCTTCCGTTCCCCAGAAGCCTATGAGCCCACACCCAGTAATTCTGCTTAGATTAAAACAGTCCAGCCTGTCCCTTAGCACCACCCTCTTACAGCCAACATGATCTTTTTTTCCCACAAATCTGATCATGTCCTTCCCTCTTTAAATCCCTTTGGTGGTTCTTTCTACCTTCTATTTAAAGTTTTTGTGGTCGAGTCCTGGTGGTCCGGAACTCAGACATCTGTTTGTTTCTGCCTCTCAGTAAAGTCTGTACATACACACACGTGCATTTTAACTGTGTGGATGGAGATCATAGGACAGTTGTGGAAAGTGGTTCTCTCCTTCTGAGTGGGTCCCAGGCATCTAGCTCAGGTCAGTAGGCATGGTGGCAGGCACAGTTACACGCACACAGTGAGCCACCTTGCTCAGCCTGTACTTCCCCCATTTCCTCTGAATGGTTCTGGGACCTAAACCTAAGGTGGTGTACATGCAAGGTAACCACTCTACCACTATGCTGCATCCTCAGCCCCACCCCACCCCCACCCCCAGACAGGGTCTCAAACTTAACTATAGATGAGGATAACTTTAACCTTCAACTCCTGGTCCTCCTGCTTCTACCTTGAGTGCTATGGTTACAGGTACGTGTCACCATGCAAAGCTATCAACCCCTTTTTTACTTTTTGAGACGAGGTCTCATTAAGTCAGCAAGGGAGGTTTGAACTCCCTGAATAACCTAGGCAGTTCTGCATCACAGACTTCCTGCTTCAGCTTTTGCTGTAGCTGGGACTACAGGTCAGTGTGACCAGGCTGACAGAGCTTTAATGGGACTCGGTCTAGGCAAAACTCCATCTCTGCTGCTCCTGGCCGCACCCCTCTAACCTACCCCAAATTTCTGCACTACGATCTTAAGGAGCGCTTACCCTTTTCTGAAGATGTCAAAGCATGCTCTGGAGTCAAGAGAACCCATTCCAGTCTGAATTCCTGCAGATACTGTATTGTGTGAAAATTTGCCAAGTGCTTCACTTCTCTAGGCCCCAGGTTCCCCACTAGGGGTGAGAAGAGCCACACCATCACAATCAACACTGAACAAGGTGCCACCACCTGCATGCTGGGCATCGGGATGACCCAATGGTGAGAAAGTGTGTGATAAAGTGTGCATGGCTTAGATGACAGACTGGTTGATACACATGGTGAAACTAATTGTCCTTCAGCACAGACTCACTTTTGAACCTGTTTACAGCAGATCCCGAGGTCTAATTTGTGGTGATTGGCTTACTATTATGGAGACCCAAAGGGACGATGAGCCTTTCCCCAGGTCAACTTGCAAGTTGGCAGTTACAGACTGCAAGGTTGGGGCTCTTTCCCCAACTAGAGACATTTTTGTTGTGGCTTTAATTACATTTATTTACTTGTGTATAGGTAGGTGTTCAGAGGACAACTTGCGGCGTGGGGGGGCTTTCTCTCCTTCCACCATGTGGGTTCCTGGGGTAGGGAAGGGTGAAACAGACTTGAGCTCTGAGACCATTTGGGTTAGCTGGCAGCTTTGCCGTTTTAGCATCTTTTCAGAGCTAATCAGACCAGCTCAAGGGTGCTATGACATGGATAGTGGGTGCTGTGTGGTGTCCATAATGGAGGCCTCTTTGCCTTCAAGTTCTAGAAAGCTAGCCACATAAGCTTGACAACTTTTTCTTTTTGGAAGAACATTAATAGTCTTAGAAACACTTTGATGTTGACAAGACTAGAATGGAAGGGTGACAGCTACATAAGCTGTCTCCTAGGGGGCATGAGCGGGGCAAGCAAGGAAAGCTAAGTCTGTTAGGTATCTCCAGAGTCGACAGAGCTGCGTGGGACAGCTGCTGCTGCTGCTGCTGCTGCTGGGATGGCAGCTGAGTTCTCTCGGACACCGAAAGAACCCACCCAAGCCGGCACTGCATACTTGTTAGTTACACTGGTCTGGGAACAAGACTAGAGGATAGGAAGTGAGTCCCAGGGCAGGTGATTGCAACGAGCCAGGAAGACCTTCATAAGGAAGGGGTCCAAGAAACCTTGGAAAGTAAGCCAAGGGTTTTATTCATGCGCTCACTTCCTTCAGCGAGTGCCAACCTGCTCTGTGTGCTGGGTGTGCATGGGCCACACTGGGTCTGAGGTTGCCCAAGACTAGCTCCCTGTTCTTGCAGAGCTCAGAGACAGCCCCATTAGAGGTGCAGTCTATGAAAAACGGAAAACTATCTGCCTCATTCTGAAGCTCAGGAACAGACTCCCAGAAGAACAAAGCTATGCATGCAGAGTTTGGAGGGAGCTAGCGCAGAAAGTTAAGATTACGGTGAAGAGGCACACAACGGGAAGTGATCTGTGGGGTGTCAGTAGTAATTTCACCAAGTGACTGAGGCCGTGACAAGGTATGAATAGGTGCTCAAGCCAGCAGGGACTGACTAGAGGAAACGAAGGAACCCAGATGCCAATCTAAGGAGTTCAAGATTCCGGCAGCACTGTGGAGAGACTAATACATTTAAGGAATAGAATGACAAGACCAGATCTGGATTCCAAATTTGTCATCGTAAAATGTGAGGACAGGACTGAGGGCAGAATCATCACTGAGCAGATTAAACTATGGCTCACACCTGAGAGGCTGACCCCACAGCTAGGCTTGTGGTGGGGGTATGTTGACCGTGAAGACAAGACTAGAGGCAAGAGAGACTTGAAGAAATAAAATTTTAAGCCAGGCATGGTGGCAACACACCTTTAATCCCAGTACTTGAGAGGCACAGACAGTCGGATCGCTGTGAGTTCAAGGCCAGTCTGGTCTACAAAGTAAGTCAGGACAGCCAAGGCTACACAGAGAAACCCTGTCTCAAAAAGCCAAAATTCAAACCAAACAAAAAGCCAGGAGTGCTAGTCTATGTCTGCAATTCTAATATTAGAGAAGCAGAGATGGGAGGACCCTCAGGCTGGCTGGCCCACCAGTCTAGCTTAATTAGGAGAGTTTGGGGTTCAGTGAGAGACCCTGCCTCAAACAATGGGGTGGAGAATGACACCCAATATCAAGCTCACATGTGTATACCACCTCCTACAAAAACCCAGAAAAAAACTTATCCTATATTTTCAACCATATTTATTTTATTATCATTTATTATGATGATGATGTTTAATTTTTAAGATTTATTTTATGTATATGGGTGTTTTGCTTTCATGTATGTCTGTGTACCACAGATACGCAGTGCCTGTTGGAGGCCAGAAGAGAATGTTAGATTTCCTGTAGTTAGTCAGTTTGGGGTGCTGGGAACTAAACCTGGCTTCTCTGGAAGAGCAGCTGTGGATTTTAAGAGCTCAGCCATCTCTCCAGCCCATTATTTGGATTTTTGAGACAGGGTGTCACTATGTAGACCAAGGTGGTCTTGTACTCATAGAGATCTACCTGCTTCTACCTTCTGAGTTCTGGGATTAAAGGTGTGCACCACCATTCCTGCTTTAGCTGTATTTTTTACTTCGCTGTTTTATCTGTCTGAAATTAAATTTTTGTGTGTGGAAAGAAAGAGCTCTAGGGGCTGGAGAGATGGCTCAGAGATTAAGAACACTGCCTGCTCTTCCGGAGGGCTTGAGTTCAATTCCCAGCAACCACATGGTGGCTCACAACCATCTATAATGTGATCTGATGCCCTCTTCTGGCCTGCAGGTGTACACACAGGCAGAGTACAGTATACATAATAATAAATCTTAAAAAAAAAAAAAAGAAATAACTCTAACTTTAATATTTTCTGATGCAGAACTCACTGGTCAACATGGACCAAACCGTTCTCTCTTTCTGTAATGAAATGACACCTCTACCATCATATCTGCAGCACTGTTGGAACCAGTAAAAAGAACAACCCTGAAACGACTGAGGGAGACGTAGTAATTCCAGGACAGCCAGAGGTACATGCTGAGGCCTTGTCTCGGAGAAGAAAGGAAAAAGAAGCCTGTGTCAAACTTGTGACATTATTAATGAGGCTAAGAGGTAGTGTGGTCAAAGGAGCCTGCAGACAATGTCAAGGCCCACCACGGCAGCTCAGTCTCCTGTCTTCACCCTGCCTAGCAATCTCCCCGGGGACTGGGAAGGGATGGAGCCTGTGCCCATGGAGCAGAGGCCAGCAAAGCTGGGGTGGCAAGGATGGGTGGGGCAAAGAAGCTGCAAGGAGTAGTATCTGTGCTTAACAAAGAGGAGACCAGCTGGGCGGTGGTGGCGCACGCCTTTAATCCCAGCACTCGGGAGGCAGAGGCAGGCGGATCGCTGTGAGTTCAAGGCCAGCCTGGTCCACAAAGTTAGTCCAGGACAGGCAAGGCTACACAGAGAAACCTTGTCTCGAAAAACCAAACCAAACCAAACCAAAACCAAAACAAACAAACAAAAAAAACAAAGAGGAGACCACAAGAACTCTGAGCGCTGATGTCTTAGAATCTCACTGACCTTGTGCACACATCTACCTGGATACCCAGCAGCAATCGTGTCCTGAGCAAAAGTGCTGTGGGTTACCTAGGCCAATCTGAAAGGACTGCCGGACTAAGTGCTGTCCCAACCCAACATGGTCCACGCACTAGAAAACACTTATCTCAAGTTCAGATTTGACTGTTCCTCTGTATTTTGAGACAGGACCTCTCTATATAGTCCTAGCTGTCCTGGAACTCACTCTGTAGGCCAGGCTGGCCTCAAGCTCACAGAGCTCCTCCCGCCTTTGGCTCCTGAGTGCCAGGATTAAAGGCATGAGCCACCATGCCTGGCTGCTCTACATTTTTATTCATTAAGTTTGGCAACTCTATGATGGGGGCCAGCAAGCACAGTGTTCAACATCATAAGATAGCTCAATGGGGGCTAAACAGTGATTTTGAATTTAAACAGCAGAAAACTCTATGTATTCTGAGATTCTGAGTTTGGTCCAAACTCAACTACTTATAACGGAACTTAAGCAAGTTTCTGAACTTTTCTGTGTCTTTGTTTTTTTCTCTATAATGGAAAGAATAATTATAGCAACTACTTCTCTTAAAGGATTATTTAAAAGGTGGAATGAATTATCTGTGAATATTTTAAAATGTCTGTTAGTGATCAGTTATTCCAATATTGTTATTCTAAAATTAACATCCGATACTCATCTGTACCCCTTGGATCAGCCTTGGTCCAGTCTCCTGGCCCCGCCCCCATTCGTGGCCACCTTGGCCTACATGACACTTTTTCCAGACGTACACTCCCTCTCTCCCCACTTAGTACTTACAGCTTCTAACCCGCCCCTAGACAGGGTCCTCACAGCCTCAACTCTAAAGCGACTCCTCCTTCCGGCCCCTCCCTCTTTCACCCTCCACCCCACAGAGGTGCCTGGAGGGGCCACAGGGCTGATGGTGAAGGATGATGGTGGTTCTACAATAAGGGGAAAAGGCAATTTCATCTTGATTAGCAGGCGATTTCTCTCTCTGTAATAAGCGTGCTCCAAATAATTAGCGTGTTTTACGTAATAATGAAATTACAGAAATGCAGTCCACTTATTCAAACAACTCACCATTACCATATTTTTAAATATTAGACTTAATTAGAGTTTATCACTTCAGAGAAGTATGCGGACCGAAGATGTTTTTAAAAAAATCCTCATAAAGTGTTTATTAAGCGCTGGTAAAGCTAGGATAATGATGTGTTTGGAAATTAAGGCAATCAAACACTTACCGCCGCTCCTGGAGGCCGGGCATGGAAATGAGGCCATTACACGCCCATTACCCGCCAGCTCACAGCCACTTGGGGGGTGAGGGGAGGATGTGCCTGGCCGAGAGGGCATGGTGCCCGGAAATGCCTCTGCCAACTGCCCAGAGATGCCTGACCAGTAAGCACAGCATCAGCCCCTCAGTTACTTACACCACATTTGGCTGTCATGAGCCCAACTCAGACTTGGCCAAGCCAAATGACTGGATTGATCCCAAATGCCAAAGGAGACAGCTCTGGTCTGACCAACTCTGATCCAGACTCCCAGGCCTGGCAAGACACGTCAGCTCCATTCACACCCAATGTAGAATGGGGACAGAAGCCAGGTCAGGCAGCCAGAGAGGTCCAAGTGAGGAGGTAGGGCTGGATCCCACTTGCTGGCTCCAGTCTCTGCTGAGGAAGTGGCAGGCCTCGTCCAAGTCTAGGCCACACAAGAAGGGGTCACTGGAGTGGCGGGAGGATGCTGGGGAACTGAGTTTGCATCTAAAGAGGACAACCTTTTGAAAACAGGGCCCCGGTCAGGGAAAGCAAGGACAGAGGTGGTAGGGGAGTGGGGCTGTAGGCTTCAGACCCCATTTGTCCCAGTGAATAACTAATTCCAGAATTTATAGTGCTGGGTTTTTGTTCTGTGGCCATTTATATCTGTGAGGGGAGGAAATGAAGAGGCAGCACGGACGCCACATCTTTCTGTGTTATTGCTTGTCTGCCATTTGCAAATCATTATTAATTGTGGGCCCTGGTGGCAGGACGGGTGGGGGCCTGGCTGGGTACATCCACATAGCTCTTCATCAAGGACCCCAGCCGCTGCCCCAGAGAGCCAATTACCCCGCCCTGATTGGGATCAGATAAAGAGGGAATTTTTACAAATTAGGGAATAAATAGAATTTCCACACAGGGCGCGGGCAGGACCTGAGAGGCTATAATGAAAAACCATCCGTCACCATCAGCATGGCCTGGGCATGGAGCCCCAGCACTCCCTCCCTGTGGGTCCTCCCTGACGTTCAGGGAACTGAGCAGGCAGGTCTGAGAACACCCTAGCCCTCCTAGGGCCTGCAGGAAAGAATTCCCTGGAGGTGGGGGATACCATACGCTGGAAAGGCCCAGGCCTTGGCTCAGGTGCTGTCTCTCTCTCTCTGCTTGCCTACCCTCAGGGTCTCGGGAAGGAGACCTACAGTCCCAAGAAAGGCTAAAGTTGGGAACTACAGGGCCAAGAATACATCCCTGTCCCCATAGCCATGGCAGCCCTAGGGCAGAGCCCCAGCCCAGCCCCCTGGACCACTCAGCCTGGGCTCCCATTAGTGCTCCTCCCCTTGGATCATTAAATATGTATATCTTATTACACGCCTTGTTAGAGTATCGAGCTCTATTGACTGATGATAAATCCTGAGCCTCGTCCTGGCCGTAAATTTATCTGGAGATGATGAAGACTCAATAATCTAGTCAGGCAGATAATATCATCGGGCCTTAAAAAAGATCATTACATTATATGTCAGAATTAAAAGTGAAATACGCTGTAGTAACAGGGCGCTGCTCCGGCCATTACCACAGATGCCCGCCTCCCCAGGTCGTTCGTAGCCCAGGTGGAAGGGCTGAGCCACCAGGGACTGCTACAGCTAAAAGTGGCAGAGCACATAGACAACCCATGGCCAAACCTGAGGTCAGAAGGAAAGAGCTGGCTGTCTAGAACAGTTGGACAGATCTAACATACACAACGAAGGCCCTATCCCTGAGGATGGATCCGTCATTTGGGGCCTTCAGTTGCTCTTAACAGGAGAATGTCAGCATATCCTCACTTCAAGAGAGCCTCGAAGGCCCAGGGCAGATCCTTCCCAAAATGGAGGCACTGAGAAGTCAGGCTACTCACACTGTCCTAGACAGAGGGCCTGGAGTTCCAGGTCCAGGCATGTGTCAACAACAGCCTAGCTGGGGCCTCCTTGTGAGGAAGTACTGTCACTCCACCTCGGGCCGCTTCCTTCCTAAGTGGCCTGCTGCCCAGCTCCCATCCTGATCCGAGACAATGTGCTGTCAGTCTCTCACCTTAGAATATTTCTATTGTCCCTCTTTGCTACCCATTTCTATATTGATAAATTTGACCTTTGAAGTATCCCACTGTTCTCTCCTTTGGCATAATTCAGACCTCCCTAGACTAACCACAATGTATACATTTTCTTTCACTTAGCTGGAACCATCTGCACTCCTACCCTCTCCGTGTGCACCATCTTCCTGCGCCTCTGGCCTATGCATCACCGTGCCATCCTAGCAGAGGCCACTGCTCCCTAATGTGGCAGGGCCAATAGTACCCGACTAGAGCTACTTTTGGTGAACCTACGACCTTTGCCAGTCACTAGGTTTGAGGTGGGCAAGTGTTCTGGCTTCTGAAACACAGAGGCAAAGAGAAACATGAAACATCTTTGAATTCTGCTAGACGTTTCCACAGCTACACATACTGTCTGGGATTGCAGAGGCCTACAGGGGCGTTAGCTGTGGCGCCTGCTGACTAACAGAAAAATGGAAACATTTCTGCATCTTGGAGGACAATCCTGGGGGGCTGGATCAGTCAGCCTGACAATCACCTCACCTCTACGTTCCTTGCATTATATGATAAATGCCCCTTATTACTAAATATGTTTTAGAGCAGATAGCCAATGGCCTATCTTGTTCTTGTAGCCGAAGGCACACAGCCATAGTTAGTCCTCACTGTCAACTTGACTGGATTTGGGATGGCCTAAAGGACACACCTCTGAGCATATAGTGCTTTTTGAGAAGTTTAACTAAAAGGGAAGGCGCCTGCCCTGAGCGTGGGCGGCACCATCCCGTGGGGTCCCTTCCTGAGTAAGAAGGGAAAGAGAGAATGCCAATTGAGCATTAGCACCCGTCCCTCCTTCCCGGCCAAAGATGCAGCTGACCAGCTGCCTGGTGATCTTGTCACCATGTGTTCCCTGCTATGAGGATATTATCCTCAAACTGTGAACCAAAATAAATGTTTCTTTCCTGACAGGTATGGTGGCATTTGGGAGGCTGAGGCAGGAGGGCTGCTGCGGTTTCAAGGCGAGTCTGAGCTACAGAGACACCCTGCCTCTCAGAACACTAAAGGAAACAACAAACTTGACTTGGACAGTTCTTTTACCACAGCAATGAGAAAAGTAATCAATACACTAAGCTCTATGAAGTATAAAGGCAGGAAGACAATGGCAGAGGCAGGGGAAAAGACACTGCTGCGCTAGGCTGGCAACCCTGATGTGCTCTTGAGACGACTAATCGGATTGCTTCTTACTGTATCTTAGGCTATAGGACATGCTACTAAAAGAGGCTAAAGGCGTCTAGCTTTGTATGAAACCCTTGCGGGAATATAGGGTAAGAAAGTAAAAGTAACTGAGAGAAGAATTACACTTCTGGTGTGCAGTGTCAGCTGACTAGAAGCTCCCTGGCTCCACAGCCTACTGAGACTCAGGCTTCCAGTGCTTTCTGCTCCACTGTCCCCAGGCTAGAGCTCTACCACACTGCGTTCCAGACAGGAGGAGGATGGGGAAAGACAAGTACAACATGCTGCCCTGAACGGCTTCCCTTGGAGTGTCATTCTGGGAGTTCCCACAGACTCTATTTCCTTTTATTTTCTGGGCAGAGCTCAAGAGACATGGCCATGACCAACAGAATCAAAAATTAAGAGGGAAGACTTCAGCAGGCTTGGTGGCACAGGTCTTGGGAGACTGAGTGTTCAAAGTGAGATCCCATCTCAGACAGAGTCTGAAAGACAGCCAAACCAAGTACATGTTGATGCACTAATTTCAGAAGGTTCTAAGTGGTTTGAGGATAAAGGGGGAATTGACACTGCATGTGTACCAGGTACTTTTGGTCCTGGCAACATAACAGACCTTTAGAATAGGTCCATCATGGTCCATTATGTAAGACTTTTTCTTGTCAGTCTCCTCAGCTCTGCCCTCCCCTCCCCCTTCTCTGGCTATCCTGGCCTGGAAGAACCTAAGCTGCTTCTCTAAGCCTGCATCTTGGGTGTGTGGGGAGAAAACCACAATCTTATGGACTAGTGTCACCATGAGTGCCTCACCAGTCCCTGGCTACATAAGCTGCCCAGTGTGAGTGCTTCCCTTCAGCCCTCAGCCCAACAAGCTCCAGCCCTCCCCACAAATCTCAATCTACCAGTCCAGTACCCCAGCTCCCATTCCCAAACGGGCAGACACTTCATCCGTTTGCATTTGTCACAAGATGGGACCAATCCTGCTATCCCTTCTGAAGCTGATTTGTCTAACTCACCTCGGATCTGGAGTCTAAGCCAGCACACACACATTCCAGAGGCCTGATCTCCGTGCCTTTATCCGTGGATACAGCCCTGGTGCTCCCCAGCCCTGACTCACTCATCCAGCCTCCCACCTAGGAGCCAGCCTCCACTTAATTAATGCCTCTCCCAGTTGGCCGATACGCATACTCTGGTCCCTTTCAGAGATAGACCTCTCAGACTCTTGATGCTTAAGGTCTCCTTTCCTTGTCTCCCACCTTAAAACCTATTTTCTGGAGCTGTCTTCTTTAATGACCAGGGTCACCTTACAGGGGTGGGGCTTCTCCTGCTCCTCCCTTTGGACAGGGTTTTCTCTGTGTAGCTTTAGTTGTCCTGGACTCACTTTATAGACCAGGCTGGCCTCGAACTCACAGGGATCCATCTGCCTCTGCCTCCTGAGTGCTGAGATTAAAGGCGTGCACCACCACCGCCGCCTGGCTGGAGTTTCTTAAATTTGAGTTACATGTTTATTTTTTATGTGGTTTTGCCTGTATGTCTATATACCACTGTGTGCCTGGTGCTTATGGAAGCCAGAGAGGGCACTGGATCCCATGAGCCTGGAGTTACAAGAGAATTGAACCTGGGTCCTCCGAAAGAGCAACCAGTGCTTTTACTGATGCGCTATCTCCCCAGCCCTTTGTGTGTGACCCATGCTCACTCTCTGGTTTGGCGTTGGTGACCCTGCTACTACTTCCCATGCCATCCTACTGGCCCCTTGAACACTTGCTCTTCTGCACACGCCTCCTTTCACGTTTCCCCTTGAGCAGAGCTGTCTACCCTGCCCACCCTCGGGGCCTGAGCTGTCTACTTCCCAGTGACCTCTAGGCCTATATTCTTACTACCAATGCCTCATCTAGGTAAAAGCAAAACCACTGCCGTCCTTTCTACAATGGTGACTTTAAACCATGATTCTGGTCATTTTATTCCGTCCCTTCAATGATCCTGGAGTAGAAAAGGGAAATAACAGAAACTGTGGTCAAACTGAAATAGTTTTTTTTAGTTAACAGGGCCAATGCTAATTTTGCTAATGTTGACAACTGTACTATGATGCAAGATGTTAGCAGGAGTTAAGCTAGGTGAGTGACATATAGGCACTTGGCCTGCAAGGAGCCTGGGGATGTAGCTAGGTGGAGTGCTTGCCCACCATACATTGAGGGTCTAGGTTCAATCTACAGCATGGAATAAACCGGCTGTGGTGGCACACATCTAAAATCCCAGTCCATGTGAGGTGCAAGCAGGAACATCAGAATTCAGGGCTTCTTTGGCTACACAGCAAGTTCCATAGCTAGCCAAGGCTACATAGTGAGATCCTGTATTTAAAAAAAAAAAAAAAATCAAAAGGGGCTGGAGAGATGGCTCAGCAGTTAAGAGCATTGACTGCTCTTCCAGAGGTCCTGAGTTCAATTCCCAGCAACCACATGGTGGCTCCCAACCATCTATTACGTGATCTAATGTGCACTGTATACATAATAAATACATCTTTTTCAAAAAGGGAAGAAAAACAAAAAAAAAAAAAAAAAAAGAAAGGAAGTAGGAATGAAGGTCAGAGACAGGTGTGGTGGCGCACACCTTTACTCCTAGCACTAGGGAGGCAGAGGCAGGGATCTCTGTGATTTTGAGACCAAGCTCTAGGACAGCCAGGAAGGGTTCTCTAGCAAAACCTCGTCACATCCTCCTCCCCAGCGTCCTCCCAGTCCCCTGCCCAGTTCAAGAATAAAAGTCAGGCATGATGCTGCACAGCTCTCAGTCAGCATTTGAGAAGTGGAAGGAAGCCATACATTCAAGAAATGGGCTATACGAAACCTTGACGGCAACTACCACTTCCTCGGGGTTGTTGGCTCCCCTTGCTATTCGTAGGAAAGCATCTAAACTCCTTTACAAAGTTTTGGGGGTCTAGCCCTGTTTGTTCCTCTGGCCTCATCTCTCTTCCTTTCTCATGTGGTACAGCCCTTTCTTTCTTTCTTTCTTTCTTTCTTTCTTTCTTTCTTTCAGATTTATTTCTTTCTTTATTACATATACAGTGCTCTACCTGCATGTACACCTGCAGGCCAGAAGAGGGCACCAGATCTCATTATCGATGGTTGTGAGCTACCATGTGGTTGCTGGGAATTGAACTCAGAACCCCGGGAAGAATATTCAGTGCTCTTAACCTCTGAGACATCTCTCCAGCCCGGTACAGCCCTTTTCAAACGCTCTTTTTTTGTCTAGACGCCAACCTCTCATATCAGCACTCTTCTCGTGCCCTGGGACCCAGGCTGGCTCATTTCCCTATGGGTTACTGTACCTTGCCCCATGTCTGTGTAAGGACTTTTTCTGTGTGTTCCCACAATTACCTAACTCATGACTGCTGACACCTCCTGCTAGACAATATGCCATGTGAGGGGTTATTTATACAGAGGCCCCCAGGAAAGATGTACAGAGTTCAAAGAAGGGGGGGAAGCACAAGCCCAAGATCACAGAAGAATGTTCTCCAGCCTGACACCTTCCACAGACAGCCTCTACACGCCAAGGTTCTGAGTATCAGTCACGGTCCTTATGTCCAGCTTCTAAAGTGCTGGAGGGGTCTGCTTTTCCCTTCCTCCGTTTCCTCCTAGCACCTTGGTTTCCCCAAGACTACACTAAGAGACTACCTGGAAGGATCTCATCAGCAGAGTGGGAGTGTTGGTGCTGGGCTCCCCAGTCCTAGGTGGTGATGCCCTGGGGAACAGCTCAGCTGTGCCTAGGGACTCTGGGGAGGGGCGCTAGCCTCCCTAAGCCCAGTCCCACCTGGTAAATATTTTATCCTCAAGCTGCTCAGCTAATCCTTATTAATTTCAATACGCTGCCTTGCCTGGCTCAGCTCCCAATGCATTATTTATCCCCTTTGTTTGTTTGTCGCTAACAGGTGGGCCCCAGTGGAGGCACGGACTGGGGACAAGCCCACTCCATCACAGTGTGGCTGTGAATTAATCATGAGGACTAATGGGAATCACCTCAGCTCCAGGCACTTCCCTAGCCACCTCTGCTTGTGCTGGCACCCAGGGGTGGGCCAGGGCCCTTTCAATTCCATTTACCTCAATTCAAAACAGCACATTTTATTTATTATCTGCCTACCCTTGTCAGGCACTGTGCTATGCTTTGGAGATACAAGATGAAAAGACACAAGTTCTTGCCCTCAGGGAACTTATGGTCTAGTGGGGAGAGAGATCTCAAACAACTTCTGAGCCTGCGACTTCTCATTTAATGGTGATTAAATGCTGTAAAGAGGCAGTGCAGGGCATGGTGGGAAAGTATATAGCGGAGAAGGGGGAATCTGGCCAAGGCTAGGTGCTATGGAAGGCTTCCCTTGAGGAAGTAAACCCAAACAGAGTCCCGAAGGATGACCTGAAGTCAATTAAGCAAAGGGGGTGGGATGTAGAGCTGAGGAAAATAAAGCATAACTAGGAAAAAAAAAATCAGAGGTGAAGTAAGCAGTGGTAGGGAGGGTCTGGAGTGTGGAGGTGAGGAGGGTTAGCAGGTACCCCGAGCGCAGTGTGGAGGCCTTTCCGTGAGGACAATCAGCCTGCATCCTGCTGGATCACAAGAGCAATCCCAACCACAGCATTTTCACTACGAACACCCTGATATTAACACACATTCTCAACTCCCGGGCTGATTTCAACAGCTTGATCCCGGACTTTGCACTGATGGCCTCTTAAAGTTGTCTGTGGTGTGAGGCCCACTCCTCCAACGGCTTTGATGCCCTGCCTGCTGCTGCTTGTGCACCCTGGAGGCAGCAGTCGGGATCACTAAACTTCAGTTGTGTTCATATCAGGGAACACAGGTGAGCACTTGCCTGGTCCTTGGGAAGTAGCTTATGTGCCCCTGTCAGCTCCTTGACGGCTGGGATTCACAGTGCTTCCTCCCCTCAGCAAGCCTGAGGGTGGGGTGTCACTGTCAAGCCCCAGGAGGAAAGCCACAGTTCTGATGGCAAGAATGACTTTCCCAGGACTACTCAACCTGGAAAGAACAAGCCTCAACCAGAACGGGTTAGCATTTCCCTAGGGATCGCCCTTGATGACCAAGGGCCCGAGCGCTGAGAACAATGCTGAAAGCCCCTGGCTTATGAAACAAGCACAGCTCTCGGAACGCATGGGCCGCACTGTGCACACGCTCAGGGTTTGTAATTCTATTCAAAGTGGCCACTTGGAAAATCCATATGTCTCCAGGCTCCCCGTACATCATGGTGTCAAGTCATGGAGCAGAGGCATCCATCAGCGGCTCCCGAACGCCATGCATGGCCTGGGTACCACACTCGTGATCCCACCCTGTCCTCCTCGAATCGCACCGCTCTGCTTACCCCGACCTGTCCAAAGGTGGCCTGGCCCTCCTTTGCCACCTCCAGATTCAGCCTGTGGCTACCTCACCCCAGCTGCTGAGGCTTCCCTTGCTCTGCTCCGCCTGTCTCTGCGCTCTCAGAGCTAGGCAGCCAGCTTGGAGGCAGCTTCGATAACTTGCTAACGTGCTGCCCATGCTGTTCTTAAAAATTTATGACTGTGCAACATGAAAACTCCGGCTGAGGAACCGTCATTAGCAGAGCTGCCTCCTCCCCCACCAGAGCTGCCCTCGTAAATTGAGATTTATGGCTGTGGCAGGCAGGGTGGGGGCTTGTACAACTGTGAGAATGCTGTGGAGGAGATGGGGGAGACCAACGAGGCAGCGGTGGGGCCCTGGGCTCCCCCCTGCGGCAGCTCCAGCTCACCACAGGCTGCAGGGATGACACTTCCAAGGCAGGTCTGGCCAGAGGTGTCAGCACAGTACAGATGCTGGATTCTGCTCAGCAGTGGACAGGGATGGGAGGGGCCTAAGCCAATACTAGCCTCCTCTGGCAGGTGTGCGGGACCAGATCCTGAGGTTCCAGGTGCTAAGCACTGGCTCCTTAGTAGGATTAAGGAGGACAGGAAGGCCAAATCTAGTGGGGAGCACGATCCTTGCTGGGGGTCACCTTGAGTCAGCTTCTCTAGCTGGGACTGTGTAGCTCAACAGAGCAGTGGTTCTCAACACTCTAACTCTGCCACTCCCTAATACAGTTCCTCATGTTGTGGTGACCTAGCCATAAAATCATTTTCATTGCTACTTCATAACTGTAATATTGCTGTTATGAATCATAATGTAAGTATTTGATATGCATGATATCTGATATCCAACCCCTGTTAAAAGGTCATTTGACCCCCCACACACACACAGGCGGTTGCGACCCACAGGCTGAGAGCTGCTGCACTAGAGACCTGGAGGAAGGCGACCTGGTTATGAGGGAGCTTCCCTGTGCTCCTCACCACGGAGTGGGGAGCACAGGGAGAGACTGAAGGCATGTGTGTGCACAGGGTGGGCCTCACTCACACAGCCTCCTCACACAGGACAGACTGGGGCTGAAGAGATGATGCCACTGTGCCCACCCCCAACTCTAGGCCCTCTGTTGGCTCCCCTCCACTTACTCCCCTGCTCACTTAGCCCTGTCAGCCAGACCATTATGAAATTGGGGTTTCATTTACAGACTAATTAAACATTACAGCTTGTTCACAATTACAACGCGGGGATGAGGGAGTAACTAATTACGGAAGAAATGAGCTAACATTTATCTCTGCTCCCACCCTCCCTTTCTCCACTGGCCCCCACAATCTGGCTTCCTCTCTATGGTCAGTACCAGCTACATCTATTTCCTATGACTAAGGAAATGGAAAAGCCTGGTTACCTCTTCCCCTCAAATCCAACTGCTGTTCCCAATTACCCTGGGTGTGGGACTTGGCTTCTAGCACTCTTCGCAAGATAGGCCCTGTGCGTATGACTAAGGTACGCTCGAAGCTTGTGATGGCATGTGTGTGGCTGTGACATCTGGGGTGAAGCAGGCTCTTCTCGGACTATCGGACTATATTTGTTGTTTTCTTACACAGGAGGGTTTTGGAGTGACTGTTTAGAGATGTGTGTGACCATGTATGTGCATAGGTGAACCGTGTTCTCACCCTCAGCCCAGGACAGGACGGAAATAACTAAGTGGCTGTAGGTGGTGATGGGCAGAAGCCGGCCCAGGACATGGTCCTAACGGCCTAGAGCCCACTTCCCACTGGGCAGCCTCATTCACTCTCCTAATTCAGAAGTGGGGGAGAGGCGGGGCCTCTCTACTCCAGGGCTCCCAGGGCCTAGGCTCGGCCTCGGGCCACATTCTTCCCGTAAGGTCCAAGGAGCCTCCTGGGGGTTACAGTGCCCCCTGTGGGCAGAAGTCCTGGGGTCCTGCAGGCCTGACACAGGGTTTAATATAGTAACAGCGAGTATAAGCGTTTCCATCCTTCCTGCCTTTGGGCAGAAGAAGAAAGGAAAGAGGAGGGAGAGGAGGGAGTGAAGGGAGCCGGCTGAAGGGAGGCTTTGAGGCCTCAGAACTCACATCAAACAGCCGGATCTGGGCCTAATTGTCTGACCCCTGCCCCTGCCTTCAATCAGCTCTGCAGCTCCAGCCCGCCCCTTGCCTAACTAGCAGCCATGTTCTCCTCATTAGGACAAGTTCCCCTTGCACACATGTCCTCGGACATGTCCCCAGCACTCCCAGCTCCAACCCTGCCTGGTGGGAGGGTACAGCAGGGACCCAATTTTGGATTGCCTCTGTGACAGCTATACCCTAGCTGGCCCAAGCCGCATCGGCCCCTGTCCTTGGCTATAGGGCCTAGTACCACGTGTTATGACAGGCCTTCTGGGCTGGCTCAGCTGCTGGGTACACTCTATCCTCTGTGTGTCCTTGCACTAGTCCCACTGTCTCAGAAACACAGTCCCCATGGACAGGATCTAAATGGTGTTTATCCCCTTAGGCTGGAATGGAGAGATCAGCTTGGCACGGGGGTCAGAGCCTAGGCCTGAGGCTACGTGCACAGCCTGCCCACTGGCCATGATGGTTCATTCAGTGGACCCAGCCATGGTGACATATGCAGTGTTGGAGACGGGTGGTGCTCAACTTCTATCGGGGAGATCTGGGTTTAAATTCCAGCTCCCTTGTTTTCTTGTAGGCAGCCTGAGGTGAGCAACCACCTTTCTGAGATTCAGTTTCCTTACAAGTGTGCCTGCACCAGGGCGCCCAGCTAATGCAAGGCCGGAAGCACCTAGGTTGCAGCCTAAAGGTGGAGGCAGGAATGTCGCAGCTCTAAGGCAAGGGACAGGGCCCCAGCAATGCTTTATGGTCCCAAGTCAGGAGGACCGGGGTTGTCACCTAAGTACTGAGGGCTGGAGGAGGCAGCCGCAACCCCCCTGAAGGCAGGCTGTGTAAGATGCCCTTGAGATTCATTCAGGACTTAGAGAAGGGCTAGGGGCTCTGGGCCCGACATTGTCTCTCACCTTAAACCAGTGGTAATGACTTGCAAATATTGATGAAAAAAACGCAAACTACAGAGATTGTGTTTTTCAGGAAGTGAAGGTGGGGAGAGGGGATAAGGAGGAAAATAAACTGCAACGAAGTCCAGTTATCTCCCATCTGTAGCTGTTCCTAATCCCCCGGCCCAAAGGAATCCAATGCAGCCCCTTATCTGCCCTGTCAATCACTCAATCACCGCCCAGTGCTTGGTGGGCATCACACACTCACACACACATGCTCTCACAAATACAGGCACTCCACTGACTCTTGCTCCAACATTCCCGCCCACCCCCAGCCCATTACTCTTCTGAGTAGGAGCAGCAAGCACGCACAGGTCCTGCCAGATGGATGCAATTTGCATAATATCAGCGGTGAAGGCTGCAAGATCACCAGGGGTCAGGGCGCTGACATCCCCGCACAGTCTATCTGCAAGTGCTAATTTGGCCAGCATTGATCTGTCTTTCTGATTTCTTTGTCATTTACGTCTGCGATGGTCTGACAGGAGATACAGAGAGAGACAAGGGGAGGCCAAGCCAGCCTGGGGCTATGAAGGAAGGGAACAAAGATTGTACTTTCACTGCATCACCCACATGAACACAGACCAGAACCTTTCTCTATCCCAACTTACCTATCCATCCATCCATCCATCCATCCATCCATCCACCCACTTTTCTATCTGGGGCTGTCACCAAAGACCATAGTCTGAAGCAGTGGTGAGAACCAGTTCCAATCACACACATCCCTAGGGGCCCCAAGCGGGTCTTGCTCACGCCCAGGGGTACCCAGGCAGGAAGTGGAGACCCTGTTGGCACCTGGCTAATTATCCCTTCAGGCCACCTACTTTCTGGATCTTCCCTTTCTTAGGGGCACACCAGAAAGGAGATGGCAGGGAAAGCATGGGGAAAGACACTCTAGTTCGGTTTCACTCTGATCAAACCCAAACAGAAATGGTGGCAGCAGTGAGACAGGCTGAGGACAAATGAGAAGAGGGACGGCAGACTCAGCAGGGGCCTACTACCAATACCTCATGACCCTTAGATCAGCTTTTGCTAATTCTAAAACCTCAGCCAGAAAGCCATGTGTCATGTCGGGTCCACATACTGCCTGCAGACTCCTCAGCCAGAGGCCTTGCATTTTCCCGTTTTGTGAGGGGCTCAGAATAGGGAGAAGAACATGGCTAGGCCAGACATCATGGCGGATAGGGAGGCAAAGACTGTAGCTCTGGAAAGCAAGAGTCCTCTGCAGAGAGAATATGGTCACTGCTAAGAGATGCAGGGGGATTTGAGCATTTCCAGGGGGTGCAACACCCCTCCCCCATCTTAGCCCCTCCCTCTTTCCCGTCCTACCGTGGAGGAGCAGGGTGATCAGAAGGAACTCCCTGCTGAGCAAGAGGAGGGGCTGGTGTCCCTGTGTGCTAATCCGGGGCGAGGTCTTCAGAGAGACCCGGGAAACTTCAAGGAGGGGAAGCCAAAGCTGTACTGCAGCTGAGCTCATTAGCCAGCACCCCCCTCCCCAGGAGGAGGAGGGCGGGAGGCCCAGTGAGCTTGGCGGCAGAGAAAAGGCTGTCACTGTCCTTTCTTCCTTTTGGTACAAGCGTCTCCCTGAGCCTACGATTCTCCTGCAGTGACACCTCTCACGGGCACTAATGAGATCCATGCCACAGAGCTAATGCATTGTGACTGGACTCTGATAGACATCCACTCATGTGGGGGAGACCACAGGCTAGTACTTCCTCCCACAGAGGGGGTACGTCCTCAGCTTCACCCCACCCCACTACCACCTACCAGTCCAGCTCTTGCCAAACTGCTAGGCAGCAAGCTCCTGAGAGTCCATTTGGTCTCCATTAGCCTCAGCGGGACCCTCTCCTCAGTCTCAGAGCAGAGGGGCTAAGACCCCAGAGCAGGACCACCCAGCTGGGTACCAGGGGCCGTTGCAGTTATTCTCCTTGACAGCTGAAACCTGCAGTCTGTGGGCTCTTGTCACAGTGGCAGATTTGACTGATATTTGCTGTGCAGATTTTAGAAAGGAAAGAAGGGAAGGAACTGAGGCTCTGCTGCAGGGCTCAGTGTGGAGGACTCAGGTGTGGTTTGATTTTTTTTTTTTTTAATGGTGCTAGAGACTGAACCCAGGGCTTTGCTCTTGCTGTCAAGTCAAGTCAAGCTCTACCACTGGGCTGCATCCCCAGCCTAAAGGGGATGCCCAGTTATTGCCTACGACAAATAATGTCAGGATAATCTTCCGTATATTCTGGAAGATGGGCAGGATCCCCTGGGCCAAGAGGGAGAGAGCAAACTGCATAGGAAGAACTTTCAGGGCTAGAGGAGGCCAGAGGTCAGCAGGTGCAGTGCCCTGGCTTCAGGGCAAAGTGTTTTTCAACAGGGCTGATGGACAGCAGGGCTGATGGACAGCAGGGCCTGCCTTTCTTTTTTCAGCTGTTGCTGCCCAAGCTTTGTACAAGCTTATTAGGTTCACAGGAACTTAAGGAGAACAGGGAGAGTGAGCACAAAGGCTAGCCCGAGGAGTTGGGCCAGTGGGCCACGGTGCTTCCTCTCAAGCAAAGCAATCGCAAAGTTCGACACTACAAAGGTGCAGCACTTGCAGGGCACAGGTTGGGCTGTGCACCTGGGGGTTATTTAGTTCTTGTGGCTGTGGGTCCTTAAGTCGTTCAGCTGAGCTTCAGTTCCTCCATCTCTAAGGACGGAAAGGTGATGCCTACCCTCACAAGACTGATAGGAAAATTAGTTTATATAAAACAGTAGGAACGCTCTGCTGACCCTCTGATAAAATGAAAGAAAGGCAGACAACAATAGCTGGGAGGCTGTCCTGCCTTGAAGACAAGCTAACTGAGGTTGCTGACAGAGCCACACAGCCTTGGGAGTTAGCAGATCTGCATTTAGTAGCTCTGCCACTGAAGCCCTAACTTGTACACCAGGCTCCCAAGGCCAAACCACCCACTCCCTGCTAACAAGTCTTGCTCATAAGCATCCAAAAGCCTTCCTGCCCAGTGCTCCAACATCCCTGGACCCTCCTTAGCCACTCCTCAACTGTCACCCCCTTCAGTCTCCAATGCCAAGCTCAAAATCCTACAGGAAACTTCTTGGGTACCAGGTACCATGCCATCTACACCAATTCACTGGAAGCCCTGCCATAGTTCTTGACTCTCAGCAGTTGCCAGGGAAGCAGCTAGTGGATGAAAGGAAGTTGAGCCTGGATCCTTGCCTCCATTTTCAGTGCTGCCCTGGCTCTCAATTATCTTTTTGTGCCTTTCTTTTGGCCTCTCTGCCCTGTAGACTCTTTATCAGACTTCTCTGAACAAACCAGCAGACCACTCTCAAAGCTCAAATCAGACCTGTCCCAAACACTGCCATGGCTCCCCTCAAACACCTCAAGATACACAACTTAAGTGGCCTTCATCCCACGGCCTATCTCCCTGTCACCCCACTCCTCTGGCAAGCTTGCCTCCTTGCACTCTGAGCACCTCCACATCATCAATGTCATATCCCCACAGCACTGTGGAAGAGCCAATCAGAGCCTGGGGATGGCTAAGTGGTGGGATCTGCACAATTCTTGTCTAGCATCACCAATGCTGCTTCATCCCCCACCCAACAATATACATACCATTCCCTACCCCAGCCTGGCAGCTCCTCACACAGTTAATTAGCACCATGTCACTGAGGACCAGCCTGAGTGGCCAGTGACAGGAGCTGACCCCTGACCCCAGGGCTGGGAAGCAGTCCACATCAAACTCTTACAGCGCGACCCTTTTAGCACGCACAGTAACTCGGGGCACCGCCAGCTGAAGCTCATTAAAGCTGTCTCTTTGGTGCGAGGGCCATTAACCTCACTGCTCAAAACCCACGCCTCCCCTCCCTGCCTCTCCCAGCCCAATTAATGCCCTCCATCCTCCCTCCCTTCCAAGCACCCTTACCCACACCTCATAGCTAGCCAGGAGTTGGCAGGGCTGCCCTCTTCATTCAGACTGCAGGGACCAAGTGCCAAGAAGGGCCAGTGCCCTGGCAGCCTCTGCCACTGGCAAAAGCATAGAGAGGGAGCTCCCTGAACACCTACCTTGGGAGGGGCCAAAGACAAGCCTCTCCCTAGGCTGCTCACTGGCCCTTCCCACTGCCCCACGAGCAGCCTGGCAGCACTGCCTGAGGTCTCAGGGTTCTGCACGGTAAAGCTAGAACTATTTCTGGCTTCACTGTTACTCAGAGCCATGAGCTGCTTCCTGGGGTCTGAGGGTGAGAAGTTCTTCTTTAGAGGAGAGGGCACCTCAGGAGTCCTAACCCAGGAGAGCCGACAAAGGAGGTGTCACTGAGCCTCAAGAGGCAACAAAGATTAGCAAGAGAAAGTTGTTCTTCTCACAAATACATCCTAGTGCAGACATACAGAAGCAGGACACTTAGCTCAGGCTGTGTACCATAGGCCACCCCCGGACCCCATTGCTGCTAGCCCTCTTTCTGTGAGTGGATGCAAGCCTTTTCAAAGGTCCTAGTCTCCTTAGCCTCTCCCTTTTCCATCACTCTCCCAGTGATTCATTTACTCACCAGCTCTTCATCCATCTATCTACAAGATGTAATTGAGCAACTACTCAGAGCTAGCTTGGTGCAGCACAGACTGCTGCACCCGATTCTGAATCAGAGCTGTGATCACGTCTTTCTTTCATTTCCTAACATCCCCTCTGAGCCACCTTTTAAGCAGCACCCAAGGCCCTGCTCCTCGCATTACCGCTATGCCAGGCCTAGGAGCGTACCTGCTGATGTCTAAACTTGTCTTCTCAATGTGCTGGGCTCTTTCAGGTCTTCAGGCTTTCTTTGTACACACTTTCCCCGCTTAAATGCTACTCCTTTGGTTTTCTACCTAGAAAACTTATTTATGCTTTAAGGATCTCAACTCAAGTGTTTTCCCTAGTAAAGTTCCTGCTCAACCCTCAAGATTTATCACCTGGTTGGGTTTGTTGTCTCCTCTAGGCTGCATGGAAGTCTTCTATGGGAAAGAGCAGCAGTTATAGCAGGACACCCTGAGAGCCCAGGCGTCCGGTGCCCAGGAATGATAGAGGGCATCCCAGAAGTCACTGCGATGTGGCTGAAGGAGAAGCTACCCTGGCCGTTGAGAACAGGGACACTTCCCTAGCGGCAATCCAGACGTCTCTACCGTAACAGTCGAGCACCTGGCTGGCGCGCACCCATTCCAGGCTCTGTCCCTCCTCCCCATGCTCAGCACCCCCTGGGCACCGAGAGATGTGCAATGGGCAAAGGAGCTAATTTTTAGCAAGTGGCTGGGACCTTGCAGCATTCTGACGTCTCCCTCTACCGCTTTACCGATGATACCTCGTTAAAAGTAATCAAGTTCTAATAAGGTCGTAATGCCACCAGCACCACCCTGGCTCCATCCCCTACAACAATGCCTACAGCTGGTCATTTGTGTTCCCTGGAAGCATCTGCACACATACACACTCAATAAGAGACACAGAAAAAAAGACTTTCTTCTGACAGATACACACACGGGCTGGTGGCTGTTTCCATAATCAGACACATGCCCTCAAATAAACCTGGATGTATTGTTAGGCACACACCCTCTTCTAACAGGCATGCACAAAGACAGACACCTTATACTTAGACACACAGACATATGGGCAAGCTGTCACACACAGACAGACATGATACTCACACAGACACATATTCACACTGACGTATCAGAAGCTTACAGAGCTGCCAACTCTATAGAATTACAGCCAGTCCAGTTTCTCCCAAACAGAAACCCCCGAGTGTTACCCCACCTGTTACCCCAAGTGGCCCCTCCCAACCCAGGCACACTGCTCAGTGGAGGCTGCTGCTCCTGCGGGGGAGTCAATACCCTGTGGACGAAGTCATCGGTCAGAAGGACCTAGACTAATTAAAAGCTGGTGAGGTTTAAATAATTCATCTCCTTAACTCCCATTGATCGTCCAGTTTAGTGGCCACAGACTTGAAACAATATTAAACAGCCTCCTCCAGCTCCACAGGGGGGTGGGTAAGCTGACATGTGCCCACATCCCCGAAGACACTGCCCACCAAGGATGCAGGCAATGGGGACAGGGAACAGTGCTTTGAATCTAAGGCCACCTGTGACTCACCCAGAACCTATGTTCCAGTCTCCTCTGAAATGTTTCTAATTGCCCCAATCCATCATGTCCTCACTCTGCCCTCCCTACCCCCTCCCTCCAGCCAATGACCTGCCATAGGGTTGGGGTACTGAGTGGGCCATGGACACCCTCCGTTTGCAGGCAGGGGACTGACCGATGCCGCTGTGGGGCCGGCCTATGTGCTGCAGGCTGAGCCCCTTGTTCATGTCTAGCAGTCCGTTCTTGGGCCAGCAGCCCATGGCGAAGCTGTAAGCCTGGAAGACAGGAGGGAAGAGCGGTTAGCAGAGGCCCTGACCGCTGAGCAAACCCCACTCACCAAGTCTCCCCCAAGTCCCTACTTCTCCCTCAGGGACTTGTAATGCCACCTCGTCCCTCACCACGTTCCCTTTCCACCAAGGCTCTCTCCCATCAACAAGAAAGACCTCTTCTAGCAGGGAGGTGGTGGCGCACGCCTTTAATCCCAGCACTTGGGAGGCAGAGGCGGGCGGATCACTGTGAGTTCGAGGCCAGCCTGGTCTACAAAGTGAGTCCAGGACAGTCAAGGCTACACAGAGAAACCTTGTCTGGAAAAACAAAAACAAGAAAGTAAGGCCTCTTCTTTCTTCTGGGCTTTCCCCTGCAGCACCTGCCACCCTCACGGGGTGCCCCTTGTCAGAGCACCCCTTCACCATGCACCCCTCCACAGATTCCCATCCTAGAGCACCACAGACGTGCTGTGCTCCTTCCCATGGTATTAGTGGTCACAAAGACTGGTCTCAGGTAGGACCCAGGACATCAGGGTCTCCAAATTTCACTCCACAGACAGGAAAAATGAAACAGGCGCTGGCCAATGGCATGCCTATGGTCGCACTGCTTTTGATCCTGCATAGGCAAGGTTGTGAAAGGCTGTAAGTGCTCTGTGAGAGCTCAATGAAGAGGGGTAAGGTCACCAGGTCAGCTCAAGCATCAGTGAGGGAAATACGGTGTGTGTGTGTGTGTGTGTGTGTGTGTGTGTGTGTGTGTGTGTGTGTGTGTGTGTTCTGTTGAAGGTCAAGTGCTCACTTATGCATATTCAAAGCGGCCACCCATTGATCTGTACTTAATTGTTTTCCTGGGGCTGGGGAAGGAAGTGCTGGGGGCATCGATCTGCTCAGGCCCCCAGCAGCTCCACTGCCCCTCCACTCTCTATCACACCATCTGGCCTCCAGCGATCTCCATCTGTGGGGAACACACGGCAGGACAGGACTTGCCTTCCCTAACTGGGGACAGGACCAGCAGCTTCTCTCCCTGGCATCACAGGCCTAATGTCACAGACGAGGAAACTGAGGCCCAGAAGAACGTGACTTTGTCCTATGTGGGTTAGACCTCTACAATGCGGCTAGGGAGGTGGGGTGCATTTTTTCCTCCTTAGTCTACTATGAAAGTCCTGAGCTTCGGCCAGTGAATCTAATGTCAAATTAAACAGTCACCTATCCTTTCACTTCAAAAGTCCCTAAACACCAAGCTGACCCTCTTCTAATGGCAGGAAGGTGACAGCATGTGGGACAGTGGCAATGGGGATGAAACTTGGGTGAGTTGGGGCTGATGGAACCAAAATCCCTGCCAGCCATGCTTAGATAAGCACTGCAGTGCCCATCTACTTCTGGGCCCAGCACACACACACACACACACACACACACAGAGGAAAAGGCCCAGCAAAGGGCCAGAAACAAGGGATGTGAGGGTGTGTGTGTGTGTGTGTGTGTGTGTGTGTGTGTGTGTGTGTGTGTGTGTGTGTTGGGGGAGGGGAGAATCTATGCAGGGCCCAGAGGCTAGGCAGGCAGAAGGCCAGTTGCTTTCCTTTCCAGCTTCAGGAACCTAGCCCACAGGCACTGGGAGACTAGGAGCAAAGGCAATTTAAAACTCAGTACTCCAAAGCCATTCTCCTTGACCATGGGGGACCAGCTTTAGCTTGACTGCAGCCAAGCCTCCTCAACCTTCTCCCAGGTCACAGATATAGCCACTAATCAGAGGCTGAGTGTGGCACTCAAGGATGGGGTTGGGAGAGAGCACACTGGCAGAGCCTGGATGTGGGCAACAAGGGGCCACATGCAGCAGAGGATGCAGACAGATAAGGGACACAGCCAGTAGGTGGGCACAGCTGGGGGACTGCTGAGCATGGCCAGCCGAGGCTGGAGCGCAGTGGGCCAGAGAGCAGTGGCGGCTGCCTTTCAAGTACTTTAAAATCACTTACAAAGGCCGGATTAAACGATCAGAAATTCCATTTAATAGGACAAATAAAGAAATAACAATCTACTCTATCAGCCTGGAGAAGGCGAGCTGGATGGGTTTTTTCCCCCTTGAAAAAGGAAAAAGGGAAGGAAGGGGGAAAAAGAAGGATAATGTGTGTTTACTCAAGCAAAGAAAAAAATATTTAAGTGATGTCGGGGAGAAGATTGCAGTAACTAGTGAAGAATAACATCGTCTACTTTGCTGTCAAATCACACCCGAATTTCAGTAATAGATTCTCGGCTGACACTCAATTCAATTCGAAGGTGATCCTGCTTTATCCCAGCCCATCAAATATTAAACACTTGCATTAGCAGGTGCTGCCGCTTCCCGGCTTAAAGCGGCGGGCGGCAGGGCTGTGGCGGCCCCTCTGCTTGTGGCTCGGGGACAGGGCATCTCAACGTTATCTGCACGTTACCCCGAGCCTTATCGCAGCTAAGCGGGAAGACCACTTCAGATAACATTAGAAGCTTGCCCCATACGTCACCATGATTAGATTATTACTCTAATTATGACTCCCCAAGATCTCCACAGGCTAGGATGTGTAGAAGGGGGATGGAGGGCAGCAAAGACCAGAAGGGCCAGGCTGGACCAGGGCAAGCTGGAGCCCAGGCGGGGGAGAAGTGGCAGGCAAGGTGCAGCCTAGTGCCGCCTGACAGATGCCTTTCAGGAAGGGCAGTGTAGCTTGTCAGAGCAAGGGTGAGATGAATTGGCGTCTCCACTGTGGCTGTGGTGTCATGCTGCACAGTTTCATATTCCTAGATAAGGCATGATAACCAATTGCTGCTGAGACCCGGCCTCATCCAGCACTTCCTCAGGGGGTGTGGGCCAGGAGGAGGGGTGGCATGTGCACACGGGTCTGCCAAGCTCCTAATAAGAGGGATTTAATTTTTACAAATGCTGCTTCCAGCGGGGCCTTAACATACCAGCCAAAGTCCAAAATGATATTAAAAACGGTTAATTAAAACTGCTCTCCTTCAGCCTGGGATCCCTCCTGCTGCCCCTGCTGAGAACACTGGCACATCTCTCCCAGAGCTTAACCTTCTGACACAGCCACCAGCCTCACAGAAGCAGCCTAGGCCCACTACCTCAAATCCTTCTCCTCCAAACCAAACCAAACCAAACCAAACCAAACCAAACCAAACCAAGACCCTGTCATCTTGGGTAGCTATCAGGCACGGCTAGCAGTCACGGTCACAGACAACCCAGAGACACAAGGCCCTAACAGCAATGCCATTTACGTTCCCGTCACCACGTAGCCTGGAGCTCACAACTGCTGCCCCTCTGCCCCTGGACCCACAGCTTGGTATTCCCTTTGGAAGCCTCCCATCTCCAGCAATATACATCAGGGAGTGGCTCGACTCTGTATGTGCTCACCCACACACGCCTCAGCCCCTCCCTCTGGAGAGGGACTGCTATCCTGCCATCCTAACGAGAACACATCCTTACTGTACACAACCTTAGAGCTCTTCCAGGAGACCTGCTCAGGGCAAGGCATACAAGTTACAGTGCGAGGACTCTGGCTGTAAAGTCAAGGCTGTCACCTGGCATAGCAGGAGGCTGAGCCCTGTGTGGGGCTACAGGGCGCTAGGGAAGCCTCCCGGAAGAGTGATAGTAGAAGGCCTGACCTGAGTAGAGCCAACAGGGAGCACTTCAGTCCAGGGAGAAGATGCAGCCAAGACAAAGGTCAATGGCACCAGTGAATTGAGACTTCTTCTTCTTGCTCCCTTCCTTTCAACCTGTAGGGAAAGGGTGGGGCCAGGTGCTGCCTGATACTGCTTAGTGTGGAACAGGAATCTGCTTCGAGAGCTCTCTCTCAGCCCTTGCACCTGAGCTGTTTCAAATTCTCTGCTTTCTCACAGCACCTCTGTCAGCCATCAAGGCCCCCGCCAGCCCAGCTGTACAGTCAGTGCCTGACTCCTGAGGCTCCCGGGCAGAGGTGGAGGCTGCGGAAGGATGACTGCTCAAGAGAGGGAGGTGACTTCTAAGGACAGTAGCCTCTAAGCTCTGTCCATGACAGGCACTCAAATGCTGAGCCAGGAGGACAGGTGGAGCTGGATTGAAAGATGCTGTATCCACTGAACCAACCCACCCTACTCTGTCAGGCAGGCACGAACACTTCCCTTCCCCTGGGCCACTGTAATTTCCATGCGCAGGGAAGCAGGTGCCGAGCTGCTCCCGGCTGGCTTTCCCCTCTTGTGGCTCTGCCCGCCTTGGCTGCTGCCCCATTAGCTTAGTGGCCAGCCATCTGCGACGGGCCTGCTGCACAGCCCTGCTGTAGGCGCGGCGGGTGGCCCCCTGTGTAACAGGGAGCTTTGCCATTAGCGCCTTTAATATTCTGACACCTCAGCACAGCCTGCTATTACATGCAAACGCTGATCGCCCTGTGAAATTACATTGCTGGGCCCGCGAAATGGAATCGTGTATAATCAGCCTCCTCCATGCACTGTCAGTCCCATCACAAACACGGCGCCCGGCGGCTTACGGGGGCTTAGCAGCTGCGACAAGTGTATTGGGTTTAATAGATGAAGTAGCCCTCAACGGCAGCAGCATCAGATTCTTCAAAGAGGGAAGAAGAGGTATCAACAGCTGCTCTGGTGTCCCTGCCCACCCACACACTACCTGAGAGGGGTTGGACAGGGTAGCCTAGCTCAGACTGCAGCAAAAGTAGACTACTTAGTAACTTCCAGCATACCATGTGCCAACATAGCCAGTCCCTTGCTGACAAGGAGAGGAGCAGGCCTTTAGACTTGTCACCCTGCATACCCAAGACAGGAAAGTCATTTCTCAAGACTGGAGACCAACACTCAGCCAGGCCACAAGTAAATGAAGCCTGGGTATGCCATATGTGCATGTAGGGCGTATCCAGCAGCCCATGCCTTGCAGGAAGGTAGTGCATTCCGCTCAGGTGTCAGACAAGTCTGCACTGGACTCCCGGGTCTGCAAGTTAGCACTGTAACCTTGAGTGACTTAGTACATTTTTCTGAACCACAGTTATCTGTACTATGAAAAGAGATGATGACACTTTCTGGATATACCTGTGGTATCATCACCCAAGTTATGCACCACCTTTGAGAACACTACTCTCGGGCTGGAGAGATGGATGGCTCAGAGGTTAAGAGCACCACCACCGGTTGCTCTTCCAAAGATCCTGAGTTTAATTCCCAGCAACTACGTGGTGGCTCACAACCATCTATAATGTGACCTGATGCCCTCTTCTGGCCTGTAGGGGTACATACAGGCAGAGCACTGTATATGTAATAGTAAGTAACTCTTAAAAAAAAAAAGACTCTACTCTCTCCTTTCACAGGTTCAGCCTAACACCAACTGTGGAAAACTGTTTTCTGAAGGTGGCCAGATCATCTCCTGTCCCGTCATCAAAAGTTTATGTCTCCTCCTGTTCCTTGGAAACAGGAAGGGTTTTTGTGACAGTACTACAGAAATACTGTCTGGGCTACTTGTCCAGGCCCCGAGATGCTATCAAGTAATGAGACAATCCCAGGACAGCCAAATCAAGTAGTAAGACTGTCCTAGGACAGCCAATAAGTGAAGATGTTCAAAATAACCCTTAGAGAGGCTATACAGAAGAGCTGGGAGATTGGCTAAGAGGGGAGAGGCCAGCTAGCCCCCAGGTGCTCCAGCCTCACGGTGTGCCAGATCCTGCCAGGTTGGATCACTGCTGCACGAGAAATGTGTTTTCAAGTAACTGAACTTCCCACAATCTGCTGTTGGGATCCTCACATTTGGGGATGATCCGAAGTGGGGTAATAACTGGAAATTCAGTATGTACTCTTCTCTGGACATACACTACAGGTATTTTCAAGACTATTTCTCTCCCTGTGGGACTTTATTCCAAATGAGCACCACGATGGGCAACTTCAGTATCTATAGAAAAATACAGTATAAAAAGTTTACCTCTCACCTTACTGACTCCTGCTTCTCACGAATGCCTTTCTTTAAGGAGCTATTTCTGCCCCCCCCCCCATCTTTCCCCACAGCCAGAGCCTGGGCCTCATCATCACCAGGCTGCTTCCTTTCTGAACTCTGATCTTGATGGAATTCCCCCGACCTCAGACACAGATAACTTTTGTAATCTCTCTCTCCCCGCTCCCCCCGCCCACCCCGCCTGCGTTCGCCTCCATTCCACCCAGAGTCTGTCCATTCCTTCTGGCCTCACTCCTGTTTCTAGCAGGCATGGATCCTTAGCCTATTACTCCAATTACCCACTTCCCAATCGTCAGCTTCCCTGGCCACGTGTCTGAGTCCTAACACTCTTTGAAGGATAGCAGCTCCCACCCCATAGAAGGGCTGTGGGGGTCAAATGAGTGAGGATATAGTATAGGGGGTTAAATGATACCCATCTTCTTAAACACTATGCTTTTTTAAAGCTCCCATTTATTCCACACGCCTATTCATCTACAGCCCATCTGTTAACAACCAAACTTCTCAAAGTTGTTTCCCCCCCTTCCCCTGACCTCCCCACCAATCCCAAACGCCTTGCAGTTGCTTTCTATTGCTTCATGTCACTTAGCTCCTGCAAGCCTTGACGTGCCTATGGATAGCTAGCTGTCTTCAGCATCCTGTAGCCTACTCCATCTTTGAAAGCCTTCTTTCCAAGTTTTCTTCGACATTCGGCTCTCTCAGCTTCTGTACCTCTGCCATGGTCCTCATGCTCCAGCACGGGTGTCCTCTACAGCGGCCAGCTAGCATGTGACACGCTCTGTTCTCCTTCTCTAGCTTCTCTTACTTGGCACCCTTCTCCTTCAGTGATTCCCTCAGCTCCTTTGTCTTCTACCTCTACCCGCCATTTCTTTTTCTTATTGCCACCTAAATGCCAAGCATACACACTGCTTACATAGCCTTTCCACGTGGACTTCACATATGTACTTGATTCTCAGAAAATTTAGAACCTGGCCAACATCTATCCAAACTGTTCCTTCTCCTGGGATTGCTGGAACCCAGCGTAGGCCACTACTGCCACCCAAACTGGCAGGCTAAGCCAGAGATGTATGAGTCAGCCTGGATCCCGTTATCTTCTTCACTGCCGTCCAGCCCTGTGACTGCTGTTTCATGTCTCGTGCTTACTCAAGCATGGGTAAGCACCAACCTGGGGTGCCCTCTGCCTTCGCCTGCTGTTTCTACTTCAGCACGCAGCTCAAAAGTGCCTCCCTGTAGGTAGTCCTTCCTGACTCATACTGACCCTGAATCCACCCACAGTCTCAACACCACCTGTGACTTTCCATTTTTTTCTGGCAAATCCACTGGAGCCACCTCAGAGCAGTGATTCTACTGTTATTTCCTGAAGGGGAAAAGGAAGGGGAGGAGGGAGGGAAAGAAAGGGAGGAGGGTACAGTCTGTGTGTGCAGGAGGCTGCAACTCTCACCTACCCAGTGTCCTTCAAGAACCATCTCTCCTCACCCAGTAGCATGGCAACCCTTCAGCCATTCACAGAACTGTGTGAAAACAACTCCTGCTTCCCTCTCCTTCCCTGAGCTCTTCAGCTATGGTGAGCTCCGTTTCACTCACTAGGCCCAGCAGAAACTTGGCCAGAATGCCTACACCAGCAATAGGATGATGGGCTCTTGTGTCAGGCAACAGGAGTTCAACGTTCCCAGGCCCATCTGGAACTGTTCTCTCTGGCTACCAGCATCTGCCAGGGCCTTGCAGCTGCCTCCACCTCTGCCAATCAACAGAACTTAAGTAGAACAATTAGCTTCTCCATGTACTTAACCTTACACAGCCTACATCACAACAGCTGCCTCTTGTGTGCCAGGACACCATCACAGCAAAGGCAGGGGTTGTACCAAAGGTCTACATTCCACAGCACTTGCTACTGGGGTCCAAGGATGGCAAGACGGCTGCCAACTCAGTTTGGTACCATTAGAGTCCTTCGTACTTTCAGGTGGAGTAACTTGCTGAGTCAGAGGCGACTTGGGGACACCAAGGTTTACAGGAAGGAAACAAGGTAAGATGCTCTTGAACAATGCTGCCTGGGCCCTGCAGAGGAAGCCAGCCTGTCCAGAGCTGTCTGTGCCCTGTCATTGTCTAAGGCAAATAAGTCAGCAGGAGCCACCTGCCTGGAGTGAGAGCTACATTGTGAGTTTTCTTTGTTTTCATTACAATTTCCTCTCTCACTGTTTCTTTTTTAGCCAGCCCTTTCCTCCCTGGGGTGCTGGGGATTGAATGAAACACCACCCCCGGCTCCAATAAGTGTATTTCAATTACATCTGTCACTGTATAACGATATAATGATATATCATGTGATATTAAATCCATGGTAATCATATCAGGGATTTTTTTTAATCGTGCACTAATCACATTATTACATCTCTATAATTAACAACAGGAGGTATGGAAATCCAGTTAAGGCAGTAGGCTCAATGTAGTTCCCCCCACCCCCCATTTTAGTTACCTCCAGATTAGGGCCAGATTAGGACAGGGACTGCAGGGCATTAACAAGCAGAGCCAGTCTTCACCTCCCAGTGCCCCTGCCATGCGCAGAGCCTTCAGTGTCCAGTGCTGACAGTGATAATCCAGACTGAGATCAGGGTGTCCAGCTCAGCTGAGCTTCTAGACCCTCTACCTGAGCCTGCAGCATCAAAGCATCACTGTGGTACCTTTCCGTCAAGTCAGCAAGGCCCTCTAAGGCGCCTGTAAGGCCCAGGGCAAGTCTCTGTCTCCCACACTACAATTCCTCCTGCTACTGTTGAGCACACTCCCCTCTGACCTGGCTTCTGACAGCTCTGCTATCGCTGCTGCGTCTTTTTGTCTCTTGGTCACATCGCCCTGATGACAGCAGAACAAACCCAACTCTTCCCACAGCCATTCCTTCTCTGCTCTCCTCTGAAGAATGGCCCCTCATGCTATACGACAAGTGGGGTTTTGATGACCACTGGATTGTTCTCACGTCCCCTCTACAGTCTAAGTTTTCTGTCTCCTCACCCAAGCCCAGATGGGGAGAGGAAGGGCTGGGGACTGAGCTTGAACTGTGTCAAATGACCGACTCTGTCTTTCCCACCCCCTCTCCTGATACTGAGCTGCTAGGGCTAATCCCCTCAGGGGTGTCAGAACCAGTCTGCAAAGCAGAATTCTGTGTTTCAAGTCCAAAGCTTTGAACCTCGCATGTAACTAGTCCTCAGTGAGGGGCAGGCATTTTGCTAAGTTTGACTCTCAGAAGTTGGACAAGCCTGAAGATAAAAGAGAAAAATCGTGTCCTTTTTCCTAATAAAAAGGAGACACTAATAGCAGTCAGCACTTAGGCAAAGCACTTTAAGTTTTTAAAGTGCTTTCCAAATTAAAATATAATCCTTTATTGAGCGTGCGCCACCACCATCTGTCCACCCTTCACACACAGCACACACACCTTCACTTCTTCTTCCCTAGAAAAACAGAGGGCTGCAAAACATTCCTCCCAGATCCTCCTCTCTCCTGTCTGGATTGCTCATTTGGTGGTTTTTTGTTTCGTTGGTTTTAGCAAATTCTGGGTACGATGCCCTGCACTGGAGATGTCCAAGTCCAGTGGACAGGCCAGTGCCCTCAAAGAGTTGTGAGCCAAAAGGCAGGACATGAACACACTTGCAAAACAGCACAGTGATGGCCAACATCCTCCAAGAACTTTGGTGAAGCCTGGGAGGACATCACAGAGAAGGACTCCAGATGGCCTTCACTGTGATGTGCTAGGCGGTACCGTATGGAGGAAGAGCTCGCTTGCTCTAATGTGAGACAACAAAGTCCCAAGAAAGTGGCTGGGGTTGGTAAGACTGCTCAGGAAGAATGGAGCCTGTGAAGTCAGATGAGGCTTCAGAGTTGGCGCCACAAGACCCTTCTCTCCGACATGTGCATAACGGTGCACACATGTATCTCCTCAGTGATCAGAAGGGCAAGAGAGCCCTCTGCTACACACTACACGAGACCTGGTGTAAAAGGTAAAGGACATGCATCAAGACGAGTCACTGCTGCCAAGATGATGAACTGAATTTGATCCCCAAGACCCAAAAAGTGGAAAGAGAGAGAGGAGTCCCCAAAGCTCTGCTCTAATCTCCACAGGTGTGCCACGACATGTGCCTACCCCTCTGCAATAAATAAGTAACATTTTTTTCTAAAGCTAAAGACTAAAAGCCACAGAGGAGCAGAGAGAAGAGAGAGTCTCCTGCGTCCAGCCACTCAAGAGGATGGAGAGTCTAGGCCAGTGCAGCAAGGCAGCAAGGCTGGCTCAGAAATAACAAGCACGAGGGCACAGAGTGGTCTGGGGAGGGAGCCCACCCCACCCTCCCAGCAGCACTTTTGCGCATCACACACCATATGCAGTGTGGTTATATGTCAGACCACCAGTCTGCCTTGTCACTTCTTGATCTCTAACTGCTATTTCAGAGGCAGGACAGAGGCTCTGTCTATAGGCCCCAGAAGCAGGTAGGCACTGCTCTAGTCTGAAGTCTAGGTCCCCTTCCCTCTGCCCACAGTCTGAGAACTCCACAGGCCTCCACTTGAAAAGGGTGCTAAAAGCAATGATGTCTCCAAGTGCGATGGGAGATATTTGTGTCTGCTTTACCCTTGGCTTTTTGCTCCGGTTCAGGTAGGAGCGGGGTGGGCTGGCTGGCAGATCTGAGAGCGTGGCACGCCCCAGCGGGCAGGGCGCACAGCGCGGAGGAAGGCGAGAGTCAGTCTGGAGTGCTCCCCATTTATCAAGCTCACGCAGGCCGCCAGCCGAGCGAGTCTTTCTATCATTACACCTCTCAAAATCCGATTCATACCACTAATCCTGCCTTCATTCTCCCAGATTAATAACATCTCTTTCAACCTTCACAGTGTGATAAATAGACAAAGAGAGAACAAAAGGAGAGACAGAAGAGAGAGAAAGAGCTGGAGCAAGTCCCCATAATAGAGAGAGCCGAGAAAGAGGAGAGGGAAAAAAGGAGAGAGAGCGTGAGCAGGCAGCGGCTAGAGACTGCAGCTACCTCAGAGAGCCGCTCTGAGGAGAGCTGGCGGCTGCGCCCCGCTATGCTCTGCTCTATGCCCAAAGAGAAAGAAAGGCTTGTTAACAGCTCCTTCCTGCCTGCACTTTTGTTCAGATTCTTTCCTTTCCTTCCAATCCTGCTTTAGGTCAAATTCTAGTGAAAACGAGTCTCCTGGCTTCCTGGTCTCCTCCTAGCCCCCCTACCCCGCCCCCCATGAGGCCTAGAGAACCAGCCTCGCCCTTCCAGAAGGCTGAGGACGGCTGCATGATGAGCCAGGAGTGGCTCTGGTAAGGGGAGAACAAGCTTGCCCAAAGTTCCACATGGGATGTTCCCGTAGTCCAAACCTGAGCCTTTCCCCACTATCTCGGCATAACGAGAAAGGGTCAAGAATGGGGAGGCCCGCCGTCTAACCCTTAGGTCACTGTCCTACACATCTGGCAGCCCCCCAGCCCCCAGTAGATGGTGAATGTAGATGGCCCTTGGGCTTGCTAAAGTCTAAGTATGGCCACACCTCCAAACCATGGCAGCGAAGTGCATCAGGGACAATGGATCCACTGGGCCCCGGTCCTGTGATATAACCTATCTCTGTCCCTTCTTCTCTACCTGGAAACTTACCCACACACGTCTCCACAGCACACTCCCTCTGCTCTGCACAGAACCCGCTGGAGTCCTCCCCTGGATGCCACTCAAGTTCTTCAAGAATAATCCAGTCACTTCCTCTTATGGGCTCTGGAGGGCAACAACGTTTCATCACCCTACAGTGACTGTTTCTCTCACTCAGGGATGAAGTAGAAGGGAATTGTCTCAATTCCTCTATTTCCAGGTCCAAGTTGCCCGAAGCACTTCCATTCTTTCCCTGCTTTGCCCAAACTAGCCCTAGTCCCCCATGGCTTCAGCGCCCTCTGGACTGCACAGTCTTCCTAGTGCTGGCTGGCCTGGCTCAGAGACAGAGCAGAGGCACAGCACAGCAGGGAGCTCCGTGGCACTGTGCACCCACTGCCTTCTTCACAGCCCATCAGGCTTGGAGTAGGCTGCATGCAGCTCCTGACATCACGGCAGCTCTCAGCACACTCATGACAGGTCACGGGTAGAGCAGGGGAGGTACATCAGAATGGAGGTCTGGCCCTGCTCTGCCCAACCCAACCTTGTAGAGCCTTCTAGAACACTCGAGGCTTCTCTGAGTCCAGAGCGCAGGTAGTAGCCAAGAGTGCCCTGAGGCAGACTGTAGACAGCTGATGGTTGGTGTACTTAGAAAACACCTGTTCACAGAACAACACAGGGATTTTTGCAGACATTTCCCCAAGCCTTTCCAAAAGCAAGCTCCCTCTTCCTTCTCCCTGATCCTGTCACTCAAACAGAACTCTCCTTTAGGGCCTAGGTGGCTGCTGCCCACACGCACCCCAGCACCTCTAGCCCCAATTCTCCAGTTTTCCCAGTTATATCTTCACTTGAAATAACTTGAACACTCAGAAGAAAAAAAGAAAACAACCACCCCTCCCACCCCCAGTTTTTCAGGACCCAGGAAGAAACGTTGACATGGAGATCCCTCCACAAAACTCTAGATGTCCCCTGGCCTTCCTGCCGCCTCAAAGGGCTCTCCACACTTCTCCCCTGCCAGGCCCTGGGTCAGACACTGCAATAGGAAGTGTCAAGATGACGAGGACTGATGCTCATCCACGGGACCAAGTACCCCAGGGAGCTTGGAAGAAGGACCTGAGGAGACGCAGCAAGGAGGAAAGACTATGTGGTCCTGGTGATGGGGACGAGTCCTCTCTACAGCTAACTTAGGCTACTAGTGTCCTGGCTCTCTAGGCAGTAGGTCCACCCGGCCACACAAGCCCACACTTCCCTCAACTCCAAGGTCTTGGCATAGTTGTAGAGACGGGGCCGCAGCCCTTCCTCTTCTCTGAGTGACTGAACTCTGTCACCTGCCTGTGTTTAAAGCACTCGTCTGAGTGCTCCATCTGTGTTTAAAGCACAAATAACTGAGTGGCTCCTCTGAGCTTGGAAAGGTGCTCTGTCCTGTGTAGGCCCATCTCTGACAGGTGGATAGGCCAAGGCTCTAAGAAAGAAAAATCACTTCAGTTCCTGTACTCTCTGGCTCTATTGCCAATCCGCCTAACACACGCTCCTGCCCCCACCCCTGTTTCCCCGGGTCCTCTAGGCTTCTTTGGTAAGTCATCCTTCCAAGGTAAGTCAGCTAAGTCTGAAGGATGAGCCTTATCTCCCAAAGGGGAGACCCCAGCACAGGGTCTGCTGTCAGCATGAGACGGAGGGCCTCTGGGAGATGAGAATCCAAGCCAAAGCAGTACTTCTTCCTTGCTCTCCAAGCCTCTCATTCTAGAGTTCACTCCTCCAGGCAGCCAGCGACACAGAGCAGGAAAGGAGAAGTTGGGTCCTAATACGTGAAAAGCTCCAGCAAAGCAAAATCATTTACTCTTTGGTGCGACTGCTCAGCACAGCTAATAAATCTTGCATGAGCAGGGCCAATTCTAATTTCCTAATATGAAAAGGCATTTGGATTGAGAGAGAAGGGGAGATAAAAGTGATTGAATCTCCAATAGTCCAGGTTACTGACAAGAAACATCCTGCTCAGCCTGAGAGAAGGACAGCAGCACCCGCCTGCTGCACACACCCATCTGTTCTGCCCCCCTCTTGGCGTGATACATCTCAGTCTCTTCTATTGACAGGACGTGGCTTTAAACACAGTTACACAAGTTATCATTTCTGCCTTCTGATCAATCTGAATTTTCAGGACAATTACCCTCTTAATCAATGATTGCTATCAGCAGCCCCGCGCCTGGACGGATTTCTCAGCAAGGTAATCATGCCGCCAGGCTGGACGGCGCGTGCATAGGCAATGAAGCTCCGGGTGGGGTCTCCTCCGTCTTTCATGAGCCCCCATATCCCGGCATCACTGCCAGCATGAGGACAAGGACGCCAAAGTGTGAAGGCCACTTCAAGGAGTGGTAGGAGTAGGAGAAGGGGAGGGGCCCAGCCACTCAGCTTTCTAAACCATCTGATTATGGAATAAACCTATTAAAACCTTAGATTTACTGCCCACCACCCTGATACATCTCCACATGCCCTCCTGCCATCATTCATACCTCCTAATTAGCCTAATAAAGCCCCATTCTAATTATAGGCTCAAACTATTAGGGTGAGTAAGTACAGAGAGATGGGGGAGGGAATGTTGGCTTTACTAACCCGGCCTGCACTGGTACTTACTGTTTGGGATGGCCAGGGCCCCCTCTTCTCCTTGGAAACCTGAACATTTGGAGCAGTCATAAAGTAAGCTGGCCTTGAGCCAGAAGGCTACCCAACCCAACACTGTCCTTCCCGGGTTTTCCCAGAGATCCAACCCTCTGCGCATGAAACAATCCAGGGCCCCTGAGAAGAGGGAAGCAGAGGAAGAGAAGCAGCAGCCGTATCCGCCACACTGGGTACAACCCAGAGATGGTCTCACGTCACCTATTGTTGAACAAGAGACCAACAGTACAATGAAAATTCCTTTTAGTCTAAGCCACTGAGGAGTGAATCTGAGCTCCAGCCTAGGCTCATGTACCATTATACAATTTGCTATTGCACTCGGAGGGTAAAAGAGAATTAAAAAGCATTATTTTTCTTTTTCCCAAGTGATTAGAGAAATATGTCACCATGCTCTGGTATGCTTGTTTTTATTCATTGACATTTACTAAGTGCTACCCATGAGATAAGTGAAGAGGATACAGTAGAGATGATACAGACGTGATTTCTACTCTCATGGATCTCACAACACACACACACACACACACACACACACACAGAGAGAGAGAGAAAGAGAGAGAGAGAGAGAGAGAGACAGAGACAGAGAGAGAGAGAGACAGAGAGAGAGAGAGACAGAGAGAGAGAGAGAGACAGACAGAGAGAGAGACAGAGAGAGACAGAGACAGAGACAGACAGAGACAGAGAAGAGACAGAGAGACAGAGAAAGTAACAAAGTCAACTTGTACACAAATATTCATGGCAAAATTATTTATAGCAGCCAAAAGCTAGGAAAGACCTACATGTCCACTAATGAATGAATGAAGAAAATGTAGGCTGACTGTAAAGGCATGGGACTGGAATCTAAGGATGCAGAAGGGTGAGGCAGGAGGATAACTACAAATCTGGTTTACATAGTGGTTTCCAGGCTAGCCTGGGCTATGGATGGAGACCCTGCCTTAGAATGAGTAGCTAAGGCGTGGAGAGACGGCTCAGCAGCTAAGAGCACCTGCTGTCCTTGCAGAGGACCTGAGTGTGCTTCCCAGCACCCACATCCGGCATCTGTAACCACCAGTGGCTCTAGTTGCAGGGGGTATATGACACCGTCATCTGGCCTCTCGGCACCGCACAGACATGTTGCACATACACACAAGCTAACACATACACATACGGAAAAAAAGAAGGGAGGGAGGAAGGGAGGGAGGGAGGGAGGAAGGGAGGGAGGAAGGGAGGAAATAAATCAGGCAATAAGAAGGGAGGGAGGGAGAACAGGATGGAAAATACAGGATATCTATACAATGGAATATATTATTTCCAGTTTAAAAAAATAAGAGGACTGATTGGTGTATTGTAAAACTTGCATGAACCTTGAAAATTATGCTAAGTGAAAAAAAGCTCATCATGCAAGGCCACATATACAAATCTTGTAGAACAAGCAAGTCCACAGAGGATGGAAAGTCAACTAGGTTTGCTCAAGGATGAGATGTCTGGGCAGGGGTGGTGACAGCTAGTAAAGTTTTGTTGTTGTTGTTGTTTTTAAGGAGGACAAAAATCATCTCAATTTAGGTGTATAGTAATTGGCCATACAACCCTGCAAGGACACTAAAATACAAATTATATATCTTAACTGGATGAATATAGTATATGAGTTATAGCTCAGTAAAACTACTTTTTAAAATGTATACCAGTGGTTAAGAGCATTGGCTGCTCTGCCAGAGGACCCAGGGTCTTAGTGGAGAAACAAGAATTTACTGGGCAGGTGTGCAGCAAACGCCTTTCTAGGCAAATGGAACAAGTATGAATTTAAGGCGTGGACACATACTACACAGGCACTCCTGCTGTAGTATGAATTTAAGGCGTGGACACATACTACACAGGCACTCCTGCTGTAGTATGAATTTAAGGCGTGTACACATACTACACAGGCACTCCTGCTGTAGTATGAATTTAAGGCGTGGACACATACTACACAGGCACTCCTGCTGTAGTATGAATTTAAGGCGTGGACACATACTACACAGGCACTCCTGCTGTAGTATGAATTTAAGGCGTGGACACACACTACACAGGCACTCCTGCTGTAGTATGAATTTAAGGCGTGGACACATACTACACAGGCACTCCTGCTGTAGTATGAATTTAAGGCGTGGACACACACTACACAGGCACTCCTGCTGTAGTATGAATTTAAGGCGTGGACACATACTACACAGGCACTCCTGCTGTAGTATGAATTTAAGGCGTGTACGCACACTACACAGGCACTCCTGCTGTAGTATGAATTTAAGGCGTGGACACATACTACACAGGCACTCCTGCTGTAGTATGAATTTAAGGCATGGACGCACACTACACAGGCATTCCTGCTGTAGTATGAATTTAAGGCGTGGACACACACTACACAGGCACTCCTGCTGTAGTATGAATTTAAGGCGTGGACGCACACTACACAGGTACTCCTGCTGTAGTTGGAAGCAAACTGGAGGCTCTTCAAGGTCAGGCAAGAGGACTTATACTTCAAGCAGTAGAAGTCAAGATATCTGAAGTTAAAAGGATAGTACAAAAGTCGAGGGTACAGATGGTTCATGCATCAGAAACAGCATGTCAGAGTTGGGGGGCATGGTTTGGGGGGTCACAATACCCAGGGTTTAAATATTTAGGTTTACTTCCCCTAGGATAAACATATTTTCCCCTTTTCTGTATATGTGGCATGTGTATGTGTATATGCATGTTTGTGTGTCTAAACATGTATGTGGATGTATTTCATGTTTGCATGTATGTAGAAGCTGCCCAACGCTGACACTGAGGTTTCTTACTAAGGCAGTCTTGAAGTCACATGAAGAGCTAACTAACAGGAAGAGGTCTCTGGCCAGCCTTCTCTGGGAATACAGGGGAACCACCAGGCCCACACGATATCTACATGAACTCCAGTCTTCAGCTTGTGCAGCAAGCGCTTTCACCATTGGCCAGCCCTCTAAAACACAGCCTTAATAACTAGCAAAGGCCTGGATGTTGTCTGTTCCTCCAGGCTTGGAGTGCCTAACCAGGAGCTGCCCAACAGGATGAATGAGTGAGTGACCAGCATAGACTCAACAATAGGAATGTATCAATGACTACACTCAACTCTACCTCACTGATAGACATACATACCAGACACCATCCACAGACCCTGGCACTCTAGTTCTACAGCATGAGCTCTTCAAGGCCGGGGCCCTGTTTGAGCTCTGACCTCTGGCCTCTGACCTCACATAGGTTGCTTGGCACAGGATATATCTAAACACTTCCTTTTTCAGCTCTACAAGGTTTCCTTAAGCCTCAAACCAAAAGGCATCACTGTTGCTAGCAGAAGGAAGGCAGCTGACGCTGTAGGGACAAAAGGCTTCAGGAGAGTAAAAGAGGCACAATCTTTGCCTTAAAGCAAGCCATGTGTTCTAGGAGACAAACACAAAGTCTGAGTCATCGTCCATAGCCTCTTCTCAGCCTCTGCGGAACGCCCTGCACCAAAGGCAGCAGGCCTACACAGAAGGAGACCAGCCGAGGGGAGGGAGAAACTAAGCTGCAAGACTTGCAGGTGGGTGGGGAGGGGAAGATCAGGTCTTATTTCCTGAGCAGTCTGTCCCCATTTGAGACCTGCCACTTCTGTATCTCTGTTCTGGTCAGTACAGTCCTTCAGAGCTTGGCATGTAGGGGCTCCTCAGTCTCCCAACCCCCAATTCCTATAGGGCCTCCCCTCCCTTTCCTCATCCCTCCCTTTTCTTCCTGCAGAGCTTCCCTGGAGCCATAAAAATAAAATAAAACACAAACACCCACAGTCCAGGAGGAGGGCCTCAGACAGATAATGGGCATTTTATATCTTTTTATGACACTCCCCATAGGCAGCTCAGCAATCACAGTGCAATAAAGGCAGGCATGCAGCTTGCATAGTTAAACAACTGCCGGGTAATTAGGCACAGCAAACACACCACTGGGGAGGCCTCAGGCCTGCTCTGGGATTTGCCTGCAGCCTGCCTGCCTGCTTACAAGCAAGTAGGTGCCAAGGCCAGGGCTAACACCAAGAGTGGTCATGGTGCTAGAGACAGCCCACTAAAAGCTACTGTCTGCACACCAGGGCACTCACAGGTGCCCGTGCACACACACAGGCATACCTGCTCATTCCCAGCAGTGCCATTCCTTTTTTCCAAATAGGGCAGCCTACGGTCTCAAGACTTTAAGGCCTTTGAAGAAATCATAGCATGCAATAGCAGGGACCAGTACAACAGGGCGGCTCTTAGGGTCTGTGAACAGGCAGATAGGCTTAGAGGGACCTTCTGCCTCTTGTAAAACCGGCTCAGTGAAGAACCTCATTAAACATAAATTAGTTGTAAAAAGAAACAAAAAGGGAATAAATTGGTTGTTAAAAACACAGGCATGTGTGTATACCTTCTACCTCTGTACTCATCACTCCTATCTCTCTCTCTCTCTCTCTCTCTCTCTCTCTCTCTCTCTCTCTCTCTCTCTCACACACACACACACACACACACACACACACACACACACCATTTGCCTAGGGCCCATTCCTCTTTCCATTTAGACCAGGTGCTCTGTACAGGTAAAGGCAGGTCTGATCCACCTCTGAGTCCTGATGCCTGACACACATGGATTCAGAGGTCTTAGTGGCTAATAGATGCCTACAAAAATAGATGTAGGCCACCTGCTACCCAAGGCTTAGGTCCAACCAAGTCAGAAGTCCTCACAGAGCTGAGAGTGCCAAGGTACCCAGTCCACACACATAACACCTGATCCTGTTGTAGGTGTGCATCCAGCCTGTGCATCCAGAAATGACAGGGAACTGAAGTCTAGAAAATGGGACAGAACACTGCTAAAACCCCACTTGAAGACAGGGAAAGACAAGGTGGCACCTCCACGAGTCATTTGGGTCAGCTCATGTAAAGCCAGTCTCCCCTCAAGCTACCTGCCAGAAGGCCATGAGTGTGACCACATAGCCACCAACTTTCTAGGTCTCTACCTGGCCACCACTCAGCATCTAACAAGACAATCAACGTAAGGGACCAAAGGCCAGAGGTAGGCTTGACATCTCTGCATGGAGAGCACCGAGAGCCCTGTCTCTGTCCCTTCCATCCTTCAAAGAATCCAGGTGACAATGAGCTTCTTCTAGCCCATATTTTCCTGCTAATGTGCAAACGAATGGCTCTCTGCTCCACCAATGGCCACCTCCAACCCTGCCAGGTGCCACCATCTACCCGAACCTCTGCTCCACCAATGGCCACCTCCAACCCTGCCAGGCGCCGTCATGGGTTGGGCCCCAGCTCTTGCAGACACCTGGCTATATCCTGCCTCACCTGAAGCAATCTCAACATCATAAAGTAGGAGGCAGTCCAGGAGGGGAACTAGAAGGCCTTCCTTCTCTTACCTGCCTTGTGCTGGCTTGTTTTATATCAACACAGCATAAGCTACAGTCACCAAAGAGGAGGGATCCTCAACTGAGAAAGTGTCTTTATAAGCTCCACTTGTAGGCAAGCCTGTAAGACCTTTTCCTAATTAGTGATTGATAGGGAAAGGCCCAGCCCAATGTGGGAGGTACCATCCCTGGGCTCGTGGTCCTGGGTTCTGTAAGAAAGTAGGCTGAGCAGCCAGTAAGCAGCACCTGTCCATGGTCCCTGCATCAGCTCCTGCCTCCAGATTCCTGCCCTATATGAGTTCCTTCAGTGATGAACAGTGACTTGCAAGTATAAGCAAAGTACACCCTTTCCTGCCCAACCTGCTTTTGGTCATGGTGTTTAGCATGTAACCCTAAGTTAGTCACTACCGTATCTCTCTGCTATGGCAAAAGGAGGAACTTAAGACGTCATGAAGACACACCCACAGTGGCAAGGGTAGAGACACCACCACCCACCACCCACTAGCTAAGGAAGCCAAAGCCTCCAGAGCGAGTGACCAACACCAGAGATGGGCTTTATTTTTCTACATCCAGGTCTCACCCAGGCGTCTTTGTATTGCACCATGCTGTCCTCTAGAGACAAGGGCCTCATCTGCCCACCTGGAGCCGGACCATAAATCCCACACATCTTTGTGGGGCATGAGCAGACCTCAGAATACACACAGATGTAGATATGGGGGGGGCATGCTTTTCTAAACACAGACACACACAGGTATACATGGGCACACCCTCTTACACACAAAGATTCCCATTAAACAAGTATCACTCTGCAGAGACTGGAATGCAAGGCCAATCCCTGCCCTTCCCTAAGCACCGACTTTTACTGACTATTTAACCAGTGGTGGCTGCTGTGTGTTTTTCTCCAGCTTAACCTAGCTCAGACAGCAGAGTTGCCTTCGGGTGGTATCTGCTGCTGGGCAAGTGGCAAGAAGGAAACTGTGAAAGGAAAGGACTCATATTTTCCTGGTCTTCTGGCCTTGTGGCCTTGGGCAGCTTCTTAACCTGAGTTTCAACTTTGACACACAACATAGGGACAAGCCCTTCCTTGCTAAGTAGCTGTGAGGATCCTGTACGCTGTGTGTTGAGCAGCCAGCACCGAGGCTGGCACCAACTGCGGCCCAGTGCATTAGTGCTCCATCGTTACCAACACTGACAGATACGCTCAAGCCTGTCTTAGCAGGGTGACCTGCAGGACAGTGTGGCAGACAGGAGGCAGGATTGTGTCTCCTGAAATTCCAGCCTTGAGGTTTGTACAACGCCAACCAGTTTTCAGGGACGAGAGAAGCAATAAAGTAAAGGAAGGGAAAACAAAAACCAAAGCTGAGGAGAAGGCTGAGAGATTGAGCTTCCTCATCAAGCCAAGCAGAAGAGCAGCCATCTCAGCTGCAGGCGCCTGCAGCCACGCCCCACCTCTCCCAGACAGTAAGGAGGCCCAGCACAGCTCCTGAGATTCCCCACTGCCCCTCGGTCTGTGAGAGTAGATCAGATTCAATCTGGCCCCTTTCTTCGTGTGGCTCAGGCTCTCTCACAGTGATGGACTAGGGCACAGGAACTAACCGAGACACAAGGACTCGAGCTATGCTGGGCTCTGGTAACTGGCCCTGAAGGCTAGAATACAAAGTCTATGTCAGAAAGGTCCCCAAGTGATCAGGCAGAACTTCCCACTCTGTGCTCCAGAACAAACCCAGGTTGGACTAAAGGACACAAGGAAAGAGTCCACTGTGGGACCAAGACTAGGAGCCTACCCTCAGTGGACAGGAAACAGACTGAGCGGCAGCCAGGAGACACAGACAGGCCCAGAGGTGGGCCTGGTGTGACCTGCCACAGTTCTCTGTGGCAAGAATTCTGAGGTGAGGTCCACTGCAGAGGACACAGGAGATAGACTCCTGCTCCCTAAGCTGACTCCCTCTCACACTCTCCCCTTGTGACCACACCCATCGAAGATGCAGAACAAGGCAGCACTCAGCAGTCGGTATGACAAGCCGCCCACCCACACAGGTGTGGCATCCTCCGAAGAGCTTCACCCACATGCTGGAATGGACTCCGCTAACTCTAACCCCCATGTTGGAGGGGTACACCCCTCTCCCCAGAAGTCTTGCTGCCCACCACTACATCTCAGAGCAGGTGGCCTCTTCCACACACTGCTACCCTGGCCCATGGGCCCTCTCTCCCCTTGCATGGACACAAACACGGGGTTTCCCACAACTACTGCCCTTGCTCCATGTTCTCTGCCCTTTCTTGGTGAGAAGTACACATGACAAGTCCACACGTGTAGCTTAAAATCACTGTTACAGTCCCTTGATCCAGTAGGCAGGCTTACAACCCCACAGGCCTGGAAGCCCCTCCCTCTGCCCCCTGAAAATAGACTCATCTTCAGAACTCATGCCAGAAGCCTCCTTGCTAAGACCTCCCCTGACTTACCCTCTCACTACCTAACCCCCAATAAAATAACTCCTCCTGCCTTTGCTCTGGGGACAGCAGAGCTGTTGAGGAGCACGGCCAGGGAGTGTGCGGCCTTCACTCCAGTACCTGCTCCACCACCCGATGCTGCTGGCTATGGAAGGAATACGAGCACCCAGTGCTTCCAGTTCCTCCTTTCCCTGCAGGGCAGCTGGGGACCCAAGGAGCTCACACTAAGTAGTCAGAGCCACATCCGGTTTTGTTAATTATTATCTCCACTCAACAAATACAGAAAGCTAGGTTCAGGGAAGGTTGGGGGTCCTGTCGTTATAAAGGTGATGGAGTTAACAAGTGCTTATGCTACATGTAACTCTAGTCTAATGAAAGCCAGGCCTGAGACAGCAGGCTGTTCCTCCATGTAAGCTGAGGGTGGCACAGTGCAAGGACAGTGCTGAGCCCATCTTTCCCAGGATGGACCTCCATGTGGACTCCTACTGCATACCTGGGCACCTGGCTCCTCGACCTCTGTTCCTTGGAGCCTGCTCATCTCTTTTGGGTGAACCAAGTACAGAGGCAACTCAGGGAGGCTCTGCCTCATCCTCAGGTCAACTCTATGACAAGGATACCACATTGCTTATTTTAGCATGGATACCGGACACAAGCCAGATTTCTAATCTAGGCATTTTCTACTAGTCTGGGAAGAGACCTGCTCCGGCTTATATAAGGCTGGCTGGCAGTGACATAGAGCCCTGTCTGACCCCCCAGGCTCCAAAGCTCTTCCTAGCATGATAGTTTGTCTCTGGCTTGTGAGCTAAACACCTACATCCCTAAAATCCAGCATATGCAGCACATGAGGACACGTCTCACAGAGACAGCCAGCCTGACCCAAAGCAACCCAAGTCCTCTCCATTTTGTTTGCATACTGTATTTCTATATCAACATATATCGTGAGTGCTGTGCCCCAAGGCCTGCTGGGAAACCAATGTCTGTGATGCTTTTAGACATCCCCAAGACGCCATGCATTCTGCCTGCCTCACAGTTCTCCACTCGGCTACAAATCATAGTAGAGAAGTGTCTTTTGCAAGTAGCAACTGTCCAAAGGTGGTCCTGTCCTCACCATGCCTCGAGCCCCACAGATGCTCAGGCCAGCGCCTAAAGCAAGGAGGACTACAGAAAGATGGAGGTGAGTGTCTGTCTGTCTTTACCACTAAGCCCTCCCTGCCAACCTGTCTAAGATACACACCTGACCCAGGAGTTACCTCTTCCTGGCTGTTTGCCTGTAGGAAGATGCTTAATTTCTCCAGGCCGGTTTGCTTGGCAAAATCAGACAGATATCTGTGGACAGCAGCCTGACTCACTGTAGATTCAGTTAATACGTGCCAATGCCTACTGTGAGGGACCAGGGCTGGGTATTGAAAACAGACGTATGGCCTCACAGGCTGGTAGGAAACACAAATGTGCAAGCATACGATGCAGCTAGTACAAAGTTCTAGGAGAAGAGGTGACAGATTGTTTTCTACTAGAGGCAGGTACATGTGTATGTGTGGGGGGGATGGCTACATAAAAGGGTTTTGAAGGATGAACAGGAGTTTTCTAAATACACTAAAAGGGGAATATAAAATGTACGGGAACAGCATAAAAAACAGGCGAAAAACTGTATATATCTGAAAAGCAGTGAGAAGTTTGCTGTTATGGGAAGGAAAGGAGTCTGGACATCAGGATGTCCTCTATGAGACATCAATGGGCTCTATCGCCCAGGATCTTCTATATAGCTCAAGAGAGAGACTGGGCACAGCCTCCACAGCTACCCTCTTGGCTCCAGTGCTCTTCCTGTCATAGAGAGCACCCTGCGACTATAGTTTCCTATGCCTTTGATTTAAGAGTTCCTCTCCTGGCCCTGACAGTAAGGCATTTCTGTCCCACAGATTATAACTCACTCTGGGCTATTATTCAGCTCCCCAGCCCTGGCCCTGCTGCAGTTAGTCCAAACATAATATCCTTCATGCATATATTATCTGTCTCCCTATTATCTGGAATCATTTCGGAATTAAATTTCAGTCCTGCAATATTGGCTTCAGGAGCGGCGCGCTTTATGGGCTAGTCAAAGGTTAGAATACCAATCAAAATAACAGTGCCGATGCAGCGAGACATTTTAATATTCCAAAACCCGGTAATTGTAAAAGGACATAATATTTTTTCCCTGATTACCCCAAAGGCAACACATGTTAACAAGGCGAGGGAAGGAGTGAAAGGAATTTCAGAGTTCAGACAGCTGTAAGACATATTTAAAGGAAAAGCCCAGGCTGGGCACTACACCATGGGGGCAGGGAAGTGAGAAGAAAGGAGGCATTCCCCATGGCTTGGGTGCTGTCCCAGGTGCACACAGTGCAGAGTCCCGCTTGCAGCAGCCCAGGCATACCTGTGACAGGCCCTGGCCGCCCTCCACGTCTGTGCTCTACCATGCCCTCCTCATGCCCACCTGCATCCTGCTCTTCAAAGATGGCCAGAGGTCTTGAGTCTCCAATCCAGACTGTACACTGCCTGTAGGCAGCAAACCGCTTCTGGATGATGCCAAAGACCTGGGCCACAATACCCACCTGCTTCTGACCATAGTGCTCAAGAGTCTGCCATTACTGAAAGCTCCCCTCTCTGCAGGGCTCCTAGACAGTCACTTTTCTTCTCACTTGAGGTTCGGTGTTGTTTCGTCCAAATGAGCTTCTTAAGAGTCCTAGCAGAAGGGCTCTGCACTAGAGCCACTCAGCCCCTTCTACAAGGGGTCCAAATAGCAACCTGAGGAGCAGGCTTCTGGATCACTCCTGGCTGCTGGCTTCCCCGCTGGCTCAGCCACTTTCTGAAGCACCGCGACCTGCTGACCTGCCGATGGCCCCCAGCAAAGAACTTCATTAAGGCCGAGAATTTATTCCTCCATAAGCCCTTAATTTATTACCGCACTGATTGGGACTCTGAATGCTCCAAGGTCAGGAAAAGTCACACTTAATTCCAATGATCCCCTCAGCAGTTTTTCCTGCTATCCCCTCCCAGAGACTGGGGGAGACATGATGTTTCTTGGAGAGACCCCAAAAGCTCTCTCCTCTTCCTGTCCACAATCCCTCAGATGTCTGGCCCTAGGTTCACCCTTTCAGAGCACACAGAAAGCACAGCAGGGCATGGAGCGCTGTGGCAGCAGCGCAGTAGAGCTACAGAATATACCCTGCTTTATCTGACTTTTCAGGTCTAGGCCCCTAGCCCCCAGCTGGTGGGCAGGACTGGATAGTCAGCCTGCTTGATCAACTGAGATTTCTCCTAAGGCTGCCTCTTACTTTCCCAAACAAGGCCTCCCCAGGCAGGCTGTGGCATGAGAGGGAATTCCCAACAGTTATGCGTATGTGTACACAAAGCCGCGCAGCTTGGTCTGCACATACATGAAGTGTTTATATATGTGTAGGCATGCACTTATACACCCATTTGTACCTATGTGTCATGCATATGCATTGGGAAAAGCTCATCTTCTGCATTCATGTCTATATTCACACGTCTTTCTGAATGTGTCTCAACCAACCTTCCTGCTTCACAAGTCCTTATTTATTCTGGTTTTTCAAGACAGGGTTTCTCTGTATAGCCTTCTGTCTTGGACTCTGTATAGCCGCCTGCCTTAGAACAACAGCCTTTCTATTCAGCTGTAGCCACCACTTCTGTGGCTGTACTTTAGACATTGCCAATATCCCATTTTTTAAAATCATTAATTCAAACATCCTACTTTAAAAAAAAAAAGTCAGTGTCTCATGTAGCCTAGGCTAGCCTCAAAGTTGCTATGGATTCAAGGGGTCAAGGATGACTTCCAGCTCCTGGTCCTCCTTACTCTATCTCCCCAGCACTGAAGCTGCTGACGCCCCTTGCTGGGCCTGGCTGTTTTACCCTAGCGCTAGGGATCTCTGTGCTTGTGTGACACAGTTACTGACTGAGCCACCTCCGCAGTCCTCGTTTATTTTTCTGAGAGAGTCTCACTTTATAGTCCAGGATAACCTGGAACTTGCAACGATCCTCCTGCCTCAGCCTCCTGAGTGCTGGGACTACAGGTAGCAGCCACTTCACCTGGCTAGACACCCCACTGTTCACGCTGCCATCTGGCACACTCGGCTGTGCCTACTGCAGCACTTCCTCGTTTCAGCCGGACTCAGCTGCTTTGTCCATATCCAGCAGAGGCCTCCTCTTCTCAGTAACCATCTTAGACCGCAGCCTATTTTGTCAACTGCTGTCCCGAGAGTATCTTTTAACCCCGTCTGTTTTCTCCCAACTCCTTACATAGGCCCCCTCCTCCACACCCACACCAGGCTGCTGAGCTCTGCTAAGGGTGAGGCCTCCGAACAGAGTGGTTCTGTTACTAACTAATGCCATTGATCAGACTGGACCCTCAACGCTGCCTAGGCCTCCTTCTGTCCTCAAGTCGGCCCCTGTAGCTACTCATAAGAAGATGGCAATCCTCTCCTGCCTTCTGTGGGCCCTTCTACCCCTCCCTATCAGCTGCCAGCAAACAGTTTACCTACTTGTGTCACAGGGAAAAACAAAAGCCGTCAAGCCATCGGACAGTGCGCTGGCTGGTTTGGTTGTCAGCTTGACACAAACCTAGACCTCATGGAGAAGAGGGGCCTGAACTGAGAACTGCCTCTGTAAGGCTGGCCTGCAGCCAGGCTGTGGGACACTGTCCTGACTACAGATTAATATGGGAGGGCCCAGGCCCTGGGGACAGTGCTACACCCTGGTGGTCTGAGGAACAGAAGAAACAGAGCTGAGCAAGTCATTCGAACAAATGTTCCTCCGTGCTCTCTGCTTTGGTTCCTGCCTTGGCGTCTCTCAGTGAACTGTGGCTTGGGATATGTAAGCCAGATAAAGACCTTCTTCCCTCAAGTTTGCTCTCACAGTCATCATCACAGCCACCGAAATCAAACCAGGGCAGGAACTGGCACCGGGACCATGGGGCACTGCTGTGATACACTGGACCATGTTGTCTGTGGGAAGATTGTAGAAAGGTTTAGGAACTTTGGGTCGGAAAAGCCACTGAGTGTTCACTGACCTATTGTGTGGGGGCCTGAGGAGGATGTGAGAACGGTGCTGAGAAGGAGCCTTACCTTGTTTCACAGGGAATTCAGAGAGTTCTTCAGAGACTTTAATGGGACTGCTTATGTGATACTAAAACCATTACCTTATTTGTCCTTTTATTGTTAAATGTATTCACTATTTGTGTTTGTACACGTGTGCATATGGGGCAGCACGAGAACAATGTTCAGTCATTGGTTTCCCTTCCCCCCGTGGGGCCTGGGGAGCAAACTCAGGTCATTAGGCTTTGCCAGAGGTGCCTAAACCACTGCGCTATCTCACCAGCCCTGCTCATGAGATATTATGAATTGAGTGTATGTAGTTCTGGTCATCAGGGCTAAAGAGTCAGCTGTGGTGAACAAGAGCCACGCATCACTGAGGCAAAATCTTCTCAGAGAAGCCAGGTGTGGTGGCACGTACTTTTAATCCTAGAACTAGGGAGGCAGAGGCAGGTGGTCTACAAAGTTTGGGTTTGAGGCCAGCCTGGTCTACAAAGTGAGTCCAAGCCAATCAAGGCTACGAAGTCCAAACCAACCAAGGCTACACAGAGAGACCCTGTCTCAAAAAACAAAACCTTCTGAGAGTATTTCCTCAGGATTAACACACAAAAGCTGTGGTCCAGAGAGGCCAAGGCTGGCAGGCAAATTTGGCAACGTTTAAAAGCCTCCCATATTTCACTTGTAGCTGGTCTTTGCTACTTTGTGGGTTCTTCTTTTTCCCATCCTTTATTTCCCCTCTATCTCTCCTCCCCTTTTCACCCCCTAATACTAGACAGGAGTGAAACAAGGACAGAGGGGAGAGAGGAATTAGGAAAATCCCGGAATCTAATTTCTTTTTGTTTCTTCTTTGGCCACAGCTACTTGCAAACTGCAACCAACCTCCCTAAACCACCACCAGCCCTGCTTCTCTGGGCCCTCGAATTTATGTACCCTCTGAAAAGTTCCCAGAATTCCAAATGTCATATAATCACAGTAACTATCTGCAGCTGGCAAAACCAAGACTCTGCTAGAGCACCAGGCAAATCGTCATCAACTGCTGCCATATCCCCACGCCTGGGATTAAAACGAAAACACACTCTTAAAATATTTCTGTGTTTTTTAAAGAAACTAAAATTCCAAAATTGTCACTACAGCGACTGGTTTGGGAGCATGGAAGCTGAAGAACTGAAGGGGTCATGAAGCACAGCTGAGGTTTGCACTGTGTGGCAGGGTTGGAGATCCTGAAAAGGTCTCTTCCTGCAGTAGAGACCCCAGCATATTGAGATGCCGGAGCTGTGGGATGGACAGCAAATACAGGTGTGCAGAGGAGCCAGCCTGAGGGCACCAGATAAGCTGTGTGTGCTCTGGATGACAGAGACAGAGTCATGGCACGGCAAGGCCCCCCAAAAGTCCCGATATCATGAGTCCTGGATACAAACAAATAGACACAGAATTGTTCACACTATTGGAGTTTGGTTTTCTTTTTATTGTGGCTGTGACCTGGTTCTTCCTTTTTGGAGTAAGAAAGATGTGACTTACTTTATATTTTATAGGAGCACACAGTTAAAGAGACATTGGAGTTTTAAAGAAGCTGTGGACATTTTAAAGGGACAACTTTTAAAGTGTTGAGTTTTAAAGATCGCGACTTTGTTGTTGTTGTTTGGGTTTTTGGAGACAGGGTTTCTCTGTGTAGCCTTGGCTGTCTTGAACTCACAAGAGATCTGCCTGCCTCTGCCTCCCTGAGTGATGAATTACAGGTGAGTGCCACTGAGCCTGGCCAAGACTGGGACTTTTGAAAGTTGGAATGTGCTTTATATCATGATATTGATATTAATATGAGATCTTGGGGATGAACAAGAAAGGAAGGGTTATGGCTTAGTAATGTGTTTGTGTTACAAGTTGATAAGGGAACAATTATGCTGGTTGGTTTTTGTCAACTTGATATCTGAATTGAAAAACTGCCTCCATAAAGCTGGCCAGCAGGCAAGTCTGTGGGACATTTTCTTTATTAAAGATTAATATGGGAGGGCCCAGGCCACAAGGGGCAGTACCATCCTGAGCAGGTGGCTCTGGAGTGGATAAAAAAGCTGATGAAACAAGCCAAAAGGAGCATGCCAATAAGCAGTGTTCCTCCATGGCCACCACGGCCCCAGCTCTCGACCACAGTTTCCTGTGGTGGCTTCCCTCAGCGGACTGGGACTCAGGATGTGTGAGCCAAATAAACACTTTCCTTCCCCAAGGTGCTTTTGGTCTTCTGTTTTTTGTTTGTTTTGGTTTTTGTTGTTTTTGTTTTGTTTGAGACAGGGTTTCTTTGTGCAGTCCTAGCTGTCCTGGAACCAGCCCTGTAGATCAGGCTGGCTTCGAACTCACAGAAATCCCCCTGCCTCTTGCCTCCCAAGTGCTGGGATTAAAAGTGCGTGCCACCACCGCCTGGCCCCACGTTGCTTTTGATTGCTGTTCTACTGCTGTGAAGAGACGTCATGAGCAAAGCACCTCTTCTAAAAGAACGTTTTTAACTGGGGGCGTGTTTCCAGTTTCAGAGTACAGCAGACCATCGTTCTGGCAGGAAGCATGGATGCAGGCCAGTGTGCTGCTGGGGAAGTAGCTGAGAGCTACCTCCTGGTCTGCAGGCTGAGAGAAACTGACACGCAGCCTGGCTTGCTTGGGCTTTTGAAGCCTCAAAACCCACTCCAGGGACACACTTCCTCCAGCAAGGCCACACCTCCTAATCCTTCTCAAGCAGTGCCACTCCCCAGTGACTAAGTATTCAAAAAGATGAGCCTATATAGGTTATTCTTATTCGAACACCACAGCCATGGTCTTTACACAGCAACAGAAAGCAAACTGAGCCAGATGAAAACTACTGCAGCTTGCCATCACCAATCAGCAAGCCTGCTGACATGGATCTGCACCATCTTTCCTCTTCCTCCTGTCAGAATGAAGTAGGGAAGGGTCTTCTCTCTCCTCTCCCTTTCTCAGAGGCATCCCGTAATGATTCCTTCTCTTCCCTTCACCTTCAGCCTGGCTGGCCTTCTCCAAACAACACCTTCCACCTCAAATCCGACCTCAGCCCAGTAATGGCCATGTCACATCTCCTGCCTGTTCTCTGTTCTTCATAATGAAATCTCTGAAAATATTAAAATTTCCCTTACCTCCTTGTTGTCTTATTTATGCCCAGACCACTTGTTTCACCTCCATCCTTTCTTTGTACTCACAAGTTGCTAGCCCCAGCAGCAGGGTTCAAGTCTGATATATATGCTCACCTCAGTATTATATCTCTCTCTCTCTCTGGTGCCACCCTCAGGGCTCCTCTGTCTGTACCGTGAAGACTTGGGTGGAACTACCCTCCCTTCTAGGCTTGCCATGTACTGCTGTAAAGGCATTATCACTCTGTGTTCAGGAGGGATGTGAGGATCAGACAATGGAGTACAGAAGCCAAAGCCAAGCATCTGGCCCATAGCTGCTCAATGCAAGCACGATAAAACTTGTTGGTGCTGGAGGACGGCCCACTGGTTATGAGCACTGGCTGCTTTTCCAGAGACCCAGGTCTGATTCTCAGCGGCCACATGGCAGCTTACAACTATCTATCTGTAACACCAACTCCAGGGGATCTGAGGCCCCCTTCTGGCCTCTGTGGGAACTGCCACAGATGGTATACACATATACATGAAGGCAAAACACCCATACACATAAAAGTTAATTGTGATAAAGGTTTAAAAATTTATTTCAAGCTGGGCGGTGGTAGCACACCTTAATCCCAGCACTTGGGAGGCAGAGGCAGGTGGATCCCTGTGAGTTCGAGGCCAGCCTGGTCTACAATGTGAGTCCAGGAGAGCCAAGGCTAACACAGAGAGACCTTGTCTTGAAACCACCCCCCCCAAATTATTTCAAATAAAACATGAAATTATTTAACCAATTAATATGTCCAAATACCACTTTCAACATGATAGTATAAAAATTATGAGATATTTTGGGGTTTTTTTTAGACTAAATCTGATGGGTAAATTAATTATGTATATCACATCTAAGGTAGGAAGCAAAATGTCAGAAAAAATGTTTTAGATTTTGTAAAATTAACAGTTTAAAATGCCGCATATCTAACTTAAGTGGTTTTAAATATACTCAAAAGTTCCTCAATGAAGTTTTAATTCAAATTGATTAAAACCTGATACAAATTAAGAATCATTTCCCAATCATACTAGATATATTCCAAGTGATCTACTGCCACATACGCCAGCGGGAACTCTAATGAGCAGCAAAGATGCTAATGGCTGAATGTCTGTCCTCCCCAAGCTCCATGGTAAGATTTAACTGCTACTGTAACAGTATTGAGAGGCGAGGCCTTAGGAGACCATTAGGGCACGGGAACCGCCCACATGAATGGATCCATGTCATTCTTTCAAAAGGGCCCTGGTTCAACAGCAGAGTTGGACTACCTTGCCCTTTCTCCCTCCTGTACTCTCCTGTCATGTGAAGCCTTCCCATGATGCAGCAAGAAGGTCCTTACCAGATGAGGCTTCTGGAGCACCACTGTCCCAGCCTCCACTAGAACTGTGAGCCAAATAAACTTTTATTGCTTACAACTTACCAAGTCTGTAGTACTCTGTCAAGGCAGCAGGAAATGGACTAAGACAATGGGTCTAAAACACGATATGGAATCAATAAACAGCAACACTTAAAAGAGAACACTGCTGCTGACTTCATTTTCTACCTAGGTACTGAGGTGTCTCAGTGCTCGGCTTTGGCTTTCTTTTTCTCACCCCACATACTCTTCTTCGGCAACACAACGCACTTCCACGGGTTCACTTGCTGCAATAACATGTCCGAATCAGTGTCTCTTACCAGACCTCGGCCTTCAGCCCTAGACTTACACTCAACTACCTCTTCCACAGAGCCCCAAGAATCGCTCAAAGACATCTGCATTTAACAGCCCCACATTAACTCTTTTTTTCTCTTTAAATCTTAAGTGTCTCCTTCTACCAGCACAGAGAATTCATTCTAATTTTCCTAGGTGCTCTATCATAATCTCTAGGGCCATAACGGCCTCTTCTTTCACCCCTAACTTTTAACAACCAATCACCATTTCCTGTCTGTTACATGCTTATATCACCACAACACTCACTTTCAAAGAACAAATTTGTCCCAATGTATTAACAAATAATTTAGCATAATGCCAGTTTTACATGTGTCTGTTATTTTTTCCCAAATGATATACTAGATATGCCATATGCAGTAGTATGTACCTCTAATCCCAGTACTGGAGAAGTGGAGGCAGGAGAATTCCAAGGGCTGTGGCAGCCTGGGCTACACAGCAAGGTTCGGATTCACAAAGAGAGTGGGGATAAAGGAAGCTAAGCTTGGCTGAACAGAGAATTCTGTCAGATCATATGAAAAGCATGCACGCATATCTACCACATCTAACAGCCGCTAAGATCGTCATACGTGTCACAGTCACATCCTTGTGGGTATAGTTTCTGATTTGATTTCAGACATTTTTTTACCCCACCACTTCACAATAATTCACCAACTATGGCCCTTCTTATATCCATTTTTACATGGAAACTTTAGATTTTTCTATCCAAAGTAAGTGCTATATTTATTATAGTATTTATGTATTTCTTATCATTTAACTATGAGAGTATAGCATCAATTAAAGTAGATGTCTACCTATCTTTGCTGTGCTATTATGGAGTATCTGTGTGCTGCACTCCCTAGGTCATTTCTACGGCCTGACTTTCCTTACTGTAAGAGATTCTATTGTTTTGGTTTGGTTTTTTGAGACACGTCTAACTCTGTAACCCAGCTTGGTCTTTAACTCTGTCGCTTAGGCTGGCCTTGATCCTCCTGTCTCAGCCTTCCAAGGCCTGGTTGGCCACGTGCAATTAGTATAGAGATCTAAAACTGAGCCCCCCGTTCAACATTCTACAACCCGTCCCAGGCTCTGCTTTCCACAGCTCACCATCTAAACCAAGCAACTGCCATGTTCCACTTGGACTATGGCGACAGTGCTTCCCATCCCCAGCCTCCATGGGCCTCTCAAGATCTAACTTGTCATTAGAAGAATCATTAGAAGAGGGTGAAAACCGGCATTCAGTAAACAAAGGCCTGAGAGGCTGTGAGTTCAGCAACGCTACCCAATGATTTGTCCCACCTACAAACAGCAAATGCAACCCATTTACAAAAGTCAGTGGCTGCTCTCTTACAGTTTTTAATAAGAGGCCACAGAATCCTTTCTAAAACACAAATGAGGTGGACAGGGTAGCTCCTGTCTATAATCCAAAGCTGCTGAGGCTAAGGCTAGAAGAATGTCAAAAAGTCCAAGGCCAGCTAGGCTACAGCACAAGACTCTCACAAAGCAAAACAAAAATCCAATGAGATCACCGTTTCCTTTAATCTCCTTTAGTAGCTCCTCTTCACCCCAAACATAATGGCCGAAATCAAAACCTGGCCTACAAGCTCGGCCTCGCCTTCCCACGCCCCTTTACTCTTCTCCTCGGCCCCATGCCTCGGCGGCCATTCACTCAGGAAACGGCAAGGAAGTCCCTCTGTACTGTGGGCCGTCCAAGGGGATGGGGCCCGAACAATGACCAGACGCAAACTCTGCCTTGCTGGCTTTTATGAAGATGCCAGGCTTCTCCTCACCTCAGGGCCTCATCATGTGCTGCTTCCTAAGCTTGGCCAGTTCCTCTTTCAGACTATAATTCAGACATCCTTCCTCAGACTCTACCTCAATAAATCCAGTTCTTTAATAGATGATCCACAACTCTGAGCTGCTCTGAACACGTTACTGAGTAGAAGTGAAATGATCTATAACAGTCACCTTTTCTGTTATACTCCCGGGGCTAACACAGCACCGGGCAGACAGAAGGTCCTCCAGAACGTGCACTTACGGATGAGATGGGTATATTACAGCAAGCATTTCTGAAAATGACTATGTTTATGTGAAAACACACACACACACGCACGCACGCACGCACGCACGCACGCACGCACGCGCACAGACACACACAAGCTCATGCACGCACGCATGTATATTCCCTACTCCTTAGTAACCTCTCTAGCCTCCGGGAGAGACCTGGGAGCAAGCTGACAGCTCAGTAAAAATGTAAGATCATCCAACAACATGCTAAATGTCAGTCCCCAGTGGCTTTTGCCACTCTGCTACAGGGGAAGTAGGTGGGGGGGAGGCAATGCCAAACATGGCTGTTGAAAAGTTACACTTTTCTGAGGTAAGCCACAGTTTCTGAAGAGGAGAGGAGAACTGAAGACAGTATTTCATTTCTTCTCGGATTCGAGGCCTCAGCATGAGGGCGCTGAGTTCCTACCTAGTCACCCACATACTCACACCTGGAACGCAAGGTAGCTGAGGCTGGAGAGAAAGGAGTCAGACCTCTTGTTTTTCCTAGGCCCGTACTGTCTCTCAAAAGAGGAAAACACAAGGTAAACTGGGAATACAGCCCTCAGTTTCCCTTTGTACCCACTCCTTCTTTCCATATCTTGACAGTACAGTGGAGAACTAACTGGAGAGGCTCAAGGTGGCCTGAAGCACCAAGGTGACCCTAGTGTTACCGTATGGGTCAGCTGCTCTCCTGCCCTTCTGCCTAGGAACCTAAAGGCAGAGAGCTAGCTATCACACACCAAAAAGTCTAGTGAACTTCACAGAGTAATTGTTCATGGTCAGTGCCTGCCTCGCCTGGCCGGGCCTTCACATTGCATTTGTTGAGGCCAGCAGGCAGCCTCAGATGAGCTCTGACAGCTGGCACACTGTTTTCCTGGACAGCATGTCTATCTACACAGGCAGGGTAGCTCCACCCAGGAGGGTCTCTAGGAAGCTAGTTCTCAATGAGGAGGTCAGCAAGTATACACAGTGTGAGTCTAGCTGACCCCAGGCCAACCCCTGAGGACACAGGCAAGAAGCAGCCCTGTCTCTCGGCTCTAGGGGAACACACCCGGAAGTAACTGCATGGACTTATTTCCAATTGAGTTCATTGATATCCCAAGTCCAGGGAGCGTCACAGCAAGGGAAGCTCAGCCACAGTGATGTCTGAACCACATCTTTAAGGACAGGGAACATACCTGATGATGGTGACAAGGAGGATGACAGCAGACCAAGGCTCAAAGGTAGGATGGAGCCCAGTCTCCTCAGTCAAAGGTGAGAAGCAGTGTTGTCAGAGTGCAAAGGATGTACACCAGGGGAAAGCAAGACAACGCATGGGCCAGAGTCCACGATCTCTCAGTGGAACGAACACTTACAGAACTAGTCCCCCCACTATCTTCCATGCTTAGTTCTGGCCACCCCCACCCCCAAAGCAGAGTGCTCTTTCTGCCTCCAAGGCAGTCTCCTTGCTGCATACCCGCTTCCTTGGTTACCCAGTGTGAGAACCCAATCCTCACAGTACCTAGTGTGACCCCTCAATAGCCTCTCTTTTCTAAGCCTCAGGAGCCTCCATCCTGGCCCTGGTGTGGGTCCCTCCTTCCAGATTCCTAGGAGTCACTAAGCTGACTAGTAGCATCAGGTAGACCCTGAGGCTACTCCTGAACAATTTTTCTCTATCAGAATGACACATGGCATCATTCTCAAGTGGCCTAGAACAAGGAGCCAAGAAGCCACCCCTACATTATTTGTGCCAGAGAAGGTTGGTTTTCTGGGTAACTAATTCTCTGTCGGGTAACTACCCTAGCTATGCAGGGTCCTTTTGAGGCCCATGACCCCAGGCGAACTCCCTAGGTCTACAATGCTGTGTGAGTGCCAAGATCCTCCACAGTGCTGCCACTGTCCTCCCCTCTGCCAGGGCCTGGGGAGACCAAAGCCACCTTAGGCAAACCCCTCTTCCTAACTAGAGGTATAGAGACCACACTCATGAGTGAGTGAGTGAGTGTGTGTCTGTATGTGTGTGTGTGTGTGTGTGTGTGTGTGTGTGTGTGTGTGTGTGTGTGTGTGTGTAAAGAATGCCTTCCCAAAGGCTTGATTAGGACCATATTTCTCCTAGTGACAACACAGCTCAGCCCAGATTAAACAAAACAAGAAAACAGAAAAAACAAAAAAACAAAAAAACAAACCCCTTTACCTGGGCCTTGCATGTATGTGGGAAGACACCAACAGGACTCCACCCAGTAGCCCGCCCAGCCCCCTTCAAGCAGCTCCCCATTCCCAGAAATACCCATGGCTCAGTACAAGTTACCCAGAGAAGAGAAAGTGGGGCACTGAGAAAAGAAACAAAAAGAAAGATATGAGAGTTGGGGGGGGGGAGGTGTCTGAAGCACAGGAGAACCAAGCCCTGGGTGGAGCCCACACGGTACCTTCTTCAGATTAATCCACTGCTTGAAGTAATGTGCCACTGGCAAGCCTAGGTAATGGCACTGGCCTGGAAGCCTACAAGAAAGAGAAGAGAGAACAAGTTGGAAACACACATGTCAAGTGTGGAATCTTAAGCTACAAAGAAAAAAAAAGTCTAGAGAACAGAGAGACCACAGGTCCCAACACATCAGCAGGGGTCCCCACCTAAGGAAAATACCCACCTCCAGTGCCATGGATACGGGACTTAGAACCATTCCTCAGAACCAAATATGAGTTTCAAGAGATATCACACAGGGGGATGGCGAGATGGCTCAGAGGTTAAGAGCACTGACTACTCTTCCAGAGGACCTGGTTTCAATTCCCAGCACCCACACGGCAACTCACAACTGTCTATACCTCCAATATCTAACAGCCTCACACAGACATACATGCAGGCAAAACATCAATGCACATAAAATAAATTATTTTTTAAGAGAAATATCACACAGAATAACACCAGCTGCTACTATTTCCTAATTTATAAATTCTGTTTTGTTTTTGTTTTTCTGAGACAGGATTTCTCTGTGTAACAGCCTTGGCTGTCCTGGACTCACTTTGTAGACCAGGCTGCCCTTGAACTCAGAGACCCATCTGCCTCTGCCTCCTGAGTGCACCACTGCACCTGGCTCTATAAACTGTATTTTTAACATGTTAAGGTCCTTACATACATCTTCCCTCAAACTTATCCTGTGAGGTAGGTACTTTGTTGTCTATGGTGGTTTCTCTGATGCCCCAGGGGTGTGTGTTTTAAATTTATTTTTATTTTATATGTATGAGTGTTTTGGTTCCAAATATGTCTGTGCATCATCTGTGTGCCCGGTGCCCTCAGAGGTAAGAAGAGAACATCAGATCCCCCTGAAAATGGAGTTACAGACAGTTGTGAGCTGCCATGTGGATGCTAGTAATTAAACCTGGGTCCTCTGCAAGAGCAGCATGTGTGCTTAACCGCTGAGACATCTCTCTACCCTCATCTGTTTGTCTGCTTGCTGCTTGTTTGAGATAGGATCTCACTATCTGGCCCTGCCTAGCCCGGAATTCACTATGTAGCTCATATAGCTTCAAACTCAGAGCCCTGCCTGCCTCTGCTCAGAGCTGGGATTAAAGGCATAGGCCACCACACCCAGCTCTTGTGGGTTTTTCTTGTTTGTTTTGTTTTATTTTTGAGAGAGGGTCCCATGTAGCCCTCCTGACTCCCCCTCCCAAATACTGGAATTAGAATACACTTAGTTTCAGTGGTGGAGAACAAACCCTGAGTGCCAGGCATTGGAGGTAAGGACTCTACCAACGGAACTACATTCCTAGTCCTTCAGAAGAACAGCAAGGAAAGCGTTGTCCCTTTTTGAAAACTGCTATCTCAGGCACATTTCAGTAACAGAGAATTGACTAACACAGGGCACACAAAGGGAAAGTGTATCTTTAGAATTACATAAAACAAGGTCAGACATGGTAGCCCACACCTTTAATTCAAGCATTAGAGAGGAAGAGAGGAAGGTGGATCACCGAGTTCGAGGCCAGCCTGGTCTACATAGTGAGTTCAAGGACAGCCAGGGCTAAATAATGAAGGGACCATGTCTCAAACAAAGAAAGAACAGAAATTACAGAGAACCAGACTTCCACGTTGTTCTGCAGAACCTTGCTAAGATCCAAAACCTCAGGAAGTTTCCTGCCTGCTACCCTTCTCCAGGCCACAGGTCCTTGTAGCTCCATGGTTCTGAAGAAGACAATCCTCCATGAGTCAAGACTCTCAACTCACCACACACCCCTCTGCATGAGGTGCAGCACCTGAGGTCGCACATGCTCTTTGATCCCTCCTCCTATTACTTGTGGTCAGCTAACTTCTGGAAGCACGTGTCCCTTTTTGGTAACACACAGAGCTTGTTTTTAAGCTTAAAAGCAAGTTTATTAGTGTCGAATGTCACAGAGTGGCCAATTAAGATGAGAGGTAAGAAAACGCAATGGACGTCATATATGAGGTCCCAAGTAATCTTGGTGAGTAGGGTGCTAACATCGGTAGGCCAGGTAAGGCCAGGCAGAGGGACGGCCACTAAGACAGCGCAGTGGAGAGCCCAAGTACCAACTGCTTCTCTTAGAAACTCTGGCTGTGAGAATTCGGTTGAAATGACACCTCAGGACAACCTCAGGAAGCTGAAGGGAAACACAGCCTTCCTTCATCACCCTTCAAACACTTGACAGGACGCTGACTTGTGAGTCTCAGAGAGTAAACTAAGCACTCACTTTTACAGGTGCATGTCTTTCTCTTTTCTTTTCTCTTCAGACAGGGCCGCTCTACATAGCCTTGGCTGTCCTGGAACTCACTCTGTAGACCAGGCTGGCCTCTGCACCCTGAGTGCTGGGGACTAAAGGTGTGTGCCACCACCCCCGCTATGATGTTTTTGAGTGGCAGGTTCCTTTCAAACAGATGGCGCCGCCACATTACCGATAACTAGCCAGCTTCCTGGAAGAGAATTCTGGCTTTGATGTCAAGAGAATGAAGGAGTGTTCAAAGATGGTATGCCCACACAGGGCCAAGAACCAAAACCATGAAGCCGTCAAAGAAGGCTTCTAAGGGAAAGAGGTGGCCTGAGCAGCTAGGATGGAGTCATCTGAGAAGCAAACTGTAATTGGGCTGTTTGAGTCATATTATTTCCTTCTTTTTCTTTGATATACCTTAACCTTTGTGTCTTAGAAAATGATTGCTAAGATCACTATTTCAGAAAAATCACACTGAGGTCTGGGTGTAAAGAATTAAGAAGAATACAGGGGGCCTGGCCAGGAAGGGGCAGACAGCCCTTGTCTTATTTGCTGTGGCCAACCTCAGCCACCTCCTGATGACCTCAGCTGATATAGGCCAGGAGTCTTGTGGACTCTAGCTAGCTCTGGAGAAAAAGGGATCCCCTTTTCTATGTAATCTCAGTAGTACATGACAACTTTAGACATCACCCCCAGTTAGGAAGAGTCTAGCTCAGGGGGTAATCTTGCCTGCTCCTCTCAAAGGATTATCTATAGCACAGGAGCCACAGTGACAGCAGGCCAGTAAGAAAGATGTCTAGCCAGGCATTGATATCTGAACATGACCCAGAAGCCATCCTCAGTGCCTCTCTGTATTCAATAGCTAAGGATAGAGGGAGAGATATTGATCTTATGCAGGAGCTCTAGGTATGAAATTTGCAGATCCAAGGAGAGGAATAGGGTTGCTGAGTGCTCCTCTGAATGGTCCAGCCCCGTGACTCCAAGCATTTGCAGCACAAACACAACATGGCCCAAGCTCATCTTCATGTGAGACAGAGCCAAGTGTTGCAACTTGAACTCCCAGGCATCTCATGGGAAGATAGCCATCACACGATCCTACCTCAGCCTAGAGAGCACATGGTGGGGTAGAGTGGTCACCATCCCCTACACAAAGGAGAAGACAGAGTCAGTGAAGAAAAAGGATTTGCTCAATCATGCAACAAGCCAAGAATGTAACTAGAAATGGACTCTGGGGCTTCTCAAAACCCAGTGCCAATTGTACATATTCAACTAGAGCCCCTGACCCATCCCTGAGAAGGCAAAGCTAGGATGCTGCTAGTGGTGGGTAGGATGGAGGTCACTGCTCAAGGTCACGCCTTTACTCAATATTCTTAGGAGTCTAAGGCCTGTGGGTACCAGTAGATACATGGTTCTGCTAATTTGGCAAAGAAAAGGGCAAAAGTTCCTGGCACAAAGGGTCCAAATGCTAAACTGATCCTACAGAAAAGAGCCACTGGCAGTGGGCCCTGAACTAGCCTGCGGGCATAAACGTGCAGGCAAGTTTATAGTGCCCAGGTCTCCATGCAGCTGGATTCACTGGGCACAAAACTCTCCAACTGCCCAAACATCATCTGGTCATGCTTATTACTGTTGCCCAATGAAATTTTATGCACCAAGTCCACAGGTGTGATTTCCCCTTCTTTATGAGGGGTCTGAATGACATCACTGATGGCCAATAGAAAAGACCCAATTATGTCCAGGCCATAAAAAGGAATGGGATCTCTCCCCTCCCCACCACCACCAAATCAAAACTTCCTTCAGTTTCATGAATACAAGGGGCCCCTTTTAAGGACACCCTCACCCCCACACATGCACACCAGTCCTGCCTGTGGGCTCTAAGGCAAGGTACATGACCACTCTTCAAATGCTTTGGGCCTAGAGCCAGAAAGGGCCCAACCTTGGCATTTATCATCGTCTCACTCTTATCACATCGGCCCTTCAAGTCACCAGAGCAGAACTTCACACCTATCATCAGAGTTTGCCAGGCTCCGTGCTTCTCATTAGGGCAAGTTAGACAAGATGGGGCACTTTTTAAGTTTCCTGCTGATCCTTTTAACTAACTGAATGAGAGCTTCTTCTTCTTCTTCTTCTTGGAAAGAAGAGAACAATACGGGACAGGGCTGTAAGAAAACGTCTCTCCCCCCAGACAGACAACAAAGCAAAGGGAGCCCCACTTTCCCCACCCCAGCCCTCACTCAGGCCTACCACCTGCAACTGAGCTGCTCTGGCTTGGCCCAGACAGCCTTGATAGCAAACAGGTGTGGCTAGCTTGGCGCCAGCCAAAGCAGGGAAGTAGCTCATTAAGGGAGCCCCCACACCCCACCCCTCACTAATGGGCATGGCCAAGGTGGAACCATTGTAGGAGCTCAGCTTTGAAGATTAGGTGAACAGAGCATGGGGGACCACTGCTAGGTTTGAGTCGAGGAGACCACAGAGGTTTGACAGACTGGCAGGCGGATATGAAAAGGCAGGTCCAGCAAGAAAGCAGGCACCTGAGCTAGAAAAGGCTTTCCTCTCTTCAAATTTTAACCAATAAACCCCCTTGGGAGTGTGATTAAAGAGGAGGGGGCCAGCGGGCTGAAGTCAGCATCTCCTCCTTTCTGCCTCACAAGATCTTAGATGACTTGGACTGTCAGTCCTAGTGGCCAAGAGCACTGACATGTGTACTCACCACTCAGCTGCAAAAACCATTGCGTTCCAGTGACATGTACACAAGGAATGTCTCAAAGTCATCAGCCAACCATGAAGGCACAGAGGCCCAGCTATGGAAAGGAGTGGAACAGGAGAAGCCAGAGAAAAGACGCTGCAAAGGGAGGCCTTTGAGGTACATGCAGCTTGTTCCCATGAAGCTTCCTCATTTGCCCATCCCAACACACACACTCTCAGAGTGTTATCACCAGTGGTCCTACATAAAGAACTGTGACAATGCTCTATGCTTCTGTTAGTGAAGAGGCTGAGCCTCAGGAAGAACACCACACCCCTGGAGCCCAGTCCAGTGTGCCACCGAGCCAGAATGCCACAGTCTCTCTGCATCTAGCATATGTCAGCCACACCAACCTGGGCAGCACTTAGCTGAGGACATGGCTCTTTGTCTCCCCTGCTTCCATTCCCCACCCAGAGGAGATAAACAGAGCTCGAGTGATGAACAGCCCGCCTTTCACGATCACTTTTCCTCAAGTTGAGGAGAGTGGCTAGTGATGGATGGGCTGGAATTTGGTTATCAGGAAGGGCTGTCAGCCAGAGGTGCCTATCTCCTCCCCCACTACGCAGGGCATCATTACACTGTGGCACAGAGGTAAAATATGACCAAGGGGAGGGAAGGAAGAGAAAGGGGAAGGCTGGGCTTACACACGGAGCAAATTGAGCAACAATGAGAGCAGGCACAAGGCTGGAACGTTAGTTATCTGCCTGTGACACCTTTTATCTCTGCACAAATTGGTCCTTCCTCCCCCACTGCATCCTCTTATACAAACAGAGGCAGACACAATGTGTCACCACTGCAATAGCAGAGCAATTTAACCCGAATTAGTAAGGGGGTCAAGCTAGGAAATAGGGGTTTCTCATTTCAACAGGTTCCTTGTCTCAACTCTGAACCACCACATCATAGGGAGGAGGGCGGAGGAAAAGCAGTCTCATAATTGAATTCACTCACTTGGCCGCTGCTGATGTATAAAAAATTAACGTCCAAGCCTCCGGCTTCTCAAAGCTAGTTGTCCTCCTCCTCCCTTGTGTGATACGCCAGGTCAGAAGACAACAAGGGCCTGCCCCACCAGCTTAGCACTCAGGGCTCAGACTCAGCAAGAACAGGGGACAAGGAAATGGCATCCTAGAAGCCGGAAAGACAGGCCGCAAAGAATGCTGGATATAGGACTACACATGCTGCTGATATCACAAGTGGTCCTCACAGCTCAAGAAGAAATTTAACAAGCCAGGCATGGAGATTAAAGGCACACACCTTTAATCTCTGCACAGAACTCAGGTATATCTCTGAGTTCAAGATCAATCTGATCTACAGAGTTCCAGGACAACCAAAAGCTACACAGGGCTATCCTGTTTGTTGAAAAACAAACAAACAAAATATCAAACAACAACAAAAGAATACACTTATGTCTATAGACTTCCCACCACCCTCGACAGAAGGTATGTAGTGTATTTTATGAGTAACCCCTCTTTGACAGATAGACCAGTGTATTGCGTCTGGGATGGCTGCACTGTTGACATGACACGACTTGATAAGGAGGCAAGAGAGGAGCCTGGACTGTTCCCCGATGGCCTCCACCATGGTGGGACCTGGTGCTAGGAAGGCCTTAAATAAGTAGGTTCTGCAGCATGCCTTGTACCCCACCCCGATCCTGCTTTATGGCTCTACGGCACTAGTCTGCAACTTGATCAAGTGGTCATAGTCCTTGAGCAAGCAACATCACCTCTATCACCTCCTACTCTGACAATTAAAGGAGCCAGTCAAAGAAAACAAACTTTGAACCAGGGGATCAGAGGAGAATTTTGGCTAGAAGATGAGCAGACATTGAACCTGCAATGGTCTTTGTAGATGCTTCTGGGCCAGATAAGGCTAGTAAGGAAAGATAAGAGAAAAGTGAGCTGAGGGGAAACAGCAAAGGGAACCTTGGACTGAGGGGAGGAGCTATGGGTAGAGGAGGAACTGAGGGACCCCCCCCCAACACACACAGTTTCATGAGCACTGTTGAGACCCAACATGCTCACATTAGAAGCTACTCAGACTCGGCTGCCACATTCATAGGCTCCCAGGTTCATCCGGAAGATAACCACATCACTAACACAGGCGTCTAGAAGCAACTCCTGAGGAAGGGCCTCCTTGTTCCTGGTGATGAAGGGCCACAAGGCTGTAGCACTTACAGAGACTCGGCTTCAATTCCCTGTTCAACAAGCAAGTGCACTGTCCCTCGGCTGCTCGCTGCCTGCCCACAGCCCCTGGAGAAGGAACTGCTGACTTACTGGCCCACTGTGCCCCACACTTGCTCCCACCCTCTGGGACATCTGCAGGTTACAATTCCAACCACAAGCTTCAGAAAGATGATACACTTGCTAGAGCCTGCAAAGGGTCAGGAGAGAGCTCTGTTTGAAACACCAGCATGACAGCTGGCTCCTTGTCTGTCTCCTCCTCCCCAACCCCCTCCCCAAACTTGTCATGGTACAACAAGTCTATAAGCAGCCCATCAGATTTAAATATCAGTGTGCGTGAAGCGGCATCACGGGAGGGTGAGGAGCGGGAAGCAGACAGTGAGCAGCTCTGCCGCCACTGCTGTCAGAGAACACTAATGAATTTCACCAGCAGCAGCCGTGCTCCAGCTGAGTGGTGGGGTAAGGTGAAGGGGGGAGGTTCTTGAGAGAACTCTGTCAATACTAAAACATCTTCTCCCAAAGCCTTGGTGATAGATGTTATTGAGGAACTTCAAGGGGAAGGGAGCCAGTGCAGATCCTGATGCCCTCTAAAGCAGGGACATGCATATGTGAGGCTGGAGGGAGCCAGCTGGGCCCCCATTAGATGGGCGACCTGTGGCATTCCTCACACCTTGCTTTACCACCACCACCCCCCAGGCTTATCTCAGAGGCCTTGGGCTGCTCAACTGGGAGGACAGGGAAAGAAGAGCCCAGGCATCAAAAGGCAGCTTGCTGAGTCTTCCTGCCCAAGTTACTACTGCCCATCCCACTTCACAGCCACCATAGCTAACTTCACAGGGAGGCCCCAAGGCAACATGTTACAGACCAGGAAAACATGGGCTGAGGAAGGCCTCGTACCTGTTCGACAGGAAGTACTTCCCACAGATGGCAGGGGACACAGATGACGCTTACCGTTTCCAGAGGAGGTTGTGAATGTTCTTAAGACTTTCCCAAGATCCTCAGCAACAGATGCACAAATTGAGCCCAGGTCTCTTCACTGCCTCTGGTGTACCCTCCACAGCCAGCCCCCGCCCTTCTCACTCTTCCCCACTGGCATACATGCTTCTCGGGCATGACACAGTCCACAGCTGCCACACAGCACTGGCTGGGCTCCAGGCCAGGGTGAACCCAGCCAGGAAGAGAAAGCTGTAGGACTGAGCCAGGCCATCACCTGGGAGTCGCCACAGCTCAGAGGACATGGAAGCAACAGAAGCCGTCCCTCGGGTGCCCTCTGCACAACTCTGATCAACAGTGTCTGATCTGGCAGCGACCTGCTGTGTAGGGGGCAGATGACATTTAATTTCCTCTCGGTTTCCCTACAGTACAGACGAAAGGCCGTCACCTGCGTCTGGGTCTGGCAGCACAGCTGGAACTGTTCCCAGACATGCTGCACGGGAGAGTTCCCAAACAGAACCAGAATGCAGGCGGTGCACTGGGAAGCCCTGAGGCCAGGCTGCTAGTCCTCCCAAAGAAAGCCAACCTCAGCTCCCTAGAGCCAAACCATTACCTAAAGACTAAAGGAGCTATGTGTAGAGTATTTCCCATTCCTGGCTTTTTAAAAAAGATGAACTTATTATTTTATGTGTATGAGTGTTTGGCCGGCTTCTATGTATATGCACCACATGAATGTAGCACCTAGTGCCTGAGGAAGCCAAAAGGGAGCATTGGATGCCCTGGAACTGGACTTACAGATGGCTTTGAGCCACCATGTGGGGGCTAGGAACTGAACTGAACCCAGGTCCTCCAGAAGAGCAGATAGTGCTCTTAACCAATAAGATATCTCTCCAGCCTCAATAATTTATATTTTTTAATGGGTATGGGTATTCTGCTTGCATGTATGTGTCAGATACACTAGGACTGGAGTTACAGAAGGCTGTAAGCCACCATGTGGGTTCTGGGAATCAAAACTGAATCTACTGGGGGGGAGAGCAGTGCTCTTAACTGCTGAGCCAGCTCTCCAGCTCTTGCAGCTCCTAGCTTTCACAGCCCATCATCTGACATCTCTACTCCCATTTCTTCCCCCTCGGAACCCATAGGAAGCATATACGTGCAACGAATACCCTGTGGAAATGTGTAGCACACACCTCTCTAGTGCTCTGAATGTCCTGAAGTCCTATCACTTGTACCTCCTGGTTCCTGTCTAAGCAAACAGTAAGATAAGTACCTCTCCAGTGTCTGTCTCATGGCACAGTGCTCACCTAGGAGCAAGTGCTGGAACTGCTACCAAGACCTGCTTACAGGTCTCCTCACCACACAGACTATTAGGAAGCAGGGTAGAGGAAAGAGGCTGAGCACCAGATAAGCAGCTTACAGGGTACGTTGGCCAACGGTTTGGCTAATGGTCTATTTTATTTTTGAATAAAGAAACCAAAAGCTAACAGTTTAAGCTGTTTCCAAGATGCTGGACACATCCTAGCACAGTTTCCACCTGGCCTGTGGCCATCTTGACCCTGTGCCGGGACTGTGTTTGTATGCCCTACAATGCCCCCTGGAGGCTCTGCAGAGAGGCATCCTCCGGGTCCTCGGGATCTGGGATACAGTCCAGCCTCTGCTCCCACCTAAGTGCACAAGGACACAGCTGCTGCCTTTAACCTCTGGCTGGTCCCTCCGCCCTGCTTACAGGTCTCCTGATGCTTTCAGGATGTGCAAGCATTCAGCTGGTACAGAGCACTAGAAGAAGGCTAAGGAGCTTTAAGCTGGCTCTAGGAAGTTCGAGGTCTAGGGGTTTCAGGAGAGAGATCAGGCTACTTCATGGACCAGGGAAGAATAGGGCTGTGCCCCCCAGCTGCAACCAGTACATCTCAACTTAATATTCTGGTTTGTTTAAAAAAAAAAAAGTTTACCATTAAAAGTTTCTGCCCATTCTGGCCACCTACAGTGATTCTCACTGTGCTTGTCTTTGTCTGCTTTACTGTGTCTTCACTCTACCTTGCCCTGTGATTAGTTCTGATCACCTGGTGCTCCCCACAGGCCCCAGCACACTACTTACTTGGCCCAGAGTAGGTCTCAATAGGCTGATTCCAGGCCTCGCTGACTGCCTGTGTCTTCACTTAACACCTTCCATGGCAGTTTCCTGCAGAATTCCTTAGTGGAAGAAACTGACATTTACAGGAAAGTCCTGGTGGACCTGGCTGACATGTGCCACTCTTACGTCAACAAATGGGGCACATCTGCTACTATGATCAATCATCTAAAATAGACACCCAAAGAATCCAACAGACTAAATGCAGCATATTACCACAGGAAATGCCACCCCCTAGATATTTCCAAATCCCATACGTGAGTACATGGGGACAAAATAGTGTCCCTGTCAAGAGTCTGTCCCCTGGCCAGGCAGCCTCGAAAGGAGACATGAGTCTCGTGGTTCTGGTTACAGGACTGAAAATGAGTGAAGGTTCTTGGTGCCAACCACCAAGCACACTACCTGAAAGCCCTCCAGCCAGGGTGGCAAGGGGTAGAGGGGGAAGCCAGGGATGATGGCCTTCTGGCTAAAGCCACTTGTTAACAGTCCCTGGATTCCTTTATCTCTAGGGAAAAGAAGGTAGCACTGAGCACTGCCCCCTCCCATGCCTCCCAGCAGGGCCAGGGAGGACAGCCATTAGTGTGTACCTCAGCAGACAATGGGGAGGAGAAGTCTCCAGAGCAAAGGACAACTGCAGCAATTAGAATGCAGGGAGGTTCAGAAGCTATTTAACTGGGTGACCCCTGAGGTCGCTGCATCTGACTCCCATCCCTGGATAAATATTGTATGAGAGGGGAGGGGGCGAGCAAGAGAGCCAAGGAGGAGGGGGAGGAAGGGGGGAAGAAGAGGAGGGGAGGAGGGGGAGGAGGGGGAGGAGGAGGAGGAGGAGGAGGCAGTGGCTAGCAGCTCTTCCTTCCCCTCCTCTCCCACCCGATGTGCTGCCTCCAGCCACACACAACAGGAACATTATTTACAGCCCTGACAGTCAGAGCAATCACTCTGCTAACCAAGAGGGAATGGACAAAGTCGACTTACCAAAAATTGACTATGGCAATTGAAGAAGAAACCAGAGCTGGTGGGGGAAGGGAGCTGAGCTAACACAGACACAAGGCTGCCCTCGCCCTCCGAGTCCTGCGGAAGTAGGTACTGCCACCCTTAGAGCCCAAAGCACGGCAGTGAAGCAGCTCTTGACCAGCAGAGTAAGTCAGAGAAACGGGGCGTCCTTTCACCACTACACAGGCGCCCTTGGCAAAGACAGAGGCCTGGCTACCTGCCCAGAGGATTCCAGACCAGCCACACGCCACCTGCGGACCCAGCTGGCCCTAGCTGACCTAACAGGCAAAGGCCAAGAACATGGAAGTAAGACAGCGGCCAGGGTGGGGGAGGACGGGCAGCCTTGCGAGCAGGCTGCTCTCGGCCCCTTTGCCGTTCCTGCAGTCCTGCTCTAATGCACCCTGACATGCCTCTGAAGACAGAGAGCTGTTTGCAGTCAGCACCGTGATTTGTTAGTAATTATTTCCATGGTGTCACATTGCTGTCACTCTGTTAACAAAGAGACAGGCTGCCTCGGGCTGCCTGCAAGAAAGCATCGCAGAGAAAAAGGCCTGCCAGGCTCCCGAGATTCTCTGGCAGGCTGGCTTTCTTCCCCAAACCAACATTCTCGCAGGCTTTGGAAGAACCAGTTTCACAGAACTATCAAGTCTGAGCTGTGTCACCCTTTAGCCAGGGACCCTGAGAACTTATCCTACCCACTCACAGCCATCCTTTCCAAACCTCTTCAAAGCTAAGCCCCAGAGTCCACAAGGCCACCATGCCAACTGAAACATGAGGCTCCCTGGCCTTCAACTCCCAAACTCCCAGGCTCCTGGCCTCTCCTGCCTCATAGCTGTGTCTGCAGGTGCTCTTAGAAGCCTGACAAAAGAAACCTCACTCAGACCAACTCAGATACAGCCAGCCTTTCAGCACGGGTGAGGCAGGGAAGAACAGAATGGCTGAGAATCTTCCCTTTACAAATTCATCAATTACATTCAGGAGCAAAGCTGCTCAGGAGCCACGGCCTTTTAGCCTCCATGAACCAGAGCCTCTGACCTGCCTTTCCTAGGGCCTGGGTCAGCACCTCCGGGCGAGAACTGGCACCTTGCTTCAGTTCAGAGTGTTGTCTCCATTACCCTGGCTGGGAACTAGAGGAACAGATTGGCAAGCACTGACAAAACAGAGGTCACTCACCTGTGCAGGCAAGGGAAGGGGAAGGGAAATTCTCTCCTCTCACAGAGGGAACCAGGCTTCAGGATAGTGGAAGGGAAACACCAATACTGAGAAACTCAATGCTGCAGAGTAGTAGCAGAGGTGGCGGCAGCAGCTAATGTCACCTCTCGCCTCATAAAACAGGAAAGGAAGAGGGCCACAAGACCCAGAGAAGCCCTGTCAAAGCCACAGCCACCATGCTCAGAAGAACCTGGACAGGACCCAGATATCTTTGGCATGAGAGTCTAAACGGCAGAGGATGTGTGCAAACTCGGCGAAGACAGGCTGTCTGAGAAGGCCTTATCTTTGGTTTACTACAGTGACCTCGAGTCCTAAAACAGTGCTGGGCACAGAGGGTACTGAACTCCTGTGCTGAAAGAAGACATTAATGAGCCAGAATGCCTCAAAATCTTCTTCCATTTGCTACCTGGACCTCAGAAAGAAGGGAGACCAGTGTGGGTTCCAGAATAGAGAAGGCAGGCTGCCAGGCTCAGGAACTGAAATGGGCGTTAAAGGATGAGAGGAGCTGAGACGAGTTGATAGGCTGGTTGCTATTTCTACATCGACATGAACATGCATGCACTCATTCAGCAAACTACGCTGAATACCTAAAGAAAGTCGATGTTCCAACAAAAAGAACATGAGAGGGAGGTACATCAAAACAATGAAATACTAAACAACAACAAAAAGGACAAACTGACCTATACAACCACCCAAATTAATCTGTCATTACATGATGCAAAATACATCAAACACAGAAGAATACATTTTGGCCAGGCAGTGGTGGCACATGCCTTTAATCCCAAGAGGCAGAGGTAGGTGGCTCTCTCAGTACAAGGTCAGCCTGGTCTACAGAACAAGTTCCAGACAGACAGGGCTACACAGAGAATCCCTGTCTTGAAAAAAAAAAAAAAAATAGAAACAAAAACAAAACATACAAACCAGAGGAGTACATTCTGTGTGACTTAGATTTCTATGAGGGTCAAGAATAGGTGAGCCGGGCGGTGGTGGCGCACACCTTTAATCCCAGCACTCGGGAGGCAGAGGCAGGTGGATCGCTGTGAATTCGAGGCCAGCCTGGTCTACAAAGTGAGTCTAGAACAGCCAGGACTACAAGAGAAATCTTGTCTCAAAAAACAAACAAACAAACAAACAAAGAATAGGTGACACTAACCACAAGTAGTGAAGTCAAAACAACCAGTCAACTGGCAGGAGGAGCATGGCTGACCAGGCCCTGCTGAGGTGACAGAAGAGAGCCTTGATTGGGACAATGGTGACACAGGTGTATACTTCTATACAAACTTATCATGTTTTAAATGGCACGTTTATATTTACATACTTTACAATACTTGTTTTATGCCTTGATTTGGTGGTAGGGGTATACCAGGGATTGAACCCAGGTTTTCAGGCATGCTAAGCAAGCAATCTACCATTGAACTACACACTCAGATTTTTATTTTTTTTTTTTTAGCTCTTTTTTTTTGACTCGAGGGTTCACTAAGCTGCCCAGGTAGGTCTTGAACTGCTCTGCAGCCCACCCAGGTAAGCCTTGACCTTCTGATTTTCCTACCTTAATCCTCTGTAGCTGGGACCACAGGCCTCGGCCGCAGAGCCAGTGAGCTCATATCATGTTTGTCTATTTAAGACCAGAAACAAAACTTAGCATTCAAGAGTCACAAAAATAATAGTCAAGGCCTTAGAAAAGAAGTGTTAGCTTTAAAATACCGCACACAAATAAAGTATTAACGTTGGTTTTCCAGGAACACTGGTAGTTCTACTCAGGAGACAAGCTCCCCCAGCCTTCACTCTGACAGAAAACATAGAGGCTTTCGGAAATGTCAAGACTCAGTAAGATTAAAATGTTCCACACACTGAGGACCAGGGCACACATCTTGGCCTAGGGGTGGTAGCTGGGAGGGAGGTTGCAATCCGTGTCAGGTGAGCTCAAGGAGGACAGACAGGGAAGCTACACGGTTCAGCCATGCCCCAGACAGTTCTGAAGCGCTCTGCCACTGAGAAGCCAGACTTCCAGAGTCTGCTCTGGAGCCACAGACACAGGACCCAATTTTCCTGACAATCCAGGCACACAGACTGGCTGGGCGAGCCCAACTCTGCACTAAGAGGAAGGTCTCAGGGGACCCAAGCCTGCTGCCAGCAAAGACAAGGTGCTGAGACATACACAGATGGTCATGGGGAGCTCTAGGGCTAGAATCTGCGTCTAGACCACTTTTAAATAGTAAACAACTCTTCAATCACCAATTCTGCAGCAGGCCAATGGTGTTGCTACTGCTTTCAATATCTTTATCTTTATTCAGTTTAACTGGGTAAAACTTCAACTGGAGGTTGCTGCTGTCACTACAGTGATTTAAAGCCCCCACGCCTTCCCAGGGCTGCCAATGGAGCTTCACTGTCTCTCCACGCAGAAGGACCCAGAAAGGAGAAGCAGAGGCTCTGACACAAGACACAGCTTCTCCTCCAGGGCCCCTCCACCCATGAAGTCCTTCCAAGGCAGACTACTACCGCAGTGAATGCTCCAAGGAAGGCAGCAGGGTAACAGGCCTGCTAATCTGCAGCTGTAGGACCTCATGAAGAGCAAAAGGAGCAAAGGCTAGCAACCAGGAGCTGCTCTGGCTGCATTTCAGAAACGGACAATCCTTTAATGCTGGTTCTAGGCCCAGACCCGCAGGAGGGGCCTTCAGATGTTTCTGAGTAGGCCAGCTCCAAAGGCGTCTGTGCTTACAGGCGCACAGGGGCGGGCAGGCGGGGGGGGGGGGGGCAGCAGCAGGAAAGCACCCCTCACTCCTCCATGCCCAAGAACTCTCAGCCCAAGGAGCTGTCAGGCTAACGAGGCTACCCCACCACCACTCCATCTGAGCGTGGCAGGCTGCAGCGCACGACTGGCTTCAGGTGGCTCTTCTTTAATTAATGGCATCCCAGGCTCTGCAGGGAGCTTCACCCCACAATGAATGGCCCTCTCTCATTAGAGGCGAGCCTGCCATGATGTATTCAGGGTGAGGGCCAGGATTCATTTCCCTGTCTGTGGGTTGGGGATGGGAGGGAGGAAGAGGCAGCAGGGAGATTTATATCGAGTGACTTGGATTAGCTGCAGCTGAAACATGACCCCATCAACTCAAGCTGCCTTCTTGGGGCTAACCCAATGCACCTCTGATGCCGAGAGTGCTCTAGGGAAACGGAAGGGAGGGCAGAAGGTCTGGTTGCCATTCTCTCTGAGCTCAGACTCCAACTCAAAGGTCCAGAATTCCTATACAACCTCAGGGACATCCTCTCCCCTGCCCCCATACATCTCATGTGCCCGGGACTCGGGACAACTGTTCCCATCAAGAGCCCTGTCGTGACTGGGAGGCTGACCCACTAGCCCCCTATGTAAAGGGTGGAGGCTCTATTCTATGGCTTTCAGATAGCTCTTCTGACTTCTGTGGTAAGCAGTACACAGATCCCTTACCACAGAAAAACGGTCTACAACATGGCTTGCCACTCAATTGTTGTCTGGATAGGACCCAGGTGTATTGTACCACAAGGCATCTCAGACATCAGACCAACTGGCACTAGAAAAAGACAGACATGAATCTGTCACAAAAACATGCCAATAGCTGTCATCTCACTATGGTGATCCACTGGGCTGAATCCCATTTCCAGTGTGGGAAGAGCCTGGAAAACTCAGTTCTGAGCAAGCATCTTTCGTTACCTGCTAAGCCAACTTACTGGCCCAGCAACTCTATTCTCCCTCCTTCCACCTCTCCCTGGTACCATCTTAGAGGACCACAGAAGACTAAGTGATGGAACTGGGCCCTCTGGCAAAAGGGAAAAACTTGGGCTCTGAGATGCTCCTGTGTACAGATTTGCCGCACACTTAACAAGAAGGCCACAGTGAGTTCCACTTGCTACTTCTACCTGGTAGGATCTAGCAGTAAGGTGACTGGGGCCGCACAACACTCAGCCCTGTCCACTGCTTACAAAGATCCCAACACAGTGTTCAGTTCTGCTTGTGCAGAGAAACAGCACACTTCCCAACCCATGTTCATTTCCCTGTAAGCCCTCAGAGTGCCAGTTCACTAGGTGTGCTAGAAGATGGGCCTCCACATGGCCCCGTGAGCTAGTCCAGCAGCTGCTTCTGCAGGCCTGCTGTAACCCTAGGAGAGCCAGGGCAGGTGTCTGTCCATCATCTGCACATGTATGTACTCAGGGCCCGTCAGCCATGCTTCTCCCTGGTCCATGAAGGGAGTATTCATATACCCTTGCTCCCTACTCAGAAAGAGATGTAACTCAGTTCCGCTTTGCTAAGCCCTATTTGGCAATGTGTCTAAACACATGCAAACTTAATTAGTTCAGGAGGGGAGCCCAAGCGCTTGCAGTGACAGATAGAAGTAACAGGGAATGAGACAAGTCAGGACTGGCAGGGAGTTCTTACTCCGGCCTGTGCCCCCAGCAGGCTGCTAATCAAAGGTGATGCAGCTCAGAGCTGGGGACTAACCGGCGCTCTTTTGGGCAAGGAGTACGGCTCATAAGCTCAGGGGCACAATGAGATGCCCCGTGTGCTCCCAAACATAAACCTAAGACTGAGGTGTCCAAAATGGTTCTGGCTCTAGGCTCCTTATAACAAACACAAGAAGCCAGGTGGCATGACGAGGTCACAGCTCAGGCTCTGACCCTCAGAGCAAACAACAGACAAGGAAGCTGGGTGTTCCTACCAGATCACACAGTGTAGACCATAAAAATGAGGACTGAAACAGATGGTCAATGGCCATGGCCCAACATATGGTGCTAGAGGCAGAAGCCAAAGGTTCAAATCCCTGTTCTGCCAACAAATAGGCTGCATGTTCTTGACAGATTCCTTATCTCTCTGAGCCTTAGCTTCTCAACTTATTTTTTGAATTTTTAAAAAGTGTTACAAAAAGAACTATATCAGGACCATAAGATGGCTGAGCAAGTAAAGGCCCTTGTTGTCTTGCCTTACTGAGTTCAATTTCCAGGATCCTCATGGCATAAAGGAAAGAACCAACTCCCAAGTTTTCTCGAAACTCTGACCTCCTAGCTTCATGGCAACACACACACACACACACACACACACAAAGACACAGACAAATACACACACACGCACAGACACACACAAAGACACAGACAAACACACACACACACACACACACACACACCCTACACATACATACCTCAAATGTAACTTTTTTAAAAAATAGCTTAACTGGTAGGACAGGACTGTAGTAAGGTTTAAATACTGTGTAAGCAGCACAAGAGGTTGTGGTATGTAGTAAGAGCTTCATAAGCAATGGCTATGTTTCCTCTCTGCCTTTAAGTCTTTCAGGAGCCCCAGCCTCAGTCTCAGAGGCACAAATTTCTCAGGCAGAAAACTTCTCATGTGCCCAGGAACAAGCTCCTTCTCCCTGGCCCAGACCCACCCAACAATCAGCACTCTTCCAGGACAGGAATTCTGCAGGGCCACTCAACTGTCCTACGTTTAGCAAACTATTATGCCTAGTTGGTGTAGTTCAGTAACCAACTGTGTGCTTAGCATATGTGAGGTCTTAGTCCCCAGCACCCCCCAGTTCTAAGTATTTAGCAAACAACCACTACACATCAAGCTTTGTCTGAGGATTACAATAGTGATCACAGGCTAGGGTAAGAAATAGCAGCTGCAGTAAAATTCCATGAAGGAGTAAGTAAAAAGGCTCCAGGGACATGACAGTGGGAGGGCACAGTGCTGACAGAAGGAAGCAAGAGCCTTGGCAGTGCCTACAGAATACACTTGACCTTGAGGGTAAGGGTGCCTTGACAGGATAAAGCAGGTCAGAGCCTAGCAGAGCAGATAAACTCCTGGGAAGTGTGGCCACCAGGATTTGGAGATTAACTCGTGTGGGGAGGAAAGCAAGAGCAGAGTTCTCCCATGCCTGTGGAGGTACAGGAGACACCTGAGTACAAGGCTGGGCATTCAAGCAGCTGATGGAGCAGACGTCTTGCCTCCAGCAGGATCATGTTGGTTGTAATTTCTCTTGGAAGAAAGATAGAGACCTCAGCACACAAACAGGTGAAGCTCTAGCCAAAGACACGATCACTCTGTTGAGAGCAAGACTGAAGGAAAATGAAAAATAGAACAGGGTTCAAGGCAACACGGGTATTTTAGATACACCAACACTATGGAGCACACCTCTAACCGCAGCACTTGGGAGGCAAAGGCAGGCAAATAGATCTCTGTAAGTTTAAGACCATCCTAGTCTTCATAGTAATTTCTAGAACAGCCAGAGCTATGTAGACAAACCCTATCTCAAAAACAAAAACACCAACATTTAGGAAAAACTAAGGAAAGAGTAAATTGCGAAAGTGACTAAGATGGAGGAGTGAAGATTCAGAAGACACCGAGTTACCGATTGTTTCAAGATGATGATGTCATTAGCTTACTGACGAGCCTAAAGGAGCCAGCCTGACCCACAGCCAGCACCCCTCACCCACAGTGCTCTCCAGGGGCTGGTCTGTCACTGCCTCACTTCTCTCCGGGTACCAGCAGTCTTACTCTTCAACTTGACCACAGCCCAGTGCACACTCCCCACACCAGCAGTAAGCAGAGTACAGTGAGCAAAGTCCCTCTGATCTTCAGACTTTCTTAAAGCTCCAGAGCTTCAGGTCCACTCCTGCAGAGTTCAGGAACAGAGCACAGCACTGACACCCACCCCAAAAGTCATGGACAGAACTGAAGACCAATGCCAGCCCTATCCTTAATGGAGCGGGAAAGCTTCCATGAGTGTCCCCTAAGCCAACTCTGTGTAGGCCCCAGCCCCTCTTGCACCCATGACAGTGCTTATCCAAAAGGGTCTCTTTGCCAATTGTACTGAGAGCCTGTGCCTCCCTCCCACCAGTGTCACCCCCAGTCTTGCCTCCCTTGTTTGTTCCCTCCTTAGACCAAAAGCCCATCTGGGCAGCGTCTAGTGTACTTCTCAGACACACACTGTTCAGTGGGTAGGCCTGGAGCTCCAGGCGGAAGGCTAGAAATCAAGTTCTTCACATGGTCACCTGTGCAGGTCTCGTTCCTCACCATCCACAACCCTACCTGCCAAACATCTCAAGGATGGACACTCCCCAAGAAGCTGAGCAGAGAAACAAGAAACCCCTGGGGAGCTTCAACAAGCAACAGACAAGAGGAGGAAAGGCCTGCTGGGGAGGAGTGGGGAGCTCACCAAACCCTAGTAAGTATAAAAAGTATAGAACAAAGAGCTGGAGAGATGGCGCAGTGGTTAGGAACTATCTGTTCTTTGAGAGGTCTCAAGTCCAATTCCCAGCAACCACATGGTGGCTCACAACCATCCATTCTGGGATCTGATGCCCTCTTCTGGCCTGCAGGTGTACATGCAGGCAGAGCACTGTATACGTAATAATAAGTAAATCTTTAAAAAAAAGAGAGAGAAAAAGAAAGTACAGAAGACTATTAAAGCCAGGTGGTAGTGGCGCATGCCTTTAATCCTAGCCCTTGGGAGGCAGGATTCAAGGCCACCCTGGGCTACAGAGTGAGTTCCAAGACAGCCAGGGCTACACAGAGAAAACTTGACCCAAAAAACAAAACAAACAAAAACAAAAAACCAAAGAAGAAGAAGAAGAGGAGGAGGCGGAGGAAGAGGAGGAAGATAAACTCCATAACCACTAAACTAAAACCCACCGTAATAACGCCTGTGGCTACAGCCTCAAGCCCTACAAACCCAGGACATCAGCTCATCTACTTCTGAAGAAAGATGGACACAGAACGATTTTGTCAGGACAAGAGCAGATTTCTGTGCCTCGCTGGGATTTCTGCTGCCACTTCAGGTCCCATTTTTCAGTGCTGCACTAATCAGACCTTCTCCAACAACAGTGATGTGAGGCTGCTTTGGGGGCTGGAGTAACAACAGCAAGGAGCAGCCGTGGCTCCCGAAACCAGAGTGTGAAATGAAAACATTTGCTGAATTCCTTAGACTTAGTTAAATCTGGAAATGGATGTCAAGATACAAAGTCAGCCACATACTAACAAGTTATGAGTGTCAACTTAACACCCCCTTGTCAGGCTCGGCAGCAGCCTTTGCCAGGCACAAAGTACAGGGTGGCTCTACTGAGAGCCTCTGATAGCCACTAGCTACCAAGGATCCAGAACACCAGGAAGCAGTGCAGTCACGCCACACTACTTACCTTTTCTCTCTGGCTGCTTTTATTTTGTTACACATCTAATTAAGAGCTTTCCCAGCAGTTCTGTGGAGTCCTGCTTCTCAAAGGCAGTCACAGGCCCTCCTCCCCCACTGCTACGCAGCAGCAGCTGTCTCTGGCACACCCTTCTCCAGAGCCCCCTGACTCCTCACCAAACTCTCATCAGCTCAAACTGTTGAGTGTCAGGATTCCTTTCTGTTTGGTTGAGTCTTTACCTCTGTGAGCCCCAAAGTATTCTGCTTTGTTTTATTTGTTTGCTGTTTATAAAAGGGAGACATCGCCTCCTACCAGAGACAGTGGTTAGAATCAAATGACATATACACTTGGATTCTGCAACCCAATCCAGGCACTGTTGCTTGTGAAGACACTGAATGGCAGCACCAGCACAGGCCAGAAGAGGCTTGGCCAGTGAGTACAGGACCCTGTAAAAGCGCCTCTCCATCTCATGAGGCAACTTCAAACTGAGGAGGATCAGCAACATGCTCTCTAGTCCCACACACATCAAGTTCTCTGATGAATGCATGTGCACACAATTCATCAGGAACAACAGAAGGTTCAGGAGCACCAGCACTGAGAGGATGAAGACACCTGCAAGGAAAACACTGGAAGAGCAGGAGCCCTGGTGAGGCTTCCTGGAGGAACTGGGCCCCTGGGCCAGGTCAAAGCATCTTCCATTCGAGCTATGTGAGCCCCAGAATGTGTTATCAGCCAGAAACTATCTGAATGGTTTCTCCTGGGCTGTAAAGCCCTACATAAGACTCTCTAGGCTTCAAAGCTACAACACAGGATACACAAATGAAACAGCCTTCCTGGGCTAGGATGTAGCTCAGACGGTAGCATGCTTACCTAGCATGAACAAAGTTAAGTCGCCAGCACCACACATGCCAGCGGTGGTGGAGCACACCTGTGACCCTGGTACTTGATCGTACTAGGATTAGAGTGGAGGCAAGAGGATCGGTGGTAGTCATCATATACAGTGAGTTAGTAATATATACATGGCCCTGCCTCAAGAAACCAAAAACAAAAAAGGGAGTATCCTTACCCTCGCACCTTCTCTACTGAAACTTCTGATTCCTGTCTGCTTCCAGATCTCCAGACCCAGCCCATAAAGTTCTCCTGCCGCGTGGGACGACAGAGACCCCCTGGAGCTAGTGTGTGCACACAGCCTAAAGGGTAGAGCATGTGAGCACTGTGAGCCTGAGCGCTCTGGAGATCATTCTTCCTAACTCCCCCACAGAGCTAAAGTCCAACAGCAGGCCTAATACCTGACTAGCGTATAAAATACATGCGAGGAACCCTGGTGAGACGCTGTTACCTGATCTGATAGAAATAGCCACTGCAGTCACTACAACTCATACACACACACACACACACACACACACACACACACACGCACGGGGAGGAGAGAGAGAAGGGGGGATGCTTGCTGCTGCTCCAGTCACAAAGAACACAGTGGTATCGACTCTATCACATTCTCAGCAAACAGCGCTCCCACCCTTTAGTCCCCGGGGGCTGTCTGAAGCCAGGTATCCATGAGGACAGACACGAAGCACAAGTGCCAAGCCAGCAAAGGAACCTGCTCTGTCTTCCACAACCAGACAGGATCGGAAGACAAAGGAGAAGTAGAGAGGTACAGAAAAGGGTGACTTGGGCAGCTTCCCAGAAGTAGCCCCACTCATCAGACACCAGGCTCTCAGCTGATTACCAGGGTCTTGCATACCAGAGAAAGGACCCTGGAGCCAATTGCTGAGTCTGAATCCTGGCTGTGTAAAAGTTATTTAACTTTTCTGTGCAATAATTTCTTTAGTTATAAAATAGAAATAAGAACAGTACCTACTTCACAGGATCAGTGAATGAGCTCTCACTTCAGAGCACTTCAAATAGTAAATACAATGTATTCTGTTTAAAGCATTTTTTTTCTTCAAGACCTTCTTTTAACGCCTTCCTTCTGGGTCAGTAACACTCAGGGCAGCAGGACGTGTCAAAGGCAAGAAGGTTCAACAACAGTTGGGGCTCCTAACTTGCCTCTGCCCTGTTCCAGAGACACCTAGAAGCCACTGCTCCCAGCCTTCCTATAACCCTGGTGGTCTCAAAGACCCAGGGACCCCTGCTGCCCAGGAGGCTTGAACATTTAAGCCCTAAAAGGCAAAGCCTGTTCCCTTAGATGCCAAGCCCTGCAGCAAAGAAGCCCTCCATATACTCACATGACTTTCAAGTCCCAGTCTCCGCAGGTGACAAAAATTGACTTGACGTTTGGATCTAAGAGGCCTTCCTTCGCCATCCACTCATCGACCCTCTGGAAAGTACACAAGAACAGATGAGATTGTCCTTTTCCCTGAGCCTATGAACAGCCTAACAGTGACACGCTTGTAACCAGAGCAGGAGGACTCTCACCCAGCATGCCCCGCTGTGCTCTGCACACCCAGCCTTGGCTCCAGACTACAGAGGTTCTTGAAGGATGATCCTTTGGGAAGACACCACAGCTCCTCTACCTGTTGCTGTGTGTGCCCGTGATCCCTTTTCTGACTTGACTGACTCGTCCCTTGGCTGTCACACAAAGGCATAGCCCAGCACAGACACAGGCGACCCCGGGCCCTAAGAACAGGGCAGCAGAAAGCCACGAGCAGGACCTTACCTGTAGCCTTGTTCACACCTGTGCTTTTTCACACTTAGAGTAAGTACTTCCTAACTGTGTTTATGAACTTAGTTACTAATCGAGTGACGATGAAGCCCATTTCCCTTGAGAGGAGACCCTCCCAGCAGTGAGGCAATGCTGCCTGCTCTAGTTGCTGAAAGCTTAGGAACAGGCTCCATGCTGCGTTCCTCCTTTTCTAGCCAATGGCTCAAATTCAGCAGAGTATTTGGAGGAGTGAGCCCAAGTGCTCCGCGGGGAAGAAGCCATTCCCAGGCATCCCTAGTTCTTCTCATCCTGCCTCCAGCTGGCTTTACTGTTTGCACTTACACTGGAGTACAAACACGAGCATCGGCATATAACAGGAGAATTATCATAAAGAATTCATGAAGCGCTGCCTATTTTTCAGAAGATCTCGGGCACAGGGAGGGAGGGCAGCCAATCATACCATGGCTTCCACTTGCAGGGAGGATTATTTTTTAAGTCTCTATCATACAGTAGTTAGAAACATGGAATTGAAAGTAAGACGCATCCAGGTTCTAACCCTTGGATCTTCCTTATCCCGGCTACACTGTTTGCTGGAAGTCATTTAAAAGTCATTTAACACCACGGAACCTCAGTTTTCTTCATGAAATGGCTCAGCTACAATAGAGGAGAGAAAGGGGGATGAAGAAGTGACTGGACTGCTGCAGGACCAACGGGAAAGAGTACTCATGGCAACAGCAGGCATGATGTAATGCCTGTGTTAACGTGGCTGTCAATTCAAGTCTGTCTTCCCAGCAGACTGTAAGAATGCAGGGCTTGTGCTTCATTCACCCGTCCTGAGCCAGTGTTCTATTCAGTACAATGTGTTGCCAGACATGATGGCACACACCTGTAGTCCCAGTAGTTGGGAAAGCTGGGAGTTGAGGATCACAAGTTTGAGGCCAATCTGAGCTACACAGACAGTTCAAAACCAGCCTGAGCTGTATAATAGACCCTGCCCCGAAGCAATAAATACCTGATGACCAAAAACATTAACAGATGCAAGTTTGCTGAGAACAAAGTATACAGTGTAGAAAAGACTGGAGGTCCAGTTAGAGCAGACTGCAGAAGGGCTGTGTGCTCAGCAATGCTGGAGGGCACATGTGGGCTCCAGCAAAGAATATCCCAGCTAGTAGGTGTAGCTATCTTCCTGGCACTTCTGAGATGCTAGGTGTATCCACCAATATGACCAAGGACCCCTTCTATCTAGTTCCATAGGAGGCCAGTAACTAGAATGTGAGCGTTGCTCCCTTGGTACACACTGTGCAGACCACCCAGTCTGTATCTATGCCTTAGGATCTTCCCTAGCCCAGGACCCTCCTAAGCAGTGAGGTTGGGTACCCCACTGCTGAATGCTGTCTCTATCAGCTCTCTGGCTTAATCCCTCATGCACATGTACACACATGTGTGTGTACACGTGCGCGCGCGCACACACACACACACACACACACACACACACACACACACACACCATCACATCTTTACCCAAGGTCACCTAAAGAAAAGACAGGCTTCATTCAAGAGACAAGAGAAGACCAACCCAGAGCTTCTTAAATCCATGAAGACTTGCTTTAGCTGATTGGCTCTGTATATTCAAGTAAGTGTTCCACGTGGTGGGATCCCAACACCCCAACTCACAATGGGAAAGAGAGCAGGACAGAATAGGCCTGTCAGAAGGACTCAGCCAGCATGACCCAAGAGACATGTAACACTCCACGTGTGGCAGAAACTTAGTGAGCATCTTTCACTGTGAGCCTGCCCAGACACTCAGGCCTGACTTCCCCTGTCCTGCCTACATGAAGAAGGCAATAGGACAACTCCATAGACAACTCCAATCTGTCAGGCAGCCCTTCCCATCACTGGCAGTGTAGCGAGCCCAGTCTGAGCTCTACTCAGAATATGCGGGGCAGGCAAGCACCTTGCTGGCTGCCTTGGTTAGAAGAAGACTTTAGTTCTGTAGCTGCTCAGGACTAAGAGGACTGGAATGGTATCCTTGTCCTCCAAAAACTACTCAGACTGATGCTGGGGACCTCCCCCTCACTGGCAAAGTACCAAAAGTGGATGACATTCAGAACATTCTAAGCACCCAACTCCAGGGCTGTCCTGGGCTTGCCGGGAAGGAGTCTTGAGAATCCCTTCAACTCTGACCATTATTCTAATGACCCTGGTTTGGAGCTGACCCAGAACAAGCATTCTGTCAGGACCCTAGCAACAGACATTCCTGGGAAATGCTGTCAGTCCTCTATCCTCCTGTAGAGCAAGGCTGCTGGAGGCTGCTGCTGGCAAGGAGCAACCATCCTGAGGGGCTCCCTCAGTCCTCGCCGCATTGAACTACCTCTCAAAAGGGCAGTAGGACATGGAAGCAAACAGAACTTACCTTACCAAATGTAGTCTACTGCAAGTGCCCTCACCATGGCCAAAACTGAGCGGACATGCCTGTACCTCTACACTCCAGGGACAGAGCACTCACTGGCAGCGAGGTGAGCTAAGCCTACCTCTCAGACCTGTTCTATCCTGATGGGTTCAGGATGGCCATTCAGGCCGTGACGTCCCCCGGGGGCAAGATTCACGGGTTAAGGGAGATGTCTCCCTTTTGATACCACAACTCCACTTCTTTGCTGTCCACCTCCTGAACACTGATAAGGTCCAAGCTTTGGATTCATGAGACTTAAAAACAAATAAAGCACCTAATGAAATCTGCAGGCTTGTTCTTGTCTGCCCTCCTCCACAGAGCAGCACTGGCAAAGAACCCTTTTCCTCAGAAAACCCTGAGGCTGGAGAGGTAGAGGTGCGGAGGGGAGGAGGGGTGGGGGGAGGGGTGGTGGAGGAAGCGCAGAGGGGTGGAGGGCTAGAGGGGTGGGGGGTGGGGGGTGGTGGAGGAAGGGTGGAGGGGTGGGGGGTAGAGGGGTGGAGAGGTGGAGGGGTGGTGGAGGAAGGGTGGAGGGGTGAGGGGGTGAGGGGTGGGGGGAACAGAGGGGCAGGGGGGTGGGGGGACGGAGGGGTGGAGGGGGATAGGCTGAGACCCAGCACAGCCTCTTCCTCATTCCCTCTAGCCAGAGCACAGGAAGCATCGTCTTAACCTTTCCCAGTTCCCTGAGGAGAATATCCAAGAAGTGTGGTCTCTGCCAAGAGTTCTACAGTCTTTAATTTGATTCCCTCACATAGGCAATTGTTGTAATTATTCTGATTAGGAGTCATTACCCAGTGCAGCCTCTGCACCCGACAGGCGCATCGCATCCAGCGGCAAGCTGCAGTGGGGCAGCAGCCTGACTGCAGCTCCTGGAGGAGCTGACTGCAAACAAAAGCCATCGATGGGGAGTTCTGGGTGAGTTAATGAAGTGCTCACATGCCACAAGGAGCCAACACCAAAGCTAAACAAAAACACCTCCAGTCCCTGGGGCTGACCTCAAAAGGTTGCAGAGCACCTCCCCTGCCCCAAGCCAGCCAGCACAGGGCCACAAGCCAGGTAAGGAGGGGTGAGGGGCTCTGCCTGACTCCTGGCAGCACTTGGACATCTTGTCAGTAACCCTGACGGGAACAGCTGGGGATGACAGATCAATGGTTCAATACTCTCAACAGCATGTCACTGATGTGACAGCAAATGTTATTCTAATCAAGCCATAATCATAGTCAAATTATACGGCTACATTCTCAGGAGGGGAGGGAAAGAAAGGCAGCAGGAAGAGGTCAGGGGTCAGGAATTAAAGGTCATTCAACCTACCTCCAGCACTTGCTGCAGGCTTGGCTGGCCGTCCACCATGGCTTGAATGATCCCGGTGAGCTGTAAGGAAAGAAAAACAGCCTTTGGATAGAAAGTCAAGGTACAAGGGACTCATGTTGGATAGTCCATTCCGTTCCCTCAAGTCCTCCTCCCAGTGTGAGGGCTGGGGCCTCACTGCTTCAAGCTCAGAACCCAGCCAGGAGCTTGGGACCCATGTCCTAGGATCCTGTACGAACAACTCCAGCAGCCACCTCGCCTGAACTGGACCTGCACACACATGCTGGCAACACAGCAGGCTCCATGCTTGTTTAAACTTTGATGCAGGAAATATTTTTCTTTTAATCTTTACATGTCTTTTTGTATTCAACAGGCTCAGTTAGTTCCCACAAATTATTCTTAAGGCATATTAGACTCCAGCTTTCCGGAAGTTCCTGTGGAGCCTGTTGAGTGTGTGCTCCAGCTGGGCACACTTGGTTCTGACGGGCCACTGTCCATCCAGCACTTCCCCACTTACACTTTGAACGAGATGTACGGACACAGCCACTCGATTCTCTAGTACAGAATGTTTTTATACTAATCTGTATTTTAATTGGGTGACACAAGGAAACTCCTCAGAAATCTGCACACCTCAGTCCTCCACACAGCCTAGCCAAGCCAGAAGGCCGCCTATGAGCAAAGAGGAGAGAGAGCAGACAAAAGGCCGATGTATAGACTCTGGCCTAGAGACTGGCGCACAGGCATAGGCTCTGCCCAGGTCAGGCCTACTTTTAAGCAAACTTGCTGCTTTGCTTTTTTTATTTTTAAAGTAAAAAATATGTCTCAAGCACAGAGTAGGCAGAGACTTCCTACCAGTAGCTGTGTCCTGAGGTCCTGCCCTGGACACCAGCTAGAAATCACAACGCTGTCCTGTCGCTGGCTAGTCTCACAAAGTGTAGTATGTTGGCTGGCTTGGAAACCACTTTTTGTTGAAGTGGGGGAAGGGGTCTAAAACTCCAATTAAACTATAATTACATTTAATGAATACCAAACACCCAACTCACAGAGAGTGCCGGCTCTGAGAGAGAAGGCTATTCTCTTATGGTGACTTACATGGAATGGTAATACACACCTTTTAGGGAAGAAATTTTCATTTTAAGAATGCTGAGTTCCTCTAGGTGGGTTTCTGTAGTTCATCAAGTCATTATTAGGTGGTATTTTAAGGAAGTGTAAGGACACAGCCACTCTATTTTATATTCCAGAAACTGTTTTTATATTAATCTGTATTTTAATTGGGTAACAGCTGCTGCCTACAGACTTCCCATGGTCTAAAAGGAAAATAAATTAGAAAGATTAACTACACTGTTGTTTTGCGAGGCTTTAACCCACAGCATGCCCACCCGGCTGGCACCTCCACACCCTCTCCTTGCTTGGAAGACCAAAGAACTGCCCAGCAGAGGGAGGGCCTGAGTCAAGGAGAAGCAGAGCACTGGTCCCCTGCTACAGCATGAAGGAGGGTGAGGCGCGCTGCTGCACGGAGGGAAGCTGTGATCTGAGAACAGAGTGCTCCTCTTGTACTTGCACCTAGCACCTACTGTGTGCCGGAAGCAGGGGCCTGCACAGGAACATTAAAGCCCTGCCTTCTTGGAATTCGACCTCTTCACCACAGGGCCCTCCTGTGCCCAGCCCAGCTAGCACCCAGAGCCTACCCAAGCTCAGAATTGCACCCAGAGTAGCAGGTGTCAGGCCCACAGGGACCAGGAGTCAGGGTAGACTCTCACTCTCAACTCTGGGCCCACCTTCTAGAAGTCAGACCAACAGGCAGGCACTACAGCTGCTCACCTCGGCTTCCTTCCTCCCTGCCACATTCTTCCAGGGCAGAGGGGTAGGTAAAGTCAGGGCTGTGGGAGGAAAGGCCCACAGGCGCTCCCATTTCTTGGAAAGCTCCAGGGCCCAAGTATCAGTCTGCATCTAGTATGAGTCCGAGGGCAAGGCCAGGCCCACTTCTTTGGCTCCCACCCCGGGGTAATTTAGTTAAAGCTAACACTGAATGAAAGGTTTCAGAAAGCTACACTTGCAGACAAGGGCACAGAGCAAGCCTCTCTCCAAGCTGAGTCCTCTCACCAAGACTCAGCTCAGCACCCATGAACCCATCGGTCCTGGGAAAAATCACAAGTAGGTAAGAAACACTACACCTCTAGTTTAGCAGCACAGCACTTGCTTAGCACACTCAAGGCCCTCAGTTCAATCTTTAGAGACACACACACACAAATCACGTGGGCTCCAGCTCAGCGATCAGACACCACAGGCCTGGCATGGAAGTAACTGTGCTCGACGAGCTTCCTAGATGCAAGCATTCCACTGGTGGCCAGCCAGTATGGCTCACCACTGAGCTCCTGGTGAATTAAAGTCAGCCCCAGACAAAGGGTTCGACAATAGTTCAACTAGACATGGCCTTCTCTGGCACTGAGGGCGTTCTTGTGGGGATGGATTTATCACCTCTCACCAGTACTGCCAGTGTGCACTGGCTGAAGAGGGCTAAGACTGAGAAAGTTAGTCCCTGTACTTGATACACTACCAGGCTGTAAGTGGTGAGGGAGAGAGACACTGTATAAAATTAACTGGGAAGTTCTGTCTTAGGCCTAACTTACATCCTTCTTGCTGTACTTTTAAGCCCATCCCACTTAATGTTTGCAAAAGGCTTTCATATCCTCACAAAGGAGGTACTAGAGCAAAGCCAAGTGTTTGTTAAGCTGAGAACCAGGGCTCACAGGCTAACTGGGGCTCAGAAGCCTTAACCACTTATGGCAGGAGGAAGAATTAATGTGTGCTCTCTGGCTCCTTTCACTGAGGGATTACAGATTAACTCCCACTTCTCCAGACTCGGAAACCACAGGAGGGGACTTTTGACCTGACTGATAACACTGCTGCTTCCCAATGCCCCCTACCTACACAAGGGCTTTGTTCAGGGATGAGCTGGCTTCATCAGAAACAGCAGCAACTCCAGGAAGCAGCCAGAAAACTCAGTGCCAACAGCATGTCAGCGGCCGGGCGGTCTTCTTTCACAGTTTATCTCCCAACACAATCGTATTCTGACACCAAGACGGTTTGTTGATTACATAAGCACTTGTCTCTGGTGTGCAATCTGATAATCAGGCCCACTCTTTCTCCTCACACAAAGAGGCCAATAAATCTCACCCTTTATAAGTACAGGTGCAAGACAAAGCCCTTTACTGGCGTTTAGCAAAACGGGTATTTCTCTGTTTTTTTTTTCCTTCTTCTTCTTCACAGACAACAACAAAAGACTGTATATGGCCAGGGACCGCAGGAGCCCAGTTGCTGGCGCACAAGCTCACAGGCTGGGGCAGACGCTGGAAGCCACAGGAGAGGAGCATCCATGCCCTGTCAGACGAGTGGCAGTCAACTCAGGCATGCCTCAGGCTCAGGAGGCTGAGCCCTTCTCACAAGTCAGCATGAGCATCTGTGGGACTGCAGACCTGCTCAGGCCGAGCCTTCTCTCTGTGGGCCAGCACTGTACAAACAAGTGCTCACACATACATGCACATCTATAGGTTAAAGGTTTCATTTGGGTGTTTTTTGACTTATGTTTTTTGAGACAAGGTCTCATTACATAGCCCCAGGCCTTGGTATTATAGCCTTGGACTCAGTAGGTTAATCCAGGCTGGCCTCCAATTCCCAGCCTCCTGTCTCAGTATCTCAGGATTTCAGGCAGGAGTCAGCATGCTGAGCTGTGTGCTTGTTTCAGGCAGCCTCATGTCGTCCAGGCTGGTACAGAACTCTATATCCTCCTGTTTCTGACTCAAGAGTGCTAAAGTTACAGGCACATGCCACTGCACCTGAGCATACTTAGGCTCTTAAGAAACTGCTCTGCTAGAGGAGCTCCTTGGTCCAATCTAGAGGTGTGAGACCACTGCCCACACATTTACTAACGAGTGAGTCTATGAGTAGGTCAGTTCCACTGCTATCCCAAAAGTGGCTCCTGCCAGGGCAAGTGGAGCTTTACCCTGTGCCCATACTTCTTTTCAAGACCTAGTTACAGCTGGTGTGGAGCCAGGGCAACACTGAGGTCATGAGATGTTTTCCAAAGAGACTTGACTCACTCAAAAGGACAAGTGTAAGGCCAGCAAGATGGCTCATGCAATAAGGGCACTTACCACCAAGCCTAAGGACCTGAGCTCAGTCTCTGGGAAGTACTGATTCCCACAAGCTGTCCTCTGTCCAACATGCATCACGGCAAACAGATTTTTTTTTCCTTAAAGGCCAAGTCAACAGTATAGTAGCTTTGGAGGAGACACAGATACCTCCTTGGCAATAGCCCCTTGTTTTATGGAGTGTGCATGGTACTAGACCCTCATAGGAATGGAGGCAGAAATGGACCAGGAGAACAGAGTAGCAAAACAGATAAACCACCAAAGCATGAGCTACCGGATCGCTGTGATCTGGGGTAAGCACAACGCAGGCTGTGCACCATGGACGGCTGCAGCCCTAGGCAGACTCAGAGCACAAGCAAGTTTGGGCACACTGCAGCAGGTGGGGCAGCGGAGTCGGGAGTTTGCAGAGTACAGAGTTCTCACAACCTGATCTTTGTCTTCGGAACAGCTGTGCCCCATGATCCCAACATAGGCTCCCACTCACACCGCCCTCCAATTATGGATGTTCTTGGGTAAAACTGCCAAGCAGAAAATACACGGTTTCCTTGTAGTCTCACAGAACTGCATCAGCCACTCTGTGCTGGAGGGTGCTGGAGGGTGCTGTGGGTGCCTCCCAATCCCACTCTGTGCTGGAGGGTGCTGGAGGGGTGCCTCCCAACCCCACTCTGTGCTGGAGGGTGCTGGAGGGGTGCCTCCCAACCCCACTCTGTGCTGGAGGGTGCTGCGGGTGCCTCCCAACCCCACTCTGTGCTGGAGGGTGCTGCGGGTGCCTCCCAACCCCACTCTGTACTGGAGGGTGCTGGAGGGTGCTGGAGGGCTGCCTCCCAAACCTACTCTGTGCTGGAGTGTGCTGCAGGTGCCTCCCAACCCCACTCTGTGCTGGAGGGTGCTGGAGGTGCCTCCCAACCCCACTCTGTGCTGGAGGGTGCTGGAGGTACCTCCCAACCCCACTCTGTGCTGGAGGTGCCCCCCAACCCCACTCTGTGCTGGAGGGTGCTGGAGAGGTGCCTCCCAAACCTACTCTGTGCTGGAGGGTGCTGCAGGTGCCTCCCAACCCCACTGTGGAGGACGTGCCTCATTCTGGAGCCCCTATCCTCCCTAAGGCCAGCCCCAGCAGCACTCTGCCATTCCTGAACAGGCAGCACCACTCTAAGATCTGGGCCTGTCCACACCAGGCAGTGGCCTAAAGGGTCCCACATCATTTGTTCCCCAAAGCTAAGCTAACCAGGCTGGCCAGGTTAGTACCTAGATGGGAAGAGAATAAGGCATGGCTTCCAGGCCACTGGGGATCTTAGGTGGTGGCTAGTGTAAGCTTCCACTGGTAACTTTCCAAAAGGGGGCAAAGGGTAAATTGGCCACTTACTCTGGTAGGAGAGGCAGTTTCCAGGGGAAAGAGGGGAAACGAGAGACAACTTCAACATCATGAGTTTGAACGAAAGGCTTAGGAGAGTGCACACCTGGGCAGATGGGTATCTGCCATAAAGGTCCAACTGGGCCAGATGGCGAACACTGGCTATGAGTTCAGGAACAGCTCAGGAGCCTCCATCTGGGCTCATCAGCCTCGGTGTCGGCTGAACCACCCACTGCACCTAGCAGGCCTTTCCCCAGCCTGTTCCACAACAACAACAAAAATGTTTGGGGTTCCTCAAGTACTTCTTTCCCTTACATGTCACTTATGTGTAGAAAGTAGGTCCACATGTGTGGGCAAAGGCTCAAGATATCTCAGCTCCACGTTAATGTTTTCTGTCATCTCTGCTGCCCTGCATGCCTTACCAGTGACTCTATCACGAATGCATGGCAGGGGCCGCTACAGGAAAGCAGACAAAGAAGGGTTCTCCACACTACTCTGAGAGTCGGCACTCTCAGGACCTCCCCACCTGCCCCAGTAGCTCTTCTAAACCTCAGGCAATCGTCAGTATTCCAGATCTGTTTTTACAGTCTGTACAATGGGGTCAGTGCTAATCTGTAGACAAGGGAGCCAAGTGCAGTATGAGCCTAGATAAGGACACTGCAGCCTTGGCAGCCTGTCTTCTCTGTCCTTGGTGGGAGAGTCATGCTTTACTTTGCAGGAAAAAGCATCAGCAACATTTTAGGAAGCTAAGAAATCCTGAGCATAACAATTCCTTCTAAGTGCCTGAAATCCTCACCGCCTGCCAACAGGCTCGATTGAAAATGGAGCTGGAAAGATCCCGAGTCCCAGAAGCCCCATATACTTCTAGATTAACTCCAAGTGTCCAGTTGCCAGGAATGTTGGGGACAAGAAGGAAAAGGAAAAGAAAAGGGAAATGTTGGGAAATCTGGGGCAAATTGTATTACTGCTGTCCCTAGGGACAAGTACTAAAGCAGTCACAGATTAAAGTCAAATGAAAAGCCATTGCTGGGCTCCTGCCTTAACCACTCTCGGGCCCAGCGTTCCCTGAGTGGCCTGCACGATCCTACAATGCCAACGCCGTCTCCCAGGAGCCTTACCTCTGTACAGAAGGGGGTGAGCTGTGGGTGGACTACAGGCTGGACATACATGTGAAAGGTAGACTCGATCTCCATGGTCCGGCCATTCAGCTTCAGGATGGGGAACTCAATGATTTCCTGGAATGCCAAAGAAACAGTAAGTGGCCGTGGCTCGCTCTCTGTGCCAGCCCAAACTCAAGGCTAGAAGAAGTGATGTCAGCATTTATAACCCTGCTGCTCACACTGCTGAAGGTCCCATCGTTTTGGGAGAGGAAGGCCGCGGTGCACTCTGTCTGCCTGTTTCCCTCACAGAGAGGCCCAGTCACTTGAGCTTCCAAGAGAAAAAAAGACCTTCCCTCTCTTGCCCAGGCTACTCTGCCCTGGAATGTCTGGATCTCCAGGTAAATAGGCAGCCATCAGCTGCTTCCTTGTATGAAACTTAAACACTGACACTGGAGGGAAGCAGTCTCCACTAGTTTTTGTGAGGGGGAAAAAAAAACCATAACAAACAAACCCCCAAAATAAAGCCAAAGGGGCTATCAGAGAGAAGAAGTTTTACAGAACACAAGTTAATAGAGGCCAGTGCCTCCCACCTTTCCTCCAAGCACTGCACACTCCCCTCTGCCTGCCCCTACCCGCCCAACCGCTTAGCAAGCCCTTCCCAGTCTGCTGGAAGGTAATGGAAGAGAAAGAGGAGGAGTGACAATTTGTTTGGTGTCTCTAAGATTAATTTGTCTCCGTTATTTAATAGAGATGCACAGCACCAAGGTCCTGGTGTGCAAACAGGCTTGCAGAATGCTGGCTGTGCAGCACGCCTCATACATCGTTCTTGGAAAGGGAGGGATGCACCAGAGGGGGGAGAGGGCAAGAGAGAGCACGCGCACCAGAGAGAAGAGGGAAACCAAGGGGAGAGAATAAAAAAATATATTGCTTTTTAATATTCAAAAACAGTTTGCAAAATTTAATCAAAGCAGAGGAAAAGCTAACATTTTTACCACTTTGACATTTTTATTAGCGCTTTCATAAATTTTTAAAACATGAATGGAATTAGTTTACAACACCCACACACACAAAAAAAACTGCCCTGAAAACATCTGGAAGAGACAAATAGGAAATAATAAAAAAATAAATAAAAGCAAAATCTTCCAAGTAAAATTAGCATGTGAAAAAAACCTCCACTGCAGAGACAAAAAGGGAGCTTAGCCCATATAAGGGCCCCAACAGTCAGCTCCAGGGGTATGCCAACCCTCATTTTAGAGAACATTCTCCTAGCTTCATCAAAACCAAAGCAGAGACAGGCTAGAGAAGCAATACAGAAACCACCACTGCTGACTACTCCTGACCCCACTCAGGGAGTCAGTGGGTGGAAAAACACAAAGTTCTCATGTCCCAAGGGTGACAACTGCCATCCTTGTCAAATACATCCACTAATATTATGGACTTTTTTTTTTTTTAAGTATTTCAATCCAAAGCATGACAGTATGGCTGAAAAACAAACCAAGGCAGTTAGATTTCTTATCAGAGAAATGTAAATGCTCTGGCTGCCTGGTACCCTGGGGCCAGTGGCTCTCAACCTTCCTAATGTGTGACTCTTTAACACAGTTCCTCATTTTGACCCCCAACCATGAAATTATTTTCATTGCTACTTCAAACTGTAATTTTGCTACTGTATGAATCGTAGTATGAATATCTGATATGCAGGATATCTGATACTCAACCCCTGTGAAAGGGTCATTCAACCAGACCCATGAGCCCTAGGCTGATGCCCAAAGATGATGGAAAAGATGATGGGAGCTTACCTGGTCCCCCTGGGCTGATCCCAGAGCTAAAGAAGCTGAAGGGACTTATTACCAGACACAGGAGGGGCAAAACAGCTGCAAGGCAAGGGCAAGAAGGCCCAGACTGCTGCCTAGGCCAACTGACAGACACCCCTCCAACTGGCTAGGCCTTTGTTCCCACAGAGGACTGCAAAGCAGGCCAAGCAGAGGGAGCCTTGCTGTGGAAAACTATGTTGAGCACTCTCACATATACCCCACACACTGCTTTTCCTAAACATCCACATATCCACAGTTCTCAAGAGTCAGCTCTGAGCAGCTCCTGAGTCAGATCCCCGTAGGACCCCTGAATTTGTAGTAAAGCCTTCCTCTCTTACTAAGTAGAAAAAATACTTCCCCCCGACAGAAAGCGCCACAGCCTGGTCAGTTTGGCTGCCCTGGTGTCCAAGGAAACAAATAAGGCCCGCTCCTCTCTAACAATGTTAGCTAGACCCGCAATGAGATTTAACCTGTGACACAACTGTACTTTTCATTTAAACTTTCATTTGGAAAGAAGCAGTGTTTGGAGACCTGCAGTTTGTCCTGCTAATAAAGACAAGTGTTAGGACCTTTAAGGATGCCATTCATCTTTGGCTTTTATTAAATTCAATTTTCTTAAGCCTGTGATACATTATGAAATTAGGAGTTGACATTCCTCTGGAAACAAAAATATCTATCAAACATAAATAGGGGAAAAACCTCTATTACCAAGAATGTATGGCTTAAAGTTGATCTCTTTCCACTTTTTTTTAAAGCACACGGTTTGTTTTAGATATCTGAAATGCTATTACAGATCTAGAATTTCATTAGTATTATAAAACAGTATGTGCTTTGGCTCTTGCTCTCATCAGAACTGAGTCCGCTCTCACAGCAGGCTCTGAGAACTCAGCCTTGGGCCTCCCACTGAAGCTCAGCAGTCGCTCTCCTGCTCCTGGGCCTTCACTCAGGGACAGCCTCCCAAGACCTGACTCAGCTCCATCGGAAAAGAAAAAGAAAGCAACCCCCTGATATGGCTAAACCCAAGGCTCACATGAGGTCAGCCTGTCAGCCAGGCCTATGCCTCAAAAGTCAAGAGCCAGATACACAGTATGGCTCATCTTGGACTCTGTCCTTAGCAGCATCAAGAGCTGTGGCAACGTGACTGCATGTGACCTATTCTTTTGAACCACTGAGATGCAAAGAGGAACCTGTGACAACAGACTCATTTCATGAATCTTCAAAACAAAAACAAAAACAAAAATTGTTTAAAGTGGAGCTGGAGATATGAGTCAGCTGCTAGAAGCATGCACTGCTTTCGCAGAAACCTGAGTTCCCCAGTTCACCGATGGATCCTCCTTTCATTCCCGTACTGTCCAGCAAACCCTGCACGCAGTCCTGGCCCCACAGCCGAGCCATGGAGAGGAGCGCTATGCTGCCCCAAGCAGCAGGTGTGCCTGAGCCATGACAAACGTCTTTACTGATAATGGTCAAAGACACTAGCCCATGCTACAGGTAGATGGCATCAATTCCAACCCAAAGATGTGTGCAGATGTACCCAAGTGCTAGCTTGTAGCTCTAGTCGCTCCTAGATCATGAGAGCATTATCCCTGCCCCTCTTCCTTTTCCTTTGCCCCATTTTATTATTCCCCCCAAAAGAAGAGGGTTGTTCGCCTTTCCTTCAGGGTCAGATGAGTGCTCCTGTTCCAGAGGAAGAACACCAGTCTCTATTTATAAGCCCCTTTCAGGCTCCAAGGAATTGCTCCATAATTCCTTTATCTTCCTATGCCACTCACATGCAATTAAACTACTAAGGGGGCTACTGTGCTAGAGAGAGTAGGATTTAAGAGATAAGTAACTTGGGCCTTGGAGAAGCACTTGAACTAGTCAGGAAGTAGAAATGACAACTCAGGCTATTGTCCTTTCCCATTCATGCTCTTATTTTATGTTTACTAATGCTGGGGGGAGGGGGGAGTCACATGGTCAGCACCATCATCTGATCATAAGCCAACACTGCTAAGCAGGCAGCCCAAGCACAGGCACAGCAGTGAGACCTGGCCCTTTTTTCCCAGCATGCTCAAGAGTCTGGGGAAAGGAGCAACTAGAGATGGTCTCCAGCACTCGCTGCCACGTGCAGAATGAATCATCCTACTCCCCTCCAATTCGTGTTTCCTGTGTGGTAGATACTCTGATAAGTAGTAACAAAAGTGACTGCAGTCCTCGAAACAACGTATTAGGTGGGGGTCATTATTGTTGCTATTTTGCAATAAATTAAGTTCCAAAGATGCTATGGTCACTATCAACAATGCTGCTACTAAAGGATGGAGCTTGGGTCTAAAAGGGGAGGGGGAAAGAGACAAGTTGGACTTGCTGTTCTGTAGGGAACTCAGGACACCACTCAAACCACAATGCAGCATGCGTGGACGGCCCAGGCAGAAGTCCTGGAGGAATGTTCCTAAAGAGCTTCCTCCATGCTGTACCAGGTAGATGGCACCAGGCTGAGGTTAGGAAGGGAGGAACCGGAGCCTTCAGTCTGCATCTCTGCCATCTGGTCCTCTCTTTCTCAACTTCTGTTGTGCGCAGATAGGAAGGAGCTGACAAGTAGATGAGACAGAGCCAGTATCTGTCAACCAGAAAACACTGTGTTTTCTGGATTATTCACAGGATCTGGGAGGTACCTAGATGACAAGGCAGGTGGGGGCGCCAGATTCAAGGCCAGACACAGAGCACTCCAAAGCAAAGTCTACTGGATTCATCCACTCTTGTATCTCTAAATGGTTTCCTTCCTTAACTGTTACCAAACGCTCAACCCCAGATTTGCCCAAATTGTCTAGTTTGCCTGGAACCAGAGATCTCCAGAACACAGTACTGTCAGCGCCAAAACTGGAACAGGTAGTTACCCAACACCGCTAGTCTGAGGAGGATGGTTAGGAATTGGCCATAATTGACAACTAAGGACAAAAACCTCATATTTTGGATTTTCAAAGTATATAAGACTCTAAGCCTGATGCATTTATTTACTCTTTCTTTCTTTCTTTCTTTCTGTCTGTCTGTCTTTCTGTCTGTCTTTCTTTCTGTCTCTCTCTCTCTCTTCCTTTCTTTTCCCTAAAGACAGGGTCTCTCTGTGTTAGCCTTGGCTGTCTTGGACTCACTTTATAGACCAGGCTAGCCTCACACTTACAGCGATCCACCACCCAGCCTGCTATATCTCGGTAAAATGCCAGCTGCAATTTTTCCCCTGAAGGGAGAGAAAACAAGAAAAAAGCACCAAGCAAATATTCACTTGTTTTTACCTACTGAAGTGAGGTGGAACACAGGTTTTAAGACCATCTGATTTAAAACTGATCAACTAAAGGCCCCAGTGGGTTCCTTGATGAACTTAGCACAAAACTGCAATGGCGGTTCAAGTGGAAGTTCATACCCACTATCAAAGATTACAAGAAATAAATTTGCAGGTTTTGTTTTTAGGGTATGAAAACTTCTTCAGCTAAATTATCCGTAGAGATCAGGTTACAGTGGCAAGGGCTCAGCTAAGCACTGGCACTGGCGGCGACGGATAATACAGCAGTAGGCTAGCCCATCCTCCCAAAGCACAGCCTCCTCTGCCGCAGCTGATGCTTCTGTGGTCCCAACTGAAATAAGGGACGGAGATCATTTTCGTGCCTTGGCCAAGTTAATCTGAGGACAAACAGGCATTCCCTCCACTTAGAGATAGTAACAAGAAATCCCTTCCTTCTTATCCCTCTACTGAGGGGTTTGCTAAAAATCGAGAGGCAACCTAACCACAAATGACAAACATGTGAGATTTATCCAAATGCCTAGATCTGGATTCAGTCTGATACAGAGGTAACCCTTTCTCAGAGGGGAGAAAAGAAGCCTCCTGGTCACCCGAGAGAGGGCTGGGAGGAGTGAGGCCACACCGGGCATCATTTGCTGAACAGTTTCTTTGGGGGGGGACGACATTTTATGCACAAGGAGCTTATTTCTTAAACAAACACTCGTGGTTTTGATTTACACCACAGCCTGCTCCTAAATAATTTATGGCGGGTTAAATTTATTGCCGAGCCCTGGCTGGCTGCAAATTCGAATTGCCAAATAATTAGATTTTAGGGCAAAGCTTATAAATTACCCGTCGATTTGTCCGGACTTGTTTGTCAGTTGCTTTGTGCTTCGGGTCATCTTTGGCATTTGGCTGTTTGGGTTTTAATTGCTGATTTACACTTTGACAGATGAGAGCTGATGCACGAAGTTTCAGGACAAGGAAGGGTAAAAAACAAAACAAAACAAAAAACCCCAAGCTTTAAAAGGCTGATTTTTCACCTTCATGTTCCCATCCACTCATCTCCACAGACCCCCCGCCCCAAGCTACTGAAATGTAGCAACAAGGCTCAATGTAGAAATTGCTGTTCTTTAAGGAATAGGGATCCAGTTATAATTTACCTTTACTAAAATCTGAAACTAAAAAAACAAAAAAAGGAACCCACATATCAGTAAGCGAAGGAGATCAAGTGTTAAAAAACTCCACCCTCACCCTGGGGTACACACACCTACGCCTCTCTACATGTGTGCACAACTCAGCTTGAATATTTTTACATACTCCACATAACTTCAAGTATCAGTGCTTTGTGAAGCTAACCTTTAGTGCAGCAAAGAACTCATCGCTTCTTTGTATGACGTGTGTGTGTGTGTGTGTGTGTGTGTGTGTGTGTGTGTGTGTCTGTGTGTTGTAATCATGTGATTAATAAAAACAAGTCTTGGGCTATGTAAAAGAGGAGTTCCTCAGAGGTAGTTTTAAACTTGTCACAGCAGTAGACCAGGGTGACAATCACCATCTACCACTCTGGTGGAGGGGGTAAAGCGGGGGCAGCAAATCTCTCTAGGTAGCCCCCTGCCTCTATCTACTACTGGGACAAGAAGACTGCACAAAACCAGAGCAGTAAGGCTGGCCTTCATCACCTGCTGGAGTCCAACAGCTTCTACACAGGCCCAGGGGCAGAGGAACCTGGTGCTAACTCTGCTAAGCGCTGACATGCACAGCTGTTACTGTCCAGAGCATTGGTGTGGACTGTTAGCTCAGTGGATCCTCCCACAAATCCTATTCAGTCAGAACTGTGCTTTGACAATAGGCCACTGAAGTACAAGGAGTGTTACGTCACTGAGCCAAGGTCACCGTGTTCATAGGTTGTAAAGACAAAACTCCACTCCAGACAGTCCAGTTCTGCAGCTATGCTCTCTTGCCCCTGGTCAGAACGGCCTCTGTCTCCGCTCCCTTCACTCTGGAGGCCCAGGGTCCTCCCTTGAGGGCTTAGACACATGCAGCCAAATTCTGTTCAGTTAGTCTCCTGACAAACTGGGGGAAAGTAGTATAACTTACTCAAATTTACAAGATATATCAGAATTTTGTTACATTAAGACTCATTTTTTTTTCCCCAATCAATTATAGGCTGCCCTGAAGATGTACTAGCTGGGGATTTAGAAATGAAGGGTAACGGGTGAGCCGGGCAGAGCCAGGACCACTCAGGCAATTAGGTAGGAGCCCAGAGAAGCTGGTTGGGCTTCGGGATGCTGTGCTCAGAAATCCCATCTATAGCCCCAGGCACCACTGGTATCTGCCCAGAAGCTTCATCTCTAAGGAGTAGCCTATGGGTTCTCTGCTCTCCATCCACAGGTGACAGTGTGGCAGCTGTGCTAGCAGGACAGACGCAAAAGCTTAGACAACTAGCAAGCAGTACGCAGACACCCTGCCCATCATGCCCTAAATCCTTTCTCCCTGATGCCGGAGGTGATGCTGCAATCCCCCTAAGCTGGCAGGAATCACTCCCTGTCTTATGGATGAAAAAGCAGACAGCATTCCCACTGCTTGAGAACTTGTTATAAGTGCAAATTCCTGGGCTAGCAATGTAGCTTAGTGGTGGAGCACTCACTCACCTAGCTGAGCCTCTGCATTCAAACTCCAGCACTACCAACAAGCAAAAATCACCAAGAGCACTTCACTGTGCCTTGTAGAGTCAGTTTCCTAACCAACAACAGAATGCTTTCCTCCGTCTTGCTTTGTTAAAGAGTTGTGGGCTTTTTCTGTTATTTCTTTATGGGGAACAAAATTATTTAGATTAGTGATTTTTGACCCCAACCATAAAATTATTTTCCTTGCTACTTCCTAACTGTAATTTTGCTACCATTGTGAATTGTAATGTAAATATCCGCGTTTTCCAATGGTCTTTAGGTGACCTCTGTGAAGGGGTCTTTTGACCCCCAAAGGGATCATGACCCACAGGTTGAGAACTGCTGATTTAGAGAAATATAGCAAATGTCTAGCTTTTACCACAGATGCTGTGAGCCCACATCCCTGGTCTTGGGGCCAGCCACCCTGGCTTTAAGCAGCCACCCAGCTGATTCTGACACTCACTGTAGTTTGAAAACCTCTGGTCCAAACTGTAGAGATTCTCCTCAGAGTCAAGTGTCTGAGGTCTTATAAACCTCCAAGCTGCTTAGCGCTGTGTGGGTTGACGCTCCATTTCTAACAAGCTCACAGATGGCGTGGATGCTGTGGGTCTCAGATCACTAGTCATGCAACTTTCCCAGTGAAAGACCTCGCCCAAACAGCACATGTGCTTGCCTCTACTCTATCCATCCCTCTCAGCTCACCAGTCGGCTTTCCAATGCTGCTGGCGCTCGGCAGAAGTACCTCAACTACAGCGGGACAAGATCAACTCAGAGCTCTAGGTCTTATAATGACTTGGGGGAATAGAAGTTATCACTACTAGCTACCTCCTTTAGATTAATGTCAAACAGTGCCTCAAATATATGTCAGGGACAGCCACCTACCTTACCTGTAGCTGTTGTCCTTGTTTGTTCTTGATGTGGATCTTTAACTCAGAGTCCCCATTTATGACACCTAAGATTGTATCCTCTGTTCCTTACCAAATCACTTAGCACAACTCCCAGGGAGCTAGAATCCAATGGAGTTGGGAGCTATGAGAGAGCACGGTTCTCAGGCTTGTGTCTTACCCAGCACAGCTGAGGGCTATAGCACCTAAGCTCTCTCCGTGTCTACCATCAACACACTAACCCAGCTACTAACACCTACCTTAGGTAATGTACTTTCAGAACCATGGGACATCTTTCTTTCATTCCCATAAGACTGTCGCTGCCCATTCTGTTTGCCCTTTCATTCAATAATACCTTGTTACCTTCCACCTCTGATTTACTAACTTCGCTTTCAATCTCCCCATGCACACTGCATTATGGACTTTTTTGGTCTTTATTTTTGTTTTGTTTTTGTTATTTCTGAGATAGGGTCCACTATGTAGTCCTTACTGTTCTGAGATACTAAGTAGACCAGGTTGGCCTTAAACTCACAGAGATCCACCTGCCTCTGCCTTCTGAGTGCTGGGATTAAAGGTGTGTGCCACTATGTCCAGTTTGCACTATGGACTCTTTACCTGTAGCTTTCCAAACAAGCACTCCTGCCACAGTATAGCCCCCAGGTGAGCTCAGCTGGGATGGGCTCCCCAGGACTAGACAGTGGCCACAGCCCCCAGAGGAAAAGCAGAGGCACTCATGTTCTGCTAACCAAAGCCTGGCTTCCATCCCACTGACCAACTGTGTCATCTGGGATAGCAGACCATGCAAGGCTGCTCTTCTTCACTACCAAAGATCCCAGGGTGTTTGTCTCTCCCTGCAGAGGCTCCTTTCTGACTCTCTCATGGCCTGCTCGCCACTCTGCTGGAGGCTGCCAGCCTTGGGGGAAGGGAGCCACTAATGTCAATCTAGGAGCTCTCAGCATGGGCTTTTAGGCTATGGCCCAATTTTTACAGCTAGAGCTCAGAACTCATCACATAAATGTAACACTGCGGGGGCAGGCTTTTTAGTATTGTGAACACCCAGGATAAAAGGATAAAAAATAATCATCTCAATGGCATCTTAATCAAAATGATGCAGAATCCTTTTTCCCAACAAGACACAGTGAAGAGAGAATCTCCTAATATCAGTTTCCTCATGTCAAATGACTGAGATGAGTCTGAAGAAGAAATGTAATCGATACAGGGGAGAGGAAAAACATGACAGGATGGAGCAGGGAAACAAAAACCCTGCACACTCCCCCTGAGCACCCTCAGCTGACACCCTGACCCGACCCTTTCCCTTGTGCTTGCCAGACTTCTAATTCCCCCAGCTCCTCTTTGTGAACCCTTTCACACTCCTCTCAATGCTAACTAGCCAGGCAGCCATATTTCTACCTGAGGGGTCTAGCCCTCCCTGCCTGTATAAGGTGTGCTCTAGCAGATCCAAACCCAAAGTCCTAGTCCTTGAAGCGATGTACTCTAAGGTGGCTTGCCGCTCCCTTGAGATCCAGCATTCCACCCAACTGCCACCTTCAGTGACAGCTGACGTGCCAGCACAGCCTCCCTGACAGTGCCGCAGGCCTCAGCTCTTGAGCTCTGACCCTCTCACCATCAGTCCTTTGTTGACTTAGTCCATTTTGTCACATCCAACAAAAACTCTTAATTTTTCCCACTTTGACCTTCTTGGTTCAAATTCCTAAGCCTCTTTCAGACTTTGTACTCTCACGCATAAGCATGTAGTAGGAACCTTCTAACTCGAATGTGAGAAATACGTAAGTGATATAAATAATCCAACTAACTCACTGTGAACTATCCATCACCTGCTCTCACTCATTTTCAACATTCTGAAAATTAGCCTAAGATCTAGGCTTTCCCCTCTCCCAGAACTAAGCCTTCTTCTTCTGTTAAAACCCTCTGGGTTTTGCTTTTTGCTTTTTTGGGGGTGGGGGAGTGGGGTTGGTTTGTTTGGTGTTTTGTTTTGTTTTGTTTTGTTTTTTAAGTCCCTGTTGTAACAGTAATGAGGCCTCAGGCCTATGTGGCCCTTTGGGCCTTCTAAATTTCTCATAGTAAAAAGCCTGTTCGCCCCTCCTGCACACTGCCGAGTATGCAGCCGGCCCATCGGCTATCCCCACTGCACCATGCTCTCCTGCAGTGATGGTGTATTGCCTGCTGGTGACCATATACACCCGCTCTCCTGGACTCAGCTCCTTGAGGGTAAGGACTAGTTCTTATTGGCTTTTATTCCAGCAGTTGCTAGGCAAAGATCAAAAGAGGCTTGCCGTTGCCTCCAAGGTGGTTCCTCCCCATTCCTTTGCTGACTTAGCTAGTTTTGTCACGTCCAACAAAAACCCTAAAAGGCGGCTCAGTGTCACTGTGACTTTATAGACCCTGGTTTCGTTCCCTATGTTGTCAATGCTCCTATTCTTTGGAGCTCTTCCCTACCACCTAACTTAGCCCAGTGCCTAACAAATCTGCATTCCAACAGCTGTCTCAGCCCTGGGGAGACCACCAGGATAATAAGAGGCTGGGGGGGATGCTTCCTGATTCGCACTAAATTATGTGGTGATTTTGTTACCAATGACCCAGCACTCCCCAAGGAAAATTCCTGGTTCCACCCCCAGGCAACTCCACAGCTTAACTACACATCATGGCAGCTTAAAGGTATAAACCCTGGGGAAGGTGGAGAAGCAATCTGAACAGAGCAAATAAACCCATGTCCATCGTGTCTCTGCTATGCTAACCACACAAGGCAGCACCCCCATGCATCAGTGCTTCATTCCTGAAATGTATATTTTACTTCTACATCGTTATGTCTGCTCTAAAGAAAAAAGGGCCCTTGGCTTTGCCATGGAGTTACAGCACAGCCAAGACACAGTGCAGCTTGTCCCCTTCAGGGAGCACTAGTGAGGAGCCACAGGGAGTCAGGATGAAGCCCATCTCTAAAGGGGACCACAAGGAAACAACAGCCTGATTGGGGTGAGGGGAGGGTGTACCACTTTTATGGAAGCAGTGACAAAAGGACAAAAGGGTCTAGTGGGCCACCCCATTCCCCCTACAATTACTGGCCACCAATAGTGGAATTCATCTATAGTGACCCTGGAAAAGGAGATGTGTTAAAGCAGAAATATAACTGAAAAGAAAGGCAATAATTGGTCTGATGGGCAGAGAAGAAAATTATTCTAGGAGTCAGGAGCCGGTGCAAGAACACTTACAGCTCACAGAGTCGTCATAACTCAGCCCCCTCAAGCATTTTGTGCTCTGCTTATGGTGTTAACTTTAATGTCTTAACATATAACACCATCCACACTAACACAAAATACTACACATGCCAGATGAGGCTGAGTTATAGTTGCTGGGGGAAGCATAACTTTGAATTTCCTGATTTTGGTGCATTTAATCTCAACCATAATGTTACATTAACGTCGGTTTTGCATTTCATTTCCCAGTTTAGAATAGCATCAGCGTCTTCGCCTGTTTATACAGAAAAAAAAGTACAGGCTGACTGCAGCTGAAGACAGAGGGAACATAATCCTAACAACTGAGTCCTGCTAAAAAGTGGGGCCTAGTCCCTCCCACTTGGAGAAGCAGCAAACTAATAGGAAGGGAGGGGAAGATGGTTCTTTTCTACAGGGTACCTTCGTTTCAACCACTTAAGAGACTGCAGGAACCAAAAAACAGAAAACAAGAAAGCAATTATGAAGCAAAGAGCAATACTTGGGGGGTAGGGGGCTGTGTTTTAGCCTTCAAGGGACAAGAAAGGTAATCAATAGTTTGATTTATTTTGATTTATAGTGATCTTTACCAATTTCTATAAACTTTTCCAAAACATCTCTTTCACAAAAGACCACGGTGCCAGTTTTAGGTCATACTGAAATCCTTCAAATGCCTTTCTTCTGTATTAATCCTAGTCCTCAGTCACCATCAACCCTGTCCCCCGTCTCCAAAATTAACCCAACATCTGCACACTTTTCTACAGAAGAGAAACTCCTTTAGTCACAATTTTAACTCAAATGCAGATGTAATCTCTCCAAGGCTGGGGCAAACCCAAGGTCACTGTCCCCAACACTATGGGAGACAATAAATATGGAGAAGGGACAGTAGGCAGGACTGCTCTGAAGCAGAGAGAGAAAAGACTGCCCAGAGACCAAGGGGACTGATGGAGGCAGCAGCCAGGACTTCAGCCTCACAGACAGAGCGGAAGCATCCCTCCCGCCCCAGCCTCGCAGACAGCTGAGGTTACTTTCTCCTCCCCACAGCTGTGGCCTGTACCTCATTCTCCTCACTTACATTGGCTTTGGTCTCCTCTGAACACTGAGGTGGTGAGAGAACTTGCCCCGAGGTTAAAGATGCACAATTAAAGAGCCACCAAAGCTTTCAGGCTGCTCTCTGGGCCCCAGGGTCACAACAACCATCACATCATGCACATCCACACCAAATGAGCAAAGCAAACTCCTGCTACTGAGGACAAAGGAGCCACTGTTCCCTTAAACAAGATGAAAATCTACTTCTGTATCAAAACACAATTCCTAAGATGAGAAAGGAACCACAATTCTGAAACTCAGAGCCTCTAAAATACTTTAAATCACCTAAATTAACATTTAAGAGAAAAAATGTTTTCAATGGAAAAAGTCTCATGTTAAATAAATACTTATCATGTTAATCTGAATAGAAACATGTTAAATAAAATGAGTACAGAAAACCTAATACTGGCAAACCAACCACTCCAGTTTTACTTAGCTGAACAAAATACTAAACAGCAAAAAAATGATGACAAATGGGGAATGCCAGATGCTTTACTGTATTTATAACCAATATTGTTACATATCAAAGTACAACAGAGCATACACCTGCTAGTTCCTCATAGAGGCATTCCTTTAAGATAGTCTCAACAAGCTGACTCAGAGACTTTTGAAAATGAGAGACAGATGAGAGAAAAAAACTGCACACCAAGTCTCCAAACAACAGGCCTTTCCTGGGCCAAAACCTGTTCCTGCCTCACACACCTACAAGGTATGGCACGCTCTAAATTTCAGAGTCAAAGTGAGCTACGCAGAGACATTGGGTGCTGAAAGCAAAAGAGCCCATGGGGAGGTGCTGGCTCTCCACTCAGCCCCAGCCCCAGCCCCAGCCCCAGCCCCAGCCCCAGCCCCAGCCCCAGGACATGCAGGCTTCCATCTAAAGCTTGTCACGGAGCAGCCACCTCCCACTCTAAGGCGTGTTACAGGGTCATGATTCTCCCGCTTCTCCTGAAGTTCCTTCCTCCTACTATCTCATCTTCCCTGTTTCCACCTCAATCTGTGCAGAGTGATTGGCCATTGTTAAGATAGAGAGCAAGATATTATCACATTTAAGACGACAAGAAACTAGTGGCCAAAATTATCTTTCATTTTTTTTCCTTCTTATTAGGTGTGCTTTGTGCCTGGTGTCACTTTTGTTCCACCACCACAAGCTTTTCCAGTTTCCTCACTTCCCCTGCTAAATGGAGTTCCTGGCAGCAGGGGCTCTGATGCGAACCTGACCTATGACCATCGCATATCTGGGTCTGAAAACTTCTCTCATCCATTCTCCAAGTTTCCTCTGAATTCTATCAGGATCTTGGTACTCAGAAGCCTTTAAGACTCTCCTTCCCCCATAAGGGGTGGTGCTTTAATGACAGGTCTTGGGCTCCCCATCCGTTTCTTGGGAAGGTCTAGGGATAGTCCTGTTGATGGGAGTCTCGCAGAGGCTAAATGAAGTTGAGATGCATGACATTTATCACTTTCCCTAGATCCACTCAAATCCATCACTGTGTCACAGGGAGAAGTTAGGTTGATCTGACAGGATTTGCTCTTCTTCACAAACCCATGTAAGTTATTACTCAGGATCCCACATTCTTCTAGCTGTTTGCTGATTGATTATGTGACGACCAGGTCGAGTATCTTGTCTGGAATCACAGTAAACTAACGGGTCTGTAATTTCCAAGATCATTCGTATTCCTCTCTTAAAGATAAGCAAGACAGCAAATGCCTCTCTCCAAGTTCTCCAAAGCAACAGCTAGTGCTTAGCTAGTGACCCACCCTCAGAGCCCTGGGAACCCCACCATCAGGGTCCACTGATCCTCGTAAACAGCATCAGGTCTACCTCAGTGTGGGTCATGAGAAACCTTGGTGCCCACCTAAGTCTGGGAAGCAAGTCAGTAACATAGATGATTTAAATCCCTGCTGTGTAATATCTGTGTAACAATAGACAGACAGACAGACAGACAGACAGACCCTTGAAAGAGCAGCCAACTGAGCTATAAGTCAGGTTCCACCTTCAAGAAGTCTGGCAAGATCTTCCTCAGGACAGGCGGACAGAGCTATGTAAGCAGGGACCGTGCAGTCCAAGTGGAAAGCTAAGGAGTGCACACATGTAAGCATGTCCCAGGGAGCAGTGCGGGCTAGGAGGGACTGTCAGGCAATTATGGGGCAAACAAAGGTGGGGCATGCACAATAGAGGGTCTTAGATTTAGAGTCATGCCCCATGAGGGCTTATTCAGGCACTGAAACTTAATCTGTAAGGGAAATAATATGGAGACTTAGGATGTGGATCCTGGTTCTCAACTCAAAGATTCCACAACTGGAATTCCCATCCAACCACTCATCTCCCCGCACTGGCAGGAGCAGAAGGCAGAAAGCAAGTATAACTTGGGCAGCTCCCAAGAAACACTCCCTTCTATCTAAAGTGTCCTCCCTTGGGGCCCTGTCCTTGTCTAGCAGGCCTGATTCCAACACCCCAGAGGCAAGCTTCTACTTTAACAGAGAACAAGAAAGAGGAAATGAAGAGCAGTGTGGTATCTGGACAGGTAAAAACAGCCTACGTTCTACAGATATATCCCTCTAGGAAAAGCTAACCATAAGAAATGAAGACAAAAGCTGGGTGTGGTGGCGCACGTCTGTAATCCCAGCACTCGGGAGGCAGAGGCAGGTGGATAACTGTGAGTTCAAGGCCAGCCTGGTCTACAAAGTGAGTCCAGGACAGCCAAGGCTAACACAGAGAAACCTTGTCTCGAAAAACCAAAAAAAAAAAAAAAAAAAAAAAAAAAGAAAGAAAGAAAAGAAAAAGAAAAAGAAAAAAGAAACATATTTTTGTGGTCCCCAGTGGTCCCCTGCCTCCCAACTCCCAATGGCGAGGTCTTCTCCCCTCTGGCCTCCTAATCAAAGCTACTCTCACCAAAGCAATAGGTCTGCATATTCCACTGGGTGTGGTGGCGCACGCCTTTAATCTCAGCACTTGGGAGGCAGAGGCAGGCGGAACGCTGTGAGTTCAAGGCCAGACTGGTCTACAAAGTGAGTCTAGGACAGCCAACTCTACACAGAGAAACCCTGTCTCAAAAAAAAAAAAGGTCTGCATATTCCAAAACTGCACATAACCTAGGCCTTGCAGGAGTTGCCATCCCAGAGCCACATACACCTGAGTCTGCACACTAGTGACTACACGATACACCTGAGTCTGTACACTAGTGACTACACGATACACCTGAGTCTGCACACTAGCGACTACACGCTGGCTCCCGACCACTCCCTCACACGTCAGCACAGGCACTTCTCTGCTACCAGCCCAAGACTGCTAGACACACTGCTGTAGGCTCAATTTTTTTTATCAGTTATATTTTATTATTAAAACATAAAGAGTCTTTGTATAGTGGTAACTAAGGAAGAAAAGCAAAGAAAGCCTCCTTTCCAACAGACTAACAGGGGCATCTGTTCAGATTATCTAATGCTACGTAACAAGTTATCCTCAACCAATTAGAGGCACACACCTGTAATCCTACCACTCCGTAGGCTGAGACAACAGGGTGACAAGTGTGTAGCCAGCCTGGGCTACTAAGCCAGTTCAAGGACACCCTGGCCAATACAATGAGAAAACAAAAAGTATCCCAAAATATGTGACTTGAAGCATTAAGAATCAACTGTTCTCTGTCACAGTTCCTGAGTCAGGAAGGTAGGGGTACTGGCTGACCTCGGGTCTCTCCTGAGTCAGGAAGGTAGGGGTACTGGCTGACCTCGGGTCTCTGCTGAGTCAGGAAGGTAGGAGTACTGGCTGACCTCAGGGTCTCTGCTGAGTCAGGAAGGTAGGGGTACTGGCTGACCTCAGGGTCTCTGCTGAGTCAGGAAGGTAGGGGTACTGGCTGACCTTGGGTCTCTGCTGAGTCAGGAAGGTAGGGGTACTGGCTGACCCCAGGTCTCTCCTGAGTCAGGAAGGTAGGGGTACTGGCTGACCTCGGGTCTCTCCTGAGTCAGGAAGGTAGGGGTACTGGCTGACCTCGGGTCTCTGCTGAGTCAGGAAGGTAGGGGTACTGGCTGACCTCGGGTCTCTGCTGAGTCAGGAAGGTAGGGGTACTGGCTGACCTCGGGTCTCTGCTGAGTCAGGAAGGTAGGGGTACTGGCTGAGCTCGGGTCTCTCCTGGGCTGATGGCAGATGTCTACTAGGGCTATGGTCAGCAGAAGGCCTGGCTAAGGATGGCAAGGTCACTTCAAGACAGCTCCCTAGCATGACTGGTAAGCGAATGCCGGCTGGTGGATTCCAGGCGCAGTTTCTGTACATGTGTGTCTCTGGTGCAGTTTGTCCTCGCAGTGTGGTAGCTGGCTTCTGCCAGAGCAAAGAGGCCAAAGGAGCCAAGGGGACTGTAGTGCTTCTTCTGCTGTAGCCTGTGACCTTAGTCACACACTGTCTCCTCTACTACACTCTACAGATGAGACAGGTTATCTACAGTCAGCGTGGAAGTGGCAACACCAGGAGGTTAAGGTCACCCCAGGAGCTGACCACCACAGCACTTCTTCAAAACACACATAACAACGCCAGGAGAAAGGACAACAGAACCCAAAGGAAAGGGAAAGGCTGGGCAAGAAATATTTTGATTCCCAAAAGCTAAGACTAAGGAGAATATCGGGTTTGCAGTTCTGCCTTGCCCTAGCACACTTGTAACCAAGCTGCCTTGGAAGGAAGTTTTTCAAAGAGTTACTAAAAGCCAGAAGATATGAGAAAACTCCAGGTCCCGAGAAGCAAGACTCTCCTCCCTCCCTCTTGCCCACCCAAACGTTTCTGAAGCAATGATACAACAGTTACCTGAGGATGAATCTGTGGCTTGTCGCATGTGGCCTCAAAGTCCAGCACTAAAAAGTAGTGATACCTCTGGGGAGGAAAGGGCACCATTGCCGCCATTGACGCGCCAAAGCCGTGGGCCGCCAGCTTTCTGGTAGATATGGAGCAGAACTCCGGAACACCACAGGGAGAGAACAAGTGGGAGCCCAGCACTTTCCTTGCTCTTGAAAGTAAATACGAAGAAAATCGAGCTGCTCCAGTCTGTAAAGGTGCTAGCATTGAGCATCCAGAGGCATCTAAAACTTAGGGGAGGAAAGTTAAAAGAAAAAGAAAACAACACAACAACAAAACAAAAACAGAGAGCCTGGGTTACTTCCCTCCCACTGTTGCCTGGTTCTATCCAGTCTTCAGGAACATCCATGGGACCTGAGCCACTCCCCACAGTTTCCAGGCCTTTTTTCTAAATCATGGTTTTCGCTGCTAAAGTTTAAGACCCCAACACCAGCACCTACAGGGTTATTACTACAGCTCTGTCTTCCAGAAAGCAACACACAAAACTAACCCCATTTGAAAATGGAGCACTAGCTCAAAAGCAGCAGAGAGGACTTCCAGTCACCTCTCAGGTGGTAATAGTTAATTTTGAAGCAAAGGATTCCCAAAGCAATTTGAGGTGACCAACTGCAGTATCGGGCAGGCCCAAGCGACTCACTTGCCTGGCCGCTCTTCGGCTCTTACGCGTCACTGGCCCTGGCTCACCTGCCTGTGACCTGACAGCTACACATACCCGCTACCTTCTCTCAGCAAGAAGGCATGAAAACCAACAAAATCAATCCCAGGGAATTTTGTTCCTCGCTTTCTGATGGTTCCCAATCCACCCTGATAAGCAGCGCCCTGGGGAGCGAGGGAGCACAGCTGGCAACAGCCTCAGGCCTCCTCATTTGCTGCCTTGGGCCTCACTCTCTCCTGAGGCCCTGGACGACTTTAAATAGGAAGGAGAAAGAAAACCCAGATGTGGCGGTAATGGGAGTATTTCTAAAAGTCTAGTAAAGTTTTCTAAGGGAACATGTGCAAAGGAAAAAAAAAAACTGAATCATTTTTCCTTTACATTTTCCCTTTAAATTCACACAATATCTCCTCTCCTCTGAGGGCTAACTAAATATAAAAAAATCAAAGCCTGAGTTTTACTCACAAATAACCCGATCTGAGAGAAAGGGAAACAAGGCAGAGATGTAGAAACGTGTCCTTCCTCACGTTAGACCCAACACTCAAATTTCACTCAACTTTATTTCTCAAACAAGAAATCTTACCATTTAATACACAAATTGCCATCGTTTATTCTTTCTAATGTCACATTCTAACAGAGCCAAAGGCTTGACTGACTAACTACCCAAGTAGACACTGCCTCCCCATGCAGGGTAGAAGGACAGTGCCCTCTGAAATGTGGCACACACTCAGGAAAATGAGGTCACTATCACCTGAACAGAAGAGTACAACGCCAAGTATGACTTCCTCCCCTTCCTTCTCTCGTGACACACAGCAAAGCTACATGTCTATTGCCTGCATGTCTATTAGGATACATACTAGTGTGGATCCTACATCTTTATTGAAACATGACATATCATGGAGAGTTCGTGAAGGCTGAAATGGATTCTTCACGGATCCTACACAAGCATAGCACTTGTTTTTATCATTGCTTTACAGCCTCCCAGCCCAGGAAAATAGAGGCACGCTTGAGTTTCACTATGTAATCTTTGGAAAGGAAAAAGGACCAATGTCCCTTTGAAAGCCAGAATCCCAAAATAAGCCATTCTCTCACCCACTCCTCAACACACCGGGAGAACTTCAGCAGCAGGATGCTAATGGCTCCATTCCCAATCTAGTTTAGATGCAAAGTCTCTGGACCCTCCTCTGACCAACTGACCCAGGTAGAAAGACTTCTGAAACACTTGATGTGTCTACATTATACATAGTGTATAAATCAACTAGACTCTGTCTGCCAAATACTACAGGCAACTGCCTTGCCTAACAAGGACTTCCAGTCTGTGTTCTGACTTCAGCACTTACTGGCCATGGCACCATGGCCGTGCTCTGTTCTTCAATTCCCTGCCTATACAGTGACAATAACAATATCAACTACTTCTAAAGTGAGGATGGAACAGAAAGTGCAAGAGCAGTGTCTAGCACATAATGGCTCAGAAAGAATGAGCTTACTATCAGTACCACAACTATGAAACTGGCTCTTCGCTCAGTTAACAACACTTACAGAGTTGTCTCCTGCACCCCTCTGATTCTCTAGGCCTCCCAAAGGGCACAGTATACTTAGCCTAGCTCGTCCCCTGGACAACACACTGATAGCGACAGGGCCTCCTTACTTACAGGCTGTTTTCTCACCTGATTCCATACAAATCAAGAAGAACCACTTGAAACAAATCTTAAGAATAGAATCAGGGACTGGAGAGACAGCTCAGCATCTGAGTACAGGCACCTGAGTTTGATTCCCAGCATCTATATGGTAGCTCACAACCATCTGTAGCTCCAGTCCCAGGGGACTGGATGCCCTCTTCTGGCTTCTGTGGACACTGCATGCACATCGTGCACAGACATACATGCAGGCAAGCAAAACACTCATCTATGTAAAAATAATAAAATAGAATTAGGAGGTCAGGCCTCCACATGTCAACACTAACTGGTTTCCATACTGCCCTCCTAACAACCAAATTCAGATCAAGTCAAAGGACAGTGGTTAATGCTTCATCTTCCCTTTGTAAAAACTTCAAGGCTAAATCCATTAAATACAGTTAAAAAAAAAAAAAAGACAAATATCTCTATCACTTGGAGTCGAGTAAAACAGAGGGCTCTCGATGAAGGCTGAGCGCCCAAGCAGGTGAGAAGGGTACCCGTGCAGAGGTGGCAGGATATACTATATCATGTCAGAACCTAGGGCAGGCACAGAGGACATTCATGCCAAAAGGAACTCAATAAAATTCATGGACAAGATAAAAAAAAAAAGGTATTCCTGAGGGAGGGGTAAAGAGCCAGTAACAACAGAATAGTTACACATAAAAAGGATGAGCAATGTGTATATATTAAAGATAACAGCTCACTACTAAAAAAAATAAAATTAAAATTAAATCTGTGTTGTTGTTCTTAGGAGTTGGCAGTAAGAATCATGATTTCTGGTAAAGACATAGTGGATATAGATACATAAATATAGATACGAATAAAAGTATGATTACACCGAGAGAGAGAGAGAGAGAGAGAGAGAGAGAGAGAGAGAGAGAGAGAGAGAGAGAGACTCTAGCACTGACCACACCTAGCACACAATGCTTTCCAAATACCACTATTCTCCTTGGAGAAATGGCAAGAAAATTACAAGATGGGCCTAAGATGTCCTGCAAGAAAGGAAGGGAATGCTCAAAGAATAATAGAAACAAATCAAAGGGACTCAAAAGCCACCTGGAAGGGACTGCTGGTCAAGAAAGATGGTGGTGGATTATGATGCAATGACTAAGCTTGGAACCATGAATCCATAAAGATTTAATAAATACACTAAAACCTATGGAGGGATAAAACATGGTTTCAATGTATTTCTTCATAGAACTCTTATTAGTTACTACAAGAAGTAATTTTATGATAGAAAAGATGAGCAGACATCATCTTACACAACTGGTTAAGAATAAACACCATTAAGGCAGGCAGTGGTGGCGCACGCCTTTAATCCCAGCACTCGGGAGGTAGAGGCAGGCTGATCTCTGAGAGTTCAAGGCTAGCCTGGTCTAAAAAGTGAGTCCAGGACAGCCAAGGCTACACAGAGAAACCCTGTCTAAAATAAATAGATAGATAGATAGATAGATAGATAGATAAACAAACAAACACCATTGCTAGAACTGGTGGCACACATCTTTAATCCTAGCACTCTGGGAAGCTGAGACAGTAATACAAGCCCAACCTGGTGTACAGAGTGAGCTCCAGGTCAGCCAGAGCTACATGGTGAAACCTTGCTTCCCTCCTCCAAACAAACAAACAAACAAAAAAAGCATCAATAATGGGATCAATCAAAAGCACATGCCCCTTGACAGGCTATGATGAGAACAGAGGATCATTTGTGATATTCCTGGGGAGGAGGCATGATATGAGGCTACCTGTAAGCAAGTACCAGACAAACCCTAACAGAGTAACAATCTACACAATAACCAGCCTACCATCCTCAAAAGTATCTAAGTCATCAGCGTCAAGGAAAATTTACTGAGGAAAGTCTAAAGGAGACTACAGGCTTGATAAGTAAATGCAAGCACAGTCATCCACCATCTCCTTTTGCTAGAAAGAACATTCCTCGGACAATTAACAAAACTTGAATGTGATTTGTGGACTAGATAGGGGTTAACATATCCATGTTAATTATCTCATTTTGATAGTTATAGCGTAGTTAGGTAAGAAAGGTCCTGCTTATAGAAAATACACATCAAGTACCCTTAATAATGGAACATTAGTTCAGGACCTTAATCCTCAAATGGTTCAGAAAAGAAATTTTTGTACTAAACTTCTGATTTTTATGTAAATTTGGGTTGTTTCAAACTTTTTAATAATATTCTTAAAAATCCAGGTGTAAGGCTGAGAGTATAGCTCTGCGATAGGGTACCTGCCTACCATGCAGGAGGCCCTGGGTTCAATCCCCAGCACTGTAAGTTAAATAAATAAAATCCATGTGTAATGTAGTTTTAAAACCAAAACAGAGCATTGGAAAGAGATCTTCTCACAGTGCCTACAGAAGGCAGGCTGCATGACCTCCTCTAGCAGCAAGACCAAAGGGGCGGGGACAGCCCTCACTGCATCACATCTTGGCCCTTAATGCCACTGAGTCCCCACTGGAAAAGGCACCACTCGGTGCCCTTTAACTGCCTCGCCGGCCTTACACAGCCCTCTCAGAAACACCCCCATATTTCCTGGAATGGCACCCCGCCTGCTCTTGCATCTGCTAGCAGCGTGGGGATTTCTTTTCCATTGATATCTTTATACTTTAGTCACAAGTGTGCAGAATTTAAGTCTACAGCTCCAACATCAACTCGGACTTTGGCATCTGGTTGAGGGAAAGAACTCAATTTATGATTCTCTTTATTTCTGAATAACATTTTTTCTTATCAGAGGCCAAGATTTAGTCACATTTATTCTCAAACATCTTTTCCCTATAGCAAATTAAAAACAAGTAAGCCTGCTATAGCAAAAGAAAAAAATTAATGACTTTCATCTCAAAATGAAGGGATCAGCTCCCCAATGGGGACAGGGAGGGGTAAATAGGGACTGCCCTGAGGCCAGCCCGATGTGGAGAAACAGGCCTGTGCCTCGGCCCCTGGAGGACGGCCTCTGTGCAGAGTGTTTACACAACAGACACCAATGGTTCCTCTGCAGCCATTACTGTCTATCAGGTAAATAACACATGTGCCAAGACACACATTTAATGAGGGAAATAATATGCCTTTATAAAAAGACTCAATCTGTATTTACCTGAGAGACCAAAGAAGCACCAAATCACCAGATTAGTGGAACCACAGAGGAGTCGTTCTGGTGTCTTGGGTAAATAGACATTTTATAGCCTCCATTACTGCAAAGGGAAGGGAGGGAGGGAGGGGGTCATCCTTCAACATCCACATACACTGGCTGGGGGAGCTTCAGAGATAGGACAAGCTGAGGAGCCCACCAGGAAACATGTGGTCTCCTGACACTCCACCTCCCCAGCCACACAGACTTGAGAGCTCTGGGGACAAACAGGTCAATGCCATCTCTGGACCCAATGCACACCATTAAAAACCAGACTAGGAGGCAGGATTATGTTCCAAAGAAACTCAAAGGTACTAGAGGCAGGAACTGAGTCTAACTGAGTCCAGAACCTGGACCACCAGGGTTTAGCTTCCCAGTCCCGGGAACAGACCCTTGTCCTAGGATGATTTAGCAATTATACTCAAATACCTAAGACGCCTGTCTGGAACTTATTTGGTCTCAGGTTTTCACTTAGGCAGCTAAAAATAGTCTGAGAAAAATGTAAATAAACTGTGTGCCTTCAAAAGTCTTCCTAATCAACTGAATGACATATCTTTACTGCAAGGGCACTTCTGTGAAAAATCACAGTCAAGAAGGAAGAAAACTTAAGAGGCAAACTCAGGCCAGCTAGCCAGGGAGAAACCCAGGAAGAGGAAAGGAATATTCAAGAGTCACTAGACAAGAAAGAGAAACAGCCAGGCATGATGGTACGGACCTTTCATCTCAGCACGCAGGAGGTAGAGGCAGGCCGATCTCTGTGCGCTGGAGGCCAGCCAGGGCTACATGGTGAGACTCTGTCTCAAACAAAGAAAAGAATGGAGGAAGGGAGGGAAGACAAGAGAGGAAAAGAAATAACAGAACCCAAGGCTCCAGCTCCAGAACCACTGCTCACTCCAGTGCAAGAAGCAGGCCTCACACTCAGCTCCAAGCTTCTCTGCACCACAGAAGAGACAAGAGCCCAAGCACTCTGGCTAGATTGCTAAAGGCTACACATGACAAGTCTGAAGTTCCTGGCAACTTCAGCACGTGCCCAGAGTGGGAAGGAAGCAGCAGGAACTCTGCTGAGGGCCTGGTCTCAATGGAACGCTCTCTTCTGCACACCCATCTCTGTCTCGGCCTATGGCCACAGCTGTTGCTGCCTCCAGACAGGGCTAGCAGAGCTCTCTGACATCAGAGATAGCTGTTGACCTCAAACCACAGTGCTCAAGTCACCAAAAGCTATCAGGAACACAAATTCTGATGATATCAATTAGGCCATCTCCAAGGCAACACAAGAGGCGAGTCTTTAGGATCTGCCTGCTGTTTTCTAAACTACCAGCCACGCCCACTCGCAAACTCCTTCTACAGGCCAAAGCTGAGGATGGATGCTTCTCGATGGCAAAGCTTCCTTCCTAACACAACACGCATAAAGCTAGAGATGAGGAAGTATGGCCACCCTCAAGTACTCCCTACCCCTGCAGAGACAAATCCACAAAAGTGGCATCCAAAGCTGTTCAAATCCTTCCATTCTAGATAGTAAGCTAGTGCTGAAGTGGAGTCAGGACAGCACAGTTATAAAAATACTGGTATAAGAGCCGGCCATGGTGGTGCACGCCTTTAATCCCAGCACTTGGGAGGCAGAGGCAGGGGGATCTCTGTGACTTTGAGGCTAGCCTGGTCTACAAAAGGAGTCCAGGACTGCCAATGCTACACAGAGAACCCTATCTCAAAAAAACAAACAAAAAACTGGTATTAGACAAACCTACATTCAAGCCCTAACTCTATTACACGTTCTTGGTACTAACATCGAATCTTTGGGAGTTCAAGTCAAGTATATAGTAGTGTTTTACACAGTAGTACATGCTCCATAAAGGGCAGTTACTATTGTCAACACATAAGAAAGAAGGTAAAATGCCATTTTCTAAAAACCTATTGTAGGCCAGGCACTGTGCTGGTAAATTACATATGTTGCCTCATTTAATCCTCTAACAATCAAGCAAAATAACAACCATACTCTTGTCTTACACATGAGAAAACTGAGGCTGCTGACACTCAGTTCTTTGTGGGCTCTATTTCTCTCTTCCATGTTCAATCGCTCTTACCTCCCTATTTGACTAATTTCACTATTTTACAGGACTAATAATTCATATTAACTTCAATTCTTCTTTTGAGGTATGATGTGACTTTTAAGCAAAAATAACAACCTTAAGCAATAATGAAATCTAAGCCATTCAAATGTGATATATATACACATATATAGAGACAGACAGACAGACAGAGACAGAGACAGAGAGAGACAGACAGAGAGATATAGAGAGACAGAGAGATCTTAGGTTGTTTTGTTTGCTTGTTTGTTTTTCTGAGACAGGTTTCTCTGTGTAGCCTTGGCTTTCCTGGTCTGGCTTTGTGGACCAGGCTGGCCTCAAAACTCACAGTGATCCACATGCCTCTGCCTTCCAGAGTGATGGGATTACAGGCATTTGCCACCTCACCTGGCTGAGATGTTTGTTTTTAAAAACACACCTTAAGCTTGAGCACAAAGCAGCAAGCGAGCACCATGGGTTAAAAGAACTGTACTGTGGTACGCAGACCTCAAAGCCTCTTCCCAAACACTTGGGAGGCAGAGGCAGGGGGATCTCTGTGACTTTGAGGCTAGCCTGGTCTACAAAAGGAGTCCAGGATTGCCAACGCTACACAGAGAATCCTATCTCAAAAAACCAACCAAACCAAAAAAAAAAAAAAAAACTGCCAAATGTGTGACTCTTCCTACCTTACAGAGTGAGAGACTCCAAGGAGGTAGAGGCACAGTCTGCTCTGGCTCAAAGCCCCAACTGTGCCACTTCCTTGTACACATCTGGGCATTGGCAAATGCTGCTCCCTCTATGTTGGAAAAGCACTGCCATTTTTCACCAGCAAATTAACACTTTTTCTAAAACCTGGCTAGATCTCACCCTTTTTGTAGATTTCTCTGATACTCCATGATAAAGTTTTATGGCTTCCATGTGGCACAGTTTATTCTAACTTCATGGCTTTTCTCTTCTCACACTACGGTGACACATTAAATATCTGTCTCTTCTGCTACTAACAATATTCAAAGACTTAGTGAGGAAGGATGGAGGGCAGCAACAGAGGCATCCATGTGCAGGAAAAAAGAGGCATCCATGTGCGCATAAAAAGTCTATCTTGTAACTATTTGTTTGTCAGACACTTTCTTGCAATTTTAAATTTCACACAGCTCAAAAGAGGAGCATAGAGTTTTAATCTAAATAGCACATGAGTTTTAGAAACCTGAAAAACATGGAGTTGGTTTCTTAAAAGCAACAACTATATTTTATTCATTTCTTTACTCCTAGCACAGAACCAGGCACAATTAAGAAGGTAGGCTTGCTAAATAAATTAATGTGCACAAAGCCATGACGGCAGCTACTCTAGAAGTAGAATGTGCTAGAACAGAGAAGCCAAGCACACCAAACAAAGCTAGCTAGCTTCCTTCTATCGCTTTCTGCCCTTCCAATAGTCAAGCATTCTGAGAAACAGACAGACAGACAGAGACAGAGACAGAGACAGAGACGGAGAAAGAGAGAGTGTGTGAGTGGATATTGCCTTGGCGCAGGAATACTATTAAAAGGATTAATTTAGGGACCAGTGTTTGGACTGTCACATCCAATCACTGCACACAGATCTACAGCTTCCCAACTCAGGCTCATGCAAAAAGGAATCAATGGCAAGGACACAGAGGGTCTGAACAGGCATACTAATGGCCCCCTCAGGTGCCAGCGGCCAGCTTTGACACTCCCATAAATTATCTGCCTTTTGATTTTACCTGTAGCTGTGGGGCACAAGGCACAATTTTGAACATATCAAAGCAATCCCTCCTAACCCACGGTCCCCCAAGGAATGTCCCCCAGAGGAGGAAGAAGCTAAAAACAACAACCCAAAGGGAATTTGCTTCCCAATAGGTCTGGTCCTCAAAATCATCAATTAAAATCCAACAGAATCAAACAGACAAGGCAGGATCCAAACGAAGTCAAGCAAATATGGACGGGGCATGCATCACACTGTACAATGACTGCAGCTCTCACTCAAGGGAAGAGAGGCCACAACAGTCAGCTCGCACTATCCCATCTGGAGGCAAGTCTAGCTTTAACAGTACCTTACACCATGACCGTTGGGCAATTCAACCTTCCGCAGGCCCAGTTTCCTCACTGGTAGCAAGGTCTACCAAAGTGGACCATATGTCCCACTTCTCAGAGTGGGAGGGAAAAGTGGAAGCACTTCACAGAAATGGAGGGCCAGTAACGTGACAACACTAACAAATGACCCCAAGGAATCAGGGTAGCAACTTGGGTCGTCTGTACTGGGAAGCTGCTTACTCCACTCACTCTGCTGACACTGTGGGAACTATGGGACGCTTATTATGTCCACATTTTCCACAGTGAAAAACTGTGCCTTGCTTCAGTTGTAACTGCCTCCATAGGCCAGCTAAGCTTTGACCGTGGGGACACAATGAAAACTGCGGACTCAAAGCTTATGAAGCCAAAATGGGTATCACCCAACTACTTCCTGCTTTTGTGCGGCACCCATCTTTAATCCTGGCACTTGGAAGGCAAAGGCAGACCTCTAGGAGTTTTGAGGCTAGACTGGTCTACATAGAGAGTTCCAGACCAGCCACAGTGAGAACCTGTCTAAAAATTAAACAACTACACCATACCACACTGCTAAGAGCTTTATCTACATGATTAAAGCCTTCAAACAATGCTATTAAATCCCGCTATCTCCATTTTAGACAGCAAAGTGAAGCCCGGAGAAGTCAGTCACTTGTCCAAGGTCACAGACACACCACTCAGGGTCAGAAATCTCTAGGCTTCACAATAAGTACCCTGGGGCTCATAGGAGAGGAAGAGGAAAAGGGCAGTTCGGGATTCTGAGCGCTAAACTTTTCACACTCAGCAAACAACTTTACTGGGCCCTCTGCCTGAGGCACACCATCACACCTGACCTGGCCCACTTTCCAAAATCAGCCGTGGGTTATCAGTCTGCTACAAGCAACGAAAGAAGAGAACTAGTAGGACACAGAGAAGCCTAGAAAGCTTAGGACAAGGGCCAGAGCCCTTCAGGGGCTCCAGCTGGTCCATACTTCAGTCAACAGTGGCCAAAACATTTTTTTTTTCGAGACAGGGTCTCTCTGTGTTAGCCTTGGCTGTCCTGGAGTCGTTTTGTAGACCAGGCTAGCCTCAAACTCACAGCGATCCACCTGCCTCCCGAGTGCTGGGATTAAAGGTGTATGCCACCACGCCCGGATCCCAAAACATTTTAATTTGTTGCATCCTGACTCTCTCTTCCCGTATCGTTTTGCTCCTTAATCTGCTTTCCACACTAATATCAAAACAAGCTTTCTACAACACAAACCTCCTAATTATAATCTTCATTTTTTTCCTTTTTCTTTCTGTTTTGCGATGTAGCACAAGCTGGCCCTGAAATAGTGATTCTCCTGCCCTAGCCTCCCAGTTACAGGATATGCAGCCTCCCTCAACTGCTTACAATCTTTTAATATCTTCTTACTGTTCTGCTCAAGAGATGGGCAAACTATGGTCCATGAGCCAACTCCAGAGGCCACCTGCTTTTACAAATACTTTTTTTTTCCAGAGCTGAGGACCGAACCCAGGGCCTTGCACTTCCTAGGCAAGCACTCTACCACTGAGCTAAATCCCCAACCCCTGCAAATACATGTTTACTAGGACAGTCATGTTCACCTTTACACCATCTGCAGCTGCTGCGATGCTCACTGCAGGCTGTACAGTTGTAAAGGAGTCACAAAGCCTAAGTATCTACTCTTGTCCTTCCTAGAAAAGCTTGCTAACCTTCAGTCTTCTCCCTCTCCACCTACCTACTCCTACCCCGCATCTGACCAGACCTTTCCTGTTTCAAGGAGCCAGGTGTGGTGATGCACATGCCTGTAATCCCAGCCCTCAGGAGGCAGAGGCAGGCAGATAGTTCTAAGTTCAAGGCCAGCCTGGTCTACAAAGTGGGTCCAGGACAGCCAAGGCTAACACAGAGAAACCCTGTCTCAGGGGAAAAAAAAAGAAAGAAAACCTTTCCTGCTTCATTTCCCATCTGCCTTTTAAGCATACTGAACTTCCTCAAACTCAACAAGGCGCCGAAACTTGGTCCCTCGTGCTAGGTAAGGGGACTGATACCCCTAAGAAGCCACCTCAGAGTCTACAAGTTCACGTTAAGGACACCTCTATTACTACTGGGTGAATCATAATTGTTGAATTCCTGTTGGTCCCTCCTGTGGATCTTAAAGCTCTGGATATCATGGGCAATGCTGTTTTCCCCTATGATCCCAGCAACTAGCAAAGTGTCTGGGCCTTAGTGATTCAACGAGCCACTCCCAAATCCCTGAATGTCAATCAGCAAAAGTCCACCTTTGTAGTTAGTCCAGGTGGAAGTGGGTGGACACTAACCATTCACTCAAAGGTGACACACCACTCAAACTAAGCCCACATCCCAAAGGTTTTGGTCAAATGTATCACAAGAGTCACATGAGAGATGGTCTTACAGTTGAATTAAGAGGAGTATTTCTCAGACTAGAGCGCTTTTCCAGCTCGACTCAATTACCCTAAAGGCAAGGTACTCACTTGTGAGGTGTCCATTAACAAAACCATGGCTTGGCACAGTAGCCCATGCTTACAATCCCTGTTACGAGGAGGGTGTAGGAGGAATGCAAGCCTGAGGCCAGTCTGGTCAATTTAGTTACGATCAAATATAAGTCAAAGAAAGAAAGAAAGACCGACCAACCGGGAATACTGTTCTGTGGTAGTGTGCTTGCCTAGCATGTTGCAAAGTCCTGCGTTCACTCCCCAGCACTGATGAGGAGAAGAAAAGCAAGTCATCACAGAACTGGAAGAGTGTCTATCACTCACCTCCACGTCTTACGCTAAAGCTTTTGGTCAATTTCACTTTCATTAAGTTTGAGCCCACGGCACCTTACCAGAAGCTATGGGAAAACGCATTCTGTAGCAGCCCCCAGCCCATACCCACCAAACCCAAACAGCCAGACCCCAAATGTGATCACTCAACAGGATTCTCACCTCTTCGCACTTCGAAGATGCCGAGACTGGCAGCTGGAGCTGCTGAAGGGTCTGTGAGAGCTGGAAAGCCCCAGTGCTGTGGACAAACACACATCTCTGCAACAGGCATGTTTCAGTTCAAAGGTTTAAATCCCCAATAAGGGCTACCCTTAAACTCATACATTTAAACTCTGGGATATAGCTATCTCTGTGGAAAGACAATGGCCTACAGACCTTTCAGATGCTATTAACTGATATATGCGTGTGTGAATTGTGGATTTCATGTTCTCCAGTATGTCACTCTCCCTAAGGAAGTTTATCTTCTAGAAATACCAAATATTTATAATATCTGAACATCATCTAAGGAAGATGATCATGCCAGGCATGGTGGCGCACGCCTTTAATCCCAGCAGTTGGGAGGCGGAGGCAGGCAAATCGCTGTGGGTTTGAGGCCAGCCTGGTTTACAAATCAAGTCTAGGACAGTCAAGGCTACACAGAGAGACCCAGTCTCAAAAAAAAAAAAAAAAAGAAAGAAAGAAAGAAAAGAAAAGGAAAGAAAAGAAAGAAAGGTGATCATTAGGCAGTGGCTCACTGGATAATTTCAGAATCCTATCAGAAAAGGCTACAAGGCTTGCACTATTCGAAACTTAGGAACTGGGCTGAGCCAAGGCTGAAGAGAAGGGTTCATTGCCACAAACCTATAGGCAGTAACTGGAATGTAAACACAGACCAGGAAACACTTTTACAATACAATACTTCCAAGTCTGCCTCAAATTCTAAGAAAGTCAAGCTGGCCAAACCTCAAGTCAACACATCAAGGCAGCCAGGCAAGGGCAGCATGTGCAGAAGAGGCCAGCCAGGGCCACACACACCAAGACCATCTAAAACTAAACATTCTTAAAAATAAATAAAATAATCTTAAAAAGCATCAAGGGACTATCTATCATATTTACCACCTAATTCAGATAGTCTAAAGGACCAGAAATCACAGACATGATCTTGTAAGCTAGTGAAGCCCTGTGCACAAACATCTACAATTAGAACCAACATAATCCTGTCCGCCTTTCTACTCATTTAAAACTTTATTCTATCCTGATCCCTCTGGGAACAGCCCACTTCCCAGTGTCTCCCGCCACGGAGTAAACTTTTCAAAAATAAGATGGAATAAAACACTTTTATTTGGAAATTTCAAGCTGAAGGGAGCGCTCTCAGGCAAGCTCTATGACCTAGCTGATTATTTACAGGATCTTTGGGCAGGAATTGTTAATGAGCTTTTAATTTGGAGTGCTTAAGTTGCCAAAGTGCTCTGAGCTCCAGTGAAGCACCACAGAATCCATAAAGGAAACCTTATCAATCACTTCCCGGCAGCTCCCTTCCCCCACTCAGCACCTGCCGACAGGCAGCCACGTAGGTTTCTAACCAAGATCACAGGCGCGCACATTAGTGGAGTCACACTCCGACTCACTGTTTATAAATTGGCTTTTAAGTGGTAGGGGATTCAAGTATAATATACTTAAGACCCAAGAATGAGCCCACTAAAACAAGGTATGCTGTGTATGATAGAGTCGCAATAAAGCTGAATTTGATGAAGCCAGTTTCTGGTACAAACTCTACAGTCAAAAATCATTCAGCCAATCACAACCTACTATAGTTAAATAGATTCTAGTCTTTAGCCAATGGGATTCATGTTTTTGCTGCCCTTACACTGGGAAACTGATGAAAAGCACTAGCAAATGCGTGCCGCAGAAAAGAGGGACCCCATACTCAACATCTTCTGGGTCAACAGCAAGCAGGTGACAATTTGCAAGAATTAAACCTAAGTCATGCTTTCTTTGTTTTAAGAAAACACCTGTTGCTGGGCCACTTACAATAAAGGCATACAACAAGCTAAGGCTAAGGCCCTTTCTCCACTCTGTCTGCCATCATTATTACCCACAGCTTGTGACTCACAAGAAGGTAAAGTGATAGAGTGTGTGTGTGTGTGTGTGTGTGTTGGGATGTGGAGGGAGTCGTCTATATATCTAATTCCTTACTTATCTCTTTCTACTTCCTCTGGTCAAAGCCCTCTTCTCTTCTTCTCTAGTAATCTTAAACCAGGCCCTTTCATCAACTCACCCAAATCTTGTCTTGCAAAGCACAGTTCCCCCACTGCCCCCAACCCCCCCTTCTCCCAGAGTTAGAACATGCATCCAGGGTGACCACACAGACCAGTATCCCAGCCTGCCTGAAGTGTGCGCGCCACGACCCACACCCTGCATGCATTAACCAGGGCCCAAGCTGGGGGGCCCTCTCAATCTCACCCACCCCAGGGTGTTGCCCCCAGCTCGGGCCCATCCAGGTCCAGGGAAGAGTAAGGGGAGGGGCAGGGGGCCAGGAGACCAGCCCTCCTTCCCAGGGCCGCCCCCGCCCCCCGTCAGCTGCCGGAGAGGCTGTCGCCATGGCAACGCCCCCTCCTCCGGGCCAGCGCGGCAGGCTCTCTCCAGGTGCAGGCCCCGACGTCTCCCTCGGCCTCAGCAGGCTCTCAGGGCAGTGGACGGCAGCGGGCACAGCCCGCGCCGCCTGCGGCGCTGGCCAGGCAAAAGCAGGGCCAGCTCCGCCCGCTCCCCACAGCCCGTTCCAGGCCGCCTCAACAGCGGCAGCCAGCACCACGAGTCCACAACACACCGACTCACCTCCGCGCACTCTGACCCCGACCGACGCGGTGGACGGGCGGGAGCAGTAGCCAACCGCCGAGCCCGCTGCAGCCGTCTTTGGCCAATGAGCTAAAGTGAGGCGGGGCTTCTTCTCCCCAAATGCTCTCTCTCCCGCCGACATGCGCGCTAAGGTGTGTCAAGATGGTGACCATTGGCGCTGGGCCTTGTGGGACTTGTAGTTTGGAGGAGACACGTATTCAGAAGAGAAGGGGAGGGTCACTTCTAAACAGTGAAAGGGATTTTTAAAAAAATAAATAAATGATAATAATAATAATAAAAAAATAAATCGAAACCTTCGCCAGGCCTAGAATGACTCAGGTGCTCTACTTCTTTTTCCCACCTTCATTGTAGGCACCCGGTGAGTATGGGCTTAGGAGACGTTCTCTCTAGGGGACACCTGTGATTCATTCAAATAATCATTTGCTTTCTGACGCGGGCCTGAAGGAGATCTGGAAAAAAAGGGAGGCGAATTTGGCTGAGAAGAAAATGCTTAGATTTCTGAAAGGTCTCTCTAAGGAAGAAGCTAATGGCTCGTTGAGGCCCTTAGAGGAAATGTCAGGGTTAAAAAGGAATCTGGCACAGCTGTAAGGGGGCCTCCACGGTCTCTCCAGATAGCTGGGGAGAACCCACACCTAAAGCGGTGGGTGAGTGCCTCCATCTTAGCCATGCTTCTCTGAGAAGTCATGGATACCACGTCATGAAACGAGAAGCCTCAGTCTTAAGCCATTGATGACTTTGACAGCCTCTCAAGTCAGTCAGCTCCGTCTCAGGAGCCATGGTCAGTTACCAAGCTCCTCTGTCTGCCACCTGCTATTTTTGCTTAAGACAGCTGCTGTCAGTTCTGGACCCTGGCACCTCTGAAATCTTAACATAATGGTTCCTGCCTGTACTGGAAATGCCTGTAATCCCGATATCACAGAATGTCTTCTCTAATCTCATTCACATAATGGGTTAGGTGGTTCCACTGTGACCCTACAGAACTGATCATAGATAGCGCGTTACAATTGTCTTGACTCCTTGCCATCTCTCTCTCCCGGGACTTTAAACCCGTTTAAGACAGGTATTACGTCCATGTTGTTCATGCTGCCCCGGCTATACCCACAGTGCTGTGTCTGGCATAGAGCAGCTCTGCAATAAAATGTTAGTGACAAATGAAGGAATAAACAGCAGCAGAGACAGATACCACTCATCCCAAAGTCAGGAAAAGTGCCTACCCCAATTCTTGGAGCTGAGACCAGGCCTTCTTCCTCCTGCTGTTACATAAACATTCGCCTAGGGGTTGGCCCATTAGGCAACACGTGCCTATGATTCAGTACTGGGCACTGTGTGAGACCCCATCTTTAAAAAAAAAAAAAGGCATTTACCAGTTTAGCAGACAAAAAAGCAAGAAGGAAAACTATGTCTCAAAATTTTTAAAAAAGATACAGGAAACATCAAAAAGAGAAATGAGACAGATGAAGGTAGAAAGATGGGAGGAGGAGAGAGAGATTGATAAGGAGGCCTTGTTTTAAGATCCAGCAGAAACACCGCCCTCAGTAAAGGCTTCCATATGTCCTTCTGTTTCCACCCAGAGTGCACTCTTTGCTTTGTGGTCCTCCAGGACTCAAATGTACAGCTTCCCAGACAGCTATGAGCTCTTTGAAAAACGACCATAAAAACATATTCAAATAACAGAGCCCAGTAAGAACTCCATATATAGTTAGTGTTTTGCAAAGCTGCTCAGGCCAGCCGTTGGCTCCCTCAAGCCTTGGTTCTTTGGTACGGCTCTAGAGCAGGGCTTCTTAACCCTTTTCCACTCATGACCCCTTTTCACTGGAGGAATTTTTATATCACCTTGGGTATCTAGGTATACAGCCATGCCTGGTGGTGCAAACTTGGAATTCCAACTCTGTGGAAGTCAGGAGAATTGAAAGTACAAGGCTTGTCTAGGCTACAGAGCTACTTCAAGGCCAGCCTGGACTTTGTCTCAAAATAAAAAAGTAATAAGAGGGCTCAATGATAAATCACTTGCCTAGGTTGTGTGAGGCCTGAGATTCAACCTCTAATGCTGAAAAACTAAAATAAAAATAGATGTACAAATCACCATTTGTTGATAATAAAACCATACAAAATTTATTTTTAAAATAAGTTTTAGGTGTACATATAATTTTGCCATTTGTTAAGAACAAAAACCACTTTCTCGGCTGGGCGTGGTGGCACACATCTTTAATCCCAGCACTTGAGAAGCAGAGGCAGGTGGATCTCTGGGAATTCCAGGCCTAGTCTACATAGTGAGTTCCAGGATAGCCAGGACTCTTGAGAGAGTCCCTGTCTCAAGAAACAAAAAACAAAACAAAAACTCAAAAAATGAAGACAAACAAAACAAGAACCCAACTTGTTACGCAAAGAATTAAATATTAGCTGAAGAATTGATAGCTACAAAACAGAGCATCCTCAGTAGTTTTTTCAGTTGATCAACATGCTGATTTTTAATTGTCAATACCGTGAAATCCTTTTTGCATAAATATGTAGCACAAAATGGCAGAGAGATGTTGTTCTAGCTAGTTCTCTATCGCTGTGATAAACACCATCACCGAAAGGAACTTGGGGAGGAAAGGGTTTATTTGGTTTACACGCCCCAATCCCAGTCCATCCTGAAGGGAACTCAGAGCAGGAACCCGGAAGCAGGAGCCGTGGGGCTGAGGGGCCGAGGGGCCGTGGGGGCCGAGGGGGCCGTGGGGGCCGTGGGGGCCGTGGGGGCCGTGGGGCCGTGGGGGCCGTGGGGGCCGTGGGGACCGTGGGGGCCATGGGGGCCGTGGGGCCTTGGAGGAGCACTGCTTACTGACCTGTTTCCCACGGCTTACTCAGCCACTTTCTCATTAACTTAGGACCTGGCCTGGGTAGCACTGCTAACATTGGGCTGGGCCCTCTCATGTCAATCATAACCAAGAAAGTGCCCAAAGATTTTCCCACAGGCCATCTGACGGAGGTATCTTCTCAATGGCAGTTCCTCAGTTGAGGATGATGCTAGCTTGTGTCAAGTCAACAGAAACACCAAGCAGGACATGTATCTCGCGCCATTTCAGAGATCGCTGAAAATTCATTTAGTGATTTTTAAATCTACGTATAAAACTCAAGTCAGCCACTCATAATCAAAAAACAGAATTTGTATGCTAAAGAACGATGGTAGGAAAATAATAAGATCTTTATTTTTTTGAGACAGGGTTTCCCTGTGTTGCCCGTCTGTCCTGAAACTCACTATGTAGACCAGGCTGGCCTGGAACTCACTGAGATCCTCCTGCATCTGCCTCCCAAATGCTGGGATTAAAAGCATGCGTCACCACTGCCCAGCAGATGTTTCCTCATAATTAAAGCATTATGTCTCTCTGAGAGAAGCATACTCTACATGTACAGAAAGAACACTGCAGTTCATAACATTTGACAGTCTTGAATCTGAGCTGAGGTGCTACGCACACCATTCGTTGGTGTTTCATGGTGTGAGTGCAAGCACAGGGTAACACTGTACATTGTGTGTTTAAGGCCAAGGCTGTAGTGAAGCCCTATGACACAACATGAGTGAGCACGTCTGGAAACACCTCAGACTCTTTACACACTTGGTTTGGAATTAATTTTCCAGACATTTTGCATTCAGAAATGTTTTTGGTCTTGCCATTTTAAGTGTGTACCCCCAACACCCAGCAATCTGTTATATTACCCCCATTTGGGTTCATAACTCACAGTTTAAGGATCTGGGTGCTGCTGGGTGCAGTAGTGCATGCCTATAATCCTAGCACTCGGGGAGGCAGAGGCAGGCTGATCGCTGTGAGTTCGAAGCCAGCCTGGTCTACAAAGTTCAGGACAGCCAAGGCTACACAGAGAAACCGTCTCGAAAAACAAAAAAGAAAAGGAAAAAGAAAAAGAAAAAAGAATCTGGGCCCTAGGACTGAAGAAATGGCTTGATAAGAGTATTAGCTGCTATTTTAGAGGCCCCAGGTTTGATTCCCAGCACCCATATGGAAGCTCACAGCAATGTATAGCTCTGGTTCCAGGAAAAACTGCTCCCTTCAGGCCTCCTCAGACACTGCATACAAATGGCGTGCAGACATGCAGGCAGGCAAAACACCCGTGCGCATTTAAAAGAAGAAGAGGGGCAGGAGAGATGGCTCAGTGGTTGAGAGCACTGGCTGCTCTTCCAGAGGTCCTGAGTTCAATTCCCAGCAACCTCGTGGTGAGTCACAGCCACCTATACTGGAATCTGATGCTCTTTTCTGGTGTGCAGGTGTACATGCAGATAGAGCACTCGTATACATTAAATAAATAAAATATAAAAAAGAAGAAGAAGAGGAAGAAGAAGAGGAGAAGGAGGAGGAGGAGGCAGCAGCAGTGGCGGCAGCAGCTGGGTCCCAGAAAATAGAGCAGATCCTGTGAGTAAGCTTATATGCTTAAACTTAACTGGGACATCTAAGTCCAGGGAAGAAAGAGTAAAGGAGAAACAAGCGAGGATGGAAAGGAGAGGATGAAAATACAAACCAAGATGGCCAGGGTAGCAAATGAAACAGTTTCTCTTGGCAGAGTCTAGCCCAGATGGGCAATATAGAGTGATCACATTAGAAACAGAGAGAAAAGGCTGGGTGTGGTGGCACACACGCCTTAAATCCTAACACCTGGGAGGCAGAGGCAGGCAGATCTCTGAGTTCGAGGCCAGCCTGGTCTACAGAGCAAGGTGCAGGACAGCCAAGGCTACACAGAGAAACCCTGTCGAAGGAAGGAAGGAAAGGAGGAAGGAAAAAAGAAAGATCTCACGCCATGGAAAGCAGCTGATCAGAGATGAATGTCTGTTTTAAAGCCTCTGTTTACATAATCCCTGGGCTCACTGCAACCCCAACACAGTGGACACAGTCAAACCCTAAGTCTCACTTCCAAAGGAGGGTAAAGCAGTCAGATGAGGTGACAAAAGTGGCATGTGGATTATCTACTAACAAGTGGTCCAATCCCTGGGTTGAGGTTTAGATGGGGTGGCAGAGGAACTGGGTCATGTACCTCCTGCACAGTCTCCTGGCTTCTGAGTTAACGGACTAAAGTGACCAATGAAAACAAGATCCTGTTTCCGGGTATGGGAGTCTGGCGGTGACGTTCAGAAACGGCACCTCGCAAGGGGAAGAAAAAGAAGGCAGAACAAGTCATCAGCCTTGGACCCCAAGTGGCTGAAGGAGAGAATGTATTTGGTGTCTGTCACATCTTTGCATCCTTCAGCGATACCTTTGTCCATGTTACCGATCTTTCTGGCAAGGAAACCATCTGCTGAGTGACTGGTGGAATGAAGGTAAAGGCTGACAGAGATGAGTCCTCTCCATATGCAGCCATGTCGGCTGCCCAGAGGTGCAAGGAGCTGGGCATCACTGCCCTACACATCAAACTCCGGGCCACAGGACCAAGACTCCTGGACCTGGAGCCCAGTCAGCCCTCAGAGCTCTTGCTCGCTCAGGGATGAAGATTGGGCGGGTTGAGGATGTCACTCCCATCCCTTCTGACAGCACTCGAAGGAAGGGAGGTCATTGTGATCGGTGTCTGTGAACAGGACTTCTCAAGCTATTTTCTGTTAATAAATGGCTTTGTATAAGCAAAAAAAAAAAAAAAGAAAGAAAGAAAGAAAGAAAGAAAAGAAGAGAAAAAGAAAACAAGATCCCAAGACAGGACCAGACAGCCACCAAGGGGAAAAAATAACAAAGTGACTACAGTCAAAGCTGGGGCTTTGTGTGGCTGTTGCCTCCAGGCTGGCTGTGATGGGTGACTTCTTGAGTCAGAGCTGCTGGGATCACCTAGCCAAGGCACTCCCAAGACTGTGCTCCTTAGTATTCCCACTCGGAGGGTTGAGGAGGCTTCCCAGGGCTGTGTGAGCAGTTTAGCAATTGCTGAAAAGAGGCCAGTCTGGCTGTGTGGCAGCCCATAAATTGCCCAAGGGGTACTAGAAGTGATACAGTTGTTACCCAAGTTGGGGTGGGGTATTTGGTGAGGCAGCTGCCCAAAGCATCCATATTACTCCAAGTTAGCCTCTCTTGTGTATAACCCCATAAGCTCACGGGTGTATCAAGCAGGACTTGGAGTTGTTTCCTTGCTGTGTCATTCCCCTCTATATATAGGATGAACCGAAATAGACTCTCCAGGAAAAGTCACACAATAGACTTTAACCAATCATTAAAAGGGCAGAGAATGCTGGACCCCGCCCCTGCCCCCAGCTTCGCATAGCTAGGAGAACCCAGGCCAGATCTGAAATCTCGTGATCCAGAGGCTGGAAAAAACCACCACCATTCAGTCCCTATAATCTGCACAGGACAGCATGAGGGCTGTGGGTTCCTAGAGAGCCAGGGTTTGAGCCCGGGCTGTGGCTATGACCTTATACAAATCAAATACCTCTCCAGGTTTCTGTAGTTTCCTCTCCAGAGTGGAGCTAGCACCAATGACTGTTGTTAGAATTAAATCCAAGACGCCCAGGGCATGGGCCGAAGTGTCCAGTAAATGGTGGCTGTTGTTACTTTTCCTGCTCTGCCACCACTTTCCCAACTCCTTTCTCCCCTCTGACTGCAGCCCCCTACCTCTTCCTCACCCCACCCCACCCCCATCTTCTACAGGATTGTCACTGGGGCCTGAACGAGGCTGTTCCCTCTTCTCCCGGCTCGCCCCGGGCTTGCTCACCATGAGCCTGGGCCATTCGTCTCCCCGGTGACCCGAATATGAACTGAAAGATGGATGTGGGGTTGTGGTAATGCGCTCCCTTATCTCTGTGCCCCTCACCAGGGCCCAGTTAGTTTTCTCTTTGATTTTAATATAGATTTATTGAAAGTTTCAGTTATCAAAACAAACTGTAGCAGCAAATTGGTGTTCTTTGCCGGCCTACAAGTGCCTATAAAGCTGCCATGCTTGGGGACGAATGGCGCTCTCCAGGAGGTCAGTCATGGCAACAGGATGTCCCTGGGGGCGCACACACGGCAGTTTAATATTTTTCTTATTAGCCTTTTTCTTCTTGGCTGTCAAAGCCTCCCCCCTTTTTAAATGGGAACCCAAATGGAGCCAGCCACCTGCCCAGGGGGAGACACTCTTCCCTGAGCTGCCCCACTCTCCGTGTTCCCTCTGCCTCAGCCTCCTCCTCGGGGCTCCTCTCTTTTCCCTCCCCTTCCCCACTGACCTGGGAAAAGTCACGATGCCATGCTCCACAGATGCGGCTCCCAGACATCATGCATCACAGTCCTGCCCCACCTATCCTTTGCCACTAGTCAGAAGCAGGGGACCCAAACACCCTCCAGATCTAATACTCTAGGGGGGTGGTAGAAGGGAAAGAGCAAAGTTCAAAAGCAAAGCAGACACTTTTGGAAAGGACTCCTGCCCTGCCAACATCTACCAGACTAAACTGAAACAAAAAGGAGATGAAAGAGCTGGAGAAATGGCACAGCCAATAAAATGCTCAGTGTGTAAACGTGAGGACCCATGTGCCAATTGCCAGCACCCACTCAAGAAGCTGGGTTTGGTGGTACACTGTAAGCCTAGAGCCGAGGAGGCAGAGATAGGAGGGTTGCTGGGGCTCGCTGGTCGGCTAATCCAGTCAAGTTGATGAGCTCCATGAGAGATCCAGTCTCTAAAAATACAGTGGAGATGCAATTGAGGAAGACACCAGTGTTGCCCGCTGGCCTTCACATCCACATGTCTGCACGGCCACACATAACCGCTGACCTGCACACACAGGAGGATAGATTCTCGGAAGTGGGCAGGTTCTGATGTCGGCACAAGGATCACGTGATTTCATTCTAACTTACGCACTGCCGGTTCAACATGACCTCTCCTCTCCGTCCCAGTTTGATTTTTGATTCTCAATCCATCTCTAAAGAGCAACTTGGCTTTTCCTACCTCCACTGACTTACACCATAGCTCAAACCACTAGGCTGTGTCTGTTCCAGAGCTGGGTCTTCATGGCCCCTTCTCGGTTTGTGACACTAAGTTCCATACCACATCGCAAGTCCCACTGTTCTTCCTTCCTTCCTTCCTTCCTTCTTCCTTCCTTCCTTCCTTCCTTCCTTCCTTTCCTTTCTTGTTTTGTTTTGTTGTGACAAGGTTTCTCTGTGTAGCCTTGACAGTCCTGGACTCACTTTGTAGACCAGGCTGGCCTCGAATTCACAGCAATCCACCCGCCTCTGCCTCCCGAGTGCTGGGATTACAGGTGTGCGCATCTGCCAGCAGCCAGGGCCACTGCCCTTCCTCAGAACCATGACTGTGACTGAGGATCCTGGGCACTACATCTCTGCAGGCTTGAATCCTGGCTCCAGTGCTTATCAGTTCTGGGCCTTGGAGAACCTCTTTGTGGGCTCATGGTACCTTGTGTTCCTATGTCCTCTCGTCTAAGTGTCTCTCTGTAATAAATGACTTGCCTGGGTGACTTGCTCCTGCATATTCTGTGACCCTCAAGGAGACGGACTGTGTGGGAGTCTGTGTGTATACAGTTGATGTCTAGGTAAGGACAGGCTCTTTGAGCCTGCTTCCTCAGCCATAAGCTGGATGTAATGCCTGCACCTCCAGTAGAGTGAAGAAGCACCTCTCACAGCGCCAACCAGCACAGAGTAGGGACTCAGTGACTGAAACAGCCATCGTCTGCTTTGCCTTGACCTTGGTCATCAGTCACCTACACTCCTGCTTTTCCTTCGTCCTGTCTCAGCTTCAAGTTCAGCTCTCTTCAGCTGCCTACTGGGGCACTGATCACACACCACTGTTCACTCTGACTGCTATAGCGTGGCCCTAGCGTCTCCTCCCCTCCAGGCCACCCTCCCTTGTCTTTCCAAACCCACTCATGAATGGCTGCCTCCTAGTGGCTCGGCCCAGTTCCTTGGCCTGCCTCGTAGTTTGTCTTCAGTGAAGATGTTCCCAGGCCTGTTATCCATGCTAGCTGGCCATGCAGTGAGTTAGGCTAGTTCTGGGCTTCCAGCTTCCTGGAGAAATACCAATCCCTGACGAGGTCCTCCCACCCCAAAACCTCCATTGTGCCCATCAGCCAGAGTTTCTGGTAACAATGATATCTGTCACCTGGAGTGCCACTGATACCTATCACCTGGGGTGCCACTGATATCTGTCACCTGGGGTGCCACTGATATCTATCACCTGGGGTGCCACTGATAACTGTCACCTAGGGTTGACACTGATATTTGTCACCTAGGATGACGCTGATATCTGTCACCTAGGGTTAACACTGATGTTTGTCACCTGGGGTGCCACTGATATCTATCACCTGGGGTGACACTGATATCTGTCACCTGGGGTGCCACTGATAACTGTCACCTAGGATTGACACTGATATTTGTCACCTAGGGTGACACTGATATCTGTCACTTAGGGTGACGCTGATATCTGTCACCTAGGGTTGACACTGATATTTGTCACCTAGGGTACCACTGATATCTGTCACCTAGGGTGTCACTGCTATCTGTCACCAAGGGTGACATTGACATCTATCACCTAGGGTGCCACTGATGTCTGTCACCTAGGTTGCCACATAGGGTTTCACGAAATTGGCCTTGAACTCTTGTGCTTGGTGTGCTCAATCTCTGCGCTGCCACGAGGCCATGGCACTATCCAGGAGAGTGGAAGAATGGCTTCCCTCCACTTTCCACTCAGCCAGGGCGACACGACACCCACAGCAATGTTGCTGGAGCTTCTTCTACCTACTTCAGTGCTTTTTCTTCTCAGTGTGCACATCTGCTACCCACAGCCTAGCCAGAATAGGATGACTTTACTCAAGAGTCATCTACTGAACCCGGGGCATGACCCTCCTTCCACCCGCACGCCCCATTCCAGAGCCAGCTCACTCTGCCCAGCTCCTCTGTTGTCTGTCTTCTGTCTGTCTTTCAAGCTGCGCTGGCCCTTCGGTAACACAGTGTCCCTTGGGCTGTCACCCACCCTATGGCAGCCATGATGGAATACATCTGATCCAGTTACAGGTGTGCTCCACATTGTCACATTTGATCTTCACAAGGCAAGCCTCAAGAGACAGAGCAAATTATAGACCCCATGTAAATAGATTCAAATAGACATCTGGGCCGGGAGACATTGCCCAGTCCTCCCCGCTGGATTCAGCTAAATAAGTATGCGCTCCAAGCTCACTGAGCCCCTTGCTGCATCATGTAGTGAATGCATCCTCCTGCGGCTACCCCCCCCCCCCCCCGCCCTCCCAGACTAGCGGGGCTTCATCCTCGCACTGGACCCTCTGTGATTTCAAAGCTCCTCCTGTTCAGTCCTCTATAGTCAAGATTTACCCGAGCTTCCAGCCTGCTTTCTTTTCAGGTCTCCTTCAGTGCTAGGAATTAAATCCTGGCTGTCGCTCATGCCAGCGGGCACTGGGCCACCGAAGTGTGGCCCTCTTGTTACTTTTTCTGCCTTTTGAGACAGGGCCTGACCAAGCTACCTAAGCTAGCCTTGAACTCTGTCTATAACTAGAGAGGCACTGAGTTTGTGATCCTCCTGCCTGAGCATTTTGAGTAGGGGGGTTATAGTCCCATGTGACCATGCTGGTTCCTCGTTATTTCTTTTGACGTCTCCTCTAGCTGAAGGACTAGTTATTGTTTGTTCGTGAAGGCACTTTGCGTGCTGGGCCTCCAAGCCTTCGGTGGCAGTGGTCCCTCCGCTAGGCGTGCTTTTCTCATCCAGGGAGCCTGCCAGTGCCCACCCTCTGCAGCGCCCACCGCTCCACAGGCCAGGAGCTTTCTCAGCAGCAGTGAGCTCACAGGAAGGACTTTCGGAGGACACCCTAAGGCGCTTCCTCCAGGGACTCCGGCAATTCTTCAAGCTCCAACAATATATTTTTTTTAATCTACTTTGTGTGAGGCTCTTTGAAAATGCAGGACAAGGACATGCACAGTAGAAGCAGCTCCTCCCTTCACGAAGCTCAACTGTAGTAAGGGAAACATAAGTCACTGTCTCAGTGAGGGTTCACAGATGAGGCCCCTAGAGCAGCCCGGAGAGGCTTTTCAGGGCAGATAGAGTCTGAGCCAGTCCTAAGGGTTGAGTAGAAACTTCCCAGAGCATTGAGGGAGAAGATAAGAGCGAAGAGGCTGGGGCATTCTAAGCAAAGGAAATAACGCGAGCTACAAGTGTAGCCAAGCACACCTGTAATCCCAGCACTTGGGAGGCTGAGGCAGGAGGATCACAAGTTCAAGGCCAGCCTGGGCAACACAGCAAGTCCAAGGACAGTCTCTACAAATTGAAAATTTTAAAGGTCTGGTGATGCCAGTCAGTTAATCTGGAACAGCAAGCCAGAGCATTTGATCCTCACATTTGACGTCCCAGCTTCGATGCCCAGGGCTGCAAAACATCATGGTTTAAAAGCCAGGCTTGGAGCCAGGAGGTGGTGGCACACACCTTTAATCACAAAGCGAGTCCAGGACAGCCAAGGCTACACAGAGAAAACCTGTCTTGAAAAACCAATGAATGAATGAATGAATGAATAAATAAATAAATAAATAAGCCAGGCTTGGTGGTGCACATTGCTAACCCCAGCATGTGTAGAGGCCAGCTTAAGCTCCATACATAGTGAGTTCTGGCCAGCTTGGGCTACAGAGTGAGGCCAGAAAACTAACAAATAAAACAGCATAAGCAAAGGCATTAGACAAAAATACAGCCAATGTGGGGTTGACAAGAACCTGGAGCAGAGTGTGGCAGAGCAAGTGGTGACGGAGGACTCGAACTCCGTAGGCAAGACCGTAAAGTCTTATAAAGCCGTCTTTGTAAGTTTGGGGTTTTTTAGTTATTTGTTTTTTGGTTGGTCTGTTGGTTGGTTTTGGTTTTGGTTTTGGTTTTTTGAGACAGGGTTTCTCTGTGTAGCCATGGCTGTCCTGGACTCACCTTGTAAACCAGGCTGGCCTCAAACTCACAGCGATCCGCCTGTCTCTGCCTCCCAAGTGCTGGAATTAAAGGCGTGTGCCACCACACCTGGCTTCTTTGTAAATTTTTAAACCTTGAGTTAGAGCTTTACAATATGAGCCAAGCTGGTCTTTAGCTCCTGACTCCTACAGCCAGCCTCCCTGGATCTGGGACATAAACTGCTCTTAAAGTTTTTGGGTTTGCTCTTAAGGGTGATTGCCCTGGAGGGGCAAAGGCCAGGTGATAATGAGGTTGGTTGGTCCTGCGTTAGACTTGATTGGGCATTCACTCCAAACGCCTTCTTTAGATGCAAATTGCGGATCAGTCTCAAGCTGCTGCTGGTGCTCCTCAGCCCACACCTGGAGGAGCAGGCAGCGGCTCTCACCCTGTCTAATGCTAGGACCCTTTAATACAGTTTCTCAAGATATGGTGAGCCCCAACCATATATATATATATATTTTTGTTGTTGTTGTTGTTGTTGTTGTTGTTGCTACTTCATAACTGTAATTTTGCTACTGTTATGAATCATAATGTAAATATCTGATGTGCAGGATATCAGTTATGCAACCCCTGTGGAAGGGTCAGTTTGACACCCCAAGGGGTTGCGACCCACAGGCTGAGAGCTGCTGCACTAGAGACCTGGAGGGAGGCGACCTGGTTATGAGGGAGCTTCCCTGTGCTCCTCACCACGGAGTGGGGAGCACAGGGAAAGACTGAAAGCATGTGTGTGCGCAGGGCGGGCCTCACTCACACAGCCTCCTCACACACGCTTTGCACGGTGCTGTGTCTCTGGTCCATTTTTCCTGCCTGTGTCCACTCACGTCAGCAGGCACGGCACCTTTTCCCGTCTGTATTGGTCTGGTTGGAGGCTGCTGTGGCACTTCGGTTTTATTCAGCATCTCTATCTTATAAGCCATTTATTAAATTCTGACCTCCAGGAAAGTGCCAGGTAGGGGCTCCTGCCTAAGAATGTTCGGTGTCATCTCACAAGGCACAGCTTCTCCTGGGCTGCCCTCTGCCAGGCCTGTCATAAACACGCTAAATGAGGCCTGTCTCAGCCAGGCTCCCTGGGGCTCAAAGGCCTCTGCAGTCCTATCTAGAGATGAGCCTGTTTATCCCTAACTGTTGTCTCTAACCTCTAAATCAATCCCCTGACACAAAGCCTCAGTCTTTCCCTACCCTCCTCCCAACGCCAGGCTAGGCAGTGAGCTGTGACAGCGTCATGAGCACAGGTTCTGAAATCACATCGCCTAGGTTCAGAGCCCACTTCCATGACTTACTAGTGGGGTCACCTTGGGCAAGTGGCTTCACTTCTCCGACCTTCAGTTTTCTCATCTGGAACTTGGCCATTGTCTTGGGCCTAATTTTGTTTTGTTTTGGTTCTGTTTCCATTTTTCAAGACAGGGTTTCTCTGTGTAGCCTTGGCTGCCTTGGACTCACTTTGTAGACCAGCCTGGCCTTGAACCCACAGATATCTACCTGCTTATGCCTCCCTGAGTGCTGGGATTACAGACATGTGCCACCACGCCCAGCTTGTCTTGGGTCTGTTTTGAGGATCAAATATGACCATACATATAGTACTTTTGTTTTATTTTAATTTGATTTAACTTAGTTATTTCTTGAGATTAGCCTTCAAGTGCTGAGACCATACCCTACTTGCTGACACTATTAAACACTCTTTGGGACATCTGAACACTTGATTATTATTATCTGTTGTTGTTTGTGACAGGGTCTCATTCTATAATCCTGAATGGCCTGAAATTTGCTATGTAGACAAGGTTGACCTCCAATTTACCGAGATCTGCCTGGCTCTGCCTCCTGAGTGCTGGGATTAAAGGTGTACATCACCACTCTTGGCTTTACACTGGTTTTATGAATAGGAAAATCTATGAGTACCAAAACCCTTGGAAACTCTACTTAAGTCAAATGTACTGTCATCCTTATACAACCTCTATATATCTTGCTTGATTTGTCCCTTCCCTGATGCCTGAGAGGCAACACAAAGCTGGAGACGCTCAACAGAGGAACCTGCTGGAAGAGGCAGCAGTCAGGGAATGGGGAGGGAGCAATCTTCCAGGGCTGAGACTCAGTGGGGGAGGGTGACGCTTTCCCCCACCCCCACCTTAACCTCACCCCAGTGTGTCCCCTCTGCCCAGGGTCACCCAGGCTGCCCCTCCTTCCGGCTGCCGTGAGAGGCAACCTCAATCATTCATCTTAATGTCTCTATTAAGCAGGGTTATGACCAGGACGAGACAAGAAACAAGGTCTTTTAGTGTAAAAACACGGCTCCGAGGGCTCAGCCCCAAGGGACTCCTCCCTAGCTTGCTGCTTACACCAGGGCTACTGCTCATGGGAGGGGACCGGGGCGGAGAGCAAATTGGGCGGGATGGTTCTGCCCTGTGTTCCCTCTCTTCTCTTTTCCTCCAAACCTTATAAGGTTCATTAGCGTTCATTTATGATGAGAAGGGCAGAGGCTTTGCATCTTGTAACGGCTGTGGGGTCCTTGAAGCCGTCTCCGTGTTAGGCTAGCAACGAGACTGGGCGTCACTGAGCTCATCACACTAGCAACGCGTACCCAGGTACAACTGTGTCCTCACCTTCCAGGCTTGGGTTAGTCCAAGCATAAGCAGAGCCAGACCTGGCCTCTAAGTCAGTAACCGCTGGTGCAGAGGCCTGAGCTGATACTCAACTGTATCCCTACAGGATGAGGTCTGTGGGTGGCAGCAGCGAAAGCCCCCTCACCTGGAGACTTAGACTCAAATGCAACAACTCAGAACACATCAGGAAGGCAGCAAAGCGAGTCATGGACACAGGCTTGCTCTTCAGAGGTCCAGAAAAGGTGTCGAGATAACTGCCCTTATAGGTCAGTAATGCCAACACTATATAGACCTTTAACTAGTGGTTTGCAAGACTAGGACGTGGGACCCGAGGGACTAATATTGAAGGTCACTCAACAGTGTGGGGCTCATGGCCACTAATCCCTAAGGGTCCTGGTTTTCCCCCTGTTTCAAGAGTCATCCTAGTGGCCAGGCGAGATGGTCCATGCCAGAAGTTCCTAACGCTTGGCAAGAAGCTAAGGCCGAAGAATCGTGAGAGCGAGGCTAGCAGGACCACACAGCAAAACTCTGTCTCAAAACCAAACCCAGAGCTTGTCCCCACCATAACACCTGGGGATGGCTGGCACGGAGGAATGCCTAAGTTGTGGAGCCAGGGAAGATGGGGTTCACACCCTGGGGGTCCCTCTTCTAGGTAAAGTGACCTTAGGCAAATCATTGCTGTTTCCCAGGCCTCAGTTTCCCTGAGGTTTTAAAGGATGTGTCAGCTCAGCGTTAAGACTGCAAACACACTGGGAGGAGGAGAGGACTTGGGCAGGAAGGGTCTAGGCCAGGACTGTATGTGACGTTCTCTGCTACTGTCTCTGCAGGCTGTGAGTGGAGCCTGAGGGCAGGGGGACATGGGACAGGGTGTGGGAGGTGGGTGGGGTCCAGACCCGCTGAGGGCAGCACAAAGTCAGAGTGAGTTAGCACTGGTCCCAGGGGCTGCGTGACCAAGGCAGGCTTTTACATAGATAGCCAGGGACAAAAAAAAAAAAAAAAAAAAAGGCAAGGAAGTTGCCCCATTAATAAATAAGAAGGCAGAAAATTAATGACATTCTGAAAATGGCTGAGCTACTGAACTTGTTTCTTTAAATCTGTCTTTAACAAGAATAATAAAAAGAAGAGATTTGGCCAATTAGGAGGTAATGGAGACATTGTAGAAATAGTACCTGACAAAAATACACAGGGGGGCTGGTTGCTGAATGACCCTCCCATGGCCTTGACCTCCTCACGACAGAAGAAGGGTGCTTGCCAAAGGAAAGAGGCTCCCAGCCTGAGGCAGAGCAGGATCACTCCTGGTCCTGGGAATGCATAGGGATGAAATAAGGGGGAGGGGCGAATTCCAAACAGTGCCTGGTGCCTAACTAGTGTGTGTGTGTGTGTGTGTGTGTGTGTGTGTGTGTGTGTGTGAAGTCAGAGAACAGCCTGCTTCTCTCCTTCCATCAGGTGGATCATAAGGATTAAACTCAGGTCAAGTTGGGTGGTGGTGGCACACGCCATTAGTCCCAGCACTTGGGAGGAGACAAGAGGCGAGCAGATCCCTGAGTTCCAGGCCAGCCTGGTCTACGGAGTGAGTTCCAGGACAGCCTGGTCTACGGAGTGAGTTCCAGGACAGCCAAGGCTACACAGAGAAACCCTGTCTAAACAAACAAACAAACAACAACAACAACAAACCTCAGGTCATTAAGGTTGCTAGCAGATAAAGCAAGCCCCTTACCTGCTGAGCCACCTTGCTGGCCCATGGCAGATGCTTTTCAGAGCGTTTTTGTGAACCAGGTAGTGTTCTGTTGCCGACACTGTCTCTGATGAAGGCTGAGTATAAAGGTGAAGAATAGGAGTATAAAGCAGTAGAAGCCAGGCGTGGTGGTGCACACCTGTAATCTCAGCATTTGGGGGTGTTGGGGGATGGGGGGTACATAGGCAGGTGGATCTCTGTGAGTTTGAGGCCAGCCTGGTCTAGCAAGCAAGTCCAGGACAGGCAAGGCTACACAGAGAAATCCTGTCTTGAAAACCAAAACCAAAACCAAAAAGCACTAAAACATGAGCCAAGGTGGCAGACAGGGGCCAGGAGACGATAGGGAAACAGCAAGAAACCTGCTTGGAACGTCAAAAAGATTCAACCTCTGATATATTTGATGTTGTCCCTTCTAGAGACTTACGCGTGGGGTGGGGGTAAGAAAAGAACAGGCGAGGAGACAGGACTGAGAAAGAGAAAGAAGTGAAGAGGACCAACCTCAGGTTTAGGGAAGGGGAAGATAAGGAAGAAAGAAAATACAAAGGAAAGACAACGAGGCGATCTTCAGGTAGGAGTTAGAAATGATTGGGAGCAGAAGATGGGAGGGAGAGGGCCGTGTGCAAAGCCCCATGAAAACCACACTGCCGGCCACCCTGGCCTAGCTCTGACACACTACAGAGGCCCAGGAGACCCAAAAACCTTGGGGAGGTTGTGAAGAACACAAGGGAGCAAGAACATGGGTCCAATTAAAGCCTAGCCCTGTACCCGCTTACACACAAGGACATGTGACCGACCTACTGGCCAGCTGGGAAGGAACTCTGTACTCTGTTAGCCTTTCTCACTCTTTCCCAGACCTAGTGCTGTCTCTGGGCTAGCCCACTGTGAGGGAAAGCCAAGGCCCGCAGCCTGCCAGGGTCAAAGGGGACTGGCTCAGGCAGCTTATCAGCTCTAGGCACTGTCTTCCAATCTGGTTCCAGGATTCAGTCCAAAGTGGTTGAGCCATGTTAACACTGATGGTCTAGGGGTGGGGGTTGGGGGTTGAGGTTGAGGGGCAGGGGTTGGAGGAGGGGGGAGGGGCAGAGCAGGAGAGGGAAAGGGCAGCCAATGACGAACAGGGGCAGCCAGAGCCTTAGTTAAAGGGGATGTGGAAAGGAGAGCTGCTGCAGGGACAGGCCCGGGGTCTGATTTATCATCTTCAGAGCTGATCTGAGTGAGAGGGGTTAAGTAGCAAGTTAATGAAATCTGCAGATGCTGCTAAACGGGAAAGAGCTGGGAGCTCCAAGACTGGAGGGAATACCAGACAGGTGGCAGGTGGCGTGTGGCAGGTGGCAGGTGGCACACTGAAGAAGCAGAGCTCATACCCATGCATGGAGCTCCTGTACTCCAGGAGAGGGGAAATCCAATTTGGGCAAGCAGGGAAAAGACTGAGTTTCTAGCTCACAGAGGACATCCCTGGTCACACCTCCCAGTCCCTTACTCTAGTCTCCAGGGGCTCCCTCAACCTCCCTGAACGCCAAAGACAAGGAGAAAAGGAGACCAGTCCCTCTTCTGGACTCTTCTCTCCCAGACTAAGGGGCCAAACAAGTAACTACAGTTCCCTGGGATAAGTGCTGCGGAGCAACACAAAGGCAGGAGCAATTAATTCTGACAGGGAAGAGCAAGGGAGGTCAGCGTGACATTAAAGCGAGGCTTGAAAAATAAGGATGTTTGCAGGCAGAAGAAGGGAAGCAGGAGCTCTGGATAGAAGGAGGAGCATGTGCCAAGGCTAGGGAAGGCTCAAAGGAAGAGGAGGGAGGCGGAGCAAACCTGGGCAGCAAGAGACACAGAAGGACAGATGGATGGGCGGACAGACAGATGGACGGAAGGATGGATGAATGAATGAATGGATGGATGGATGGATGAGCAGACTGACAGATATCTGCTCCAGGGAGGCAGTGGGTAAATAGAAACCAGGCAAAAGCCAGAGGCCAGCAGAGGCAGTAGGCATAGGTCCACAGAGCATGGGAGGCGCAGGGTGGGGGAGGGAGGCTCCAAATCCTGACCAAGGGCTGCCTCTGCTTACCAACCGTGTGCGCTACCTCCAGCACCATTGGCTCAGGGCTCAATGAGAGGGCTGCTGTGAGAATGAAGCAACATTCTTGGACTGGGCTGTATCTGACACTTGGTCTGGCACACAGTAGGTGCTTCCAAGTTGCAAATGATTGATCTTTCTAGGACAAGCTGAAAGTTGTAGGCCAGTGCTAGAGAAATGGTTCAGTGGGTCGTGGTGCCTGCCTCAGAATCTTGAAGAGCTGACGAGAGCTCACAGTGGAAGGAGAGAACTCACTCCTTGAAAGGTGTCATCTGACCTCCACAGGTGCACTGTGGCACAGGCAGTGCCACACACAAAACAACAATAAATGTAATTTAATCTCAAAAAAAGTCCCAGGCCATAGCCAACTACTCATGACTGGAGTGGGCATAGACCCTAGAGGAAAACCTGCAACTGTCACTGTTTTAAACCAATATAATTTCTAATATATTCTAAATATGTGTCCTCATACCCACAGATAGATGTAGCTCTCATTTTTCACCATAGCAGCTTCCTTTTGCAGCAAACACCACTGCAGAGACCCACAAGGTACTAAAAGGCAAAGGCCACGGGGCGCCCAACCCTAACTGCTACATCTATGTGACACTTAGGTTAAGACTCAGGGGACCCTGAGGAAGAACAAGCAGAAAGATCGTAGGAGCCAGAGGACCAGGATGCCTGCTGCTAAATAGTGTCTTCTAGACTGGGAAGGTGCACCCACAAAATCTCAACAGCATGGCTGCCTAAATAAGACCTGGTTAAGGGTGACATCAGGTGACATGCCACAGCTGAGAGGTGCAATTTCCAAAGCCAGCTCCTGGAGGAAAGGCTACAGGCACTCAATGGTTGCTGAGAGAGGGAGACTCCCCTCCCCTTCCCCCCCCCCCACAGTTCACCCAGTCCCAAGTGGTCAGCCCTGAGTACATGCACATAGGTGTGACACTAAATGAGCTCAGTTAGACGTATACACACGCATGGATACATACATCCTGCATAGCAGCAGTAATCATTATAGAAGAGGTCATGAATGTAAGAGGACGGACATGGACAGAGTTCACCGGGGAAAGGGAGGGGGGGAACTGATGTGAATATAGGCATGAATTCTCCAAACTTTTTTTTTTTTAATTCAAAAGAATCCTAAGGCCAAGGACCTGATGACCACAGCTCCGCATGTAGCCAGGGACTGACGGGCAAGAGGTCAAATGTGCGAGTGCCGCTTAGTAAGTATAAACTTGGGCTCGTGAGGTGGAAGCGGTCCAGGGTGCGGCTGAGACGGCAGGGACCAGAGACCTCTGAGAAGGGAAAGCTGACACACGGCCTGATATCACAGGACCAGACAATCCACACCTCCGCCCAAACCCCCGCGAGGGGCAGCTCTTGAAAGCCAAGAAGGAAGGAAACTGTTTGCGGCTTAGAATCCAACGGCCGCCATGGCACCTTAGCCTTCTTCCGGGTCTCAGAGCTGTTCTGGGCCAGACATACATGCGTGTCTCTACGAACCACCCCCATCGTCGCAAAACTCTGAGAGGCAAGTTCCCTCTTACAGGGAAAGCCTCCCTAAGGTAAGACGTAAGGGTAAAATGTGTCTCTGTCAACTTCATATTTAGCGAATGCTAAATTGATTGAAGAAAGCCCTGACATACCTTAGCCTAGGACAACATTCCACAGCCAAGAAAGTCTCCTCTACTCTCTGACTAGACAGATCTGTCTCCTCACTCCGGGTCCTGGAAAGCCCCGGAGTGAAGAAAATGCATCACGGTGTGGTTCTCCAAGGCAGGCAGTCTGAGGATTCAGTCTTGTGTGTCATACTTAACCAGCTCTGCGCTCCTCGGGCTGTCAGCTCCCCTCCCTTTGTACTGTCTCCTTCTGTAAGATGGGTACAGTAGTAATTCCCACTTAATAGCTCAGTGGATTAAATCAATAACACGTGTAAAAAGATTACAGTGGTCCCTGGTACACAGTAACTGCTATGCAGATTGAAATGGATTTAATAAAATTAGCATAGAAAGCATATTAAGTCTCTCGTCTCTGCTGTGTTCCTTCAAACTTGTGCCTTTCCTGCTCCTGCATTTTTAAAAAAATATCTATTTTCTTTACCTGTATGAGCGTTTGGCTCATGTCATATGCATGTCTGGTGCCTGAGGAGGTCAGAAGAAGGTAGAAGATCACCTGGACTTGGAGGTATGCATGCTTGTGAGATGCCACATTGGACTGGAAAGCAAACCCAGGACCTCTCTGCAAGAACATGTGCTCTTAAGCATGGAGTCATCTTCCCAGGCCACTACACGATTTTTGGGTTTGGGGTTTTTTGTTGTTGTTGTTGCTGTTTTGGGTTTTTGTTGTTGTTGTTATTTGTTTGTTGGTTGGTTTGGTATTTTGTTTTTGTTTTTGTGGGTTTTTGTTTTGGTTTGTTTTTTTGAGACAGGATTTCTCTGTGTAGCCTTGGCTGTCCTGGACTCGCTTTGTAGACCAGGCTGGCCTCGAACTCACAGCGATCTGCCTGCCTCTGCCTCCCAAGTGCTGGGATTAAGGTGTGCGCCACCACGCCCGGCTGACTACAGGATTTTTAAAGCCAGATTCTCTACTTATTTATACATACATACATACACACACACACATACACACACACACACACACACACACACACACACACACACACGTATGTGTTTGGTGAGAGCTTAAGGGTGCCATGTTGCACATGTGGAGGTCAGAGGACACCTTCTAGGAGTCAGTCAGTTTATTTCTTCTACCTCGTGGGTCCCAGGGATTGAACTCAGGTCAGCAGGCTTCAAGGCAGAACCCCTTTACCTGCGGAGCCATGTCACCAGCCTTTAAGGTGATTCTTTTTTTTTTTTTTAAGATTTATTTATTTATTTATACAGTATTCTGCCTGAATGTGTGCCTACACACCAGGTAAGAGCACCAGATCACGTTATAGATGGTTGTGAGCCACCATGTGGTTACTGGAAATTGAACCCAGGACCTTTGAAAGAACTGATAGTGCTTTTAACCTCTGAGCCAACACTCCAACCCCAAGGTAAAGTCTTTAAGTTTGCTCTTTAATGAAAAATGGAGCTCTTTGACCATGTAAGAACACAGTAAGAGTGGACAGGCCCAGTAACATCCGTCTTGAGATGAGAGAGATGCTGAAGAGATGAGCAGGCCGGATTAGAGCACAAAGCAAGCTGTAGGGAAGGCACACCAAGTCCCTGAGTTATCTGCAATGGCCCCTTCTCTGCTCACACACAGGATATGTGGAGACATTCCTTATGGTCCAGAGAGAGGGCGAAAGCCCTCCTTCGGCTCTTGCCTGGGCTGACTCAGTGTGGTACAAATTGAAAGTGGATAGCACGTAGAGGGAGGGTCTAAGCAGATGGCTGACCCTCTGCTTCGTGTGCTTAGAATATACACAGTCCAAGAGCAGTGGTTGTCGACTGCGCTAACAAGGCCTTCAGGGCAGTAACAGGTGAGGGAGCACAAAGTATGAAGGTCTCTGTAACCCATGTTAACACCCATCAGACAGCCGTCAGTATGGAAGAGGCAGACAAAATGAGCCATCCAGTCAACACTAACTATGAGTACGTAGGTGAAGAAACCACAGTGGTAGGGACTGGCTGGATGGAAGGAAGTTACTCAGGGGGCGTATCTGCACAGGTTCCATTGATCAGGGTTGACTGCACTTCTGCAAGATGTTGTGTCGGTCAGTAACATAGGCCAGGGTAGCATCGTGCTCTTGAAAGGCAGGTAGATTGTTTGGGGCTCTACCAATTCTGGAAGGAATAGAAACTTACACTGAGAGGAACAGACATGTCCTAGTAATGGGATCGCCCTTCCCTCCTAAGGAGTTAGCACCATTGATTGGAGGCTCACGCAGAGTATTTGATCCACCAATGGGCCTGGTCAGCAAGAGAGAAGCAAGAGTGAGGCCACGGCATGGGACTCATTGATTAGATTACACACTCTCACACCAGGAACTGCCAGCCTAAGAGAACAATAGATGGCCTGGGCAGGCGCGACTGAGACACTAGAGAGGAGGTGACATTTTATGGGAATGGGCCACCACGTTCTTGGCTGTTCAGTTCTTAACTGAAGGCTGTTTTCTCCCTTAGGTTATATGCAGCATTGTCCAGGGGGTGAGGTGTCAAAGATGCCTCAGTGAGAAGATGACATGTGAGTAAAGTCTTGGTGAGAGAGTCAAATAACAGAGTGTCTGGAAATATTACAGGAGCGGGGCATAAGAAGAACACAGATCGAAGGCAGGAGCCAGTCAGTGTGTTTCAACATCCAGCCAGGAGAAGCAAGACAGGGAAGACACAGACAAGAACTGAAACCGGAAGCGGGGGAGGGGGGGGGGGAAGGGAGACACATGAGCGAAGGGTCAAGTTACAGAGGACACTGAGGCCCATTTGAAGGATGTCAGCTTTTGCTTTAAGTAAAGTAATAATGTAATTTGTGTCTGAAATGCGCCCCCTCCCCAAACCACAGCACTAGAATGATTACATGTTTGAACACGTGGTCTTCAGCTGGTAGTACTGTTTTGGAAAGTGGCAGAACCTTTAGAGGGGGGCCCTAACTGGAATAAGTGGGTCACTGTGGGGCGGGGCTTTGAAGGGTAGAGCCAGGCTCAGCTTCGGGCCTGGTCTTTGCACTTCTTGGTCTGCTTAGATGGAATAAACTAATAAACTATGCCCCAAGTCCCTTCTACCATGGACAGAGCCAACCACCATTCCTTCCTGGTCTCTTTAAACTGTAGGCCCAAATAAATCTTGCCCTGCTTAATTTGTTTTCTGTTAGGTATTTTGTTAAAGGGATGAAGAAAGAAATGAATACAAATAATGACTTTTCTCACCTCTTGACTCTCTGGTGCTTCCTCTTGCCCTAGAATACTGTCCTATGTAATTGCTGTAGCTCTGTCTTTGTTCCCCACCTTATTGTGAACACTCTGTGGATACACTGTGATGCGTTTGACACTAAGAGATCATTGTGAAGAGTCAGATAAAAAAAAATAAGGAAGTCAAGGAATTTGGCCAGACTTCACCCAGACCATAACGAACTTTTAGGACTGAACGTTGTTGAGGATACAGTTCAACTGATGCTATTGTTGGTGTTCTCCTCCTCCTCCTCCTCCTCCTCTTCCTCCTCCTCCTCCTCCTTTTCTTCCTCCTCCTCCTCCTCCTTCTTTCCAAGACAGGGTTTCTCTGTGTAGCCATGGTTATCCTGAAACTCACTCTGGAGACCAAGCTGGCCTTGAACTCAGAGATCCACCTGCCTCTATTTCCTGAGTACTAAGGTGTGTGCTCCTGTGCCTGGCTATAGTCCAGTTCTTTAAAGTAGGTGCTTTCCTGGCTGCCTTTCCTGTGTTTCTGCATTATATCATAATAACAGCATTCTGTCTTTTTTCTTTCTTTCTTTCTTTTCTTTTCTTTTTTCTTTTTCTTTTCTTTCTTTCTTTTTGTTTTTGTTTTTGTCTTTGTCTTTAGTTTTTGAGACAGGGTTTCTCTGTGCAGCCTTGACTGTCCTGAACTCGCTTTGTAGACCAGGCTGGCCTTGAACTTACAATGATCTGCCTGCCTCTGCCTCCTAAGTGTTGTCCTTGCTTCTTAAAGTTTTGTTTATCTTTATATAATGTGTGTGTTTGCCTTGCCTGCATGTATGTACACCATGTATGTCTGGTGCCTGCAGAGGCCAAAGGTCTGGAAGTGGAGTTATAGATCGTTGTGGGCCATCATGCAGGTGCTGGAAACTGAACCCAGGTCCTCTGCCAAAGCAAGAAGTGCTCTTACACACAAAGCCATCTCTCCAGTCTCTCTGTCCTTGCCATAGAATATGCCATCTAACACGTTCATGGACCCTTGGGTGAGCCAAAAGATCAGCTGACTTTGGATCAAGTCAGGTACCCATCCTTGATCCAGTACCCGGGGTGGTAGAGTCACTTGATACTACACACAGTTATCTATGCATATGAAAGCACTCAGGCCCCTTCTCTCAGCAGGGAGCTGTGGTTGTTGCAATTACTCAGGGCCTAATAGATTCCTCTTTAGTACAGTTTAGTACAGTGATTGGCAAATGGGAAATATCAATAAATCAATCAATCTTGTCTAAAGCACGGAGCCTGGCACAGAGCGGACATGGTGGTTATTTGCCACCATGGGAGAGGAAGCCATTGCACTCAGCAGCACAGCGCAGAAGGAAGCAGTGTGCAGCAGTGGCTGGGCGTGCCGATCCGTGCGTTTGGCTGCCCAAGTTCAAGTCCCAGCTCTGCTACGTAGCAACCATATAACTCCGAGGCAAGCTACTTACCTACAGGACTTAGTTCCAGCATATGTAAAACGAGGCCCTGAGTAACCCAGTGCCTGAAGGATGGCAGAGATATTAAACGGGGTAACAGACATAAAGGGCTTTCCATCCACAGTGATGCCCCAATAGACAAGCAATGCTGTTGCTGTCGCTCTGTGACACTCAATGATGAGTAGAAAGCTTTCCATAGCTGATGTTGCTCTGGGAGACACAAGTCATGTGTTACCTCAACTGCGTGAAGCACGGTCCCACTGGGCAGTAAACTTCTTAACTGTACACTAATTCAGAGCCTAGTGGAATCATGGTCAGCTAGCTCAATCTGCTGCCAAATGATTGGCGGCTTTGGGTCAGGTCAGGAGCCCTTCCCTGTGATCTAGCTGGCTGTGGCCAGGGTGATCCCACCAGATGCCAAGAAGCCTGAAGTTTATGGTTCATCAGGGCAACTGCTGCTGGCTTCAGTAGGAAAAAAACAAAAACAAAAACAAAAACAAAAACAAAAACAAAAAAACACAACCCAATGAGGACAATGTATTGAAAACCTCTCTGAATGAGTGATAAACATGTTAGTTATTGGACAATCTGGATGCTATTCCTTCCATCTCCTGACATGAAGGGCTGTCCAGACAGAGTGAGAAAGAGACAGACAGGCAGATAGACAGACAGAAGGACACACACATAGAGTAAGGGAAGGAGGGAGGGAGGGGGGAGGGAAGAAGGGAGGGAGGGAGGGAGGGAGAACATTGATCATAACCAAGGGTTCTGTAAGATACATTCCTCAGTGTGTACCGCAGCCAATCAATATATCCGGCACAGAGAAGCCATCTGGTCACCACTTCTAAACACCCAAGAGCTAGAGGTGGAGATGGAGACAGATGTCCACGAGTTTGTGTGGCTGCAGATGGGTAAAAAGTTGAGGGACTCAGGCGGGGCAGAGCCTAACCCTGCCTCCTTGAGCCTCCCTCTAGGCCAATGGACAGCCTGTGGAAGGTGATGCTTTCCTCCGACACCTGCTTAAAAGGAAGAGTTCCCAGCGAAGAAGATGATGGAACAGTTTGGAGAGGTTATGTTGGCTTTGGGGGTGTCTTGAGGAGGCAAGGGGATGACGGGCGAGGAGAAGGAATAGAGAGGACAGAAGGACCCTCAGCGGACAGGACATAGAGCAAGGACAGCGCCATGGTACTCTGTGCTGTGGGCAGGAGCCTGGAGAGCTTTCCCTTGATGCTTTCTGGGGTGTGATGGCTCAGCTTCTGAATCTGGTCCAGTCCTTCCCTCCACTCCCAGGGTGCTCTCTTCTCCAAAGCCTTCCAGCCGGCTTGGTGATCTCAGGAGAGCACGTGGCAGCACCCAGCTTCCTTGCTTTGCCCGCTTGGTATAGTTGGAAACACTCTTGCCAAAGGAAATACTTGGATCCACGAGACTAGTTCTCTCTTGGCTACTCGCGGGACTGTGAATTTCCTTGGAGGAAAAAAAACCGGTAGTGTCTCAGGCACCACCAGGGGGCACCAGGACCTGTAGGCACCAGGGGCCAAGGAGGAGGAGGAAACCTTCCAGTCTCTGGTCTAGGTGGAGGTCTGGGGCTGAGTCTCCAGCAGCAGCTCTCTCAAGCAAAGCCTTGGTGCCACAGAGAGGGAGAACATATTGCTGGCTTATCTAATGAGAAATGAGATGCCTGGGCCAAAGAGCCCTATTTCTGTCCGGCCCTACACTACCTGCCATAAAATTAAATGATCACAATGAGCACATTAATTACCTGACACGAATGCTTTAACATAACAAAATTATTAGCCGTTCTAGATTTAGTGTTTGTACAGCACTTTATATTTGTAAGGGCATTGCAATAACTTACCCTGCTGAGGGCGCATTTCGGGCCCTGAATGACATCCAGAAGGGTTTCTTCTGGCCAGCCAGCTGTCTGGCCCCTGCCACAGCTGGCTCTCCCCAACCCCCACCTCTTCTCCAACGCACTGACTGCTTTTCTTCTGCTCCAGCTGCCGCCTAGAATCCCCCTCCTCATAGAAGACTTTCATCTGCTCGTGAATCCCTTATCTCTCAGAGAGCCACGGGTCCAGGTCATCTACCTGCAAGGACTCAAGGATGCTGGGGGCGGGGTTGAGGGTTGATCTTGGGGCTCATCAAGTCCCTGTCCACTCCTGCCAACTGCGGCTCCAGGTACGAATGAATTATGGGCAGAACTGTAACAGACGTCCTACGTCTGGGACCCAGTGCTGCTCAGAAAGATGCTGTGTTCAGCAGAAGGTTCACTGTTCCCACAGCGGAGCGAGCGAGGCCCAGGGCCCTTGACGAGCATGGCATTGATGAGTCTCGCCACTGTGCAGATTCCATTCCAGACTGGATGGGGTAGGATAGGCGACCTCACTAGTAAAACATGTTGCAGTTGGCTTGGATGTGAAATCTGCTTCCCGGGCAGAGAGATCAAAAGCTCAAGTTGATGGATGTCTGTGTACCCAGCTCTCCTTGCTTGCTTTCATCTTCCTTCCACGAAGAGGAGTAAACATCCAGCTGGTGAGCACTGCAGGTGTTCCCTTGAGGAGTGCGAAGAAATATTCATTGAAAGCAGACAGGACCACCAAGGAAGGTGTCCACGGGGATCCCAAGGGTCTTGAGGAGGATCAAAATGAAGGGCATTTGAAGCAACAAGTTCAGCGTTCCTGTGTAAGGAAGGTCTTTAGGGGAGAAGCAATTTGGCTGAAAGGCAGCTGGGGAGAAGAAGGTATTTGTATAGTCTGTAGAACACAGATCAGTAAGGTTCCCTAACTCTCTCACAGACAAGCTGTACTACAAGCGAGCAAGTGTCACTTGTCTGTGTCAAGTTGATTACCATGCTTAATGTGGTGGTGGCGAAGAGCAGAGCTCTCGGGGAGGACTGCCTGGCTCCACATTCTACTTCACCGTCAACCAGGTGGCCTTCCACAGGTGCCTCAGGCTGTCTTCAGACAAAGGTGAACATCTCATGGCTCAGTTTCCCCACTTATATATATAAGATATGAAAATGACAGTAGCTGCCTCTCTGGCTTGCTATTTTAAATTAACTGGGGGGAGGGTCTGAGAGTAGGGGGTTACATTTTTGTGCCCACCTTGGGGATTTGGGAGTAAATTTCCAAGGTATTCAAAGAGAAGAAGGCAGAGAGATGGAATCAGGCTTTATTTAGGCTAAGAGTGAAGTATTTAGTTTGGCGTTGAGATTTCTGGACAAGTTCAAACAATTCTATCTCAGAAGGGGCCACGGAAGGAAAAGGTTGACTTCAAAGCCATCAAAGACTCTGAGTCTTTTTTGTTTTGTTTTGTGTTTTGAGACAGGGTTTCTCTGTGTAGCCTTGGCTGTCCTGGACTCACTTTGTAGACCAGGCTGGCCTCGAACTCACAGCTATCCACCTGCCTCTGCCTCCCCAGTGCCTGGGATTAAAGGCGTGCGCCACCACCGCCCAGCTAAGACCCTGAGTCTTAACTAGATGTGGTAGAACACACCAGGGAGGAAGATGCGGGAGACTCAGGGGTTCAAGGCCGTCAGCTACATAGTGAGTTCTGTGCCAGGATGGGCTACACGACACCCCATCTTAAGGCACACGGCAGAATGACCCTCAGCCATTTGGGACACAGAGATGGGGGCTACATTCCTTGGAGTGAAGACACTACCCCTTAGTTAAATCATCAGCCCTTTAGGGCGGTGGGGCCTGCCTCCTCTCACCCTCCTGCCTGACATCTCATAGATGCTCTGTGCGGTAGCCGTACCAGTGAAGGGGACAACCAGGTTCTTAGCCCTGACCTGATGCAGCCATGTGTGAGGCATGCGAGGAAATCTAGTCCTACTTGGGTCTGTGTTGGACCTAGGACCACAGGCTCCCACTTCAGTGACTCAGGGGTCTTTTCTGAAAGAAGAACAAGCCCATTTGAGATTTTCTCTCTCTTTCTGGCTGCCAACAGAAAAAAAAAAAAAATAGGAACGAGCAGGCTTGAGTTCCAGGGCCTTAAAACAGAAAGATGACACTGTGCCACCACACTCAGAGCAGGTTCATTGACCACACCGTGGATGGTGCTTTCTATTGCTGTGATAAACAGCACAGACAAAAACATCCTGGGGAGAAGAGGGATTTGTTTGCCTTATATGCTCTGATCACAGTCCACTAGAGGGAAGCTAAGGCAGGAACTCAAGCAGGACAGGAACCTGGAGACAGGACCTAATGCAGAGGCCATGGAGGGGTGCTGCTTACTAGCTTGTTCCCCATTTCCCCATGGCTTGCTCAGCCCGCTTGCTTGCTTTCTTTTTCTTCTTCTTTTTTTAAATTTAATTTTATTTATTTATTTATTTATTTTGGTTTTTCGAGACAGGGTTTCTCTGTGTGGCCTTGGCTGTCCTGGACTCGCTTTGTAGACCCGGCTGGCTTCGAACTCACAGTGATCCACCTGCCTCTGCCTCCACCCGAGTGCTGGGATTAAAGGCATGTGCCACCATGCCCGGCTCAGCCCACTTTCTTTTCTTTTCTTCTTTTGGTTGTTGTTGTTGTGTGTGGTTTTTTGTTTGTTTGTTTGTTTGTTTTCTGAGACAGGGTTTCTTGGCGTAACTGCCCTGGCTGTCCCGGACTCACTTTGTAGACCAGGCTGGTCTCGAACTCACAAAGCTCCACCCGCCTCAGCCTCCCAGGTGCTGGGATTAATTAAACTGGGCCACCACGCCCGTCTTCAGCCCGCTTTCTTTTATACTACGCAGGACCACCAGACCAAGGATGGCACCACTGCAGTGGGCTAGGCCCTCCCTGGTGCGTCCTTAATCAAGGATATACCCCTTGATATTTTCTGTATCTGACCTTGTCTGTATTGCTGGTGGAGACATTTTGTTAGTTGAGGTCCCTCTTCCCAGATAACTCCAGATGTGTCAATTTGAAAAAAAGAAAAAAGAAAAGAAAAGAAACACAAACAATAACAGAAACCAACTAGAATAACTTGTCCAGGCAGGGATGAGTGCACCTTCTCCCTCAGAACAGCGCCTTAGGAAGACTCTGAGTTAAGAAGGATGGCAGCATCTGAAGCAATCCTGCAGGCCAGGTGTCCTCCAGAGAAGATCCTTTAGGCAAGAAAAGGAAGTCTTAGCTAGAACTACAATTTACAAGTATTCCTAATGTAAAAGAAGACAGAGTCGGGTTTTGCCGGCTAATATACACGTTGACACAAGCACCCTTGCTTAGCCAGTCATTCAGTTGCCTGTCACGGTAGAGATAATGTACTCTCAAGGGAGACGGAGATGCAGAGCAAAGCAGGTTTTCCCAATCAAGTTTCCTTATCTGTTAAAACAAATAGACGAGAGGCAGACTGGCAGGAGGAAACACATGTCTGCATAGGTGACGCAAGAAACTTAAAGAGGGTCAGATGTCTGCAGCTTTATTTATTTATAGTATTTTTTAACTAAACATTTTTTATTTTATACATATATATTTATATCATTACTTATATACACAATAAACTATCTATAGCAAGACATAAGCATGACATAATCAGGAATTATATAAATGTTATGTTATTAGTGTTTTGGCTATTTGTATTTGACAGCCTCGTCATCATCAACGTAAAACATCTATAGACCTAAACACATCTTAACCCCCTAAACAACTAAGCTTAATTGTAAAACTAAATAGTTCCTGCCTCACAAATATGTCTGTCAGATATATTGGGCCAGAAGGCTGAATGAAGATGATGCTCCAACATTATAGAGAATTTTGGGTGACTATTTCAGGCAGCAAACTGTCTCTGTCATCTTCTCATTTGGGAAGCTGCTCACCTGCACTCCCCAGTACACTCAGGCAATCAATTGTATGCCTTCTCAAGCCTCTGATGGGGTTGAAGGCCAGATAGTTTAGTGTTTGCAGCTTTAAATACGCTCTTCACAGCAGAGAGGGAAGGAAGAAGCCAAAAGGGGAGAGCAGGTGAGAGAGTGAGTCCAGAAATCAGATGATGCTGTGGGAGGAAGCTCCTTCGGGCTTTGGTTTCCAGGCTCTTCCCCTGCAATGTAAGTGACAGGGCCACTACGCTCGCCCCGTTGGTGGAGCTGGTCTTTAGGAAGGTAAGGGACTTCTGGAACAGCTGCTTCCTGATGACCCTCAAGTCCTCTCCACTAGGGATCTAAGGGGGCATATTTTGGAGGATTTTTCTTTCTGGGCTCTCAAAGGCCTCAACGCCATAGGGGTTAATGACATTGCTGTCCACCTGTGCCCGGGGGGGTGTGGTTTACTGATGGCTAAATACTGCAGGTAAATAAAAATAAATAAATAAATAAATAGTATCAAAGTGAACAAACAAACAAACAAATGTAATAGTTATCTCAACTCCTAGGAGCCCTTGGTAGATAAACAGACCCAAACAGCTACAGGACCTTCAGATCTAATAAGAAGCCAGCAACCTTTCTGAATTATTTTTATTTATTCTTTTTTTTTTTTTCCAGCAGGGTTTCTTTGTGTGGCCTTGGCTGTCCTAGAATTTGCTCTGTAGACCAGGGAGGCCTCAAACTCACAGAGATTGGCCTCTCAAATGCTGGGATTAAATGTATGCACCACCACCACCTGGCTTCTTTCTGAAATTATTTGGATCTTTTCCCCCTAGCTGGGCTGCCTTATCAGGCCTCAGTGGGAGAGGATGCACTTAGTCCTGCTGCAACTTGAGGTGCCAGGGTGGGTAGATACCCCTTTGGGAGTCTCCCCATCTCTGAGAAGGGGGAAATGAGAAAAAGGGATGTGAAGGTGGGATTGGGAGGAGAGGAGAGAGGGGGCTGGAATTAGGCTGTAAAGACATTAGGTAAACAAACAAACAAATAAATGAGAAAAAAAGAGTATTGGCCAACGGACATCTCGTGCAAGAAATAACCTACTTGCTTTCTGTAAAAAGTGGGGAGGGGCTTGGTGGCACAAGCCTTTAATCCTAGCACTTAAGGCAAAGGTGGGCGGATCTCTATAAGTTTGAAGCTAGCCTGAGTTATAGCAAGTTTTAGGCCAGCCATGGCTGTGAGATCTGGTCTCAAAAAATAAGCCAATAAATAAAAATTTAAAATATTGATTTAGACACATTATAATGACTCTTCCCATGAATATATTGTACCTTAAATTATTAACTGATTATGGCAATGTATAAATACATCTCCATGTATAGGAAACAGTATGCATATTATTTTAACTGGTAGGTATGTGTGGTGAAGAAATTCAAAGACCATTATTGGACCTTATCTGTGGCTCAAGCTTTGTCATCATGAAAATAAAAATAACTACTATTTTTCAGAAAAATGATATAACCGATTTTATTTCTCTCTCTTTTTACTTCTCCCTTTGAGACAAAGTCTCATATAGCCCAGGCTGGCCTCCAACTCAATATGTAGCTGACGACGTCTTTGAACTCCTGAGTACTGGGATTACAGGCGTGTGACACTGTGCCTGGATCATGTCTCAGAATTTGTGTTATGCTCTTCGATGTCCGGGCTGTCACTTTCTGCCCCTGAAAGCTTTCTGAGCCTTGCTTTGCTTACCTGTAGATCAGCATGGAGTCGTCATCAGGATTATAGTACAACATGGACTCTCACTAAGGATATTGTTGCCAAGGAAAATACTGCTAAGCCAAGTGAAGAACGTTGACAAGTCAACGTTTTGTCTCCCCAAATTTAAGTCCCTGAAAGTACCAATCTGCTTGAAAAGCATTATGCGGACTCAAATGGACCACTTAGCGTTCACCTGACACATGCCCGCCCCGCTGAAGCACACTGCGGACCGAGAGATCTGTTACAGATTCAGAGCGCAGAGTTGGCCTTGCCGAAATGACGGTGGCTGCTCCCCGCCTCGTCTCTCTGTCTCCTCACTGTCGGTTCCTGGGCTCCGGTTCTCCTGCCATGTGACAGACAACGGGTCCTCCTCATCCCCTTTATCACTCATTAGCAGTCCTAAAAGCCTTCAGTAAATCCCTTGTGCCATCCGTTTTTCCTGCGCTATGCACCGTCACATACGATTCAGTTCCGCCCCTCGGTCTGTGTTATTTTCCCAGATGAAACTACTGTAGTTACTGGGCACCACTCACCAATCCAGATGTCCTTGGGAGAGTTTGCCTTGCTCAACAGGTGATGAGAGGAGCTCCAAGTTTCCTGAGCCCTTGGGAGTTGCCCTTTGATTTGAGGTAATGACGTAGCCAAGGAAAGGATGCTGCCGCGTGATCTATAGTGCAACTTGGAATAGTGAGAAGGTAAGATATAACCCTTAGCCGGCTGCATCCTACCCAGGGGAGAAAGGCACTAGAAATGAAGACCATGATGTTTCAGTTACTGTTTTTGTTTTGTTTTGTTTTGTTTTGTTTTTGTTTTTAGACAGAGTTTCTCTGTGTAGCCTCAGCTGTCCTGGATTTACTTTGTAGACCAGGCTGGCCTCGAACTCATGGTGATCCACCTGCCTCTGTCTCCCAAGTGCTGGGATCAAAGGCGTGAACCACCACGCCCAGCCCCAGTCACTAGTCTTAAGGCCACTTACTTCCTCCAGACAATGAGATGTCTTGTCACATGTAGGTTACATGTATCTAGTTTACATACAAGCAGTCTTCTCATTTTAGATAAGAAATGTTCTCCTTTTTTAAATTACTAATATTGGGAACTCTATGTATGAGGGTACTGGTTCGCTAATCTCTTGTTTTTCATTTTTAAAGATCTAGCTATTTTATGTGTATGAGTGCTTTGCCTGCATATGTATGTGTGCACTGCCTCCATGTCAGGTGTCTGTGGAGGCCAGATCTCCTGCAGTTACAGATGGTTGTGAGCTATCGAGTGGGTGCTGGGAATCAAACCTGGGCCCTCTGCAAGAGCAATAGTTGCTTTTTGTTTTTCAAGATTTCTTTATTTATTTTATGTATATGGGCACACTGTCTTCACGCACACGAGAAGAGGGCACCAGATGTCATTATACATGGTTGTGAGCCATGGTTGCTGGGAATTGAACTCAGGTCCTCTGGAAGAACAGCCAGTGCTCTTAACCACTGAGCCATCTCTCCAGCCCCTGCAGCAAGTGCTCTTAACTGCTCAGCCAACTCTCCAGTGCCTGACCAGTTTGCTAATCTTATTTTATAGGTATCTATATCCTGAGGGTGTCTTTGATAAGGTCTTAAATATTCTGGTCAACAACAACAAAAAAAGCTGTCTGCATTATGACTTGAATCTTCATTTTATATCCTCTGGCGTTCTGTTTTGCACTTTGTTGTCTGAGAGTCTGATCGTCTGATTGTGTTTAATTTTTATTTATGTGTATGTGTGTACCTGGGTGTGCAGGTATTGGTGGAAGACAGTAGAAGGTATCAGATTGCTTGGCACTGAAGGTACAGGTGATTGTGGCCTGCTCAACACAGGTACTCTTAACTGTTGAGCCGTCGCTCCAGCCCCTACCCCAGCCCCATCATCTAAATTTTATAATCTTAGTTTATAGGATTCTGGTCATGAAAAAGGCAGTGAAAAGATAGAGTTGTGCAGTAAAAGGAAATATGGAATAGTATGAATTAAATCTCGTGGTTGAAATGGTGGTTTTTTGTTTGTTTGGAGGTTTTTGTTTGTTTGTTTGTTTTTGTTTTTTTGTTTTTTGAGACAGGGTTTCTCTGTGTAGCCTTGGCTGTCCTACACTCCCTTTGTAGACCAGGCTGGCCTCGAACTCACAGCGATCCACCTGCTTTTGCCTCCCAAGTGCTGGCATTAAAGCCATGTGCCACCACGCCCAGCCAAATGTTCCTCTTTTAAAGTAAGATCTAAAATCTAAAACTTTAGCAAAACAAATTTAAAATTAAAGTATAATTTTAAAAAACAAAAACAAAAAATAAACAAAATTGAAGGACACGATAGAATGAAGTGACAGGTTTGCAATGTCTGTAACGAGTAAAGGATTAATACTTACAAATACCAGAATAACCCAATAGTGCATAAGGAAGTAATAACCATCCCATCATGATCAAAGTATAGGAAGTAGGAAAGTCACAGACAGCATGCCCAGTATTAATATTGCCAACAAGCATTTGAAATGTACCCATATTCACTTTTAACTAAGGAAGTGAAGTTAAAATAGCAGCAATTTACACTTTCCTTAGGGCTAAGACAGGTATGTATGTATGTATGTATGTATGTATGTATGTATGTATGTATGTGTGTTTGTTTGTATGTATGTATATGAATGTCCAGATTTGGGCTGGTAATCCTAGCACTCCAGGAGCTAAATCAGGAGGATCAGGAATTCAAATCCAGCCTAAGGTACATGGCGCTCCAGACTGACCTGGGAGCTGGGGTACTTGATACGACCTTGCCTCACCAAACAACCACCGCCCACCCCCTCACCACAGACACGAAGCGCCAGCAGCTGAGTGGCTTATAAAAGACGAAAACTTCTTCCTCCCAGCCTGGGAGGCTGAGCTCAGGGTGTGAGGTTGGTGGGTTTTGGCGGGGGTCTGTGTACAGAGAGCAGAGTGGCCGCCACCTGTGCTGCAGACAAGGGGTCTTGCTCTGTGCTCGCTTGGTGGAGAGCTAAGGTCTCTTTTCTAAGTGGCTTAATTAGCTCCCAAAGGTCATTGTCGAACCTCCTAATGATAACCAGTTGAGAGTTTGATTTCCACATGCGTTGGGTGGCCGAGGAGGAGCCAGGTAACCATGAAGCTACGTACGCCACAGCTAGTTAGCCGCAGAACGCTAATGCAGTTGGTACGGAGCGCCCGCCAGCTCAGCTTCCTTTGGAGAACATTTGCAAGCATTTACCCAAATGTGGCCCTTGCTATTGGACTTGGAGGACAAGTGGGCCGAAAATAAGATTCTCACGTTTAGTTCTTCCCTGCAGAACCTTAAAGTCACTGCGCTATTGCATTTCCGATGTTGAGTTCCCCTGTAGGTCCTTGGCCCCATTCCTCTCTAAACTGGTTTGATTTTTTTCTGAAGTACCCCTCCAGGGGAGTGATCATACATTCCCCACCCCCCACCCCACCCCATGGGACAGGGTTTCTCTGTGTAGCCTTGGCTGTCCTGGACTCACTTTGTAGCCCAGGCTGGCCTCTAATTCACAGAGATTGCATGCCTCTGCCTTCCTGAATGCTGGGATTAATAGAGTACACCACCACACTGGGCTGATCATATACTTTTGAGTTTTTAAACTCTTGCTTACTTGTTTGGGATTGTCTTCTTTGGCTTGTATGTATGTGTAGTTGACATCTTTTTTTTTTTTTAAGTTTTATTTACTTTCATGCGCATCAATGTTCTGCCTGTGTATATGTCTGTGTGAGGGTACCAGATCCTCTGGAACTGGAGTTACAGCCAGTTGTGAGCTGCCATGTGGGTGCTGGGAATTGAACCCAGGTCCTCTGGAAGAGCAGCCAGTGCTTCTAACCGTTGAGCCATCTCTGAGGCTCTGTGGTTGACATCTTAATCAGATATAGTGTTCTTGACTTAGTACTGTCAGAAGCCTGTTTTTGTTTTCCTGGGTTAACAGTCTTGGTAGCTATATAAATACAAATTAGCAAAACAACCCTGGTGGGGGTTTTAAAAAAAAGTGATCTGATGCTTAAAAAAAAAAGGATTAAATTTTAATATTTTTAATTATGTGTGTGTTGTTATGTGCACGTGAATACAGGTGCTTGCAGATGGAGGCTTGAGATCCTCCTGGAGCCAACTTTTACCTTTACCATATATATATTCAGGCTACTAGTATGTAAAAGGTTTCTAGTTTATTTTCAAACTGCAGCTTTTAGGTGGACACATGCCCCCCAGCCCTTGCGTGTGCCTTAGCAAGGGCACCCTGCTCTGGTTACTATGTTACAGCATCTCGCCTGAGGCCTCCTCTAACGGGTATTTTGCATCTTCAGAGCACCTGCTGCCGGAGTATTTTATTTCTTCATTTACTTCTTTAGTATCTTTCTGATTCTTAGAACGGAGGCTGTATAAGAGAAGGGACCACATCTTGGTCTCCTTCATTTTCTTTTATTCCTAGCATCAATAACAGGGTTGTGGGGCTAGAGACGGTCCGTGGTTAAAATTGTCTGCTGCTCTTGCTGAGGAAGTGAGCTTGGTTCCCAGTGCCTACAAGAGGCAGCTCACAGCCATCTGTGACTCCAGCTCCAGGGCGGGTCTGACAGCTCCATCTGTGAGCAGCTGTACTCTCGTGCACATAACAACACACACATAATTAAAAATATTAAAACTTGGGGCTGGACAGATGGCTCAGCGATTAAAAGCACTGGCTGCTCTTCCAGAGGACCTGGGTTCAATTCCCAGCACCTGCACGGCAGCTCACAACTGCCTGTAACTCCTGTTCCAGGGGATCTGACACCCTCACACAGACATACATGCAGGCCAAACACCAATGCATACAATTAATTAATTACCTTAAAAATATTAAAACATAATTTTTTCCACCCCACCCCCCACCCTTAAAGCATAATTTTTAAAACCATCAGATCACTTAAAGAAGCACCAGGGTTGTTTTGGTCAATTCTGTTTGTCTGCTTGTCTTTATTTATTTATGTTTTTTGAGACAGCGTCTCATGTCACTTATGAGGCCTGCAAGACACTATATGGGATGACCTTGAATTCTTAGTTCTTCTGCCTCCATCTCCAAAGTTGTGGGTTATAGGCACGAGCTGTGTTTTGGTAAAGTATTTATTTCTAATCTTATTATAAATTATGCAGCGAACATTCTTGGTACACGTCTATCTTGAATTATTTAAGTGTTCAAATGTCTGAGAGTGAGATTACTATAGTAAGAGGCACACACATTTTATATTGTGCTGGCATATTGCTAAACTATTTCCAAATTTGTGCTATTATTCAGAGTATCCGTTTTCCTTACCTATAATGAGCAGAGTCAGTTTTTCCTAATTTTGCCAGCGTATAAATACCTCATTGTTTTGCTCATATTTTTCCTTCTGTGGTTTGTGATTTTTTTTTCCTATGGTCACTTGTAGTTCACATTTTATAAATTGTCTCCTTGTGCAATTTAAACTTTCCCTAGAGTTTAGTGGTTGTATCTCTACTGCTGATTAGCACTTCTCAATAAAACATTAAAGATCTCAGCTTGTTGTCCTTTGATAAAATTTATGGCCCTTTTAGTAAACAAGATAGTTACATCTGTTTGTACCTAATATTTTATGTCTTCTGTCTTTGGGGGCATGTCTTGAAAGCCTTATTTCACCTCCAAGATTATATAGTATTTTCACACATTTTCTCCAAGTGTTTTTGTGGTTTTCTTTTTCCCGTTGAGCCTAAAGAATGAGGTAGTGTAGATCTTTTTTTCTTTCTGGTTTTTTTCTTTCTTTCTTTCTTTCTATCTTTCTTTCTTTCTTTCTTCTATAACTGGCCAGTCATTCCAAAAATCACTTGCCCAATTAGTCAATGTATCTCCACTGCTCACATTTAGTGGCTATTGTGTACAGAGTTACATTTTAACATACAGAGGGAAGAGAGGGAGGGAGGGAGGGAGAGAAAAAGAGAAGGAGTAGAGAGATTCTCCCATGTGGAAAGTAGATTGGCAGGGCATATTAAATTCCTCGGTGAAATAGAACCAGTAAATATAAATGTGTGTGTGTGTGTGTGTGTGTGTGTGTGTGTGTGTGTGTGTGTGTACACATGTGTATATATAAGAGGGAAATTATTGTAGGAACTGATTCACATAATTATAGAGGTTGAGAAGTTCCCTGTTTATCCTCTGCAAGCTGGAAATCCAGGATAACAGCGGCATCTCCATCTGAGAACTGGTAGGCCAATGGTGTGTGCTCTGGAAGGCTACTTATGAGGACCTGGAATTCTTATGTCTGAGGCGAGAGAAGATAGATGGCTCACATCAAGAAAAGAGGCAGAAAGTTTACACTTCTTCCAGCTTTTTTGTTCCATCCAGACTGTTTATAGATTTTTCTGATGCTGCCCCCGCCCCCACACACACACTGGTGTGTTAGCCAGTTTTCCATAACTGTAACAGATAGCTGAGATAAATTTAAAAATAAATAAAGGTTTATTCCGGATTACAATTTCTACAACACTTCAGGACATTGTTGATGCCTGGCGTTTTAAAGCCAGCATCCAAAGACACATCCTAGTGAGAGAGCACGGCAGACACAACTAATCGCCTCACGGCAGGAGAAGCAAGAAACAGGCTGGGCTGAGATCCCAGTATCATCTTCATAGGCTCCGTACTCCCACAGTTCCTCCCACTAGACGCCCCTCTTTGTTTGGTTGGTTGTTTTTGTTTTTTCAAGACAGGGTTTCTCTGTGTAGCCTTGGCTGTCCTGGACTCTCTTTGTAGACCAGGCTGGCTTTGAACTCACAGTAATCTGCCTGCCTCTGCCTCCCCAAGTGCTAGGATTACAGACGTGTGCCACAATGCCCGGCTTAGACGCCCCTCTTAAACATTCTACAACCTTCAATAGCGCTAAACTGAAGACACAACCTTTAACACATGAAACAAAGCTGTGGGTGACACTCAAGTCTATATAAAACTATAACACACAATCTACTCATTCTAATATTAATCTCTTCCAGAAACGGCCTCACAAACACTTCCAGCTCTCTGAGCATCCTTGAGGCCAGTTAGGCTGATAAGTAAAATTATCAATCACAACAGGAGGATGATTTAAGAAGACTGTTTATCTATCTATCTATCTATATATCTATCTATCTATCTATCTATCATCATCATCATCTTTTACCATGTAGTCGAGGCTGGGCTTGAACTTGCTCTGTAACCAAAAATGACCTTTAACTCCTGAGTCTCCTGCCTTCACCTCCTAAGTGCTGGAATTAAACAAGCCGCTCTTTGCTGACTCTAGCTGGAAGATGCCAGATTATCCAAGGCTGCCCTTTGCTGGCTCCAGGTGGAAGACGCTGTACTTCTGACTACGACATTCAAAAGGAGTCTCCCGATTCATCCTGTGTGGAGACTCCGTGGTGCGCTGAGAAGAACTATTTATAGAGTCCCCAGAACTCATTATAGATGGTTGTGATCCACTGTATTGTTGCTGGGAATTGAACTTGGGACCTTTAAAAGAACAGCCAGTGTTCTTAACCTCTGAGCTATCTCTCCAGCCCAAGTAGTTCTCCATGGGTTTGAACCCCAGACCTCTAGACTTAAAGTCTGATGCTTTACCAACTGAGCCACCTGAGGCTCCTAGAGGAAGAACTCTTACGGCATTCCTCCCAAGCAGAACAAGCGGAAAAGAAAGAAGGTTAACTGGGTTGTGCAGAAACGCTGTAAGGTGGATGAAAACGGCACAGTTAGTCTTCCCTTTGACGAGAGTGCCCTTCTGACGAGTGTGGTGCTGGAGTCTTCACACCCAGCCACTTTGACATTACTGAGGCAAGTGTTGTCTGACTTACTGCTTCAACAAACCAGAAAACAACTATTTGTGTAGGAGTTAATTAAAAAAAAAACAACAGAAACTGATAAAATAAATAAATAAAATAAACAAATGAATCAATGAAAAGATATTTATGGATAAATGCATAAAATATATTCAATACTGAAAGAGTAAAATTTAATGTGAACCTTCACAGTTTCTGTTCTAAATGCCAGTTCAAACTGTATATATGTTCATTAAGTTGTATAAATTTAGGGTATGTTTAATTTTGGTATGTGATTTTTTTCTTTTATGTGCAAGTTTTTTTTTATAATAAAGTTCGTAAAATTTTTTAAAAAATCAAGAGAGTTGGGCATGGTAGCACTTGAGGGGCTGAGGCAAGAGGATTGCCATGAGTTTGATCTACATATCAAGTTCCAGGCTACCCAGGGCTACATAGCAAAATCCTATCTCAAGCAAATTAATAAGAAGAGAGAAGCGAGACATTTTCAAGAAAGCTAAGATTTAGGGAAGACCTGGTTTTAATGGTAATGTTAAGTTTACTCCCAGGCACACTGAATTGTGGGTGACTTGGAGAAAACCATTTGAAGACGCTGGGTGAGGAGCTAGAACCATCTGGAACTCCAGCAGCAGGTGTGAATATGAGGCACACGCACATACTTTTCAGAACTGAAGCTATCGGAAGAGTTGCACTGTGTAAGGACAGGCTGTTGAATAAACAGGGACAAGCTCTTAGAACACATCTCTAGAAAGGGCCCAAGTTCAAAGATTTATTGGAAGAAGAGGGAGGGGAGACCAAAGGGCCTGTGAGACGGTTTCCGGAGGGTTAACAGAAGCCAGGAGAGCGGCAGGGAAAAGGGCGCAGGCCAAGAAAGAGACTTAAATGGAACAATGGGCAGGGAGCATTGTGCTGGGTAAGTAAGGGAAAGAAGAAAGGAAAGGGGCCGAAGACCTGATCAGCTGAAACAGAAGGACAAACGCAGGTAAATAAGCTTAACAGGCAGGCTGGAAGGTAGATGACTGTGGCCAGAAAGCCGAATTCCTGGTTTTAGAAGCAGGAAAAAGTTGAGTAGTTTTTGGTTATAACAAGATCCCGGAAGTGACTCAGGGCAGGTTGTTGAGTAGCACTGAAGGAAAACGGTGGAAGCGAGGTCTGCAGGCTGACTCTGAAGTCACTTCAGAGGAAGGCAGGATGAATAGCACAGTAAGCCAAGTGCCAGTATCTTCTGCGAACAATAAGAAGTAATGGGGGCCAGGTGGTGGCGGCAGCGGTGGTGGTGGTGGTGGCGGCGGTGGCGGCGTTGGCGGCGGAGGCGGCAGCGCACGCCTTTAATCCCAGCATCGGGAGGCAGAGGCAGGTGGATCCCTGTGAGTTCAAGGCCAGCTTGGTGAGTCCAGGACAGGCAGGGCTACTTGAAGAAAGCCTGTCTCAGGAAGAAGAAGAAGAAGAAGAAGAAGAAGAAGAAGAAGAAGAAGAAGAAGAAGAAGAAGAAGAAGAAGAAGAAGAAGAAGAAGAAGAAGAAGAAGAAGGAGAAGAAGAAGAAGGGGAGGAGGAGGAGGAGGAGAAACTAGGAAAGGGTTAGAGGTGCTCAGCCAAGGAAAGGGAGCAGAGTGAGTTACAAAAGTGTAGAGGGGCAGTGGACTTGAAGTGCTACTGAGGTGTATTCTCAGGTCCTGACTCCACAGAGCTATAAAACATGAGCAACTTCTTTGGAGCCAGCTGAGGGACAGCCGTGGAAGCAGGCAGCTTTAGACAAGCCCAGCGTGCAATGGGCATTCAGGGACCTGTTTGAAAACGTGGGGAAGAGTAGATAGCTAAAGAGCAGACGGAAGCTTCGGGGTGAGAGAGCAAATGGGAATTGGCTTGGGCTTGAGGAAATCTTTAGAGATCTTAGAAAGGAAGCTCTGTGGAAGGCGAACATGGATGGGGGGGAGGAGAGAGAGAGAGAGAGAGAGAGAGAGAGAGAGAGAGAGAGAGAGAGAGAGCGCGCCTCTGTTATAACATCAGACCTGCCTGGTTTAGTTAGCACTGAGCCCAGAAGACTGGCGGACCAAACAGCTTAGGAAAGTTGGCTGTGGTCTGGAAAGTCTTGCAAACATTTCTTTCCATACAGGCTTTGGTCAAGTTGTAGTAGCTGCCTCAGGTCTAGGGGGGCAGCAGGCTTGAGGTTCAAGGCTTTTCAAGGAGAGAGATGAGCAGCTGTCTAAAGCAGACCAGATAGGGTCCAGATCCACTGCTACACTTTTTAATGAGGGGAGAGGTTGAAAGTCTGGATGTTTGTAGTACGGAATGGGTTGTATGTGAAAGGAGGAAATTAAATGGCTCAGGAGGCTCCTTGGCTGGCCAGCCCATTGATGGGCAAGTACTAGGGCTTGGTGACGCTGTCTCCAAAAAAAAAAAAAAAAAAAGAAGGTGATGCCTGAGGAGCCATTAAACCTAAAGCTGTCTTCTAGGACACACACACACACACACACACACACACACACACACACACACACACACACACACCACTGGCCCAGGAAATCTTGAGCCCAGATCTACAGATGCAGAACCGTTTAGAATTTCTTGTTTCCACTGTGGCACAGTTTTTACTTTTTCCAAGTATAGAAATAGCACCTGACTACCCATTTTTAAGATATTTTACTAGGTTAGATTTTAAAACAACTTGGCCACTTCCTCCAGATTTTACTTTTCTTTTGGCACATTGTGTATTTGCTTAATTATTAAATCAGCTAGTTAAAACACGTGGACACGCGCACGCGTGCGCACACACCATAGCAAAACCGAAAGCTGTTGGGCCTAAGAAGGACAAGTATAAAGCATAGTTGTGAATTTGTTTCCTGCAAACGCCTTGTAGAATCAATAGAAAATGCATTAGCGGGACTGGGTCAGCATCACACGCTGCAGCCCTTCCTTTGCCACAGCTGCTCCTTGTAACTTCTTGCTCCACTGAGTTTCCGAGAACCTTTTCATCTCAAATATCCGCTTGGTACTGTTCAGGGATATGTCCCATTATGTTTTCACCGTGAAAGCTATTCTTCTCACCCTCCACGTAATCCATTGTAAAGCGTATATATTTCCCCACATTTTAGTAGCTCTAAAATTGTGAAGCTTTTTATAATCTGAATTGCCTTTGATTTGATAAAGTACTTTGTTTTGTCCCCTCACACCGCCTAGTTTAATCCTGATAGGGCAAACCAGGAACGAGCATTTGTTTATTGTTTGACTAATAAGCAAATTAAGAAGAGGCCTTATAATTATGACTTAAATACTATTTTTGCTTTAAATTGTAGTGTGTGTGTGTGTGTGTGTGTGTGTGTGTGTGTGTGTAGTGTAGTGTATGTACTACATCACAGTTATCAGAGGACAACCCATGGGAGTCAATTTTCTCCTTCTTCTGTGTGGGCCGGGGGGTGGGGGTGGGGGATGAACTCAGCTTGGCAGCAAAAGCTTTCATCAGCCATTTCCCTAATTTTTGATGGAGTTGGCATCCCACTGTAGCTCAGGTTAGCCTCCAACTCATTAGGTAGCTGAAGGCACCTTAAATTTTTCATCTTTTGCCCCCGCTGTGCAAGTGTTGGGGTTACAGGTGTGCACCACCTTGTTTAGCTTCAAACTTTATTATGATAGTACTTTTTTAACCATTTATATTTTCTTCAATGAAACACTAGGGCGTTATCTTTCCAGAAGGGGAAAGGAGCTGTGAGTGGTGGCACCTGCGTGTGTTTTCATCACTCTGGAGGCCAAAGCAGGAGCTCTTGAGTTCAAAGCCAGCAAGACCCTCTTGCAAACAAAACAAGATTTTAAAAGGGGAAATGAATAAGGAAAATTTACTTAGTTACCTATTTTATGGCTCAGAAATCAATTTAAGGCTAGGGATGCTGCTCAGTGGTTGCACACAGCCTAGCACTTGCTGGTCCCCAGTACTGAAAAAAAGAAAGAAAAAAAAAAAAAGATATTCAAAAGGCCCTTCTGGTTAATACCTATCTTACTTTACTTTTATGTAGAATGTGTCATCTCCCCCCAGAAACCTCAACATCAAGCAAACAAAAACCAAACAAATCCTTGAAATATAAGTGAGAAACTTAAAAGTATATGATTTCTCCAAGTCTCACATAGTCAATGTTTTCCTTCCTTTCTTCCTTCTACTTTTTTTTATTTTTAAGACAGGGTTTTTCCAGGCTCTCATGGAACTAGCTCTGTAGGCCAGGCTGGCCTCGAACTCACAGAGATCCTCCTGCCTCTGCCCCCCAAGTGCTGGGATCAAAGGCCCTGCCTACGCCACCAACACCCAGCCAGTGTCTTCATTTCTTGACCATAGACTTTGTTCTTTCAACTGGACTACGTTGTCCAAACATAAATGTGACCAAGCCGTCCTTTATATGTGGCCCAGTGTTGCAAAGCACTTCTGAAACCCGATCGCCACAAAGGGAGAGTCTGACTGCACGTGTAACCCGGCACCCGCCTCCCGCTAGTCTTCACGAGAAAAGGAGGGAGTGATGCAGCCACGCCAAAGGCTAACCGCTTATCAGGCCTCGCTCAGTGAGGGAGGCAGCGAAGAGTGAGATGACTGTTATTGCGGAGTAAAGAGTCTTTAATTTAGCTCTTGGGAAAGATTGAAGAGTATTTACTGCTCAAATGCAATTTTCACTCATTTTGAAGGAATCATGACAAGCGTCAACCGTTTTCCAGCTCTCAACATTTAAGTCACGCCTTCAAAACGTTCATGTCCCTGCCTTGTGGGGGCTCCTTCTACGCATCCCCATGCTGGCTTCAACTTTTGGAATGGTTTTTACTTCTACATACACAACTGCACGCCACGTTAGCCTTTCCCACTCCTCTTTTACGGCACTCATACCTCATCTCACATTCACTACAACCAAGGCTAACTTCCTTCGGTCCTCAGTATTTTCTTTTTCTCTGTTGTAAGCTTGTTTTGAGACCCAGCATCCTAGCCTGGAGGTCTGTGTTTTCCATCTCACTGAAGTTGCTTCTCTCTTAGAAAGAGAAAAGGTGGTTCACAAGGAAGCTCAGTGGTCCAGGAAGTCATGAGCACTTCCGTCACAAGTCACAGTGAAGGGTCCAGATGGCGAGGTCTGCTCTGCACCGTGGGAAGGGTGTCACGGCACTCTCGGTCACTTGAGTTTCACTTTCTACAAAGTTGCTTTGCGAGTATCAGAGAAAGGGTCTGGTGGGGACTTCCAGGTGCCCCTTTCCTGGGAGGTTTCTTTTTCAGTTGTTTATTTAAGTGTAGATAATTGGTTTCACTTTTTTTTCCTTTCTGTTATTTATTTCTTTTAGGCTGTCTTGGCTTCTTCAGAAGCACTTGGTGTGAGCAATTCTTACTTTGTCTGTAAAAGGTGGATGACCATGCATGCCAGAGCTCTGCTTCTCCTGAGCTCCCTTCTCTCTTTGCGTAAAGAAAGGGGCTAGGGGCTAGCACGATGCATTTTCACTTCCCAACCGTCTCTCCGTAAACTACCTTTCAGTCCAGCATTTCCCCTCAACCGAGTCACTCCAATCCTTGCCACATTCTTGTCCTCATTTTTTCCCCTTAAACAACTCAACATTTCCAAATTCCTGTCATCTTCTGGCAGGCTGGCCGGATAACTTACTTTGGACACTTTTTTTTTTTTGAAACAGGGTTTCTCTGTGTAGCCTTAGCTGTTCTGAACTCAATTTGTAGACCAGGCTGGCCTCGAACTCAACAGCAATCCACCTGCCTCTGCCTCCCAAGTGCTGGGATTAAAGGTGTAAGCCACCATGCCCGGCTACCTTGGATACTTTTAAGAGCATAGGGAGGAAGAATACGCAGTTATTAAGTTAGAATTTACAGATGTGGCTGGGCAGTAGTGGCACATGCCTTTAACCCCAGCACTCAGGAGGCAGAGGCAGGCAGATTTCTGAGTTAAGAGTTAGCCTGGTGCAGGTGGATCGCTGTGAGTTCGAGGCCAGCCTGGTCTACAAAGTGAGTCTAGGACAGCTAAGGCTAACACAGAGAGACCTTGTCTCAAAAAAACAAAAAACAAAACAAAACAAAACAGTCAGCCTGGCCTACAAAGTGAATCCCAGGACAGCCAGGGCTACACAGAGAAACCCTGTCTTGAGAACAAAACAAAAAACAGCCAACTAAACAAACAAACAAACAAACAAAAAACCAACTTACAGATGTTAACAGGGAGCAGCAATGCATGTCAGTCATCATCTCCTGGCTGCAGCAGACTCCTCCTGCCCTGGGACTTACTGTCATGGTGTTCTTTTCAGGAGTCTACTCTCCCCTATGTTGCCACTGTCAACCCCTCTTACCTTGTATATTTGCTTTCTAGATCACCTCTTTTATGAACTTCCCATTGCTGTGCGAGGCTAGACTTTCCAGGTTCCTTCAGATTAGTTGGTCAGTTGGCAGACTGACTACTCTGTCTTCTCATTCCTTCTTTCTTTCTTTCTTTCTTTTTTTTTTTTTTGTTTGTTTGTTTTGTTTTTCGAGACAAGGTTTCTCTGTGTAGCCTTGGCTGTCCTAGACTCACTTCGTAGCCCAGGCTGTCCTCGAACTCACAGGGATCTGCCTGCCTTTGCCTCCCGAGTGCTAGGATTAAAGGCGTGTGCCACCAACCACCCGGCTTTCTCAGCCTTTCTTGAGCATCAGCATCATGCCAGACCACAGGTGAAGTGACAAGGACAAGAAACAGGGAGGGGAGGCATGGCCTGATAGACAAGAAGACCATACTCTAGAAGGGGATTTAACTATGTTAAGCACATCACCACAGCACAGTGCGTTAGGCACAAACACACGGAGGCGGCGGGGTCTTTGGTACAGCGGTGATGTGAACAAGGGCTTGTCACCTCTGTTCGGGTAGTCTTAGGAAGCTTTAGAGAAAGAAGGATGATGCCAACTTGCTGCTGAATTAATTAAAAAATACTTTATTGCCTACTATTTCCCCAGATACTAAGCTTTGCGACAGGTATGGGCCGATGATCAAGGCAGGGGTGGCCATGTCCTCTTGGAATTTGCAGACTCCTGGAGAAGGCAGACGATTTAAAGGCAGGGAGGGTTCTGAAGGAGAATTATATACATTACACACACACACACACACACACACACACACACACACACACACATACACACACACGGGAACCTAACTCTACCTCTACTCCAGAACAGTTAAGCCGAAGCTCAAGATGATAAGTTAGCGTAGCTAGCAGACGGGTAGAGACTGACAGGAGAGGGAAAAACAGGAAGCTCCTGAGGGGAGAGGTAAAGCAACACATAGCAAGAGACTAAGAGGAGAAAAAACGTGACTGCGGAGGGGAGAGGAGCGTGCAAAGGGACAAGGAACAAAGTGGAAATGTAGGTACAGGTGACAGCACGCAAGGCCTCGGAGACCATGTTAAAGATTTGGGACTTTATCCACCCATTAGAGTGGAAGAGGGAAGGCTGTCTGTTCTGCAGACAGGACTGTTCCGTTCTGCACTTTGAAGATAACTGTTCTTTTCCACTCTCTAAATGTTTCAAGCCACAGAGCTGCTCTTGGAAAGGAGAGAGAGTGAAGAGCCATCACTGCTGCAAGGCCAGTACTCAGCAAGAGGCACAGTGAGAACATCAGTTCTGATGCTCCCCGTCGCCTTTACGGAGCACGTGTGCTGACAGTGAAGTGTGTCCGCTTTGAGACTGTGGACACTGAGCTTCAGGGAAGGTAAACGTGTCCAGGTCACCTAAGCCGTAAGCAACAGGCGTGAGACTCACACCCAGACCCACATTCGGGTACTGTTGACTGCCCTACTGTGATCCACCTCAGACTTTAGCAGCTGTCTTCATGATGCCTTCCCTGAGTCAGCTGCTTTTTGCAAATACTTTCCAACTTTTAATATTAAAGTCATATCTTCGCTAATGACTTAAGTCTCACTTTGTTCCAAAGCAACTGAAGGGTCTCAAACCGTGAAGCCCTCTCTGCTTCCAAAGCCTTCACAGCAGTTTGTCCGCATTGCTCCCTGGATGCATTTCATCTGCGTTATAGTTGAGGTGGGCAAGAGGCTAGAGAGATGGCTCAGCTCTCAAGAACTCTGGCTGCTTTTGCAGAGGACCCAGGTTCAGTTCTCAGCACCCGCATGGGTGGCTTGCAGCTTCTGTAACTCCAGTTTGAGATGATCCAATGCTCTCTTCTGACCTCTGAAGGCACAAGGCACACTTGAAGTGCATGTACGTACGTATGTACATACTTACACACCGGCAAATACTCATAAAAGAAGAGATAAATAAACAAACAAGTCAATTATTATTTAAGGCATGGTGACCATGAGCTGCCATCAGAGACCCACATGCTCCTCCTCCGAGCGCAGGGAGCTCATCTTGTTTCTGTCAGGGGCAGTGGGGCAAGGCATTGCTCATAGCTTCTTCTTGGTGTCTCTTGTATGAAGTCGGCAGACACTTGTTGGATTCCCTGGATCACCAATGTAAGCAGTCTCAATAGCTGAATGTCTTGCTAGCTGTCTGCAGCTACTTAAGACCGTTTCTTACTGATGCCAAACTACACATTTATAGCATTTCTCATGTGTGCTGTGATTTGTTGTTGTTGTTGTTGTTTTTAAATCTAAAAATACAGGAGTGGGGGTGGCCAGGGACACATGGGTTTCTGTGTGGAGGGGATTCATTTTGACAGACAATGAAAGCAGACTTTTTATCTTGTTAAAAAGCCTTCTTCTTTTTCTCTGCCCCCCCCACCTTTAAAGCTAACAAATTCTCATAAAAAGAAAAAAGTCCAAATTGGCTGAACTTGAAGTTCCCTGCTGCCTTCCTCCTCCTTCGGTGTCTTTTTCTAAGCCTACTTCCCTTAAAATGACTTTTATTGATTTTCACTCAATGAGAGTTATTCTTCAGAATGAGGATGGAGGGTCAGGGAGAGAAATTTACCCGGTGTTACCCGAGGAATAGCTGTGCCTCCGGATCCAGGCTTGCTTTATTTGTTCTGTTTCCTGTATCCAGAAACCTGTACCCTGGGGATCGTGAGGGTCCTCTGTGTCTTGGTCAGAGCTCGAGTACAGTATACTAATAGATCAATTTATGTGTTCATTCATTCAGCAAACATTTATTGAGCAGGCATGTCCTAGGCATTGGAGATACTAAGATGAACAAGATGTAGCTGCTGCCCTCTGTGACCTCCAGATGTACAGGAAGGCACCGATCTGGTGGGGGTTCAGGACGGCGAAGACTTCCAGAATGAGGTGGTGGCTGCTTCTCCTCCATTTAGGGACCGCCCCCCCTTAGAGACTAAGGCTAGCCCTGAAAAATAAACACAAACATCTGGTCGTGTTGGCCAGGAAAAGATGCTCTTTACTTACACGTCTCATTTTTGTTGAGTAATTTCCCCTCCGTTATTTTCCCGCCTCCACTCCTTGGTCTATACGTAACATTTTTCTAAATCCCGATCTGACCATGTCATTTCCGTCTCGAGGATTTTTTTTTTCCCTTTCTTTCTTTCTTCATAGCTGTTCATCCATTCACGGTACCTCTTTCTCAATCACCCAAGGGGACGTTTCAGGTGAATGTTAAGCATTTGGGATGCTGTGATAAGCAAGCAGCCCCCGCCCCCCTTCAGGAACCTTAGCTTCTGGACCTGGGAGAGCTTCTTGAAGCCTGAACTCCTACTTAAATGAATCCATTCCATCGCCTACCCGTCTGTGTAACACTAAGTGCGCTTCACACAAATTAACCAAGGCAGACGTCTTCTTGAAGAAGAGCAAGTCTACTAGTGGGGTTGGAAAGTTTAATTCACTGTTCCAGTACCACACGGTAAGGGGATAGATAAGCGCGCTGTATGCGAGGACAGTGGGGCTTGAGAAGAAAGGGCTGCTGAGCAGGATGGCTTTCTGAAGGAGCCCACGCCTAAAGCAAAGTCCTGGAGTACCAAGAGGGGTGAGCTGGATGCTGGGACACGTGACAGATGAGACGTGTATTAGTGAGAATTCTCTTGAGGAGCAGAATAAATAGAGGTAGCATATAGTGCGCAAAGTGGATTTATTATAGCATCTTCCACCATATTGTTTTGAGTAGCCTAGTGACCGCTCCCTTTGGACTGGAGAGACGGAGGCCTGGGTGGCGGTTTAACTTTCATGATTGGAAACCCCAGCAGTGCTGAAGGCTTGGAGGGCTCCTGGAGAGATATCCAGTCCGTCTTGGAAACCTGAGGAGGCTGGGCTCTGCTATCTCGGAAAGAAAGAAGAAGTGCGGCGAGGCAGCGGCAGCGAGGTAAATGAACTCACCAGCAAGAGGCGAAGTCGACAAAACGAAACTTTCCCCTTGGACCTCCTCTCCTCTGGCCGCCACCCAAAGGTGCGGCTCACACCTAGGGTTGGTCTTCCCACTCATTAAATCCTTCAGGGGTGTGGCCTGCAGATTTGCGATTCCAGTTCCGGCTAAGCTGTCCCAAGATTAGCCTTCCTTCGCATGGCTCTCCACTGCCCAGTCTACCTTGGCAGCTCCTAGTCCTTTGTCTTTCAAATTAAGAACAAGTTTCCCTGGATTATTTGACAATTACACTTGAGAAAAAAAGAAAGCGCTTGTTTAGCCGGAAGGGCACTCGGATCGCTGTGAGTTCCAGGTCAGCCTGGTCTACAAAGTGAGTCCAGGACAGCCGAGGCTACACAGAAAAACCTTGTCTTGAGGGAGAGAGAGAGAGAGAGAGAGAGAGAGAGAGAGAGAGAGAGAGAGAGAGAGAAGCACTGACTTGATGTGCCTCATTTTTGGGGGGGGGTATACTTAAGAGTAACTATATTTTTTAAGATTAAAAAAAAGAAAAGAAAAGAAAAAAGGCGCTCCTGTGTTCAAGCTACACTCAGTGTGGTACACAGTCTCCTTTTGCTGGCTGCGGATCCAGATGTAGAGCTCTCAGCTCCTCTCCAGCACCATGTCTGCCTGCACGCTGCCATGCTTCCCCCCATGATGACAATGGACTGAACCTCTGAAACTAAGCCAGCCCCAATCAAATGTTTTCCTTTACAAGAAGAGGAGGAGGAAGAAGAGGAGGAGGAGGAGGAGGAGGAGGAGGAGGAGGAGGAAAAGGCTATGTAATTTCCAAGTGTGGATGGGCTTAGATACCACCTCACACACCAATAATTCATCATTACCTTTCTTTACCAGAAAAGTTTCAGATGTATTATCTAAAAGCACTGAGAAATGTCATATCTCTGTGATTTTGCACACATTGTTTCTTGTCCTGAAGGGCACTTCTCATTCAAAGTCTATTTAAAGTGCCATCCCATACGCAGTCATTTTTGGCTTCCCTTTAGGAAAAAAATGTTGCTTTTTTTCTTTCTTTCTTTCTTTCTTTTCTTTTTTTTTCATTTAAAATTATGTAGGGTTTAACTCTATGTGTAGGTTTGTGTACATGCATGTGGTACCCACAAAGGCCAGAAGAGGGCATCAGATCCTTTGGAGTTAGAGCTACAGGTAGTTGTTAGCCGTCAGACGTGGGTGCTGGGAACCAAATATAAGCCTTCTGTACGCACTTTTAACTTCTGAACCATCTCTCCAAACCTACACTGGTTATGTTTAATCAAGTATAAATATCATCCCATACGGTAGTTACTTTTTGAAAAAGCATGGTTGTTGATTCCTCCTTACTTAAGGGCTCCAGGCTGGGTTAGCGTTTTCTTGTTGTCTGTTTCCTCCGAGCTTTATTCAGAATTTCATGATGCCTCTGCTTACACTGTACCCTGTGTGCATATTTTCCTATCCATCCCCACTACTGGAGCCCGTCTAGCAGGGACTATCTTTAATTTACTTCTGTATTCTTTGGGACCGGCAATTGGTAGATACTCAATAAGTATTTATTTAATGTTGAGTTTGAGGACCATCGCGTATTCTGTATCACTTCTGCTCTTATACAAGGCAGAATCTTTGTTGGGAGTGATGGTACACACTTGTAATCCCAGTCTTCAGGAGGCTGAAGCAGGAGGATCACAAATGTAGGGCCAACAGGTACCACGGATGCACATAGTACACATACATGCATGTAGGCAGAACATTCATACACATAAAATAAAATAAACAGAAGCTAGGCATGGTGGGTAACACACAACTTTAATCCCAGCACTTGGGGAGAGGAGAGATGGGTCTCTGTGTGTTTGAGGCCAGCCTAGCCTACTTAGTGAGTTCCAGCATAGCCAGTAGAAAAACCCTGTCCCAGAAACAAAACCTAAAAAAAATTAAGGTAGATGGTGCCTGAAAGACCTCTGAAGTTGTCCTCTGGCCTTTACAGGCTGGTACATGTACATACACTCTTATATACCCAAACATATATATTTGTACAAAAACATATATGCACTCAAATTCACACACACACACACACACACACACACACACACACACACACACACACACGCAGAGCCAAGGTCTTCTCTTTCTTCTTGTGTGCATGCCCCCACCCTCTCCCCGTATCCACTTTCCTACTGCCTAGACACAGCTACCGTTTGCAGCTTTAGTGCATTTCACCTCAGGCCTTTGTCCATGGAGGAGTGTGCACACGTGTGCACAAAGAAACATGCCGTCATGCTAAGCACACTGTTCTTTGGCCTACGTGACTTCTCACTTGCCAGTCTGTCCAACTCTATCTCATTCTCCTTAATGGCTGCCCCCTTTTTAATTTGACAATCTTAATCGGCTTTAAATGGGAAAGCCAAATAATCAAGCTTATTAGAATTGTACCTAAGAAAGAGTAAATCAGCTCCGAGTGAAGGCTTGTGGAATCCTCCTAGGAGTAAAATGTGTTAACTTTAGTGCACACACTCGGCAATGTTTATTTTGGCTATTCTGGGACTCTTCTTGCTTATTTCCTGTCTCATTGTGTTTTGGATAGCCGACGTTGCCAAAGCATGTGACCTATGAATTAGCATGGTATTATATGTTCAGTTTAGCATTGTGCTTTTTTGCCATTGTTTTGCATTGAAAGTTTTTCATTATATTGTCCTTACAGGCAGCTACTATTCTATTTTCTAAGTATTTGCATCTCAGTGCAGAACACTGCTGACGACAGTCGCTAAAATGCCCAGCTTTATGACTGGGCTGATGCAGAACTTCTTATGGGTTGTCTGCTCATAAGATTGTGACCTGGGTCTTAGGGGAACTAATTGTACAAGTTGATCTGAAGGAGCCTTTTACTGTGTCCAAATGGTAAAAATACGAAGAACAGCCTGCTGGTGTTTGGCACACGTCTTTAATCCCAGCACTCTGGAGGCAGAGGCAGGCGGATCTCTGCGAGTTCGGGGCCAGCCTGGTCTACAGTGTGAGTTCCAGGACAGCCAGGGCTACACAATGAACAAAGCTGGTTGTGGTGGTGTGTGCCAACAATCCCAGAATCTCAGAGGCTGAAGCTGGCAGATTGTGAGTTTGATTCAGGCCAGCCTAGGCTACAGTATGAAATACTGCCTCAATAAATGAAAAAACAAAACAAAACAAAAACCTCCCCCCAATAACCAGGAGGAACAAGCATCTTGAGATATAAGTGCTAGAACCCGTATAAGGATTTCTGCTGACATCTTCTGAAATATATGGCTCCATCTGGCTGAGTTGGCCTTTAGAATCCTCTGTGGTTGTGTCCTGTCTCTCTCTCTCCAATGCTACTGGCTCAATGTCTTGCTCCAGGGCCTGCCCACCCCCTCAAAAGATTTATTTATTTATTATGCATACAGTGCTCTACCTGCTTGTACCCCTATAGGCAGGAAGAGTACATTAGATCACATTATAGATGGTTGTGAGCCACCATGTGGTTGCTGGGAATTGAACTCAGGACTTCTCTCTGGAAGAGCAGTCAGTGCTCTTAACCACTGAACCATCTCTCCAGCCCTGGACAGGGCCTTCTCAACTGTCACCTGCCACAGAATTTTCAGTTAGCTTCCTGCCTCTTGTCTACCCCCATGCTGCCCACCTTTTGATTACTGCTTGTGTTGAAATAGAAAGCCTACCATGTCATACACTTCAGGATTTCTCATGGCCTCTGGGATAAAGCCCACTTTCCTCAGTGGACTGCACAGCGCCTGTTGTGATGTGACCCACTTCTGCTCACCTCTCAAGGCTGAACGCCTCATATTTCAACTTCCTGGGAATACAAGTGGCTCATGCTCCCTTCAACACACTGCACGGGTAGGGCTCAATAAATAAGGGGGCTCAATAAATAAGGGTTAAATTAATGAATGAAATATTTTGTGTTCCATGGAATGGCCATTCAACATGCTGAGCCCAGTAATTGTGGCCCCCTTTTTGATTACACTTTTCTCAGACCAACAGATATATGATTATCCTAATTACAGCCTCAGTCACAATGATTTCCAGTTCGTTTTTTGGGTCTTCTACTAGATGGTGAGTTCTATGGGTTGTGTTTTTATTTTTATTTTATTATTATTTTTTAATCTAACCCATGGCCTTGCACATGCTAGGCTTTTTTTTTTCATTTTTAATACTCTTTTATACCGACATTGTCAGGTATTAAAGGGATAATCTTGAATAAAACAAACATAGTCCCTGCCCACGTGACATTTATAACCAACAGGAAGAACAGTCTAGTAAAATTAATAGTGCCAGCGCATGACTGACACGGCTAAAGACTCAGAAGTTCCTAAGCACACTGAATCCTGCGAATGGAGGTCATCACACTCACAGAATTCTAGGTGCGCCTATTAGCTAATTAAACATCTTAAATGTAATCGCCACAGAGAAACTTACTGCCCTTTGCCCCGAGCCAGGGTCACATTTCCAGCCGTGGCTGTCCTTTGAACTCCCTATGTAGAGCAGGCTGTGTGGGAACTTGCAGCAATTCTTCTACATCTGCCTCCTTGGTGCTGGGATTACAGGCGTCAACCATGGAGCCCAGCTCCACACAAACTTGAGCATGGACTATTTAGACACATGCTGAACATGAGAAAGAAGGATGGTAAAGCCGTATCAGTACGGAACACTGGTCTCATCCTGTTTTCGACTGCTCACAATCCTGTGCGCTTCTTTGCAGGATGGATTATCCTTATGTATCCTAGGGGAAGTGATTCTTTTTTTTTTCCAGATGAGAAATCTGACTTTTTAGAAGTCAAACCACGAAACAAAAGAATTACTTCTAAAACCAGGCTTAGCTTCTGGCTTGGCTTTGCCTTCTGAGCTGGTCTACCTTCTCTTCCAGTGTTGTTAGCCGTGCCCTTCACACGTCACACAACCCCTCTTGGCTTGTTTCTTCCTTTCTTTTAGATAAAACTAGTAATAATATCTCCAGAATTAAAGGGTTAAATGAGATTTTTGTAAAGGCATTTACTCTCATAGCCAGGTTTTTGTAAAGGCATTTACTCTTATAGCCTGGCTCCTAGAAGGTTCTTAAGAACGTTCATTCTTTGTCCATTTCTCTGATAATATCTTTTTGTACTCGGTGAATTAAACAATTGGAAGAGAGAGAACTATATTATAAGCATTAGTGACACCAGTGTAACTTTTTTATACACAAATCTGGGTTTAAACTAGGCCCCTTCTTCTAAATGTTATTTTAATTCATATTTACTTATAATTTTATTTTTACTGGTGAAGACCCAAAGTAAAATTCGAAGCATTAAACAGCAGGTAGGATCTTACCGGATAGAGTTACATAATGGAGCCAAGGTATGGTGGTCAGTGAGCAGCCCTGACGTCAGTCTTAAAAGATTTAGCCATTTCCTCTTGGTCACTTTGGTTCAAGAAAGAATTTCGGGCCAACCCAATCACTCAGAAATCTCCTGAGGGTAAGGAGGAGAGATGTAAACAAAGGCAAAAGAGCTCTATAGTTTCCACTGGGGCGGGCCACCTAAGACCATCCAGCCCTCTAGTGAGGGCAGATAGGTCTGTTCTCCCGGAGTGCCCGGGGTCTGGACTCCATTTCCCAGAGTCCCTTAGTACCCTAATGTATTCAGTGCTCAGAGTGCCTGTATGTGTGTGAGTGTGAGAGAATGTGTGCGTGCATGTGTGTGTGAGTGTATGCGCGCGCGCGTGTGTGTGCGCCTCCGAGTCCCTGGGAGAGTGGAGGCTCATTCACTGATTAGAGCCAGCGCTGAGAGGCAGCACTGCTCTTCTCTCACGCCAACCGAGTCTCTTGATCTGTACATGCAATCCCAGGCAGCTCGCGAGCACAAACCCGGGGCCAGCCGCCTGCTGCTGCTGCTGCTGCCGCTGCCGCCGCCACCGCCGCCGCTGCCTCCGCCGGCTCTGCGCACCCGGGACTTTTCATGCACCACACTCTCCGTCTTCTTACCTCGGTGTCCTGAAAAGTGCGATCGTTCTCCCTAGGAATTTCCACGGTAAGTATGGAGCTCAGAAAGGGGTGTGGATGCGTGTGCGTACAGAAGAGGGGTGGGCGCGAGGGCGGCCGGGTTGCTGAGGAACCTGGCTAACTTTCCGGGTTGGTCTCCCAGGGATTCGGGCGGCTCCCCTGCGAAAGGGGCAGGGACTGGGACCTGCACTGCCGCGTCTTAGATCTTGGCGACCGAGCCTCCTGGCTGTCGGTGCCGGGCGTGCTCCGTGCGCTGCCTCACTCAAACTTTCCGTCTTGAGTTTTCCTTAATGTGTTTTATTTGGGGGGTGTAAGGGGGAGGGACCAGACGCTGGAATTGGACAAGTAGGGGGGGGGCGATGGGGATAGCCAGGGGAAGCAAGCTGGACTTCTCCATCTTTTTATAAGCCCCATTTCCACTTTGTTTGGGTCGACCGCGAGTAAGCCCTTTTGCCTAGCTTCCCGGTGCACCCCGCTGTGATTTCCAGCGGGCCGGCTCTGAGTGCTACTCAGTGGGGAATCTGAGGTGGCGGGCGGGATAGGAAAGGGGGAGATGCGTTAAGATCCCAGCCGCACAACACATTGCCGACCCGGTGGGGGTACCCGGGAGACTCCGGAGCCTGGAGATCTCTGGAGGCTCGGCTTACTTTTTCCTGGCGGGGGCGGGTGTTGAAAGATGTGGAAGGAGAGCCATGGGGGTGGGATGGGGGAATCCTCCGCCCGCAGGAAGAAGGCAGGTGCTGCCAGTGAGGTGAACCGTGCTATTTGTAAGCGGTAACTCCCAGCTCCTCTGGGCTGGACTGGCCAGGCCTTAGAGGAGCGCAATTCACGCTGGTCTCCTGGGATTTGGGGGACTGGGATCCCCTCTTCGAGTGAGGAACGAGGCGGGAGAACAATCTTGTAAAATCACGCGCCTTGCTTTTTTTTTTTTACGTGTTGTTATTATTATTTTAATCTTCCACCTGCCTTAAACTAAGTAACAATTTCTCTTCTTCCGACTTGAGAGCAAAACTTTTCAGCGAGCACGCCGGTTGCTGCAGTCCTGTGGCCACCGCCGCCGCGCTCGTCACCCCGGGCCGAGCGACCTCCTCCGCCCGGAGCCCGGCCCCGCCACCGCGCGCTGGAGCCTCCGGCCGACCCCCCCCCCCCCAACCCGGAGCTTTTCAGGGCTCTGCCTGGGCGTTTCGCCTTTGTGTTTTGTAAGAGAAAGGCTTTTCTTCCAGGGCACAACAAACTTGGGCGGAGAGCTTCCGTATGGCCCCCCGGGCGAGGCCGCCCACGGTGGTGAGGCCAACTAGGGATGCGAGGTTCGTCCTGCGCTACAGTATCCCCTCTGCCAGAGCTCGAGGCCCGGGTGAGCGCGGCCCGCGAGGGCCTGCTGGAGCCTCTAGGTGAAAGGGTGGAAAGCAGAGGACACATTCTACAGTCTCCCTTCCTATTAAGAACGCATTGCTTTCTCTGGTCCGGGTGACCTCTCCAGTCAAGGCTCGGGGCCTGCGCCTGTAGCCGGACGCACATCGGGTGACTGGAGTGCTTAGGGCCAGGGCCACCCGGATGGGGCGCGGCCCTGTCTGGGTGGCCAGAGTCCTCTCAGGTCTTCCTCTCGCGCCCCTTCGTTGCTCTAGAAGCAGCTGAAAGGGAAAGCACCGACGCTCTCAGCTAGCGATGCCCTGCAGCCACTACCTCTCTCCCGCCCGGGCTGTGGCCTGGGCTTGAGAGGCAATTGGTGGTGGTGGTGGGGGAGCTGGGGGAGGACAAAAAGAGAAGGGGGCGAGCAGGGAGGAAGCAGTGAGTAGGGCCGGGAGGGGGCACAGACGGGCCGGCTGGGACCCTGCACCTCCCAGCTTTTCTAGCATAGGGAAAATGAGCAAAGGGGTAAAGGCAGAAAAGAGCGTCGAGAAAAAGCGCGGCGGGCGTTTCCCATTCGGATCCCTCCGGGCCGGCGGAGCCCGGGGCTAAGTGGCGTGAGTTCTCTCGCTGCATTCCGGGGCGTGGAGGGGGAAGGCGGAGGACTTGGTGGCGGCGCTCACTGGGGCCGGGCGCAGAGCGAGCGGGGGACACACCTGTTCTCTAGCCGCCGCCGGCTGAGGGAACCACAGAGCCCCTACCTGCTGCACCTCACGCCCGCAGTCCGGGAACCGCGAGGGCCCTGCGGCTCCGCACTCGTCTTCATTGGCAGCGGAGTGGAGGAGTCGGTGGGTGGCGGCTGAGGGGCGCGCGGCCACCGCGCGGGTGACCCTTGGGGCGGGGCGGTTTAGGGGCTCCGGGTCCTTGGACTTTGGTCGAAGGCAGGCTGCTTCCAGCCCCTGCTCCCAGGCTGTGTACACCTTTAGACCCTGGTCCCGGTGCTTGTGTTTTTTCCGTGACTGGCGCCTTGTTCTCCCAAAGTTAAATTGTTTCGAGCGGAGGTTGTTGGGATCTTTGTACAAAGGCAGCCAGCGGCGAGAGGGGTCAGGCCACCGAGTGGTGGGTTTGGCTCAGCGTTGACCCCAAGTTTTTATAGGTTTCTCCTTCTCTTCTTGTCCCCTCGTTTTCCCTAAAAGAGTTATTTTTCCCCCCTCGGGTTGAGACTCTACGTGGCTGAAATCTGCACCCTCACGCTCAGCATCTCCGCTTCCGCAAGCTCTCGGAACGGTCAGGCTGCTGCGGATTCGCATCCGATGGTCAAGCAGGACCTGGGTCTAGGTCCGAATGTGCCACTGGTTATCCGGGCCAGGTCTGAGTCGCAGGCGTCGGCCCTAGCCTGGGACCCGTATTAGCCTTATGCTATCTGAGCCCTCGCATATGGTGGTAAAATTTCTATGAAGGCGGTGTTTCCACTTACCCGCTGGGCATTTGGTGCGCGGGGTAGGGGGCGGTGGGGGCAAATTCTCTTCAAGCGAAGTCTGTGAACTTTAAAAAAAAATTCTTTCCCCTGTTCTTCGAAACCCCCTGCTATTCTGGCCTCATTTCCCATTGTTCTTTGCTTTTTAAGTTGCCTGTTAATTTTTTAAAAGTTTATTTATGCAAAGGAAAAATATCGTTTAATTTGTTCTATTATTTTAAGTCATGGCTTTTGGAAACGGTTCAGAGACCACAAAAATGTCACCTGTTGTAATAAGCAGAGGAGCGTTGCGTGTGCATTTTAATTGCCAGCAGAGTCCTAGTTTGGTGGGCGCCCTGAGTGAGCTCCGCTCTGGTAAAGAGCTTGCTTTGTGGCAGTCATTTCCAAATGGGTTTGGCTCTCCACAGTCAGCAGCAGCAGCAGCAGCAGCAGCAGCAGCAGCAGCAGCAGCAGCAGCAGCAGCGACACCGCTTCCTTGCACTACCATCCCCGGAGCGGGTGAAGAGGCCCCGACTCTAGGCAGGGGGTGGGAGACAGCTCACTTGCTGGGACTTTCTGTCTGGCTTTCGGTTTTTCTACACGAAAAGTGGCTAGTTTGCACCGGAGAGCGCGGACCGATACGCACCAGCTCAGTATCACATAATTGCACATTCTAAAAGCTGGGTTCTTCATTTGTCTTGGTCCTGGCATGTTTAACCACGCAATTAGTAATCTCACTAATTATTCAGTTAGCCGACGATTTGTAACCACTTTAAACCGAGGTCGGGTGTATGATTTAAGAAACAAACTCCCACACATGATAACTAAAGCCAAACCCATCTCGTCAAGGATTTGAAAATTTAAAAACTCGATATTTGTTGGTCTCTCTGTCCAACCTCACTGCCTGCCGGACAATTTATTTAGCTTCGTGGATTGATCCCTCCTCCTTGTTTAGTTAATTCAACAAAGACTTTTTGCAATCTGTTTGGAGTTTGTCTGATGCCGTGGAAAAGTAGCTGATGATTTATTTGGTTGCTTTTCGATTTCTGTCTTCAGCCCTTCTTTCTCCTCCTTTCAGCGGGGATGTCAGCTGTTATTACTTCCTATTGATCCCTTTGCAAAGTGAGAAGTGAACTAAAATTAATGTCAATTCCACTGCTTGGATCAATAGCTGGAGTTATTTTAATCTGGATTTGCACGAAGTGCTAAATTAAAAAAAATCAGCATAGAGGCAGAGGAGTCCCAGTTACTTACTTTTTCCCTGCCCAGTTCTCCACAGTCACCCAAATGCACACATCAAGCTGATTATCTTACAATCCATATTTTTTTAATTAAGAGGGTCAGTTAGTTTTCTTATTTTGGGTTCTGTGTTTAAACCCATGACACTTTGACATTGGGAGTGTATTAACTATAGATTTTCATAATGACTGTGGTTTGCTGAAGCCTCATCTATACTGTTAATGTTAGGAGGGGGAAAGAAAGAAAAGGGAAAAGGAAAAAAAGAGCCCCTCCTCCCTTGCAGAGACCAACGCCCACACACTGGATTAAAAGAGATGTGGCCTGGAAAAATATTGTTGATTTATTTTCAGTATAATGAAGTTTTCAAATGAATACGCAGGTTTGAGTGATTTCACCACATTCTGTTGGAGTGTCCGGTGCTGTCGCCAGATCACTAATTTATGAAACTCATTTAACATAATGAGGTGATCTAGGAAGTAAAAATGGAAAGTGAATCCTGAGGGGAGTTATTTTGGGAAAGAAACATTCCTGCCCTCACCCCTGGGGTGTTACGTCTGTCCTTTCTTCCAGCCAGCCTGCTGCATTGGGGCTTGACAGACACACAGTTTGTTCATCCCCGTTCTGAAGAGCTGCTTAGGCCCCTTGGAACAGCCCTTAGACCCACTTTCAGAGCATCCATGTTGTGGGACCATTAATCTGACTTGAAAACAGCCAAGAACAGAATTCCCAGACTTGTCAGGCTAACTGGCTGTCCTTGGCAGAACATTCCCTGCCCTGCTATAACTTGACAGGAAAGTTATTTAAAATTTGGAAGAGAGAAAAATCCGTTAATGTGAGATACATAATCTGGTGATTTAGCAATGATGTCTATAAGGAGAGATGCCAAATGAGGAAGCAGGCTGATGGTGTCCACTCATCTTCCCAATTAATAACAGCCATTGACATGTCTGCTACAGGATGGGAGAAGGAAATACTCTCCTTGTACTGCATAAAGCCGGGAGGACTCGCCTGCAGTTTAGCTTAGGGTTTTCTACTTAAGGGGAAACCAAAGATGTTCTACCACAGAGGTGGGCTGTCTAAAGGGAGGGGAATCGGTTTTACTTTTGACATGGCTCAATTTATAATTGGTAACAGATGGTAGTTTGGGTTATACTTTTAAGTTCTGTTCAGTTTCTAATGAGGATGTCGATTTGCAGCTATTAAGTCCTGGTATTCCTCTTATATTATCCTGCCTTTTGATATACTGTTCTCTCCCCCACCCCCACCCCTCTCCATATACTAGAGCCTGAATCAGTGGCTGTGAAAATGTACAAGCTAATTTTATAAGGGAAGCTGGAAGAAGTCGCTCTGAAGTCCAGTTTGTTCTGGAGGCCTTTATTGGACATCAGCTCTGCCTGGGCCCATAAACCGAACAAAATAAGTCAGAATTTTTGTTACCATTTTGCTCTAAATGTTCATGGTTAAATCCAAGGCAGTTTACAAATTTCCTTAGGAGTGGCTGTATTAGTAACTTAAAATTGCCAGTCCGTTCTTTGCTGCTCCTGGAAGAGAGAATTTGCCAAAGCTGCCAGTTACATTTCTCAGAATTGTCAGAGGTGCCAGGCATTTTGTTGACAAAGGTTTTTTTTTCTTTTTTTTTTTTCTTTTTCTTTTTTTTTTGGGAAGAGAGAAATAGGAAGCCTGTGTAATTAGAGGGGCTTGTGCATCAAAAATAGTATATCTGCTATTTGTTCACATGACATTTCTTTCTAGGCACAGCCTCAGGTGATACATAAAGATGTATGTGCAAGTATCGGCCAATGTGTGTGTGATTTAGCCACACGTACACTTCGTGACAACTAACATGTACGGATGTCCGTGGTCTAGATGTATGTGCCATGGGCATCTGTCAGCTTAGGGATGAAGAAAGATATTAATATGGGACCTCAGATAGGTAGAGGCTGGTCTCTGTACCTCAAGCCAGCCACGAGTGGTGTTTGCAGGTGGAAGCCCTTTAAAAATAGACACCCTGCCCCACCCCCACCTAATCTACTGGGTGACTTGGCCCTTCCAAAGCTCATTTGCTCAGGGAATATTGTATTTGGAGGTTTTATGATTTTTTTTTCTTTGCTGGGCTCAGGCGCATTTCACCCGGAACGTGTAGGGACCAAAGTCAGCTACGCGTACATCACAGTAAGTTGTCTATTGATTTTCCTGAATGAAAACGGTCTGCTGCTGCTGCCCACTGGCTCCTAAAGCCTGTGGTGTCTCTTGCCCGAGCATCTGTAAGCCAGGAAGATGGTGTTTCAATCACTTGGGGTTTCCCTCTTTTACCTCCCCCTGACTTTCCTCCCCTTTTTTCTTCCCCCCTTTGCTATTTCTGCAGGTCTTCGAAAGGGCATGATTCCCCAGTGATAATCCCCACCCTGATCTAAGGTGCAGGTTGGCCTTCCTCCCAGGGAAGACTGCTTCTTGTGTGACACAGGTCATCGAAAGAGACTCCGATGGACTTACACCGGGCAGCCTTCAAGATGGAGAACTCATCCTATCTTCCCAACCCTCTGGCATCCCCAGCACTGATGGTCTTGGCGTCCACGGCCGAGGCCAGCCGGGATGCGTCCATCCCTTGTCAGCAGCCACGGCCCTTTGGTGTACCTGTCTCAGTAGACAAGGACGCTCACATCCCCTTCACTAACGGCTCCTACACCTTTGCCTCTATGTACCACCGGCAAGGTGGGGTGCCCGGCACTTTTGCCAATCGTGATTTCCCCCCTTCCTTGCTGCACCTCCACCCTCAGTTTGCTCCCCCAAATCTAGATTGCACCCCAATCAGTATGCTAAACCACAGTGGTGTGGGGGCGTTCCGTCCCTTTGCTTCCACGGAGGACCGAGAGAGCTATCAGTCAGCTTTTACGCCAGCCAAGAGACTCAAGAACTGCCATGACACGGAGTCTCCCCACCTGCGCTTCTCAGACGCAGACGGCAAGGAATATGACTTTGGGACCCAGCTGCCCTCCAGCTCCCCTGGAGCCCTTAAGGTCGATGACACTGGGAAAAAGATCTTTGCTGTGTCTGGCCTCATCTCTGACCGGGAAACCTCCTCAAGTCCAGAGGATCGGAATGACAGATGTAAGTACTTTGGTTGGAGCCCCACCCCCCCACCGCCCTTGCTCCCCACCCCCAGTAAGCCCCGCCTTGCGGAAGTGTTCAACAGGTTGGCAGCACTGCACATGCTCCTAGTGACGGCAAAGGCCAACTGCGTCCCTTGGGATAGCTGGGGATGGTTAATGCTTACGTATCTATCTTCAATGATCAACGATACAGTTCTTTCAGGTTTTCTGATGGTAGCCAGAGGCAAACTGGTGTCATCACCAGGCCTGGTTGGCTTCTCTGGAGACAGAAGAGGAAAGCGGGTGCCATAGATGCACTGGGGTGAAGGGTATTTCACTAGAAAGCCTAGGTTCCCAGGAACTGAGGGCCTAAGGAAACTTGTCCATCCTGTCTCTCTTTGCTGTCTTCATGTGGTTTCTGATAATAGCGTTTTTATTTCTTTATTTTTTACTTTTTGTTTTCCCACTGTATCATAGCCAGCAGACTTTTCACGTGATTTTATTTTCTCAACTCTCAGTTCTTGTCCGCATCAGGTTATTTTTCACAGAAGGACAAAGGTATCGTCAGTCACCATAAAGCATTTCAAACCAGCTGTGTTTTCCTTGCGATCACAAGGCTGGGAAGCTGACTTCTCTTGGGATTTGGCAGGTTTGCTGGATGCTTATCCCGGGGCTAGCTTTTAGGACTAGACGTCGCTGACCCGGGTGACTGCCCCGTGGTTGATGCTCACAACTGTTATTAATTCCTGCTTATGAAATGGCTTTTCCCATGTTCTCCAGCGCCTTGGTAGGTTCTGGCTACATTGGCTAATCGTTGCAACTTAAGCTTTCTTGGGAGCTTGGGAGTCTTCTTGGGAGACTAAGAAGGGCAGAACCCTGCAATCTGCTACTCTGATATAATCAAAAAATAATTGTGTTTGGAAGCTTTGGGGCAGTGGGTAGACAGGACAGCTTTCTTCAAGCCTGGTGAGAATTTATGAACTGAGTGGTGGTTTTCCCTCCAACCTTTTGTTCTAGGACTTGTTTCATTTTATTTTCTTAAGAAAACTACATCTGAGGTTTGCTTTCCCCTTCCCTCTGTGTTTTTGTGCTCTCGCGTCCTCTCTCCAGCCACCAACACGAACACCATCTTTTTCCCCCCCTCTTCTTTTTATGATGCCGAGGAGAGTAATAGAGACATAGCTACTCTTTCCCCTGTCGGCCTTGCTTCCTCAGGCTGTCTCCTTGAATTAGGCATTGTGTTAACTTTCCTGTGCTAAAAGGCATCTGCCTACACCCAGCGTACCTTTTCAATAAAAGTCACCATAAAATCAACCTGCCTTGTAAATCCATCGCTCTTTGGTTTTGAAATATGTTGAGAGTGTGTCTTTTATGTCAGTGTCTGTAAGCCAGAGACCTCCCCACTTCAGGGAGAAGGCTGCGGCTCCGTGTTAGCAGAGCTGCCACGAAGCCCTAGCACTCGCCTGCCACCTTCTCACTTTCTGTTGACTACTGCGTGCTCCGATCCTGCTTCTTGGGTGCACCTGCTGCCCAGGTGTCTGGCCTCGTGTTGGCCCTGGTCTGCTATTTTGCCTCAGCTTTCATCTGTTGAGGGGTGGGGGCTCCTGGAAACTGGGCCCCTGTTAAAGCTCTGCTGGGCCTAGGGTGTGACCAGCTCTTCCCCCACTTTTCCCTCCAAGTACAAGTTGAAAATGTGATCCTCTCAAAACCAGTGTGTGGTAAAGTAACATCTGGAGATCAAGGCTCCTTTTTCTTCTCCCCCTATGCGCCCAGCTCGTTCTCTGTTTTGTTATCATTTTAGCCCAAACCGGTGTCAGACCGCCGGAGCAGGAGCAAGCTTGTTAGTCAAGTCAGAACCCATCGACGTGGCTATCCGTTCCCCTTGGAGTGTCAAAGCCCTAACTCTTCTGTCTGCCTGGTTTGCATTGTATGGGGGTGCCGTCCCCCCATGGAGATGGATCCCTCACCCAGGATTACGCCTGGGTGGAGAAAAATTAAATGAGTCTGTCTCCCAAAGTGAAATGGAATTGTGACCTTGAAATTAATGGGACTCTGATCAAAAGGGTGGGGAAACTTCTTTATTTCAAATTGTCATATGAATTGGAATCCTCTTTTCTTTTGTTCAAAAATATCCTTCTCTTACAGAGTACTTTGTGTTCTTTTTTTTTTTTTTTTTTTTTTTTTTCTTGTGGGCAGACAGCGAGCTCGTAGGAAGGCCTGGGAGTACAGGATACTTGTACACACTCAGGTTATTAGGGTTGTGTTTATGACTGATCTTTATCTGCAAACAAAGGCACCAAGTGGAGACTGTCCCCCAGTGGTGGCCCTGGATTTGTGCTCCCTTGCTCTTCCTTGCCTTAGGTGGTCCGGCTGCTGCCTTTGCCGGAACTGGACTGGGGGACACCTATGCTTTTGATTCTGAGCTTTTGGAAAGAAGGAGAGCCGATTCCCTTCAAGGAAGGCCAGCAGGGCACCCTGGCAAAGTCGGTGACAGCTTTCTTGGCTCCTGTCACACCCCTGACGTTGTGTGAGAGTATTTATGGTCTGTTTTATGTAAATACATATTTAAGGGCCGTTAGGAGGCCTGATTATCCCCACTAGATGCCTCTCGGGTCCTCCCTACAGAACCGTTTTGAAATAAGTAATATTTCTCAGATAATCGAGTGACAGTATACAAGGCTGCTTCCAAAGGGAGAGAAAGCTCAGGGGCAGATGGGGCAGCGGTGGGGGTGGGGAGGCCAGAAGAGAGCAGAGAGCAACTGTTCAGAAGATGCCACGTGTGTGCCCACACGGCCAAATTGAGCCATGTATATTTTAGGCTTGTCAATTATTAAAATTTAGAATTAATTTCTGATGTGGTTGACTGGTTTGGTTTTTTTTTTTTTTCAGTTCTCCTCAGACAATTTTTTTTCACAGAATTTTTTAAAAAGTTTTAATTAAATATAATAGTAAAAGTCCTAAATGAAAACTTAGCCTCACAGAGTTTATAGTTCTGTTGGTAGGTGTGGGTGGGGGTGAGCATGGGTGTGCATGGCCCTGACTGGGTGTAGAAGTTTTCTGACCGCAAGGTAGGTTGTTGGAAGTCAGTTTTACAATGGAAACGCTGACTTTTTTTTTTTTTTTACTGTAGCAGCCACCCCTGATCACGCTTTGCACCCGTATGCAGATATGTCCACATGCCTTTCAAAAAGACGGCCTGCAGACATGGCGTGACACACACGTGTTCAGTCCATAACTGCAGTGCTGATAGGCAGGGTTCCTATTGTGATTAAATGTGCTTAGTGGAAAAGGAAAAAAAAAGGCACAAGTCTATTCGCTGTTTGGGTGAAGTGTCCTCTCTCTTCTAGCGGGTGATTCCAATTTGCTTGCCTGTCTGCTCACCTGGTTTTACAGGTGACCCCAAGGTAGGTGTTGGGCCCCGTGCATCAAGGAGGCCTTTGTGCTGCGGGACCGACTTACTTGCCCCGGAAAATGGGAGAAGTGTTTTTGTGAGAAGCTGTTCGTTCACTCATGAAGGATGCGTAGCTCCCCAGGAAGGGGACTGAGGTAACTCCCGTTTATTGCCGTTCCCTGAACCAGTCCCCAAGGCTCCTTGTCCGGGGGAAATGACGCTAAAATTTATGGGCCAATTACAAATAGCCTGTGTGGTGTCTTACATACGAAGTGTCTCTAGATGGGTTTCCCAGGGCCTTTAAAATAAGCATTCCTCATTAAGGAAACTTTACAGCAAAAGGGAAGGTAAGTCCTGCGTGCCGCGCGCCGCTCCCACTGGGTACCCTGAGTCCTGTCATGTGCGTCTCCTGATGACTTTCTTCAAGCCATCCCTTTGGCCAGATTCCTGCCTGACCCCTCACAGTCTTTGACGAGCCTTCTTAACCTAACCCCAGGTTAGAGTTGGTTAGCATGCATGCTTACCCTTGGCCTGAGAGAACTCAGAACTGCCTGTGTGAAGGTGTGGCTGGCCCTGCCTCTGCTTCACCCCAGGAAGGGGCGCTGGGCTACTGCTGCCTTCAGTGGCTTTGCTCGATTCTCTCCCCTTGGATCTTCCCTGTGGCCAGGTACCTTCACAGATAGGCAGGCAACATGACATCTCCCAGAAGCCCCTGTCCGGCTTGATGCTCATTTTGATAGCTTTGAAAAGTCAGCCCCAGGTCCTAAACACCCTGATTGGAGATGGTATTCTGCACTCTAGATGTGTCTTTATAAAGGCATGCGTCGTGGAAGACCTTAAAGACCTACAGATCGGTCTAGCCCACCTAGGCCAAAGGCAGCTTGGAAAGCTAGCTGACGTCATGGGGTGAGAGAAAGCGGATACTTTTCCGAGGGGCTCTGGGATTGGAGTGGGCAGGGAACGTTAGTTCCCAGGCTCCACCTCTGGACTACAGCTGGACTGCAGCTGGAGCAGATGACCAGTGTGAAGGGTCAGCCACTGACCAGAAAGTGGGGTCAGAGGGAGGGCTGCCTCTATCTTGACTGCCCGGTCCTGACTGCCCAGATCTAGCCCTATGATGCGCTCAGCTGCTTTGGGTTCCCCTCCCACCCCTTGCTCCCGCGGGGCAAGAACTCCTGTGATGTGTGTGCTTGTTGCCGTTTGTTCACTCCCAACACAGTCACGGATACTCCCTTTCATGCTGCTGGGTTTAATTGTCTTGTTGGGATAAAGAAATGTTTGCACAGCTAAAGTGGGGCCCGGGCTGAACGGGAGCGGTCCCCGATGGCTGCAGAGCCATCTGGCCTGGCTTGGCTCTGCTCTGCGCGCTGCTTGCCCGGCGCCTGGGCTGGCTCTGGCGGCTGCTCTCCTCGGCCCTCGCTGCTCCCACCCCCCCGGCACCCCCCCCCCTCCGGTCGCTTCTTAAGGCGGGAATGCCTCATCACCATGGTGAGATGCGGACCCCGGGGCCGTCCTCCCTCCTCGCCGAGCGCCCTCCCTCGCGTCAATTGTCATGCAGAAGCGATCAGGGCTGCCGCTTCCTTGCGGCCGCCAGCCAGCGCCTAGCCGCCCGCACCGGGGTGGCTGGTAATTGACCGTGGGGGAGGGCGCCGGGACGCACGGGGACGCGCCCACAGGCCGGGCTACCTAGTGGGCAGCACCCGTCGCCTACGCGGCTCCGCAAGCGCTTTCTAGGACACCGGAGAAGTCCGCGCGAGATCCCCAGGGTGCGGGGAAGGTCTGCCCGACACCCTACCCCCCGCCCTCCACGTCCCCACACGCTCCTGTCGCTCTACGAATCCAATTCCTTGGCAATGACAGCAACCGGGCGGGAGGTGCAGGCGGGTATCCCGGAGTGATTGGGACTCCACGCGCGCCTGTGGGTTGGCCGTGGGGCGGGCGGGGCAGTAGAGATCCGGGCTTAGGCGGCGCACTGAGCCAGGAGAGGGCTGAGGCTTGGGGACCAGAGATGGGCTTATGCACAACCGTGTGGACCCAGCTTTCCCTTGGGCAGCAGGACTCTGAGGCTTCTCCCTTCAATTTCAAAAAGAATTTCCTCCTCCGTGTTGCTTTTTCAAATCTGTAAAATATTCCGGAGAGTGTTTCCCAAGTCTGGGCTTGGTGAATCGCGGGATTGCTGGTATTCGGGCGAGGCAGCCGCGGTCGCCTCTGACGCTCGGAGGCTTGCAGCCAGCACAGCGGGACTCGTTAAAGTCAGGGCAATTTCTGGAACTCTTCCCACGGGAAGTTGTCCGGAACTGCCTTCCGGTTAGCGGCCCCAGGTTGATTATTTGGTAGACCATTTTTTGTTGTTTGAAAACAAAACCAAACCGCACAAACAAAACAAAACCTCATACTGAATCCAAAGTTGCTCTCCTTCCCCATCCTCTGTCCTCTTAAGCAGGAAGAGAACCGAAAAATAATATTATATATTTATATTGGATTGTTCTTATTTTTAACCCTTACTAACTACATCCATCTGGTTAATAAATATTAGCACAAGATAAAATGTAACATTTGTAGATACTCCAGATTTAAAGTGGCAATGCATTTAATAGTTAAATTTAAAAAATTTTTTCTTGGCTTTAATCCATAATCCACATGCATCTGTGTTAATAAATCTCAGGCCACACATTGACATTACTTCTTTATAAATACTTGAGATTTGGGGGTGATGATACATGTCATAAAATCCACAGGATTTTAGCACCAAAATAACCATAAGTTTTGGAGTTGACTGTTCCCACGCGTTAGCAAATCTTTCTCGGCACCATTTTTATTCCTCTTAAAGATCAGCTGCAAACTTCAGGATAATGTATTGCTATTCAGCCACCAGCGTGCCTTACAAATTTTAAAAGCGTCACTTCAATTGTGCATTTGTGACTGAACAGAATGTGTTTTTATCTTCAAAATGTGTGCTCCGGGTGGGGGATTGCTGAATAATATCTCTTTCTTTGGAGGAAAGTGAAGAATTTTCTGCAAAAAGAACTTTGTGGCAGGCAAGGTGGTGTATGCCATTAATCCCAGCCCTCCGGAGGCAGGTGATCTGTGAGTTCAAGGTCAGCCTGGTCTACATAGAGAGACCTTGTCTCAAAAAACAAAACAAAACAAAACAAAACAAGCCAGGCATGATGGCACTTGCTTTTAATCCCAGCACTTGGGAGGCAGAGGCAGGGGGATCTCTGTGAGTCTAGGACAGTCAAGGCTACACAGAGAAACCCTTTCTGGAAAAAACCAACCAGCCAGCCAACCAACCAACAACAACAACAACAAAAACCCAAATAAATAGAACTTTCTTATGACTGTTCCGGATTAGGGACGTGGAATGGATAAGCCTGGTAGATGCTAGATAAACAACAGGATTTTAAGGTGTGTGTGTGTGTGTGTGTGTGTGTTGTAGTGTGTGTGTGTGTGTGTTGTAGTGTGTGTGTGTGTGTGTGTGTGTGTGTGTGTGTGTGTGTATTTCTTGCATTGGTGCCAAGCACATCAAAGGACTTATAAGTTTCAGACTAGGTCACATGTATGAATGGTGCTAGGTATGATCCAGACTCTGGGGCTCCCATGCGCATGCTAGGCATGGGCTGTGGAACCACGCTAACTCCATAGGCATGGAGGCTCAGGCCAAGTCAGGAGGCCTCGCTTAGGCCTTGAGTTTGATGACCACAGAGGTGGGGAGTTTTCCAGGAAATACGTGAAATCTTTTCCTCAAAAACAGACTTATTTTACTGATGGCTTGGGGTAGTAAAACACCCGCGTAACCTAAAAATAATTGAAACTTACATTTTTTTCCTTTTAAACTTCTAGGAACTCAAGAATGGAATCTCTTTCCCCGCTTGCCATATGATTCCCACACTATCACCACACCCGCAACCCCATGGTGGAGCCCAAAAACCCAAGTTCTAAACCTGCTTTGGGTGTGTGTTTAGAATAAAGTTTCTGTCTAGATCCTGGTTGAAGCTAGAAGTAGCCGAGCAATATGGGAGCTATGCAGACACATAGAATCCCGTGTGGCAAATTCAGCTATTCCATGGTCACTCTGGAACTGCGTGTGGGTGACAGGAGCCTGTAACAGGGTGTCAAGAGACAGCAAGCTCAGTATGCCTCACGGGGCTCACCTCATGAGAACTGTCTTTCCCCTCTGAGATTCATTTGTGCCTGAGACTTAAAGGGCTTTGCATCTATCTCAGAGCGGCAGGGCCCGAGCTCCGGAGGGAGGGCAGGAGCAGCCAGGGAAAGGCCTTCGCTTTCTTTTCAGGTATATGACTCCCATTTAGGCGCCAGCTAATCCCATATTACTCTCATTCGACCTTGCTCTTTTTGGAGTTTGATTTAAATCAACTCGGAGCAGCCTAGCATAATAAATACCCTGTTAGAGGAATAAGAGCTGTGTGGGGCCCTTTGAGCTTCCACGTAAACCTGTTTCACATCAAAGGTGAAGAGGCAATGGAACATGGTAGTGAGCGCATGCGGCCTCCAGAGCCCAGTTACCGCCCTTTCAGCTTATGTGCTAGGCAAATTGCTTAACCCGTCCGGGCCTTAGTATTCCCACCTGCAAACTGGGAATTCCACAACCTAACCAAATGACCACTAATACATAGATAGCCATTAAGTGTCAATGTGTAATGACCGTCATCATCCCCAGGACAATGCGGTGGATTGTTTTTCTTTGCTAGGAACCCTGAAGTAGCCTAACACAGGGTCATTAGCGTCCGGCATATGCAGAGGACCCTCTCACCCACTCAAGCCTTATGGCAGTCCACAAAGAGGGAGGGGGAGAGGTTGCTGAGCCCTTTTCTGTGCCGGCCAGCTGCTCCACTGCCCTATACTATCATCTGGCCACCAAGATTAACCCCGGGGCTTATTCGCAGGGTTCATATTAAGCGTTAGAGAAATTGGGTGTCCGCGTCCAGAAGGGTAAGTAAGAGGTGCAGGCAGTGGCCCAAGTCAAAGAACCTCAATCTCATGGTGTTTTCTCATTCTAGAAGTTTGGATTATCAGATAGTATTGGAAATAAATATCAAATTAGAATCTGTGAGTGATGGGCCGTTTGGGCCGTGCCTATTGAGATTTGCTATGGTGGTATCTGAACTAGTATTAGAATGCAAAGTTCCAGAGTTTTAGTATTGTCCTTAGATTGCTAAGTTGCAGATACGCAGACACTTTTACCCTGTCGCCTACAGGAGATGAGTCTGTGAACCTTCCCCCCCATCTGTGTGTCACAGCCCTACAGCATGATGGATTGTTTGTGCTTGGGGAAGGCTTAGGATGGGGCTTGGAGGGGCCTTGCAGGTCAGGAGAGAAATACAGCCCCAGCTCTGCGGTAGGGGGGCTGCCTGGGAGGGATTAGCAGGGGGAGGGAGGGCAGGGCTAGGCGGGGACAGGCCTCCTATGCGTGTGGTGCCTGCTTTCATTCTCCTGGGAGTAGGAAGAGGCCTGGCTGGCCATTACTCAGGGCCACAAATAAAGTCAATGCTTTTCCCTTTGTCAAAAGCAAGCCCCATGGGGCCAGGGAATGATACACACGCATGCATGCACGCGCACACACGTCTGTGGGGGAAAGGACAAGACAGGTCCTCTACCTGAGGACCTTGTGTTTAAGGCTCAAGAAAGTCGCTCATATTTGGAAGGTCTCCTGTTCACATAGGTGTCTATTGGTGACAGCCATCAGGGGCCAGTGGTCAGCTGTCTCCGTCAGCTTCTTTGTGGCTCCCTTTAAGGAAGCAGCAGTTCAGCTCCCTGTTGGGGGCCCAGTATCTCCATAGATAAAGGAACACCAAATTCTGCTGCCTCCCTGTCACCAGTTTCTCTCTTGACGTAGACATAGAGGTGTGTGGCTGGTAGGAAGGAAATACTGAATGCTCTTGATTTCAGTTATTTGGTTTTGGAGACAGGGATTCACTTGGTAGCCCAGGCTACTCTGAAACTCACTATGCTGCACAGACTAGTCTGGAACTTACTGTGTCGCCAAGGCTGCCCTGCAGCTTGTAATGATCCTCCTGCCTCGGCCTCCTCTGTGCTGGAATTACAGCACATGGCTGTATCCCCCTCATTTTCAGTTTTGAAGAAGGGGGGCAAATTCTGAGACTGAAGCCCAAGTGCCAGGATGTTTGCTGGGAAGGAAAAGTGGGAGGGGAGAAAGGGGGTGTAGGTGGCTTCAGAGATGAAGGCAGTGGCAGGTGAGGCCAGTGGTTCACACCGGTTGGGGACAGAGGAATCAGCAGGGCTGCAGTTAGGGCCTAGGCTCTGGCTTCCTTCCTGAGCAGTTAAAAAAAAAAAAAATCCTTAGAACAACAGAAGTCTGGATGCATGTGTTTCCTTCCTGACAGGCCGACCTAGGGGTTGGAGGTTGGGAGGGTCTGGAGGGGGGGCCTTCAGTCACCCCAGCAGCAGTCAAGGCTGATTTACAGGGTGGGGTAGGGGTGGGAACTTAGACAAGTGGGGTTAACCCTTTCCTGACCACAGGCTTGCTAACACCACCTCTTCCTAACTTCCCACTGTGGTGTAGACAGGTTTTTTGGGCTTTTTTTGTTTGTTTGTTTTGTTTTTTGTTTTTCTATTGTCATCCCTTCCCAGGAGAATCCCTGCTGCCAAAGCATTCTCTTCATGAGACAGTTCAGGCCAGGAGCAGCTGAGTCACTTGAAGGAGACCTTTAAGACTGTGTGACAGCTGGCATTGTGGCTCATGGCTGGCGAACACTCTCAGGCTTTGGGTGACATTCTATTGACTTTTGGAACATCATGATCTCTGCATTGGGGTGGTCCCTAGGAAGCCCAGGTTTTTGTTTTGTTTTGTTGTTGTTTTTCAAGACAGAGTTTCTCTGCACAGCCCTGCCCATTGTGGAACTCGCTCCGTAGACCAGGCTGGCCTCAAACTCAGAGGTCTGCCTGCCTCTGCCTCTGCCTCTGCCTCTGCCTCTGCCGTGCCACCATGGCCAGTGGAAGGCCAGGTTTGTTACTATGGGATATTGGGGCTGCAGAGAGAATGCTTCTTCCTCTTGAAAAGTGATGGCAGAGAGCCTGTCACCAGTAGAGTGGGATACATCCGTTGATCGAGTTCATCACTCCGCCATATTTTCTCAGGCATCTACCTTGTTCCTAGCGCTGGGCTCCGTGCTGGGGAGGGAACAGTGAGCAGGAGGATCATAGTTTCTGCTATCCTGGAGCTTAAAGTCCAGTTAACATCTGGGGGGCATTGTGAGAAGGGTTCTTGGGGCAAAGTCTAAGCCAGCAGGGGATTAGAAGCAGGAGCATCCTACTGAGATCCAGGCAGCTATGAAGCAGTCAGCCTTTAAGCTGATATCAGAAATCAGGCTGTTATTTTGCCGGAGCAGCTCAGTACAACACTTTGCTCTTTTTGGAAGGAATATTGCGTCATCTGAGAATGGAAGAAAGAACTCTAGAGCTGGCCTGGATTGTCGGTGATAAGTTGAGAATACCATTTCTCCATGCTAGGATCTGAGATGTGACCTCTGATAGCAACAGTACCTTTATTCAGGCTTTCTTGTCTTTTCTCTTTCTTTCTTTCTTTCTTTCTTTCTTTTTTTCTTTTCTTCTTTCTCTGTGTAGCCTTGACTGTCCTGGACTTGCTTTGTAGACCAAGCTGGCTTCAAACTCACATTGAGCCACCTGCCTTTGCCTCCGGAGTGCTGGGATTAAAGGCGTGCGCCCCCATGCCTGGCATTCAGGCTTTCCTGACAGTTTCCATTTGGTGTTTAGATGAAACTGAGGCCCAACATCAGCGAGGGCTCCTCTTTTAAAGTACCTTTCTAAGCCAGGCATTGTGATGCCCACCTCAAATTCCAACAGTCTGGAGGCAGAGGCAGGTAGATCTTTATGAGTTGGAGACCAGCCTGGTTCTACATAGTGAGCCCCAGACCAGCCAAGGCTACATAGTGAGGCCCCCATCTCAAAATAACCAAAACAAAACAAAAAGTAGCTTTCAAAAGATAGCTCACTATAAAATAGTATCTGATGACATATAACATATATCTTAACATCAGAAGACCCAGAACAAGCCAGAACCTTCAAGCTTGGCCCAGAAGAAGGACTCCACAATTGTTTGCTGAGAGAAGGGAAGGCCTTGCCCTGCTGATGTTTGGTCAGGTAGATACGGGTCTTTTTACTGAAGCTCATGGTCCATCAAGCCTGTGCTTGGGACTCCACGGAGATAGGCTAGGTCGGAAGGACTTGGAGAACTTAGATTCCTGGCACCGTCTCCTGGCAAAGTTTCCAGTGGGAGGGACATCGCTCAGACTTGACATTCACAGGGTAGGTTAGTGCCAAGAGTATTGAAGAAGTGAAAAAGGAAGCAAAGCCAACCGTTGTTCCCGCCTGGCACACCCCCGGCAGCACACAGTTCCCTGCCTGTGGGTCCTCCAGCAGCCTGGCTGCGGTTCCGCCCCCCTCCCGCCTCCCGCCTCCCGCCTCTTATCTTCATGATCTCTACATCCACAGCATTTCCTGCGCTTCTGTGTGCAGAGTGTTTTGCCCGCTGCTGTCTGCTGGGGAAATCAGAGAACTAGATCACACTTCCTCTTCTCGAGGGCCTCGTGGACGAGGTGACTAGTGAGGATGTGCACACGTGGGGCAGAGCGGCCCTTCAGCAGGTGGCTGAGGAGCTTATATGCACGAGAGGGAGGCAGCCGCATGGCTGTGAAAGGTTCACAGCGAGCTGTCAAGAGCCTGCTTCAGCTGGCCTACGGTTGGGGGGGGAGGATGAAGGAAGCGAGTCAGGATGGGTAGCGACTGTCCCCCATAACGCAGATTCCCAGTCGCTCCTCTGAGGCTTTAAAGCACTGCAAGTTCAGAGGGAGCCTCCTGAGTGATTTCTGCGGATGGTTGGAGGGAAGGTTTTGCGAAGGAGTTTGTTCTTAAAGGAAGGTGAGCTAGGACCAGACAGAAAGGACAGGCTCTAGGGCGCGGATGGAGATGTGGGCCCAGGGGATCGATGGTACCTTGTTCATTCAGCCTCCTGCCATGGGGACTATCTGTGCAGCTGCCTCTGGTCCTGCCATCCCCAGTTCCGCCTTGGCCCCTCTTCCAGCCGTTTCCCTTTTGCCTCTCTTATTACCGATGGGCTGACTGCACCTGCCCAGACCTCCCCTTCTTGGTGCAGTATTGTCATTATGAGGCGACCCAGCAGAGGGACACGAGGTGCTTAGCCAGATGTGCAGGAGTCCAGCATGCGCCTTGGGCTGCAGCCAACAGCCGTCTGCTGCTTGCTGCTGCACACCAGAAGGGGCTACAGAGGGCTTTCCTGTGCTCAGGACTGCTGTTCTGCTTTTGTTTGGGTTTTTTTGTTTTTTTTTGTTTTTGGGTTTGTTTTTTTTTTTTGTCAGCCTCCTTCCCTCTTCTTCAGCCCTGGAACTTTCAGATGCTTATTTGTACAGAAATAAGGCTCGGAGGCTGAGAGGAATTAGTCACCACTGTCTGGCTTTGTGCTGGAACCCCTTGGGTGAGACTACGAGAGGGTGAAAGGTTAAGTGAACATGAACGGGGGCGGGGCGGGGGAGTCAGTCTAAGGGCAGGGACTTGAGATACCTGTGGGTGAAAAGTACCCTTGTTATCTGTGCTTCTAGATTTGGGGGTGGTTGGTGTTTCTCCTCAGAATAGTGTCCCCCCCTTTTTTTTCCCAAGACAGGGTCTCACTGTGTAGCCCTGGCTGTCCTGGACTCACTTTGTAGACCAGGCTGGCCTTGAACTTACAGTGATCCGCCTGCCTCTGCCTCCCAAGGGCTGGGATTAAAGGCGTGTGCCACCACTGTCCGGCTTAGTCTCCCCCTTTAAGCAGTACACTATAGTTCCCAACTGTGCCTCTGTCACGAGGTCACGTCTGTGTCCTGGTATCATTCCGTCCAGGGTGTCCCCTCATGTAGCAAGCACCTGGCTCCACAGATAGTCAGTGAATTGGTGCAGAAACCCTGCAGAGCTCTGGTGAGGCTGACACTGCAGCTGTCCCAGCTCAGGCAGGTGGAAGGACCTCACAGGGGCCAGCATAGGGCTGGGCACCCCTTGGTACATTTGCAAATAGGATGGAGTGGCTAGAAAGTGAAGGCAAATCCGACAAGCTGTGTGGCTTTGGGTGAATTACTTTTTATCTCTCTAAGTGCTGAAATAGATAACATGGTGTCTTCTCTAGTCCAAAACCAGTCATAGACACACACACACACACACACACACACACACACACACACACACACACACACTCAAGAGTCCGGCCTTGAAGCTGGGCTGCAGTGGGGAGTTGATTCCCTGAAATGTATGTGTGATTTTCCTCTGTGGTTTGGGACAAAAGTTCTCTATCTTCTGTAGACTTTCCCCAAAGGCAGATTTGCGGGCCACTGTCTAACTGTATGAAAGTGTGACGTTGCCGCTAAAACTGCATCTTGCCAAATCCCCTTTGAAAGGAATTCACCCTTTGCCTTGCTTCTCAGCAAAGTTTTGGGGGAGCCTTTCCTTTCCAGGGCTGTCTTCCTATTCTGTGGGGGGCAGGTTTGGTACAGCAGCGTGGTGCCTTGGCTAGAGGGCTGATGGCAGACCAGAGATGACAGAGGCTTTCTGCCCTCACTCAGGCTGTCGCAGCCTTGACACACTAGCCAGCGTGATCACACGGAGAGGGTTGTATCGACTTGGGAAAGGCCTGGAAAGGGCCTGACTCAGTCAGAGCTGGACAGGGAGGGTGGGGAAGAGCGAGCGTTTGAAAGAGACTTGACTCCTGAGGTAAACTTCATTGTGCGATTATTTAATAGACCATTAACAAGCAGATTCATTAACAAGATCTTAATTAACAAGTTCCAGGGTTATTCCTCCTGCTTCCCAGGGGAACTGTTCTCCTTCTATTTAGTCCCAGAGACTTCCTACCCCTTAAACTAACCGCAGCAGATGCGTTTAAATCCAGTATTTTTATTGCAAGCGAAACGACTGTGGGCAGAACGGCAGGGGCATGGTACTCTTCCTAACAAGGCTTACTCTTTTTGAGCATGTTTTGTGTGTCAGGCATTATTTGGAGTGTTTTTCCCAGTAATAACATTTATAGATTCATCATTTCCCAGTAATAACATTTATAAAAAAATCCCTGTGAAATGGTCATTGTTGATATCCACTTATAGCTGGGGAAGTAGAGGCACAGAGTGCTTAAGCAACATGCTCTTTGACACACACAGAAAGAGAAGTAGCAAAAATGAGGTATGAACCCAGGCCACCTGACTTCAGAGTCACCGGGGAGGAAGAAGCCCCGGGGGAGGGAGGCCTGTAGGTCGAGGCTAAAAGGTGACAGAATAAGAAAGCCAAGGGGACAGTTCAGAGGTAAAGTGCTCGCTTAACATGCGTGAGACCCTGGGATCAATCCACAGGATCCTATGTAAATAAAAATAAACAAATATGATAAAATGGCAAAGCTGCTCACTGCCTGCTTGCCCAGGCGGCAGTGCTTTGATGTGTTCCCTTTTTTTCTGCAAGAGATTCTAAGGGTCTCTGATAGGGTGGTATTGCTTACGTTCAGCCCGTTCTGACCCACTCGCACCCCTTGTCACCTTCACTGTGCGCTGAGGTCCTCACAGTAGCTGCCACATCTTATTTGTGTCTATTTCTAGTACTACTGCGTGGCCTGAAGATTATTAGTTATGATCTAAAAAGAAAAAGCTTGTCAAATGTACCTTGGGATGGGGTTGAGGGCGGCGGATTAGAGTCTGGTAACTCCTGGTGCCCTTAGCACTGTGATATCTGCTGCCGAAAGCCCTTTGTGCGTCTGCGCTATAAGAGCCAGTTCTGAACTGTGGGAGACGCACCTGCCTTTCCTGGATCTCCAGTCCTCAGGGTGAAGGGCACCAGCAGTCTCTCAGGGTTGTTATAAGGGTTAAATAAATGAGTTAATATAAAATAAATACAAGCCCAGAGGAGCAAGATTTAGCATAAAGTAAACCTGCAATAAATGTTAGCTCTAGTTACCGTTCCAAATGCTTGGTGGGGTTTGAAGCATCTTGAACTGCGGCCCCACCACCTTTACTCTTCATCATAGTACAAGGCTAGGGATTCTGGCAAGCCCTGGCAGGTGGTAACAGACTGCCCTGTGTGCAGGAGTGGTGATGGTGGTGCAGAGACAGGTTCTCCTGTAGCCCAGGCTGGCCTCATATTCTCTGTGTAGCCAAGGATGGCCTTGAGTTCCCAATCACTTTCCCACTCCCTTCCAAGTACTGTTTATGAGGCCTGGGGCAAAGATGACTTCAGAGTTCACCAAGGACTCGCTCATTGAACTTCCTAAAAGACGTCAAGCGGAAATAGCTAGCATTCTACACTCAGCTCCTTTAGGACTTTTTAATTAGCCTAGTTGTCTGCCTTTGCCTGACCAGGCTCTCTGAGAACTAGCAACTGGGAGACACTTTGGGACAAGACAAGCAAGTGTCAAATACCTAGACTTGCTAGGGGTGGAGCTAGGACTGAGCTGTCAACGGCTTGTTTATTTTTACTCAGTTTTAATTCCTGCGCTCACACAAAGCTCGAGGCTGTGTCCATCCCCGCCCCGCCCACCTCCCTGATATTTTAAGAGATGCACTGCTTTTATTCTACCTAGATGTCATCCCATTGTACATTCTACAAACAGTCTCCCAAATCTTTTTTTTTTTAATTTATTTATTTATTATGTCTACAGTGTTCTGTCTGCAGGCCAGAAGATGACATTAGTTCTCATTACAGATGGTCATGAGCCACCATGTGGTTGCTGGGAATTGAACTCAGGACCTCTGGAAGAGCAGTCAGTGCTCTTAACCTCTGAGCCATCACTCCAGCCCCAGGCTCCCAAATCTTGATGAGGGGAAGACTCAGGAGGAGCACTCATCCCCGCAGCTGGCTCTCCCTCCAGCATCCACCCAACACCGTCCCCTTCAGTTACCCAGAGATGGTCCCAAGTCCCCCAACTGGCCTCCCGGGCTCTGCTAACTGTGTCCTTTCTAAGTAGCCTGGCCATAGTATCACTTTCTTTAGCAGCATTCTAACTTCTAAGAGGCTTACTAGGCAAGGAGATTGTGGGGCCTTTGACTCTCCCTGAGCCTTAGCCCTAAGTGGTTTATTCTATTAAGCTGATTCTTGGAGGTGGATGGAGCTTTGCTGGATAAGAAGTTGGGGTTAAGGGGAAAGTGGCAGTTAGACTGGGAAGCGGCCACTCCCTTTTCCTGTTACACCCTCCCCTCCAGCCCAACCCTGCCCCAGTAGGTCAGTTTTCAAAGCTATGGGATGGAGGGCACACGGTACTGAAACTAAGCCCAAGCTCTAGACCCTTTAAGACATTGGCCCACGTCCCGCCCACCCCACCCCTCCCACCACATTGCCTTCCTCTTCCTCACCTCTGCCTTTCTGAGTCTTCAGTCTTACCACTGCTGGGTTTTTTTTTTTTTCCCACCCCTCCTTCTTTCTGCCTCCAACGGCAACTCAAAAGTTGGAGCCATGCTTGAAGGGATAAGGCATAAAAATCACGAGCCATTGCTTCAAAGAGACGGACCCTTATCCAGTCATGGAAAGTCGGAAAAAATTAACAGTCCGCTCAGCAAAGAAGAATGCCGAGTTTCCTCCTGTTACACGCAGGTGAGCCTGCCCCTTCCGACAACCTGACCCACATTAAGGATTTTCAGGCTCTCCATTTACTATCTTGGTGCTTCCAGGGGGCAGCGGGTTGGGAGAGCAGGAACCTGTGCCTGGTTTCCATCCCGCGTGCCGAGCTGCCGAGACGCGGGGAGAGGGTTTTGTGAGCAGGAACACAAAAGCTGTGGGGGAAGTGAGGGGGAGGAATCAGGACTGTGAGCACAGGAACAAGACAGGACTGAGGAGGAGGAGGAGGAGACCCAAAGGAACCAGGGGGCCACACAGAAGGAGAGAGAACCCAAGGCTGGACATGGGAAGAAGAGAGTTGGGCGCGTTCCTGGGGATCCCGAGTGGCTCTTTTGATCGCCTGCCCCTTTCCATGAAGGTCTGGGGGAGCAGAACGTCTTCACACAGTTGGTGAGAGTATAAAGAAGGGAGGTTTTAGCCGGGCGGTGCTGGCGCGCGCCTGTAATCCCAGCACTCGGGAGGCAGAGGCAGGCGGATCTCTACGGGTTCTAGGCCAGCCTGGTCTACAAAGTGAGTCCAGGATAGCCAAAGCTACCCAGAGAAACCCTGGGTAAAACAAAACAAAACAAAAGTGGGGTTTCTTTGGAAGGTGGTTTAGAAATATCTAGTTACAAAAACTTAGATACAGATATCTTTTGATGGGATCCAAACCATAGGAATGTATTGTACATTCATCTGGTCAAGTACTCGAAGGGGAATGCTCTTTATAGTGTTGTTTATGGTGTGAAAAAATTAATTATGATACATACATATAAAAAAGACTGAGGGAAGACCCTAAACACTTCTATGTAAAACTTGGTGTGTGTGTGTGTGTGTGTGTGTGTGTGTGTGTCGGAGGGGTCCCTTTGTGAACTGGAGAGCTGGCTCAGTGAATAAAGCTGCTGGCCACTAACCCTGAGGACCTGCGTCTGATCCCCTGAGACCCATGTGGTAGGAGAGAACCGTTTCCCACAAGCTGTTATATGACCTCTATGTGCTGTGTTAAATACATACCCTCCACCCCACAATAAACCAACAATCTAATAGAGACTGGAGAGATGGCTCAGCAGCTGTGAGGACTTGCTGCTCTTCTAGAGGACCTGAGTTTGGTTCCCTGCACCCTCGTGGCAGCTCACAACCGCCTGTAACTCCAGTCCCAGGGGATCCGACGGCCTCTCCTGACCTCTGAGGGGCATCAGGTACACATGTGACACACACACACACACACACACACACACACACACACACACACACACACTCTTGCAGGTAAAACCTTCCAAAGAATACATAAATCTTTCAAAAAGAGATGTAATTAACATTTTCAGGATTGTTTGTATAGAAAAATGCCTGTTTACCTGACTATATGCACACAACGCATTCATAAGGATATATATGAGGACAGTTGACAGCGGTTTCCTCTGGGAAATCGGAAACACTAGGGTGGGAAGAGGAACTGGTACTTCACCCTTTATGCACCTGTGACTATAGCAACTGAAGAGATGGGATGGGCAGGTGCTGTTTGTATAGTGAAAGAATTTAGCTTATGGTTTTAGGAAGATAGTCGGGGATTCTGGCAAAGCAGGAACATCAGGTAAACCCCTGTCCAGGGAACTCTGGACAAAGTGTGGATTTTTAATTCCTAAAACTGTTACCAATATTGACTCATTTTTTTTTTGCAAATATGCCACAGTAATATTGGGGGTTAAGAGTAAGGGAAATGTCGGGGGTGGGGGTAGGAATTTTGTACTAATGTTAGGCGTTATTTATGTCTAAGGCTATTCTGAAATAAATTTTTGTTTTTTAAAATATAATAGGGAAGGCTATAGAATGAGGCAGCCTCATTCTAGGAGGTGGAAACAATATGGGAAATGTTTAAAGATTAAACCTTAAAGATCTGAGTTGATAAAATGAGTGATTCCCTTGCTTCTAAGCTAATTATTGTCTCTGTCCCTTTTGTGGCCTGGTGGATGGGATTGCAGTCATACATACTGGGAAACGTCTGGCTTCTTTGTTGGTTTTATTTAAAATTAGCTTTCTTTTCTGAATTAGATTATTAAAACAAGCACACACACACACACACACACACACACACACACACACACACACACACACAAAAGAGTTAACTGATGGCTCTTTCCACTTTACCACACCAAACAAACAAACAAACCAGACAGTCCTGGAATCTACACTAAAAAGGGAGTTTTTGAAAAGAATGAAGAAACTTGCTAGCGGCCACTGCTTACTGCTCTCATCAAGCGAGCAAGGTGACAGGTGTGAGACGTAGCTGGCCATTGTTTCTGACACGGTCCCTGTAAGTTAGCACAGCGACCAAGGAGAATGGGCCTAGAAGACCGCATCCATAGCCGTGGCCTCTGTGGTGTCTCTTCTCCTCACGCGCCGTCGAGGCCTGTATTCTTTGCAGACACGCGGTGTGGGGCCCACACTCTTCTCATTGGCTCCATAGGATTCATGTATGTTTATCTTTCAGCCTCAGACACTAAGGCATAGTTAAGACCACATAGGAGAAAATTTCCCTTAAGCTGGTTGATTTCCCCGAGAGAGGAAACTGCATCGGCCTTACCCTTCTGTGCAGTGGAGGGGGTCTCCGTATCCTGTTGCCAGGTGGCCCCAGTTTGAGAGGGAAAGTCTTCCGCAGGTGCTCACAGCTCCTCTATCATCCTCGAGTCTCCGCCTCAGGCGCATTGCTCTTTCACCGGCTCCTACGCCTCTGACCTGGGTGTGTTTCCCTACATCACAGCAGTTAATGGTTGGTGCTCCCCCCCCCACCCCCCCACCCCCCCACCCCCAGAAGTGATAGGCATGTGCGTGGGAGAGAGGACAAAGCACTGTTTATATAGGAGTTTTAAAACAAGCAATAGCTCGGCCAGGCGTGGTGGCGCACGCCTTTGATCCCAGCACTCGGGAGAAAGAGGTAGGTGAATCGCTTTGAGTTCGAGGCTAGCCTGGTCTACCTAGCGAGTCCAGGACATTCAAGGCTACACAGAGAAACCCTGTCTCAAACAAACAGACAAGCAATAGCTCAACGCGGTGGTGCACGCCCTTAATCCCAGCAGAGGCTGTCTGAATTCTTTGAGTTCAAGATCAGCCTGGTCTGCAAAGTGAGATTCTGTCTTGAAACAAGAACAAGCTATTAAAAAACTGGTCTGTTTTTCAGTCACTCTAGCTGTTTTGAACAATGTCAGCTGTAAAATATTTTTCTTTGTAGAAATTTTTTTCTTCGTCTATGTTGAATTTTTTTCTATGGTTACTTTTAGTCTTTGATTTGTAACTTTTTTTGTTGTTATTTTGTTTTTCAAGACAGGGTTTCTTTGTGTAGCCTTGGCTGTCCTGGACTCTCTTTGTAGACCAGGCTGGCCTCGAACTCACAGCGACCTATCCACCTGCCTCTGACTCCCGAGTGCTGGAATTAAAGGTGTGTGCCACCACCCCTGGCTGATTTGTAACTTTTTAATTAGCACCTTTTAAAATAGCTCAGTCGTTAAACGGCTTGCATAGTGTGCTCAGCGCTGTGTAAACCGGGCAAGGTTACACACACACACCTGTAATCCCGAACTGGAGGCAGAACCAGGAGGACCGGGAGTTCAAGGCCACCCTCAGCAGCATAGAAAGATCCAGGCCAACCTGAGCTACATGAGACACTGTCTCTACAATAACAAAAAGAAAAGAAGGGTCAGATGTCTAAGGTCATCCTTAGGGATACAGGGAGATCAAGGCCAGCCTGAGCTAAACACCCTGTTCCTCTCCCCATTCAAGATAGGGGGCCGGGCACTTTAATAAGCGTTGTCATCTAAGGGAAGAACAGAAGGGTTTTCTTCAGGTTAGCAGCCTCGGTTCATTCAGTACTCGCCAGTTTGGGACCCAGTTACACACTTCCCCAACCACCCAGTAGGCTCAGACTAACCAATGAGGGTGCTTTGTAAAATGGTCTTATCTTGGCTCTGCTGGTCTGTGTGACTCTGTGTGCATGTCCATGGGGGAGGCCGGAAGCCAGCAAAGTATCATTCTTCAGAAGCTCTTGTCTTATTATTTTTGTTGTTGTTGTTTTGTTTGTTTGTTTGTTTGTTTAGCCATCAGCGCCAGGCCTTGGTTTGTTGTTGTTGTTGTTGTTGTTGTTGTTGTTGTTGTTTTGAGATAAGGTCTTTCACTGAGGAGGCTGGCCAGCCATCCAGCCCCAGAGATCATCTTGTCTCTGCCATCCCAGTGCTGGGATTACAAATAAAAGGGACCTGCCTGCCTTCCCACACAGGCGCTCCGGATTGAACTCAGGTCTCCAGGCTTGTGTTGCAAACACTATAGTGATTCAACTGTCTCCCCAGATCCCCAAAGACAATGATTTCCCACCCCCCACCCCCCACCCCCCCCCAGTGCTGGAAGGTGAGCTCAGGGCCTTGCGCATGCTCTGTGAGTCACACCCCCTGGAATTTTTATTTGTACTTATGTTTTAAAACAGTGACATAAAGGCTCAGTGGTTAAGAGCGCTGGCTGCTTTTTCCCTGGCTGGGCTCAATTCCCACCACCCACATGGCTGTCTACAGTTCCAATTCTAGGGCCTACAATATCCTCACAGAGATGGGCATGCAGGCAAAACACCAGTGCACATAAAAGAAAAATAAATTAATTTTTAAAAACAGTGAGGTAAGCTGTAAGCTTGTTTGATATTTGTAAACTTTAATTTGCCTACTAGTTTGCCCCATTTGAATAATTTTTTAAAAATAAATCATTCTTTTAAAACTTATTATTATTATTTGTTGTTGTTGTTTTGGTTTTACTGAGATTGGGTTTCTCCACGTAGCCTTGGCTAGCTGGCCTCGAACTCACAGTGATCCACCTGCCTCTGCCTCACTGAGTGCTGAGATTAAGGCGTATACCGCCACATCCGGCTTAAATTTATTACTTGCTTATATTAAGACTAATGGATTACTCAAGAAAGAAGTTGTAACCGCTTGTTGCATGATAATTTGTCATTAAAACATATGTCCCACTCAAGCTGGGCATGATGGCACAGGCTTTAATCCCAGTACTTGGGAGGCAGAGGCAGGAGGATTTCTGTGAGTTTGAGGCCAGCCTGGTCTACAAAATGAGTCCAGGACAGCCAGGACTATGTAGAGAGACAAGACCCTGTTTCAACAAAACAAAACAAAAAATGCCCACTGATTTGTCCTTAGAAATGGCGTTTGATTTGTAACATGAACAAGGAGCAAGGGGCAGCTGTATTAGGGTTTGGGGAGAGGGACCTGGTTCATTTAGGGACAGAGAAAGGCCTGGAGCTGGCACTGTTTAGGGGACTGTGGCAGTATGGTAGCCGATGAGCCAGGAACGGCTCGGTGTTTCCAGTCATGAGAGACCTGGGTTTTATTTCAGGTGCACAGGAAGCCACAAGTGTGTTAAACAGGGAGGAGTGCCGCATTGTGGCTAGTAATGGGTCGTAGCATTAGAGAGCTGGTGACAGAAACCTGTAAAATCACCATTGCTGAAATCACAGTGATGGGACAACGTCCAGCGCTTGTTAAAATAACTGCAGTGCCTTTCCCACAGTTGGTACTCAGTAAATAAGTAAATCAATCAGACACAAAGTGCAAAAACTATCCCCCAAACAACCCAATAATAGCAGCAAATTTGCACAGACCAGGTGCCAGGCAGCCCAGGTAATGCTGCTGAGCAGCCCAGGTGGTGCTGCTGAGCAGCCCAGGTGATGCTGCCGAGAAGCTCAGTTGATACCGGTGACCTTCTGGAGCTCCTGGGGCATGTGCTGCCTTAGTGGCCGTCTTGGCACTTTTGAGCTGTGTTAGCTGCTGTGAGGCCAGTTATTTAAATTCTTAAAGTTTTTCAAAACTTATTTATTTTATTTTATTTATTTTTGCCTCTGTGTGTGTGTGTGTAGTGTATGTGTTTACATGTGCATTTCCATGAGGAAGCCAGAGATCAGCATTGGGCGTCGCCCTGTGTAGCCCTCCGCCTTCGTTCTCTCACCGTGGCTTGGAGCTTGGTGATGGGCTAGACTAGCTGTCTAACAAGTCCCGAAGACCCTCCTGTCTCTGCCTCCCCGGCGCTGGGGTTCCCAGTGGGTGCCGTGGAGTCATGCTGGGGTCCGAGTGCCTGTGGGGCAAGCAGCTTGCCGGTGGATCTAGCTCTCCCAGCCCCGTGACTTAAGCACACGGAAGCCCACTCTGCTTGTCTGCATGATGGAGGTGAGATAACGCATCTCTTTGTCTTGATGGACAGACTGAGTCAGGGGATGTGTTTACCATATAGCAGGAGGACACCGTGAGACAGTGGTCACTGAACTTCAGTGTGATCTCAGCCTCCGGGCAGCTGCTGGAGTCTTCCACAGCAGGCACACTTCAGACCATTTTGTTCTTGGGAATCTGCCTCTAGAATCTCAACTTTTGCTGACATTTAAGGAACTGAATTTTCAAAGATGAAGGAGAAAAAAAAAACCCTGTAACAAGAAAGCTTTGGCGCTAGAGCGTTCAGGCAAGAGTCCTCGAGCAGAGCTGAGCCAGTCCACCTGATTTTGGGAGTTAGGCTTCCTGCCCTTCACTCTCGGGCTCAGGGTGTGCATCCTGAGGGCAGTGCTCCTCCCACAGCGTCCGCTTTGCTCTGAAAATGCTCCCTGCAGCCCAGGGAGCTCCCATCTTGTACCTAGTTAAATGCTTCCATTAAAGATATGATCATAACTGCTTGGCCCTGTAAATCACTTGACTCTCGCCTAGCGTAGCCCAGCCAGGGAGGGCCTCTGGGGCTGCAGCAGTGACCACTCTGAATCTGTGACAAGACAGTAAAGACATAGCTCCTTACTGGGGCTGATATGTCTTCTTTTTCCTAGGTTTCCCTCTCTCTGTCTCTGTCTCTGTCTCCCTCTCTTTCTCTCTCTGTCCCTCCCTCCCTCTTCCCCCTCCCCTCTTCCTTCCCTCTCTCTCTCTCTCTCTCTCTCTCTCTCTCTCTCTCTCTCTCTCTTTCTCTCTCTGTGTATTTGTAAAAAAGAAAACAGGCCCAAGAGTATACAGAGACTGTCAGCACAACAGCCAGGGGAGGGACTTGCAGGCCAACAAGGAAGTAATTTTACCAAGTTTAAGTCCCACTTGAACCTCGTGGTTTCTGAGTCCTGAACCTTTTGGGGTTCAAGCTGAGAGCACTCTTGACAAAAACATGATTTTTCTGGCTCACATCAAAAAGGCTTTAAGAAGACGTCGAAGTCTTTTCCTTGGGACATCAAACAGGTCCTTAACAAAGCAGGGTGCTGACGAGATGTGTGCAGACGAACAGATTAGACTCTTCTTAAGAAGCCACAGAGCAGGGAACGCAAGAGGCTGGTGCAGCACACACACACTCACTCAGAGGGCCCTCAGAACCTCCCTGGGCCTGCGGCATGACCTTATTTGTCAGTGGGGTCACCTAGAAGTATCCCGAGAATTAGACACTCAAAACAAACTTCTCTGTGTTCTCGGTCTTGCCCGAGGCAATGCTTATGTTCCCCGCCCTCCCCCCCCCCCCCCAGTGAAAGGTGTAAATTAACTTAGAAAAGATAGGTTGCCCCTTTGAAAAATTGTCAGTTGTTTGGGTGGCTTACAGCTCAGTTTTGCTTATTGAATTAATCTCCGTCTTTGCTCAGGTATTGGTATTGGTATTGTGGGCTGGGCAAGGCAGCAGACCCTCCATTTCTAAGCCAGTGGCTAAAACTCCCATAGACTGTGTGCACAGCGCTGCAGCTGGCTAGCTACATAAGCATGGTTTTGGAGCCATGCAGCTAAAATATTAGCGATCAGCTTGAAGGAGGAACAACTCTGAGGGAACCTCCCTCCCCTATTAGAAGCCGTAATTAGCAATTAAAATATATTTAACACTGTTCCAACCAGCAGCCTCTAAATAAATAATTGCCCCTGCTGATTGAACATCTTTTATTTCTGTGGGTTTTTTTTTTCTTCCCCTTCTTATCTTTTTTCTCCTGCATAACTTACAGCCCTGTAAATGCTCAGTAGCTGTTAATATGATTCTGTCAATACGTTTACCATGGTGACTTGGGCTGTATTTGGCGAACATTTGAAGAAATCAGTCACTGGTTGGAGGGAGGAAAGACAAGCTGTCGATATCCAGGGAGAAATGCTAATAACCCTGGTGACAAATTGTCCTCTGGATTCTCTAAGGGTTAAGAAAAAGCACCTCGCAGACCTGGGAGCTCAGGGCCAAGGGACAGTGACTTGTTAGGAAGGCCAGACAGCTGTCACGGCTCTGCTGTGTCCTTTTATGCATTGTCTTGCTTTGAACCTCTCAATGCTGCCCTTGAGTTTTGGAGACAAACAGGCCTGGATTGGAATCCTGATTTCCTTTCCATGTCAAGTGTGTGAACCCGAGTGGCTCGGAGCCTTGTGAGTTGCAGGTTGGGATAGCTAGCCCCCGGAGGAGCGAGGAAGGCCATACACAAAAGCCCTGTTCACCTCTGTTCATGCTTTCCTGGCAACGCACATAACTTCCCCGTTGCAATAGCGGGTAGAATACTTACACGTCTTATAGTAGCTGTCAGATAAAAAGATAGGCATATTCAAAAATTTATACTAATTGCTAGGATACCTGTTTCTTTATGTTCTTGGCAGCACATTATGACAAATCCTTTCATCTTTGTCGATTTAATAAGTACATTGTTTAATCTGCATTTCTTAGGTTAGGAGTACAAGTAAGCTCCCCCCCCCCTCCACCCCCTTGTTTTTCGAATCAAGGTTTCTCTTGTAGTCCTGGCTGTCCTGGACTCGCTTTGTAGACCAGGCTGTGATCACAGTGACCCACCTGCCTCAGTCTCCCAAGTGTTGGGATTAAAGGTGTGTGTCACCACGCCTGGCATACAAGTAAGCTTTATTAAATGTTTATTTGAGCATTTAAAAAGTGCTGCCTGGCAGTGGTGGTGCACACCTTTAATCCCAGCACTTGGGAGGCAGAGGCAGGCAGATCCCTGAGTTCAAGTTGCTCCACACACTTCTCTGAGCCAGTGAAAATAATACCTGACGGTATATACATGTGTGTGTGTGTGTGTGTGTGTGTGTGTGTGTGTGTGTGTGTGTATGGATATCCATCAGAATGTAAATTCTGGATTAGTCACTTTCTTTAACTCCAAGACCTAGTATTTTCTAAGGTGAATAAATGCCTTCACGTCTCCTGAGGCTGACACGAAAGAATGAGATGAGAGGCCTCACAGGACAGGACCAGTAAAGGATGCATCTGTCGGCAGTTTTCCATGTCTATGACAAAATACCTGAGACAAGCAATTTAAACAGAGGAAAGATTTCAGTCTGTAGTTGCTTGGCCCTGTTACTCTTGGGCCTGTGGAGAGGCAACGTGGGATGAAGGAGTAGCAGAGGAAACTGCTGGCCCATGATAGTTTGGAGTAAAAGGGAAAGAAATGGCCAAAATCCTAACTGCCCCCCCCCCCCCCAACCCCAAAGGTATGCCCTAATAACAAGGCTTCCACTAGAACTGACCTCCAACTGACACCATAGGCTGGTGGGCAGCCTTTAACACACGGCCTTTCGCGGGGCTTTTAAGGCCCAAACCAAAACAATACACATCTGAAGAAGTAAAAGAAATGCAGTCAAGATGATGCATAGGAGGATCACACCGCGGCGATAGCAGGGATTCTCAGAAGACCGACAGCAGTTTGTACTTCTTGGGGAAAATACAAGTATGTAAACAGCGGAAACATAACACGAGGTACATGAGGGAGCACCGTGTAGTTTGCACAAGGAATAGCCAACCTGGGATTAGATCCAGAAGTTTAAATACTGTTGTTACAATAGTGGAACTCCACTAGATGTAGTGGCACAAATCTGTAATCCCAACACTTGGGAAGCAGAGACAGGTAGATCTCTGTGAGTTCAAGACCAGCCTGGTCTACTTGGCAAGTTTCAGGCCAGCCAGGAATACGTTATGAGAGCCTGTCTCAAACAAAACAAAACAAAACAAAAAACAAACAAACAAAAAACACAGCCAAACAAACAAACTAAACAAAAATCCTCAAAAGTGATTTTGCTTTTTGTGATGGTTTGAATAAGAATAGCCCCATAGGCTCATATATCTGAACACTTGGTCCCCAGTTGGTGGAACTGTCTGGGAAGGATTAGGGGGTGTGGCCTTGTTGAAGGACATGTGTTGTTCCATTGAGGGTTAGCTTTCAGGTTCCAAAGATTCCACCATTCCCAGTTAGCTCCCGTCTCTGCCTCGGAAACTGCAGATCAAGGTGCAAGCTCTCAGCTGCTCCACTGACTCTAAGCCTCTGAAACCATAAGCCCTAAGTTAAGTGCTTCCTTTCATAAACTACCTTGGTCACAATGTTTTTATCACAGCAACTATCATAGAACGTGACTAAGATGCTGGTTCTTTCATCCCAGATAATGGCAACACCACTTACCTAGGTATTTTGTCCAAAACGTTAGGACTCGGGCCTGTTTCCTCTCTTACCAGAGTACCTGCTTTCTTCTCTCCTCTCACCTGACATAAATGAGGCTTCTCAGACTGGTGGGGACCCAAACTACATTGAACCACTTTTGAGACCCAAATTTTGAACCCAGGTTCCACACCGGGTATCTCTGCAGCTGAGTTTCCCACAAGTGTGCACAGCACCTCTAGACGCTGACTGTGTGATGCCCTCACACAGCACGAAGCGCTTATATATCTTCTCCTGCCGACCGTGCTTATGCCCTGTGTGCCTTGCTCTCGCTTACGCTGCTGCTGTGGCTTGACTGGGAAATATCCTGGATGGGCACGCGTGTTTGCACACTCACTTCCCAGGTGGCGCTGTCTTGGAAAGCCGTGGATCACCTCGGCTTTTATGATTATTTTCTTGTTTTTCTTTTTCCATTTTAATACCCATGTTTGCACGCCTACATAATATAACTTAGTTGAATATTTTTAGACATTTATAGAGGGAAGTTATGAGTTTTGTATTACTTGTGTTTAATTTCTTCTGTTCATCGTTAGGTCTGGAGAACCTGTTCAGGGTATTGCGTGTAGCCAGAGTTGTTTCATTTTTGTTGCTGTGTATGAATTAATATTCACTGATTCATAGACCCACGCTTACAAGGGTGTGTGTGTTGTTGTTGTGTGTGTGTGTGTGTGTGTGTGTGTGTGTGTGTGTGTTGTTGTTGTTGTTTGAGATTGTGTTTCACTATATATCCTCGGCTGGCCTGGAACTCAGAGAGATTCTCCAGTCTCTGCCTTCCAAGTGCTGGGATTAAAGGCGTGCACAAGCATGCTTGGCAACATTTTTAGTATTTTCAGATTTTGGTCCCTATGGGAAATGATGCTGTTAACGTTTTAAATCTATCCTGATACATAAAACGTTTCTTTACAGCCGGATCGGGGATTAGGGATTCTTCAACTTTCCTAGTTAATGTTCAATTGCATTCAAAAGAAGGCCTATTAAATTTCCTCTTATTTATTTAGTTTTACTTTATGTAATAGTTAATACAGGATGGAGAATACAGATTTCAAAGCTGTTTATTGCTCTTCCTCTAACACTTAACCTCATTCATTTTATTAGTATATATTAATCGTATAAAATCATGGATTTCTTCATGGCATTCTCATACAAGTATATGATGTAACGTGGTCATATTCTTACCCCCTTCGTACCCCCACCCATTGCCCCTCTTGTCTGCTCCTCTCCCTTCCTCTTCTCAAGTAGTCCTTTTCATGTCTGTCTGTCTGTCTGTCTTTGAAATGTGTCTTTCTAGAATCAATATATTGCACTTAACATGATGGTCTCCAGTTCCACTCATCTTCCTGTAAATGTATTGTTCTTCCACATAGTTGAATAAAGCTCCCTCATGAATTTGCATATTTTCTTTATCCACTCATTTGTTGACGGGCAGCTAGGCTGATTCCATAACTTAGCTGCTTGGCTATGGTAGGTGTTACCTTCGAATCTTTTTTCCAGGTTTGTGACTATAGAATTCCTTCATTTAGTTCGTCTCTACTGTGTTCCTGGTTACATTTATTGGCCGCTTGAATTTTCTCTTTTGAGAAGGACTCATTCAGGGTTTCACTTGGTTTCCCACTAGGTTTTCTCTTTCCTAACGTCTTCGTGTGCTCTTAGTGTTTCTCCTCTAGTTAACTTTGTGCCTGATGAATATGTCATACGTTGATACCTCAAATATTCTGTGCATCTTGACTCGATCACCCTCGTCGTAAGCTCTTCTATCTACCCTTTACACAGCTCCCTGAGTCTGCTTCTCCGACAAGCCCTATTCTTGTAGACCTCTTTCAATTACTTCCCAAATAACACGGGTGCAAGAGCATCCATTCACTGGCTCTCGCCCCGTGTTTTTCATTTCTTACTGGACACCCCCAGCCCTTTCCTTTACCCTCCCCTCTTTCCCATTTTCACTTCTGTCTGTCCCCTTTGTTCCCAAAGGCACTTCCCCTTCATATCACACCCCCACATGCAGTTTCGTGTGTCTGTACAAAATCTAGGAGCTATGAATGAGAGAAGACATGTATTTGTCTATTTGAGACTGACTAATTAAAGATTGTCTCTGGTTGCATCTGTTTTCCCTGAAAAATGACGATAATTTTGTTTGTGAACAAAATAAAATTCCATCGTGTGTGTGCACCGCCTTGTCTTCATCCACTCCTATGCTCTTGTATGCCTGCACTGGCACCATAGCTGAGGTACCATGAATAAGGCTGCAACAGTGATGTCAAGTATCCCTGTCTTATGTTGCCTTAGCGATCTGCAGATGTGTACTGGAAGGGAGAGGCTGGGTCCTGAGGTGGATCTCTTTAGTTTTCTGAGGAATCTCCATATTGACTTCCACGGTGGCTGCTCTGTTCCGTTCCCACCAGCACTGCACAGATTCCTTTCTGTCCGAATCCTGGGCAGCACTTGTTGTTACTTGTCTTCTTAATGGCGTGGGCCAGACAGGCTCTTAATGTCATCTTAATTTGCTTTTCTCTGATGGCCAGTGAGGCTGGACAAGTTTCCTTTTTTTTTTTTTTTTTTTTTTTTTTTTTTTTTTTGACCACTTGTAATTCATCTTTCAAGATTTCACTAGCACATTCATCAGTTGAATTGTTTGATTTCTTGTTTAGATTTTTGAGCTCTTTGCATATGCTAGATACTAATCCTCCATGAGATGAGTGGCTGGCAGGGATTTCCTCTCACCCTGTGCACTGTTTCTTCACTCTGTGAGCTGTTTCCTGTGCTGTACAGAAGCTTTGTGATTTCACGAGGTCTCATTTGCTCGTTGTTAGCATTGTTCCCTGAGCGATGGTGTCCTGTTCAGAAAATCCTTGCCTTGCTCTTATATTTTCAATGTCTTCCCTATTTTTTCCTCTGGCGGTTTCCAAACTTTGAGTCTAGAATTAAGGTTTTTTAAAAAATCTGTTTCTGGTTGATTTTTGTGAAAAAACGAGAGAGACAATGATATGATTCTATTCGTCCACATATGGATATCCAGTTTCCCAGCAGTCTTTTTTTTTTTTTTTTTGGCGGGGGGGTTTCGAGACAGGGTTTCTCTGTGTAGCCTTGGCTGTCCTGGAGTCACTTTGTAGACCAGGCTGGCCTCGAACTCACAGCGATCCGCCCGCCTCTGCCTCCCCGAGTGCTGGGATTACAGGCGTGCGCCACCACGCCCGGCTGCACTTCCTGCTCTCACGGAGGACCTGAGTTCCGTTGCAGCACCCACATAGCAGCTCACAACCACCTGCAATTCTAATCCCAATGCTTCCACTGCTGTCTTCTGGCCTCCTCGTCACTCCCCACGCATGATGCACACACTTACAGCCACAAAGCAGCCATACATATAAAGTAAAAAAATAAATAAAATGAATCTAAGTCATCATTTAGAAAGACATGAACAAATGCCAAGTTTTCTGTTTGTGTTGAGCAGTAAGATGCAGTGGTAAAGGCAGCAAGGCCTAACTTGTCAGTTCATACGGGAGGTAAGGCCAGTAAGCAATAAGGAAATAAGATACCACCTCTTATGTGATACCGTTCTTTATCTGAGACACTATGTTTCTGTAGGGGATTGCTTGTATGAGAATGTGGCCAGGAAAATCTAAGGAACACAGTGATGCTGGCCCGATGGCTGGCAAGCTGCCACTGTCCCTGCAGCCCTGTAGAAGCCTGTTCAGTGGCTGTTCGCTTAAGTGCTTTCCGATGAGACTCTTCAGGTGAAAGTCATGGGTTTAGGGAGTGTAGGGCTCACACTACAATCCCAGCATTTGGAGGCCGAGGCAGGAGGATTGCCACAAGGTCAAAGCCATACTGGGCTACCAAAAAAGGACGCTTGATGTGATCTTGCAGGCAAACCTACAGCGATTTGGAATCTCTGAGCTCTTCCTCCATAAGCTTAAGGCAAGGCATCACCTAGAAGTGGGAAACAGGCTAGAAAGATGGCTGCTCTTCCAGAGGTCCTGAGTTCAGTTCCCAGCAACCACATGGTGGCTCACAACCATCTATAATGTAATCTGATACCCTCTTCTGGTGTACATGAAAACAGAGCACTCATACATAAAAAATAATTAATAAATCAAAAAAAGAAGAAGCAGAAGCAGTGGGAAGCGGTGGTGCAGTTCATTAAAATGATAACCTTGGTCTGCTCCGGGTTCTATTACCTGAAAGCAAATTCTCTTTCTAAATTTTAATGCTTTATTAGTGGTAATAAATAACTGTGAGCCTTACAGTTGACATCTTGGTTGAGAACCAACATGGGCACCGTGGTAGAATCTCACAGAAAGAAGAAAGACTTTGGAGTCCTCCCAATGGTGACTCACACTACAGTTCCATCATTGCCCTGTCATCCTGTTCTAGTTAGTCACTAAGGTGTGTGACTTTCATCCGAAAGACGGTTTCTCTACTTTACAAATTGCCGTTGGTGGTGCTTGGTGTAGCTCAGGGATCAAGCATTTGCCTGAAGAGTCCAAGGCCTTAGATCCCATCCTCATGACCAAACACACACACACACAAGCGCATGCGCATATGCATACGCATACACTTGCACTTTGGAGGTTAGAATTAGGTCTGAAAACACAGTACACTACATTCCTCCTGAGTAGCCTCCGGTTCAGCATGAGTTCAGTCCTGTTTCCTTGCTACAGCCTAAGTTTTTAGGGCCCAGCATTTATGTTTTTGGATCACTTAGCCACCTTCTTGCTGATTTTCTGCCTTCAGTCTTTTTGCTGTATTGCTTAGAGCAAAGGATAGTCTCAAAGGCCAGCTTTAGCCCTTAACAGGTGTGACAGGTGTGTCCCTGGTATGGAGATGGGCATGGAACTGCAGTTTACCCAGTGGCTTATGTGACAGGGACAGGCTTGTCTTTTTCTTTCTTTTGATTTGTTTGTTTGTTTGTTTGTTTTTTGTTTTTTGTTTTTTTGAGACAGGGTTTCTCTATGTAGTCTTGGCTGTCCTGGACTCACTTTGTAGACCAGGCTGGCCTCGAACTCACAAAGATATGCCTGCCTCTGCCTCCCAAGTGCTGGGATTAAAGGAGTGTGCCACCACACCAGGCATGGCTTGGCATTTTTAGCTGTTCTCTTGTTTAGTCCTCACAGTAAGCCTAGGAGGTAGCGCCATCCTATGATGGTTCTATTAATAGTTTGGGTGTTTTGTTTTATTTTGTTTTAGACAGTGTCTCGTGTAGCTTGGGCTTGTCTCAGACTTTATATGTAACAAGATGACTTTGAACATTTGCTTCTCTTGCCTCTCTATCTTTCAGTGTTAAGATTACAAGTAAATACCACATCTGGTTTGTAATGCTGTGCTGGGATGAAACCCAGGGCACCGTGAATGCTGGGTAAGCACTTCCAACAAAGCTATATCCCCAGTCCCACTCTAGAAACATCACGTAGCTTGCCAATAGCCACTCTGCTAGGGTACCAAGAGTGTGCATCTGGTTCGGTAGCCACTGCTCTGCTCCTGCCTCACGTTGTCTGTGCACTCAGAGCCTCAACATCATAAACCTCTAGTCCGCTGGCTGGGTGCTGATGCTGGGCGCTGATGATGCTGGGTAGCCTCCCACTGATGTAGCTTTGCACATTGCTTAGCTGCCGGGAAGTGAGAGTGGATGGGACTATCAGATCTACCTTTTGTGTGTATCAATAGACTGACACTCTAGCCGCCTAGTCCTGTTTTATCATTGTGTGAGCATGGCTTATCCCTCTTGGGCTCAAGTCTGAGTGGATTGAGTTTCCGCACCAGCAAGGCTGAGGGCCAACTCTGGGTGTTGATCAGTGTGTTCAGGAAGGTGCCACTTGGAATGAGCTTTTGACAGCCAGTTTGTTGTACCCAACTACAACTTTATGATGCCAGCAATCAACCTTCATGACAGTGATGAAAGCTCTGTCGTTGACGAGAAAACCTGGCTAATTTCAGAGACTTTTAGATCAAAACCAAACAGAGCCTTGGTTTCCTGAGGACCTGGGTTAGTCTTTATTTATGGCTGTTCCTTTCTTGTGTTCTTGAGCATTCAGTCAACAGACACATTCTGAACCCTCCAACAAGAGGAATACCAAACAACTTAGTGTTTTGGCCTTGCTTTAAAGGTGCTAACATATAACTGGAAATGTTAGATATTTTTAAAAGACCAACAGTTAAAACTACCAACTCAATTCCCTATTCAGATCTAGCTGATGGACAACACAGTCTCCAAAGTTGTGTGGAGAGCAGGGACTGACTCTGACATGAACTCTGGTGCCTCCTATTTAACCGTTACCTCTTGGAGGGGAGGGCTGGTGGCACTTAGAGGAAGAGAAAGCAGGCTACCTGGATGAGACCTGATAGGCTGTGATCATATAGTGGAGGAAGAGGTCCCCTTCTGTCACAGGCCTAGGGGAGGGGAATAGGGTGAAAGAGGGAGGGGAGGAAGGGGGGATGGGAAGATACAAGTGAGGGGATAACAACTGAGATGTAATCTGAATAAATTATGTAAATAAAAAATACCAAACTCATAGCCCTCCACATGAGCAGTCTATGGGTCTCAGGAAGTGAATAGTCAACATCACATTTGCCTGGCTTTCATGTGAGGACTCAATAAATAAATATCGATGGCTGATCTTAGTTACTTCTCTGTTGCCATGATGAAATACCATGGGCAAAGGAAGAAAGAGTTTCTTGGGGGAATTGCTTTCATTTTCAAAGGGTTTAGAATCCATAACCGAACACAAATATACACACATGCTGTAGGTACATATGAACATGTGTGTTTATGGAAGCCCAAGGTTGATATTGGAAATCTTCCTCGATGGCTCTTCCATTTTATTCTTTGAGATGGGGTTTCTCAATCAAGTCCAGAGCTCTTCCCAGTGGCTGGTCTCACTAGCCAGCTCGTTCCAGAGAAGCTTCGCTTTCCAAGGCCAGAGTCACAGCTAGGCCACTGCAAGGCACCATGCCTACCCAGAATCTGCCTCTGGAATTGCAACTCAACTGAGCCCAGCCCTCTGCTCTGACTTTGAAGTCCTACTCCTTTTCCAAAGAAGGAGAGCTCATTGGATGCACTTGGATACATTGAGTTTAAGGTTCTCATTAGACAAGCATTGGGGTGGGGCTTTCCAGAGGGTGGCTGGATGCCATGAGTCTAAATGAAGGATGACACGTTGTATTCCTTGATGATACTGAACGTCACAGGTTCTTGATGTAGCAGTCTTAGGCTCACTCCTAGACTAGTCAGATATTGTCCAGTATGGTGGGAATTTTGTCTGTAGCTGGACAGTAGGAAAAGGACTAATTTTTGTTGTTGATCTTTTATGTCGAAGCTCTTAATAAAATACAGAATAGTTTCAAATTTTTACTTAATTAACTTTGTTACCTGTGTAAGTTGAAAGTTAAATTACTTGCTGAGAGGGGTGGCACACGCCTTTAACCCCAGTGCTCAGGAGGCAGAGACGAGTGGCTCTCTGAGTTCGAGGCCAGCCTGGTCTATAGAGCATGTTCCGGGACAGCCAGGGCTACATAGAAAGATCCTGTCTCAAAAAACAAACAAAACAAAAACAAAAAAGGAAGGAAGGGAGGGAAGGAGGGAGGGGGGAGGGAGGGAGGGAGGAAGGTTAAATCACTTACAAGTAGTAATGGTTGAATGCCCTTTGGTTTTTGTTTGTTTTGTTTTGTTGTTGTTGCTGTGTGTAAGTTTCTGCTGTGTGCTCAGGTGCTGGAAGAGGGCGTCAGATCCCTGGAGCTGGAGTTACAGTGGTTGGGAGCCTCCATGTGGGTGCTGGGAATAGAGCTCAGGCCCTCTGCAATAGCAACAAGTGCTCCTAACTGCTGAGCTGTCTCCCAGCGCCATGTCTTCTTTTGTAATGGTTCTGCTTCTTTTTTTTTTTTCTTTCTTTTTGTCTTATTGCAGTAGCTGTGGCCTTTAGTATCATGTCTAGTTGATGCCATAATAGCAAGGAAAGTTTGTATTTTCTCATGTTTCTGACTTTACTAGAAATAGTTACAACTCTTCCTGAAATTAACAAAGTTTTTTTTTTTTCTGGTTTGCTAAAATACTTTTAGAAATTTGTCTGAATTCTTCTAATTTGTTTGCTTATGTACTAGGAATGGGTACTAAGTTTGTCGCTTTTTAAATTGTCTTTCTGTGATGTTCAAGAAGTTTTTCTCCCATGCTAAATGACAGTAATAAAGGTAGGGGTGTGTGTGTGTGTGTGTGTGTGTGTGTGTGTGTGTGTGTGTGTGTACACAGGTGCATGTCGAAGCCAGAGGTCAACTTTGGGTGTCATCCCTGAGGGTTTGTTGGTTGGATATTTTGGAGACAGGGTATCTCATAGGTCTGAGGCTGGCCGGCCAGCAAGTCCCCTTCTATTCATGTCTCTCTCCCCAGAGCTAGAGTTACAAGCACACCTAGGTTTTTTTTTAACTTGGGTGCTGGAAATCAGGTCCTCGTGCCTGCATGGGATCACTTTGCTGACTGACCTATCTGCCCAGCCCCTGAAAAGGTTTGCTTTAAATCACGTATCTGAGAACAGTAGTGCCTTGCTTGAAGTCTCACCAGGGCTTCTCTGCCTTTCCAATAAGGATGAAGGCTTTATTCTCATGGCCTGGGAAGCTATGAAGGCTCTGGCCTACTTTCCTCCTTGGCCTCATCCTATATCAACCTTCTCCACGCTGGAAAGGAGGCTCTGCCATCCTTCGTTGGTCTTTGGGTTTCTCACGTCTCTTCCCTCCCTTGGCCTCAGCATCTTGGTTCTTGCTGATTTCCCTTCGTCTTTCCACCCCAACTCTGCCCCACTAGTTCCTGCCTCTACCTGCTTAGTTCCAAGTAAGCTCATGTCTCCCACAGGCTAGATGCACAGAATTCTTCAATGTCCCTGACTTTTTGCCTTTCCCAGCAAGGGGCAGACACCCTCATAAGACCCTGAGAGGAGCGAGGCTCCCCTCTGCTCCTCATCTTACCACAATGCTAAAGCAACATGACATGAAATAGTAAAATGCTATAAAAGCTGTGAAGGAATATCTTATCATAAGATTTCTGTAAGGATATTGTGCATGTGTGTGCTTGTGTGCATGAGTGCACGTGTGTGTGTGTGTGTGTGTATCCATTAGCCACACAAATAGGTGCCTAGAATCATTTCCTAGTGAATGAATGAGGAAAATCATGAGTAAGAACCCTCTAGTTTGAGGAAGAAATAAAGAACAACTCATGCAAAGAAAATGACACGTGCAGAAATGCAGAGTATGGGGCTGGGGTTGTGGCTCAGTTGGTAGAGTGCTTGTCCTGCTTGCCAGGGGCCCCGGGTTCCTTCCCCAGGATCACATAAACAGGGCATGGTAGTACATGCCTGTAATCCCAGCATGGGGTAGGGAGAGCAAAAGTTCAAAGCCATCTTCAACTACAGAGTGCATCTGAGGCTGGCTGGGGCTACATGAGGCCCTGCTCCGCCCCCCCATATCCAGCCCCCCAAAAAGGCACATGAGTGCATGCATGGAAAGCAACTGTTAAATGTCTAGAAAAAGGAACAACAGGGACTGTCCCCTGTGCCCCGAGATTGTGAAAGAAGGCGGGATCCCACCTATAATTTTGGATTTCTTCCTGGCTGGGTGTTGGAGTGGGTGGTAGATTCAGAGGTTGTAGGTGAGGGGGGGGTGTCTTACTCATCCAGCGTTGTGCTGGGTTGGTTAGTCTGTCCATTAAAGCAAGAAGTCATAAAGCGCACGGTACATCTCCTGCTAACGTTTCATTCTGGCTCAGAGTCTACACATGGCCACTTGCTAATCTTTGGGTAATGGGCCAGGGCCTTTCCTTAAGAGTGGACTCCTTCACTCTTGAACAAGTGCATATTGAATTGTGTATGGAGTTCAACTTCAGCTTCTTTAAAATGAAAAAGAAACCTGGGGCTGGGGAGATGGCTCTGTGGGTCGAGCACTAAGCCACACGGACATGGGGATCTAGGGGTCCTCGCACCCGTGTCAAAAGCGGAGTGGATCATGCATCAATAACCCGGCGCTGCGGGTGCGCTCCCGAAGCTCACTGGCCAACCAGCCTGGCCCAGTCGGTGAGCTTCAGGTCCGGTGAGAGACTCTCGGAGAGTAAGAAGGAAGGCGAGAGACGGAGGAAAGTCAGATGGAGAGAGATGGTCGAAGTTATTCATCGTCAACGTCAGACCGCCACATTACAGGCACACATACATGCATGTACCCCCACAGGCACATGCAAGAACACATGCACACACAAAACCTCAGTGTTCTTGCAGAGCCATGTCACCCTCCACTCCGTTGTTAAGGGATTCTCAGGTCTGTGATACACCCCCAGGACAGTTAGACAGAGAGACAGCACTGTCTCTCGGGCAGTAACAACTGGTTTTGAACTCTGGGTGCCCCGCTTTCCTAGTGCGGGCAAGGTTCATAGCTTCTCAGTATCCACATCAGACAGACATGCCTGTGTATGGAGGCTACTAAGTAGGGCCTGACTTGTGATGAGTGTTCCTTGTGCTGGTTTCCATCCATCCCACTCAGACTGGACCAGCAGCACCTTATGGGAGTTACCTTTACAGAACACATGAGTAGCATTCTCAGAAGTGACAACTCTTTTCCTTTTTGTACTGGTTGGCAGCTTACACAGTAAAGTGTGTATGCACAGTGCTTCTGTGAGTGTGGGTGGTTGTGCAGGAGAGTGGTCCAGCTGCCACGAGCATCCTGGTGCTGAGGCCACTAGCTAGTAAGGGTTGCAGAGGGAATGGGAAGTTTCAGGTAGCCCAGGAGGTCAGCGCAGATGAGGTGGGTTAGAAGGGCGGCTACCCTTGCATGGCGACCTCCATCCTTGCAGCTTCTCTCTCCCTTGCTCCTGTTACGGCAATGCTTTAATCTCATCCACTCCCAAGCCCGTGCCAGACCTTTAATCTCCCCGAGCATCAAAAAGGAAGAATGTTCTCTTATGTAACTTAAAATAAAAATAATACCAACCTGTGCAATAAGCCTAAAAAGTTCAAGAACGTTCTGCCTTTTCCCACACTGATTATTTAAGTGTTTAATTTTTTTTTCTTTCAAATTCTTTCTTAAAAACGTTTGGTGTGGGGCTGGAGAGATGGCTCAGAGGTTAAGAGCACTGCCTGCTCTTCCAAAGGTCCTGAGTTCAATTCCCAGCAACCACATGGTGGCTCATCTATAATGTGATCGGATGCCCTTTTCTGGTGTGCAGGTATACATGCAGGCAGAGCACTGTATACATAATAATTTTTTTTAAAAGAGAGCAGTTGAGGGGAGGAAGGGTTTGTCTTACAATCCTAGGTGATAGTCCATTATTTCATGGAAGGCGAGGCAGAAACTCAAAGTATCAGATCCACAGTCAAGAGCAGAAAGATGCTTGCTTGCTTGCTTGCTTGCTCGCTCGCTCGCTCTCAGCCAGCTTTCTCCTTGCTTCTACTGCAGGACCTACAGAATGACACTGCCCACACTGGTCCTCCTATGTCAATAACAATCAAGACAGTTCCCCTCCCCCCCTTCCACACACACACACAGGCTCCCAGGCCAGCAGGATTTAGATAATTCTTCATTAAGATTCTCTTCCCAGGTGATGATAGGCTGGGTCAAGTTGACAGAAACTTGGGAACCTTCAACAAATGCGTAGGGCTTCATCCCCTGCAGATAAATCCCGCCCACGGAACTGCCGGTAGAATGGAGAAATCGACGCCTGACCTGGCACTGTATCAAGGAGGGTGAACCGGGGCCTGATGAAGAAACAGAGCCCGACAGGAACTTTTGTAAGGAGGGTCTTGGCTGTCCCATATAACGCAAAGAGTCTATGCCTGACAGAGGCTGGTACCTGAGAAGGGATGGCACTGGCGCCTCCTGAAGACTAACTGACTTACTAAGAGGTCCTTGGTGAGCTTGACGGCTCTGAGACAAAGTTTAGTTTATTTGAAAGAGGGAAGAACACGCGGATATATGTTGCGGTGGGAGGTGAAACAGGGAGAGGCAGAGAAGAAGCAGTGATGAGTCCTGTCAGAAACCACTGTGGGCAGCTACAGCTTAACCCCACCCCCACCCCGCCCCACCCCACCCCCCAAAAAGAGAACAACCTGGAAGCCGGTGCAAGAATCTCTCCTCATAGTTACCCCTCCCAGGCAGTGGGGGAGCCCAGGTAGTTACATAGCGGTTCTGTAGGGGGGCTGTTCACGGATGGCATGAATTCACTGACCTTTTCAGCTCACCACTTGATCAGCAAAGCCGAGGAGGCTGCTGGGGGAGGCCGGGGCCAGCGAATACAGGTACCTGAAGGAGGAAGGGCAGGGGCAGAGGCAGGGCAGCAGCAGCTGCAGCCACAGCATCGCGCTTTCTGTGGCGGAAGCTAGAAGCTACAGATTGACAGTAAATTGGAAGTGAGAAGTGGAGAAAACGAGTGTAGACAGCCGTCTCAAGATGCCTGGCAGAAGTAAAGAGGAGTAGCTATGTCACTTGGCTGACTGTGGCGCCCCCCCCCCCCTCAAAGGAGGGACACACCCTCCCGGCGCCATTCATTGAGGGACTCCACAGGGCCCAAAGGGCTTCTTACGTCATCACCTTATTTCAGGTTCCCTCAACCATAATCCAGTGTTTTCCTTTGCTGGACTCTGAGGCCACAGCTCTCCTGCCTGTGGGAAGAGGCCCTGCTCTGCAGCCTCCCATGCCCAGCCGTGAGGAAAAGAAATAGCGGAGTACGCTAGGGACGATGTGGAGGGCAGTGACTAGACCTGCATCCCGGGAGAGGCCAAGTCCATAAGACCTGCTCCTGAGGACTTGCCACCTGGGGCGCCTTGCCTTCCTAGCCCTCGCCCTGGCTCTCGTATGAGCACATCTCGCTAATTGGTTTGGTTTGGGTATGGCAGGAACAACCCCACAGAAACCTTCCTGTGACATTCGTCTGGAGTGTGGCTCTTAATTTGATTAATGTGTATCTTTTAGCTGAAGCATATGCTCGAGAGGCCAGGCATCATTTCGCGCTCTTCCTAGCACCCGGGGCCTTGCCAGTAATCAACAAATATTTGCTTATGTAGGGGGGAAAAAAAAAACCAAACAGGTAATGTGCTCCTGTTGATGGTGCTTAACCCAAGAAAATGATGAAGCTACAACATTTTTTTATTCCCCCTGGAAGTGGTCTTTATATGATGCTAATGATTTAAATTTATAGGCCCCCTTACTTCAGAGTCCTTTCAAGACCTTGGGACAGGACTTAGCAATTTTTATTAATTTGTTTGTCTGTTGAGACGTTGTCTCACTCTGTGGCCCATGCTAGCCTGGGAGTTCTCTGGGTAGCCTAGGCTGAACTCAAACAATCCTGCTGCCTCGGCCCATTAAGTGCTAGGCTTATGGGAGTGAGTCACAATATTTTTACATGGTCACTTTTTTTTTTTTTTGGTAAAATATTAAATACCTTAATCAAAATCAAGACTGCTGTTTTCCCTCTGACTAAATACTTGCCCATTCCTGCGTGGCTTTGAAGATGCCACGGGTGTCTAGGGATATGGTTTGGGGGTAGTGCATTGCAAATTCATTTTAAGTTTTAGTGGGCCCCATTGATGTGGCCCACCGAGTTTTCTGCACAGGGCTGCCTGCTGTCTGTCCTGGTGTACTTACACTTCTCAGGACGGCTGCCGGTTCTGGCAACCAGGGCATATCACGTGGTTCATGGCCCAGGCTTCTAAGGAGGTACCCGTTGGTCCTGTGGCATCCTACAATGGAAGGGAAACAAGACCAAAACATCTATGGATCCAGGCTAGAGAAACGGCTGTCTCAACTAGCACGGGCCGACAGCAGTTAAGAACATTTGCTGTTCTTCCAGGAGACCTGAATTTGTCCCAACACCCACACGGTGGCTTGCAGCTGCCTGTAATTTCAGTTCCAGGGAATTCATTCAACACCCTCTCTGACCTCCACGGGCACTAGGCACACGCGTGGTGCACAAGCATGCATACCGGCAGAACACACATGTACTAATTCGTTCATTCATTAACTAAAAATATGGATTCGATGAGGTACGCTTGCATCTATAAACGTAGCACTTGGGAGACTGAGTCAGGAGGATTGTGAATTTTGAAGGCCAGGGTGGGCTTTTACATGGCAAAGCCCTGTCCCCAAAACCACAAGGCCTGAAGTCTGGATCCCAGAACCCAGTCAGGCATCACGTACATAAAACTGTAAGTGGAAATCCAGGCACTCACCAATGTCCAGTCAAAATGAAACATCGCACGCGTGAGAAACCCGCTTCTCATGCACTGTGCGACTTTATAAGTGTGTCCTGTGTTTTTCTCTTTTAAGGGCGTCTCCCGAAATAGGACGCTTTAAATTTCTGTGTTTACTTGGCATAAATTTGTAGCGCCACTACTAGTGTTGGATATATTATTAATCACAGTGATGTACCTTACACATCTCCAAATTATCCACATCACCAGCGATAGCATGAAATACATACCACGCAGCGTACCTAGGGCTGCAGCAATAATCCAGTGGCTGGAGAGACAATGCAGTGGTAAAGCTTAAGGCCCTGTGTTCAGTTCCCCAATAACACACACACAACACACACACACACACACACACATTAATTAATTAATTGTAAAAATATTTTATTAAAAAAACTAATAAACCAGGAAAAGAGCACCAGTAAGGCTCAAGAGTTTTCAGGAATATTTGAAATGCCTTGAAATCTTGTAATTCTTTTTTTTTTAATTTTATAATTCTTAAATTAATGGAACTTGATGGAAAATTTTCTCCAAATTTTACAGTAAACCTAAAAGCTCATATAGTAGTGTCTAGAGAGAGTTTTAAAGCTGAAATTTTTTTTCTCTTAAAAATTTTTTTTCAACCAAAAACAGGGCAGCAGTGGTAGAAGAAAACCATAATTATCTTTCTATTTCTATATTTAAAAACTGCATTCCAAAATTATTGTTCATATAGAGAGTCAGCATCTACAGCATCCAAAGTATAGTATGCAAACATTGATATAGGTATCAAATAATTTATTGAATAATTGTTATTTAATAAATAAACCTTCTGAGCCAGATGCAGTGGCACACACTTGTAATCCCAGCACTTGGGAGGCAGAAGCAAGCAGATCTCTATGAGTTAGAGGCCAGCCTAGTCTACAAAGCCAGTCTAGGACAGCCAAGGGTACATAGAGAAATCCTGTCTCAAAAAAACAATAAAAAAAGAAAAGAAAGAAAGAAAGAAAGAAAGCTTCTGTTCTAGTCTGGCATGGTGAAAGAGACATGAGAAATGTAGAATAAGTGAGAGGCCCTGGCCCCCTCCCCCCAACCACCTTTTCTGCAAAGGGTTGGTTGGGGACCCCTCCCCCACAAGAAAAGTTTCTATGACTTTTCTCAGTTTTTTATTTTATAAAAGATTTTAAAAAAGATTTATTTATTTATTTACTATGTGTACAGTGCTCTTCCTGCATGTACATGTGCAGGCCAGAAAAGGGCAACAGATCACCTTCAAGATGGCTGTGAGCCACCATGTGGTTGCTGGGAATTGAACTCAGGACCTCTGGAAGAGCAGACAGTGCTCTTAACCTCTGAGCCATCTCTCCAGCCCCTTTTCTCAGTTTTTTTTAATTTTTGTAATTTATTGTGATACTGGGTTCATTCTAATAAATAATCACTATGGTGAGTACTACGAAAAACCCCTGTATTCTGGCCCAGCAAAATTCAGAAACCAGGCTTGCTGGTGCACACCTGTGATCCCAGAAGGCGGGAGGCAGAGTTAGAAGGGGCAGAAGTTCAAGGTCATCTCAGCTTAGGTAACAAGGTCAAGGCCAGCTTGAGATACATGAGACTGTGTCTCAAAACAAGTAAATACTTACATGGAACCGATTATTATATTTGCAGTTTTGTTTTGAAGGGCCCACAGGTTGTATATGCTAAACCCAAGACGCCACCAAACGTGGATCAGACCCCTTCTTCCCCTACGTGATGTCTTATTGCTCTGACGAAATACCACAACACAGAGCAACTTCTAGGAGAAAGGGGCTGTGTAGTCCACCACGTCAGGGTAGCTACAGCAGCAGGGAGCTTAAGGGAACCAGGCACACGGTATCTGCAGTCAACAGCAGCACAAGGCCGAACGTGTGGCTGCTAGCACTCAGCTGCCTTCCTCCACTGTATATGGTCCAGGAGGCCCTGCCCAGGGAGTGCTCCTGCCCACCATTGAGATGGGTCTCTCCAAATCAGCTAACATCATCAGGGTAGTCTTTGCTAGGGAGGGCCATCTCTTAGGTGACTCTAGGTCTGTCAGGTTGACAAACACTAGCTGTCGCGCTGTGGTTTGGAACATTGAGCGCCTTTATCTTTGGAGTCCCAGCCTGACTTTTGAGATGGACTTTTTTGTTTTGTTTTGTTTTGTTTTGTTTTGTTTTTCGAGACAGGGATTCTCTGTGTAGCCCTAGATGTCCTCGACTCGCTTTGTAAACCAGGTTGGCCTTGAACTCACAGCGATCTGCCTGCCTTTGTCTCCCAAGTGCTGGGATTAAAGACTTGCACCGCCACGCCTGGCTCTAGATGGACTTTTTTGGTTTGCAGGATGAATTTCAAGAGTTCACCAAAAACTGGGGATCACCCTTTTCTGCGTGACTCATGGAAGCGGACTTCTAATCTTCCTGAGTTGCTCCGAGCGCAGGCTCCAGGGACGGAGCTCTTCTTTAGCCACGTGACTGCCTCGAGAGTGGAGGCAGCGTTGAGAAGAGGACCAGATGCTGGCACAGCTAGAATGTGATGGCCCTTGGAGCCTTCTAGTCCCTTCCAGCTGGGATACCGAAGCCTGGCAGAATGGAAAGATACGTAGTTGACAGCTGAAAGAAGTGTTGGTATTTAGAGTAGCGATCTCACCGCTAGGGACCTGTTCCATGGTGTCGGCCACGACGTGGAATTAAGAACCGTGCCCAAAACCCATTGCCATTTGGGAATAGGGGTTTGTTCCTTGAATGCAGAGGTCTACGGGTCAGCTCCGATGCAGCATTTCCAGGCTAGCCTCAGATGTGACTTGGCTCCTTGTTGGCTCCATGTGCCCTCTGTGCTAGGGTGTTCCTCAGCGATAGACAGAGGGAGCCCGAGCGACCGAGGCGAGCCTTGCAGCCATATCTGAAGCCTCCTCTTTAAAAAAAAAAAAATAATAATAATAATTTATTTAATTTTATGTGCATTGGTGTGAGGGTGTCAGAACACCTGGAACTGGAGTTCCAGACAGTTGTGAGCTGCCACGTGGGTGCTGGGAATTGAACCCGGGTCCTTTGGAAGAGCAGCCAGTGCTCTTAACCACTGAGCCATCTCTCCAGCCCCTAAAGCCTCCTCCTCTTGCGTCATGTCTTCCAACGCTAGATTATTGAGGCAGTTTACTGCCAGACCCAAAGTCAAGGCGTAGAATTGGCACTCTACCTAACTCTGAAGAGGAAGGAAGCCTGGCATCTCTGTGGGCAGGGAACATGGAGGAGGAGGAGCAGGAGGAGGAGGAGAGGCTGTCTGAAGAACAACCACCCAGTGTGCCACAGGACTCTCTTCACCCTCCACGTAGCCGCCCTTCGGCCCGCTGCCTCCCCGAACCTCCACTGCCTTGCGTCACCTCACCTCGCTACATCTAGCATACACTTTCCAGTCTGTTGGCTGCTCTTCTTGTCCTGGGATGTCCCCATCCAGCACACAGAGGGGCACCAGCTGTCATCAGCTGCCCATGGCCATTGTCCTTATCTATCACTGCGGTCTTGTTACATGCCTGCCTCCTTCCTGGCACAGAGAGCTTACCGACGGCAGGAAGCGTGCAGCGTTTCAACTTTGGCTCACCTGCCTCCTGTAAGCTAATACGAGAAGAAGCAAAGGACGGTGGCATTCTACCTGAAGTATGCATGACGTTAAAGCTGTGCTCTTTCTGCTCCCCTGGAAGGCAGCTGTGCCCCCTGAGACACCACCAACACTCACTGTAATGTCCCCACTCGCTGGTGTGTGGCTGAGAAAGGTGGGTACAAGTTCGCACTGCTACCCCAGCGGAAAACTGGGTTGCTCCGTCCGAAGATTCTTTCTCCCCCAAATCGCAGTAGTCTGTCTGACTATGAATTCTTCTAAAATGGAAAAGTCCGGAAGCGATTGAAAGTTTCAAGTGGGCACGGTAAATCTATATGAGTCGTGATTGCTTTAAACATGCTGGGGAGAGAAACACACGAAATAAAAATAAATGTTAATGACTTCTGCTTTGGGGAGAATTGAGCCAGAGAGCTGGGGTGAAAGGAAGATTTGTTTTTCCTTCTCTATTCTTTTTGTATTTAAAGTTTTTCATTCTATGCAGAATGGAATTGTATAGTTTTGTTCCCTAGTGCCATAAGTTTGAAAAAAAAAAGATTAGATGCCATAAATAATATTTAAAAATCAGGGACAAACTGGAAGACATTTGCAATATAAACAACAAAGGACTGTTTTCCTTAATCTCTACAAAGAGTTTATAAATCAATTTTTCTTTCTTTCTTTCTTTCTTTTTTAATTTGAGAGGCAGAATAATAAGCCAGCTGTGGTGGCTCACTATTTTAAACCCTGTGCTCAGCAGAGACAGTCGGATCTCTGTGAGACCAAGAATAGGCTGGTCTAGGTAGGGTGTCAAATAGTGAGATCCTGTGTCAAAAAACAAACAAGCAAACAAACCAACCAACCAACCAAAAGCCAAACCAGGAATATAAGCATGATTTTCAGGATAAATACGGATGGCCAATGTAACGGAGGAGAAACTTAACACCACCACCCCCTTTTTTTCTTTATGAGATAGCATCTCAGAATGTAGCTCTGGCTGGCTTACAACCTGTGTGAACTTGCAGCGATCCTCTGGTCTCTGTCTCTCAAGTGCTGTGATTACAGGAATGTGCCACCATGTCTGGCTTAAATTCCTTTATACCTTATATATGGGTATTTTCCTTCATGTCTGCCTATGCACCAGATATGTGCCTGGTAACTACCAAGGCTAAAGGAGGCCATGGGATCCCTTAGGCCTGGAGTTATGCATGGCTGTGAGCCACCATGTGGTGCTTGGAATCAAACCCGGGTCCCCTAGAAGAGCAGCCAGTGTGCCCTTAACTTCTGAGCCATCTTTCCAACCACCCCCACCCCCATCCCCACCCCACGCCGGTCAGTGCCTGGCTTTAACTAACATGTTTTTTAAAAGAGGAAATTCAAAAGAATCTTTTGGAGGAGAATCGAACCCTATGATTAGGTGTGTTCAAGCAGAAAATAAATGAACCAAGTATTAAGGTTGATAAAGGTTTTCTCTCAACCATCTGGTAAAGGAAAGGCTCCCAATACCTGAAGATACAGATTCCTTTGAGTCCTTAGGGTCTCAACTCTTTATGGCGCTGGTGGAGATGTGTTGACAAAGCCCAGCAGCCCAGCCCAGGCCAAGGGAGGAGAATAGAATTTCCCCCACAAAGCCTCAAACATTCAGCAGTTATGGAGAGCCTAGAACTCATTTCTCAAGCCTCGTACCTCCTCTCTAGGGACAGTGTCCCAGATCTGCCTGCCAGTGACACTGAGTAAATTTATTAATGTGCCATTCTTTCAATCAATCAATATTTAAGAAGTCCCTGCTGTGCCCCGTCCTCATGGCTGTACACAGTAATCAAACAGCTTCCAGAAAAATATAAAATTACAATGGTGGCAGGCTGCTGTAAGGGAAGATTACACAGATCATGCATGAGAGTCTAAAAATACCTGGCCAGTGGGGTGGCCAGGTGGCTCAACGGGTGGCTCGCAAAGCCCGGCATGCACAAAGCAGCGGGGTCCACCTGCAGCACCACCCGTGGTGGTGCATGCCTGTAATTCCAGCCCTGGGGAGATGGAGACGGGAGGACCAGAAGTTCAAGGTCATGTGAACTACATAGTGAATTTGAGGCCAGCCTGGATTACATGAGATCTTTGTCTTAAACAAACAAACAAACAAACAAAGTGGCTGAGCAAGAATTTTAGGAAAGTTGTACCAGTGAAGATGAAGAGTTGAGAGGAGGAAGAACATACGAGGCAGATGCAGCAGCGATGGCTGTGTGGGGGTGTTTTGTTTTGCTGGTTTTTTGGGGGTTTTTTTTGGTTTTGTTTGGTTTTTCCAGACAGGGTCTCTCTGTGTTAACCTTGGCTGTCCTGGACTCGCTTTGTAGACCAGGCTGGCTGGCCTCCTCACAGTGATCCACCTGCCTCTGGTTTTCTGAGTGCTGGGATTAAAGGCATGCGCCACCACGCCTGGCTTCTATGTGGATTTTTACCCCCGATTTTGAAGTGCTGTTCAACTTCTTTCTTAAGGAGCTGCATATGGCCAGGATCACGGCAGGGACTTTGGGCAGAAAGAGGATAGAGAAGACTAATGATGAAAAGACTCTGTTATGCAGTGAGGTGAGGGAGTACGCTGACCTTTAAAAATGCTGGCATGGGGCTGGAGAGATGGCTCAGAGGTTAAGAGCACTAGTCTGTTCTTCCAAAGGTCCTGAGTTCAATTCCCAGCAACCACATGGTGGCCCACAACCATCTACAACAAGATCTGGTGCCCTCTTCTGGTGTGCAGGTGTGCATGCAGGCAGAATACTGTATACACAATAAATAAATCTTAAAAAAAAAGAAAATGCAGGCATGGCCCAGCCAATGCTTGCTGTGCAAACCTCCCCAGGTTCAAGGGTTCAATCCCTGAAATGCACATAAAAGTGGAAGAGTAGGACTGACTTCACAAAAACACATGCCCCCTGCATGCATCTTACACACACACACACACACACACACACACACACACACCCCAATAATTTTATCAAGAATCTATTAATTACTCTAAGAACAATGGAGAAGCTTTTAGGTGGTATGGGATGGTGAGGAAGCAGTCTTGGTGAGGGGCAGGTTTTGAACCTCCAGCTGCAGAGTGCACTGCGGACGGGAGGGAGTTGAGGGCAGGTGCACACCCGCACAGAGGCGACGCGGCTGCTGGGCCCCCGCAAAAGCAGAGTGGAGCCTTGTAGACACCTGTGGGGTGGGTTTAGGCGCGGCAGCTGACAGGGCTCGCGGGATTTGATCTCGAGAGTGGCAGTGAGGAGAGAGCGGGGCAATGACGGCTTAAGCGTTTGGCGCTCACAGCTGGGAAGAGGCCGGAACCATTCTCAGAGGCAGATAACAGTGGGAGATAAATAAGTTTAGAAGGAAATATCAAAGTGCAGTTTAGAAGATGCCGGGCTCGAGAGCCTTTTAGGAGCGCGCATTCTTCAGGAGGCAGCGATTATTTCTGGAGTACTTACAACGCAGCTGGTGGGGAAATGCAGGCTTATTTATTTGGGGGGAAAAAAAGATAAATGCAATTTCCTCTTCTGTGGGCTCCTGCTCCTTCTGTCGGCTGTCGTTGGCTCTCTGGCTCTCCACACATCCTGCCTCTCCCAATTTACTAGGTGGAATGATCCTACACCTGACGTTGGTAGTTTCTTGGCCTTTTAATTTCTAAATCCAGTATTGCCGTTCCAGTACTGTCTATAAGTCTCGTGAAACTGTTCCCCCCGCCACACACACACACGCGAGCTTTATCACTAAGAACACAATCCTTGGGCTGGGGATGTAGCTCAGGCTAGGACACTTGCCCAGCCCCACGCCCACTCACCCCCAAGTTCAATCCCCAGCTCCCTAGAAAAAGAGGTCACACCTGCCTCAAACTTCTCACTGTCCATCGCGCCCGCCACTGCACCGTGGACCCGCTTCTGGCCACTGCCCTCTGTTTCTTTGCCGCCTCCCATTTCAGAACACATCTGGACAGGGGCCGCCCTATCCTCTCCTGACACAGCAGCCACGCAGGAAGAACGTCCAACCCTATGAAAGTGCAGCCCACCATTGTCATCCACAAAGTTTATGCTTGAAAGCTGTGGAATCTAGTCGGGGGGGGGGGGGGGGGAACAGGCAAAATTCTTACGTTGGAAGTAAATTTATGATTTTGTGGGGAGGCTGCATGCCTAATTATCCTCAGCTCTATGCAGCTGGGTGCGAGCCCACCTGGGAGAGTGGCTGGCTCCACTCATCCACCCCCAACCTGTGCAGTACTGTGTGGACCACACCCCCTGAGGCCACCAAGACACTTTGACTTTGCAGCTGCCTCACCAGGCCTCTCTTTCATGTGGCCGGCACCCGTGGTCTGCTCCTTCCTTTCCAAACTGTACTTCTTTGAATTCTGAATTTTGTCTCCAACTCCTTTCCCTCAGTCTCTCTCTCTCTCTCTCTCTCTCTCTCTCGAGGGCTCACAGCTCTCCAGGATGGTCTTCGGTTTTCCTTACTGCCCACACAACCTCACCCAGTCTCTGGGTTGTCACTCCCTGGTTGTCTTTATCCACCTGGGAATGCTCCAGAAATGTGTCTCCAACTGCTTGCTATGTAATTCCGTCAGGCACGGAGGAAGTTGTCATTAAGTATTTGTTGAACAAATGAATGAAAATCTTGTTAAGCATCCCATAGCTATCCTATCCCACCCCCCCAACACCTACCCACCCCCCAAAATACTCTCATTCTGGGCTCAGTGGGCAAAGGCACCAGGTACTGAGCCTGACCGTCCCACATGGCAAAGGAGAGAACTGACTTCCACAGTTTTTCCTCTGATCTCCACCCATGTGCCATGTGCCCACACACACCCATGTGCCATGTGCCTGCGTACTTACATACATGTATATATGTGAAAACCTCACCCTCCCTTCCTTTTAAACCACCTTTTGTTTTCTCTTCTCTATTCTAATTAGCCGTAGCTTGTCCATCTGGCTATCACATTAAATATCACGATCTAATTTTATTGCCCTAATTTAGGTGCTTACCTGGATTTTCCTTTCTTACTGGTGTGTGTGTGTGTGTGTGTGTGTGTGTGTGTGTGTGTATTGTAGGTATGTGTGCCTGTATGGGTGGTTGTGTGTATGTGTGCAGGTGGATGTATGTGTATATGTGTGTGTATGTATGTGTATATATGTGTGTATGTATGTGAGTGAGTGTGTGTTTATTGGTGTATATATGTGTGTGTGCATATGTGTGTGCATGTGTGCGAGCATGTGTGTGTGGTGTAGGTATGTGTGTCTGTATGGGTGGTTGTGTGTGTGTATGTATGTAGGTGGTTGTATGTGTATATGTGTGTTTGTGTGTGTGTACGTGTGTGCTTGTGTGTGCGTGTGTGTGTGTGTGTGTGTGTGTCCAGAGGACAGCTTTAGGAGGTATGCTGAGATGCTGTCTACTTGGTTTTGGATTGGGTCTCTTACTGGCCTAAAACTTTGAAAGTAGCTGGCTGGCTGACCAATAGGAATCCTCCTGTCTCTACCTCCCCAGCTGTGGGATTCAAGTGGATCACCATGCCAGACTTTTATTTCCTTTTTAAAGAAAACAGAGAAACCCTGTCTTTAAAAAGGGTGTGGGGGGAGGCAAGGAGCATGTTTTCAAGTCTTACTGTTGATATAGCATATTTCTACCTTTTTGTTGTTGTTCTTTTTCGAGATAGTGTTTCTCTGTGTAGCCTTGGCTGTCCTGGACTTGCTTTGTAGACCAGGCTGGCCTTGAACTCACAGAGATCTGCCTGCCTCTGCCTCTGCCTCCCAGAGTGCTGGGATTACAGGTGTGCACCACCGCGCCTGGCCGGTGTAGCATATTTCAATACAGTCCTCCTTATGACTGACTAACATTCCATTACATGAATAATCCATTGGGTCACCCGTTCGTCAGTGGGTGTGTATTTAAGTTGTTTCTACTTTTCACCTATGGTGAGTGACACTGTGTGCAAGTTTTTGTGTGAGTATATGTTCGAGTCCTTTTGCGTCTGCACCTAGAGTGTAGAACTGCTGGGGCCTGTGGTCACTCCGTTTAACGCTGTGAAGAACGTCAAGTGTTTTCTGTAGATGCTACAATCAGCCAAGTGTGAGGGCTCTGGTTCCTACACACCCTCAGCTGTACTAGAGGGTATGACATGGCATCCAGCTGTGCTCTTGAGTTTCATCCCTTGTGACTAATGACATTGAGTATCGTCCTACTTTGACCAGAACTAACTTGGGAAAGAAAGAGTTTATTTGGCTTGAAGGGTGAGGGAAGCCAAGGAAGAAAGTCAAAGCAGGAACCTGGAGGCAGGAACTGAAGCAGAGGCCATAGAGGGGCACTGCTTACTGGCTTGTCTCTGAGGGCTTGCTCAGCCTGCCTTCTTATATAACTCAGGACCTCCCGCCTGGGGTGGCACCGCCCACAGTGGGCTGGGCCTGGGGTGGCACCGCCCATGGTGGGCTGGGCCTGGGGTGGCACCGCCCACAGTGGGATGGGCCCTCCCGCACCAATCAGCAATCAAGAGACAGGCATGTCTATAGTCATCTCAGTTGAGGTTCCCTCCTCCCCCACCTTGTGTTTCAGCCATGTTGAACCCAGGGATGGTCGGGAGGGCTTTACTTTTTGACAACTCAGTCTCTAAAAATAGACGTTGTGAAATGGGGCAAAGGAACCTAGTCACCTGACCGTGGAGAGGCGAGGCGGGCCTCTAAGCCTGCTGCTCTTCCTCTCACACCATTTTCCTCCTCCACTCACTCTCTCCTCACCAGGCCACCTAAAGCCTGGATTGGACCGTGTGCATAGCCCTAGGCCTTACTGAAAGGCCTTTGGGTCTTCCTGGCTGTTGAGTTCTGTTTCCTGATGTCCCTTTGCCTCCCCGGGATGACAGTAGGAGAGCCCCCAGCCTGGGAGGAGGCAGGAGGGCAGAGCCATGGCAGGCAATTTGTTCTGTGGGCCCGTTCCCTCTTTAGTCTTGACTGCAGAGGGCTGGAAAGTCAGCCTCTATTGTGATTAAGTTATAATTTAAGGCAGTGAACATGTGCTCTGCTGGCGGCTATAAAGATTCAAATCATAAAGTTTTACAGTGGAACGGTTTCTGTAAAAGCATCGTTAGGAAGTGGGAGCCATGCCTTTAATTCTTATGACATATGGGGCTGCCCGGCTTGTTTTGGTTTCAGTGAAGTTTAGTAGGGTGATGGGCTGGCTAATTAGAGTCAGCCTTCTTCCTTCCCTCGAGCCTAGTCCCAGCAGAGGACAATGGTAGAAGGCGGAAAGTGTTTTCCTTGCTTCTGTTCCTATGTCAATCTCTCCGGGGCAAGGAGTGCTTAGAAATCAAGAGGTCTCTTCCAACTAAGTTAAGTGGGGGGGGGGGGGAGGGGGGCAGAGGGGGTGTTTTGGACAGTTGACATCTTCCTCTGTCCCGTACTGGCCGGAGGCAAATTTAAGCAATGAAACGAGGTCAGCTGGTAGATAACTTCACTCAGGGGATCAGCCGAGGAGTGGGGCCCTGTAATTAGGCCAGTGGTAGGAAAGAGAATCTAAAGGCAGGAGGTCTCCTAACCAACTCCTATCTAACCTTCCTTGCCAGGCTCACTGGCATGCCCCGTGCCCTGTACAAAGCAAACAAACTGATGCCTACAGCAAACTCCCTGCTCACTGTCACCCTTGATATTGCTGAGGGACAGGAAGGGCACTTGCTGCCACTGATGTCAGTCGTCTTGTGTGCTCACCAGAGAGCCCAGCCCTCTGGAGATCCTGAGTCGTTGTTACCGTAATTGCCTAACTTTATTATATTATGCACTTTGTAAACTCAGCAACAGAAAGTTAGAATGAATTTTTTTTTTCCTTCCTGTGAAAGCCAAGTTGAGACCTAGGGTGAATGTTTACATAGCGATAGGTAAGAGTGATGGAAGCAAAAACACCGTCCGGGAACCTAGCAACTCTATCTGCTTTGAAAGCTGATTTGGCTAAAAGTCTTAAGCTGTAGACAGTGTGTTAGGGATATGATTTACGCAGGAAAGATCTGGAAAAGCTAGTCAGTAAGCCTTGACCTTACATCAGGAAAACTATGACTGGATCTGTATTCATATATCTGCAGGTAAAATCAAATGTTCACGGTAATTATATCTCCCTTTCTCTTGCTATTCTGCTTCATGGGACTTTCCAGATTAACTAAGCAATTCATTAAGAGTTTCCATGTAATGGGATTTATCATATATTGAGTGTCATTATGAGTGCATTAAATCTACAGAGAAGCTCACAGCTAGTCCTGTCCTACAGTTAAGGATGCCGAAGTACAGAGTGGCTGGATTTACCTGGGGTTCACACAAAGACCATGGGCGTCCCGTTTCCACCAGCAAGAGGCAAAGGCCTGATGTTGAGTTCAGTGCAATTGGTGCTCATATTTGATCTTTGTGTTGCTGTTAGCTTGGTTTTTTTGTTTTTTATTTTTGAGACAAGGTCTCAGTTGACAGCCCTGGCTGATCTCTAGAACTCACTTTGAGGACCAGGGCTGGCCTCGGACTCAACAGAGAGCCAGCTACCTGCCTCCCAGGTGCTGGATTTAAAGGCGTGCACCACCGCTCCTGTTTGAATCTAACAGTAATATTAAGTAGGACCCCTAGGTTCTGAGCTGAATTTGTGTTGTCTCGGCCTGTGAGAGAGTTCAGCGGGTAAAGGTACTTCCCACCAAGTGTGGTGACCTAGGTTTGGTCCCCAAGTTATGTGATGGAGGAAGAGAACCCACAAAGTTGTCCTCTGGCCTCCGACACATGCACCAGGACACAGGTGCACACCCACACACTTACAGATGTACACACACATAGAATAAATAAACATGAATAAACATCATTATGTTTGCTTAATTAGTCAATAAACAACAAGGTCACCTATGTATGCTCTGTACCAATTTTTTATTCTGGGCCTATGGCAATGAACAAAGTAGATTTAAAAGAAGTCTCTGACCTCATGCGTTGTAGCTGACATTCTTATGTAGCTGGTTGTGTCTGTCAGGTCAGCTCCATCTTCAGATGTGTTCGCTAAAGAAACCCTTCCTCATAGACTCTTGGAAGTGTGTGCACAAGAATGACCACAGTAAGCTGGGCGTGGTGGCCCACGCCTTTAATCCCAGCACTCAGGAGGCAGAGGCAGGCTGATCCCCCATTAGTTCGAGGCCAGCCTGGTCTGCAAAAGGAGTCCAGGACAGCCAAGGCTACAATACAGAGAAACCCTGTCTTGAAAAACAAAATAATAACAACAACAACAACAATAATAATAACGATGACCACAGTAGCCGTGTTCATAGTGACAGCAAGCAAGGTCCTCTGGATGCTCATTAGTGGAGGGCAATGGATAAACAGACTTTGGTATATCCATATGGTTGACTACTATACAGCAGTGAAGATGAAAGCGCTATAACCATCTAAATAAGCACAAAGGACACTTAGACTCATAAGTTTGGGTAAAACAGCCAGTTCTAGAAGAGTACACACGCAGTGACAGAATGCTTGTGCAGTTCCAAAGCAAGCAAAGGTAAGCGATGTATTTATTATTGGTGGGCACACACATACTCAGGAAGTTACAGAGAAAAGTAAAGATCGAGGGGGATGTCAAACGTGGTCATTGTGTGTGTGACACAAGGTGAGAATCTGAGATCTAGATGGAGCACATAGGAAGTGCCGGCTGTGAGAGGGACGTCATGTTCTAATTCTCATGTTAGATGGTGATTCACACACATTTGTCTTATTGACATGCCTCATCACGTATGTGTAATGCCTAGATGATTTCTAATCAAATTTAATGCCTTGAAGAAGAAAAAGAAAATAAAAAAGCATAGCGATTAGAGTCAAAGATGTTGACTTGAAAATGCCTAAATCAAATCCAAGCATGGTGATGCACACCTTTAATCCCAGCACTCAGGAGGCAGAGGCAGGCGGATTGTGAGTTCAAGGCCAGCCTGGTCTACATAGTGAGCTCCAGGACAGCCAGAGCACATAGTGAGACCATGTCTAAAAGAAAAAAAAAAAGACAGAGAAGGAAAGAGAGAGAGAGAAAGAGAGAGAGAGAGAGAGAGAGATCCTAAATTGGGAAAGCCAGGAAGTCAAATGTCCTACTAACTTATCTTGGTAGCTTAGACCAGCCCCCATACCTTACTTTCTCCTCCTCTGTGAGAGGCCCTGTGCTCCTGTGCTCCTCTTTTGCCTGCTCTGTGCTGAATGGCTTCAGAACCATTGCCAAGGCTGATGCTGGGCCATTGTAGCAGGGTCGGAAGGAAGCTGGATGCAGCTTGAAGATGATGTCTGGTTTAGAGCCCTCAGTAGCGGATGCCCTTGGGCTTCGGGTTCCTGCCAACACCTCGAGTCAAGCGCTGTGTGTATGCGTGCCAATCTGTGAGTATGTGTGCATTCGGGGAATAGACAGACCACACCAACTCCACTTAATGGAAAACTTTGCTCTGGCCGTGGCAGAAATAGCAGATGGCTTGAGCTGCATCTTTGACCCAAAGCCATAATGTCCTTCCAGAAGCAACCAGACACGTGTAAGCAAGTGCTTCCCAGCGTAGCTGGAGTCATTCGCTCACTCTGAAAATGCCTGTGTTCAGTAACTGCTCCCTGATAGTCTGCTATGCACAAGTCTTGCCCAGACTTTGGGACTGACTTGGCAAATAAATAGAACACGGGTCCTTCCTAAAATTTAGCCCAGTAGGGGAACACAAACAAGTAAACAAAAAGCGTTTGTCATAACACACGGGGATAAATGCTCTGAAATAAATGGCACCGTCATCTATCAAGGGTGGTCTCGGAAGAGACGCATTCAAACTAAAATCGGAGGTTAATGGCTGCAGTGCACAAGGGTGTGCTCAAAAAGAAGCCTCTGGCTGTTTCAGCTCTCCTGAGTCACTAAAGGGCTCATGGCTCTGGCAGGATGAGCAGGGACCAGCCCGCTCCTGCTCTGTACAGAAATCTAGCCGCATGCCAACCACAGGGGCCCCTATTTTGTACGCACCGGTAGGCAGACTGCTCCAAGCTGAGCTTGGCCAGGTACCTCTCTCTGCATCTTATACTTGACTAGGTGTGAGTCCAGTCCACTCATGCACATTCTGCAGCTTGGGCTGAAAAGACAGTGGCTGCTAGCCTCACAGAGCACACTTCAAGACCACTTGCTGATCCACCCTTGGCCACAACAATTACATAGTTGGCTGGACACACAGCACCAAGCCCAGCTTCTCCCTCTCCCTCCTCCTCCTCCTCTTCCTCCTCTCCTAAAATGGGGTCTGGGACTCAAACTCCAGAACTTTGCGTTTGCAAGGCAAGTGCTTTACTTACTAAACTATCTCCCCAGCCTCAAAAAGACCTTTTATTTGTGGGGGAGAAGGTTGGGATTTTTTTTAAGACAGGGTTTCTTGTGTAGCCTTGGCTGTCCTGGAATCTCTTTGGAGACCAGGCTGGCTTCGAACTCAAAGAGATCCGTCTGCCTCCCGAGTGCTGGGATTAAAGGCATGTGCCACCATACCCAGCAAAGAAAAGGAGGCGGGTGCAGAGCATTTGTGGAAGTCTCCTCAAGAGGAAGAAAATTTCCAGGCCCTGTGGCGCACGCCTATTACCTCAGCACTTAGGGAGGCAGAGGCAGGTGGAGCAATGTGAGTTAGAGGCCAGCCTGGTCTACAATGCGAAGCCAGGACGGCCAAGGCTACACTTAGAAACCCTGTCTTGAAAAACCAAAGCAGGAGGTACGGGGGGGGGGGGGGCCCTGCGGGGAGAAAGTTATTTTGTTGGCTGTCGCAAGAGAAGATGGGAACGAGACAGGAAGCTATAATGACAGCTAGCACATCCTGTATTTTTACAGTATGCCAAGCACTGTCCCAGGGGCCCCACACTTCAGCCCTGTGACCACGGCTTCATTGCGTCCTCCCTTTACAGATGAGAGAATAGAAGCTTTCGAAGCTTTGAGAACGGAAACCATTTCTCAACCAAAAGTGTGAAAACTGGGGTTTGATCCCAGTCGGTCCTGACCCGCAGCCCACTCACTTACCGACTGTCCCCAACCGGCCCAGCTCATTTTGCGTAGGGAGTAATGTTCAAAAAGCAACGGGACAGAACTAGGAGCCCAGCGCATGCAGAGCGGAGCCAATTTGATCTCCCTCCTTCCTAAGTAAACGGGAAGAGTAGAGACAAAATGGATGCTAATGCCTCCCTGTCTTCCCCCTTTACTGTGCAGTACTGTGTATTTTTCAGGGCATTTGCATATTCCTGCTCTCGGGGAGTCGCGACGAGCCTAAGTGGACTAGACATCTTTCTCCAGAAAGAAAAGAACCTATTTTCTGCTTATCATGAGGTATTTGAGTTCTAGGGAGATGAGATTCTTCCCACTTGCCCTTGAGCATAGCCTGCGGCTAATGCAGGCACCGCGTTAATGCAGACCTTTGCAGGATATGAGTGCCAGCCGCCTGTGGTGCGCTGGCTTTGCCCTGCTCTCCGTGAAGGGGGCAAGGCGTGCTGAGTGGAAGCGTGGGGCGGGGCTAGCTCCAGGCTAAGAGCGCTGTTTTAAAGCCATCTCAACACAGAGGAGTGTTGTGCTTAAAAATGCCTAGTTCATGACTCCCACAGTGCCCTGTAACTGCACAGTGCTGTCATGTCCCGAGAAGATACGTCCCCTGGAGTCATGAGAAGGCGGAGTGGTGGGGTTAGAGAAGGGGGCGGGTCTGAGATGACTGAAGAGTGCACTTGGAGGGGCCATTGCATCAACCTTGGGGTTTTAATTCGCTTTCACATACACATTGGTTTTGATTGACTCGAATGCTCGCAGCCTTCTCCTTATACCCCGCTAGCTTTGAACCTTCTGGAAGCCTTGCAGGGTGATACTTGTCAAGTCTATAAGGGACCCACAATGTGAATGCCAATTCCAGGAGTTCGGGCCCACAGCTAGCCTTGGCTCTCCTGACCCCACCCCCACCCCCACCCCCCCATGCCTGCTTTTCCTCTGCTTTTCCTGAGGGAGGAGTTGGTTCTCTCACACTCAGGGTTCAGTTATCAGTCAGTGGAGACGTATTACCATGCCGAGCAAGTTGTGTTTATGTGTCAGCCTCATCGTGATGACTTTAGGCTTCCAGTTTGCCTAGCCTCCCGACCTCGGGATGTTTTGCTGGCATGTAACAGAAAGAAAATCCTCGAAGGATCCTTTTTATGGATCCTAGAGAAACGGGCTCCGTCACCTCTACCCACAATCCAGTAACCAGAGTTCACCACATCTCTCTCAGCAAGAACGACAGGGTCCAGCCATGTGTGGAGGAAGGAAAGGAGGCAGGTCTCGGTGAACACGCAACACACCCTGCACACAGTGTCCAGGTAGGACAACAGGACACACACCCCCCCCTTCACCCACCCACCGCCGCATTCAAATACCCAAATCTAGCCTTTCTACCTTGGGTCTAAGTGTGGTGGCTGAGATGTGCACTGCCCACCCTGAGAGCAGAAGGAGTCCACAGGAGTGGACAGCCAATGGAGTGGGCGCTGGCTGTGTCTAGAGGAAGGCTCTCTGACCATGGCTGCCACTGAGCTACTCAGATGGTGGTTTGTCAGCAGGGAATGCTCTGAGGCATCCGGTGGATGAAATGGATGGGCCTCTCGCCAGTGCAGCCAGAATGCATCATGTTGTTCCACCATCCTTGGGAGAATTAAGAAAATAGTTACTTGGGTAATGTCTCTGCCAGTGTGGTCAAACAGAGGTGTGAGACCCTTCTGAAGAGAGACAAACTGCATCTCCCATACGAGGAAAAGCCTCTCTGTTCGTGCCCCCCCCAACACCACACACACACACACACACACACACACACACACACACACACACTCGCACACACAAAGAAAACAAACTGATGTCATGAGAAATTCCTTTCTGATAACTAAACAAATGTGAGGTCCTAGGGACTGCTCCCATGCATGGAAAGACAGCGGTCGGTGACTTAAGAATGAGAAAATGGTGACTTCTGCTCAGACTTCTGGCTTAGGTATCAGGTAGAATTCTTCCAGCGTCATTTTGAATCAAGAGAGGCACTGAAATGACTTCGGTAAAATGTTCTAGTGGGAGAAATGTAAAGAAAACAAAAATCCAACTCCGGCTGCCTTCCCCAGGCAAGGCATTAGTCAGGCAGCTGCTGGAGCCCGCCACCTCTCAAGAGCCTGTTTTTCAATGTCGCCCGCAGTGGCTCTCCATGCTCTGGGTTTTAATTCTAGCCTCTAATCTCGGTCGCTTCTGTGATAAATTAATTGTAATGATAGAGGCCCCAGTTACGAGGTCTGCACCGTTTGCTTGTAATGTGAGCGACAGGTTTAGGGCCTGCTTTATTTAAGATGCCGGGGTAATTACATGGGAGTTAGCATATGCGGGCAGAGATATGATTCATTCCTCCAGCCGCAAGCATGACACAGCTGTTTGCGGGATAAAATAGGGGAACCGTGTTGTTACAAAATGTTCCCCTTATTATACCTCATTAAAAACAAGGCTGTGATAAGTCAGGGCTGGCAATGAAGAAAATCTATTGCTGCTCTGTAACGCCTGATAGGAGAAGGGCTTAGGGCTGGGCTGTGTCATTTTGGGTTTTATTTATCTCCATTTGGTTTTTATTTTTTATTTTTTTTGTCCTTTCACCAGCTCTGCAGTCCCTATCACTCAGCAGCTCCCTGGATTCTTCTGGGGGGGGGGGGAAAGAACAGCCTCCCTGACTCTCTCCCTCTTTCTTCTCACAAACAGGGGTTGCCCTTCTCCCACTTAGCGCAGGCTGAAGGTTTTCAGAAAGAGAGAGAGCGTTCCATGAGAACAAAGCAAAGGGGGCTCTTTTTTTTTTTTTTTGGTGACCTGTCCCAATTTGGTCCTCATCACCTCCAACGGGAGCACATAGGCTGAGAAGAGCTCAGAGGCGCCAGCAGGGGCCAGAGCTTCAAAGTCAGAGAAAATCACGGGCAGCAGACGGCACTGCTCCTTTCAGGAGACAGACATGTGCTCTCTGGCCCCGTCATCCTTCTTTTTTAAAAATAACTTTCAAAATGGAAATGAATTGTGGCCTCGTTTCCCTTGTTCTTCTTGTCTCTCTGACCAAGGGAGCCAGTGAGACTTTTAAACCAACATGCGCATTAACAGTGAATTACAGAGCCAGGACCAAAACCCATCAGGCTGTTCTTGATGAAAATAGATGGTTAGGAAAGACAAAAGCCATGGTGGGGAGGACTAGCGTTCAGATGACAGCTATGGAGGGCCACAGACAAAAGCTAGACCGAGAGCGGTACCTGCGTCTGCCGAACACCGCCGCCCACTTGGGAAACACTGTCCTTTACAGTTACAAGCCTGAGCCGCAGGAGTTCGAGTCTGCACTCCACCGCCCGCCAGCTGTGTGGCCTTGAGCAAGTACAGTCCGGGTCTCCACCGTGACAACCTATAGAATGAAATCGGTGGTAATATTAGCTACCTCTAGGGTTACCGCAAGGGACAAATGAGACAATCCATATACAGGCGCTTAGAACAATGCCTGGCCAAAAAGCAAGTGTTCAATAAATGTTATCTGTTCTTGTAGGCGACTTGATTAACGGCAGCTAACTGCTATGGGCCAGGTTGTGTGATGGATTTGAAAGGAGTGTTTTAAAGACTGTAACTGCATGCTGGGCTTGGAGCTCCATGCTAGAGGCCTTGCCTGGTAGGTAGGTGTATGTCTCTTGGTTCACTCCTTGGGTACAAAAGAACAGCAAAGACTATAGTTGCTGAAACAGAACTAAGGACTACAGCCTGATTTTCTGTTCTTCCTCAGTTTGAGCTTTGGGAATAAAACTGTAGATTTAAATTGGAGGTGCATAAGTAACAGGCGCTTGGTTACACTCCTGTAGGTACTTGCTGAACTGACTCGGAATCGTGTGGAGCTCTGGAGAGAGCGTGGCCCTTAGAAATGAGCATAGGGTGTTCAGGGATCGGGAAGTCTTAAAATCCTGCTGGTGAGCTGGGCACAGTGGCACACGCTCTGACCTCGGTCCTCCAGAGGCAGAGGCAGGCAGATAGATCTCTGTGAGTTCGAGGCCAGCCTGTGTACATAAGCGAGCTCCAGGCTAGCCAGGGCTACGCAGGGAGGCCCTATTTGTATCTCAAACAATAAAATAAAATGCTGCTGGAGTCATAAAAGCCAAAGCTTAAGAGGTAGATGAGAGACCATATGATATAAAATCTTTGATATCATACAGATAGGTAGGATCAGACAAGCATTGGATACTGAGAAAAGATAATGCAGGCTACAGATAACGCCGCTGGAAAATTAGAAGGCATAAGTGCCACAGACGATTCTGATGAGCGTGGGCAATCGGGGCATGGTGAGAAAAGCCTGGCTTTCAGCCGGAAGCCCTGGGTGCTCCTTGCAATGTTCATTCATTTATTCAACGAGCATTTCTAAGCTTCCGCTGTGTGCCAGGCACGCTCTCTGGGTCTCAACTATCTCGTTTTTAGCTACATAAGGATGAGTCGTGAGTTTTTTGCTTTTTGTTCTGTTTTGTTTCGTTTTCATCTTCCTGTTGGACACTGTCAACCTGAAGAGGCAAAAGTGTCTTTCTCAGAATCCCAGCTCTCAGAGGTGTCCTGTGGTCTGGCAAGGTGGTTCAGTGGGTGAAGGTGCTTGCTGCCGAGCCTAACGACCCAAGTTCAATGCCAGGGATTCGCTTTGTGGAGGAGAGAACTGGCTATTTCAAGTTGTCCTCTAATCCTCCACACATGACATGGCATGTGTGCTCTGCTCGATGCTCTGAATAAATAAATAAAATATCATCTTTAACCATCCCTCCACCACCCCATGCCACGGTGCCTTTGCTACGTACCCATTTCTGAGCCATTTCTGAGAAAGAGAATGCTTCGGTTGCCTGCTCCTGTGCTGCACCCACTGCCCTATACCATGGGATGTGCCCCTGAGGAAATGCATAGCTGTAGAGGTCTGTGCAATAAGAAAGGATGGGGCTCTTAATTTGCCATCCTAACCTTCCAGATTAAGGAGTTGAGAGGAAGAAAGGAGCAACCCCAAGTCAGTGCAAGCAGAAAAGGGAAAATAATCAAGATTAGAGTACAAATTAATAACATGGAGAGTAGAAAAGCAACGGAGAAACAGCAACAAAACCAAAAGTTAGTTCTTTGAAAGATCAAAAGTTGGACAAACCAGATGTGTGATCAAAGTCCAAGGGCATCCTTAGCTATATGGGAAGTTGAAGGCCAGGCTTGTACACATGAGATGACCAGGGCTAATGTCCGCACGCGCACACACACACACACACACACACACACACACACACACACACACAGAGGGTGGACTTTATCTGTAATTAGACTGAATAACTCAAATTACCAAAGTCAGAATTTAAAAAAAAGATATAATCACCACTGTTCTTACAGAACTATAAGAAAAAGGATGAAGGAATATTATGCCACTTAGTTTTTTGTTTTTGTCTTTGTCAATTTGGCATAAGCCAGGATCATCTGGAAAGAAGGACCCTGAACTGAGAAAAACTGACCTGTAGGCAAGTCTATGGGGGAAATTTTTTCTTGTATTTGTTTGGTTGATTGTTGAGTTTTGGGTGTTTTGTTTTGTTTTGTTTTTTGAGACATGGTCTCACTATGTAACCCTGGCTATCTTGGAACTCATTATGTAGACCAGGCTGGCCTGGAGCTCACAGAGATCCACCTGACTGCAGAGTGCTGGGGTTAAAGATGTGCGCCACCATACCCAGCTTTTGCAGCGTTTCCTTGATTAATGATTGGTGTGAGAGGGCCAGTCCACTAAAAGCAGTGCCACCCCTGGGCAGTATAAAGAGCAGACTGAGCGAGGCAAGGGTAACAAGGCAGTAAGCAACATCGTTTCACAGCCCTGCTTCACTTCCCAGCTACAGGCTCCTCCTGGAGTGCCTGCCCCGCCTACTTTATATCCTGTTTCATAAACAAACACACACACACACACACACACAGAGACACCATAACTCAGAAAAGATACACAGATTTCTACAAAACCACAAAGAATCAATATACTAAAGAAAATCTAAACAGCCCAGTTAATAATAAGTAGAAATTGAATTAGTAACTTAAAACTTGCTCATTGCAGGGCAGTGGTGGCGCACACACACCTTTGATCCCAGCATTTGGGAAGCAGAGGCAGGCAGATCTCTGAGTTCATAAGCCAGCCTGGTCTACAGGGCAAGTTCCAGGACAGCCAGGGCTACACAAAGAAACCCTGTCTCAGAAAAAAACAAACAACTAACTAAATAAATAGATTGCTCACAAATAAAAGTCCATCCCCAGGCAAAATCTACCCAATACCTAAAAAACAAATACTGGTCCTGCACAAACTCTGCCAGGAAAGTAAAGGAGGGGCTGCCTCTCAAATCATTGCAGGCCAGGGTTTAGTGATGTAAAAATAAATAAATACATACATAAATACATAAATAAACACCGCAAAAATTGAATAAATAAGTAAGCCTTATAACTATATATATGCAACCCCCCCCCCCAATTCAACATATGAGAAAAGCGTCATGCAGCAAGATTAAATGGAATTTACCCCAGCATTGTGAAATCAGTAAAGAAAAGTAAAGGAGGGGCTGCTTCTCAAATCATTGCAGGCCAGGGCTTAGTGGTGTAAAAATAAACAAGCAAATAAATAAATACATAAATAAATACCACAAACATTGAATAAATAAGTAAGCCGTATAACTATATATATATATATATTCAACCCCCCCAATTCAACATATGAGAAAAGAATTATGCAGCAAGATTAAATAGAATTGCCCCCAGCATTGCGAAATCAGTACAGTCTCCAGGGAAATGCGAGCCAGATCCACAATGAGGTCCCACTTCACACCCACCACGATGATGGAGACAATAAAAAAGTCAGAAGCAACACACTGACAATGATGTAAGGAAACTGGGGTGCTCCTGCAGCACGGGTGGGGATGTAAAATAGTGCCACCGCTTGGAAAATCGTCTGGCCGTCTCTCAAAAAGCTAAGTATTGAGTTTCTGTTTAGCCCAACAGTTCCACTCTGGGGCTCTGTACTCACCTTCGTTCTGCTGATGGGACAGTGCCTGAGGTGATTGACACTGGCATTACTGAGCTGTGGCGGTGGCCTGTTAATGCAGGTAACTAAAGGAAGAACGCCTTGGGATAGCCATCAACAACTGTACACCCCCAAACCGGAAACATATGGCCATTAAAAAGTTCAGACATTTATGTTCAGATCGACATTACTCAAAACAGCCAAAGAGTAGGACCAGTTCAAGCATTCATCAGCTGATCAGTAGAGAAGCAAAAATGTGATTTATTCATACAGTGGTATATTTCCAGCCACAAAAAAAATGAGGTACTGATAAACGCTAAAATGTGTATGAGCCTTGAACACATGCTGGTAATTCAAAGCTATCAGACATTTTTTTTTTTTTAATGCTGGGCAGTGGTGGTGCACTCCTTTCATCTCAGCACTCGGGAGGCAGATCTCCATGAGTTCGAGGACAGCCTGGACTATAGAGCAAGTTCCAAGTCCAGGATAGCAAGGGTTACACAGAGAAACCTTGTCTCAAAAAAACAAAACAAACAACAATGAAGATATCAGACAGAAGAAGAAGTTATGCATTTTGTGATTACATTTATATAAAATGTCCAGAACAGGAAAATCTTGTAGAAAAAAGTAGACTGGTAGTTGTCTCGGGCTACCAGGGTCAGCCTAGGAGTTCAGCTTAAAGGTATTTGGGGAAAGGGACTAAATACAGTGTCCTAAAATGTATTGTGGTGACATCTGAACAGCTCCCTTTTTAAAAAATATTTTTTAGTTAATTTTAATTTATGTGTGTTGGTGTGAGGGTGTCAGATCTTGGAGTTACAGACAGTTGTGAGCTGCCATGTGGGTGCTGGGAATTGAACCCGGGTCCTTTGGAAGAGCAGGCAGTGCTCTTAACCACTGAACCATCTCCCCAGCCCGCTGAACAGCTCCCTTAATACTAAAATTTTTGAGGTTTTTTCTGTGAGTCTTTTGTATGATACACGAATCACCATGTCTTGATAAATATGTCCTTTTGAAAGGAATAGAAATTATGAAGACTTGGCCTTGGATCTTAATAGTGGGACAGAGGGAATGGAGAAACTACAGAGCGATCACAGAACTAGAGAAGCTTCTGGACGTTGCTAAAAGTTTGATTTATGTACAAACTCGAAGAAGAAATCAATTCATGGTGAACTTTCTAAGCTAACACCACTAACGGACACTAACAGAAACAGGAAATATCTGAGGCAGAGAAAAGACTTTGCATGGAAGATAGTCTCAGACTGCCACGTGCTTGGCACACAGCAGGTGATAATTAGAAACCTAATTAGAGATGGCTAATTAAAAACATGATTAGGGTCTGGAAAGATGGCTTGGTAGTTAAGAGCGTTGGCTGTTCTTCCAGAGGACCTGGGTTGAATTCCCAGCACCCACATGGCGTAACTCTAGTCTATGGGATCTGATGCTGTCAGGCTGGGTTTCATGGACACTGCACACATTTGGTCCACAGACTTATATACAGGCAAAATACTCAGACACATTAAAAAAAAAAAAACCTAATTAGAGATATCGAGTTAGTGCGTTAAGGCTCACTGCCCAGCCTGACAACCTGAGTTCAGTACCTACCTGGCTCCCACATGGCAAGAGGGGCGAACTGACTCCTTCCGGTTGTCCTCTGGCCTCCATACATGCGGTGACACTTCCTGTTACCCTCAAAGTAGACTGACAATCATAGAAGGAAGCCACGGAGAAGAGACGGTATAATCAGTTGGCATTGTAGAAGCAGCAGTGTGACCGACTGCGAAGCGGAGGACAAGGAACAGGCAGGGATCTCCTGGATGCCGAGGCGCACCTTCAGACGCGTCACAGGCCAGGCACCTGACGGAACTTCTGTTTAGTACTGGGAGGCAGCTACGTCTACACAGGTGGAAACTCAGAAGAGGGGTCAGGCCTGGCCGTACAGACTCAGAGTCATTAATACTTCTGTGGTCACTGAAGCTGTGGGAGTAAGCGTTCTCTCCGGAAGAAACACGGGCAGCCGTGAGAATGAGCGGGCGAATGAATGAGTCGTATGGCCTTGCTGAACAGGCTTGGCTGGACCTTCCAGAATGATCCATGCCGAGAAAGGGGGAGACTTGAAGTAATGAAGCGGGGCTCGCTCCCAGTCCCACAGGGCAGAGCCAGGTCTAAGTGAAGAAAGCTACATGGCCGGAGAGACAAGGGTGACTGGCCTTCCTTGCTTTGCACCCCTGCCCTTTGCCACCTTCACAGCTGCACGCCTTCCTGGCCCGCCATGGTGCTTCTGGGTAATAGATGTGTGTGACGGTCCAGAGCATAACCCTTATTGTAGTCTATCCCACGCCATGTACACAAACCCCGTCCCCCCCTATCAAGTTGGTAAAATTAAAACTTAATCAAGCATGCCTGCTCCAGTGTTCTGTGGCTCGCCCCACAGGACAGGGCACTGCTGCAGTGTGAGAGCTGAAGGGGCCCCTCCCTTTCTTGTGGTTCTTCTCCCAATGCTGTGCCTCTTGCTGTCCTACATAGTGCCCCCAAAGCAAAGCCCTGACCAGTGACACTGGCCTATGGATAGGGCGGACCTCCAGGACAACCTCTATTCTGGCCACTACTGCCATTTTCCCTAAAAAAAAAAAAAAAAAAAAAAAAAAAAAGAGTTATACCAGTTTCAATAATAGTAATAGTAGTAGTAGTAGTAGTAGTAATAATAATAATAATAATAATAATAATAATAATAATAATGGTTATACTGGTGTCATCCTCTAAGTCAACCTAGGGCCTAGAGCTCGGAAGTCATAGGTATGCCTAAGGTTCAAGGAAAACCATTTGGTAATAGGTGTGAGGTCATCCTTCCCAATTGTGCTCATTTTACCCACATTCAAGGTGCTCCTTTTAGACAGGATCTCAAGGAAGCCAGGCTTGCCTTGAACCCTCTGTGTGGCTAAGGCTGAGCTCTAGCTCTTCCGGAGCCTCCTTCCTGCCTTCGCCTCCCCAGTGCTGGGGTGGCAGACGTGCACCAGCATGCCACGTTTATGGGGAGCTGGGGACCAAACCCAGGGCTTCCTGTGTGCTAGGCAGGCACTCTAGCAAGCAAGCTACAGCCCCAGCTCCTGTGTTATCTCTGGGGGGGAGGGGGGCTTGTTGGTTCTTTGCTTAAATAATGGGCGCGTGCATTTGAAAAGTCTCTAATATACCCCGGCAAGTACCCCTCCCTGTGCTGAGAGCCGGAGCAAAGTCGGCTGCCTTTAACGCCCCTATCCAGGTGTGTGGGGGTCACTGTCTAAGAGTCTCAAGTGAATTCTACACCAGGTCTTGTCATTGTTCAGTCAGAGCTCCCGCCTACCCTTGTGACAGTCCTCTACTGTCCCCTCTCCAACGCGATCGTGTTATTGGCCAGTGTAATTTTGTTATATGAGGTGATCTTTTCCCAGGAAAGGCCAGACCTTGTGAGTTCATCATTCTGTCTCCCTTTTCCTTAGTACATGACAGTTATATCCCATAGTAATCCTCAAGTTCAACGGTTCCTCCTGGGGACTCTAAAGCTTTGTCATCATCAGATTCTGGAGTGCTTCTTAGAACAGATCGCTGGGCCTGGACCCGAGTTTCTGATTCTGTAGGTAGGAAGTCTGTCTTGTGGGTTTACATCTCCAACACGTTGCCAAGGGCTACTGATGCTGCTCACTCAAGACTTGTCCTCCTGCCTCAACAGCCCCAGCCCTGGTCAGTACATTATAGACAGATGTGAGCCACCATGTGGTTGCTGGGGATTGAACTCAGGACCTCTGGAAGAGCAGTCAGTGCTCTTAACCTCTGAGCCATCTCTCCATCTTCCCCCTACCCCATCATTACAAACAGTAATACCCCCTTTTGTGATACCTAACTCAAGCATCCTGACCTCCAACTTCCAATTCACTCCTGGGCAACCCCCCCATTCCAACCCCAACAAGACACCAACTATTAGACCTACTTGTTTTTCACTGTCTCTCCCCATCATATCAAATTTCTCTCTTAACGTAGCTCAGATTCCACAACCTACTATCAATTTGGCCCCTTGTACAGCCTCAGCCAATGCTCTTGCCCCTGTTTCCTTCCTTAGACTCTCCCAGCAAAATTCTAACCCCGGTTCCGCCCACCTTAGGCACCCCATTTCAGTAGTTGGCACACCCCATCTCATCCTCACATTTTCTCTTACCATTGGTTCATGGTCTGCCTTACAGAGCTGTAATGGTATTCACGATCTTTTCAAAAAGCCTTCTGTTGGCCCCACTTACCCTCCTGCCCCCCCCCCCCCCCGCCCTCTTCTCACCTGAGCTCTCTCTGGTCACAGGTTTTTCCCATCCTCCCCCTGAAATGGTTTTCACCAAGGTCAGAATCCACCAACCAAATCCAACAGCCAGTTGTCAGCTCACCCCATCATCCCCTCCTGGAAACACTTCCTGCTCCACTTCTGGAACACCACCCACTCTCTGGTTCCTTTTACCTTACTGCTTGCTACCTTCTCCTTTCTCTGACCTACACTACGGGATGCCCTTGGACTTGGTCCTCAGGCCACACCTCTCCAGCCTCGGGGTTTTGATAGTAGCTGTATGGTACAGTTATAGAGTCGCAGATCTAAATCTCCAGCCTAGGCTGCTCTTTGAACTTGAGGCTCACCTACCCCATGGCATGCGGTACATCTGTAATTGGAACCTCATATTTGTAAGTCCCAAACCCTACCCGAGTCTTCTAACTATACAAACCTAAATAATCAATTCTTTATCCCTGGCCGCAACAATAAATGGCTACTTTGGTTTTTGCTTTGGTTTACTTTTCTGTTGCTGCAGTCAACACCGTGAGCAAAAAGCGGCTTGAAAGGGTTGGCTCACCTTACACTTCCGCATCGTGAGGGAAGTCAGGAAAGGGACTCGAGGAACCTGGAGGCAGGAATTGAAGCCCAGCCAGGACCACAGAGGAATGAGCAACGCTGCTCCATAACTTGCTCCGCCTGCTTTCTTACCCAAACCAGGACCACCTACCCAGGGGTGCCACTGCCCAGTCATTAACCAAGAAAACGCTCCACAGAGTGCCCACAGCTCCATCTGATGGAGGCAATTCCTTAACAGAGGGTTCTCTCTCCTAAGCGACTTTAGTTTGTGTCAGGTTGATAAAAACCAACAAGCGAAGACCTCCATTTGGATCAGGCCCAAAGCCGTTCCCTAGCCCTGTCTTTCCGCCCATCCATACAACCCATCAGCAAGTTGGTTCTTCTACCAGAGTATACCCCAAATCTGACAGCCCCCCTCTATCTCTACCACAGCACACTGGTCCAAGCCGTCATTATCTCTTAGGTAGAACATGCTGCCTCCTCAGGTCTTCCCACTTCTCTTGCCTAGGGCCTTCGTAAATCAGATTCTGCGAATCCTCTGACTTGCCCTTCTTCTCCAAGAAAATGCAAGCCCCGCCCCCTGCTCCACTGCTTTCTCATGAGTCCCTTTTCTTCAGGGTCAGCACCTTGGTTGCCTAATCAACACTTTAGGGCCTTTGCTCTCACAGTTCCCTCAGGGTGGAATTCTCCCCCCACCCCAAAGCTCTCCTCACGCCCCTCACCGGCATCCTCCCCTCACTCCCCCCAAGCTCTCCTTCCTCACTGGTGTCCCCCCTACTCGCCCCCCCCCGCCCCCCACCGGTGTGTCCCCCCCCCCCCCCCCGCGCTCCCAGACCCTGACTGAATTGGAGGCCTCTCCTGACACACTGCTCACCCTGACCCCATCTGACTCCCCACCATCACGTTTTAGCGGTTTTTTTCCCCCTTGAGACATGATCTCAATCTGTAGCCCAGGTTTACCTTGAACTCTTGGCCATTCTCCTGCCTCATCCTCTGAAATGCTGGAATTAAATGCATGAGCCATTGTGCCTGGCTTCTAGACCTCTTTTCTTTTCTTTTCTTTTTTTTATACCATTTTAATTAATTTTTGAGAATACATGAAAATACCGGAGTTCTAGCTTCTAGTCCTCTTTCTTTTCTTATAGCATTTTAATTAACTTTTGAGAATACATGAACATAACGGAATTTGCTTGTATTCCCCGACTCCTCCCAGATCTACTCCCAATGCCTTACATCCCATCCCAACTTATAAGTCACACACACACACACACTCCACTGTGTCTAATTTGTGTTGGATGTAGAAACATGGGTGGGACCTTCCCCTGGAGCATCTTCAAGGTAAGGGCCACACCCTTATAGAAAACCAGCTCTTCTCCCCTCATAGCCATTGCAGGGGAATCTGTTAAGGATGTAGCCGGGCAGTGGTGGTGCACGCCTTTAGTCCTAACACTTGGGAGGCAGAGGCAGGCGGATCTCTGTGAGTTTGAGGCCATCCTGGCCTACAGAGCAAGTTCCAGGACAATTAGAGCTGTTACACAGAGAAACCCTGTCTCGAAAAACAACCACACAAAAAAAGCATGGGGGCTTGTGAGCCCCTTGACACTTGATGCTAGAATATTGACTTAGCCCTCTTTCATACTTACTTGTATGTGTGCACACATGTGTGCATGCGCACATGGGCAAACACATCTGTGTAGGTCAGAAGACAATTTATGGAAGTTGGCTCTCTCCTACTCTGTGAAGATCGGACTCAACTGGTCGAGCCAGGCAACAAGCTCCTTTTTCCACTGAGCCATCCCGCCGCTCTGTTTTTTTCTACACTCTTCTACAGACTTTTGCCCGAGGTATTACATATTGATTTGTCTCTTACCCACCAGAATGTGAGCTCCGTGGCGAGGGAGGGCTTTGTTTTCCACTCTCCCCAATGAGCACACGATAGATGCTCAATAAATACTTGTTGAATTAATTCATTAATTGAAAAGCATTTCCATCCTTCCTCCCCAGTGGCTGCAGCCTGTATAAGGTGCGCCCAGGCTGCCTTTCTCTATTTTCTAATAGCCTCTTGGCTACCACCTGGGCCTCCTCCCCTCCCCAGAGCCTGCCAGACCCTCTAATTGCTCTTGCTGCAGAGAGAGGGGGCTGGCCTCTGAAGAGAGAAGAGGGAGGGAGGAGCTCCATCTGGTGTTGGGGAAGACGAGGAAACCAGCTAAGAGCCTTCCTGGGTTTACCCTGGAGTCCACAATGGGAAGTAAACCGGCTCAGTGCCAGGCTCTTCAGGTAGACTGACTCCTGGTTCCCCTCTGCCATCTTAAGGTGGGCCCAGCAGCCTCAGCTTCTCCTGGTTTGCCCAAGGAGAGCAGGGCCCTGCACAGACCTTCTGGCCGCAGAAGGCAGGGGGTGGGGTGGCAGAGACAATGGGCAGCTCAGAGCCAGGGCTCGGTTTGCACCAGCCTGAAGTGATACAAAGATACAAAGGGAGAGTCTTGTGCGTGCAGGGCAGGGGGTGGGGGAGAAGCCTTTGTCCCCGCTATTTTATACATTGCAAGGGGGGTGGGGGGCCCGGTGGGGGCGGCTGGTGAGCTGCTGTCAATATGGGGAGGAGCAGAGAGTGGGGCAGGGGGCCCTGGAAAGTTTTGGAATTTCAATCAGGTTGCCTTTGAATGAGTTTGGCTTTTGTTGAAAGAAAGAGAAAGGTTAATGCTAAAGTTGAGGGGGAGGGAACGGCTTCTGGGCACGGAGGCCTGTTTGCCAGCGGTCAGCTATGGGACACCCAGGCTGTCAGAAAGGCTGGGGTGGAAGAGCAGGGACCCCTCTCCCTTGGCAGGACCAGACCGAGGAGGGGCAGTTCAAGATGGCAGTGGGCTGGTTGGGAGTGAGCTGAGAAAAGTCAGTGGGAAGTGGAGGCCACCTGGGGCCAAGAGGGACAATTTCTTCCTGTTGTGAGCTTTTGACTTTTTAAGCCCAGAGAGAGTGAGCTTCCCTCCCTCCCCCCTCCTTCTCCACTCCACCCAATCAGAGCGGTTGCCGGGACTGACTTTGTGACTAGTGTTGGCTTAGGACTCCGGGAAGGAATTAAAGATGGGGCCGCCCTAACTCTGGAGTCAGCCGCCCTTCCCTGCTGCCGCTCACCTTCTGTGCCATCTACCTCCTCTGGAAAGAAAGTAGCCAGCGTAGCCGTTGGATTAAACAACATACTCCTTTTTCACAGCTGTGCTACAGGCTAGAGAGATGAATATTCCAGGTGTGGGGATGTGGCAAGCCCGCGTTCTCACCTCTGTGGTTCTGACCTCACAGCCCTGCACATCTCTCCCTCCCTCACCTCCCTCTCTCTCTCCCCCTCTCGTGCTCATGTGCGCTCACACACATCCTTTATAGACTGCACCATGGTCCAGTATTCTAAAGCGTGTCAATGTCTGTCTGTCTGTCTCTATGTGCCATGTGTACATGTGTACATATAGCTTTCTTCTTCTACTGTGTGGGTTCTGGGAATTGAACTCTGGTCATCAGGTGGGACAGCAGACTCTGTTACCCACTGGACCATTTGGCTAGCCCTGATGAAGTGTTCTAGAAGACCACAGAAGAAGTCTACTGCGGGGCCTCAGTTCTCTGTGTGCTGTTTGCCTCATGGGTGGCAGTTCTGCTGATGAGATTCCCCAGGACCAACCCATGAACTTCAGCCTGGAAATATTTGAGAGGAAGCAGGCCTTGGCGGTTCCTGTGGTAATCCCAGCATGTAGGACGGCTGTGAGTTCCAGGCCAGCCTGAGCAGCAAACCAACAAAAAGGAAAAGAAACCAGGCGTGGTGGCACAGGCCTTTAATCCCAGCACTCAGGAGGCAGAGGCAGGTGGATCGCTGTGAGTTCAAGGCCAGCCTGGTCTACAAAGTGAGTCCAGGACAGCCAAGGCTACACAGAGAAACCCTGTCTTGAGAAACCCAGAAAGAGAGAGAGAGAGAAAGAAAGAAAGAAAGAAAGAAAGAAAGAAAGAAAGAAAGAAAAAGAAATATTTGAGAGGAAAAGAATCAAAGGAAGGGAGAAAGAGAGCATGGCAATGGTATTATTCTTATTTTTATAGTTAATAAATAGCCGTGATAAACATCTGTACAGTGCACAGGGTTAGGCCTCTCTTTCTTGTGGATCAAATATCCCCCTGTTACATAGTTGTTCAGCATTCCTTGTGTTACACATTGTGCCAGGCCCTAGGAAATGCAGATGGAAGGACCGTCCTGTCCCTCGAGGGGAAACACAAGCAGTTAGAATCCTATGAGGTAGTAACACAGCCAGGCCACACAGCACGTCTAACTAACTTCATCTGACAAGAGAGTAGTCCAGAAAAATGTGTTAGTTGTTTTTTTGTTTTGTTTCTTAAGGTTGAATTTTCATTTTTGATTTTCATTTTGCTACATTCAAAGAACTTATGGTGTGTGTTTCCAAAGGTAAAACTTGTATCAAAGTTGGGGGCAAAGGCACGTGGTGTGTGTGTGTGTGTGTGTGTGTGTGTGTGTGTGTGTGTGTGTATGTGTGTTTGTGCACACGTGTGTGTGTGTTTGTGCACACGTGTGTGTGTGTGGGGACCAGAAGTTGACATTAGGCGTCTTCCTCATTCTCCACTCTATACAGAGAGGCAGGGTCACTCACTTGAGTGCAGAGCTCACAAAGTTGGCTAGTGTAGCTAGCCAGATTGCCCAAGGATTCCCCAGTCTCCGCTTCTCTGGTGCTGGGATTACAAACCCAGCAATTACATGGATGCTGGGGGCCCGAACTCCTGACTTCAGGCTATTGTAAGGCAAATGCTTTGCCCGGGAGCCATCTCCTCAGCTTCCAGGTATGCCCCCCTTTCGCATATTTATTGATTTATTGTATTAGAAGCTGTTCAAGACTGTGCCGCCTCCCTCCATACTGAAAATATGCTAATGGTTTTATTCCTCATCTTGTTGGCGGCCCTAAGGGAATGCTAGCCGTTGACCCCAGCACCATGAGGGGAAGGCATGGAGAGAATCCTCAGCTAGTGTTCTCAAAACCCAGTCCCAAGCCAGGCGGTGCACACCTTTAATCCCAGCAGAGGCCAGCCTGGTCTACAAAGTGAGTGAGCCAGGGTTACACAGAGAAACCCCCCATCTTGGGTGGGGGGAGGTAAACCTGGTCCCTTAACCAAGAGTATCCACTCATCCAGGCAGGCTCAGAGACCAGGATGTAGGCCCCCGCAATCTGAGTTTTAAGCAGCCCTTCATATTACTGCTCTCAGTGAGATGTCTCTGAAGCTCCTCAGAAATAATTTGCTCTGGGTATAAGGCAGGCAAGCTCTGGGAGGCAATGGGAGCACCTGAACTTTCCATTAGTTCTGGGGTTCATCCACCCAAGAAGATGGACACAAGTGGCTGAGACAATGAAACTTAACTAGCATCCTTGGGGCCCAGACCTTCTGATTCCCTCTAGCCCCTGTGGTCCCAGCAGAGAGTGAGAGCCCGGCCGGCAAAGAGGCCCACGGGAGCAAAAACCATTTACGAAGGCTGGTCCCCTTGCAATTCCTCCAAGCTTGTGGTGGAGTGGGTTGATTTTTTTGGATGGCATCTGATACTTGACGTCCACAGCCCAAGAGTCCCTTGGCACCTGCATCTTCTTGGCACAGGCTCAGTGTCTTCTTAGGAAAATACCTTCGCCAAAGCCACGCGGTCTTTTCTGTCTCAAAAAGTTGGCATCTGTCCTTTCTGCACATTTGTCCCTCTGCCTTTTCTTCTCTTCTCACTCTTCTCTTTTAGCCTTGAGGTACACCCCCCCCCCCCCCCGCAACACCATTCCAGATTGATATAACCAAATCATCACTTACAACCTATAAGATACATGCTTAAGACTTCCCCTTCAGAGGGAAGGAAAAATTACCATTAAGCAGAAATTAGGTGGCAAATACCATACTCACTGACTTGACTGCCTCGCCCATCCTGCCACACTGAACCGCACATGGGAGTCTGTGCAGCTACCATAGCTTTTAAGTGGCCATTGGGATTTGAACCTGGATCCCAGCGGCTTGGCACACACATCTGTCCTTTTACCTACATGTTCCAGGGAGAGTTTCTCTAGGCCCTGGATGCCTCCCATGCAACCCCAATATTGGCCCTGTCTAGATTCCTCCTTGGTGAGGCTGATCAGCCCTTACCTGCCTCGTCCCTGCCAGGCTACCTGTCCGTCTTCTAGCTCCACACAGCATCCCCTGAAAAGGGACAAAGTGGAGGCCACAAGGTGCCTGGCCAGGTTGCTTGAGAGTCCCTTTCCATGTAGTGTTAACCCCTGTGGCCGGCCCACAGCAGGGAGGCCTCCTTGCCTGGCTCTGCACAGACTGCTCGCTCGCCTGAGTTTGCATTATTTATTTAATGTCTTGTACCGTAAATAATGGTAACTTTATGGTTATTAGGAACGGGTTAAGGTACATGCGGGTAGCACCAGGCTGCCTTCAAAAGGAACAGTCCTGGCATAAAATGTTGCGATAATTGCTTTACTGCTGAGTGTTGGTCTTTATTTTGTGTGTGATTTGTCCCTTAAGCCAGCGTAACATTCTCCCCACGGCTGGAGAATGCAGAGAGTAAACTGAAAGGCTGAGCGTGAACAATGCGACACGGCACACTGCTGGGTTTTTCTTTTTTCCTCTTTCTTCGTTTCTCCCTTGACCTCCCTCCAATCCTCTCCCGCTCCCCTCCCCCCCCCCATGCCCTGCCCTAGTCCCCGCCCCAGGCTGGCTGGTAAAATCATTCTCCCCCCCCCCCATCCTTGACACCTCACCAAGTTATCCCATCTCACCCCTTTATTTTGAAAATCAACTCAATGACTCTTCTTCCTTCGCCTTCTGCAGGCGACAGACAAGACAAAAGCATACTTGTGTAAAGGGAGGCCTTCCTTCTCAGGGACGCAGGCATCCCAGCCTAGGGTTGGTGTCACTGAATGGTGGCATTAGGTTTTTGTTCTTGTTGTTTTGTTTTTGTTTTTGTTTCTTTTGAGACAAGGTTTCTCTGTGTAGCCTTCGCTGTCCTTGACTCGCTTTTGTAGACCAGGCTGGCCTCGAACTCACAGAGATCTGCCTGCCTCCACCTCCCAAATGGTGGGATTACAGGCATGTGCCACCGTGCTTGGTTTATGTGGTGGCATTAGTTAGGGCCCTGCCTCACAGTCCTTCCCAGCTTTGTTGTGGTCAGACAGGTCTGGGTGTGCAAGAAAATAGGGCCGTGGCACCTTCTTAACACTAGGAAGGAGCACTGATCGCCAGTGGGCACTGAGGCTCTCCTGTCCTCAGTGTGCCATCACCAAGTAGATGGCCCACTGACCCTACCTGACGTGGACCAAACCCAAGGATGCTGTGAAAGCCATGGGGTGGGACAAAGGGCAGGATGTGGCCCTTAGTGTGGGTCAGCCTTTACTGTCCCAGAAGATCTTACTGTTTACTCCAGGGAGTCACTGCCCTGCCCTAGTGTAACCCCAGGCTGCATGACCCCAGGAAAGTGAACGGTCTCCCTACTTTATGCAGAGCAGGCCTTGAATCACCCAGCAAGAACCTGGCTCAGCGTGACTTCATTGACATCTGTGAGTGTAGCCAACACTGGGACGCTGACGTCAGCACTCCTGACGGCTCTTCCCTCATTTTCTCCCTACTTGTCCAGGGTAGAAACTTGTAGAATGCGGGGTTCTTCAGAAACTTTCCACCTCAGTTTCCTCTGTCAAATGGAGGCAAACCATAGCTGCTTTATGGGAAGAACAGCTAATGCAGCCCATACATGGTAGAGTGGGGCATCCTAGCACACTCTCCAGCCGAGCGGAAGGGGCTGTTTCTGGGTAAGGAGGAGTAGACGATGGGAGTTGGGGGAGCGATGTGGTGACACAAAGAGGGGGTGCAAAAGCAAACAGGGAGGTCAGGGGTGTCCAAGCCACCAGAGCTCTCCTGGGAGGAAAGTCACTCTGTTCTTCTCTGTGGACATAGGCATGAGCCCTCTACCCTCATCCGTCATCTCGTGCCCTCCGTCCCTCCAGCCACAAACTCACCCTTCCTCCTTGCTTCCTTGTTATCTTCTTCCACATCTCTCCCTCTTGCCTGTGGCAGAGGGGACCACGAAGTCCAGGCCACTTGACAGACAGAGGCTCCAAGCCACGGGAGATTTCTCTGTCTCTCCGCTTACCCCCAGAGCCTAGTAACCCACCAATAGCGGAAATTTGAACAAAGTGGAGAAGCTGGGATGAAAGGAGAAACGCTGCCATGTTTGGGGTGAGGTGCAAGGGGGAGAGGGGGATGGCTTTAATTAGGGCTCCTTGGCCTCTTTAGTCCTGGGGCTGGTCGGAGTAATCCAGTTAGAGTCCTTGCCTTTCATCTCAGCTGGCTGGCCTCTCTGGGGCCCTGTCAGAGCCTTTAGGGGGCAACAAGTAGCACACACAGGCTTGGAGCGGGGCTGGGGGGGGTGGGGGCTGGTACCGCACTCACTTCCAGCTGGACACAGAGGGGGGTGTGGAATGAAACCTAGCCAGCACAGCAGTTGGCGGTGGGCAGTGAAGTGGCCAGGGTGGGCGGCTTGGGCGCTGGGCGGCTGTCTCCTGACACCAGAAACTCTCTTTATGAAAGGATCAAGTGAGAGCATTGTTCTCTGGGCCAGGGAACCAAGGCCTCAGAATGCTCTTTTGTGTGGAGGTGCCCCCCCTCCACCTATTCCCCCTTCTTTCCCCCCCCCCCTTCCCTTTGAGCCACTGCTGACTGTGCCTCAGCCCCCAATGCTTGGAAGGGGGGAGTGGAGTGGTAGAGACGGGGTGGGGACAGACAGTCCTGGGGGAGCCATCTGTGCTGGGGTAGGATCCACTGGAGCTGAAAAATTAAACAGCATTTTCAATTAACTTTTCCTCTCTTGTTTGGGGGTGGGCGTGAGGGGGGTGGGGCAGCCTGGTTGAATTTAACCTTTGAAAAGCTGCTGTGGAGAGGAGAGGGAGGGAATGACCTTTCTTTCCTTAGACAGGGCTGGGGTGGGGGGGGGCGTGTGTGCTGTGGGGGTGGAATTGTTCCTTAGGCTGGGCAGGGGACCCTCTCCTAGTAGACAGTCCAAGAAACCCTCGGTGGTTTTGGCTCAGGTCCCATATGGGAAGTCATCGAGTCGGCTCATGCCCCCTCCACCAGGTGCTCACTTGATAGATGGGCGAGTTGCACAGGGGTCAGCAGATGGTCAAGGGTCCAGCATAGAGATGAGGACCTCCCTTTAGTAGCTGCCCTCTCCCCTCTCTCTGTCCTGATCTTCCCATCTTCTCCACAAAATACCCCACTCTTGGGCTGGGTGCGCCAGAGCGTGGAAGTAGTTACGGAGAAGTTCTGCCCGTGATAAAAGTCAGCCTGGAGGGGCCCTCGGGACCCTTCCCAGAAGGCCCATGGGCAGCGTGGATTAAAGTTGAGTATAGCACCACCAGAAATCAGGGTCAGAGGCTCATGATCTTCCCGTCTTCCCTGAGTCTAAGAGAAGGTCTTCCTCAAACTCCTCTGTCTCTTCCTACTTCACGTGGCAACCGTAGACGCCTTCGCCTCTTCCTGGGCCCCCAGTGGTAGAAGAGTCTGAAGAGCAACCTGTGGTTTTGGAAGAAGTGCTAGACCATTCTTCTGCAGTGGGAAGAGGGACGGCAAGAATTAGCCTCATTTATTAGTGGAGGAAACAAGACTCAAGGAAGTGGTGCCAAGTGGAGCCTTCCCTGGATGCCGCACGGGATGACCTAAGGGCCTTTTCCAAGCTGTCCACCTCCTCTCACCCCTCCTGTGCCCACCTGTCCCCTGTTCACTCTTTGGTGAAGCTGTGTCTTCTTTAGCCAAGGACAGTCCAGTCCCATTCATGGATGAGGATATCAGAAGGTCACTCCAATTAGCTAAGGCAAAAGGGGAAACAAATCCAGTAGTGGCAGTTGGGTTTTCAGCAGCCCTGGCTTCCTGAGGGGAAGGGTGTATGTGTGCATACAACAGAGACATGGAAGTAAGCCGCTGCTCCCTTGGCCACTCCAGGACACAAAAGGGGCATGCCCTTCCTCCCCACACCATCTAGGTTTCGATGCAGCTTGGGGCTCTCTCCCCTTCCCGGGCTAGACTCAGTCAAGTGCTACTCTTTTGGATTATTGGATGACCCAGCTTTGCTTTTCAGGACTTAGCACATACCCTCACCTGACTCTCACCCACTTCCATCCCTGTGATGTACAGCTCCAAGGACTCTCTCGGTCATCCCCTGGTCATACTTCCAACTAGCCCGATGCTCTGTTGATGTAACAGCAGGATTTGCAGTTATACAGGAGGTGAGAGATTATGAATAATTAAGGCCTCGCCTCCACTAGGCTCCGCCACTCTGAGAGTATCTTGCTACTTGTCCCCAGTGCTGTGAGTGCCACTTGGGGCCTTAGCACATGCTAAATGAATGAAAAAGAAGAAGAAAGAGGCAAGACAGACTCAGAGAAAGTGAGGAAAATGGAAGCCAAGGGTTTTCTAGAAATAACGGCAAGCACTGGCCGTTGCGTCGAGATAGGGGGCCACTTCTCTAAGTCTCTAACGTGGAGGCCAGCAGGTCTGGACAGCACAGAAAATACTTTTTGTTGGGACCAGGGATTGAGGCAATGTGATGGCTAAGGTCAGGGCAGCTGACAGCTGACCTCAGCTTTCTTCTTCTATTTCAAAGATGCCAGTGTGCCTCAGAGCCTGGAGGAGAGACGGGTAGAGGAGGAACTGTGAGGGGGCTACAGGCAGTTCTGAGGGACAGCAGGGGAAGAAACGGCCTGGACTGCTGGGGTAGCTTTGGAAGAGGACCCTTTAGCTTTCTGCAAAACAGGAGGATGTACTGCGGGAAGACACTAGAACTTGAGGCCTGTGAGCCAGAGGGAAGTTGAGCCAGAGAAGGGTTAAAGGGAGTGAGAGCTTGAGGCTGAGGTAGGGAAGACCACTGGGCAGCGACTACTAACAAATGAAGAGCTGTGGAAGATCCGTCTTCCCTCCTGTAGGGCAGAAATACGCAGGCTCATTTTTTTAGATCAGTCTTTAAGAAGAAAAATGACAAAAAGGAATTTGGATAATTAGGAAGTAAATGCAGACTGTGCAAAAAAAAATCGTTACTGATAGAAAGCAGGTAGGAGGACGCTCGGCGAGTGTAAAGGTTTCACAAATCAGCAAGCTGGGATGACATCCATCATGAGGTATTAAGGCTAGTGTTCTGGGAACGCGCTAAGCAGGGTGCTGATGGAGCCACTTATAATTGTGTCCAGAAAAATCATAGAAAGTAAAAGGAACCGTGAGGAAGCTGGAGAGCTGAAATGGGTAGGATTCCTGTCTTCTAAAAGATGGCATACAAACCCCAAGATTCTTCATTCTGTGCATTTAGAAAGTACATGCAATAAGAAGGGGAAAGTCTGTCATCACGGGGAGAAAAATAAAATTGTACACTCTGTGTGTGTGTGTGTGTGTGTGTGTGTGTGTGTGTGTGCGCGCGCGCATGTGTATATGAGTGTGCATGTGTGTGTCTATATGTTTATGTGTGTTTGTATGTGAGTGTGTGTGTGTGTGTATGTGTGTATTTATTTTTCTGAGACAGGGTTTCTCTGTGTAGCCTTGGCTGTCCTGGACTCCCTTTGTAGACCAGGCTGGCCTCGATCTCACAGCGATCCGCCTGCCTCTGCCTCCCAAGTGCTGGGATTAAAGGCGTGCGCCACCTCCGCCTGGCTGAGTGTGTCTGTGCACTCATGTGTCTATATGTATGTGTCTGTGTCTGTGTGTGTTTGTACGTGTATAAGAGTATGTGTATATGTGAGTGTGTGAGTATGAGTGTGTCTATATGTACGCATGTGTGTGTGCACGTGTGTGTCTATATGTACGCATGTGTCTATGTGTGTGCACGTGTGTGTCTATATGTATATGTATGCATGTGTCTCTGTGTGTGTGCACGTGTGTGTCTATATGTATATGTATGCATGTGTCTGTGTGTGTGCACGTGTGTGTCTATATGTATATGTACGCATGTGTCTGTGTGTGTGTGCACGCATGTGTCTATATGTATATGTACGTATGTGTCTGTGTGTGTGCACATGTGTGTCTATATGTATATGTATGTATGTGCATGTGTGTGCCTATATGTATATGTATGCATGTGTCTGTGTGTGTGTGAAAGCATGCCTAAGGGCCAAACCACACCAAACAGAATAACACTGAGTGATCAAATTGAAAGCAGAGAAACAGATGTGTTCTAATGGGCGTGCCACAAGTGGCTGTTGTTAAAACAGGTTCGGGATCTGCTCGTGGTGTAGGTATGAAAGTGAAAACTGCATAGAAAGCAAACGTCAATAGCAGAGAATCCATTCAGGGAAAGGGGTGCCCTCCTGATGAACAGTTAAACTAGCCATGTCTTCTCTCGGACAAGAGAGAGCGGCATGCAAGCTGGAGACGCTGATGGATAGGTGTGGCGGAGAAAGAATACAAGAACCCAAAGCAGTCCCAGGCTGGAGCTCCTAATTATGGAGGGAGAGGCAGGTTGGAACAAACCACCACATTGTGTTGGGGTGATCACCACCACCACCACCACCCCCCTTCATCGAAGAGAGCTGTTCAAGGTCTCCGAAGCTGCCTTGCTGTGGAGGCTACATGCAGAAAATTTGGATGTAGAACTCTTGCAACTTAAAAGAGACTTGACACAATTGGGTAGTTTTAAAAAAAAATGTGGGGAAGGCCTCCCGAAGGGGCGGGCTGAGCCGAGCTGAGCCCAGTGGCCCCTCGTGGTAACAACGCTGATGGCTGCACAGCTCCAGCACCCTACACGCTTTTACAAGGTTAAAGCAACAGCTTGAACCTGTATGGGGTGAGCATTTGTTTCCTTTCCAGATTGCCAGCTAATGAGGAAAGATTAAAGAGGCTAAATCTGTTTAGCTTGGCTAAGTGTGGACCGAGGCGGCGGGAGCGGGGAGAGGCATGCTGCGCCTGCCTGGCAGAGCTGGGGTGTGATAAGTGTCTGCAGACTTCAGGAAGGTGTGACAGCAGCCCGGGGAGACCGTCCCTCTCAGCTGGTGCGAGGCGTCTCAGCTTTCAGCACTGGGAAGAAAGCACTGAAGGTTCTTTCAGCAGGGGGCTCAGCTCTCTCTCTCACAGGGCAGACAGGTGACCTGAAGAGACAGAAGGCCATCTTGGCCAAGAGAGGAACCTGACCAAGTGAACCAGGCAGCACTATCTCCTCAGGCCATGTCGTTCGGCCTTTACTGACCAGATCTTCAGTGTTCCTGAGGGTCTCTCTGGTCCACTGCCCCCACCACAGCTAGTGCCCTATGGGGACCCCTTTTGGGGCGGATGACATTCTTGGTAGCTAGCTTGGCAGTTCATAAACCAGGCTGATCTTTGATGATTTCTTCAGAGGAATGTTTCCAGTCTGTGAGAAGACCTATCAGGGCAGACGACGGGACATCCCCCACAAAAGGAGCAAGTGGCAAGGCCAAAGATTTCACATCCCAAGAGTCCCCAAGCTTGGGCCCATGGATGAGCTGGGCTGGCTCCCTCACACTAGCCGTTGGCAGTCTCAGGGTTAAGCACTTAAACAGTCTTTCCTTCTCTTTCTCTCTCCCCCTCTCTCTTTTTCTCTCTCTTCTTTTCAGAGTTGACAGGGGCCAAATAAAGGCCCTTTTTTTAAAAAAAAAAACATACAAAACAATTTTGTTCTTTCTGAAAGTGATGGAGTGAAAGTGAGTGCAGATTATAGGCCTGTGCGCCGCGGGCCTTGCAGAAGGGGGGAGAAGCGATGACATGATGGGGACCTAATGGCAGTAATTGGCCCTGGCTTTGACAGGACCCATATCACAGCTCAGGGAAAGAGAGATGTTTAAAGTAAAAATTTACACAAAATTATATGTTTTCGGGGTGAAAAAGACTGTTTGGATTTCATTTTTTTCTTCCTCTTCTTCCCCCTGGGGCAGGTTTCATGGGTCACTCTCCTCTCTCTCTCTCTCTCTCTCTCTCTCTCTCTCTCTCTCTCTCTCTCTCTCTCTCCCCTCCTCTGTCTCTGTCTGTCTGTCTGTCTGTCTGTCTGTCTGTCTCTCTCTCTCTCTCTCTCTCTCTCCCCTCCTCTGTCTCTGTCTGTCCGTCCGTCTGTCTGTCTGTCTGTCTGTCTGTCTCTCTCTCTTCTCTCCCCCCTCTGTCTCTGTCTCTGTCTGTCTGTCTGTCTCTCTCTCTCTCTATCTCTGTCTCTCTCTTCTCTCCCCCCTCTGTCTCTGTCTCTGTCTCTCTGTCTGTCTGTCTGTCTGTCTGTCTGTCTCTCTCTCTCTCTCTCTGTCTGTCTGTCTCTCTCTCTTTCTCTGATGTACACTTGTACAGATACAGGCATTCGTGTGCAGGAGTATTTGTACATGAGTGTGTGCACACACATGCATGCACCCATCTTCCCTGGTCTATCTGCATCTATTTCTGCGCCACCAGTGTTCTGTCCCTTCCTCAAACTGAAGCATGGGCTAGCTCTGGAAGTTTTCCTTTACACAGTAGACGGGGGCCTCAGAAGACGAGGAAAGAAAGAACTGCTATATTAGACCACCCTTCCTGACTCCACACAGCAGAGCGTGCCGGGGCTCAGTACACAGCTGCCTGGCATCTTGTATTTATCCTTGAAGCACTTAGTCCTGACTGGAGCCAAGCAACAGATTGGGTAATTACATCTGCGTGGTGTCTGACTCTCGCTCCAGTCTGCGAGCCCTCTGAGTGCGGGACCCTGTTTGTCTTGTTTAAGTGCCATGTCCCTACCACCCAGCCAGCAGCTAGCAGCTCACTGATGGCTCTTCGTGAGTGACCAGGGCTGAGGGGGATAGCTCAGTGGGTAAAATGCTTACCATGCACATGTGAAGACCAGCGTTCAGATTCCTAACACCCACATAGATGTTGGGCATGGTGGCCCAGCTCTGACTCCAATACTCAGGAAGTGAAGGCAAACACCCTGGAGCAAGCTGGGCAGCTAGCTTAGTCAAGCTGGAGGATGTGTTCTGGTGAGAAACCCTGCCTGGGCAAAGAAAGGGGAGACGCACGGAACAAGACACTACACATCAACCTCTGGCAGGTTGATGCGTACACATACACATGAATACATACATGCATTCATTCACACACACATGCATTCACTCACACACATATATACACAAACACACATACACACATTCATCCACACGCATCCATTCACACACATATACACAAATACACATACACATTCATTCTCATAAACACATGCATACACATGCATTCATACATACATACACACACACACACACACACACACACACACTTTTAAAAAAATGAGCAACCTAAAATAAGAAGCCAGTGGAGGGACAGCAGCTGTGGCAGAGAGCATGCCTTACTGAAGATACAGGGCTAATGCAATAAGAAAAAGGCCCAAGAGCTCAAGGAGCCGAGCACTCAGGTTGCCGAGTGGCAGTGGGGCTCTTAACTCCAGCCTTTATGGTCCACAAGCAGAGCGCTGGCGATAACTGCTCACGCTCAGGTTGCAAAGACTGCCAAGGAGAGTCAGGAAACGAAGGGAGGGCCTGGATGGTCAAGAGGGGGTCCTCAGGAGTGTGGGCCAATCACAAGAGGCTCGGAAAGAAGGAACTTAGTTTCAGAGAGCTGCTAGGAAGCGAAAGTAAATCCTGGCAGTAGAGGGAGGGAGGGAGGGAGGGAGGTTGGGGTAGAGTTCGGCTTATAGGAAGCAGTAACGGGGACCACCGTGATCTACATTCTCCCCATTTTGTTTCGGGTTTTGAAGAAAACCTCAGCCTAGCTAGACCAGGCCTCTCCAAGACCACGAAGGGGAATCCAGATCTCAGAGGCAACACCGCTGGGCACGGGAGATTTTAGGATCCCACGGCAATGATGCTCTCGGAACCGAGGCACTTACTAGGATCAATAGAAAGCCAGCGCAGCCATTAAGAGGTTGTGGAATAACACAAGTGCAGGCTATGTGCTGAGAGCTGTCTGAGGTACAAGAGCGTCAGATCTGGTTGTAAGTAATTTCTAAGCCTGACATGCTGTAGGAGTGAAGATAGCTTAGCAGTTAAGAGTGCACTGTGGCCGGGCGTGGTGGCGCACACCTTTCATCGCAGCACTTGGGAGGCGGAGGCTGGTGGATCGCTGTGAGTTCGAGGCCAGCCTGGTCTACAGATTCAGTCCAAGACAGCCAAGGCTACACAGAGAAAACCTGTCTTGAAAAAACAAAACAAACAAAAAAAGGAGTGCACTGTAGTGTCACAGAGCCCAAGCTTGGTTCCCAGCACCTACACTGGATGGCTTACATCTGCTTGTAATGCCAGCTCTAGGAGGCCCAAGACTTTGACCACCATGGGCACTTCACTCATGGGTACGTACCTACACCCAGGCACAGAACTAAAAACACTAAAATAAACCTCCCCCCCCCATTTATTTATTTATTTATTTATTTATTTTGAGACAGGGTTTCTCTTTGTAGCTTTGGCTGTCCTGGGTTCGCTTTGTAGACCAGGCTGGCCTCAAATTCACAGAGATCCTCCTGCCTCTGCCTCTCAATGTACTGGGATTACAGGCGTGGGCCATGCATGCACCCAGCAATAATCCTTTTTTTAAAAAGAGGAAGAAAAGAAGTAAAAGTGGTCACTTATGGCCAAATGGTTAGAATACAGATTCTTTCTGGTTTTTTGGGGGATTTTTTTGTTGTTGTTGTTGTTTTCCTTTTTCTTTTTGAGTTGGGTCTCACTATGTAGCCCTGGCTGACTTAGAAAGCTCTATGTAGCTCAGGCTGACCTCAAACTCAGAGACTTACCTGCCTCTTTGCCTCCATGGAGCTGGGATTAAAGGCGTGCACCAACAGATTCCCTTTGTTGTTGTTGTTGTTGTATCTATTTGTGTTTTATGTGTGTTCGTGCACCATGCACTTGCAGTGCCCAAGAAGGTCAGAAAAAGGAGACCGTTGGGTCCCCTGGAACTAGAGCTGCAGAAAGTTGTGAGCCACCGTGTGGGTGCAGAGCAGTAAAGCTGGATTCTTGGCAAGGGCTCTTACTTGATGAGCTAGCTCTCTCTCTCTCTGCAACCCCAGAACAGCACAGATGCTTAAAGAACAAACGAAGAGCTAAAGAAATGCCTAAGACTGTAAAGTGAGGATCTGAGTTCAAATCCCAGCACCAACATAAAGGCCAGGTTCCAAAGTACGTGGGAGGCAGAGGCAGGTAGAGTTTCAAGGCCGGCCTAGTCTATAGAGTGAGTTCCAGAACAGCCAGGGCTACACAGAGAAGCCCCATCTCAAAAAAAGAAAAAGAAAAAGAAAAAAAAAGTTCAGGCCCAGTTGCCTATGTCTATATAGCCCCAGCACTGGGAAGGCAGAGACAGGCAGATCCTGTTGCCTAACTGAATTTTCCAGCTCCAGGTTCACTGAGAGACTCTGTCTCAAAAAACAAGGTGAAGAGTAATTGAGAATATTCAGTGTCAACCTCTTGCCTCCACAAGCACACACACATACACACACGTTCATATGCACTTACACATACACATGAACATGTGTACACGCAGGAGCACACATGCTCCCACACACACTGAGGACTTTGTGGTTTGGATACTCATTTGTGTCAACGTTGTGACAGGACGCTGCTTCTATTCCAGGCTCCACGCACACACTGTGTCATTGTGACTTCCTCCATTTTTTTGGTTTTCTTTTTGGTTTTTTGAGACATGGTTTCTCTGTGTAGCCTTGGCTGTCCTAGACTCGCTTTGTAGACCAGGCTGGCCTCGAACTCACAGAGATCCTCCTCTGCCTCCCGAGTGCCGGGCATGCACCACCACACCCAGCTGACTTCCTCCATTTTTTAATGCAGGCGGCTTAACACCCACGTAGATGTCTAGAAAGCTGCTGGTTCCCTAGTTCCACAACTGGGTTGCCATCTCAAGTACATTTTTCCTAGGAGCGTCAGTGCAAGGGAAGTGGGTCAAGGTTAATCTCTGTGTTCCCCCATGACAATCACACAATGTCAGAGAGTGTCCCTCTCGGAGGTCTCGGGGTCCCCCCAGTTCTGCAGATGCTCAGTCATCTAGGGAAACAGCCTCAGCCCATGGAGCCTCCTTCCTTTGGCATTTAGCACACCAGTGGGAACCCTGTCCTTTGTCAACTGGTTACCTTTGTGGAGCAAAATTAAAGGCATAAATTACAGGCAGTTTCTTTAAGCACAGTCCTTGCCCTGGGATCTGATATAGTGAGTTCACTTCATCCGGTCCCTCTGGCCTCTGGCCTGTGCTGACCAGAGGATGGGATGCCGGAACCCCAGCTCAGCCTTCCTCAATATGATCTTCAACCACTGCTCCCACGTCCTGTGACATCATAAAAATGGGCCATGGCTGCTGTTCGCTTGCCACTCATCTAAATCTTTTACCTAAAATCATGGACTCTCAGCACCTTAGAAATTATAAAGATGCAACACGTGAAAAAATAGCCTGCCTGGGGGCTGGCTGGGAGCTCAGAGGTTAAGAGCACTGGCTGCTCTTCCAAAGGTCCTGAGTTTGATTCCCAGCAACCACATGGTGGCTCACAACCATCTATAATGAGATGTGGTGCCTCTTCAGGTGTTAATGTGTACGTAGATAGAACACTGTATAATAAATAAATAAATAAATAAATAATCTTTTTTAAAAATTGCCTGCCTACTACCCGGGTGTGTTAACACACACCTTTAATCCCAGCACTCAGGAGGCAGAGGCAGGTGGATCGCTGTGAGCTCGAGGTCAACCTGGTCTACAAAGTGAGTCTAGGACAGCCAAGGCTAATACAGAGAAACTCTGTCTTAAAAAACCAAAAAAAAAAAAAAAAGCCTGCTTGGAGGACACAACCGCAGAGTCAGAAGAGTCTGCAGGGAACAATCTGTTGTGTGCAGTGGCAGAGGGAGGCGGCATTTCAAGCGGAGGGCATCTCATGATGGTTGAATGTGTGAATTAATGCTGCCCCAGCATTCCTTGGTGTGTTCTGTGGCTTTGAAGAAATGTGGTCTCCTCACTCTTTTTATTTAGGGGGGGGGAGGGGAGGAGGGATTGCTTTTGTTTCCGAGGCAGGGTTTCTCTGTGTAGCCCTGGATGTCCCAGAACTTACTATGTAGCCCAGGTGGGCCTTGAACTCAGAAATCTATCTACTTCTGCCCCCACCCCCCCACCCCTGTGTGCTGGAATTAAAGCTGTGTGCCAGGTATATGAATAGTGAGAAAGAAGCAAGGGCTTGAGGAACCAATGAGCAAGAGGAAGATGGAATAAGGCACAAGAGAAGAAGCAAGGGAAAGGAAGCCACTGTTTCCTGGATGTCTGTTGTGTGTTGGGTGGTCTTACAGGGTCTCTATCTTAAAAGTCAGCACTCGGGAGGCAGAGGCAGGCCGATCTCTGTGAGTTCAAGGCCAGCCTGGTCTACAGAGCGAGTCCCAAGATGTGCTGGACTACATAGAGAAATCCTGTCTCAAAAACAAACAAAATGTAAAAAGGAAGTGTAGTTCAGAGAGATGAATGGATTTACCACCTTAATTAACCCTTTTTGTCTTCTAAGTGGCTGACACCTGCTTACTACCACTTAAACTGACAATACACACTCTGGCTTAACCAGTTCAAAATGGTGCTTGGGCTGGGTGAGGTGTGTGCCTGGAGGCCCAACACTTGGGGGAGAAACAGGAGAGCTGACATCAAGGTCATCCTCGCTGTATACTGAGCTTGAGGATAGCTGGGACTGTGTGAGACCTAGTCTCAAAACAAAGAAAACGCTGCACCTGCCGAGACTCACGGGCTAGGTCTATGGCTACTGCTGCTCTCTGGAGGTTCTCCACACGGTTGGGGCCAGCTCCGTCTACCTAAGAAGTTCCAGGTCAGTCAAAGACTGAAGATAAAAAGTGGCTAAGCGTATAGGAAGGAGTGTTCCCCTGCTAACCCACTCTTTCCCCCAACCTCCCCGCACCCCCACACCTGCCCATCTGCTTGCCCAAATCAGGAGGCTCAGAATCACACCTTGACTTTCTGCCTGGCTTCCTGGGCGCCTCCGCAAACAAGGCCATCACCGTCACCGCCGCCACCATCCGCCACCCATTGCTGTCGTAGTAGTCGGCTTCCGTTTGCTTTCTCTCCTCTGTCCCCACCACCTCCCCATCCCAACCTCTCCCTTCTCAGCCCAGGAAGCTTTCAAATCCGTGCACGGCCTAGAGTCAAACCCGGAGGAAGCCTTAATCCAGCAAAGATCTGCTCCCTGTGTCCTCTGACCTCCCCTCACCTCTGGAGCTTGGGTCCTGCTCGGCTCATGCTTTGCCACCTCCCACGGCTGGTTCCGTACTGATCCTTCCGACCCGAGCCTTAAAGGCTGGCACCTCAGAGACGCTTCCAATCAATAAAGGATTTCAACTGGTTTCCTGTTTCTTATCATTTATCTTTAAGATATGTACGGCGGGATGCAGCATCCATCATTTATTTGTTCAGAGTCTGTCTTCTTCCACTCCTGTGGCTCTTTCAGAACAAGGCAGCAGTCGTCCCCCCAGCTCAGCAGGTCAGGTGCAAAATACTAAGAACCTGGCCCCAAGTCCAGAAATTTATTCCTGCCAATGTCCACCAAACAGAACAGCATCACAACTGTATGCATAGCATTTACGTTGTTGTAAGCAACCTAGAGACACTTTAAAATATACAGCGGGGAAGACACTGGCTATATGCAAATACAGCATCATTTTGCATGAGGGACTTAAGCAACTGCAGACCTGGTGTCTCCAGGGGGTGTTAGAGCCAGTCCCCTGAGGACACAGAGAGACAGCTCTATCTCTCTTGCTCCCTCCGGAGTCATTAAGCCCTTCCGAACACCAATTGTGGAAAAGGCACGCATGTGTTATACTTGAGCATTAATATATATTTTTGTCAGGAAGGAGTATTTAATAAAACGTGTCAAGCCAAAAAGACGACTTTGGATTTAAGCCCACCTCCTCCCAGTGCCCAGGCCCATGCTCTTTCCTCTTCACCAGGTTTCTATGGGTGTAATCTGTCACAGGCATCAGGAACCAAATGGCATTCCTGAGAGGGCCAGAACAGATAGAGAGCCTACACAGCCTTAAATCTGGGCCAAGGGAGATTTTTTTTTTTCAGATGGTGATGGGCTTGCTGCAAAAATGTGAGGACCTGCTGGGTGGTGGTGGCGCACGCCTTTGATCCCAGTGCCTGGGAGGCAGAGGCAGGCGGATGGCTATGAGTTCGAGGCCAGCCTGGTCTACAGAGTGAGTTCCAGGACAGCCAGGGCTACACAGAGAGACCCTGTCTCGAAAAACAAACAAACAAACAAAAAAAGTGACAAGTAAAGTTCGGTGCTCAGCAGGAGCACAAAAGCTAGTCTGGTGGTGTGTGCTTGTAATCCCAGCACGAGAGAGGTAAAGCCAGCGAACCCCTGGAGCTCAGGGGCAATCCTATCCCACCAAACAGGTGAGCTCCAAGTTCAGAGGAGCGGGGGAAGGAACAATAAAAGCCACAGAGAGCAACTGAGAAGCACCGCTGGCCTCCGGCCTCTAGCACGCACTCCCTGTCGCTTAAACATCACCCATTTAACAACTTACTCCTGATTAAGACGGTGAGCACTGAAGTTCGGGGCCGCGCCCTCTTGTTTACTAAATGCCTGGCTTGGGGTAGGTGCTCCGTGAGCACTAGATGTCTGCACGAAAACTATGAAAAAGTCTCAGATTTCTCAGATGAAGCAACAGGCAGAGGCACCGTCTAACGGCGGAGAACAAGGGAGTCAAGAGCAGATCAGTTGGCGCTGTGGGGGGAAATGAGGAAGGAGTTGGTTTGAGGATAACATACAGAGAAAGGCACGGTCATCATCAATAGCCTGTTGTGTTTTGAAAACAATGAGGAGTTTGTTCATTCAGTCATTTATTTATCTAAACATCAATTTAACCAACAAATAGCTATTTAAAGCTCTGTATATGTGCAGTGCAACAATAGGCCCTGGACATATGACCAATTAAAGGCAAGACATGGATACGAAAACATTTATTGTAAAACAAAGAGTGGCTTAGCCCCATTTATGTGGGGGATACTGTAGAGCCGTGGAAATGGAGGCAGATGGCATGAGAGGCTCTGTCTGGGAGGCCCACCTTGGGCTACATAACCAGTTTAAAGCTAGCCTGAGCTACATAGAAAGGCTATCTCAAAAAGCCCAAGGGCTGGGGGAGTAGCCGGATGGTGAGTGCTGCCTAGCATGCGCGGGGGACTTGAGTGTGATCCCCAGCACCACAGGGGTGCAAGAAGTGGAGGCAGCAAGAACAGCTGGTGAAACTGGCACCTTTTAACTGCACCCCACAGGATGGAGGGCCGGGCGCCAGCTGGACTAAAAAGCCAGAGTGTGTTCCAGACAGAAAGGAACATGAGGAAAAGACCAACAGGCAAAGAAAGAAAAGCGTGAAGAGCGCTGGGAACAGCCTGGTGGGAATGGGAGTGTCGGAAGCAGGGGGCTTCCAAGAGAGGTGAAGACGCGTGTGAGCTTCTGGTAATCCCCTTCTCTGCACCGCTCCATGCAGAGAGAACAGGTCCCCGTGGAAGGCAGGCATAAAGCCAGGCCTGGTGACGCACGCCTTTCATCCCGGCACTCAGGAGGGCAGAGTGCCCGGGCGGATCTCTGAGTTCAAGACTAACCTGTGCCACATATTGAATTCCGGGATAGCCAGAGCTATGCGGAGAAACCCTGCCTCAAAAAACCAACAAACCAACCAACAAACAAAACCACCAAAAACAAAAACAAATCAACAAAATAACAGAACAAAAAAGGAAAAGCAGACAGGCATAGGTGTCATGAGGAGATGAGGGGAAAGTGAGGGGGGGGGCATCCTCATCTCAGACCAGGTGGTTTAGAGACGTGTTTGACAGGATGCAGTGTGACTTCTAGGGGTGAGTGGCAAACACAGACAGGTCTTTACTGTGGCGCTGGTCAAGACAAGAGCAGACCCACAGACTGGGCATAACTGCTGGCTACCTGGAGAAATGGCCTCATAATAACAGAAGCCGCCATATTTTCTACCTAAAAGATATTGTTTAGATTGGAGGGGGAATCGAATAGGAAGGAAATATCACAGATGAGTGTGTGTAGTGTATGTGTGGTGTGTGTGTGCAGTGTGTGTGTGTAGTATGTGTGGGGTGTGTGTGTGTGTGTGTGCAGTGTGTAGTGTGTGTGTAGTATGTATTGTGTGTGCAGTGTGTGTACTGTATGTGTGGGGTGTGTGTGTGTGTGTGTGTGTGTGTGTGTGTGTGTGTGTGTAAAAGAAACTGTTGCATGAAAACAGTTCTAATCTTCATGGGCTGATTTAACTTCTGGCCTCACTTCCCTGTGATTGCTTGCTTGCTTATGCTGACGCATTCGAGTCTTCTCTGTCGCTTGTCCCCATTACAGTCAAACTAAATCCAAGTCTCTTTGCCCAGACAGCTCTAACAGTTCTGCTCTCTGGGGTACCATTTCCTCTGGATACAGCTGTACTGCAATTGCTGTTCTTTTCCCCTTTTTTGCGGTTATATTTTTCTTTTATGTGTATGGCTGTCATCTGTGCCCACATGCATGCAGTGGTCAGCAAGGTCAGAAAAGGGTGTTGGCACCTCTAGAACTGGGGTCACAGATGGTTGTGAGCTGCCATGTGAGTGCTGGGAGCAGAGCCTGTGTCTTCTGGAGCAGCAAGTGCTCTTAACTGCTGAGCCATCTCTCCAGACCCCTGGCCTTTTCTTTTAAAGACACATTCGTTTTTGTGGCATGTATGTGCGTCTGCATAGGTTTGTGTATATATCACACGTATGCAGGTGCCAGTGGAGGCCAGAGGGCATCAAGTCCACTGCAACTGGAATTACAAGCAGTTGTGAGACTCTCAATGTGGGTGCTGAGAGCTGAGCCTGTGTCCTCTGGAAGAGCAGCAAGCAGTGTTCTTCCCTGTGTAGTCCTGGTTGTCCTGGACTCGCTTTATAGACCAGCCTGGCCTCCCACCTGCCTCTGCCTCCCTGAGTGCTGGGATTACAGGCATGTGCCACTACCCTCAGCTCAGTAAGCACTCTTGACCACAGAGCCATCTCTCAAACCTTGAATTACTGTTGGTTTTGTTTATGTGCCTTCCAAACTGGACTAGTACTAGAACTAAATAGTTCCAGTTTTGCCTAAAGATGCTCAAGTTTTTGTTTTTTTGTTTTATATCCTCATTATCTGAATATGATCATGGTAAACAATAGGTACTTAGTACCCATTAGAAACATTAGAAATAATTAAAATACTAATAAACTGGAATGATCTAATAATACGAAACTTAATAAATATAGATGTTTTCACTTGAGTCCAAAAACTTCAACCACCTCAGGACAGAATAGAAAAATCAAGGTGTATTCTGCAGACACCTGTTGAACACTGAGTGCATGCCAGGCACTGCATGACACTGGGCATAAACTAGGAAACAGGGCCAACACATATTTTATCCTCATGGGGCTGGTAGTCTCCTGGAATGATTGATTTTAAACAAATTGCCAAATAGGACAAGGGGTGGGGTGGGCGAGCGTGCGGCATGGGTAGCTTAGTAGATAAAGCGCTTGCCTTGCAAGCATGAGGACTTGAGTTTGAATCCCCACCATGCACATGAAAAAGCCAGGCACAGGGCCGGGTGTGGTGGTGCACACCTTTAACCCCAGCACGTGGGAGGCAGAGGCAGGTGGAACTCTGTGAGTTCAAGACCCGCCTGCTCTACAGAGTGAGTTCCAGGACAGCCAGGGCTGCACAGAGAAACCCTGTCTCAAAAAACAATAAATAAATAAATAAATAAATAAATAAATAAATAAAATTTAAAAGCCAGGCACAGCTTCATGGCTGTCAAGACAGGAGGATCCCCAGGGCTCACCGGCCAGCTAAACAAAACACTGATCTCCAGGCTCAGTGAAGATACCCTGTCTCAAAAAAAATAAGGTGGAGAAAAATGGAGGAAGACACTTGCTGTCAACCTCTGACTTAGACAGACAGACGTACCCCACATCTACACTCACTCCTCATGCACACACACAAAAAAAAAAAAGAAAGAAAGGGAAAGAGAGAGAGAGAGGACAATGAAGTCCTGAGTTGGTCTGGACCTTCCAGGAAAAGGAAGTGATAGTTGGCGAAGTTTTATGCACAAAGTCGAGGCCGGTGGTCTTGAGTGGAGGTTGGGTAGGAGATGTGGTTTTCAGCAGGTCTCAGTATTGTCACTACATTCGTGTAGGTATGCATCCCCCTGGCAAGAGGTCACCTATCTTGTGGTATCATGGATTGTTCTTGTAATCTCTGTTGTGGATTCTTATCTGTTATGATCATTGCTCTATTTATTGCCCCCGACACTCACACACGATAGGCTACATGCACATAGAAAAACTCTTTCTGTCCCCATCAGTGAGTCCCTAATACCTAGTATATACTCAGGAGATGGAAGGCTCTTGGCTCATGTCTACTGAATGGATGGAAAATAAGTTAATAAGGGAGAAGGGGGGAAGTGGGAGGGAGGGAGGAATGGGAGGAAACAGGGGAAGGGCTAACAATCAAGATGTAATATGAATAAATTAATTAAAAAAAAATAAGTTAATAAATTAGCAAGTAAATGAGCGAGAGTGGGGGGGCATTCCAGGTAGGAGAAACAAGCACCAAAAACTAATGTCTGGGAACTCGGTGAGAGGGGGAAGTAGGGCCTGATGACTGTCAACTTCGTGTGGAGCAACCGAGTGAGAGGGCTTAGACACTGGGCTTAGGACAGACTAGTGCTAGGATTTTGTGCTCTCCTTGGGAGAGGCTCTTAAGAAGCATCTGTGCCAAATGGGTGAAAACATTTCTGTGTGGGCAACTCCCTCCCATGATGGAAGACTGTGGGACTTCTGAGTCAGCTACACAGGAGTTTGAGTCCCAGCCCCGATACCTGCTCAGTGGCTTAGACAGGCCATTGGACTTCTTGGTGCTTCCTCTGTTGTCCAGAAAATAAGAACAGTAGCTGGTCCTGGTGGCGCACGCCTGTAATCCCAGCACTCCGGTTGGCAGGGGCAGGCGGATCTCTGTGAGTTCAAGGCCAGCCTCGGCTACAAAATGAGTCCAGGACAGCCAACGCTACACAAAGAAACCCTGTCTCAAAACAAACAACAAACAAACAAACAAAAAATAACAAAAACCAAATAAGAGCAGTAATAATCTAGAGGTTGAAAAGCTAAATGAAATATTTTTTAAAGGCCTAAAATGGTGCCTGGCACACAATAAGTACCCTGTAAATGCAAGTCCTTCACGGATTAGAAGAAACATAACCCTGGGCTGTGTGGATTAAGGAAGGCTGCTTGAGGAGGTAAAATCTGAGGTGGTTGCTTAAGGATCCGAGGCTCTGTTTTACTGAACAAAAGAGAGAGACCCAGGTCCAGGAGAGTAGGCAATAGCCGAAGACATCATCACGCTGTCCTCTGTGTCTGAGTAGAGGGCAGCCTAAAGGTAGCTTCTGAGACCTCGTGTTCTCAAAGTTTGTGTGGGACATGTTCCACCCAGAGTGCATGCGCTCCCCCCGCGTTCCCCCCCCCCCCGCCGCCATCTCTCTCTTTCTCACTTAAGCACTCAGCAGAACCCGAACAAAGCACGCTGCCCACACTGTTGGGAACTTGGCAGAAACAAGCACAGCAGCCCAGACACAGGGCAGCCTTGGGTATGGAAGGACCAGGAAGGCAGAAGGAAAGGCAAAGGATGGGGGAAGAACATATGTTCAAAAATAAACACTGCCTCCTGCTAAATGGTCTAGAAAGCATCTGTAAGAGGGGCTCTGGGCTGTGGGGTTTCCGAGGATGGTTAGTGCGGGAATGTTTTGTCTGTAGAGTTGAGGCTGGGGGCTTCTACATCCTGCCCATGGCCACATCTGGGGAAATCATCTGTGCTAGGCTGATGGCTCCCCGAGCTCTCCTGCTTTAATGGCTCGTGATGCCGCAAGAAGTGGCCCAGTAATGGCCATTCCAGGCAGCCCCGGTGAAGGGTCCCGGAGCAGGCCCCAAGCAGCCTGTTTGCTTTTCCCCATGGGAGACCACATATCCCACCTTTCCCTCTCCCTGCCTAGGTGAGAACAGCTGTGGGGAGGCCAGGGACTAGGGGGCGCTGGTGTTTGGAGTAGGGAAAGTCTTGGTCTTGCTGTAGGACCTCGGAGCTGTGTCCCTCATTCACCCTCTTCCCTTTTTTTCCTTCTCAGGTAGGTCTGTCTCTGCAAAGAGTGAGAGTCAAGGTCGTGGGGGGGTCACTCCCAAGACCAAGTGGCTTGCCGAAAAGGCCAACACACACACCACCACTTTTTTAAAGAGCCACTTGGTTTGAGGAGAGATGTGAGAGGACAAGGTGGAGATTGCTTGGGACGGGGGGAGGGGGGCACTCCAACAGCCCCTACTATGCCTGGGCCCCCCCCCCTTCACCCTAGACAGCCCCACAGTCTGAGTCTGAGATTGGGAACTGCAGGTGCAGACAAACGTCGCCTCCACTGCTCTCTAGCAGGCGTTATTTTAATGATGCTAGTCCCCGGCCTTGCTGATGGCCAGGAGAAAAGCCTGGGGTAACCCCCCCCCCTCCCCGAGAGAAGGGGGTGGGTGCATACAGATACATGAAGGTTCTGAGAGACTGAGATTCTCCACCCCACCCCTCGGCTCTTTTGATGGTACAGCAGCAGCCTGGATGGAGTAGGGACCCAAAAGTGCAACAGGGAGAAATATTTGGTGGGGGGGGGGACGTGGGGTAGAGGGGGGAGGCTTACACAAGCTGCTCTTGGCCAGGACTCATAAAGCTGCAGGTGTGAGATGTTGTTATTTAGTCTAGAGCCTGGTATGTGACAGCCTGGGCCTTCTCCTGCGAGCTGCCCTCCACCACCGCCTGCTCTACTGGCCAGATAATTAGTCCATTACGACTCTCCCACCTCGGGTGGGTGGGGGCAGGGTGAGAGCCCACCCTCAGTCTCCTTGTAATTCAACTTCCTGTGTTTTATGGAAGCAGGCTGTTGGGGGCAGAGTGAAGGGTTGGTCCCTAGGCTGGGCCAGCCTCTTCCTCAGCTCCCAACCCCCAACGGACCCCCTGCCTGCTATCCCTGGTTGCTGTGGTGACCAAATGTTATTTCTCAGCTTCATATTCCAACTAATTTGTAAAAGTTTTTTACACCTCTTACCTGCCTTAAAAAAAAAAAAATGCGGGTCGGGCATATGTCTTCCCATGTCTCGCTCCGCCATCTCTTCCTCCGCATCTCTCCTCTGTCTCTCTCTATTTTTATTACACGCTTATCGCCTTTTTCCCTCCTGCTTTTGAAATTGATTTCCTTTCCTTTCTCCCCCTATTCAGGACCTAAACGCTGAATGTTCGATATTTCATTTGAGACCGCTAATCGCATTACTGCCCTTGACGTTTTACAGATATCATATTATGGGCGCAAATTTGGCAAATTATTAGCGCTGTAATGTATAGCTTGTCAGAGGTATTTAAGACGCTAAGAGCCCAAGGCTTATCGGGGTTAGCAGAGAGCCCTTGTTGAGCTTTTGAAATGCAGAGAGCCAGTTATAAAACACACTGTGACTCTCTTCAGCTGGAGAAGAAAAAAAAAAAAAGGAAAAGAGAAAAAGAGAAAGAAAAAGGGGGAAAAATGTCACCCGTCTATCAGAGGCTTCCAGCGCTGATAACAAGCAAAATTCTTCTCTGTGGGTTTTGCTGGAAATGTGAGAAGCTTTTAAAACATTTCTCAAGCTGTCTGGAAAAGAAAAAAAAAATCTTTATTGAAAGGATGTAGCAATCCTTTTTACTGTGGCCTATTTATCTCTGGGGAAAAAGCTGTAACAAGAAGACCCCCTACCGGCCACCAGCCGGTGTCAGGGCCTGCCTGGCTTTGGTGACAGGACTTTGGTGTGGGGGACTTGCTGAGAGAGAGTGGGGCCACCTTTGGCAAAAAGGGGGGAGAGGCTGCAGGCCTGGTGCAAGCCTCTGGAAGCAGCATCCTGCACACCTAGCTGGGGGCACAGGGGGGCAGCAGATGGCGTGTCAGATCCTTTTGGAATGAAAGGCCGATTGAACCAACAAACAAATGAAATACATTAGCACAGCCTTGAAGGGCCCCCCTCTGCCCCCCCCCCCTGCCGCCACCCCGCCTTGGCTGGCCTTCCAGTGTCCTGCTCCTATGGGGTCTACTGCTGCCCTAAGAAGCTGCCTCCACTGAGGCCTCTGTCCTTTGACACCAGTGAACAAGCTGCTCTTTTGAATGGATACAACATGACCCTCTCTCTCTCTCTCTGCCTTCTTGCTGTCCTCTGCGGATGGCATCACTCCTCTGTTCAGTGTGAACATGGCCACTTCGTCCCCATAACACCCAAGTGGACCCTCCAAATCTGAGATCCTCTGCTCTGGTGGGACCCTCCCCCCGCCCCCCTCCCCCACCCCTCCTCCAGCAGAAGACTGTGGAGACACAGTCCCACCCCCTCACTTGAAGCCTTGCCTTTCATGGCATGCCTCCACCACAGAAACCCTGAATTCAGAACTGTCTCCTTTTTAGAATCCCCCGCTGCCCCACTCCTCCGCTCCCACTCGATCTGGTCTTTGACCTCACTTAGACCTTCGGTCCCTGGACCGCTCCTAATTTAACCAGCTCCTCACTCTCCTCCTAGCTTCCTTCCTTTCCTACCCAACCTTGATCCTGTAATCAATCCTTTAAGGAATGTCTCCATGCAGTTCCCGTGCCCTTCGGCCTCTCCGTTCCCCCTCTCTGCCTCCCTCAGATCCCAGGTCCCCGTGGAAGCGTTGGCCTCCTCCTTCATCCTGGCCTGGAGTGCTCACCTGCGAAGCTCCGTCTCCATTCTAACGGCATCAACACCAACTGGGCCCAGAGTGCATCTCCCCTGTTCTCTTTACGTTGTTCGTTTTCTCTAACAGCAGTGTTAGCCCTTTCCCTACAACAACAACAACCTTTCCTTCCTTGCCTCTGTTTACCTCGTTCTCTGTGAACAACTTCATTTCCTAGATCTCAAAGTGAGCTCGAGGTCAAAAGCGCTTCTCACCCCGTCCCGTATCCTTGACCCTGGCAATAGTTTTCACTGACTTGTAACCTGGACAGCTATGATGCTTCCACCTGCCCTGCATGCCTTTATTTTGTTTCTTTCTATGCCAGGGCTTCATACTTGAGCCTTGTACACTCTTTTCTTTTCTTACCTTCTTTCTTTCTTTCCTTCTTTTTTTTTTTCTTTCTTTCTTCCCCCCACCCCCACCCCCCGCCCCAAGACAGGGTTTCTTGGTGTAATCTTGGCTGTATTGGACTCGCTTTGTAGACCAGGCTGGCCTCGAACTCACAGTGATCTGCCTGCCTCTGCCTCCCGAGTGCTTGGATTAACCCCCTGAGAATTCTTTTTGTTGTTGTTTGGTTTTGCTTGTTTGTTTTGAGGCAGGGTTTTTCTGCGTAGCCTTGACCAGGCTGGCCTCGAACTCGCAAGAGATCCGCCTGCCTCTGCCTCCTGAGTGCCGGGATTTAAGGTGTGCGCCACCGTGCCTGGCACCTTTTAACTGCACCCCACAGGATGGAGGGCTGGGCGCAACTGCCCTCTTCCCACCAACTCTTTTCTGTCTGCGTCACAGGCCTCAGGTCTGCTTTTCAATCTTAGCCTCGTACACATCCCCATCTTGCTCTTTCCTGCTCACCCAGCCTCTCCCCTGAGCTCCGTGCCCCGAACCAGCCCACTGTCTCCCTCGAGTCCCTGCAGAACAACTGAGACCCAACACTCAAAGCCTCCCCGTGTTTCTCCAAGGCTGGAACTTGAGAGGTCTCCGAGAGGCATCCCCTCAGACACACAAGTAGGAACCTGGCCCAACCTGGACTCTTGGCTTTTCTTCCCCTTTATTTGTCTTTTTTTTTTTTTTTAAATCTAAAAATAAGACAAAAACTTGGGAGATTTAGAAAAACAGAGTCTCTTGCCTTATATCTCATATCAAGATAACTTTCAGGTGCACTAGAAAGCTAAACGCACGGGGCAGGGACATAGCTCAGTTGTTGAGTGCTCGCCTGCCATTAGCAAGCAGCTAGGTGCGACCCCAGCAGCTCATACACTGAGTATAGTGGTACATGGCTGTAGTCCCAGTACTTGGGAGGTGGAGGCAGGAGGTTCAGACAGTCATCCTCAGTGAAATAGCAAATTTGAGGCCAACCTGAGATACACATTAAAAGGCAGAGGGTTGCGGGGGGAGCGTTAAATACAAAGGATAAAGCCAGAGTTGCCAAAAAGTCAACAAAGCTCTTTAACTTTTGTAAAACACTAAAAAAAAAAAAAAAAAGCTCACCACCAGCAAAAACTGAAGGCAAATACCACTTATAAGGATTTGCACTAAACATAGATAAACATTTGATATTCTTAATATGTAAAGAGTTCTTACAAATCAATAGAAAAAAACCAAAGTGATGTAAAATGGACTAAGATGTGAATAAGTAGTTCATAAAAGAAATATGAGGCTGGGTGGTAGTGGTGCATGCCTTTAATCCCAGCACTTGGGAAGCAGAGGCAGGCAGATTGATGTGCGTTCAAGGCCAGCCTGCTCTACAAAGCGAGTCCAGGACAGCCAAGACTACACAGAGAAACTCTGTCTCAGGAAAAAACAAAAAAACAAAACCAGCAACAACAACAACCCCCCCCCAAAAAAAAGCAATAATTGACAATAGAGTCAAAATTTATGCATAAAGATAATAATTTTAGTATTATTTATAGCTGGGACAATCTGTCAAGCCTAAATGTTCATAAGAGGACAATGGTTAAATAATTTATAATGTAAGATTATGGTGAAATGTGATGCCACCGCTCAAAATCATGTTTATAGGCTGGGCACAGTGATGTGTACATTTAGTATCATAATTTGGGAGACTGAGGCAGAAGCATCCCTTGAGCCTGTAATGGCAAGACCAGCCTGGGCATCCCCGACAAAGTCTTCTCTTTAAGAGGACGGCTCAGCTGGTGAAGCGCTAGGACCCGAGTTAAGATCCTCAGCATCTGCCTAAAGAGGCTGGTTTGACAGTTGCGCCTGCAACTAGGCAGTAGCATGCCGGAGGCTTGCTGGCCAAGCGGCCTAGCTGAACTCTTGGGTTCAGTGAGAGACCCTGTCTCCAAATAACAAGGCAGAGAGCGATAGAGGAGAGGGAGATGTCCAGTGTCTCCTTCTGGTCTCCGTAGCCATGTACACACACGCACATACCACACACAGATAAATAATGCTGAGGCTGCAGAGGCTTAGAGTACCTGCTGCTCTGACAGAGGACCCAGAGTCAGTTCTCAGCATCCACACAGTGGCTCAGGACCATCAGTAACTCAAGTCCCAGGGACCCTGGTGCCTTCTTCTGACCTCCCTTGGCACCAGGCACATATACATATACATATACATATACATATACATATACATATACATATACGCGGACCAAACACTCACACCCATAAAAATAAAATAAATCAATCAAAATTTAAAGTGAATAAATAATGTTATGGTCCATACGTGGTGACACACAATTGAAATCTCAATGCTCAGAAGGCACAGGTGTGAGAATTGCCACACGTTGACTGGGAACAGCCTAGAGTACACGCACACGCACACGCACACGCACGTACGCACGTATGCTTTGAAGAATATTTTAGCAGAGAAACTAAAAACAGTGACTAGAATTACACTACCACATTAGCATCGAACGGGAGGACTATAGCCACTTATTTTCCATCTTCAGAGTTCTCTTTGTTTTTAAAAGAATTATCTACAAAGTATATATCACACTTTTACAGTCCAAACATTATATATTGTTTGGAAAAATTCCTTTGGTCTCTTTGGCCCCACTCACCCTCAGTGCTGCCTGCCCAACTCTCTCAGTCTTACGCCTTTTGTCTGGGCTGTTTTACAGTCACAGGCCTGACCATATGGCTGTTCTTCCATTCCCCGCAAGCTTCCTGGACCCCTCCGAGTAATTCAGGGTCCTCAGTAAGGTGCACAGAGCGCCTCCCTGTCCCACCAATAGCTTCTTCTGTCGTCCTTCCTGAAGACCTCACCTTCACAGAGGCGTCCCCGCGATGCCCGGCCTACGCACACCTCGTCCTTTCTACCCAGGACTCTCTTACTTCCCTGGGCCATCTACGGTGAGATTTGGAGAGATCTCTTCAAGGACTACGTTGGTCTCATCCATTGCCGGCTCTTGTTGTTTTCTCTGATGTGGCACATCGCAGACCTCAGTCATAAGCAGTCCTGAAGACTGTGAGAGCAAAGGTTGGCCTGGTGTTCGATGTGCGTGCGTGCGTGCGTGCGTGCGTGCGTGCGTGCGTGCGTCCGTCCGTCCGTCCATCCCAGGCTACCTCCAGCTTTCCTTTCCTCCTTGCTTCCCCCGCTTCTATCACAACCTGGCGTGCTGAAGAGCTTTAAGGCGTGTCAGGTGAGTAAGCCGGGCGTTTTGCGTACTTCCTTTCCTGCTCAGGATGGAGAAAGCTCTGCAGGCTGCAGGGATAGCTCAGTGGTACAAGTGCTTACTCACCATATGCAAAGCCCTGGGTTCAGTCTCAAGCAAAAAGTCATCTGATTCCACCTCCATGTTTTAACTCTTTTTTTTTTCCATGTTTTAAGTCTTTTGGGACCCATTATTGGCTAGTGTCTCCTTAAATCCCTCTTCTAACTTATTAGTCTTCAAAACGGTTCTTCTCAAGATGTCCTCTGCCTGTTTTTTTTTTTTAAAGTGTTCTCTTAAAATGAATCCAAATCTTCAAATAAGCCTGAATTAGTTTTACTTCTGTTCTTGGTTTCCTCTTGGGAGACACAAAAGAGTTGTGTGTCCTATGTCTCTATTGGCCCTTTATAAGGCTCCTCTCTGGTCCTCTATGGAGGTGATCTCTGTCTTGTTTTGTTTTCTCACTATGCAGCCTTGGCTGTCCTGGAACTCACTTTGTAGACCAGGCTGGCCTGGAACTCAAAGCGATCCTCCTGCCTCTCTGCCTCCCAAGAGCTGGGATTAAAGGCGTGAGCCACCACATCTGGCTTTCATCATAATTTTTTTAAAAATGTTTCCTTTTATTTATTTGAGAGGAAGGCAGGTACTTACGTGCCAGCGCACAGATGTGGAGGTCAAGGGACAAGGTTTGGGATTTGGTTCTACCCTTCAACCATGTGGGTTCTGAGGATCCAACTCAGGCTGTCAGCTTTGGCAGCAAGCGCCTTGGTTTGCTGATCCGTCATAAGCCCTCCTCATAATTTTTTTTTTTTTTACCTGTGTGAAAGCTCAATGGCTTACAGCAGACTTTCACACACACTCTCATTTGAATTGTTAAAAGATGGCGTCCGGGTCTAAGCTGCCCGACAGTGTCACACCAGGGCAGAGCGAGGCAAGAGCTGCTGACCCATAGGGACTCCACCAAGACCTCCGCCTCTTTCCACCCTGTGGCCATGTCTCTCCTACCTGCTTCTTTATATCCAAATTCAGACCTGTATGTTCATTATTATTATTATCATTAATACCATCTAGGTGCCCGAGATGAACATCAGATACCGGCTCTTATGCCTTGGCGGAGCTATGGGCGGGCACCGCTGCTTTTATTTTGTGGAGAAACCGAAGCTGGAAAAGGCAACCAGCTTCCCCAGTGTTGAATAGCTTGTGAGAGGCAAAGCTGTTTCCTGGCTTCAAAGCCCATGGTACTTTTTTTTTTTTTTAATTATAACAATGTGTCCTTCAAAGGGAACTAAGGGATAAAACAGTCTGGCTTCAGCGGTTGCTGCACCAGGAGGCTGTGCAAGGAGCTGCTGGGTTCCTTGTTTCAGTAAATCCCCTCATCCGACCTGTTGCGAGGCATTGGCGGTCCTACTGCTGTCTGACTAAAGTCCTGCAGTCGGGGACAGGCAGGCCAGGGCAGAGTTGCCACTGAGGACTGGGGCAGCGGTGGGATCAGGAAGGAATGAAGTTCCAGGTTCCAGTGCAAAACGGGAGAGCAGCTCCCAGCTCTGGAGGGCTGAGTCGCAGGACCTGGTCAGTCCCTATTGCTTCCTTAAGTTCAGACCGAAAGGAAGGGGAAAACAGCTGACAGTAAAAGAGAGCCTTTAAAGTCACAGACATGGGGGTTGCCTTTTGTCTTGGGTCTTGGAGGGTACTGTCTGGCCTCTAGACCTAGAAAGAAGTCTCTTAACGGTCCGTTACTGTAACAAATGACACAAATGGTAGGCTTATAAGGAGAGAGGGTATGGTTTTGGCTCACAGTTTTGGAGGGTTTGGTCCATATTCAGTTGGCCATCTTGCACTTGGGCCTATAGCAAGCAGGATGTCATGACAGAGCTGCTCACCTCAAGGCCAGAAGCAAAGAAGAGGAAGAGGACAAGGTTGGGGTCCCACTAGCTCCTTCAGGATCTCATTTCCAAGAGAACTCCCGCCAAGCCCCACTTCTTGGAGTTTTTGCTACCTCTCAAAGGTCACTAAGCCTTCAGCACCTGGGCTGTACGAGGTCATTCAAGCTTCAAACTGTGCCAGTGCATAAAGAGAGGAGGAAACCGAAGTCTCCCAGATGCTCTTGGTTGACATGTTGGTAGAAATTTAAAGCCTCAGTCTTGATTGATACTCCCTCAGTCTCAGCTAGTACTCCCTCAGTCTCCTCAGCTGGTGCTCCCTCAGTCTCCTCAGCTGGTGCTCCCTCAGTCTCCTTAGCTGGTGCTCCCTCAGTCTCCTCAGCTGGTGCTCCCTCAGTCTCCTCAGCTGGTGCTCCCTCAGTCTTAGCTGGTACTCCCTCAGTCTCCTCAGCTGGTGCTCCCTCAGTCTCCTCAGCTAGTACTCCCTCAGTCTCCTCAGCTGGTGCTCCCTCAGTCTCCTCAGCTGGTGCTCCCTCAGTCTTAGCTGGTACTCCCTCAGTCTCCTCAGCTGGTGCTCCCTCAGTCTCCTCAGCTAGTACTCCCTCAGTCTCCTCAGCTAGTGCTCCCTCAGTCTCCTCAGCTAGTGCTCCCTCAGTCTCCTCAGCTAGTGCTCCCTCAGTCTCCTCAGCTGATGCTCCCTTAGTCTCCTCAGCTGGTGCTCCCTTAGTCTCCTCAGCTGGTGCTCCCTCAGTCTTAGCTGGTGCTCCCTCAGTCTTAGCTGGTACTCCCTCAGTCTCTTCCGCTGGTGCTCCCTCAGTCTCCTCAGCTGGTACTCTCTCAGTCTCCTCAGCTGGTGCTCCTTCAGTCTCAGCTGGTGCTCCCAAAGTGTGTGGTAACCGAAAGCCCCTATCTAGTTCTTGTCCAGAGCCAGGCTTTGTGTGAGTAGGTGTGATTATAAAAAATGAGGCACCAATAAGACCCCTGCCCTCAAGAGGTTCAAAGGCCAATGACACCAAACACCAATGCAGAGGTGAGTACAGGGGACTTTGGGCAGATTAAGGGTCCCTTAGATCATACTGGGACTGGAGTGTCAACAAAAGCCTCTCTAGGAGAATCCCGCCCACGCCAGTTGAAAAGAGGACATCTGAGAAGGGGCGTGAACATTCTAGCAGAAGGATCAGACTGGGCAAAAGCCAAGGATGAGAGTCTGGCGGGTGGAAGTAGAGCCAGGCCTGTGTGGTGTGTGCGTGAGGTGCAGGCCATGGTATGGGAGAGCCGGGGGTCACTGTGGGCTGTCAGACATGTGAATCCCCACGAACCACGTCTCTCCTCGGACTTGGAGATTACCAAGCATCCAATACGTCTTTATCACCATTGACGTCATAATAACTCAGTCATAAGATTGGCAGTTGTAAGTTGGATCCTCAACCCAAGTCCTGTGTGTCGCATCCCAGCACAGTCCACAGTCGGGGGGTCCCTTCTGTAAATGTGGTTTGCTGTGAATAGGTAGACTCTGAAGTACAGAGAGGCCTGGGGCTGTAGCTCAGTTGGCAGTGTGCTCCCTCAGGCTCCTCAGCTGGTGCTCCCTCAGGCTCCTCAGCTGGTGCTCCCTCAGTGCTCCTCAGCTGGTGCTCCCTCAGTGCTCGAAGCCCAGGCTCAATCCCTAGCCCTCGGGAGGTGGGGACAGAAGGATCAGAAGGGTATCCTCAGGGTCAAGATCATCCTCAGCTACAGAGTGAATTTGAGGTCACCCTGAGGCGTCTAAAACCCTGCCCTATCCCACACACATACACAGCACAAAAGGTGTGTGATAGTGACACACGCTACTGTCATCCTAGCACTTGAGAGGGTGTGAGCAGGAGGACTGAGTTCAGGCCAGCTTTGCAGTGAGACTCAAAAACAAAAAAATCATCAATGAATTACTTATTAAAAAGATATAAAGAGCTAAGGCAACAAAGAAATGCATCTGGGACGGAAATCTGTCAAATATTTTAAATGTTAAGCCTTTTCTAATTACTCAAAGGTGGAAAAGCAGTTGGGTTGAACAGGTTGTATGTGACCAAGGACAAGTCAAGAGGACCTGCGCTCCTGGCAGGGCGTGGGTGGGCAGTGTTTCTCCTCTATTTCTGGGTACACCCTTCCTGGGTTCCTCTGGGGATGTGTGGCTCTCCCACTGATACCACCTTGCTTGTCCAGAGTCCGGGACAAATAGTCTTTTGTGAATGAACAGATCCACTTGGGCCTTATGAGAGGTAGATCCCCAGGCCCTAAGGTTAGCCTGTTTCCTGCTCCCCACTCCACTCCTTTGACACAGCACAAAGCAAAAGCAAAGCAGGACGGCCTGCGTTCACGCGGCTCCTAGTGACCATTCACGGGGGGGCCTCACCTTCAGCAGGTGTGGGAAGCCACAGACGGCCTAGGTGAGACTTCAAAGGGGCCTCCTTTTAAGAACTGGCTTCTTGGATCCCACAACCCATTCCTGACAGGCTGTGGGAACTAGTGGTTTACCTTGGGCATGGGCAGTTCAAAGAGACTTTCCCCTGAGGTCGTAACACACAGTGCACAAGTTCTGCTCTGAGCAGTAGCAGTGAGGACCAGTGAGGGCCCCCGAAGCCTCTTCCTATCCCAAGAAAGCCAAGGGAAGGCCGGTCTTGTATTTGCAGGGGAGGGAAAGTCGGATGTCCTCTCACTTGCTGGGTGTGCCCTGGGTTGATACCCTAAAGCCACAGAGGCAAAAAGGGAGTCTTTGTAGGAACCGCTGGTCTCTCAGGCACCTTGGATAGAGCCACCCAAGGTCTTGGTGCAGAGGTCACCCTGGAAGCACTGTGGGGAGAAAAAGCGCTCTTCTGAGCTACGCGCCTGGACAGGCATCTTCCGAGTGGCTCTGTAAGACCCCACTAAATAGACACGGGCCTCTGCACCTGAGGTTCTGAGTCACCCCAAAAGCCAGCCGTGGGCCTACAAGCCTCCTCAGCCCCTCACCCTCCACTTTCCTCCTGTGCTGCTGTGCTGTGCTGTGGAGACGGAGAAGGATGGATCCTGTAGCTTCGCTCTCGTGAAATGGCGCATCAGTAAGTGCTACTTAAGAAAACACATGGTCTGCCCCTCAAAAAGGCCCCCCTCTGCCGCCGCCGCCACCAACACCTTTCTTTATTCCGCCCAAACCTCACCAAGGGGAATTCGAAACAACTGTGGTGATAAATCCGCCTGCAGATAATTGGCAAGAAAACAACACTTGTGCAGTATATAACGTTTTATGGTTGTTTCATGTACTTTATTATAATACTAATGAGCAGTTATATATCAGGAGCTAACTGCACGCCGGATTAGCTTGTTAGCATGATATGAAATGGCAGAGCAAACAGTCCAGGCCCCTCGCTCCCTGCATGCCTCCCCCACCCTTCCTCCCTACCCCTCGGTCCCATTTGCACTCAGTAATTAGTATGCAAATTAGGCCCCGGGACCACACAAGTTCTAGTATATTACAAGGGCTTTATTATGCTCTTGTGAGTACAAGATGGAAACGGCCCATGACAGTGTTTATCTCACTAGTTCTGTCCTGCCTTCCCCTTCATCTCTCTCTCCCATCTACCCCTCTGGGGACAGAGAGAGAGAGAGAGAGAGAGAAAGAGAGAGAGAGAGAGAGAGAGAGAGAGAGAAGGAGGAAAGATCCTTCCTTGCATAGTCACTGTCTACAACCAATCCCTTCCTACATCAGGTCTTCACACTTGACAGTGGGTGGGCAAACAGGTCTTCATGCCTTGATTTGAACATACCCAGTGATCGTTCTGGAAGCTTCATTCCATTTCCAGACACCATACTAAAAGGAAAAAAAAATGTCCCTTTTCTGTGTTTTTCTTTTTTATCGTATGTCTGCTTGCGTACGTGGACTTGCGAGTGTGCCTTCGTGTGTGCATATGCATGTGAGTGTGTGTGTGTGTGTATGTGTGTGTGTGTGCGCGCGCACATGCATACAATGGCTCGTGAGTGGGAACTCAAAGACAGATGTCAGTCCTCACCTTCCACCGTGTCAGAGAAAGGGCCTCTTGTTGCTGTGTGTGCCAGGCCAGTGGTCCAGTGAGCTCCCAGGTGTTCCCCTGCCTCCACCTTCCATCTCCTCATAGTGCCAAGATCACAGGTGCCTGCTACCCCATCTGACTTTGTGTGGGATCTTGGGATAAGAACACAGGCCTTCACACTTGTGCAGTAAATTCATACAGAATTCCTTCCCATGAACTCTGCTCAAAGCAGAACTCACCCAGCCCACACTTCTGGAATTTATAGTTATTTCTTGCCACAAGTAGAAGCAGTTACTTTCTCTGTGTCTCTGTTCGCTTGTGCTCCAACTTGCAAAAGGAAGTTTTGAATCCGAATTTCGTATTCCATCTCGTTCTCAGTCCCCAGCCTTGTCTCACTATAAATCTGTTAACCCTGGTTGTTTATAGCTTTCAGTTTGTTGGTAAAACTGCTGAGCAGGGCAAAGGACAAATCCCAGCATATGTCACTGGAGACCTTTCCTCAAACACTGATCAATATTCCCCGGGAATGGTTATCCAGCCAGGATCCATCTGACTTGCTCTTAACGCTCTCCTTTCTGTCTGCTTTCCCCCTATACGCGTGTCCTTAGCCAATGTCCGTCCACCTGCTTTCACTGTGACAAAATACCTGAGAGGAGTCAACTTAAAAAAAATGAAAGGTTTATTTTGGCTCACGGTTTCAGAGATTTCCGTAGTAGGTCAGCTGGCTCCATCACCTTGGACCTGAGGCCAAATAGGGTGTGGCAGCGGGGGTGGGGGTTGGGGGGGTGGACATGTGGTAGAAGGGGAGGGGTCCTTCAATGCTCGGTCCCATTGACCTACATTTTCCAACTAGGCCCCCCATCTCCGAAGCCTGCTCAGCTAGGAACAGCCTTCGTCTGTTGATGAGGTTAACACCTTTATGAGCCCATTACCTCTTTTTTTTTCCCCCCCCTTTCCCTTGCTCTGTAGACCAGGCTGACGCCAAACTCACAGCGATCCCCCTGCCTCTGCCTCCCGAGGGCTGGGATTAAAGGCGGGTGCGCACCCACTGCCAGGCCCAGTCAGTCCCTAAGACCCCATGTAGCTGAACCTTATTCAGCTGAGACCCAAGCAAGCCTTCAGCACATGAGCCTTTAGGAGGACACTTTAAATTCAAGCTGTAATACCTCCCTTCCCTTAAAATGTCTTCCCTCCCCAACCCTCTCTATGTCTCCTTCTTTACCCATTCTCAGTTCTCCTACTTGCTCTTTTTGGAGGGGTGGGGAAACCCATCTGCACAGGAGGGGGGAGGGAGAAGGGGCTGGGGAGGGCCTGTCAGGCTTCAGCCCTCACCGTCCAGCCAACTGCTCTCCCAATAACACCTCTAGGGTTGCCTAGTTTTGTGCACACTTGTCTGGTTGGTTTTGTTGTTGTTGTTGTTTGGTTTGTTTGTTTTTTAACATATACATTTATATTATTATACATATATACAATCAACTACCTGCAGCAAAAAGAACCCATGAAACTTTTTAAATTTAACCCATTTAAACTTTTAAAATTTATTTTAATTTCGCCTTTGCGCTAGCAGTCATCGCCTTCTGTAAAAGCTGGTTCTCAAGTCTTGCTGTGAGCCCAGAACCACTCTCCTGGTCCTTTGCAGACTGGACACTCCAGTTCTGGTCCACCTCCAGTCCACAGCCAGTGTCCAGTGTTGGCTCTTACGCTCAACAGCTGACCCTAAATTCCTTAACTTTCCACATTTACTTGTAGGCTTGAGTGTCCTGGACTCACTTTGTAGACCAGGCTGGCCTGGAACTCAGAGCGATCGGCCTGCCTCTGCCTCCCAGGCTCTGGGGTTAAAAGTGTGCGCCACCACACCGGGCTTTACTTCCTCTTTTTTATCCATTCATCTGCATACTTGTTTCTTCAAAGTAAGCTCCTCAGAGAACCAACCCTTTGTGCCACATACCATAGTATCCAGTGAGGCACAAGAATTCCTGTAGCATGGTCCCCACTTTTTGTGAGCTCAAAGTGATGGCCATGGTACAGTGTGGTGAGCACACCAAAGGTGCAAAGGTCATGACAGGATCTCACAGGAGCTGCGAAGAATGTGTGCTCCAAGCTGGAGCCAGTCAGATAATGCCTCAGAAAAGGTAACACCGAAGGGGGCGTAGGGTTTTCCTAAACTCTCCACACATCCCTAGACTCTGTTGGAATCTACTGTCTTATCACTGGCCAGCTATCTGTACTACTGCACATACAAGAATTTTCAAGAGCCAGAGATGGTAGTGAATGGCTTTAATCCCAGCAGAAGACTGGGAGGCAGAGGCAGGCTCATCTCTAAGAGCTCAAGGCCAGTCAGGGCTACACAGTGAGACCTTGCTCCCCAAAAAAAAGGTTTTAATGTATACATATATATATGCATATACATTATATATACACGTGTGTGTGTGTGTGTGTGTGTGTGTGTGTGTGTGTGTACCCTACCTTGTTTCCTCTAACCTGCACTACCTCATTCTGCTTACAGTGAACAAGCAGAATACTTTTTTCAAAGCCCCAGGTCTTGTTCAGACTGTGTTACTTTCCTTCGCTGTTGTAGCTGAGCCGGGTCCTGAGACCAGTCTCTGGCTCCAAGCACAAGGATTAGTCCCTCGAAGTCGTGATCTTTGTAACATTGACAATCTCTTTTCGCCTCTAAGATAAACTCCCAACTCCCAACTGAGCATGCGCAGTCTGTCTTACTGATCAAGTCTCTATCTCGCCTTTCTATGGCCTGGTTGGCGGTCTTGGCTCACTCTTCCGAGGGCTGCCCATTGGCCAAGGGGCGTTCTTCCAGCCTCAGCTGAGCTTTGAATGCTGTGCCCCCTTCTCCTCATCCAAGACCAAAGCTTGTGCCTGACGGTGCCCCGAGGATACCTTCTGAGCCCGCCTTCCTCTCCTACCACACGTATCCCCGGCCCCGGCTACAGAGGCCCAACAACATCCACAGACGGCGGTGCCAAAGCTGCAGATCAGAAAGGAAGCCGAAGGCACGGGCACAGACTAATGGTCGTCATGAATACTTAGCATAAGGAAGAGAGGGGGGAAAAATCTGTGTAGCAGGCAGTTTTTGTAAAGCGTTGAACTGTACCACACATCACCCCCTGACAGGCCCTGATGTTAGCTCCTGGAATGGACCACAAGAGACTCATTAGAAAAAACAAATATTATCGCACGCTGAAATGATTTATGGAGAAAAATGAAAAATTTTGTGTGGTTGTGTTCCCTCTCACTCACTCCCCCTCGCCTCTGCTTTCTTCTGGGGAGTTATTTACGGCTTCAGACCCTTAACAAGAGAACAGCAAAGCTCCGAGCTGATCACTCCTGCAAACTGCCTACATTTGATTTTTATTAGTGACTTAAAGCTTCCTTTTTTTTTCTTTATTGTCCTGGGTGAACCAAAATGCATTTTAATGCCTGCTATTCAGGCCAGATGAGAAATGCGTGTATGCCTCCTGCACAAGCCAGCTGCGCTGGTGTCTCTCTTCAGGACTGAGGGTGGTGTTGGAGGAGGGAGAAAGACCAAACAGGTCAGGGACCGGGGCCACCGACCGCACAGCTCCCTTGGGTGGCTGGGAGGCCTCTAGGTGCATCAACTTGTCTTCTTCCTGGAGGCAGAAACCAACCCAAGTTTAGGTGACAGCAATCGGCATGACTGGCCCATGTCCTAGGTTGCTTCACTGACCAACAAAGGGAGGAGGGCGGGTACCCTCATGATCCCTTTACGGGAGAGGAAATGGAACCTCAGAAAAGTTGGGGAACATAATCAAAGCCACACAGCTAGTGACCAGCTAGGCTCCACCCCACGCACATCCCACAGTTTTCTCTTGATTGCGCATCACTTCGCGGGTGGATCCTGATGTCTCTAGAACCTTCCCTTCTGAGAACTCTTTAGAAACATACTTTCTAGTGTGTCTTTTGTTTTGTTTTTCGAGACAGGGTCTCTCTGTGTAGCCTTGGCTGTTGTTCTGGACTCACTCTGTAGACCAGGCTGGCCTTGAACTCACAGAGATCCACCTGCCTCTGCCTCCCAAGTGCTGGGATTAAAGGCATGCGCTACCACTCCCTGCTTCCTAGCGTGTCTTTAGCCCAGTCATTGCTACACTGGAGTTGGGACTACTGCTTTCCAAGAGCTCCGAGCAGGGACTTGGAGTCAGCCTGCCAGGGGGTGCGAGAAGAGCCCTGAGCTCTTCTTCCCACATCCAACAGTGATCCTGGCAGCTCCAGGTCAAACAGGTAGGTTCCCATTCTTGCTGTCATGCCCCAGATTATTGAAGCCCTCGGCGTTTCTCTTACCATATGTTTCCTGTGTAAATTTTATAAAATGTAATCCTGAGAAATTCCTTTTGAAGTCCCTCACATGGAATGTGACCCTTGCCTCTCTCACTGTAGCAATCAGAACTCATGCAATAAAGGGCCTTTTCCCCATATGGTCCCTCTGGCCTTTCCTCCCTCCTCCTCCTCCTCCTCCTCCTCCCCCTCCCCCCTCCTCTTCCTCCCCTCCCCTCTTCTTTCCCCTCCCCTTCCCCTCTCCCTCCACCCCTCCTCCTTCTCTACCTCCCTCTCCTCCTTCCCCTCCCCCTCCCTCTCCTCCTCCTCCCCCTCGCCCCCCCACCCTCTGTGTAGAGGTCAGAGGACAACTTGTGGTAGTTTGTTCTCTCCTTCCACCATGCAGATTCCAGAGATGAAACTCAGGTCATGAGGATTGTTGGAAAAGGCTTCCAATGCGCTGAGCTATCTCATGGTGGCTCAGCTACTTCTTCTCTCACTTACATCAGCACCGGCCAGTAACAGAGTGGGCGCCATTGCCTGGCCCAGGTCATCCTCAAGGCAGCTTTATCATATCAATTTTCAGCTTAGTAGATGTTTCCATTCCGATCTCCACCGTCAACCAGGCAGTTAACAAAGAGGCGCTAGAAATCTCCAAAGGACCTGGGTACCACTAGACCAAGGTTGTGGCCTCTCCGAGGGCATCGGTGGGAGGGTCACACATTCAGCTTTGAGCCTTGCTGGAATCCCTGCTTGTAAGATGTCTGTCCTGCACACAGATGGTGTTGGGAATGAAGCTGCCACGAGGATGTAGGGGACTCCTGAAAGGATGGCTTGGGAGTGATACCGTGGCTCCACAATCCCAAGCAACCATAATCTCCACAGTTTGTCCTCAGAAGAAGCAAAGGTCCCAAGAATGATACTTATTAACAGAAGCCCGGCAGGGCCCCTGGGTGAGAGGCTGTGGAGGGAGGCTGCACCTCCATGTGTCCTATAACTCACTCTGACATCTCAACAGAGGAAAAGCTGCTGAGGCAGGGGCTACCCAGCGGCCCCCCCCATCCCCACCTTGTCTCTGCTCTACAGGAGACCTCTGTGTCTATCTGAGGCATCACCATCTGCTCTTCCAGAACCCTTCCTTGGCACACTGGGCCTGGAGAGAGGAGCAAGGCTGAGCTGGAGAAAGGAACAGTCACTCTAGGGGTGGGCCGGAGGCCTCTCTCTCCTCCATGCCCCTGCTGCTCCCTGGCCAGCCAGGCTGAGCCTCATTCCTTGAGGGCCCGTCTCTCAGCAGGGTTGCTAGGCGCGGTGAGTGGGGCACTTGCCACCGGCTGGGGCTAGCCGAGGCTCTGCCTGGAGACCGCTGGGGAGGCTGGGAAGAAGGATTGGCATTATTTGGTTGGTCCCTCCCTCTCTCCCTCTCTCCCTCCCTCCCTCCCCCCAAGCCTCAGCACAGTGAACTTTCCGGAGGGATGGTTATGAGCCAGCCCATCCCCAGGCCTTCCTCTTTGTGAGGAGACCTCCCCATCAGACCCCCCACCTTCGCCGGCTTCACCCCTCCCCCTTCCCTCCGGTTCAGCAGATCCAGAGTTAAGCCTGGGGTTAATGCCCACTGACACCTGCAGGTTGGCCAGTGTTGTTGACATGGGGGTGGGGGGAGGGGAGGGGGTGATGGGGTGGGGGAGATCGTTGGTGGCTTTATTATGGAGAACTCAGCAGGCCTGGGGCCTTCCATTGTCCAAGTGGCAAATAAATAAATAGGAGAAAGTAAGTCTTCCCCATGGCTTACCGACGGGAGGTTAACAGCTGGACATGACATGACAAATTGGGCATTTTTCTTTGGGGACTGATCCTTACAGCAGCTAGCAGGGAGAATGGGGGGGGGGGGGTTGGCGGCGCGGCTGGCTGGAGAGAGAGAGTGAAAGTGAGCTACAGCACAGAGAGAGTGAGTCACGGAAGTGGACATTGGAGCTCTGTGTATGGACATGCGTGCGTGACTGGGCGGTCAGAGAATATGGTGCTGTCATATTTTAGATCTAAAAGAAAGAAAGAAAGAAAGAAAGAAAGAAAGAAAGAAAGAAAGAAAGAAAGAAAGAAAGAAAGAAAGAAAGAAAAGGAAGCATTGTGTGCCTGACTCAGGACTAAAGCCCAGAGCCCTGGCAGCTTGGAATCTGTCACCTTGGGCTCCTCCACCCACCCCCACCCCCCCACCCCCCCCCCACCCCCCACCCCCGCCACCTGCCAAATGGAAAACCAAAAGGTGGGCATTGGCCCGGTCGTCAAGGACCTCCTCCCTCCAGGGGGTGGCATTTGTAAGCCGATGAAAAGTGTGGAGATGGAGCTGGCGCTCAGGCCCCACAGCATGAGCTGGCTCCAGTTGCACAGCCAAGCCTCCACCTTCTCTCTCTAGCTAAGAGCAGGGAGCAGCAGCCACGGCTGCTCCCAGCAACAGATTCAGAGGACCAGAAGGCCAAGGCTCTTCCTGAAGGACCATCAGGGAGGCTGGGGCCTAAGAGTGGCCTTGCAGACCTATGGAAATAGAGAGGGAAGAGGCGTGGGAGAAGGCTTGACCTCTGCTGGGGCTCAGCACTAGGTAAACTGAGGACTGGGAGCCGCTGGCTGTTACCTTCTGAGACAGCAGGCTATGCTGGCACATAGCTTGAGTTCTGGAGTCAGACAAATCTGAGACTCACAGGGTAGGGTGGCACACGCCTTTAATCCCAGCACACGGGAGGCAGAGGCAGGCGGATCTCTTGTGAGTTCGAGGCCAGCCTGGTCTACAAAGAGAGTCCAGGACAGCCAAGGCTAACACAGAGACCCTGTCTCGAAAAAAACAAAAAACAAAAAAACAAATCTGAGACTGTCCTGTTTCTCCTCTTCCCGGCTCTCTCGGGAAATCTGATCCTCAATTTACTTTATGTCCCACCTAGGCCACGGGGGTTCTAAATGAGTAAACGCACTCATGCTGAGCACAGTCGCGCCTCTGATAAATCTCTGCAAACGCCTAGTGCTGCCCAGAGGCTGGCCAGCCTTTCCCTTCTCCCTGCTGTCCTATGCTTTAAGACTGAGTTGACAAACCCAAGGAACCGTTTCTGGTGAGGGGAAAGTGCAACCTGCCCATATTCATGGCAGTCACATCTCCACAATCTCCAAAGGCTGAGCATCAATTATTTCAGAGCCCACATGGAAGCTGGCCTGGCCTGCAAATCCTCGCCTTCTTCCAGGCTCCTGGTTCTAGCAGCGGGCGGCAAGGAGCCTCCATGGCAGTGGTTCTGACCTTGCCTATAGCATGGGAGAGCCTGGCCAGTTTTCCAAGGTCACTCAGAGGCAAGAGCCTGTTTCTGCCTTTTAGGAACAGTGGCTGAGTGTTCTGGAAAGCACATTCTGCCTTCTCCTTCTGGGACCATCAGAGAGAACCAGAAGAAAATGGAGATTAAGGCTGGATTAATTCATTCCTTTACTGAGCATGTGCCAAGTGTCAACACGGCTCTCAACCCTGGGAATGGAGCTGTACACAGTGTGTGTGTGTGTGTGTGTGTGTGTGTGTGTGTGTGTGTGTGTGTGTGTGACTTTAATTCTCCAGAAAAGCAAACGGGAACCTTCTGAGCTGCCTCCCCCAATTCCATGTGCTCAGCATGGCCCTGCCTTTTAGTCTGATGTTCTTCATGGATTCAAATCAGTCCTGCCAAGAAAAGATGGTTGCAAAGGACCCTGGGGAGAAAGGATATGATATGCACTTGGTACCTTGTGTTGAAGGCAGTTCCTGGCTCTCTTTGCTTGAAGAAGTTTGAAAGGAGAAACGTGCTTCCCAGAATTGCTTGCTTAGCTCATGACAGAACTCTGGCAGTGTGCGTGCATTGTCTGATTTCACTCCTGCAGGCACTGTGTACAGATAGACACTTCAGAAGAGCACTGGGCGTGGTGGCACACGCTTTTAATGCCAGTGTTGGAGAGGCAGAGGCAGGCAGGTCTCTGTGAGTTCGAGGCCAGCCTGGTCTACAGAGTGAGTTCCAGGATAGGCAGAGATACAACAGATATGTGGTGAGACTTGGTCCCAAAAGAACAGGAGGAGGAGGAAAAGGAGGAAGAGGAGGAGGAGGAAGAGGAGGCGGGGCGGCGGCACTCCAGTGCTGGCCAATGGCTGGAACTCAGGTAGGACAAACCAGAGCCTTTGTTCTTTCCTTTGCCCAGAACCTCTCATGCTGGTTTGCTGAAGAGAGCCTATTAACCAGTGCAGGGGGGCAGGGGGGGGAGGCCGGGGAAGCAGGGGCTGGAAGAGCTGGCCGCACCCAACAGGGTTAAGGGAGGACAGAAATCCAGGGGACCTAAAGATAGGGGAGACCTCTGAGTCTCCCTAACAGTAGCCTACTGGGACATAGTCATCAAAAGATGTTTCCATGTGGCCCTACAAGTCATGGCAGAGCCCCCTGCACGAAAGAAGAGGCTATCTGAACTTGAGGTAGAGGGGGCTAGTTCTCCAAAGAGTTTGACCACGCCTAGTTATCACATCAAGATTCTGAAGCCCTGAGGCCTTGCTGCATGACAGAGGCAATACGCTAGGTACAACCATGGTAACTGCTGCTGCTGAAATCATGGGGGAAACTCAGAGCTCACTCTCAGCCTTGACCACTCTGACCACCCTTCCCTCAGAGCTATCGCCAAAAGGCCAACTCTCCGCCCTCCTCCTCAAACCTAGGACTTTCTAGTTCGGTGGCTCTCGGGCCCCGCCCAAGAGTCTCCTCCATGCCACTTCGTCTGCACCTTGAGCTCAGGAGGCACAGGGAGCTTTCTTCTTCCAGGAAGTCCCTTCCCCCACCCCGCCCCACCCGCTACTCACGCCCCTATATAATATTCCACGTTAGAGCTCATAAATGCTGCTGCGGGTCCCCAGCCTGATTGAATTTGGAAGCCATTGTTTACAGACGTCTGGCTGTACAGGGGGGTTTATTGAATTTTCCATGAAATGTTGCTCCCCTAATGCTGTAAAAGGCAAGCAGCCCACATCAGAGGAGCCCTGCGTTACAGGATCAGGTTACCCCGAGATGGAGTGCCTACTTCACGGTGTCCACGCACCGAACTCTAGCCCCGGGGCAGACATGAGAGAGAGAGGGAGGGGGGGGGCCTTGGCCGTCACACCTGACGCTCTCCCCACCACGCCGCCGAAGCTGTGGCTTGGGAGCCAACCTCTCACCTCCTTTCCCCTCTCAGGTCACTTCCAGTCAGAAAGCCCTGGAGACTCCATCCCAAACAGAGCCTCCAAGTCAGTAATCCTCTCCGTCCTGCCTGCCCTAGTTCTACGTCCTGCTGGGCTACTGTGGCTGGGCATTTCCTCCCTGCAGGCCCCTCCCTTGCCTGCCCCAAACCCTGAATCCTAGCCTCAGTGCAGATGCCACCTAGCCAGGATCTCAGTAAAGAAAGGGAGAGGAGGTGGCTGGGCAGACAGAAGGTGGAAGGGGCCAGGATGTTCATAAGCATCACCGGGTGAGAGGGATGCTTCCTCCAAAGCTGCGGGCACACAGGACCCCTGGATCTGTGAGCATAAGACCCCCCAGGACCGAGGACGGTACCATCAACAGCCCTGTAAAAGTTGAAGTTGAGACATGCCGTTGCGTGCACCACACAGTGCAGCCAGACCGGGTTTCCCCTATATTAAGAAGCACATTTTTCACACCCTCATCCGCTCGAGAGTTTCCATCCCCTTTGCAGCTTTGCTGCGCAGAGGGTTTATTTCTACTTAACCACTTCCACTTCTCCCCGCTGCCTCATTTCTGCCACCATCCCTAACTCTTTATTGAATCTGCTTTCTTGAAGGTCATTAATCCGAATCCCCCACCCCACCCATCTTAGCGCCTTCCTAAGCCTTCATCTGTCCCTGCATCTCTGTCTCTCGGACCTTGTCCCTGGCTCTTTGCCAGCAGCCCTCTCTCCTCAGCCACCCGCCCTAAATAAAAGGTGTTCTCTGGTACTCCATCTGTGTCCCACCCCCACCCCAGCGTGCACTGTAATCTGATGAGCTCATCGTCCCCCGTCCCCCCCCTGTCCCCCCCCCGTCCCTCCCCCTCGTCCCCCCCCCCCCCCCCCCCCGCACTCGGCTATCATCTTCATAAGGCTCCAAACCCGACCTCTTGATGCTCGGCTCTCCTTTTTTCCAACTGCTTGGTGAATACCCTCTGTGCCCTGCCCCCCCCCCAGACACCTAAGAATGGACTCTTTCCCCCACCCCGCCTGCTCCATAGTGCACCCTCCAAGGGCCTTATTACCATCAATGACATTGTCACCCTCAATTACTCAGTCATGAGATCCTGAAGTGGTCTTCAGCGAGGAGGCTTTGGACTGGGATACCGGCTGCATGCTGATTATCTCCACCTGGGCTCTGCCCGTGGCCGTTGGTACCCTCAACACGCCCGCATTAGCACACAGCTGGATTGCTTTCCTTATTTCGTCACCGCCATGAGCAGATCCACTGAACTTCAGATACTACCTGAGCCGGAACACACAGGCGTCCTCGGCCTTCTCTCTTGACCCCACATCTTCCATGTCCCTTTGGTCACTAGATCCTATGGATTCCCATATCATGTGGCTGTCTGGGTTTGGGTCCTCCTTAGTACAGGGTGTCTCACATTGCCCCCAAAATCTTGCAGGTGGTGTCTACCATCCATTCTCTCCTTGTCATATACCATCCCCCACCCTTGCTGCCAGCATGATCTTGCTCAAATCCCACTGTACGACCCAAACAAACCCCTCCAGCTGTTTCTACTGCTCCCATCCAAGTACCCAAGCTCTCCGATGCCTCTTGCACTTGCACTTGCTGTTTCCTTACCTGGGGTGCTCTCCTGGACCCCCAGGGTCTCCGCCTTGACCCCTTCAGCCCCCATTTGGAACTCTCCCGACCCTTCTTGAAGACCTAACTCTGAGGTTTTCCCTCTGGAGACTCTCCCCAGCCATCAGCAAGCCTTTCTTCCCATCAGCCAGCTGCTAGGTCCTATCCAAGCAGATGGGGCGTGGCACATGTTGCAAATTCATGGCCATCCATCCCAACTAGACGCTATCTTATGGGCATCAACAGCTGCACACCTAGCATGCTGCCTCACAGGGAGGAGGCTCTACATAATTGCTAAGTGAAGGCCAAACTTAAGCAAGGGAGGCACATCACGCACAAGGAATTTCCCTCTTTCGGCCATCTTTGTGGGTCTCAGAGGGACTTGCTACATCCTTCCCAGACTGAATCCCAGTGCTGCCCCATGTGATGAGGCTTTTCCCACCCACCACAGCGCCCTAAAGCCTCGGAACACCCTTTCTTGACCGGCCTAATGTCTCTTCCCTCGCTGTGGTGGCCTGTCCCTCCTCTTCCCCCTGTGTGCCTCTTAACTGGGCTCTCCAGCAGGAGTAAAAGGCCTCCAGAGAGAGAGAGAGCAGTAATGGTCCCCAGAAAGCACGTGTCCCCTGCTTAGGCAAACAGGCTCCGCTGTAGGTTCCTGGAGAGAGGCCCCAGGCCAGCCTCTTAGTTGGCAGACTGACCCCTTCTCCCTGAGGAAGGGGGAGCAGTGGTTTTGAAAAGCAGCAGTGAGGTGTTGTTTCCTCAGATTTCATTGGTTTGTTTTGTCCTATGTGTGGCTTCTATCTATCCAGTCTCCAAACTGAGGCTCAACCAGAACTCTAAGCCACCACAGGACCCCTGTCCTCCGCCTACAGCTAGCTCTGAAGGGTTCTAGAAACAAAGTTGGAAGTTTATCACTGGCAGGCAAGGCAGAAGTGTGGGGAGGCCTCAGGCCTTATTGCTTTATTGCTCCCTAAGTAGAAAGAGAGCAGATAGGTCCTGGGGGTGTCGCTCAGTTGGTAGAGTGCCTGCCTAGCATGCACAAAGCTTGGGTTCAGCCCTGCAAATAACTAGGCTCTGGGCTGACTCCTGCCAGCTCCTCACCCCAGCAGGCTCTTGGGCAAGGCCAGGAGATGCTGCAGGTCTTGGAGGAATGGGCTAAGGCCAATGGGGGCAGAAGCCCAGGAGGGCTGGGTTGACCCTCGGGCTACAGCTAAGAGAAGCAGGAGCATGGTGGAGACAATTGAGGTTGCAGACAATCCTCTGGGCCATAGCCTGCTGTGTTGCTTGTTGGCTGGAAGGCTTTTGAGTGCTCAGAGACAACAGGGTGGGGCTCCATGCCCCGCCCACCCCACCTCCCACTCCCCCACCAGGCCTATCGGAGGCATAGGAGACTCCCCCACAGGTAATCTGAGGACTGCTCATCTGTGATGAGTCTAATGGGAAGAGAAAGACATGGGGGAAATGGGAGAGCAGGGTGCACGGGAGAGCTGCACAGAGTGGCCTTCTGCCTCTTCTTGGGACTAGGAGCCTCCCCAGACACTTAGGTCTTCTGAAGACTCCTGCCTTACCTTGCCCGTGCCCAAAGCGGATCTCGGGAGTGGTCCTGAAGGACAGCGCCAGGCAGCGATGGCCTTCTTCCCAGGCCTGTTAGTGCTGAGCCTGGAAGTGGCTCAGAGCCCTTGGGGCCTGGACCGCTTCCTGCCAAGCAGCTTGGGGGGGTCAGGTGGGGACAGTGACCTTTACATCCCTTCTCGCATAGTGCACCCCCACAATATGCGCTTTCCTGGTGTCACATAAGCCCTGCCCCTCCACCGAGGCAAGCAGAAACTAAAGTTGTCTTCCCTCAGTGCCTGTAAATCCGCCCCTCTTGCCCTCTGAGCTGTTGGAACAGGCAATTCCCGCCTGTATTTATCGTCCATATCTAATCAGACAGCAAGTCCTGGCCATTCTTTCTTTTCTCCTCTCCCCTCCTATGCACAATGGAGAGGGGGAAAAAACAGCAACAACAACAACAAAAAACCCTACCCCTGATCCCACTTCTCAGAGATAACTCTTAACCATCTCATACTCGATTTCCTTTTTCCATGACACATTGAAAACGTGCAAGCGTTAGAATCAGAAATGCCTAAATGTGACCTCTGTCCGTGCCACTTAACAGCTGTATGACTTGGTGCCTCTGTGGTCCCATCGGTGAGGCGGACTGTCATACTACCTGCCTCATGGGGGAGAAGTGAGGACTCGAGACCACTGGTTAGGAAGGAAGCTTAATTGTGTCAGAGTGCTCAGGAACCATTAGCTGCAGACTTCCAGGAACAGGTGCAGATGGAGAGGGTCTCTCTGCCGACCCTTCACCCAGCTTACCAGGGCACACACCTCACAGCACCATGGCACCGTCATCAAGGCTAGGAAGTCGCTGGGTATGTGTAGCCCGGTTGACATCCCAACAGACCAAGGAAGAGGATTTCAAACTCAAGAGCGCTGTGAGCCACAACATGAGACTGTCTCAGAAACCAGAAACAGGCTGAAAACTAAGACACTAGCATTGGTACCGTTATTATTTAGCTAGACTGTTCATCTGCTGTTCACTGAGCTGCAGGTCCCCCAGCTGGCCCAGTGATGGACGTCCTTTTTCTCTTCCAGAATCCCATCCAGAACACATTTATATTATGTTTTTTTTCTACTTAACATTTTATTGCAAGCAGTTTCTAATTCCATTAAATAAGCTTCCAAAACCCTTTTTCTAATGATACCAAAATATTTCATTGTACAGTGTGCTTTAATGTTTAAGTACTCTCCCTCCATTAATATTTAGATGGTTTCTTTTTTTTCTTTCTCTTTTTATTTGTTATTATCATAATATAAAACACCAGTGGACAGTGTTAAACATGCAGTTTTATTTGTTCATGTGTTTTAGTGTATGGTCCTAACTATAGACCTTTTATAGACCAGGCTGGCCTCAAGCTCACAGAAATCTGCCTGTTTCTGCCTCCCAAGTGCTGAGATTAAAACTGTGCACAACCACACCTGGCAAACACACATATTTTGATAATTCTCTTAGGCTAGAGTCCTAGAAATGAAATCGTTAAGTCAGGCTGGCAAGAACTCAGCAGGCAAAAGTGCTCACCCTTACCTAACTGCCTGAGTTTGATTCTCAAAAACTGCATGGTAGAAGGAGAAAATAGCCCCAAAAGCTGTCCTCTGACTTCCATGCTCACACCATGGAGTGTGCTTCCTGCACAAAAGATAAATAAATAATACATTTATATATGCAATCCCATGTCATTTGAAAACAAGAAAGTATTAGGTCAAAATGTATAAATCTGGAGGCTGGGGATATACCTTAGGATGTAGAATGTGGCTTAGGATTTGAGGCCTACCATTTCTGTCTCCCGTGTCTCTCTCTCTCTCTCTCTCTCTCTCTCTCTCTGTGTCTCTCTCTCTCTCTCACACACACACACACACACACACACACACACACACACACACACGAAAGAGCATAGGATTTTTAAAAGCTGTTGATAGATTGATAAGACAGCCTTCCAGAAAGGTTAGCCTCAGTCAGCAGTGAATGATTACACTCATTTTCTTAAACCATACCCACATGATCAATTTTTAAATCTTTACTAATTTAATTAGAAAAATTAAGCTTGGGCCAGCAAGATAGCTCAGCAGGCAAAAGGCACTTGCCAGCAAGCCTGACAACCTGAGTTCAATCCCTGGGCCCCGCATGGCTGAAGAGAATCAAGGCATGCCCACTCACTCATATACATACAGCCAGCCTGCCGGGCAGTCAATGCTAAGAGACAGAGAGGAGACAGAGAGACAGACAGACAGACAGACAGACAGAAAGACAGAGATAAAGAGAGAGGGGGAAAGAGGAGAAACAGACACAGAGAGGGAGACAGAGACAGACAAACAGAGAGAGGGAGAGAGAGAGACAGAGAGACAGAGAGAAAGAGAGAGAGAGAGAGAGAGAGAGAGAGAGAGAGAAACTTTCTGCATACAGTCTGTCATTGGCCTCCCTACTTCTTAGTCACCTTGCACGTCCCCACCAGGGCATGCATCCTTCTGCTGAGGTTTGCCACAGTGCTTACAGTACTTACAGACACACACACACACACACACACACACACACACACACACACACACTGCATGAGCTAGAATGCCTCACTCTGACACTCCCACAAACCGAGTTTCAGACTCCACCCCTGACATGTATTTCTGTCTCCTCTTGGGAAACAGTTGGCAGCCTACCTCTGAAGCCCTGATCCGGTGCTGGCACTGGTCAGCGGAAACTACCACCCCTGTGGTGTTGGGAAGATGCATCGATGCACTGGTGACAGGCTACTGGTTGGTTAAGGTGCTCAGAGAAAGGGGCTCTGGAAGCAGACTGAGAACCAGTGACTAGAGGTGTACTTTTAAAATCTAAAACAGGTTTTAAAATTCAAATATGTTTCTTTTTTTTTTTTTTTTTTTGAGACAGGGTCTCTCTGTGTAGCCTTGGCTGTCCTGGACTCACTTTGTAGACCAGGCTGGCCTCGAACTCACAGCGATCCGCCTGCCTCTGCCTCCCGAGTGCTGGGATTAAAGGCGTGCGCCACCACGCCCGGCCTTCAAATATGTTTCTTATATCTCCTTCTCCCTTCTCCACCTTAATCCCAACACCAGGTAGGAAAGAAAGAAGGTTAATGGGGCGAAGGGGCGTGGTTCTCTTTAGCCATTTCCTGCTGTTTAGGATCATCGGTCTTTAGGGCAATGCTGGTCTCCATAATCAGGAATATTCAGCCAGCAACAGCGAACACAGCAGCCTTCTCTTCCTCCTCCAACTGTCTCCTCTGAGTGGTCTTCTCACAGTCCTTCTCTCTCTCTCTCTCTCTCTCTCTGTCTCTCTGCTCTTGTATATTTTCCAACTAGCAAAGACCACTCCTCTGCATGAGGCAATTTCCTGTTGGCAAAGATCACATGCCCTCTCACAAGGCTGTGGACAAACTGGAGCAGCCCCCATATCCCACACCTGTGGTTAAAACAAAAATGTTCACATATCATAACTGACTTTTTATACTTATTTATTTATTATTTATTTTTATTGCTTTTTCGAGACAGGGTTTCTCTTGTACTCCCGGCTGTCCTGGACTCACTTTGTAGGCCAGGCTGGCCTCGAACTCACAGCGATCCGCCTGCCTGCCTCTGCCTCCCGAGTGCTGGGATTAAAGGCGTGCGCCACCACACCCAGCCATAACTGAGTTTTTAGAGAAACCAAAACTTCCTCAAGTGACTACTGACCAGGTCTTGTAACTGGCTTCACTTTCTTTGCCTCAGACCCTCGTTGATGAAAATAAAGCTCACCTTCAGCCTCCTGGCAGACCCTACTTCCACCCTTGTTGACTCCCCCCTCTGTGACTAAAGTGAGGATGGGGGTCAAGCCCAATGCCTCTGTCTTCTTCGCTCTCTCCAGCATACAAGACACCACCTCATGCCCTACTAAGTCTCACTGTCCCTCCCTCAGCTACTGTGTCAGCCTCTGAAATGGCTCCCTTTTCCCACGTACCTCTCCCGTCCCTCCTTCAGCCTGTAGCTGATGACTTCAGTGCAGATAACGGACCCAGCCCTTCTCCTGTGTGCAAACCCTGCTGCTCCAGGCTAAGTAAAGTCCCTTCTCTCGGGGAAGCCTGGAGGCTGTGCCTGAGCTGCTCTCCACTAATTCTCCAGCTAATTTCTCAACACTCCCCATCATGACTTCCATGCTACATTTCTTTCTCAAGACACCAACTCCCACTGCTGCCCTTTGCACCTGCTCGTCCCTCCGCCTTCTCAGTAACTCTCCAGCCCCATCTCCCTCGACCCTGACCCTGGCTCCCATCAACTCATCTCCAACCCTAGCCTAGACTCACTTCTACTGGAATTTTTCCCTGTCCACTGCACTACACACACACACACACACACACACACACACACACACACACACATACACACACACACTCAGGACTGATGCTGCTTTATGTATTTACATATCACACACACACACACCTCACATCTCTAATAAGGTTGTTTAATTATAATAGCTTATTTAATTAACTGTTTCATCAACAAAATTGTGTGCTCAGTGAGACCAGGGGTATATTTTGTTTCCTGCTTGCTGTATCCACTAGCATAGGACCTTGAACATGGTAAGTGTTTCACAAATATTTGCTGATTCTGAGAGTGAATAGGCGCTTCAAGCCGTCTAGTGGGGTAGTCCTGACATTTTCCACTCTCAAGATCCCTGTCACTAAAAGTGAAGTCACATCTTTTCAGCCATTACTCTCTGCAAAACTATGAACAGCTCGGGGAGAGCCATGAGAAGGAAGGCAAGGGCCTCAGATTAGATTTTCGTTTCTCTACCCTCTGCCCGTCAACCCAGTAGACAGATACTTACTATGCACTATTGAAGACCCACAGTAAAGAATCTGGAAAAGAACTAAGAAGAAACTTCTGGAATAAATGTATGTCCGTCCAGGTAGTGCCCTATCTCTGAGGCTTCCTGTTGTACTAGCTACAATTCAGTTCAGAAACAGAATCCCACAAGTGGGCTAACCAAGGAAAGTTTAACAATGTACAGAGAAGGTGACGTGCCCCAGCAGGACAGCTGTTACATACACTCCAATGGCTGACATGTGCCAGACCCCAGCAAGAACTGTAGCTGTGGCCACGCTGGCCTTCAGTGGGGGAGGGCTTGGAGTAGCACTCTTTCTAGCCCATTCGCTCATGCCCCCCCCGCACCCACCCCCCCCACCCCCCACCCCCCGTGTGTGGGATTCAAGAAGAATTCCAAAAGACACCCGAGCTTGGTTGGGGAAGGTTGTAGACGCTGGTTTCTTCCGCACAGGATGGGATGGAGAAAGGCCATGTGGGACTCCAGGGGGACAAACGAGCAAGCTGGCCTGCCCCTGCCTCAGAAAAGGGGAGGGTGGAGATGAAGGCAGCGGATACTCCTTGCCTACCCAGGCTTCCGGGACTTAGGGAGAAAAATGGAGTAACTCTTACAAGTGTTTGTGGGCAAGGAAAGCCTGTCCTGACTCTCCCCCCCCCCCCAACTCCCCTACCACAGGGCCCCAAACTGGAGTCCTGGTAACTTTCTAACCCAGCCTTCTTAACATCTCAGAGCCTTGCAGTAGCTCCTTTGGTGCATGTAGTATAAACACTCCAGTATTAGACCCAAGGCTGAAGGGCTGGAATCGGCTGAGAAGGCAATGGCGAGGCAGGAAGACCTCGATGACTTTCCTCAGAAGTCATGCAAGACAAAGCTCTCCTCAAGCACCCCAGTGCCCCACAACAGACAAGTTCCTTACATGCAGCAGGCTGGAAGGCAGGCTAGGGGCCGGCTGCACCCCCCTCCCCCCCACACACACAGCAAGCAGGTAGAAACCGACAGCTTTGCTCATGCTCTGTCACCCACCTCTTCCCTCCCCCCTTAGTCTCTTCTGCTGTCTGTGCCCTACTTCCTTGATTCCTCTCCATCCTCTCCACTGTTTGGAGAGCGTCAGTTCTAAACCGCAAAGCCGGTCATCTCTTGCTCCTCCATAACAACATTCCAGGGCTCCTTTTAAGTCCAGATTCCGTCGTAGTACAGCGTTCAAATCTGTCCCCATCTGACTACGGCACACCTCAATTCCAGCCACCCGGAAGTACTTCTCTGAAAGGCACCTTCTTGTTTCACCACTGTGCCTTAGGCACAGACCCATCTAAGACCCAGAGATGCAAGTAGCCGGCTTCCCTACAGCCTTCCTTCATACCACCGCCATCCCCTCCCCTGTGCCTATAGCCAGGATTTATGTCAGTCGCCACACTGTTTTCTAATTGTCCACATGTTTTTAGCTGCCACCAGGCTGTGGGCTTCTTCAGGAAAGGTCTGTGTTTCTTTAGATCTAACACACTGTTCCATAAACAGTCAACTGATAGACAGATGACCCCTGCTCACCCTTGGCCCAAGTTCCAGCTACAGTGGTTTGGTAAACCTGACTTAGGATAACTAGTTCTTCCCCTCTCTTGTCTGGTCCTGGCTGCTCAAATGATTTTTTTTTTTAAACCATCGCCCCTTTCTAGACAAATATTGCTGGACCCGGAAGGGGGTACCCAACATGCTCCCTCCACAACTTAGCTGAATGTCCCTGCCCACTGAGAACCCCAGGAGTCCCAGAAACAAAGACAATGCATATGCTAATGAGGACTCTGGGGCCCCATTCTGCACGTCTCTAGAGGCTGAGCTGAAGTTCTTTCCGCTTAGCTCTGAGATCTACCAGTTATTGTGAGCCTTAAATTTGAGAGCTACTAACTAGCAGCTGTCTTGCCCCCTTTCCTCCCGGGACCTGATTGTCACAGGGTCATGGGGGCTCTTGCCTTGGGAATTCTGAGACACCACAGGGTAGACCACTCACTCAACACCACTGCACACCCCTTCCAGAGCGTCTCTCCTCCCTCCCCCTCACTGGATGCGCACTTAAATGTGTCCTTCATTTTTTCCACACAGCCCAGGGACTGGCATTCCTTCTTTCTAGTCTGCCTTGATTTCCATATCCACCTGCTGAAAAGCAGCTTGCCCTCCCAGGCTGGTCTCACACATCACCTTCTTTAAATCGCATGGAATCACTCACTCCCTTCCCGGCCCTCCCGGAGTCTCCTGTGTTTTCTTACAACAGATACGGTGCCCACCCCATGTTGACAGTGTCCTTTCTAATCCCCTCATAAAAGTGTAAACTTCTGGACAGAAACTGTTCCGCCTTACGTCCTGCACAATGCTTTGCACACAGTAGGCACCTCATGAATATTTATTTCACTGGATTGAAATACCTTGAAAACCAAGATCATCCATATTCATTTATTCACGCACTGAACAAACCCTGATTCAGGGATATATGTGACTGTGTCTTTCATAGCCTTGTCCAAATACTTTTCAATTCATTTACGCTTTCCGTTAGAGCTACCACTGGGGATAATGAATTTCTTAAGTTCACTGGCCACTGCATAAAACAGCAGCCACTTTGATTCCTTCCCCCCATGGGCTCTAGGTTCAAAGCAAGCCCACTTTGCCCATGGTGTGGGGATTTTGTGAATGAGTCTACGCCTTCTCTGCCCCTTTGGGATTCCTTCCATGTCCCCAGCAGTCCACCCATGTCCAGGCTTAAGATTGGGTCATTTGATCTTAACTGCCAAAGAGGTTTTGCAGGCCAGGACACCCCCACCCCCACCCCCACCCCAGGACAGGGGACCAGGACACAGCTGAGCCAGGCAGGTAGAACCATCCAGCTGGCCAGCTTGAGAAGTACAGTACGCAGCCCCTTCTTGATATCTTATTCACAGCTCTCTTAGCCTCTTGGCCAACAGCCTTTGGAACTGTCTAAATGAAGGATTTCCAGGTTCTCTGCCAGAGCTGTGGCTGACCATGCAGAGTTGAGCACCGGGGAGGGAGTTTGATGTGTTTATCACAAAAGGCCTTGTGCTTGTCTGTGTTTAATTGAGTCTGTGTCCTTTTGCCCTGAAATCTTCCTGCCAGCTAGAACCAGAGGAAGCTGGAGAAGGGACTCCCTGGCCCAGCCCCCTACCATACAGACAATGACAGGAGGGCCACACCTCAGCTGGGAACCTGCGGCTCTCCTGGCTGCCTGTGAAATGTAGGTCTGTTCTAGTGCTCCCGTCCACCTGCTCAGACACGGAAGGCGGAAGACCCTCAGCCTTCAAGGCCCTCGCCTCAGACTTGGGGAGAAGGATCAAGACATGCCAGTGTCATTCCTGGTTCTATGACTGCTTCCTGGCTGTGACCTATATGCCAGGCAGTTGATGTAGCCTCTGTGTTGAGAATCAGGTTTAATCTGTACAGCAACTCAACAGAGTGAATATTTAACCTCATTTGGTAGACAAAAGATATGAAGGCTCGGAGAGGTTAACTTCACAGACCTAGAATCCAGACCGAGGAAGTCTTATCTCAAAGCCTGTGTCCTTGGTCATGAGGTTATAGTCTCAACATATTACCGTCCTATGAAAGTGACCCACGTCTGGACTGCTTTGGGCTCTCCCAGGTGGACCTAGCACCCAAGTTCCACCAAGTCTTCGCATATCATGGCTTCATCTCCCGGAGGTGATGCCCAGCCTCATCACACCTGCCCCGACCTCCACCTCCTCAGCCGGTCTGTGGGCACCTGTTTACATAGCGGTTTTCTTTCTGGTGTTGTCAGCCTCAGACCCTGGTCTCGTGACTGTGGGCGTTTCATTTCTACCTTCGAGCTGGTTTGTGGGAACAGGGCATTCCCTGGGTCCGGCAGGGCAGGTGCTGACAGGAGCGGCCCGTGGCCAAGACACCGGATTTTCCTTTGCCAAGCGTTTCCTGGGAATGATTTAAGGCTCCGAACAGATAACTGAGGAGCAAGCCCGCAATGAAGTCAGCACTCTGCTTATTAAGTGGAAAAAGCTGCGCTCGGCTTATTGAAATGTTCATTAGACAGATATATAGAGATGAGAAAGGAGGAGGGAAGGCCCACGGCAGTGAGGGAGCCGGAGAGCTCCAGCAGGCCGGGCAGAGGCTTTCTCTAGGGAGTTCCAGACTAGCCCAGGAGGAGGAGGAGGAGGAGGCCCTGGAGCAGGTGTGTGGTGCCTGCATCAGCTCTGCCTCATGGGAGGGAAAGAGCAGCAAAGAGGACGCGGTGAGTTGCTCACTTTGTGGGACAGTGGGCTCAAGGAGACTTTGGCCCTAGGAAGTTAGGGTCTCAACCCGCTTTTCACAGCCACCCTCTTTGTTCTAAGAACATAAGTGCTGAAAAACTCTGACCTCTTTTGTGTGCCCACTGCCAAGCCAGGGGACGTAGTTACTGTACTTTGACGGGAGGGAAGGGCCCGTACTTAGTGACGTCGCCCAGCCCTGGCACTCTGAGGGAGTCTTTCAGGCACAGTCCCAGCCCCATCTCAGCTGCATGAGCCCTGAGCCACCCCAAGAAGAGCTTTGAAATTTTGGGCGCAGTAAGGAGCTGTTCGTACCTACGGTTTGGTGGCTGATTGAATGAATGAAAATTCTGCCTGTCTCTCCATTCGGGTATGGGATGTGGCCAGAGGAACAGGTACTCTTTCTAAAGGAGGAAAATGGCCTCAAGGCTACCCAGCATCTTCAGAGCCTTCCTTGCTTCCTCAGTGTGGTTCCTGGAGGGTGGAGGGGGCTGTGGCTAAATGGTTAACAGAAGCCACATTGGCAGGAACGCGAGTAAACAGAAAAAGGAAATGACATCTTACTCAGAATGCCTTTACGCCCAACAGCCCTCACTCATTTGCTCACCCAGTGGCAGCTGAGCCCCAGGTACCTCCCAGGTAACTGTGTAAGCACTGGCTCTCACGCTGTCCCTACCTTTTGGTAGCTCTAACCTTGTGGAAAGTCAGCGTCATAATTCTTCATTAATTCTTTTGTTCAGCAGTGATGCCCAACTCGTGATAGGGAAATGACTAAGGCATGAACCCTGACCTCAAGTTTATGCTCCACAAGGTACAAACACCAATAGGTACAGCAAGCTAAACCAGTACCATAACAACCAGCCATCTGCCTAAGATGTCTGCATGTATTTAAAAAAAAAAAAAAGACTGTGGCAAGGCTGGGGAGAAGGCTCTGTGGGCATGGGCACTCACTGTGCGAGCATGAGGTCCTAGTTCCCATCTTTAGCACCTACAGTAAAGCTGGACATGACAGAGTGAGCCTGTGACCCCAGCACTGGGAGGGGGAGGGGCCAGGGGAAATCCCTGAGCTTACTAGCTAGCTTACCAGCGCCACCAGAAAACACAGAGTTCCAAGTTCAGGGCCAGACTCTGTCTCAAAGGAGTAAGGCAGAGTGATGTAGCAGGACACCTGATGTTCACATCTGGGACATGTGTGTGCACACACACATACATTCACGCACACCCACGTGCACGCGCGCACGCTCTCCCACACACAAATATACAAACGTGCGTGCGCATGGGCACACACACACAAAACACATGCCACAAGCATGTGAGAATTTCCGGACCAAAAGACATGGATTTGAAGGGAAGTTTAAAGAGTTCAGCCATGCAAAGAGAATGATTAGAAAGGACGGGAAAGCAGGAGGCAGGGCCCAAATACCAAAGGATTATAGGCATGCACCCCACCCCACCCAGGTATCTTTTTCTGCGCCCTAAAACAATGCAGCTAGCTTTATTAAGTAATGCATTGCAGCAACATAAAGCAGACTACCCCAGCAGTTCGTGTGTGAGGGGCTGACGTCATCGGAGGCCGGTCACTGGGATGGAAAGGGACAGGATAGTTCCGCAGATGATCTGCTGAAGGTAGGAAACGGAGCCTCCTCCATGTCACAGGAAGGGGAGAAGACGAGGTGGCCCCCTCCGGTTGGACCCAGAGCAAAGCAGAGTCCAGGGCCCCGCACAGAGCTTGTAGCTGCTGAAACCCACGTGGCAGCCCCTGCCTGTGACGCTGACACCTGCTCCCAGGCCTTGATGACTCCATCTCCAGCCCCCTCCCTCTGCCTCACCGACTTTGGAGGTGATTAGTAATAAAACTTTAACAGGCATCCATAGGTGCGTCTCCCTGTCACTTTTATGAGGCCATTTCCTGAGCAAAGATATAAGAGTGCCTACAGTCTTTCCTGGCCACGTTGCCGCTGCCACCGGGTAGGTTTTCGGATTCAGCAGACACCTGCAGGGGCTGAGTGTGGGTGCCTGGGGAGCGCAAAACACCCTCAGCTCAAAGAAGTCCTCGCTGGGTTGCTCAGTTTGTACTTGTCCAGTGCATCGGAGGGAATTCTGGGGGATCCAAGCAAGGTTCACACTTGGCTCCTTATGCTTGGAGGGTGACTTGGATGAGGCTGAGAAAGGCAGACACCTACCCAGGTAGCCAGTGCACGCTAACTTCCGGTTCTCCAAAGCGTAAATCAAGTACCATGTTGGGAATAGACAGGACCAGAGCTTCTTGTGTCTGGGGTGAGGAAGGGAGCTGAGATTAGCTTAGCATGGAAGAGTTTCTGTGAGTTGGGTTGGAGAATTGCGTAGATCCTTCTTCCCCAGCAAAGCCCAGGTCCTCAGGTACAGGTTGAGCTGGGCTTGCCTGAGCCGAGCCTCCTCCAACGGGGCCAAATAGAGACTGAGTCCCAGCAGGGGGCGGTGCCTGAACTGGCACAGTGGTCCCCACAGTGAGCTCACCATGTGGGACCTTTCCTCCGGCTGGCCCAGACAGTGACTGTTTCAAGGCCATCCAGGGAAGTGGGGCCAGGTGAACAGGAAGTCAGGGGCTGCTGTGTTCTACTCAACTGACCCCTCCCTCATTCCTGAAATTCTCTGGGCCTCTGTTGTTTCCTTCCTGCCTGGAGGAAAGACCTAATGCTAAGGGATTTTAAGGTTGCACGGGCCTGATTTCAAACCTTAACTCACACATGAACCCCCTCGGTGATGTGTGCCGTAGCCACGTAGCCCTCCCTGAATCTATCACTCTTGTGCGGCAGCTGGAGATACGGGGACCTACTTCCAGAGGCCACTGAAAGCTGTGAGAGCCAACCTTGACAATACGCCCCGCCCACCACTCTGCTGCCCTTCCCCCGCCCTCCTGAGCCTCTCCTGTCCATTCTTCTAGCTCCTAGCAGGCTGGGCTGCCTTACTTCCGATGTCTCCAGGGCTGGCATCATCTGTGTCTTCCTTCCAAACCGCCCCTGTGTGTCTGTGTGTGTCTCCCGTATCCACAGGCGTCCAGTAGACTCCTCAGTAGCTATTTGTCTCTAGGAACTCTGTTGAGCCCCGTGGATTCAGAACTTATCACTTTGTGGGGTGGCAGGGTAACAACTGAGGCCAGTGGATTATACACAGGATTATAATTGAAGTAATCTTCCAAGAGTTTGGGGACCAAGGGGCAAACGGGACCACAGAGAATGTTAAGCGTGAAAGATAAGAGAAAATGTTTTCAGAGTCCCCTCCCCGCTCGACTGTCTTTTTTCTGCTCAGGGTCATCTTCTGCTTGGCCCAACTGCCGTAGACTTCGCCCCGGAAGGTCTTTATCACTGTACGTCCCTAGTTGGGCTTCGTGGTGGTTTAAGTGAGAATAGCCCCTAGGCCCAGTTTTTCTCTCTCCACATTCACCTCTTCTCTCCCTCCTCCAGCGTCGTGTCTGCCTGCTGCAGTGCTCTCCGCCATGATGGTTGTGGACTCACCCACTGACACTGTAAACAAGCCTCTGTTTACAGTCTTAAATGCTTTCTCTCATAAGCTTCCTTAGTCATGGTGTCTCTTCATAGCGATAGAGGAGTAAGCTGAGGCAGGCTTGCCAAGAAACACGGCACCTGCACCTCTGGTTTTTAACAGCTCTCTGTGGCCTGTGCAGCAGCATTTTAAAGCTACCATGCAGCCAACGTTGAGAACTTTGTCCTGTTTTCCTGCATCTGTCCTGCACCCCACATATGGTCAGGATGGACTTTCAGAGCACAGTTCTGAACTAGGTATGGTGGCTCACTCTCAGGAAGCTGAGGCACAGGGATTGCCATGAGTTCAGCTGCCATGAGTTCAAAGCCATCCTGAGCTATGGACACACACATACACACACACACACACACACACACACACACACACACACACACACACGCACCTCAAAAACACTCAAAGAGGGCTTGTGAGGTGGCTTAGCAGGCAAAGGCACTTGCCACCAAGCCCGAGGGCCTAAACTGATTCCCGAGACCCACATGGTGGAAGGGAAGAGCTGATTCTCGCAAGTTGTCCTCCACAGGTGTGCTGTGGCTAGTGCACACAAGTGCACACTTCCACATACGATAAATAAATTATGTAATCCTAGAATGGCTGAAGCGTATCTGAGAGAGGAAGAGGAGGAGGGGAAGAAGGGAAGAAGGACCACTCTTGCCTGTGCTTGCCTCTCTGCCCCTTAGCTTCTAAGCTCCTGTAGTGCAAGGGCTTTGGGGGACTAAATCTGTGACCCCAGCGCTGTGTGAGGCTTGGCCCCCACCACGTGCTTTGTGAATGTGTGAATGAGTGGATGAACTATCAGCCTGGAGCCCACGAAGCTAACAGTGTGTCTAGTTGGTCCCGTGTGTCTAGGACTGTTGCTAAGTAGCAGTTTCCACAGAACCAAGAGAATAAGGCCAGTTGGTGTAGACTTGGAAGCCTGGGGAAAAAGCAGAGAAGACTTAGGTTGGTTAGAAGGGATTAAGGAAGAGGTCAGGGAGAGGTCAGAAAGGCACAGTTTCCTGAGAGGTGAATTATCAGAGGGACCACCACCCGTGGGGCAAGCACCTCAGCTGAGGAGTAATGGAGTTATGAAGGAGGCCCGCGCGCAGAGCTGGGGAGAGCAATGGGAGCTTCTTAATCTGCCCCCAGGAAGTGTGGGCTGGGGATGAGCAGGCAGGAGGCAAGCAGGCCCATTCCTCAGCAGCTAATGCCCCCAGCCTAACACAATTACCCCCTTCCCTCTCCCTCCGCTCAGGCAAGGGGAAGGTTGTGTGGAGGGCAAATGTGCCCCGCAGGTGGGGAGGTGGAGGCCCCCCGTGCTAGAAAATCCAATGAAGAGTTGCACTTGGCCTTAGTGAGAGCTGCCCACCTTCACTGGACGGGCGACTGGAACAGGGGGCACTCGTGAAGTGGGTGGAAGAACTGGGGTGCTGGCATGTTCTGGCTTCCCTGAATACCAATGGGATTTATCCTCACCCTTTCCAAGGCCAATTTACTAGCCTCCGTTCCACCTGGGGCTGGCCCCCAGTATAGCGCCCCGTTCCCCACCTCGAAGCCCTTCACCCTCCCTCTCCGCTCACATTGATATAAATGGAGACTTCGGCCGCCTTTAAATAGTCCGATCTATCAGAGGGGCACACGCTGCCCATAAATCTGCTGGGCTGATGGCTCTCTAAGTGGACTGATAGGGGCTGTTTCCGGCAAGGTGTTCAGTTACTGTGCCTCTCCCTTCCCTCCGAGGAGCTTGTCCTTCCCCAGGGGCAGGGACCCTTTTTGTCATCTGGTAATTGGCATTTTTTTTTCCACTTGCACTTGGTCCTACAGAGGGAGCTCAGGGCCCCAGCTAGGCCCTAACCAGATTAGCATTGGCTTTCAGGGAAGGGGCCCCCTGGAGTCGACCTTCCAGTTCAAGAGATCAAGATCGAGCTGTTGGCTCAACAAGGAAAGTGACCGAGGTGGGAGGTTTACACCCAGGGGAGCCAGACTAAGTGTGTGTGTGGGGGGTGGGGGGGTGGGGGGCTGCAGTGCTCAGCTCCTGCCAGCTCTAAGGCTCCAGTCTGCAGGGCATGGAAAACGATTCAGGCTCTGCAGGTGGGAGTCATTCATCAGATTCCTTCTTTCTCTAGAAATGGCCTGGCACTAAACGGGATAGGAGTCTACAGTTGGGTTTCTCCAGACAAGCCATCCGGATCTGAAACAAGCTGTGGGAGCCATGCGTCAGCTGTTATATACAAAGGATCCGGTGCTGGAGCCCGGATATTACCCCCATTTGGAAGGCAGTTGTTAATGTATAGACTTCCCTGAGGGCGAGAGACGAGGCTTGTGAAAGCTGGTCCCAGCTAGGGGAAACACAGTAATGCCCTTGGAGGTCACCCCAGTGACCTCTGGTCAGAAGGTCACTCTGGTCATTTAGAGGTCATCGCTTGCTGTTTCCTATCTTGTTCTTTGTTTTCAGAGGGCAGGAACTTAGCCAATCCAGCTACACAGACCCGAGCCTGGCTCTCGCCAAGGCATCCCAGAATATTCTTCCTAAAGGTCTTGTATCTAAAAAAAAAAAAAGGAAAAGCCAGAGGTGGCTAAGGGCAGAGAGAAGCTGACGGAATTATTCTTGGACCTCATCCAGCCTTCTTTTCTGAAATCCTGCCTCTTGGAATGGATGGTGGGTCCGGGCCCCTTTGTAGGCCGAGGGAGGTGGGGTGTTCCTGATAGGGAACCAGGAAGAAGTCAAAACAAAAGGCTTGGATGAGGGTTATTTTGAGCAAACCGAGACTTACATATTTCAGGGACCTTGTTATACTTATTAGGGCAAAGCGAAAAGGTTCCAGAAAAGGTTCAGGATGCTATCCCAGCTGCATGGGATCCTAGAGCACTGGTGAGAGTTGGCAGGATAAGCTCAGCTAGTCTTGGAACTGAAAGGGACCTTTTCTCCTGCTCCAGAGAAGGCTGGTGACTCACAGCAGCGACAGACCTAAAGACCCTGAGGATGACATGAAAAGGGCCTAGTGTCATGAAGGCTGTTAAAGTCTTCACCGTACATAGCCTTTCTTGAGAGATCTTTGAGGAAACCTAGGGAGAGCCTAGCCTTCCTGAGTCAGAGTGGCTTGAAGGGAGTGGCTTTTGTTCAAGAGCAGTTCTGAGATCTCAAGGCAGCACCCACAAATCCAGAGATGGCCTCACTGAACAGAAGTGGAAATCTCACCACTCATTGAGAAAACTCAATGGGCTTTCTTACCGTTACCCAACGTGGAATCTGCTTGTGCTGCTTGGTGGTGGCTGGGAGCTCAGTGAGCCCCAGACCCTACCCTTGAGGAGGGTTTAGTGCCAAGAAGCAGGTAGTAAGCAGATGGGGAAACCTAGAGTGGAGGAGCCCAGGGGAACCCCGACGTTGCCATGGAAAACCACCATGGCCAGGCCAGTGAGGATGCTCAGTGGTAAAGACACCTGCTGCCAAGCCCAACAACCTGAGTTCTGGCTGCAGGACTTACATGCAAGAAAGAACCAACTCTTTCAAGTTTTCCTCTGACCTCAACACATGTGCCATTTAAAGGGGGGGTGGGGTGGGAAGATAAATGGCCAGGTGTGGCATGCACCTGCACTCTATCCCTGGAGAGGCAGAAGCATTTTCTGAGTTTGAAGCCAGTATGGGCTACATAGTGAGTTCCAGGCCAGCCAGGACTACATAGTGAGACCCTGTCTCGATGATGATGAAGGTGATGATGACGATGAGGACGACAATGTAATAATAATAATGATGATGATAATGGTGGTGGTAGTGATAATAATAATAATAATAATAATAATAATAATAATAATAATAATGTGGAGAGGGCTAGAGGAAGGCATCTGGCATTGACCTCTGTGTTGGATAATTTTTGCCTTTGTATCCCCAGTGTCGTGCTTGGCACATGGTAGATGGTTTGTTTAATATATGCTAAACAGATGAGTAGACAGATGCCAAGTGGAATATCTCTGCACAAAGTAAGGCTCCTGGAGAAATACGGGGTTCCCAAAGTGTCATCCTATAGCCCTCGCCTTCTCAAGCTGTTGCCTAGACCTCTGACAAGCCTGGACAGGAAGGAGACAAGGTCATAGATCCCAGAACAGTGAGCAATGTACTCATTCCTAACGGCTGCCCTGCCCAGCCTTCTGATTGGCCTGACAGGTGAGGAGGATGCTGGGGCACTAGGGGCGGAGCTGTGAGGGTAGCGGTGCCTGTCGGGGAAAGGTTTGGAGGCTGTCCAACTTCAGGGCGTTGAGAAGGCCACTGGACTGAGGCCCAGCTCTCCCATTGACACATGGGACAGCTCAGAATAACTTATCCTCCTCTGCTTCGCTTATGGGCTGGAAAGGGCGGCGGGGGGGGGGGGGGGGTTGGGGGGAGGGGCGGGATTAGAGATTTCTGAGGGCCATTCCCACTTGAGTAGTCCAGAGACAGCTGAGGTCCCTACCAGCCGGGTTTGGAAACTGGCCAGCAAAGGCTGGCTTAGGTGTTGCTGGCGGCAGTGTTTCTAGGCAGAAAAGTTTGGCTTCAGAACTTTAAGACTGTGAACTAGGGGCAAAAACTTCCTTCCAGGCCTCCAAACAGACCTTGAGGCTTCTAGAAAATGGATGAAGGGCAAAGGCTTAGTTTGCGGGCTGGCTAAGGCATGCAGAGCTGGAGAGAGGTTGGCTGTGGTAAGGTAAAGGTGTCAGCTCCCAGAGGGAGACCCTGGAAAGGGGCTTTTGTCTGTTTTTAGACTAGCCTGTCTCCCCGCCCCACGATCCCCAAAAATTATTATAAAGAATTATTGCCATTAGTACGTCTTTCCTACTGAAAGGAGAAAATCGCCTCATTCATAATTTATACCCTCAATTACTATTAATAAAGAAATATTTCAGCAGAAAATCGCCTGGGAAAATTACACGTAACATTGCATTAACATTCTATTTGAACATTTTCATCACATTTGTTATAGAGTTAATAAGAGGGATACGGTCCCCTGACTTCTTCATGAAATTATGGGCTGACGATGATAGTTTAATCTTTTAGACTTTATATAATATATTCACTTTACTAATTGAGCTATCCAAGGAGCAGTTAGAGATATTCTTAAACGTGGAGACAGAGGAATCAGGGCTGTGACTTTGCTGCCAGGGGCACCGCCTGCTGGGGTGGGGCCCAAGGGGAAGCTTGCTGACTTAGGTCCTGGCTAGCCGGGAGCCCACCCTGCAGGGCCCAGGCTCTTCCCATCTCCTGCTGAGACGGCAGCTCTTGGGAAGGTTCTGGAGATCCTAAGAGGAAAAGAGGAAAAGGGGAGAAGGGAGGCCAAGGGAAGGATAGAGAAAGAGCTGGAAGGATGTGCACGTTCTAGATCCCAAGGCCGTGTAGAAGGCCTGGTTCCTGGGGAGAGTCTTTTTTATTAAGGCCTTTGGAAACACATGCTGTGGAGGGGGCTGTCCCTAGGGCCTTCTACCATAAAGAATGGAAGTGCTGAAGTTTTCTAGGCCTTGAAAACAATGGGATGATTTGGGGGTCATGGGGGAAAAGAGGAATAAAGTTGAGATGTCATTTGTCCCTGCTCTTGTCAATATGTTTTCCCACCCGTTGTCTCAGTGGACACCTTGCAAAGCCGAGGGGTCAGATCTAGAAAGAGTCCAAGTCTCCATCCTGACTCACCTCAAATGCTACCTGTCCAGAGGCTTTTTTTTTAAATACCCCCATTCTGGTGATGGCCACTTCCCTTGTAGCCTGATGGATTATTTTTATAACATTTATCGCTTATTAAAAATTGCTTGTTCTCAGGATTGGGGTGTAGGCTCAGTGGTAAAGTGTTTGCCTAGCATGCACAAAACCCTGGGTTTTATTCTCAGCAACACACACACACACACACACACACACACACACACACACACACACACACACACACAAAACACACGCACACTCAGAAGAAGAAGAAAAATGTTCTTGTTTTCTCCCCGACTAGAATTGAAGCTCCCTGTCACATTCAACTCTGACCGCTTAGCAGCCAGAGGAAGCCTGCTCACAGGAGGCACTCCATATATATTAGCCGCCTTAATGGAAGTGAAGGACAAGGTGGTCAGGCAATGTTCCTGTGCCCACGTGATTAAATGGAACAGAAACTAAAGCCGAAGTCTCCTTTCTAACTCACCTCCAGGTCTGGCTGCCTCTTTTTACCACACTGACGGGGTCTGTCAGCAAATGGGAAAAGCGTTCAGACTTCTCACTGCCTTCCTCGCTTAGAGGGTGCTGCCGGCCTCGTTTCTTCCTTTCCTGCACTCTGTGCTCCTCACGGCGAGCCAGGACTTCCTGACGACATGAAACAAATGCTCCCGCTCTTCTGATCTAGACTTTTCTAGCCCTTCCTATCACCGTGGGTCCTCACCTTTGGTCTGGTCCCTGGCCTTTCCCGAGCCTCTTGTCCCGTTTCCTGCTTCCAGCCCCCATGTCCTGGCCACTGCAGCCACGCTGTCCTTTCTGCTCCTTAACCACGCAGGATTTTTGGACATGCTCAATTACCCTCTCGACGCCTCTGACTTTCTGTCCCACAGCATTGGCCTTCAAGCTCAGCCTTACTCTTCCCTTTGCCCTCGTCCCTGGCTGACGTACTATAAGGTAACAGTCTGTGTTCACTGATATTTGCAGCACCTGGAATAGCCGCTGATGCATAGTAGCTGTTCAATCAATGCGTTGGATGAATAGATGTTTTTGCTCCACCTTTCTCTGTCCATTCTGACCCTGAGTGACCTCACTTCCTGCATCAGTGTTACTCCAATACGCCAGTGAATTCTGATCTTAGCTTCATCCAGATCAACCCCCTGACATCTTTCCATAGAGATGCCCCAGACACTATACACAGAACACAGCACTGACTTAGGCTAGAGAGATGGCCCAGTCATTAAAGATGCTGCGCAAGCATAAAGGTCTGAGCTGGGACCCTCGGTACCTACATAAAACCATGTGCTCATGGCTGTAGCCACAGCGCTGGGGAGACAGAGACAGGCAGGTCATCAGAAGCCCCCTGGCCAGCTACATCACTGAGCTCTCATTTCAGTGAGATACCCGATGTCACACTGTCTCTCAGAGTGCCTGGTGAGACAGCTCAGTGGGTAAGGATGCTTGCTGCTAAGCTCAGTGGTCTGAGTTTGAGCTCCAGAGCCCACATGGTGGAAGGAGAGAACTGTGTCTCAAAAATTATCCGCTGACCTTCACGCGCGCGCGCGCACACACACACACACACACACACACGCACGTGTGGATTCACACACGTACACATATACACACAACAAACAAACAAACAGTGAGCTGGGAGTGGTCGAGTGCACCTTTAATCCCAGCACTGGGGAGGCAGAGGCAAGCAGATCTCTGTAAATTTGAGGCCAGCCTGGTCTACAAAGTCAGTTTAGGACAGCGAAGGCTGTTACACAGAGAAACCCTCTCTCAAAAAATAAAAACAAAACAACGAAAACAATAAAATGGAAAATGCTAAATTTCACCCTTAGAAAAATGGAAAGTAGAGAGTAGCCAGGCGTGGTGGCACATGCTTTTAATCCCAGCACTCGGGAGGCAGAGGCAGGTGGATCACTGTGAATTGAGGCCAGCCTGGTCTACAAAGTGACTCCAGGAGGGCCAAGGCTACACAGAGAAACCCTGTCTCATAAAAAATAAATAAATAAATAAATAAAAAATAGAGAGTAACTGAGGAAGACACCTGATGTCAAAACCTGGCGTAAACACACACACACACACACAGAGAAGCGCACATACCACACACACAGAGGCACACATATACATATATACATACATACACACACACACGTATACACACAGGCACACAGGCGCGCGCTCGCACACACACACACACACACACACACACACACACACACACACACACACACTCGCTTATCTCCCTCTTCAGATGTTACTGTTTCAGTGGTAGAACAGTCTCGGGCACCCATCAGAAGCCTGGAATTATTTTCAGCTCTTTCTTTCCCCATCCCATGTCTAGCCGGCCCTTCTTGAGCGTTCAGTTCAGCCCACCTCTCCGGACTCCCAGGACTCCCACCTCATCCAAGCCACTATCGTCACATCACACCAAATTACTGCCTGGGCCTCCAGCTGGTCTTCCTGCCTCCAGCCTCCTTCCCCTCCGATCCATCCTCTACCGGATGTTTTATGGTTTGTCTAAAGCATAAATCTTGGCGTCGTAGATAATATCCAGGCTTCTAGCTTGAGGAATTAGATGATAATGACTCCTATCACATTAAATGGAGGAGGAGGCAGTCTGGGGACATGTGACATTTGACTGCCTTTGTGGCATTTTTAAACATAGCTGTCTCCTCCCACTAGGTGGCAGAAATCATCTCGGTCACCCTTGCGCTCGGAACCCCCCCTCAGCAGCAAGCGCTGTGCCTGGCACAGAGCAGGTGTCCAAGAGAGGCTTGTGGTTGCTCCCTTGAAATTCAATAGGAAAGAGACTGTTCTAGAAACCCATGCCTTGGTGCTGCTACCTCTAGGATGCTTCCCAGCGTGTACTGATTGCTGGTTTTTTTTTTTCCCCTAACTTCTCACTAGCCAGGTGTGTTCCCTCTTTCACAGCTAAACTGTTGGTCTAAAGGAGATGCTCAGGGTATTTGTTGGAGCTGTGGGGCAAGTCAGTTGGTAGAGCACTTGCAATTGGCCCTGGGTCCTGTCCTCAGCACTGTACAGACCAAATGCAGCGGCAGCGGAGGCAGTGGCGCCGGCGGTGCCGGCGGTGCATACCTGAAGGCTTACTGTTGGGGAGGTAGAGGCAGAAACGGCAGATTTCAAGGACATCCTTAGCTAGCCTGGGATACATGAGACACTGCCTCAAGTAATAATGGTGATAATGATAGCAACAGTAATAATGTTTATTAGTGAGACTTGGATTTTTTAAATCTATCCTTGAGTTGTTGCTACGCCTCCCTCCCCCCCCCCCCCCCCCGTTTTGTTTTTCGAGACAGAGCGTTTCTCTGTGTAATAGAGCCCTGACTGTCCTGGACTTGTTTTGTAGACCAGGCTGGCCTAGAACTCAGAGATCCATCTGCCTCTGCCTCCCAAGTGCCGGGATTAAAGATGTGTGCCACCACGTCCGGCTTCTCTCTCTAGTCTTTTCCCCTCCTCCTAAGCTGTGAGCCTCTGCATCAGCAAAACCAGCTGATCTTCCAGAAGGATCTTTGACCCAACCCCTTCTCAAGTCTCTTGGTGTCTGTGTCTCAAGGTGAGCTTTCTGTTCCTGCGTCAGCTACTTCCTGTAAGGACCTGAGTCCCCCTCCTTCTCAAGGAACAGCGTTTCTCCATGGTCTCTTCCTTTGTTCCTCTGCTGGGGAGAATTGCTCCAGAGGAGAGATCAGACGAAGGTACCAAGGATCTTGCCATGTTGGGTAGGGCAGAAGAGGACACACCAGGCTCTCAGAGGAGAAAGCAGGGACAGAACAGCATGGAAAAATGCCTGAAGAGAAAGCTACATGAGAGGCGAGTTTATAGAATCATTGCAACATGTGCTAAATCATACTGGTGACGTTCGGTGGTGAGTGTTCTTGATTGAATGCCTGAAATGCCCCCAGCCCATCTTTCAGGTTCAGGTGTGTTGTATGCGTTCCCTCTTTTACTCATCACTACAAACCCACGAGTCAGGTGGCAGGAGTTCGCACTTCCTCTTGCTTCTCCGGAGAACTGTGGAAACCACTGAAGGCTTGGGAGGAGGCGAACTGTATGGTGAGATTTGCCTAGGTCCTATAAGTGGAGTCGTGCGACAAGAAAAAGGAGATGGCAGGACCAGGACAGCCACCACTTAGCTTCTAGTCTGCGGAGACACCAGGTCAGGAAAAAAGAAGCCACCAGAACCCACAGAAGGAGACTAAGGGTTGGACGTTTTGGAAATCGTATGGCCCAGGATCAGAAGCAAGTCTGGATGGAGGTCAGGCGAGTCCATCTTGTATAACTGGAGCCACCGGAGTTTCAGCCGTTAACAGTGCCTGTAAGAGGCTGACGGCCTTTGGGGAGGAAAGGGTGCAGATAGAGCGTTTGGAATCAACAGTATAGATGAAGGTACATAGATTCCATGAGGATGTGCTCCACTTAGGACAACACCGGACCCCATCGTGCAGCCCTTGCTGCCACAGCACAGTCGCCCGTGTGTTCTCCTGCAAGCTGCTCTCTGCTTGTCACGTTCTCTGCTGTCACATGCTCTTCTCCTCCTGCAGGCCTTTGGCGAGCGAGCCTTTCCACCCTGCTTAGAACGGCCTTTGCCCTGCTCCACTTCACTCCGCTCCCCCAGACTTTGTTTAAAGATCACGCTTCCGTTTGCTTGCAAATTGAGTTGTGTGTCTTGTAGCCCACAGGCACAGCACAGCCATCCGTGTTCCCACTTAAGGAGAGTGGGATGGCATACAGCTATAATCATACACCCAAGAGGCCGAGGCAGGAGGGTCATGAGTTCAAGGCCAGCTGAAACGAAGACGGAAAAGAGGGAAAGGAGAGAGGGAGGAGAGACTGATTTAGCTCAGTGGAGTTCTTGCCTGGCATACACAGAGTCCCGGGTTCGATCCCCCACACTATATAAAGGCAGAGGAGGCAAGAGAATCAGAAGTTCAAGACCACCCTGGGGTACATAACACCCTGTCTCAAAAAAGAAAAAAGAAAAAAGAGGTGAGTCAGGAGAAAAAGGGTGAAAAGAAAGAGAACACAATTACTAAAAGGGGGTGGGGGTGGGGGAAGTCCTGGGATTTCACTGTGATTTTTTAATAAATTCTCAAACAACAACAACAACAACAAACAAACAACCACCATAAATTCGCTAGCCCTGGTGCTCAACAACATTCAAGAGCCTCTTCAGCCTTCGGTGCTGTGAGGACAAGGGCAGAGAGAGCGCCCAGCTCTGCTTGCCTGCCTTAGGGGTTCTTCAAGTCTGGGAGTCTGCCTGTTAGTTACTCCTCCACTGGGTAAACACATCTGTCTGCTGTGGTCACCAGCTCTGGCTAGCCTTCCCTGCCCCTGGCCGGGTGAGGTACCTTCCTTATGCTTGTGTAGCCTCCTGTGGGAGCAGCCCCTGGGGATCACGGCTCTCACTGTGTTTTGATTGCCTGCCCTCTCACCAACTTGCCAGCTTGAGAAATATTTGTTTAATAAATGAGATAATTGTGCCCCGTGATGGGTCCTAAAGCTACCAAGTTGATTAGGAGCGCAGGCCTTGTCCTGGTCAACAACCAGTCTATGTATGGACTTGCACTGTTTCACTCTGGTGGGTCACCGTAGATCACTTTATCACAGTAACAAATGACCAACACACACACACCACATACAACACACACACACATCATTTCCTGTGATCTTTACAGTGGCTTTGAGGGGATGTAGGGAAGGCAAACTAGTTCCCAGACCTTAGCAATGGGGGGGGGGGGGGATGCTGATGGGGAGAGGCCGCCATCTTTGTTTTTACAAGTTCATTGCTTGAAGGAGAGGCCATGGAAACCGTGGGATTCAAGCTGTTCTTCCTTGGCGGTGCCTTCCGCGTCTCCTCGTCTTCCCTGGCCTTCGGCGGGTGAGATTCCTCCCCGTACTATGGCTACTACTAGCCTGGCTCTAACTGCAGTTTCTCAGCCAAGCCAGGCAGGATGGGCCTCAGTGTAAACCGGATTTGCCTTGTAAACAGCTGAGCAGCTGGCCTCCATCTTGGCAGGGGAGCCCCAGCAACAGCCCAGCAGGACATCCCCAGCTCAGCAGGGCACTGTCCAAAGAAAAAGGGGGGGGTGAAAGCTGAGTAAACAAGAAAGGATGGCCAGTTTTTGCTTCTCAGACTTGTTATTTCAGCCGGATGGGACCTTTGGTGTACTGGCCTTGGGGCTGGGGCCAGACTGGCCAGCTTGGTTAAGCGGGAGGGGCTAAAGTCTCTATTCTCAGCTCACCTCAACTCTAGGTTTAAGTAGGGTGGGCTCCAGGACCTGGGAGGGTGAGGGGTGGGGCGTTTGCCAGAGGGCTTATGAGAACATTAAGTGGGTGAGACTGAGTGGCCAAGGCAGTTGACAATGGTGCCTCAGACACCTCAGCTCTTCAAAGCAAGGCCACCCTGGCTATTCTAACCTGGTAGGAATCTTGGTGCCCAAGTCCCACTTGGACCCTCGGCTTCAGGCTTCACAGCCCAGCAATCCTTTGTCATGGTTCCAAGTGCAAGTCTCCAGCTTCCTACAGTGTTTGCGTCCCCAAACCACTATCCACCCTGTTTAGTTGTGCTTCTGTGATGGAAAAACACCCTGACAAGAGCAACTTAAGAGAGAAGGGGTTTGTTTGGCTTACAGTTCTGGGTTACATAATAATTCTGCCCGCAATTAAGAAGAGTCTTCTCACACAGGTGAACTTAATCTAGACAATGATTTACAGGCATTCTCAGAGCCTAACCTTAACCTAGACCAGATGTTCTCAACCTGTGGGTCGAGACCCCCAAACGACCCCTTTCACAGGAGTCACCTAAGACCATTGGAAAACACAGATGGTTCATAACAGTAGCAAAATTACAGTTATGAAGTAGCAACAAAAATAATTTTATGATTAGGGGTCACCACCTGTTGAAGGGTCACAGCATTAGGAAGGTTGAAAACCACTGGTCTAGACAATCTCTCACAGATATGCCCAGAGGGTTGCATCGTGGGTGTCAGGTTGGCAATGCTAACCATTACGTGCCTGTGCCTAGCTCTGCCCCTCTACCATCAGCACCCACGCACCCCTTCTACAGACTCGGCTTCTAGACTTAAAGTCTCAACTCAATCTCAGCCCCTTGCAATGCTCTCTCTTCCATCTGTGGCTCTCTGTAGTGGAGGGCCATTGAGGCCCCCCAAAAACCTAGCTTCATTCTGACCTACGCTACCTCCAGTCTGACAGGACTCAACCCTCAAATAAAAAGGAAAAACAAAAAATCACTTCCCCTTCAAGTCCTAACCATTCTGCTAGACTATCACTTCCCACTTCCTGTCTGTGTCATTTGCTGGCTGCTTCTCGGTTGTTCCCTGGTGTGGATCTGTTTGCATGTCAGCCTGCATCTGTCCCATTTCCCTCCACCATCTTGGGGAATTTCAGGACCCATGACATGACAACCTGTTGAGTTCCTTCCTTTCTGTGTTCTTGGTCCCTTCAGCCTCTGTGATCTTTTACTTGTGCACCCCTAACCCTTCTGCCTCCGTTTACTTCATACATTTTCTACAGAGTTCAGCTCCGCTTCTAGGTTCTCAGCACTGGAGAGAGAGGTGAGCAAAGCCCACAGAAGGAGCTTTGTAGAAAAGGGAGGAGACAGACCGTGGAAGGAGGCAAGATGTTTAAGAGACGTTGGAAGGAATCTGCATGCTGAGCTAGAGTCACGGCAAGAGAGCCGGGCGGTGGTGGCGCACGCCATTAATCCCAGCACTCGGGAGGCAGAGGCAGGGGGATCTCTGTGAGTTCAAGGCCAGCCTGGTCTACAGAGCGAGTTCTAAGACAGCCAAGGCTACACAGAGAAACTCTGACTCAGGGGAAAAGAAGAATCAAGGCAAGAGGGTCTTTACATAAGGCAACCAGGAGAAAGACTCTGACGTCATATTTTAAATTAAGCACTTAGCGGTGACATGGAGTGAAGTGTACAAAGAAAAGTCTTCAGATAGGAAACCTTGGGCAGCAATGAAGAAGTGCTGGAGAGAACAGAATCGTTAGAATTAGTAGTCAGTGAGGAGAGGGCAGAAGCCAGGAAGGCCCCAAAGACTAAGGACTATGGTCCCGAGAGGAAGAGAGGGAGCACCAAGCGGTGGTGGCACACACCTTTGATCCCAGGACTTGGGGGCAGAGGCAGGCGGATCTCTGGGTTCAAGGTTAACCTGATTGATCTACAGAATGAGTTCCAGGACAGCCAGGGCTGTTACACAAAAAAACTCTGTCTTGGAAAAAAACCCAAACCCAAACCCAAACAACAACAACAATAACAAAAGGCCGGGCATGGTGGCGCACGCCTTTAATCCCAGCACTCGGGAGACAGAGACAGGTGGATCGCTGTGAGTTCGAGGCCAGCCTGGTCTACAAAGCAAGTCCAGGACAGCCAAGGCTACACAGAGAGACCCTGTCTCAAAAACAACAACAACAACAAAAGAAGTGAGCGAGCACTCTGAGTGCCAAGCAGGTCAACTGGTTAAAAACTGCCTCCTCATAGGGGCAGTGGTGGCACACGCTCATAATCCTAGCACTCCCGGGAGGTAGAGGCAGATGGATCTCTGTGAATTTGAGGCCAGCCTGGTCTACAAAGTGAGTCCAGAACAGCCAAAGCTACACAGAGAAACCCTATCTTGAAAAACAACAACAAAACCCTGCCTTCTAATTGATTTTGCCAAACCTACACTGCTCAAGTCTAACATTCCCCCCCCCCAGTGTCGACACACCTTCCTCACTTAATTATTTTTTCTTTCTTTTTTAAAAAAAGATGTTATTTATTTATTTATCTACTTGTTTTGGTTTTTTTGAGGCAGGGTTTCTCTGTTGTAGCCTTGGCTGTCCTACCTCACTCTGTACACCAGGCTGGCCTTGAACTCACAGAGATCTGCCTGCCTCTGCTTCTGCTCAGATCATAGGCATGCACCACTGTGCCTGGCTTTTATTTGTATTTTTAATGTGTATGGGTGTTTTTCTTGCACGTATGTCTGTGTACCACATGCATGCTGTGCATGTATAGGCCAGAAGAGGGCGTCAGATGCTCTGGAACTGGAGTTACACATAGTTGTTCACTGCCATGTGAGTGCTGGGTATCGAACCTGGGTCCTCTGGGTGAAACAGCTCTTGATCTCTAGGCTATCTCTCCAGTCTCTGACTCCTTTATCCAGAATCAACCCCATGGTGGTTGAGTCTGAACTATTTTCTCACCAATACTCCTCTCCTCTGTGTCTGTTCCTCTGTATTGCACACCCGGGCGCAAGCATAGCTATGGGACGCATCAGTGCTCACAGCTGAGATGATAGTAGAACTCACTCCTGTCCTGCAGGTCACTGTTGTCACAGCAGCCTCTCTTCTGTCTTTTAGTCTTACTTCCTACTTCATCTAGAAAACCAGGCAAGCTGGATGGTGGTGGCACACGCCTTTAATCCCTGCACCCGGGAGGCAGAGGCAGGTAAATTGCTGTGAGTTCGAGGCCAGCCTGGTCTACAATACGAGTCCAGGACATCCAGGGCTACACAGTGAAACCCTGTCTTGAAAAACCAAAAAAGAAAAAAGAAAGAAAGAAAGGGGCTGGAGAGATGGCTCAGAGGTTAAGAACACTGACTATTCTTCCAGAGGTCCTGAGTTCAATTCCCAGCAACCACATGGTGGCTCCTAACCATCTATAGTGAGATCTGATGCCCTCTTCTGGCATGCAGAGCACTGTATACATAGAAATAAATAAATCTCTAAAAAAAAAGAAAAGAAAACCACGCATCTCTCAACTTTGAGCCTCTTCTCTTCAACTCCATCTGGACCCTTCCTCCCTTCCTCCCTTCCTTTCTTCCTCCCTTCCTCCCTTCCTCCCTTCCTCCCTTCCTTTCTTCCTCCCTTCCTCCCTTCCTCCCTTCTTCCCTTCCTCCCTTCCTTTCTTCCTCCTTTCCTCCCTTCCTCCCTTCTTCCCTTCCTCCCTTCCTTTCTTCCTCTCTTCCTCCCTTCCTCCCTTCCTCTCTTCCTCTCTTCCTCCCTTCTTCCCTTCCTCCCTTCCTCCCTTCCTCCCTTCCTCCCTTCCTTTCTTCCTCCCTTCTTCCCTTCCTCCCTTCCTCCCTTCCTCCCTTCCTCCCTTCCTCCCTTCCTCCCTTCCTCTCTTCCTCTCTTCCTCCCTTCCTCCCTTCCTTTCTTCCTCCCTTCCTCCCTTCCTCCCTTCCTTTCTTCCTCCCTTCCTCCCTTCCTCCCTTCCTTTCTTCCTCCCTTCCTCCCTTCCTTTCTTCCTCCCTTCCTCCCTTCCTCCCTTCCTTTCTTCCTCCCTTCCTCCCTTCCTTTCTTCCTCCCTTCCTCCCTTCCTCTCTTCCTCCCTTCCTCCCTTCCTCCCTTCCTCCCTTCCTTTCTTCCTCCCTTCCTCCCTTCCTCCCTTCCTCCCTTCCTCCCTTCCTCCCTTCCTCTCTTCCTCCCTATTTCCTAGAGAAATACATCATCTCGGTAAGGGGCCAGGCTTCTTCAGACTTCTGGGCTCTCTTCCTGCATCCTCCCCTCTGTTCCGTAGACTACCTTTATGAGCACCATGCCGTGTTCTACCATTACATAGTCCCACTAATAAGCAGGGTTTCGGTGTTTCTGTATCTTCATTAACATCATTAACATTTGCCCAATCACGTCCCTCCAAAAGTCAGTCTGAAGTACTCTGATAAATGTCCTTCGTAAACCCAGTAGTTCTCAAGGAAGAATGACATTAACATTAGGCCTTTTAAAGTGTGTGTGTGTGTGTGTGTGTGTGTGTGTGTGTGTTATGATATATACATATAGGTGAGATAGATAGATAGATAGATAGATAGATAGACAGACAGACAGATGATAGACAGATAGATCTGAGTACCTGCTGAGGAAAGGAAAACTAGGCTAAAGAGAAGTTCTAAGGGTGGCTCGTGCCTTCAGTCCTGGCTGTCAGAACGCAGATGCAAAGGGACTTCTGCGTTGGAGGCTTGCTTGGTCTACACAGCAAGCTCCAAGCCAACCAATACTGCTTAGTGAGACCCTGTTCATACTAGAAGACTGCTGTCCAATATGGGAACTGAACAGCTCACTTACTCCTTAGAGCACGAACCTTGGTAATTTGCCAAGAATGACACTGTGGTGGTTAGTTCTGTCAACTTGACACAATCTAGAATCATCTAGGAGGTCCAGTGAGGAGTTATGTCGATTAGGTTGGCCTGTGGGCACACCTGTAAAAGGATTCTCTTAAATGGGCTAATGAGGCCCCTGAATGTGGGTGGCAGAGCTCTGAGCTGAGCGAGAAGCAGGAAGGGAGCTGCACACCAGAAATCTTTCCTTTGGTCCTGATGTGTGTGTTCATGATGTGACCAGCCCCCCAGGCTCTTGCCTCTGCGACTTCTGTGTAACAATGGACTGTAACCAGGAACTGTGAGCCCAAATAAACCAACCCTCCCAACCCCCGCCAGTTGATTTTATCACAGCAACCAGAAACAAAGAAATATTCCTATTATTTAGCACAGATATCCTTGAAGTAGGTCTGATGATAGTGGCTAATATTAATTGATTGCTTCCTATGTGACCAAGCATTTTGCATGTGTAAAATCATGACATTTTCTTACTAACTCGGAGGAAGGCAAATTATCTTCATATTTCAAATTAACAACAAAACAGGTGCAAGGACTTGACCAAGATCACACAATTATTGAATGGTAAAAAACCAAGGTTCGTACCTGGACTGCTAAGAAGTCTGAGCAAGCAAATGCAATGGAAGCCTTTGGGGCCTTAGTGCAAGCTGCTCCAGCAAGAACTGAGGGCTGCGTCGTCTTCCCCTAGTCTTGAGGAGCCACGCTCTGGCCCTAGTCACCAAGTTCCGGCACCGTGGAGCCCAGTGAGGAGTGTCTCCATCACTGAGCCAGCCCCTCCTCTGTGTGGGCTTGCCTGAGTTAAGAATGTGAAGAGGCACAGACATGTAATTCTTAAAGCCATTCCCTAGGGTGCTGGACCGTTGTCTGGGACACTCAGCTGCTCGGTGGATACTGTTTATGCTTTGCCCCCGCCTCTCTTCATGACTTCCAATGCCCTCTTCTGGGTAGGTCTCCATGATCCTGGTCTAGCCTTAGACCACATCCCGAAAAAGGTATTCAAAGGAGAAGGTTGGCCCTCCATCTAAGATTAGGTTCAAGAAACAAAATGTCAAAACAGTTCAAATAAATGGCTCAAAGTCTTCAGATAGCCACTAAAAATAGGAAAATTAAAAATATTTTCTTTTTTGTTTTGATTTTTGTTGTTGCTGTTTTTTCATTTGTTTGTTTGTTTTGTTTTTGTTTTGAGACAGGGTTTCTCTGTGCTAGCCTTGGATGTCCTGAACTCACTTTGGCCTCAAATATTTTATTTGTTTGTTTGTTTGTTTTGTTTTGTTTTGTTTTTCAAGACAGGGTTTCTCTGTGTAGCCTCGACTGTCCTGGACTCACTTTGTAGACCAGGCTGGCCTCGAACTCACAGTGATCCACCTGCCTCTGCCTCAGGAGTGCTGGGATTAAAGACATGCACCTCTATGCCCGGCGGGTGATTTTATTTATTTTTATCTTACGTATATAATTGATTGCCCGTAACTGTATGTACACCATACATATTCCTGGTATCCGAAGAGGCTAGAAGAAGACATCAGATCCCCTTGAACTGTGAGTTACAAAAGCCCGTGAGTCATCTTGCGGGTACTGAGAACCAAACCTGGGTCCTCTGCAAGAGCAGCAATGCTCTTCACTGCTGAGCCATCTCTTCAGCCCCTTGAGATTCTGATCACTGCTGCTGCCCCCTCTGCCCCCCTCCCACTTTTCCCATCATAATAGGAAATGATGTTCTCGCTGGAACAGAACTTGACAGGTATAGACCAAGGTATTAAAAACCAGGGCCACACAGGGAGTCGCTGGATAAACTAGAAAATTCTCAACACAGAGCTAAGACTGGGGAGCACTCTGCTTCTAGCTTCTCATTAGGCTTGGGGAGCGCTGACGTGTCTTGTCATCCCAGCCCAAGAGAATTAAACACAGGCCAGCAGGTGGGACTTCCAAGGAAACATACTTCAACTGCAGCCGTGTGTGAGCTTCCTAAACAGCCAAAGCTCAGAGGAGCAGCCCTGCCACCTAGCAATGTCTGGAGATGCCTCATGATGTCACTGCTTAGGGAAGCCTCCTGTCAGGGAGACTCTGAGACCAGCTGTACCATGAGGTCTTTTGAGACTTCCTCCCTGGTAATCCGGGGTTCTGGGCTCTGAGGGAGAGCTTCCCTCCGATTGCTGAACTCTAGGCTCCTCTGAGCCCTACATATGCCAACTGGCTGGCTGTCGACAGTCTTCCTCCTCAGGTGTCCCTAAGCATGCCTAGCACCTGTGTCTAGCGGGGTCTTGACCTCTAAGTGGCTGTCCTCTCCAAATCTTGCCTTCCCCTTGATGTTGGGAATGTCTTCGTAGACCAGGGCAGTGGAGTCAGGGCCAGGGCAGTCCTCCTGGGAGAACCACAAGCTGGAGCCTAGGGCCTAAGCCTGCCGAGCACAGGAGTGTCCTGTCTGGTGCTGAGAAGTGAGGGGGGGTTCATTTGATGACATCTTCATTAGGATTTTCCTCTCGTCATACCTACCGCGCCCCACACTCACACACACATATATAACTATTGGAAAAACGATTTTAATACCCATGGCACATTGTCCTTGTGTGATATAAAATCCAATGACATGTGGCATTTGGAAAAGGTCACTTCTCCCATCAGGATTCATTAGCCTGTTTCAGCCTCTATGCCAGGAGGACTGGTCCCAGATGCTTGTCCCCTACAGTGGGGCCAGCTGGACAGGTGGGGCCCACAAGGACTCTCCCTGGAGAGCAGAGGGCTCCCCCAGGGTTCTGACAAGAGAATCTGCTTTGGCCAGACTTTTCCCCACACATGCCTGAGGATTAGGACAAGATGGAGTCTAGGAAATCAGTCCCTGGCTAGGCAGCCCGGGCTCTCAGGTCGGAGTGCGCAGGAAGGGAATGACAGAAGCACAACCTAGGTGTTTCTCCTCAGGAGCATCCTACAGGCAGAGGGAGGGAGATCTGGAACTCTGTTGGAAGACTTGACAGGCCAAATGTGGATTCCATGAGAAGGCTAAGGACTGGAAAAAGACAGAGAGGCCCAAGGGAGCACCAAGGCAGGCAGGATCCTTGGCCTGCCTGGGGAGTCTGACTACAGCCCAGCCCAGCATCTCCGCTGTTTCCTCTGGCCAAAGCTGGAGCCCAAGTCTCGCCTTTTCTTGCTCTACTCATCTTTAGGCACTTGGGTCTCACCCCTGGGTGTGCAGGGCCCTGGTCAGAGGTGCTCCTCAGTGTTAGTGAGGCTAAGGTGCACAATCTGCACCAAACACCCAGTGCTCACCTTGGGACGTGACCCCAATCCTTACCTGCTCAAGGGGAGGGGCAGGGGGAAGCTGGCTCTCTGGGTGCCGGGACTCTTGTCTTGTTGGGGGTGGGGGGGAGTTCATCAATAGGTCACTGAGAACTCTAGCTCCAGACTGCAAAGATGGAGAGCTAGGGAAAGACAAAACTTCAGAGAGACTAGAGCTGGAGACCAGGGACAGTGAGGTGAGCTCAGAAGAGGGGGAAACGGAAAAGTGGCACCCTATGACCAACCCTAGGATGAGAGTAGTCTGCGAACTCAGGAGTCCCGCGCTGTCCTGCCGAGCCGTCCGTCTTCCCTGCAGTCCCTTCTTGCAGTGAGAGGAGAGGCTGCAGCGAGAGAACTGGGAGTGGCTCTCGAGGCAGGAGCAAAGAGGAGAATGTTATGTCCCCCGAAGCCAGGCAAAATAAAGGCCCAAGAAGAGGGGGTGTTCTACCATGTCTGTGCTATGAGAGGATCTCTGAGAATTTTCCCATCAGGACCAGCAGTCCTGGCAAGAGCCCCTTTCAAGGGAGAAGGGGTGGGATGAAAGGCAAAATGATGAAAATTGATGTCTCTTTTTGTGGAGGTTCGTTCCCAGAAGCAGGGACATACATTTATACAAGGGGCCATTTATTCACTGGAGAAACGTGGAGTGAGGCCCTGATCTCTGGGAGGGTCTGTACCAAGTGCTGTGCACCCAAAGCAGGTGGTGTGACTCTTGTCCTTGACACCTTGCAAAATGATCATGAGTATATGAGAGGAAGCCTCGCTCTCCCACCGATGATCTTGACTTCCGGTTCATCCCTGTTCTGACAGTCCTAGTCCAAAGCCCCTACCTTCTCTCTCCCTGGATCTCAGACTGTTCCATTTGTCTTGAGCCCTGCCCATTCCAAAGGTTTTGACGTATGATACTGTGTGGTCGCATGGAGTTCTGTTTTGTTTTGATCTTTGGTCCTTTGTTTGTTTTTCTAAAAAGGCTTTATTGACACCTGGCCTGCATCTGGGATAGCTTGTCTAGTCCTTCTTCCTCGCTTTAATTTCAGCCTGTTTTAAAGCATGTGCCTCACTCTGAATTGTACCTGACATAGGCCCTGGCATGCAGTCTAATTTCTCAATAATGGTTCATTGACTTTCTGAATGGATGGATAAATGGTGAGGGGCCATAGACAAGCAAATAGCAAATTTTGATTTAAGACTGAATGAAATGATAATTACTGTCATTGTCACTGCGTACAAAATCTGATGCTAACCCCTTTACCTGCTCTACCTCACCTCTTTCTCATAGCGACACTAGAAGGTAGACAGCTAGCCAGAGGGTTCCTGGAAGTGTCCATTGGTCCTTGCATTATCCTTCCTTTCAGCCAGTCAGCTCGAGACCCAGACCGTTGGTCATGAACCCACCACTTAAATCCTCGCCCCTCCTGCATCAGGGCAGCCAAGCCAGGCTAGTCCAACCTCAGCAGCCAGGGGGAAGGAGCAGAGAGTGGTTCGTTCCTCTTTTACAGCCCTTGTCAAATTCCAAAGCAAGTTGTAAATTCATTAACCTCGTAGGGATTAAGCTGTACAGCTTACTTAGCACCATAAACAAGATCATTGGGATGTTGATTTTTCCCCCTTTTATTGCTTCAGCTCTGGAAATAGGGGGTGGCTCCCCAAGCTTGTCTGGATGCTGGGAAAATCCCAGCTGAGCAGTCAGTCTCTGGTATAGACAGGATAGACACTGCTGGCAGCTCAGGTAGCCAAAAAGCAGGCTCCTGGCCAGTCTCAGCATCACCCGGAGCAGTTCCTCTTCTGCAGAGCTGGCCCCTCGGCATCCTACAGAGAGGAGAAGCTCAGATGCCTGCTATGGAGGTCACTCCGCTCTCCTGGCCTGCTGTCTTCCTCACCCTCATCCCTGGCAGTCTCCACCCAGTCCAGCTCTTTGATGGGGAGGGGTACCCTCTCCATCTTCCCAACAAACAGGGCTAGAGTCCTTCCCTCCCCTTGGCATGGATCTCCTGCAGAGACTCTCTCTCTGGGAACCCATACAAACAAATGGACGCTGCTCTTTTGTGGCCTTCCATCTTTGTGCTTCCCTAGGCCTCTCTCTCTCTCTTCTCTCTTCAGGGTCAGGCATAGGCTGTGCATATGTGACGCCTGCCCACCCCGTCTTCTCCCTTTCACTCCAGAAGCCACTTTCCTGGAGACTCCACCTGACCCTTGACCTCTGCTTTTGCCAAGGTCAGCGACTGCAGAAATCCGGGGTATTCCTAGATGCTGGTAGAGAAGAAAAGCTGAGGTCTGACAGACAGCCATGAAAGATGCTTCAGAGAGCCGCCTGCCTCTGCCTCCCAAGGGCTAGGATTAAAGTCGTGCACCACCATCGCCCAGCGCTTTGTGACCTTAAGCCAATTTTTATTTTATTTTACCCTCTCTGTCTGGTTTTCGGCTCTCTATAAAATGAGATAGTTGGAGTATGGTACAGGTTGCTGTGAGGGGGAAATGATGGTTAGACCAGGGCATAGGAAGACACCTAACAAGAACTCCAGTGACATTTACTTCAAGTGACTTGCCTAATGACACACAGATGACACACAGGGCCAGCTATAGACTCAGCCTACCTGATCCACAACTGTCACTCTCGGAGGCATCCACAGCGTCCCTGTTCTGCCTGCCTCTCACCTCCACCCCCCTAACCCCTGCTGACCCGGCACCTTGGCTTTGTAAATGATTGTTACTGGGGCAAGGAGTTTAGCAATAGAACATGCTGTGGTATACACTAGGCCATGGGTTAAACCCCTCAGAACTGAAAAGAAAATCTCAACAAGACTTGTTTAACATATTTATCAGTGGCTCTGTGCTTGAGGAGACCAGACATACACACACACACACACACACACACACACACACACACACACACACACACGTACGTTATTTTGGTAGATAGAAATAAGGTATGCGTACATGCCTTTAATCCCAGCACTCAGGAGGCAGAGGCAAGGGGATCTCTTAGTTCGAGGCCAGCCTGGTCTACAGAGCAAGTTCCAGGACAGCCAGGGTTACACAGAGAAACTCTGTCTTGAAAAACCAAAAAAGAAAGAAGGTATAGGAAAGCATTGTAAAGAAAGAATAATTATTTCCATTTTCAGTATCTCATTCGAGTAGAAAATCCAAATGACTACGTCCACTGGGCACTGGAGGAATCGGGATGGGAGCGCAGGAAAGGCACCGTTCTGGAGGCAGGGTTAGGGCTCATGCAGAAAGTCATAGGGCTGACGTCTAAGGGGCTAAGAAGTTCCCTGAAAGTGAAGGTCACTGCTGAGTCAGAGGGACGGAGGCACGGAGATAGGCACAGGCGTCCCGGGAGCCGACGTTGACCTAAGGACAGACCACGGTGTGAAGTGACAGTGTAGCAGCACTGGGGGGAAAGACAGACAGAATGTCCCCAGGCTTCTGAGCATCTGAGGGAGACCCACGGGAGGAGTGAGAGCAAAAGCCCCATCCTGGAAGGTGAAGGGGGATGAACCCACAGGTGCTGCTCCTTGTCCCCACTAGTAGACGTGGGGCAGGCGACAAGGAAGAAAGAGAGCAGCAAAGCCAAGCGACAGGCTGGCCACACAACTCCGAAGAGAGAACAGCAAAATCCTCAAGAGGAAAAGAATGCACAGGGTCACTGTCGGGGAGCAAGGCGAGTGGCTCTAGAGGAGGCCACAAGAGTTCTCGGAGAGCTGGTGCTCTTGTACTCAGAGACGTTGGGATAACAAACGGCCCAGGCCTTCATTCACTTCCTCCACTATAAAACAAGCGCCGCTGACTTCAGCTGACCTCACAGGATCAGCACTAAGGATTAGACAAATGCCTGCAGAAGATCCTGCCCCAGGACTGCAAATGGCTGGCTCCTTACCGGATGTGTTAGTCCAGACAGCTCCTGGGCATGAATGTGCACTTCTGTCTCTGTCAAGATTTTGTGTGTGTGTGTGTGTGTGTGTGTGTGTGTGTGCTGTATGTGCAAGAGTTATGTGTGGGCTGGGAATGGGGCACCCTGTGAGTCAGCTATTGTGTGTGTCATTGCCTACAGCTGACCCCGAGGCTGTAAATCCTGCCTCTATGCCCGCTAGAGTGAGCACTTTATAGCTCAAGGTCAGGCCCATGAATCAAGAGAGGGGCTGGCAGGAAGCAATCAGGCAGGGCTGGGTGGAGCTGCACGGGAGGTACCCTCGGCATTTGGACTACTTGAAGTGGTGGAGTCCTCGCTAATCTTGGAACCCTTATCTCAGAAGCTTGCCTAGGAGGCCTGCCACTCCAATTCAGGCCTCACGCGCATTCTAGGTGGCAAGCTGGCTGGTGGGGGTGTGGGGGTGCGCTGTTTCACGTCTTTCTCTTGATGGGGGTGGGAGGATGGGAGCGAGGCGAAGAGCCCACAGCCAGATGTGGGGCAGCTGCCCTCTGAGCCCGATGCTTTTATTTCTTCTTTGCCTTTCCAATCTGTCTTAGGCAAAGTGGCCCCAATAAGGCAGCCCTTTTGCTCTGAAACCTTTTTATGACTCCAGCCATAATTAACTCGAGTAATAAAATTTTTCAAATCCAAATAGATATAATTAACATTTAATGCCCCTGGTTGGTGCTGGTGGCTGGGCCCATTAAGAGCACTGTATTGATTGAGAAGGTGAGCCAGCTGGGCCTGCTGCTAGGCCACGGGGCAGAGGTGGCTGGAGCCAGGGCTGGCTAGGAGCAGGGCTCCAGCCCAGGTGTGAGGAGCGTGGCAGATGGCCAATCCCCACCCCCCCACCCCCCCACCCTCCCCCACCCCCCCACCTCCCCACCAAGGGGACCGGTACAGTACTAGTGACACGCCCACTTCCAGGCCCTGTGGTCTCAGGCCTCCTTTACCATCCCATCCACCTATGCACCAACCTCACCGCTTCTCTCTGCCCACGGCCTCCCTCCCCACATCTCCAGCTTTCCCACGACAAGACTATGCCTCCCCCCTCCCCCTCCCCCCAACCCCCGACCCAGAAGCTTTCAGTATGTTCCTTCTGCTCTTCCCTGACTCTCCCTGTCCCACTGAGTGGCCCAAGCTGAGTTCAAAACGCTGTTGGTCAGAGGAGAGGCCTTGGACTTGTGCTTCCTGGTGACCTGTGGAGCTGCGGAGCAGTGCAGAGCCAGAAGCACTGGTTTGAATCCCAGGCCCTCCACTTCCCACTGGCATGTGGCCATCAAGCGTCTCTGAGCCCCGGTGTCCTCTGTGAAGTGAGCACAACAGGAATACCCACATCCAAAGTGGAACAGCCCCTGCCTCAACCTGACGCAGGCAGCACAAGAATCCTAGGTCATAGCCGGGCGTGGTGGCGCACGCCTTTAATCCCAGCACTCGGGAGGCAGAGGCAGGTGGATCGCTGTGAGTTCGAGGCCAGCCTGGTCTACAAAGTTAGTCCAGGACAGCCAAGGCTACACAGAGAAACCCTGTCTTGAAAAACCAAAAAAATAAAAAATAAACAAATAAAATCCTAGGTCGTAATAATTGCTGTCTCCGGGCGGGTGATATGGCTCAGCTGCCTGCAGTTGTGCAGCTAGTTTGAGGCCAGCTTGGGCTGAGACACAGGCTCAAAAAAAAAAATGACTACTCATGTCCTTCACAGTTAAACAAAAAACAACAAATAAACAAACAAAAAAACAGGCATTAGAAATGCAAAGCACTCTTTCAATGTTTTTTATTTAGTCTTTTCTAGTAGCTAAATTTGATACACATTTGTAAACAATACCTAGGCTGGGAACCCCTGTAGCAAACGTCTCTCTGGGAACAGGTGATTCTAAAACCTCACAGTTGGCACGCCCGGTCTGGAGGGTCCAGGGCAGGGACGTGGGCGCCGTCACCCCCTGGTCTAAGGAGAAGGTGCGTAGGCTGTGTGGGCCCTGGTGCAAATGAGGAGCAATGGTGCTGCCAAAGATGGGCCCGGCCCACTGCCGCTCCTGTGTGTGGCTCTGAGGCAGAAGCGCTGGCCGAGATGTGGCCTTTAGAGAATGCACTGTCTGTGGTAAACAAGAGATGGGGAGCAGGCAGCACGGGCTAGGATTCACAGGCTGGGTCCATGACACACTAGTTCATCCTTTCAGCGTGTTAAAGGGACAGGAAGCCTGCTGGGCGGGCAGAGGCTGGGTAAAGGCCGCACCTTTCTGCTGTCCAGCTTTGCCTTTGCCACGTGCCTCATTTCCTAAGCTTATAATTGTCTCTCCATTGAAACTCAGTTTGTCCTCCAGGGAGCTTCCGTCTGTTGACATCCTCCCAGCTTTGTGAGTCCCAATTTTTTCCCCTAGAGCTGACACCCCCCAGCTTTCCATGCAGGGCCCTGAATATTGCTCCTTGAGTGCTCCAGCTCTTTAAGACCAGTCCTCCCCCTTACCCCCCATCCCCCCACCCCCACCCCCATGTTCCTTACTCAAGAGACCCTTGGAGAACCTGCTGGGGCCACCAGAGCTGGTGACTAGGACAGCTCAGCTCTCCGCTCACAGTACCAGGCCCTGTTGAAAGCAGCAGTCAGAGCCCAGGCTGGCCAGCCGGTTAGTCAGTGGCCTGTGGACACCTGCCGGCTTTGCTGAGGAACCAGGGTTATTCAAGTTCCAGCTGCACATCTGCTAGGGGCAGAGCGTGGGACCCCTCACTTGACTTCTCAGGGGTCCTGAGCTCTGTTATCTCCTCGGTAAAATGGGGGGGGTGGTAGTCCAGCTGCCTCGGTCATGTCTTTACATGGCATAGTAGGGTGCGGTGAAAGATGTGACCAGTCTGTGGTTTCTGCGTGGGATCATTCCAGTGACAAGCCCCAGTCCCCTGTCTTAAATATTGCAGGAGCGCAACAGCATGGGCCATATGTCTCCTGGCTCTGACCCGCCTACGGAACAAAGGCCCAGAGGAGGCCCCGCTGACCCTTCCAAAGGGACCTTCTGCTCCTTCTACCCCCTAATCTCTACCTGGTCCCTCAGGTCACCCCTTAGCCTCAATTTTTGCTCCCCTTTTCTTCTCTGCTTCTCTCTCCTCTAGGAAGCTCTGTGTCTCTCAGCCCTGGCCTTGTTTCTGTGCAGGGCTTCTGTCATCAGCCCCACAGTAGTATCTTAGGGATGCATCCGTCTGTCCCCAGCCTGAGAGCCTCCAAGTCTGGCCCTCACTCCTCTCCAGCCCCAGAAGTATGGCCCCAAACACTGAAGTGTTTTAGGAGTTTGGAATGGGTCATGATAAAAGTGGAGGGAAGGGAAGAGGGAAGGACCAGCAAGATGGCTCAGTGGGTAAGTACAGTGGCCAGTAACACTGATGACCTATGCAGTGCAAGGAGAAAATAACTGCTCTGAGTTGTCCTCTGACCTACACACACACAGCACACACACACACACACACATGCACACACACACACAGACACATATGCACACACACACTACACTCACCACACACACATGCATACGCACACATAGACACACATGCTCACACACACCATACTCAACATATTCAACAATACACACTCACACACACCACACACACATATAACACACACCACACACATTCACACAACACACTCTCCATACGTACATACCACACACCACACACATACAACACATACACACTCACACACCACACACACATACAACACATACACACTCACACACACCACACACACATAACACACAGCACACACACACACACATATATAACACACACATAACACACAGCGCACACACACACACACATATATAACACACACACCACACATATACCCCGCTACACACATACATACATATCACACACAGACATAATTTTTACAAGAATTTTAAAAGACAAGAGTGGTGGGGGAGGGGTTGAAGAGGGCAGAGAGCAACAGGCCGAGGGTGCAGGGAGCCACTCTCTGGAGCCATGCTGCCTTCTCACAGCCTTGCCCTGTGACAATAGCTGGGGACTGAGAACCCTAAGAGCTAGGTGGCACCCAGAGGGAGTCACTGGTAGCTGAGAAACCCATTGCGCAGCTGGTAACAGGCTGTGCCTGGCCAGGGTCCCCCAGCTGCCTCTCTGTCTCAGGCCCTCTTTGCACAAAACTTCCACCCCCACCCTCCAAGCAGCTGTCCTCCTCATGACATAAGCCTGTGTTGTCCTGTTGTTGCTGACCACTGACCGCTATGTGTGGGGACCTATGTGTGGGGACTGCAGGGCCGATTGTCAGCCCCGACACTCTGCACTCCCAGGCCATAGCAGTTCCATGGTTTCTCCCACTGGACAGCAGTGCTAAGACCCTCACAGTGCGCAAGTCCCTGGACTTCAGGTGACATGGATCATTCATTTGTTAAAGTGCCGGGGAGGCCAGTGTTGCCCCAAGTCTCTAAAGGAGAAGCTGGTGCTCGGAGACAAGATATGACTAGCCATACTAAGAGTGGGTTCAAGACCAGGTCTCCCTGACTCCAAAACCCGTATTCTGCCGTTAGAGGTCCTTGCCTAAGTCTTACTCACTACTTTCGGCCAGCTCTGGCCTTGGAGCCTGCCTAGGACTGAGCACCCGCACAGAATGCAGGAATGAAAAGCGGGGTAGTGTGTGTGTGTGTGTGTGTGTGTGTGTGTGTGTGTGTGTGTGTGTGATTGCTGGTGCTCGGGTCCAGGCTGCCATGCGTCTCTCCGTCAGCTCCCAGAACACATCCAGCAACAGAGCCCTGCTGACCTTTTCTCCCTTCAGCAGGCAGAGCAGATGCCAGCCCACTGGGCCTGTCACTTGCCTTAGGTCCAGCTAAGCGAAGCTCCTCTCTTCCCTCTGATGCCCTAGACAAGGCAGAAACAGGGGAAGATTAGGCCTCTTCTTCTGCCCAGCTGGCATGTGCTTCTTGACAAGGGTGCCATTGCCCATATGTGTTCAGTATGGTAGCCAAAACCTCAGACTACAGCAGTCCCGACATTTTATTCTTTTTTTTTTTTTTTTTTAATGTTTAGTTGGGTGGTGGTGGTGCACGCCTTTAATCCCAGCACTTGGGAGGCAGAGACAGGTGACTCTCTGTGAATTTCAAGGCCAACCCTGGTCTACAGAGAGAGCAGGCTGCCCATTGCTCTGTCCTAGGTTAGCATCCAGAGGAAAGCGAAGCCTTGGACTACGAAGGCTATGGTGGAGGATGAAGGGAGAAAACCAACAGGAACCCACTGGGGAATGGAGCTAACTGGGAGAACTGGGGACTGCACGTGGGTTTTGTAGGCTAGGAGGTAGGAGTCAGCTGGCTCAGAAACCTGGAGTTAGATTTCAGTTTAGTGGGCCTCTAAACGCTTTGTGTTGGTCTAGCTAAGTCCGTCCTCGTCCCCAGTGCGCCCCCCGCCCCCACCATGGGCCTTTGATGTGAAACCTAATGCAGCAGAAGAAGAATGAGAGTGGGAGGCCGGGCATGGTGGCGCACGCCTTTAATCCCAGCACTCGGGAGGCAGAGGCAGGCGGATCGCTGTGAGTTCGAGGCCAGCCTGGTCTACAAAGCGAGTCCAGGACAGCCACGGCTAACACAGAAAGACCCTGTCTCGAAACCCCCCCCCCCCAAAAAAAGAATGAGAGCGGGGTTGGCTTTGGAGGACAGCAGAGCCTGCTCTTTCTCCAGTGGGAAGCTGCCTAGTCTGAGCCTTGATACTCAAAAGAGCAGCCAGTGGCCAGCAGTATGGTCATCACCTAGGCGTTTCTTAGGAATGCCACCTGGGCCCTACTCCAGAGCTGGTGAATCCCATCTACGTCTTCACGTGACCGACCCCCAAGTGTCCAGAGTACACTTAGTTTGAGAGGCCTGTATGAAAGCTTTCCTGGCAGGCCTGAGACGGGGGCAGGAAGCCAAGGGGCACCCGTAGCACCAGGGCCCCTGCCTAGCACCCCCTCCCAGTGCTGGAGCCACAGCGACACCTACTGGCCATGAGCATCTAGGCCTCCTTCTCCTGGACCTACGCACTTTATGGTTCAGCCTTTCCTGGCTTGAGCCCTGCCCTGCCCCCCCACCAAAAAAAAACAAAAAAAACTGAAGCTGGCATTCCTGAGTGCTCTGGGAATCTGGCACCCCAGTGAATTTGGAGTAGATTCAGGGTGACCCTTGGTTCAGTGTAAAGCAGAGTTGTGTGTAGGCTGGGGACCCGGGGCCTTGGCACGTCGAAGGCAGGACCTGCTAGCAGCAGGTGTCTTTTTAGGCACAGGATGCTTAGGACAACAGCCCCATTCCTGGCCAAGACTCAGCAACACTGGGCACGTGCTCATCTACTAAGGGCAACTGAAGCCCAGGGCCAGATGGCCAGTGTGCAGGGTTGCTCTGCAACCAGCATCAGCTGATGCCCTGTGAGGGGGCGGGGATTTGGATAAGCATCTAAACGCTGGTCCCCTGCTAGTGGACTCTTTTAGAAGAGGAGTCACTGGCTTACAAAGCAGCTTGGCAAAGGGAAACGGGCCAGATATTTATGATCCAAGGTGGTGGTCAGCCGTTCCTCATTTTCACGACAGAATTCTAAGTCAAAGGGGACGCCGAGGCCAAAGGGCTAAGAAGTATAAGGAAGGGGACCAAGCCACTTGTGAGGCAAGTCTCAGCTGACCTGCCCCCCCCAAGGGACTTGGTTCACCGGGTCTGTCAGCGAAAAGACTTATTTCTGGATAGCCGAGACTGTCCCTACTATTTCCGTACCCCAGCCATTGCGGGGTGCCTTCCCTCTGGCCTGCTTTCCGCTGCGTAAAGAGGTTTTGCCTTGGAACTAAATGAATGTGATTGCCCACAGAGTTTGCCATTAGCGGTGATTAGTTAAAACATCAGAGTCTAAACAGTCAATTGGTTCTAATAATTAATACTGTGGTTCAACTGTGATTGAGGAAGGGAGGGGAAAAGAGACAAGAAGAGAGAAAGGAAACCAGACTGACAGATGAGCCCCGGCTCCTTAGCTAGTGTGTCTTGACCTGTGTTGGTACATTGTGCTAGGGCGCTTCCGGCCCGAGCTCCGCTCTCACAAATCACTCCGTCCTCGTAGGCAATATCATTATTATCTCCGATCTATAAGCCACGGAAAATGAGGTGTGGGCGTATAAAAGCTCCTTGACGCTCAGTAACAATTTGTTGAGTGAATAAATAAATACGTATAAAGTAGCCAGAACTGAAAGCCCAGGTTAGCCTGCTTCCAAACTCATTGCGCAAGCTTCTCCCAGCCACGCCCCCTCACGCGCTTCACACACAATAGTCTGTGTCCTTCCGGCATCCCCATCCGGCACCAGCTTCCTGTCTTCTTTCTCGCACTCAAGAGCCTGTCTCTCTCGCCCGCTTCTCCCCCTACGCTCACCCATGCACACTTCCCATTACCTTTCTTTCTCTTCCTGGCACGCTGGCCTCCTGATGTGCACCTCTTTCCCTCACTTACATAGATGCGGCTCCTCTTCGGGGGGGCCCTGTTGGTCTCCCCAAGAGCATTATCTTCAGTTCCTTAGATCGGCCCTGACCCATCACGCCATTCAAAGAGTGTTTCGGAGATGAGGCAAACACTCCTGTCCAGATCCCACATGCATTCTGTCTGTCCTGCCCTCCAACCCCAGGCGTCAAGCCTCCAAGGCTGGCCTTGCTCCCCTTTAACTGCCCCCACCCTCCAGCTCTGGAAGGGTGGGGTGGACTTTCCTGCCTGGTGGATGGGGGTGTTGTCATCCCGGGAGCAGGCGCAGCCTCTCCCCACCCCCTCCCAGGTCAGGAGTAGCAGAAGGAGCAGCAATGAGCGGGCTGGCTGTGTGTGCGTTGCTATTAATCACCTCTCCTGGTCCGCTAACGAGGCTAATGCGGTAAGTGACAATAGCCCATCTTGGTTCCTGATTTAGGGGCTCGGGACGGAAGCTGGGCTCCTGGGAGTGAAGACGTGAATTCTCCACGACACTAAACCTTCAAATAAATCTCCTCCAGTCAGAGAAGCCCAGGGCACTAAATCCCACGCGCCGGTAATTGAAACCCTTAGAGCTTTCTTGGTAGGGAAATTGCTGAGCGAGAGCGCAGCCCAGAGGTTCCGGGTAGGGTGGTGGTGGGCCAGTGCACAGGCCTGTAGAAGGTTCTGTGATGGGGGAGGCTGCCAGGAGCACATGGGATGCCTGTTCTGGTATGGACAGCTGCCTGTCCGTGTTTCCAGGCGTGAGCTGTACTATCTGGCTATGATCATGGAGTCACTGTCCACTGGCTTCCCATTAGGTCTGTGAGCACTTGATTTGGAGGCATGAACGATTATGGAGAGTCTTCTGTCTTTTGAGAGCCTCCATTTTCTCTGAACCCCTTGGGACATGTGTCGATCTTATAGAGTGGACAAAACTTCAAGTAAGCAAAAGAAATTCTCAACATGACTCTGGACAGGCTGCCACCCATCTGCCCTTCACACCCTCCCTTGGCCATTGGGTTATTCAACATTGACAAATACCTGCTCTAGACCAAACCCTAGGCCAGGTCCTGAGTACGCAGGATCAATCAGACACCCTCCTGCCCTCACGGAGCTCAGGACGAGGGAGGGAAGTAGATAACCGCAGTACTTTATATGTACAAAAATGAGGTGGCGGACATGACAGGAGAAAGAGAATGAGTAAAGCCAGACAGTGGTGGCGCACACCTTTATTCCCAGCACTCGGAAGGCAGAGGCAGGCAGATCTCTATGAGTTCGAAGCCAGCCTGGTGTGCAGAGTGAGTTCCAGGACAGCCAGAGCTACACAAAGAGACCGAGACTCAAAAGAAATGAAAGAGAAGGATTATCAGGGAAGCCTTACAAAGACGCAGCATCATCAAGGATGTTTCTTACAGGAAAAGAGTTGAGGGGCAGCATAGGCATCGTTGGCAGTGCGACTAACAGGGGAAGAGCTAGCTCCTGGCTCCTGCCCACACATAGCACATAGTGTTGCTAGAGTGGATGAGAGGTCATGTAGAGAGGATGTAAAGGCCATGGGCTTTAGCGGCCAGGGAAAGGTCTGAAGTGGTTGGATCATGGGATGCAAGCTGTGTTCTAGGAAGCTGTTTCTCTCTGCAGAGCTAGCAATGGGATAGCGGGGACTTAACCACAAAGATAGACAGTGATGGTGCCTGAACCAAGGTCATAGAGAAGACATGTTCTGCTGCATCCTTACAGGATAAAACGCCTGAGAAGGTGACTTACTTGGTACAGGAGCCGGAAGAACAATTCAGCCTGACTTTAGGGAAGGCTGGCTGTGGAGGCTGTTACACACTGGAACAGAGAAATCAGGAAGCAGGCCGAGCTAGAGAAAGGTGCACTCATCTCAGGAAGGCCGAGATCGAAGAGCCTGGGGGGCCTCGAAGTGGGGAAGTCTAGAGCTATATATGGCTGAGGATCGGAGGCAGGAACTGAGGGGATGCCACCAGAGGAGGCACGGAGGGACATGAATGAGGACAAGGACACTAGTGTCAGGGCAGTAGAGTAGTCAAGCATAGACTCTGGAGCTGCACCGCCTGGGCTGATTCAACACGGTTGCTCACCATGTAACTGGGGGCAAGTTCCAGAACCTTGTGTGCCCCTGTGTTCTCATTTACAGGCCGGGGATAAGCTACACACAGCTGGGTGCAGGACAAACGTATGGTATTACTGCTTCCCTCCCTCCTTGCCTCTTCAGCTCCTCAGCCAGCACATCTCAAAGTTGTGTCTGTCGCCCAGGGAAACCTACATGGACTTCCCTGGCCAATAGAAACGCCCACATTATTGCCACCACAGAACTGTTTGCCTCGCTTTGACACAGCTGTTGTTTTAGGATTCTCGGGTATTTGATTGGATCTGTTCCCTCATTAGCCTCCTTGTCCCATTAGGGCACAGGCGTTGTACTGCAAGATCTGAGCACAGTATCTAATAGACGCGCGACTCTCTGTGCACTTACTGAATTAACAGATACGTTACCTGGAGTATCCATCATCTTTGACAGATGATGATCATTGATGATTGATGATTGGGAACAGTTTCCATAGAATGGTAGGGATAGAAATTGATGTATCGAGTTAAGAGTTGGTTAGGGGCCCTGAGGAGCCAGCTCAACCAGTAAAGTCCATGAGGGTCTGAGACCCCCCCTTGGAACCCACATTAAGAAAGGGAATGATGCCTGGGTGTGGTAACGTACACCTTTAATCCCAGCACTCCGGAGGCAGAGGCAGGTGGATCTGTGTTGAGTTCAAGGCCAGCCTGGTCTACAGAGAGAGTTCCAGGACAGCCTGGGCTACACAGAGAAACCCTGTCTCAAACAACAACAGGAAAGTGGAATGTGGTGGTGCATGCTTGTACTCCTGGCACTGAGAAGGCAGAGACAAGTAGATCTCTAGGGCTTTGTGGCAAGCCAACCAAGCCTCTCCTGTGTCAAGAAACAAGGGGGAGAGCTGGGCTACATGATGCTCACCTTTAATCCTAGCACTTGGGAGGTAGAGGCAGGCAGCTCTGAGTTTGAGGCCAGCCTGGTCTATATGAGTTCCAGCCAGCCAAGCCTCCATAGTGAGTGAGATTCTCTAATGAGTGAGATTCTCTTAAAATAAACAAAAGAACCCAAGGTGGTTGGCTCCCAAGGAATGACACCTGAGGTTGACCTCTGACCTCCACAAGCACATGCGCGCTCTCTCTCTCTCTCTCTCAAAGCAGTGACTGAGAAATAGAGGATAAACATCGAGCCGGTCTTTGAAGTATCTGGTGAGACGGGGAAGTGAGGGAAGGGCACTCGTTCCAGGAGGGGACAGGTGTTGATGTGACTATACTGTGGGAGCCACTGGGAACAGAAGTCATGCTTCTGGAAGGAAGCAAAGGATGCAGAAGAAAGGGGCTCTCAGGTGTGAGATTCTGAGCCCCAAGAGGAGCAGATGAAACAGGAAGGTGACAAGAGAGGGAGAAGGTCAGAGGACCCTTGTTTTCCCCGACTCGAGCGGGAAGCGAAGCCTCAGGAGAGGGAAGCAGAAGGAGATGGGGGCTCAGTGGTGAACTATTATTGAGTTGTCTCTGTGGGGATGGGGAGACAGCTGACCACGGATGTGAAAGGACTGTTTAGTAGTGCTGAGAGTGGAAATGGAATTTTTATTGGCACATATCTGCATGGTTCTGTGATTTCCCCAGCTGTGCTTGGCCCGTCCATATGTCTGAGACCAACAGAAGGCCAGCTGGACTATGAGGAAGACAGAGTAAAGAAGTTGAGTGTCGTGGCCATGATGCACACTGTGGGGTCCAGGCGAGTGTCCACGGCGGTGCGAGTCAGAGACCGCTAGAAAGAGAAGGAAGCCTGGTGGGCACAAGGCCACGAGAGGGCTGTGAGGTTGGGAGTCCTGTCACCTAGAAAGTCAGGTTGGTGACAAGCCCCTTTTGGGAGGAAGAAAAACAATAGAGGTGCTGAGGTCTGGGCAGTGATGGCTTAGACACATGTCCAAGTCCTCGGTGGAAGTGGACAGTGGCGGAGGGATGCAGAGTGGCCCTTGACCTCCCACAGCCCACAGGGTGAAGCAGTAGACTGCTAGATACTCTGAGGACCATGGGAGTAGGCAAGGAAAAGCCTGCCCTGGGGAGATCTGCAGGAAAACAGGGAATCCAGGACTAGCCAGTGTCCCAGAGAACGCTGACAAGAGAAAGCAAGGGGGAGTCTCCAGAATTGAGGGTAGAGAGGCATCCATAGCTGTGGCTGGTCCTCCTGAGAAGGTGGTAGAGAGCACATCCAGCAGCACTCACCGCCCCCCCATTGGCTCAGAGCATCCCTCCTGGGACTCTCTGCACCTCCAGTCTTGCTGTTTACCTCCTGCATGATCTGCTCTCCATGCGGCTCCACGCACATGTTCTCCTCCATCTCATCCATCCCTTCATCTCTCCTCACACATTGTCCCCTCCCCGGACCCTTCCCCTGCCCTGCCCCACCCCAGCCGGCCTGAGTGAGCAGGAACCCTTGCACCTTCATTTCTCAGGTCACTGCTTGGCTAATGGGCTATTAATTTGCTCAATCGTCCCCTGTGAGGCAAACTCAATTTCTGCCAGCCAGTCGTCCCTCCCTGTCGACAGCGTGATTGATTGGAGGAACAGCTGTCACCGCCCGGCTGCCTGCTCCCTGCGTCCTTCCCCTCCCCAGTCCCACCACCCCCTCCTCCTTGGGGCCGCCGCCCTGCGCCCACAGAAGCAGTGCACCCCTGCCACCTGCCTAAGGATCTGTCGCCAGCAATGAAAAATGACAGAAATATTTAAGGACAAATAAGGTTTCCCAACGCAATTGAAAATGATTACAGGCAGCTACAGATGGGGCCAATCTGATGCGCAGCAGCAAATCAAATCGAATTTCCTTATCGGCGTATTATTTTAGGCGTTATCTGGCACGTTGATGCAGTTATCAATTCAATTTCAGCCGCCGGGCTGCTGTTTACCGACTCGCCTTTGCTGGGAAAAGGTAAACATGCTCAGCCCAGCAAATTAATTTCTAGCTGAAGCCAGAGGCAGCAAAGGATGCTGCTACCTAGGACCTGCGGCCTCCACCTTGGCCCTGGGCTCTCCCAGGCCAGGCTAGAGTTTGCCCGGAAACAGAAGCCCCACTAGCTGCCCGCCCCTGCCCTAAGCTGAATGCTGAGCTCCTAGAAGGCTGAGGTGACCATTGTTGGCGCCTCCGCTGCTGCCAGGGAGAGGTGAAGGTCTCCCATTAATTCCCAGCTAAAAATGACAAATTCATCTTGGACGACAATTAAATGAAGTCAGTAATTGATGCTAATTGATCTCCAGATGCGAGGGCTCCCCTTAGCCTTAGCAGCGCGTGGCTGCCTTGCTCCCTCCCCCACCCCCCCCCTCCACCCTGGCCTTCTTTTCCTCTACCTCCCTCCTCTGAGCTGAGTCCTTGCTTTCTCCCTGGGGCTCTGCCTCTTTTGACTTGCACAGGTCTGTGAGAAGCAGCCAGCCTGGGCTGGGCCAACAGGCAGTGGCTGACGCTAAGCATCTGGCGCACTGTGGGTCCAGACCCACAAGCACTTGCCATCATTGCCCGGCACTCCGCCCATCTGCCTAGAATGCAGGTAACACTGCCTCCTTCAACCATGCAGGATTTATAGCCCACAGCTGTGGAGGCTCCCATTTTATTTTTATAAGCCCATAGCCAGAGCCAGCAGTGGGTAAAGCATACTTGAGGTTTTGTTTCTTGAAACAGCACAGTCTTAGCATTTGGGCTATATGACCAGGAAGACACTGGTCCACGTGCTGGGAAGAATGGTCAGGGATACTCAGGCTGCACTTGATTATGTGCTTGGGGTGTGTCTGTCTGTCTGTCTGTCTCTCTGTCTGTATCTGTGTGCATGCACACATGCATCTGTGTGTCTGTGTGTCTGTATCTGTGTGTGTGCACACATGCATCTCTGTGCGCGTGTGTGTCTGTCTGTCTGTGTGCATGCATGCATCTGTGTGTGTGTGCGCCTGTGCCCTCCCTTGTGGACATCTGAGATGGGATGTGTGCACTGTTCATAGGTGGATGGTTTTCTGAATCCTGCCTTTTCCTGCAGTTTGTAGAGCCTAATCCTAAGGACCACTTGGGAGGCTCCACTTGCCCCAAACACTGATGGTGCATCTGAAACAGGAACTGTGTGCAAGTTATTAGCTAAAGGAGCAGGGGAAGTGAAATGTAGTTCTACAGAAGGAGAGGGGCTACGGCTGTGATCTGAAGAGCCATGTCAGGACTGTGAAATAGCTGTGGTCCCTGAAGCACCACCAGCCCCCAACAGATCAGCTGATAGTTGATGCATTTGGCTCCAGCAAAGGCTCATGGCACCAGGGCTTCAGGTTCTATGACCAGGACTTGGTGAGTTTAATTGTGCCTTGGCTCTGAGCCTTTAGCTCCAGCTTGAGCCTAAATCCGAGCCTAAACCTTTCCACGGGCCGCCCTCCATCTGGCAGCCCTACAGATGTTTGGCCACCCAGGAGTCTAGCCTGGCTCAGTGTACACATGTGCCTGCATGCATGCACACACACACACACACACACACACACACACACACACACACACACACACACACGCTGAATCGCTAGAGGCAGTTACTAGCATCAGGGCCTCAGCCAGGCTCCTGTGTCTGGAAGACTATATAGATGCCAACCCAAGCTTCTGTCGTCGGAAACGAGGGAGGAGGAGGAGGATAGCAAGGGTGTGTGAGCTTGAACTGTCATTCTTGGGGTTTGAACCCAGGGAAATATGTCACCCATGTGGACCCTGATGCTGTGCAGAGGGGTGTGTGCAAGCCTTGTGGGAAGAGGAGGGCTAGATAAGGAAGAGCATGAATAAACGCATGACGCGACTAGACTAGAGTCAGAGAAAGCCCTTGCTTGTCCCAGGGTGATGTCTGCATCTTTAGGGGTTTGTCAAGGTCGGAAGTCCTTTATTTGTTAATTCAGGAATATGTATTGATTTCTACTCTCACTATTACTTTTACTTGGCGCCCTGCCTTCTGTTAGATGCTGAGTCTGTAGCCGTGGACATGTTAATTTTTCCCCCCTCATGAAAGTCACATTCTGAAGATGGTAACAGGTAACAGGCCACAGCACAAGTGCTGTGAAAGTAGCAACACAAGAGGGTCTGGGAACACAGAGGAGGCACCTGATGTGGTCTGGACGAGTCAGGGAAGCCTCCCTGAGAGAAAAACTTCCAGGCTGAGGCCTAAGGGATGAAAGAGTGCAGGCTTGTGGAAACAGCCCTCGCTCCATCTTTGAGGTTGTTTGGCAAGCCCGAAGCAGAGACAAATAGGCTTATTTGGTTCCAAGTGACACGGGGACATCTGAAAATGTCACCTCTGTCCTTTGAGTGCCAGCTGCTGCCCTGGGGTCTGGGTAAGTGGGTGCACAGCTGTTTTCAGGGCACCCTTGGGCACCTGCAGATAAGTACGGGCCACAGCTAAATACACATCTCTCATTGCCTGCCCTACCCCCACCTCCTCGACCAGGGATGCCTATTAATCCTGACAAATGATGACTTACGAACATGTAATGCAAACTGATTCATCATACATTCAAATCCGCCGCCCCGCCCCAGCGGGAGGCCCCAGCCAGACAAGTGTATTACACGGATAATGTATTTGACGTATTAATAAAACCAGCCGCATTGCTCTGGCGCGGGGACTGGGGAATGCCAATATACGATGACAGATCACATATTGATGAAATCCAGATGTTTGGAGTCATAGTCTTGGGGCCTTGTTCATATTGACTGAAGGTAAAAAATGCCGTCTGTCAGCACATTAACTCTTCATGTCCCATGCTCAGCCGAGGCACCGATCCAGAGGGTTTCTAGAGAGAAGAGAGGGAAGAAGAGGTGATTGGGGGAAGCAGGGAGGCATGATGGGATGGCTTGGGTCCGTGATGGATGGATGGATGGATGGATGGAGAGAAACGGAGACGGCATGCTCTGCGTAGCATGGGTGGCTGCTGTCTTGACCTCTTGGCTCAGTTCGCGGCGTGGATGGGATCCCTCGCTCTGTGGAACTTCTCTTCGCTCTTCCTTGGTCTCGCTCTTTCTCCTTACCGTTCCTGCTAGGGCTTTGATGACTAAAATGTCCCTCGCCTGTTACGGTCAAAGGAGGCTCTCTTCCAGACTCCTCTTACTGTGCGCACTCTCCCAGCTGATCTCTCTGCACTCCGTCCTGTCACGTGCTTGGTGTTTCTGGGTTGCGCACCTTAGGCCGGACCGCGCTCTAGGCACCGAGCCCACAGTGCTGAGCTTCGGTTCTTAGCTGCGAGTGAGCGTCTCCTTGACCTATCTTTCAGCCTTTCCCACAGTTCCTCCAAGTAAATACACCCAAACTGAACTCGTTGCCCTCCTACAAAGCCTGGCATATAAGCCAGTGAGCAGATGTAGGAGTGTGGACGGACAGGAGAAATCCCACAAGGGCCTGAAGGGCCAAGGCCAGCCACCTGCCGGAGGGCCGCTGATCTCAGTCAGTCCCGGAAGGGAGACAGGTGCTGGTATAGGATAGATGTAGACACAAACAACAGGCCTGAGCCGGTGCCTTGCTAGAAAGAGAGTGGCTGGCCAGGCAGGCGGTGGTGGCGCACACATTTAATCCAGGCACTCAGGAGGCAGAGGCAGGCAGATCACTGTGAGTTCGAGGCCAGCCTGGTCTACAAAGGGAGTCCAGGATAGCCAAGGCTACACAGAGAAACCCTGTCTCAAAGCACCAAAAGGAAAAAGGAAAAACGAAAGAAAGAAAGAAAGAAAGGAAGGAAGGAAGGAAGGAAGGAAGAAAATGGCTGACTCCTCACTTGTACGCAGCTCTGCTTTCATTACGGCCTCACAACAGCCCTAGGAGTTACAGATCATCCCCCATTTCACACAAGGGGAGGCTAAGCTCACAACAACCAAGCGACTGGCCTGTGTTTAGCACGGCTGGGAAGCAGCAACACTGTAGGATTTTGCTTGTTGTTCTGTCCTGTGTCTCTGTCACAAGGCAATGGAAGGGTACTGGGCAGGGGTGACATGGGGAGAGGACATGCATGGCTGAGAGCATAGTCTCCAAGGCCCAGGCCCAAGCAGGCTGCAGGTGTGCCTCAGTTGGTGGAATGCTTGCCAGGCTTGCTCAAAGCCCTAGGTCTGCTTCCCCCAGCTCGATGCATTGAGTTTGGTGGTGTTTGCCTATGATCCCAGCATTCAGGAGATGGAGGCAGGAGGATCAGAAGTTCAAGGTCATCCTCCACATGCAATAAGTTTGAAGCTAGCCTGGCCTATAAGAGATCCTGCTTCGTTGACTCCTGTCATTAGAATTACCCTCACCTTCATTTAATGTTCCCTGTCTTAGGTTGGCAGGCTACTTTTTTCTTTCTTTCTTTCTTTCTTTTTTTTTTTTTTTCTAAGACAAGCTCTCTCAGGCTGGCCATGCCAATCTTCCTGCCTCAGCTTCATGTTACAGGCCCCACGAACAGCTCCCTGTCCAGCCAAGCCTTTCATGGCCTGCAGAGCAGAGACAGGAATTGGTGCTTGGGGACAAAGGGAGAACAGGAACCCTTTGGCTACAGAACTTTGAAAAAGCAGACAGGCCAGCCAGAGGGGCAACTAGGTCCCATGAATCCCTCTCACATGCTCCCAGTGGAAGATGGAGATGCAGCAGCTGTTCCAATGGTGAGGAGTTCCCAACAGAGGGGGTGGGCAGCAGAGTGTTGATGTAACCCCCACCTTACTGCCCACCCACTCCCTTAACTGGGTACTTGAAAAGGCTGGGGGGAATGGGCGGGGCAGAAGTGTTACCCTAGTTTAATCTTTCGCTCCCCCACGTCAACACCCTTTTTAGAGGCTTCCACTGAAGGCCCTCCGCTGTCTGGGAGTAAAGTTAGCCCAGCCACTTAGCGAGGGAACCAGCCCCTCTGGCAGTCACACAACTACAGAGCCTCCCCTGTAGCACCTGACTGACTCAGGTCCTGCTGAGTTGCCCTGTGTTAGGCTGAGGTCAGGGGGCCCAGTTCCCTCCCTGCCCTCCTCCTGCTTGGAGGATACCTATGGCAAGCGGAGATGTGGAGGTGGCAGCCCCTACCGCGGCAGGGGTGGTGGGGAGGGAGGCAGTAATGAATGTGGACGGGAGGCGGAATGAGCGATCCATCTTTGCATGGGAGGAGAGGGGGGCGGCGGCCGTTCCCCCCCACACACACACACTCACACACTCAATCAGGCGCTGTCAGACCTCCGGCCGCCTGGCATTTTGGTGAAGAATCTCTCAGCTAAAAATTGTTGTCAGTCCCATTTCCTCGTTATCAGTGCAAGGGCTGAGGCAGCGCCCGGGGATTAGCAGAAGCGGGGAGCGCTCGAGCCCCGCCATCCACTGCCGATAACACTGGGCCTCCCGCCTCACCTCCCACATTCATCATCTTTAGCACTGACAGTTCAGCCCAGTCCCTGTCCCCATCCCCTGGTAGCCCACCCACCGAGGCTCCCCACCGGGCTGGCCAAGCTCTTGATCGCCCAGGAAGCCAGGCCTCCCGGAGTGCTGGGGTTTAAACAAGGCTAGAAACCTAGATGTCACCTGTGGCAAAAGGCCTTGCCTGGCTCTTGGGAGGATCTCTCAAGGGCTGGGGCGAGGGCTACTCAAGGAGCCAGTGTCCTTTGAAGGGCTGCCTCTGGTGGCTCCAGCCACCTACCTGCGATACTGCTCACACTGTTAAGAGAAGGAAACCTATGTCACACGAACAAGCCTCGGAGGCCTGTCCAGGGGCCTCCTCGCTCCTCACCGGCCCCGACGTAGACTGCCAGATCCTAGGAACCATGCAAAAAAAAAGCCAGGGGGGATGACTCCATCTGAGCCTAGGACAGGTCTGGGGATGAAGGCTTCATTCCCACCCCAGCAAGACCATGGGCCCCTCCTCTTGGCCATCCCCAGTGGTTTTATGGCCCATTTTATGGCCGCTGTAATGGCCCAGGTCAAAAGCTTCAGGGAGCTGTATTCTGGGAATTATGCAAACGAGGAGCAGGCCCAGGGCCAGAGTATGGATTTTGTCATTAAACCTGGGCAGGCCATGTCGTTAGTGCAGTAAAATCCACGTCATGACCACAGGTCTCAATATAAAATTATAGGGAACACAGCGGGGGGAGGGGAAGCAGGGGGGGGTGCATGACCGCACTGACACCTGCCACTCTAACATCTGAGAAGTCGAGGTGAGATAGAGGGCATAGGCTGTATGTTGACCCCCCCCCCAGCTCATTCCTGCAGGGCTCTCCCCAAAGCTGGGAGCCAAAAAAGGGAGGGGGATCCAGTAAGGAAACTGAGGTCCAGGTTGAAAAAAGCACAAGCACAAGAAAAGCAAGAGAATGTGAGCAAGTGTGTGAGAACACTGACCTCTGACCCCAGACGCAGAGCAAGATCTAGACTGTAGAAAACCCAAAGAACTGAACTTGGTATCCCAGCCACAAAAGGGCCAAGCCCCGCCTCCACCCCCCAATGTCTTGGATCCCTCTGTATCCTGTTTTCTCATCATGTCCCCCTTTACACCCCAGATCCTAGTCAGTGACCTGTTTAACTACCTTGTCTCCCTCACTCATCCTTTGTGCCTCCATTGGGTACCCATCCTTTCCCTGTGGGTCCCTCCACCCCTCTCACAGTGTCCCTCATAGCCCCTGCTTCACTCCTGGGTCTCACCCACACTACCTGGCTTTCTCTCCTGGCTTTACCATGAATTTGTGACCTCTTAGAAACCAAGACTGTGTTTTACTTATCTCTGAGTTCCAGTTTTCCCTAGAACAAGAATGGAATAGAATCATTCATTTATAAATGTTTGTTGAATAAATAAATAAAGCCTTGAGACCAAAAGCCAAGCTCAACGCCCCTATCCAATTCTGAGCCTCCATTTCCCCATCTGTTGAAGATGGTAGCCTGGAGGATTCCTCAGGCCCCACCCACCTATGAGGTGGCCAGAGAGGCAGAACTAAGAGCAAAGCCCTCCTATGTCAGGCCCATAGCTGCTTCTTTTACTCAGCACTGCCTTCCAGCTGTCACCTAAGCACTCAGGGCACAGCTACCAAGGCAGGTGGCACACAGTGGGGCCACACACAGTAGGACCATTTCCATTCTTTAAAGACCTAGACACACAGGCTGGAGCCCCTCCTACATGATTGTGGCACACTTTGATATCCAGTTCGGTGAAGGGTAGGGTGTTTTGAGTGCAAGGCCTCTCTTTTTCCACTCCCCAGAACACACACACACACACACACACACACACACACACACACACACACACTGAATTGTTCTGTCCTTAGAGTCTGCAGATGACTCAATCCAGGCATCCAGGGGCCTAGTCCTCCTCAGTCTGTGTCAGGGGGAGGCAGCCTCTCATGCCCAGGCTGGCCTGGGCATTTCCTCAGGCATAGGGTTGCTAGATTTAGCAAATAAAAATATCAGACATACAAGTAAATTTGCTTTTAGAAAAATCAGTGATCTCTAAGTATCAAAATATCCCTTGCAGTATATAAGACATAATTATGGTTTGTTTGTTTTTTTTCAAGAACTGGTTGTGTATCTATTTCACTGGGCATTCTACATTTAATCTGGCAACCCTACTCACCTATCTACCTTGGTCATCACTGACACACGTGGTCTTTATCTGTCTAAAAGCTGCTTGTGTGTGACCTTCTCCAGGCAACAGAAAGACAAGTGAGGAAGAACATGCAGACTTCAGCTAAGGAAGTCTTTGCTGCAGGGGCTGGGATGTGGTTTGCTAGAAGAGCATCTGCCTGGTGCGGGCAAAGCCCTGGTTCTGTGTCTAGAACTACACAGAATGTTGTCCTACAGTCATGGCCTCCACTACCAGGCAGCGCTAGGAAGGTTTCTGAGTGGATAGAGTTTCTCAGAACCACGCCTGTAAGCAGCCTGGGGAGCGCTGGGCGTGAGAAAAGAAGGGGCTCAGTCAGAGGGAGAAAGAGCAAGGCTACCTAGAGGATCCTTCCTAGAAGGGTTTGTTCTGGTCACTATTGGTGCCAGACTGGAAATAGAGTTGTAGCTCCCAGCCAGCCCTCCGTGAGCATGTGCACTGGAGACATGTTGGTTGGCTGGTGGTTTTGTGGGGGTTTGGTTGTTGTTGTTTTGCTTTTTTGTTAGTTTGAGATAGGAGTCCACTCTGTAGCCATGGCTAGCCTGAACTCACTTTGTAGTCCAGGTTGGCCTTAGCATCACAGAAGCCCTCCTGCCTTGACCTCGTTAGTTTTGGGATTCCACGCGTGGCCCATCGCACCCAGCTTGAAGGACATTCTAGAAAGAGAAAACTCAGAACCAGATCGACAAGACACCTGTGAGGTTACCCAGCAGAAGTAGTGAGACCTACTGGGCCTAAAGAGGTCCCAGGGAACTGGAGAGACTGGAGAGCTCAGCAAGGAAAAGTTCAATTCCCAGCAGCCACATGGAAGCACACAACCATCTGTAATTCCAGTTTCAGTGGATCTGTTGCCCTCTTCTGGCCTCTGAGGGAACTGCACACATAGTGCAGGCATACATTGAGGTTGATACTGATACAAATAAAATAAAAATCTCAGAAAAGTTTTTTCGTTTTGTTTTGTTTTGTTTAAGTAGTGAGACCTTAATGGGGAGAATGTGAATTTCAAAAATATAGAAGAAGGGCCAGGGGCTGGAGAGATGGCTCAGTGGTTAAGAGCGCCGCCTGCTCTTCCAAAGGTCCTGAGTTCAATTCCCAGCAACCACATGGTGGCTCACAACCATCTATAATGTGATCTGATGCCCTCTTCTGGCATGCAGACAGAGCACTGTATACATAATAAAAATAAATAAATAAATCTTTTGAAAAGGAAGGGCCAGAGAGGTGGCTCAGCAGGTAAAACTTCTTGCTGTACAAGCCTGGTGGCCTGAGTTCAGTCCCTGGAACCCATGTACCGAGCCAAATGCAGTGGCTCACATCTGTCACACCAGCATTCCTACAGCAAATGGGAGGGACAGACAGACAAGAGAATTCCCCGGAATCTTGGGGGACAAGCAGCCTGGAATGTGCAGCACAGCAGCAGAAACAAGAAGAGAGATACTTGGGACTGGAGAGATGGCTCAGAGGATAAGAACACTTGTTGATCTTGCAAAGGATACAGGTTCAATTCCTAGCATCCACACAGCTGCTTACAAACTATCTCTAACTACACTTCCAGGGGACCCAGAGCTCTTCCTGCCTTTGTGGGCACTAGGCATGCTTGTGGTGCACATATGTGTGGGGTGTGTGTGTGTGTGTGTGTGTGTGTGTGTGTGTGTGTGTAAACACTCATACATATAAACATTTCTTGTTTGTTTGTTTGTTTGTTTCGAGACAGGGTTTCTCTATGTAGCCCTGGTTGTGCTAGACTCACTTTGTAGCCCAGGCTGGCCTCGAACTCATAGCGATCCACCTGCCTCTGCCTCCCAAGTGCTAAGATTAAAGGCATGCGCCACCACGCCCGGCCATATAAACATTTTTAAATAAAACATAAGAAAAGATTAAAAGAAAAAAAGAAAGAAAAGAAAGACTATGCCTCAAAAAGTGAGATTCCTAAAGCTGGCTTCCAGCCTCCACGTGTGCATTCTAGTTCACGCAGGCCCACACTCACACACAAACACACACGTACACATATAAGTGCTTCTTATTATTTTAATTTTATTTTCTTTTTGAGACAGCTGAAGGCCTGGGACACTGGATTTCCTTCTAGAGAGCAGCTCTGCTCACGGTGTCTGTTCTCCCTTCCTGGCCAGGTAAGAAGAAAGCAGTAGCGTTGTTTGACAGCCAGGCCCCGATCTGCCCCATCTGCCAAGTCCTATTGAGGCCCAGCGAGCTGCAGGAACATATGGAGCAGGAACTGGAGCAGCTGGCCCAACTGCCTGCCAGGTAAGCCACATCTAGGAGGTCCCCCTGTGGGGTGGGGGTGTGGGGGGATGGGGGTATGGGAGGTGCGGGGGGGGGGCGTGGGGGGTGATGGGGATTCCCCTGGGTAGGCTAGCTGCTAGGTCTCTGGGGGAGAAACCAGAGCCCCATGTTGCCTTTGTGTGCTTTCAGTGCTGTTTCTCACTTTATTTTGGAGGGATTTGGGGGCATGAAGGAAACTGAATTATCAGACTCCAGCCTCAGAATAAGGGAAGCTGGGCAGGAGGGAGCCAGTTGCCGCCACTGCCGCAAGCCCAGAACCACCGTGTGGGTCCTTGGGGCGGGGATAAAAGCAGGTACAGGGCCTGGCAGCTCTATCAGAGGTCCAGCCCAGCCCCATTATTCAGGGGAAAAGTAGCACCTTCTCCATAAACCTCAAGGACTGAGAGGTAGCAGTCTTGGGAATGCGCTTGTGTGTTCTCACCCCAGCCCTCCTCTATCTGTCTCTGCCTGAGGACCAGACTGAACCCTCTCCAGATCCCTGGGGAGGAGCCAGAACATCCAGGGGGCAGATGAGAAGTAACTTATCACCTCCCAACTGAACAGTATGAAGCAAGTGCTCTGAGGTCAGGAATTTCAGCAGGGAACAGAGGGGTCGGCTATGCCCGCTCCAGATGTTGGGTGTTCAGCTGGGACCGTCTAGAGGTTCCTCACTCACGCGTCTGGTGATGGACGCTGGCTGTCAGCTAGACCTGCAGATGGGGTCTAAAGCATTTGCATGCAGTTTCTCTACGGTGGCCTAGGTGGGGCTCCTCTTCACTTGGTAGCCTCGGGGTACTTTGACTCCTTATGTGGCAGCTTGGGTGTCCAACACAAAATGTTCTAGCCACCAAGATGGAACACTGAGGTGGGAGAGTGCAGCTAAAGATCAGACTCAGAGCCTTTATCTACCACGGAGCTCTACCCAAACCCGATCACCTTTTCATACTGAGCCTTGGAAGTCATTTGCTGTCACTTCCAGTACTCTATTGATCAAGGCATTGTAAATCCACTCAGATCCACGGCAGGACGACATGCATCCCTTTTGGTGGGAGTGACAAGATCGTATTCTAAAAGAGCACATGGGGGAAGGGCGGGCTGGTGAGATGGCTCAGCAGTTAAAAGCACTGTCTGCTTTTCCAAAGGACCCAGGTTCAATTCCCAGCACCCCGCCTTAAATCCCAGCACTCGGGAGGCAGAGGCAGGCGGATCGTTGTGAGTTTGAGGCCGGGTCTACAAAACAAGTCCAGGACAGCCAAGGCTACACAGAGAAACCCTGTCTCAAAAAACCAATAATTAATTAATTAATAAATTTACGAGAGCACGTGGGATAGAAACAGGGCTTCAACCATCCTTAGGAACCACAACGTGCCCTGCAGAGAACAGCCTTCCCGTTCCTACCCCATTGCCCATTTCAAGCCATTAGACCTGACCGATGCAAGACGCAGGGGTCCCATAACGTCTTCTGCCCTGGAGGACTCAGAGAAAGGACTGAAACACCAGCCCTGAGGGCTAGAGGCTGCAATGTGGGAGGAACCTGAGTTGTGGGAGGCACCAAACCCAACAGAGAGCAAGGAAGGCTTCCTGAGGGAGGGATTTTGAAGGAAGTACTAGTCACCTATTGGCTGTTACAAAGTACCCCAAAACTGAATGGCTTAAGACATTTGTTAGGGCCAGTGAGCCGGCTCAGCAGGTAAAGGCTTTTGCCCTGCAAGCTGTAGGATTTGAGTTTCACCCCCAGGAGATAACAAAGCTGCCCTCTGACCTACACACACACACACACACACACACACACACACACACACACACACAGTGAAAAAAGTGTCTCTGAGGCTGGGGAGATGGCTCAGATGCTAAGAGCACTGTCTGTGCTTCCAAAGGTCCCGAGTTCAACTCCCAGCAGCCACATGGTGGCTACAACCACCTATAATGAGATCTGATGTCCTCCTCTAGCGTGTGGGTGCATATACAGGCAGAACACTGTATACATAATAATACATAAATAGATTTTTTTTTTTAATGTCTCTGTTCCTATGGGTCACCAACCAGTTCTAGAACTACACAGCTATGTGACCTTGGGTAGCTGTGGCCACTAGCTCTGGTTCTCTTCTGAGGCTAGAGAGAACATGTCACCCAAGGCTACAGCCCTCTGATGTCTGACTGGACTGCAGGATGCTTCCAGGCCAGCTCACTTCGATGTGCTGTCAGCAGGAAAGCTCAGCTCCTCACAAGGGAAGCCCCGGGGGGGGGGGTCTTCCCCGGAAGTCTACACACCAGTGCTTCTGCTCCCCAGGTCGCTGTGGGTGTGGTAGACACCTGTAATTCCAGACTCTGAAGTACCTAGGATTTGAGGCCAGCCTGAGCTACATAGCGAGCTGCGTAGTGAGGCCCTCTCTCTAGACAGGAAGAAAGGAAGGCAGAGAGGGAAAGAGGCCTGAAGAGGGACTAAGAAGGAAGGAAGGAAGCCAGTGAATCACCAAGCACAGCCCATAATCATATTTTTGCTTGTGAGCCTAACCTTTACTGGCTGACCCATCTCTCCAGCCCAGCCCGTACAAGGGAGGAGAATTATACTCTAAAAGCTCTTGTTCTTTTTGTTTTCATTTGTTTGTTGTTGTTTTGTTTGGTTAGTTTTTTGGGTGTTTTTGTTTGTTTGGTTGGTTGGTTTGTTTTGTTTTTTGTTTTTTGAGACAGCGTTTCTCTCTGTAGCCTTGGCTGTCCTGGTCTCATTTTGTAGCCCAGGCTGGCCTCGAACTCACAGAGAATTGCCTGCCTCTGCCTCCTCCCTGATTACAGGCCTGCACCACCACGCCCGGCTAAAGCTCTCATTCTTAAAGACAAGACTATCAAAAAGAATCTGTGGGCACGCTCTAAAAGCCCCACAGAAACTATACAGTGGTAATAATATCGAACCTCTTGGAACATTCACTATCTGACAAGCGCTTTATTTATCCTGCACTCTGAAGTAGGTGATACGGCCATCCGTTGCTCAACAGCGGGTATATATTCTGAGAAACGCATCCTTAGATAGTCTTTTGTCGTGTGAGCGTCATAGAGTGTATGTATACAAGCCACACTGTCACTAGGCAATGTCACCTCATGGGACCACTTTCAGATGTGTTGCCAGGCTTTTGCTAAGTGTGGTGTATGGCTATAGATTTAACTCCCATTTTACAGATAAGGAAGCCGAGGCGCAGACATGTTGAGTGACTTCTCTAAGGTTGCCCACTTAGCAGTAAAGATAGAATTTGTTCTCAAGCAGCCTTGACACAAGTGCCCCGCCTCCCCTCCCCCATCGCTCACACACCTGGGATTGACCTGTCAGGGACAGAAAGTGAAAGAAATATTCCTGCAGGCTGTCCCAGGATTTCTGGGTAATTTGCTTCCAACGAAGGGGTCCTCACCCAGGAATAGAAAACTCGGGGGCCTGCAGAGCCCTTTTTGGGCAGTGCGCCTCCCTGGCCCTGGAAAACCGCTCTTTTTGCCTCCTCGGCGAGGACCCCCACCCTCACCGCTGCCAAACCCTCACGGTCCAGGGCATCGCTCCCACTCCTTTCTTGCTCTACCCCTGCTCGTGACCCTGCATAAATTCCTCATCATCCATGTTTCTCAGAGCACCCACACCTCGCGGCTGTCTGCTCACGTCCGGGCCTATCCCTGCACCCCCTAAGACCCACGCTGCCCTTAGCACGTGCGCGCCCTGCGCCCCTGGCACGCCCTCCTCCCTACCGAGTGTCTGACAGCCGGACAGCGGGATCTGCACAGCAAGTGAAATTCCCGTCGGATCGATAAAACCGAAGCGCTGGCGGCGACGGGTCGATGGTTTTATCTGTCTCGGCCCCGCCGCGCCCGGCGCGCTGACAGTCGGACCGGCCGGCAAAGGCGTTCAAGGGCAGCCGCACCCGCGCCCCCTCCCCACGCGCGCCCCTCCCCGCGGCCGCTGAGCCCACCGGACTGCGGGCTGGACCAGCCCCGCCACCGCCCTTGTGATTTATCTGGATTTTTAATTGGAAAAAATTTGCGAATTAATTGATTTCAGGAACTTGCCAATTAACATTGTAATTGGGTGCGTGATAAATTCCCAAGGAGGTGTCAGCTCCCTCCGGGCTGACGGGCAGCGAGGGCGGAGGGTCCCCAGCCTGGCTGCCCTTGCCCCGCCCCATGCTGGCTCTGGGATTAGGGGCAAAGGAGGATGGGGAAAGACAGAAACACCTGAACTCCTGAGATCCACCCCACCCGTCTTCCTTCTCCCCACCATCAACAGCATGAACAGATGAAGCGGTTCACGGATGAGGAAACTGAGTCAGTCCCACAGGAGGTGGGAGCCCAAATGTGGACCTCCCCTATTCATGACCTGTGGCCAAGTCCTCCTCCCTCTGGCCAGCCCTCTGGCTTCTTCTCTGCCTTACTCCTGTCTCCTCTTGGCTCCTCTCCCTTTGTTTTCTGTAGTGACCCCTCTCTTCTCTCAAACTGCCCCCCCCTTCATCATCTTACCCTGCCTTTGCCTCTTTTGCCCTCTCTGTCCCTTCTTCACCCTAGCCCACCCCCTGAGCCTTTGGGTGCTGCTGCCAGGCTAGCCTCCCAGGTGGTTCTACTTCTGGAACTTTCCAGGTGGAAAAAAAATCTGCCTTCTGCCTCCAACTGCCCAACAACCCAGGGCAGGTCCTATGTATGCCCTGTCTACGCACCTCGAGGCTCACAAAAGAAGCGGGGGACCTTCCAGCTCCTAAGCAAAGGAGGCTGGTTTTCACGAACACAGGCTTGACACACATGTATGCATGCACACATACCCCATCCACACACAGCTCAGTCTGCACACACAGGCCCTGAAATCAGACGAGATGAGCATACCTGGGTACCCATGAGCAACCAAGTCCCTACAGGAAGAGCAGTCAAGGTTCTCTCCGGCTCAACGCTACACTTTTCCAAGTGACACCCCTCCGTTACCTCACCTGATCCTGGTTTTCCCAATCTAGAACCTTAACAAAGGCTCCCTTAGACCCAAGGACTTGGCTACTTAGAACAAAGAGAGGCACACTGGGTCAAACACAGAGGCAGAAGGGCCTCTCACTCAAGAGGACGGCCCTTCTGCTAGTGAGACGTTACGCTCCAGTATGAGGAGTGGGCTGGGGGCAGGAACGGGGGGGGGGGGGCAAACCAAGGGTCCAGGGGACAGTTGATGAGGCTGCCCTGGGACAGTGGCTGAAAGCAGGGGATGCAGAAGAGGGGCTTAAGAGGACGGAGGAAGGAGAAGCCAAGGGACTTCCCTAGGATACTTCCTAGGAGAAAACATTCTGACTTGGACGCTTGGCAGTGTGGTAGAGGTGACGGCCACAGTCAGAGAGGGGAAGCAACAGGTAGGGCTGTGGGTAAGCTGAGACCAAGATGCCTCTGGCATGGTGCTGGGCTAGGAGCCTAGATGTGTGTGTACAGAGAGACAGACAAGGCCGTAGATGGAGGTTGAAGATGGCAGGGCAGGGGCAGGGACCGGCTCTGAGACGCCCCCCACCCCCACCCCCACCCCCACCCCGTGGCTCCTAGAAAGGAGTTTCCACAGCCTTGGGCGTGAAACATTCACAGAGCTGAAAGTGGGGCTTATCCGGTGGGACCTGAGCTTGGAGGTCTCCTCTATGAAAGCTAGCCCTCTCTGCGCTGGGAAACAGCTTTCTCTTGGAAGTGCTTTAAAAGGGCTGAAAAAAAAAAAATCTAAAGGGAGACTGGGTAGCTCTAAAGGAGAGGCCGGGTGTGGAGAGAGCAGCGCCCCCAGCCCTACTTAAGCCTTATTTAAGGCCGGCCTCGGTGTTTGGTTGGGTAATGAACTAGATAAACAATTCCCCAAATAGATTAAAACGAAGTGTAACTTACAAAGGCGCTGGTGATGATGGTTTATTCCCGGGCAGTGCACCATTTCTTTATTTCCAAGGATAATTCAGTGTAAATCACCTTAATTAAAAGTGTCAGCCCAGCCCATGAATATTGTACTTAGGAACGCGTTTCCTGGGTCCCAGTTATAATTTAAAACCCATGGATCACTAGGCAGCAGTGACTTGAGCAAGGAAGGAAAATTGTTGGGGGCGGGCTGTGGAAACTGGGAGGGGCTTGGAAGGCACAGCTGATGGGCTGGGCGGGAGCCAGGCTGCTGACAGCTCAGGGCTTAGACCTCTCTCCTCCAAGGCAAGCCACTCACCAGGCTTTCAGGCTCTCTGAGAAACCAAGAAAACTTGGTGTTGAAGGGGTTGACAGAAGGAGGAGGAGGAGGGAGTGTTGCTTAGAGGCAGGGCAGGAGGCTGAGCTGGCCCTGTGTAAGCAAAGGAGATGGGCTTGCCAGAGCACAGGCTGGACATCCTGACCCCAAATGGCACCCGTTCTACTTACAAGCAAAGGAGATGAGCCCAGGACCAGCAAGACCCTGACCAAAGTTGCAGAGCCACCAAAAGAAATTCAGTGTTCTACACTATGCCTAAGTCCTATGTAATTGTACAGAGACAGTATTTAAAAAATAAAAATAACCCCGCCCCCCCCAATTCCAAGCCCTCCGTGGACTGAGTGACCACAGAGGTGTCATTTAACCTGTTAGTCCACAGCTTTGTAAAGTTTTGCTAGAAATTCAGTGAGATTACACTCACAAGGTCTGTCTCTGTCATTGCTTCAATTTCTGATGTCACCTTATACAGCCTCAATGGGTGACAGCCAGATGCCAGTCCAGGGTCAAGTATGACGGCAGCCGTGTGCAGCAGATAGCTCACTTTGTGGGCAGAATAGTGATGCGCATGTTTGTTCACTGAGTGAATGAAGAGGTTAAGAAATGATCTGAGAGCCGGGCGTGGTGGCGCACGCCTTTAATCCCAGCACTCAGGAGGCAGAGGCAGGTGGATTGCTGTGAGTTCGAGGCCAGCCTGGTTTGCAAAGCGAGTCCAGGACAGCCAAGACTAACACAGAGAAACCCTGTCTTGAAAAACCATTAAAAAAAGAAAAAAAGAAAGAAAGAAAGAAATGATATGATATGATATGAGAGCTGGGCGTGGTGCCACACACCTTTAAGCCCAGCACTCGGGAGGCAGAGACAGGCAGATCACTGTGAGTTCGAGGCCAGCCTGGTCTACAAAGCGAGTCTACACAAAGAAACCCTGTCTTGAAAAACCAAAAGGAAAAAAAAAAAAAAGAGTTGTGAACTAACAAACCAGTTACTCCCTAAAGGCAGCTCGGCTTCCTCTCTGTATGCCCAGTGCCTGCATTAGGGCCAGGCATAGACCGCTAATGAACAAACCATAATTGAGTAGGAACTTTACTGGCAATCCTCTCTATTCTGTGCCGCCCCTGTTGTGTAAGCAGATTGGTTGCTCTGTTCTGATATTCTGACACTCAGACACGGCCCTTCTCCTGCTGTGGAGACTGGCGGCCTCTGCACTGTCGTGTGCATATCATCCGTTAAATGTCTGCTAGTGTAGGTAGGCGTGTGTCTGAATGTGTCAGTGCTCATAGGCCTATCTCTGCAAGTGTTTATGGGCTCTTCATCCAGTCTGCATGGCTGCTGTGAATTTGTCTTTATGGCCATGTCTCTGGGAGTGACCCTGTGGCCTTGTGCATCTGTATGCATGTCTGAGTCTCCGTGTGTGACTTCCTGCATCTGTGTGCCTATTGGTAGAGTGATAGTCTGTGTATGTGCCTTGAGACCAGAGCTTCTCAACCTCAGCACTATTGACATTTTGGGTCCGATAATTCTCTGTGAGGGCACTGTCTGGGACAGTATAGGTTGTTACACACCATCTACCCACTAGATGCCAGTAGCAACTCCCTTTCCACACCCAGTTTGAACAATCAGAAATCAATCAAAACTATCTCTAGGGGCTTAGGATGGTGGGACATTTGTCTAGCATATGTTAGGTGCGTATGTATGTATATACATATATGTATATTCAGACATTGCCAAGAGTCCCCTGGGTGTGCACACACCCCTTATTGCACTGGCAGTCACTACTTTAGCCATTTCTGCCTATGCTTTTGCTTGCACACCATGCATTTCTCTGTTTGGCCTAATGGGTGCCTGAGTACATCTGCTGTGTTCCTTATGTATATACTCAGTTCATATCTGCTCTATATTCTGCTTTCTATGTACCTGCGAGTCTGCTTTCCAGCTGTGTGTCTGCAGATGTAATCTACACGTGTGTTTTGTATGTGTATCCATGGGGAGAGCCCATGAAAATGGGCCATGTCTGCTTCTGTGCATGTATCAACAACCCTTCTGTGAGCATGTATTTGTGGGTGTGCATGAGTGTCCGTGCATGCACTCGATCCAATGTGCGAGCACAGATGCAGCAGTGTAGTGGGGGCAGCAGGCAGGAAGGGGCAGGGACAGGGATATTAATGTTTCTGAAGTGGATCTGATTTGATACGTCTTGTCCCATTGTCAGCATCTGTTTAGCGGGATTTGTAATACTCCGTGGCTCTGGATCACTCATGCTTAGCGTGGAATGTGGCCTTGCATACCAATTTTGTTATTAAACACAGTCTTTGCCTCCCCCACAACCCATCCATCACCTCCACCCCAGCCCCCGCCTGCTCTGCACTGCCCACCATATTTCAGGGCCCGGCTCTCTCCTGCCTGCCACCCGATGCCGGAGGGCCTGGGGCTGACAAATTGAATCAGGGGGAGATCATTCCTAGCCTAACACGGTTTGCAGCGTGTTGGAGGGAGAACTGACAAGAGTCGTGTCAGCCCCATCACCCCAGTCCCGTAGGAACTAAGAGCAAGCTAAGAATAGGGAACACTGAGAAGGGACCTCCAGGACAGACAGATTCTTCAGGGCTGACTCTAGCTAAAGCCCCTTTCTCAGATACCCTGCCTGGTACCTGTGTCCCCTCCTAGGGGCCAGCACTGTCCTTGGCACGAAGTAGAAGCTGAGCCAGATGCTAGGCCACTGGGTTGAGTGTACTGGGTGGAGCTAGGCTGAGCTGGCTGGACTATGTGGTACTTGCAAATGTCTTCTCTTGGCCTTAACTTGCCCATCTGCCCTTGTTCACATGGCTTGGGCACCAGGTAGAATGGTCACCTTATTCTCTTCTTTCTTGGCAGCAAAAATTCCCTTCTGAAGGATGCCATGGCTCCAGGCACCCCAAAGGTAGGTGGCCAGTTATGTTTTCCCTCTTGCCTGTCCCAACCTAGGCCTACCAAGATGTGGCCCCTCCTGAGACAAAGGCCACGCCCCACAGATTCCACTGCCTCTGCCTCCAGTGTTTGGGTATCAGCCCGATGCCTAGGGCTGCTTGGTATGTTGGGGTGTGGCTGGAGGTGCAGAATCCATCTGTATAAAAAGATTTTCTGACTTCTTCTTTTTCTTTTTTTTCGTGTGTGTGTGTGTGTGTGTGTGTGTGTGTGTGTGTGTGTGTGGTTTTTAGAGACAAGGTTTCTCTATGTAGCCTTGGCTATCCTGGACTCACTTTGTAGCCCAGGCTGGCCTTGAACTCACAGAGATCCACCTGCCTCTGCCTCCCCAGGGCTGGGATTTAAAGGCGTGCGCCACCACGCCTGGCTTGACCTTTTCTTTTTCTAGCTAGGAGAGGGATGAGGGTCAAAGGTGGCCTGGGGTGTAGGCAACACAGACACCAAAGCTGGGGAGACTCAAAGGAGGAAGGTGAGTTGTAAGCAATGAAAGAAAGTACAGAATTCAGTACAGAGAGGAGCCAGGAGCCAGGAGCCAGGAGCCAGATATCTTCCCAGACCCTGACCCCTCTCCCAACAACCCCCCCTGTGTGTGTGTGTGTGTGTGTGTGTGTGTGTGTGTGTGTGTGTGTGATTACCAAAGAACCAGAGAAGATGCCAGGTCTGTCTGAGGAAAGAGTTAGCTCCCTAGAACAGAAACTGTGAAAGAACCTTGAATGCATCAGGTAGAGAGAGATGAAGAGCAAATGTCCCCTCTTAGCCACTGACATGACCTCTTCCCACAAGGAGGAGATGGTACTCTTTCCCCAAAGGTGGTGATTGGGAGGGGATGGAGATGGGGGAGGGAGAGGTGCTCACTAGATACCCGGCCTGTCCCTCTGCTTAATGTTGCTGTCCCCTCTCTCAGAAGTCCCCACACTACTCTCCTTGGGGGGGAGGGGCGTGTCAAGTAGGTGGTGAACCTTGGGGAACAGATTTATTCAGTTAGTGGCAGTATGAGGGAGATAAGAACAGATTAAGGTAAAGCGAGGGGGTTAGGAGGGTCAGTCACAGGAGAGCGCAATTCTCGGTCCCCTAAGGAAAAGCTGTGCCAAAATGTCTGGGTGTCAGCAGGCCAGCAGGGAAAGGGGCATGGAGAAAGGCCCATGTATGTGAAAGGCCTGAAGTCTGAGAGCAATTTTGAGAAAAGGAGCCAATGTCAAGTATCACTTCTGTGACTTTGGCCAACCCTCCCTTGGGCTTTTTTCCCCCTCAAAGATGTAGTATTTATTATTATGTGTACAGTGCTCTGCCTGCATGACAGAAGAGGGCATTAGATCACATTGTAGATGGTTGTGAGCCACCATGTGGGTGCTGGGAATTGAACTCAGGACCTCTGGAAGAGCAGTCAGTGCTCTTAACTACTGAGCCATCTCTCCAGCCCCTCCGCCCTTGGACTTTTAAAGGGGGTAGAAGGTAAACTATTCGCCCTCATTCAAAACTTGCTAAGTCACAGCTAACTTCGAAAGGAGGAACTGGAGAACCCAGCCCAGCCTGGGATTTGTGCAGATCCTGGCCAAGGCCTGGAAAAGAAAGGGATGGGGAGCCAGGCAGCTGTGGACTGGAGGATGCAGGAAGCCACATAGGCCTTGCTTGGCCCAGACTGCACTTTCTAATGGTGCAGTAACTAAAAGGTCATGACCAAGCTTCTAACGCAGGGGCAGGGCAGGGGCTCAGACACAGAAACCAGAAGGGCTTGTGTGCTAAGGACCACCCCGGGCAGGTACACTCTTCATGCATACCTTCCACATGCATGACCCATGGGTCAGAATGTATACCCAGGCAGTCTTAAGCATGGACACATTCCTGCCATCTCTGGCATGCATGACACTGGCGTGCATCACTAGATGCAGGAAAAAGGAACCACTGCTCACCTATTTCCATATAAACACTGCCAAGCTGAGCAGTCTCTGGCTTCCCCTTGGCCTCGACCTCAGCTTTAGGGAATCAGGTCATGTGAGAAAGAGGTAGAAAGCATAAGGTTGAATCGAGAGTCTGAGAGGACAGGGAGGGAGGGCTGGAGGGAGGGAGGGAGGAAAAGGAGGAGAGGGCGAGGGGCCCTTAGACAAGATTGATGGCCTCGTTGCCATTAAGAAAAAAATTAGCCGGTGGCGGCTATCATATTAAAGGGTGAAGAAGCCGTGAATTATTTTCTTAAAGATCTTATCGCTTACAATGATAATTTTACCTTCCAAAAGGCCACTTTTAATGAGGCGAAGAGCCAGGCAAAAAGTCATGATTTAATGCCAGGATTTTTTTTTTTCAAAACACATTTTACTGCTTTTTGGTCCATGTTTAAAAAGCGCCAGTGACCTTTTTTTATTCCACTTGCCCCAGGTGTAATGCTGAGGCCTCGCAGGGCTTCTAACCTAGAGAGAGACAGAGACAGAGACAGGGAAAAGCTTTGTTACTGTTGGGGGACCCTCACACTGCTTTCTTTTCTGCCTTGGGGAAAACATTGCCTGGTATCTTTCTGACTGGGGCTGTCACCCACCAGGCCGTCCATGAGGTCAGTGAAGGAATCCCACTCGGAGGCAATCCCATCCCAGGCCTTCGGTAGCCTCCTCCCTCTTCTGGCTCTCTGAGCTATGGTTGCATCAGGGTACACTGGCACATCAGCAGCTGGGGGACCAGGCCCCCTCACTTCTTAGGGTCCTTGCCTGAGGATGTATAGCCTGGCCACCGCATGCGGGTCACATCCTAAGGTTCAGTCAGAGATGAAGGATAAATGACCGCTCCATCTTCCCCAAATTGCTTTCTTTGGGCTGTCACTGGCGATTTGGCACGGTTTTCCAGGCTGGGGAGGACTTCTAGGGGATTGTGTGCTTCTAGCTCAGAGCTGTGCAGACTGAGGGAGGGAGGGAGGGGGGAACGGGTTATTTTCAGGCCTCTGAGGCCCCCACCCCACCCCCATTTGCAGCTGAACAGGCCTTAGCAAGAGCTGGCTCTTGGTCGGAACATGCCATGTGGTGTTTAGGATTGCGGTGCTCTCACACAATTTAAAGCAGACAGTTTATTAATCTACACTGCGGGCGTATGTAGAAGAGGCCACCCGGGATTGACGGAGGGGGATTAGTTTTGCTGGGGGTTTTTGCTGGGGTCATCGCCACAGCACAGGGCTAAATGGACCCAGCGTACCATCCCCAGCTTCACGCTGGAAACTCATACATACTATTTAATTTACTGTCTCCATAGAGGGGCTGCCATCAGCCTGTATTAGGGGCAGGCAAGGCGGCAGGTATGTGGCTTTACCCCCAAGTGGGTCCCAGACTGTCTGCTCTTGAAGGAAGAACAAAGCCTGCTTGGGTCAGTAATCTCTCTCCACTCAGGTAGAGATCTGCAGGAGCAAGGGTCTAGCCAGGTACCGTGGTCCATGCCCATAACCTCGGCACTCGGGAGGCTTTAATAGGAGGATCAGTGGGAGTTCCAGGCTAGCCTGGCCTAAGAGTGAGACACTGTCTCAAAAAACAAAAAAAAAAAAAACAAAAAAAAAAAACAAAAGCAAACAAACAAACAAACAAAACCCAGCAAGGGTCTATATGTAGACCTAACACTGTCCATCCTTTCCACAACCGGACTTCTGTGCTTAACCTGTCCCTTCGGGTTTTCTGTCTCACTTCTAAAACTCCCTGAAGAGCAGGAGCTCCTGGGCACTGAATGTGGGTCTCACTTGGCCTGGGGCCATGTGTCCTTTTCTTCTTCCAGTCTCTCCTGTTGTCTGCTTCCATCAAGAGGGAAGGAGACTCTCCGACGGCTTCACCGCACTCTTCTGCCACCGATGACCTGCACCACTCGGACCGATACCAGGTGAGGAGGGTGTGTCAGGAGGCCTGAAGTAATCTCATCCTGTGAGAGAGTCAAGCTCGGGCAGGGTGCTAACTCCTCCTGAAGAGACAGGAGCTGTGTTGGGTGCCTTTGAGCCCAGTACCAAGTCAACATACAAAGCGCAGGCGTCAGGGCATGGGCCTTATTAAGCAGATGGATTTTAGGGTGAGATGCCAAGTTCTCTGGGGGCTCTGCTGGGCTCTGAGCACCTCTGAAGCATCCTATCCATTAAGGAGTAGCTTATGGGATTTGTGTCTTAAGAGGGGCCTGGAAGCATAGCCCAAGATCACTGGAGATTTCTTTTTTTTTTATTTATTTATTTATTACACACAGTCTTCTGCCTCCACATACACCTGTACATCAGAAGAGGATACTAGATCTCATTACAGATGGTTGTGAGCCACCATGTGGTTGCTGGGAATTGAACTCAGGACCTCTGGAAGAACAGACAGTGCTCTTAACTGCTGAGCCATCTCTCCAGCCCCACTGGAGATTTCTGACCTCAGGAGCCAGATTCCTGGAGCCAAATAAGCACGTGTTCCTGCCAGATCTCGGTATCAGGCCCAGGGAGAGAAGGTGGTAGACACTGCCTGTGGGTATCCTAGTCAAACAGGCAGAAGACAAGCCTGCTGTCCTAAAAGATCAGAGCAGGAAGGGGACCAGGGAGCACCTGCGTAACCACGTGGGCTTCCTCTGAGTAGAAAGGAGAAAGGCCTTCCTACAGGAACCTTGGTCTGGGGGGAGAGAGAGAGAGAGAGAGAGAGAGAGAGAGAGAGAGAGAGAGAGAGAGAGAGAGAGAGCAAGCAAGCCCTGCTTTTGAGAACCACTCAGATGGCAGAAAACAAGAACCTGCTCCAAGGACTGTTTGCTTAAAAGACAGCAGTCTTCCAGGGAGCCCCAGTTTGACAGGGGAAAGAACCTGATCTGCTGTGAAATGGTAGAACTGCAGGGACACCTGGGTAGACAGTCAGGGTCCATGCTGGCATGCAGGCATCGTCTCAGACACCCTTTCCTCCCAGCAGACATCCTGGCACTGGGATGCTAAGCTTCCAGAGTGGAGTGCCAAGCATAGCTAGAGGCTAGGAACGTGACTCACCAATAGAGCACTAGCCTGGCATGGGTCTATCCCAGGACCACTCAGAAAAAGAAAACAAATTTCTAGGTCTAAGAGGAGGCTAAACCCCAGCTTCCACTGGCATCTCCTCAGTGCGGAGTTAAGACGCATAGACCAAGGGGCTGGAGAGATGGCTCAGTGGTTATGAGCACTGCCTGCTCTTCCAGAGGACCCTGGGCTCCCAACCATCTAGAATCCTAGCCCCAAGAGATCCAACATCCTCTCCTGGCCTCTGTGAGCACCACACACAGGGTGCAAATACATACACACACATACATACATACATACATACATACATACATACATACATACAGGTAAAACACCAATACATACAAAAAGGGAATAATAATGAAAAAATTCTTTAAAAAAAAAAAATAAAGCTGGGCAGGGTGGCACACACCTATAATCCCGGCACTTGGAAGGCAGAGGCAGGCAGATAGATCTCTGTGAGTTTGAGGCCAGCCTGGTCTACAAAGTGAGTTCAGGACAGCCAAAGCAACACAGAGAACCCCTGTCTTGAAAATAGATAGATAGATAGATAGATAGATAGATAGATAGATAGATAGATAGATAGATAAATAAATAAATAAATAAAATAAAGTAAAATATATAGCCAAAAGTGTCAGAGCTTGGGAGAAATCCATGCATCCATGAACACCAATTTGTTTTTAAATTGTGTGTGTGTGTGTGTGTGTGTGTGTGTGTGTGTGTGTGTGTGTGTGTACGTGTGTGTATGTGCACATGTGTGTGTATGCACATAAGTACAGGTGCCCAGGGAGGTCAGAGGTGTTGAATCTCCTGCAGGTGGAGTTACAGGTGGTTGTGAGAAGTCCAACATGGACGCTAGAAACAAAACGTGGGTCCTCTGGAAGAGCTTTTCTGCTGAGCTATCTCTCTGTCCCATGGACCCTGTTTTAAGAGATACCCAGTCAGTCTCTGGGACACTGCACTGATCAGACAACCAGGATGGAGGTGGAAACTTGACCTAACTCTAGGGACTTTTGGCGTAAAGAGACAAAACTCTGTCCCACAGAGTTCCCTTCCAAAAGATAGGCAGAGAGAGGCCTGCCCTGAGACCCACCCTTCACCCTGAGCTCACAGCAGCCCCAGCACCTGCTAAAGAGGGGAAAATGACCACCAAGCAGAAACTGCCTCAATTTCCTGACCCCACTCCAATCCTCAAAATGTGTTTGCTTTTTTCTCTGTAGAATGTGAGGATAAGCCTCTTGCCTAAAAGACTGTGCTCACACATCCCTATCGGGTATTTATTTACAATTGACTTAGGGAACCCTCTAGAGCACATCAGTACCCCTCAGAGAGTTCCCCCCTCTAAGCCCTAAAGAGCCTTCCCGATTTTGAGATAGGTTCTCACCATGTTGCCCAGTCTGGCCCCAAACTCACGGTGATCCTCCTGCCTCTGCCTCCCATATGCTAGTACTATAGCTATGTGCAAGTACATACGAACATTTCAGGGTTTTTAGAGGGAGACACTGGTACAGAGTCTCGTTGCATAACTCAAGCTGGCCTATACTCAGTGCAATTCTTTTGCCTCAGCCTCCCGAATCCAAGGATTTCCAAGTACCTTTTTTGTTTGTTTGTTTGTTTTGGGGGGGTTTTTGTTTTGTTTTGTTTTTTGAGACAGGGTTTCTCCGTGTAGCCTTGGTTGACTTGGACTCGTTTTGTAGACCAGGCTGGCCTCGAACTCACAGGGATCCTCCTACCTCTGTCTCCCGAGTGCTGGGATTAAAGGTGTGCGCCACCACGCCCGGCTCCAATTACCTTCTTAAACGACAAGTCAGATTAAGCAATTTATAAGCCGAAGTCCAGTCTCCTTGCATGGCAGCAAGGCATCCTGTGACTTGGATCGAACTTGCATTCCCAGCTTCCGTTTGTAAGGCCCCTTCCACGATGCCCTGGCCTCCGTGTACTGAGCTAAGTAAGTGTGCCCACACTTCCTTCCCTCCCCCTACACAGGCCACTTTTGGCAGGGATCTTTCACCCCACAAATTCCTGTTTGTCCATCGCCATGCTACTGAAGCACTGTCTCCTCCAGGAAGTCCTCCCAGATTACCTGCCCTTCCCACCACCCTGTGTGCTGCAGGTTTGGGCACAGTCACCCTATGTTGTGATCTCCTGCTCAGATATGTGTCCATTAGCTACTAACACGCAACGGACCATCCCGAAATGTGTTGGCTTAGCACAGATGAGTAATTTCCCTTCTTTTCCTCTCTTAAAACTTTTAAATTATTATATATAGCATGTAGTTTCACGATGACGCGTCACAGGAGATGTGCTTTGATTCTCCTCTCCTGCCTTCTCCCCATCCCTCCTGACATAGCCTTCCACCCCATGCCTCCTTCCTGCTCTCATGTCACATATGTCCTATTGCCCTGTTTGGCTCCTCAATATGTCCTTTCCCCTTCTTGTGGTCCCCTGACTAGTTTTTAAAATGCACTCACCCTCATACATATACATAAGGACATATGCTAGGATCTACATGTAAGAGGGACCAGGAAATGTTTTTCTGAGTCTGGGTTATTTTACTTAATATAATGCTGTCTGGATCTACCCATTTGTCTGCAAATTTCTTTTTTTTTTTTTCTTTTTTTCTTTCTTTCTTTCTTTCTTTTTTTTTTTTTTTTGAGACAGAATTTCTCTGTGTAGCTTTGGCTGTCCTAGACTCGCTTTGTAGACCAGGCTGGCCTCAAACTCACAATGATCCGCCTGCCTCTGCCTCCTGAGTGCCGGGATTAAAGGTGTGTGCCACCATGCCCGGCAATTTCATTTTTCTTTTTCAAGCTGAGTATTTTGTTGTGTAGGACTGGGGAGATGGTTCGCTGAGTAAAGAGTTTGCTATGTAAACATGAAGACCTAAGTTCAGACCCCTAGCACCCTCATAAGAAGACAGAGAACACAGGCCTGCGTCTATAGCTCCAGGGTTGGGGGCAGGGGCAGGAGGATTCCAAGGCTTGCCTGTCATCGAGCAATCAGAGATGAATTTCAGGTCCATAAGAGACCCTCTCAAAAAATACAGTGGAGAGCTAGAAAAGAGACTCAACATTGACCTTTGACCTTTACACACACACACACACACACACACACTTTAATCGTGTATATACAGTACTATTCATTTTCTATTCTTTAAAGTTTTTTTTAAAGACTTATCTTTATGTATGTTTGTGCTTTTGCCTTCATGTTTACGTGTGTACCACATGAGTGTCTGGTGTCCTCAGAGGTCAGAAGAAGGTGTCAGTTGCCCTGGAACTGGAGTTATGAATGGTTGTGAGCCACCGTGTGGGTACTGGGAACTGAACTCGGATCCTCTGTAAAAACAATTCCTTCTAGCTGCTGGGCCACACCTCCAGCCCCTCCTTAGCCACCTGTTGATGGGCATCGAGGCTGGTTCCATTTCTTTGTTATCGTAAACAATGCAGCAACCAACACGGACGTGCAAGGGTTTCTGTGGTAGCATCTAGAGTCCTGGGTGACCAGCCAATCCCTCACGCCGAGCTGGCCTCACCACATCTTCAGATGCGCTGCCCCTGGTTGGTGTCCTGGCCATAGTTACATCCCCTCTCCCCCTCTTCCTTTGAGACAAGGGAACAATGGGGACTGAACCCAGAACCTCACACATGCTAGGCAACCTCTCTAGCCTGCCTCTCACCTTCTGTTCTTAGCAGATGCCAGGAGGTGTCCCGTTCAAATAGTAGCCACCGGGCGTGGTGGCGTGCGCCTTTAATCCCAGCACTTGGGAGGCAGAGGCTGGTGGATCGCTGTGAGTTTGAGGCCAGCCTGGTCTACAAAGTGAGTCCAGGACAGCCAAGGCTACACAGAGAAACCCTGTCTTGAAAAAAACAAAAACAAAAACAATCAATCAAATAGTGGCCAGAGCTGCAAGGCTTCTTCTGGAAACCAGAATCTGGAAGTTGCACATCACCATTTCTATCACTTTCTACTGGGTGAAGCAAGATCCAGAGTCAGCCCTTAATTGAAGGTGGGGAACTGCTGTTCTGGAGAAAACCCTCAGAGAGCAGTGGCCACGTTTAATCTGCCACATGGATCTGACCCTTCACTAGACTTGGAGTTCCTCCAAAGCAAAGACCTTGTCGTAGCCTTCCTCTATCTGCTACCATTCCTGCCCAGCCCACTGTCCTTGCCTCTCTTGGGGCTGCGTTTAAACGTGATGAAAAGGGAATACATTAGTTTCTAAGCACAGTGAAACGAAAATCACAACAAGGCTCACAGAGGGGGAAATGACAGACCTGGATTTCAGAAAAGGAGTAGAAGTTCCCCTTGGTGAACAAGAAAGAAAAGATATTCTAGACAGAGGCAATCCTGTGAGCAAAGAGCAGAAAGGAACGGTACGGGATGGTGTATTGATGGACCTGTTGCAGTTCAGTTTCCTTGAAAAGGACCATGCTTCCCAGAATTAAAGGCGAACATTCACTCCCTGGATGTGTTTTTGGAAAGTGAAATTGGCAAGTCGTGAAACTGGAAACTAGCTGGGCGTCTCTTGTTCTTCCTGCCATGCCGGGCAAATGTCTTGGACTTTAAAACCACTGAAAACTGGGCGTCCCCAACTACTCATGAGGCTGAAACGGGACAAGCTGAAGGCAGGTTGGGTGATGGAAGTGTGGCTCAGCAGCAGAGCGCTTGCTTAGCATGTACAAGGTCCTGTTTTGGTTCAGTCCCCAACACTGGGGGGTGGGGTGGGGGAGCGGGGGAGGCTCAAACCTAGGCAGAAGGCTTTGGTTTCTGGTTTGTCTTCCTATTGACTTGACCCCTGCTGAGTGTCTAAACCCACTTCAACCATGACGTCACTTTACCATCATGGCAACTGTACAAGCTAGAATTCATGGTCTCCAGACTTTTCTAATAATATATACCTCATGAGAAACAAGTTAAAATTTGAAACAGAATCTGTGTGCCCCAGTATCCTAGACTGTTCCTGTGTCTGTCAAGATTTGCATCGTTGTAGCACATCCCTGAGGTGAACAGCTTGTCTTGGCTCAGGGTTCTAGTCTGTAATTGGTTGGCCTTGTTGCTTTGGGTCTGTGCTGGTGCAGACGCCTCACTAGGCCCCACCTCTTCCAGGTTCTATCACCTCCCAATAGAGCTAAGCCAGAGGTCAAGCCTCTAACACAGGGGGCTTTAGGGGACATTCTATATTCCAACTATAGCAGTGTCCCAGCTCTTTGTTGGCCCAGGGCTTGCCTCATGTCCTACTGAGTAGACCTACGCTTGGTGACTAGACAGAGGTGAGCTGCCTTCCAGGAAAAGGAACATTTAAACAGTGAAATCACACACGATGAGAAGACAGTTTGGGAACTTAGAAAACTCAGAGACAACAAACCCAGTGATGAAGTAGAAAAAAATGGAGGCTCAGCAGTGAGCAGTTGCTCTTACAAAGCATGGAGATGTGGGAACCAGAGAAGAGTGGTCCAAAGAGCTATAGGAAGCTTTCCAAAGCTGCGGGGGTCGGGTGGGCAAAGGATGGAATGGATGCGGTACAACAGTTTAGAAAAGGGCAGGGCAGGGCAGGTGTGAGTCAAGTTGCAGATTTTTCTCCGTGGTAAGTCCTTGAAAGATTTAAAGAAGAAGAAACTCGTTAATTTTGCACAAAAGAAAGATCATGTGTGAAGTGTGGAGGATTGGTTTTTAGGGAGAGAGACTGGAGATCAGGAAATGAGCAGGGAAACACCTGTAATTGAGAGCCAATATGAACTATGCACTGTGAAAAGCAAGGCAGTCACCGAAGAAAGCCTGAGGGGTGGCTTCCGTCAGCTCCGGGTTTGCCCAAATGACTCATACCAACCCCAGCTCTGGAGTGGTCAGCCCACCAATACGAATTACTACATGCGAGAATGAGCATAGAGATGGATGTAATAATCTTCCAGGAGACAAAGCTTAAGGTTGTATAGGTGCAGATTTAAGAAAATTTAAATATTTAAAGGTGAATTCCCAAGATCCACAAGATTCAGTGTGAGGGACGAAGGTGCTACTGAGAACCCAGCAGGAAGGTGCCTAGTGTAGGTCGCTGTTGGCCTACTGGGCACGTGATACTTATAGGAGCTCCAGGAATGGCCTGCAGGTGATGAAATGTTGGGCATCCTGCGATGGGATAGAGGCATGAGGAAATCTTCCTGTTGGGCATTGGTAGAGACGGGCCCTGCAGAATTCCTACGTCTTTTCCCTGGAAAAATCACTCTTTTGGAGGTGCCGCCCAGGGCCCGCGCGCTAAAAGCAGAAGCCCGAGCTGATCTCTGGGGCCGAAGGAACGTGGCGTGATGGGAAGCACCAGTGGGCCGCCCGGGCCGGGGCGGAGACTGCTTAGGGGCTGTGGGAGGGGCCAGAGGAAGGGGGCGGCTCCGGCCCCAGCAGGTAGTTACCGGGTTGCAAGCCGTAATTTCCTGGCCCGGGTCGGCTCGCCTTCCCCCTCCCCTCCGCACCACCCCCCCCCCCCCCGGCCCGCCACCCCGTGAACTTTCACCCCCAGCGCGTTACGGCGGCGGATCACGTGATCAGGGCCAACATGGCCGCCGCCGCTGCCGGGAGCTGAGGTGCCGCCGCCGCCGGGCAGCCGGGGGGAATCCGCCCGCATCGCCGCCCTCGCCGGCCGGGCTGCCGCGGGGCCCACAGCACCGGAAGCTGGGGCTGGGGCGGCACCGCGCGGCGGCCTCAGGGGTCCCGTTAGAGCAGCCCCGGCGGCTATGCCGAGGGCCCGGAGCGGCCGGCGGAGCAGGGGGGCCGGCGGGAGGGAGGAAGTAGGTTTGTTTACGGGCTGTTTGGGGCGGGGCGGGCCGGGGTGAGGGTCGGGTCCCAGGGTAGGGGCCGGGACTCCAGGCCGCGTCTGACGCTCTCTTCTCTCTCCCCCTCTCTCTCTTTATTTATTTATTTATTGCATCTGCCGGGGATTTCCTCCCAGACCTTCCTGCGAGTGCGAGCCAACCGGCAAACCCGACTGAATGGTGAGTCCGGCCCGGCCCCTCCCTCCGCCCCACCCCCGGCCTCCTCCCTCCCTCACTGCCCGCAGCTCCCGGCTTGCCTGGGTCTCCTCTTCCTCGTCGGGCCGACTGACTTCTTGGCAGCCCCAGCGTCTGAGAGTGCAAACCAAGGCTGCCGCCCTCAGTTTCCCCGTCTGTCTAATGGAGGGTTCCGGTACTCAGCTCGTGCCCAGGCCTCTCTAAAGGCCCGAAAAGAACCCTGGTCGGGGAGAGGGGGGCCACAATAAGTGTCGGAGAAAGAGGAACGAGCTACACAATTCCACTCGGGAAGCTCAGCTTTGAATTTGCAGACTGCTGGGACCTCACTATACAAAGTCGGCAGGGCGCTGAGAATGTTTTTTTCTTCTAGTTTTTAATCAGTGCCCGGCAGTGTGAAAGCAGCCTCTCTGCCGAGAGACTTGACAATGCAATGAGATCTGGAGTTCCCACGGCAACAGGAACTTAACTCGTCCCAGGGCTCTTTGAGTTATCAGTCGGCCCACATTTCACAAAGGTGATCAGTGTGGGCTCGACAGCTCTTAGAGGCCTTTTCTGAAAGCAGGCCGCAGCGAACGCACTACCTGGCGGTCCGCCTTTTGGATGCAAACCTCTGGAGCATTCCTGTTTTGCTGAACACAATTGAATGGTCCCGCTTTTTTGTGCTGACGTGAGGTGTGGTGTAAGTTGGGGGTTCACTGTAAAGAGCTCTAGGGTCTCTGGGCCAGCTGGTGAGTAAGCCGGTGATGGATGGTTAAGATGCCTAGCCCTTACCACTTGATTGCCACCTCCAGGCTTAGCCCAGTGTGAAAAAGAAAAGAGCGCTCATGGCGGCCTAGCACCATCCTCACCACACCTGTGAGAGAAAAATGCTTACACGTGTTGTATAAATAAGGCAGCTGAGGCTGTGATGGCTGTGAGAGCCGTTTGTTTCATAGCCCCCAGGTTGGTGTAGTTGAGCCGAGCTTAACGTTTGCTTATCCCTAAAAACCTTCGCTGCTGCAGCAAGTCAAATGCTTACACTCATAGAGGCAGCTTCAGGGACTGAACTAAACTCCCTGGCACACTGTAGGAAGCTTGTTTAGGACTCATAGGAATGGCAAAGGTAAAGCCAACTCTGCCTTGCTTGCCTGGGACTTTCCAAGCAAAGCCCAGCCTCTTGGGGGAGCTTTCTGGGGCGCAAGGATTCCTGTGCTGGCCTAGGTGTCCTGGGCAAAGAGAAAGTCTGACAATACCGTGCTCAACTGTTTCTTTATTCAGTGATAAGATCTTTTTGTCTTGCATTTTGGTTTGAGGTGTGGGCCCACCATGTAGCCCAGGCTAGCCTGGAACTTAAAGCAATCCTTCAACCTCAGCCTCCCAAGTTCTTGGCTCACAGGCATTGGAGTCCCAGTGCCCTCATTCAGTTACTGCTCCCTTCAGACTTGGCGGAACTGTAAGGGACCTTTGTCGGCACACTACTCCACACCTCAGTTCCAAAACCTTCAAGGAGCCTTCGCTCCGTACCGGTTTTATGTCATTGTCCTCTGCAGTGTCAAGCCTGCTTAACCCTGGAATTCCAAGCAAAGCAGGGGTCTGGGTATATATGCACAAAGGGCCCAGAATATAGTCACAGCTCTATGGTGGAAACACAGGAAGTTGGAGAGATGAGGTACACTGCAGACCTAGGTTCTGAAACTGCACGTGCAGTTCCTGTGGGGGTAAGGTCCCCTTGGCTTTGGCTCTTTCTAGGGCCACTGTTGTGCAGTTAGAGAAACTCCCTGCCTCAGATTCTCAACAGGTGCAAGGCTCGAGCCTTAACCGACTCATGGACTACTCCACTAAGGCTCGGGTAGGAAGGCTCTTGGTACGAGGGAGTATCCTAGGCTCTGAAGCCAGGCCTGGTTTCTGGTCCACCTTTGGTACTTGTTGAGTGCTTAAGCTTGTTCCTCGATGGGGTCCCTTCCCCTGTTAAGATGTGGGAAGACCACCTTTGCTTCAGGATGTGGATGCAGACGAGCCCCTCTTAATGAGCTCCACAGCAGACAGTCCGACCTGTCACATACAAAGTCTCACCTGTGGTTCCCTCCCCTGACTGTGGTCATGAACTTCCCAGCAGGGTCAGCCTACCTAAGAAAGTTCTTCCTGGCCCTTCAGTAGAAAACCTTTGCCTTGACAAGCTCTCGCCCGCCATCACTCTGGTCTCCAAGTGGCCATCGCTTGCTTGTCCTGCTCTTGCACTCTGGGAGGGGCAAAAGGGAAAGAGTCTCCTGCTTTGACCCCGCCGTGCTTCAGTGACAGGAGGGCTGCCGAGAAGGATTAGTGAGCTAATTAGAAATGATTGCATCTCTCAGCATTAATTAGCAGTGCTGTGGGCTTGCAGTGTGCACTTTGGAGCTGAGCCCCCTTTGGGACAGCATGGCAGGCAGGCCTCTGCCTCTGGGGCCTGCCAGCCCTCTGTGCTAATTAGAGGTGATGGGACAGGTTTGGGTAAGCACTGTAAGGCCTGCCCTCTCCAGTTACCCTGGGTCCTCTGACCTGGCTGCCCAAAGTGTAACCCAGACCCTGTATACTGTCTAGCTGGGCCTCAGTCTCTTTTCCTATGAAGTGGCAGCAGTGGAGACATAGAGTCACGGCTCTTGGCATGATAGGAACCATACTTGGCGCACTTGTCCCTGACACAAAGGATGTTTCTACAGACTGAGTAAAGAGTAGATCAAATCAGTCTTACCCAGGAAGAGTTATGTAGGGCTGAACTTCCTAATACAGTGAGCTCCGGGGAGCATCTCCGCCTACTGGACTCACTGAGCACTGCAGCCAGGGAAGGGAGGTTGCACTGAGCCACTCCCCTGGCCCACAAAGGAGCAAGCCTGGGCCCCTGGGGAGCAGGAGGCCCTGAGCATAAAGGGCAGCATGTGTCGGCGCCCCTGGGACACTGAACTACAGTGACCATGGGCTTACGTGGTGCTCTCCTTTGTGTTTCCCCACGCAGCTCGGATCGGGAAGATGAAGCGGAGGAAGCAGGATGAAGGGCAGGTATGTCCCCTGTGCAGCCGCCCGCTGGCAGGATCGGAGCAGGACATGAGTAGGCATGTGGAGCGTTGCCTTTCTAAGGTAGCGGGGCTGTGGCCACCCACCTCCCTCTTCCTCCCCTTCCCTGACCTTGCTGCGACTGCTCCTAACCTCTGGGCTCCTGGGCTCTCCCTGTGCTCTCAGCAGCTTCTGCCCTCTGCTCTTGGCTTTCATTTCCACTCATTCCCTGTTTGGGCTCCCGTGGAAAATTCTGGGGAAGAGGCCATGTCTTTGATTTCCATATTGGTTGTATTTGAAGGGAACCCATTTGGCACCCCGTGGCAGGGGCAAGGGCTGTGCCTTCCCCTCAGGCTTTGGGAGCAAGTCGGGATGGCCTGGGCTCTGCATGACCCTGCTGTGCTCTTCACAGAGGGAAGGCTCCTGCATGGCTGAGGATGAGGCCGTGGACATCGAGCATGAGAACAGCAACCGCTTTGAGGAGTACGAGTGGTGTGGGCAGAAGCGGATACGGGCCACCACGCTCCTGGAAGGCGGCTTCCGAGGTACGTACGGCAGCGGACAACTTGGGCAGTGGCACGCTGGTGGCCAGGTCACTGCCGGTAGCTGGTCATCATTTCCACCACGTGGGAACTACTACTGGTGGGGCTCCTTTGTGACCATGCTGCCTGCCTGTGATGTGCATATTAAAAGTGGATGTATTTGGGTGGGGAAATGGAATTGTGAAGCTGCAAGCTAGCAGTGACGAGGGGGGCTCTCAGCCTCGGGTGATGCATTGAAGGTGACAGCCAAGCCGCGTTAGCACCTGCATAAAATATTAAAGGGACGGTTATGCATTTATCACTCCATCCCTCTTAAGGCTGATAAATGAGAATCCAGCAACCTGCTGTACACCTCCAGCACTAGGGGCCCTCAGGGCTTCTAGGCAAACACATTGGATTTCCTCCTCCTCCTCCTCCTCCTCAGCTCTGTGTCAGGGAAATCAGTTACAGAGGAGAGCGTGAGTTATGGCAAAATCTGACCTCCCATGAGCTTCATTGGTGAATCTAATTTTAGCTTTGATCCCATCTCTTCTCCCAGGGCGCCCTCTGCCCTGAAGCAAGAGGGGCTTGGGCTCAGCTGCTCCCTGCTTCCCTTGGGCTCTCCCAGTGGCTGTAGAAGAGTCTGCAGGGCCCTGCTCATCTCGCCTGCCTTCCTAGCTCCTGATACAAGGCTTGGCCCCTGAGATGAGACAGAAGAATGGGTTGGGTGCCTGGGGTCAGCATCCTCTTGTCAGACTCCCCTGCCACGGGAAGGGCAAGGGGAAGAGGTAGCTGCTGCTTGGCTTCTGGCTCGCTCTTCTGTCTGTGTAAAAGCACAGCTGGCACTGCAGCTCGTGGTCATTAAGGGAGCCAGGCTGCATCCCATCTGCCTCCTGTTTCTGGGCAGCACCCTTGGGAGTGCCACTGTGTGTGCACCCTGGGGATCTCACAGCAGCCTTGAAGACGGTCTCCGCCTCATGCTGAGATCAGGTCTCTGCAGTGCCACTCAGTGCAGATGGGGCACTATGCCTCTGGGTTTCTTGCATGTCACCCACCAGTCTGAAGACAAGCCAGAGTGTAAATCAGGAGGTTTGAACCAAGCCGCTTCCCCCAGGCTGAGCTGGGCAGCCTTAGTTGTCATTGCGCAGAGCAGTTCTGTGTTGGGACCTCAGCGGGTCTGAAGCCTCGCAAGAGTGAACAGTAGGCCCTATAGGCCAGGACCTCTGCGCGGAGGTGCTGGCCTGTGTGTTACAGATGTTGAAGGCAGTCCTTGCTGAGTCAGTTCTGGAAGGCTGTTCTGGATTAGCTCTGTTACCAACGGCAACTATACACACCGACTGCAGTGGCAGTTGCTTGGGTTTCTTGGATGGGATGGGACCTGGTGGCTCTTGGGCACTCCTTGAGTCCCTGAGTGGGTCAGGCCGCACAGGGCCTGCTGCCTCAGCGGAGCCCTTCTGCATGGGATGCACCCGCGGATGGGGGTGAGCAGCTCTTAGGCCTCAGGAGGGTATCATTTTTCCGGGTGTGTTTACACTGTGAGGTTGTTCCTTTCAAGAATTCCTGAGGAGAGTTCAAAGAGGGCTTTTCTTTGAGCGATTTGGAGAGCGAGAATAAGAGTGAGACTTGAAGAGGGAATGGGGCCGGAGGTGCCTTTATCTGCAGAGAATTGCTCCAGCTTTCCTGATAGAAGCTGCTGCCGCCTCTTAAACAGCTTAGTGCAGTCAAAAGACAGGCTGACTTGAAAGGCTGTTTTACAGCGAGATCAGCGGGGGCCACGGTGCAGAGAGTGGAGCGATGGAGCCTGAGCCTCCTCAGTGGGAGGGGGCTATCAAAGAGAGGCCCTGGCTGATCCTGACTGCCTCTGCCCCTGAAACCCATCTGTAAAAGCTGGCCATCTGTCAGCCTACCCGCCCTAGCCAGGACCAAAAGACCCAACTCTTGGGGGGTTGGGTGTGGCCCTGCCAGGCTGCTGGTGTCGACGCAGTGCATTGATCGCCCGCCGGGCGGGCCGGGCCGCAAGCTGGGCAGCTCCTGCTTAATGTGATTGAAAGGCAGTTAAAATGGCGGTGACCTTTTCAGGAGGAATTAGATTGCCTGCCAAGACCGGTTAGAGGGAGTGATAACGCCAGCTGAAGAAGCTGCCCGGCCGACTTCAGAGAGAGAGGGAGGCAGAGGCAGGATGAGCAGGCGAGCAGTGGGGCCCATTTAAGCTGCACTGTGCGTGCTGACAGAACAGAGATTGCTGTCCTTGTTAGATATGAAAGAATTGAAGAACTGTGATAAGTCCCTGTATCCCTTCATCCCCTGTCCCTCCTCCCAGACCAAGGTCCCTTCGTCATCCTCGACAAAGCTTCCTACATGGGTCAGATCAGCTGCCTTGAATGTAATCTACTGTGGGAGGCCATGGTCAAGCAAGAATCCCGGTGAAGACACTTGGCTTAGGAGAACGGGCCGTGAGCATGGGAGCTTAGCATAGATGGCAAAGTTGAGATGTCTCAGTTCTGAGAATGCTTGGAATTGATGTCTCAGGACAATAGGAAGAGAGCACAAGAACATCCAGGGAGGTCCATCTACAGGTAGCTTGGTATTTGTTGCGTTTATTTAGAGGCATGGTTTCACTGTATAGCCCAGTCTGGCCTGGAACTCACTGTAGACCAGACTGGCCTCATGCTCGACAGAGATTCACCTGCCTCTGCCTCCCGATACAAACAGATTAAGAAACAAAAACAACACTGGAAACTTAGCTAGGTAAAGGCTTCTAGAGAGTAGCTTCCCTGCCAGCGCTCTTTGGGCTGTGCAGCACAGCTGCTGACTGCTCTCCTGAAGCCCGAGGTCTGACAGCTAATGCTGTTTGCGCGTGGGTAATAGCCAGGGCCCAGTGCTTCGCCCAAAGATACCAACAGTTGGGGTAGAATTCTGGGGTTCTCTACCAAACCTAAGCAGAGCAGGTGTCTCCAGGCTGGAGAAACAGGCCACGGGGAAAGCAGCCTTGGGAGAAACCTGACTGTGTCCTCCGTAGTCATGGAGACGTGTGACCAATGAGTCAGGGCTCACTTTCCCTCATTTCCTTCGTCCTCCTGTGTCTTGGGAAGAGGTGTTGGGTGCTGGGCTGTGAATCTCCCCGTGTACTGGTAGCCAGTGAGAGTTCACTTGTCTGGATTTGGAGAAGCCAGAGCTTGGTGCATCTGGACAAAGGACATGGGAAAGACTGCTTTAAAATAAGGTGGCTGTGATGGTGTAGGCCAAGAGTGGTAAGAGGAGGCATTTCCAGGAAGCTGCTCATGAGGTTGCAGGTGTCTGTCTGCACCTTTGTCTTGCAGCCCTGGCTGGAACCTTGCAGGAATGCAGCACAAAGCCCCTCTCAGACAGCTGGAGTGGGCCAGATATGGTGGTGCACTTCTTTAACCCCAGGGCTCCTGAGACAGAGGCAAGCGGGTGTCTGTGGTTTCAAGGCCACCTGGGTCTGCACAGTGGGCTTTAGACCAGCCAGAGCTTCATACTCTGTGTGTGTATGATGGTGGACAGGGGCTAGAGTAGGGGGAGGGAGCGTGCTAAGACAGTGGTGATGGAGGGCTCCTGCCCTGCCAGATCTCCAGATCTGCCGAGGGCGCCATCTTTCCTGAGGTTTGTGTTAGATTTAGGCTGGTTCTAAGTAGCCTGTAATTAAGACTCATGAGAGAACAACAGGTAGGGGCAGCTTTAGCACAGCTTCTAAATAACTGCTGATAAACGGAGTCACAGATGCTGAGGTAAGAGTGCGAAAGGTGTGACTCGACAGGCATGGGCCACGATGGGAGCCCTAGTTGCTAAAAATGTCTCTGATTGCCACTGTGCTCCCTAGTCCTGTCGGTGATGCGTGCTGGAACAGTGTAGCGCTGGAAACAGATTTGGAATGGAAGGTTATGATGGCTGCCGGCTGAGAGGGGTGTGGCTAGGAGCAAGGCTTCTTCTGTCCCCTGTGGCAGTGGACAGGATTTAATCACCTTTTGGAACACAATTGTTAAGCTGGAACAGAGGGAGTGCAGGCAGAAAGAGCAAGTATCAATGGTTTAAACGGCGTCTGTCTCTGTGTGACTCTCCTGACGTGAGGCAGTGAAACGCGTTATCGAGAAGGCCCGGAAAGTGGCTAAGTGCGTTTGACACACGCCAACTCCCTGCCTCCACACTGGATAATTGCATTGTCAACTGTTCAGCGAGGTGGCAGGTGACACTGCAGGCCGATTGATTGTCCCGCATCGCAGCTCCCCAGACTGTCAGCTCCCCAATCGATGGCGTTTACACAAGACACCGTAACTGCATCTGTAACTAATTCCAGTGTAAAACTCCCCGGAAGCTGCTGCCCCTGCCCTCCCTGTAGTCGAGCACTGGGCTCTAGACGGCCCCAGTACTTGACTTTCTCCCCAGCTCTGGTTTGGTTGGGAGCAGCAGGTGAGGAAATCAATGGTGCCTTTTTTGTGGTTTCAGGTTCCAGGATGTTACTGTCCCCAGTAAACGGGCATCTCCAGTTTCTCAATCGATCCTTTGATCAATTGATTAAATTAACACTGATTTCCCTACCCCCTCAGTGGCCCAGGAAGAAATGAGTTTATGGGAGAAGGGTCATTTTCATAAACTTTAGACTTACATATCATTTGGGCACTTAACCCTCTCCTACTCTGCTCCAAGCATTCCCTTGAGGGAAGGGGACTCTGCCGGGCACTGTTGCCCATCAGACTTAGTTTGCCAGCCATTTTGTCCTTTTCATCTGAAGGAGAACCATAGCGGAGGGGCCTTCCTGGTGACCAGGAGCTGTTCTGGATCCTCTTGGAGGTCCGAGGGACCAAGTTGTTCCCTGCACAGCAGCAGCCGGAGCAGCAGCTTGCCTGCTCTTCCCAGAGCTACATGGAAGAGGGGCCAAAGACTTGGAAAGGCGCTGTCCGTGCCATCTTGCCTCTGAGTACTGGCTTGGGATATTCCAGCAGCTGAGAACATAAAATGACTGTGGAGCCTTCCTCTCCAAGATTGAGGAGGGGGGCAAGCTGGCAGGGGTGCTTTCTGCATAAAACGGCTTTATGGCCGTTTCTTTTTATTATGATTCTGCCAGAAGTCAGCAAGTGACATTTCATTAAGAAAATAAAGTTTAATGTGCTGGGAAGGCGGTTGGGGCGAGTACCAGAGTGAAATTGGTGGTGGCAGCCTGCTTGGAACACCTGTGGGGATAGGGAGAGGTTCCCCACATCTGTCTCTGCCGGGGGATGGGTTGAGTGGCAGAGTAGAGGACTGCTCAGGCCAGAGGCAGCACGACCTTTTCTTAGCAAGCAAGATGTATCATGCCCGCCCCCGCCCCCTTTGCTCCCGCTCAGAGGAAGGGAAGGTTGCTGCCAAACTGGGGCAAGACTCCTGATAGGCGTCTCTGGGCACAGCCCACCCGTGGCCTGGCCTTCCCTCTGGTGCAGGGCTCATAAGACAGGGAGCAGTAGTGCCAGGACTCAGCCAGCGCTGCTGTGGTGTGTGGCGTGGATGCTGCTGAGTGAGGCTTGGTACAGTAAATACAGTCTTAAGAGTTGGGGTGGACATGAAGGAAGGGACAGGTGCGGATAAGCACTCAGAACACCTGGAGGATGGGACCAGATCCTGACACTGTTGATGCCAAGCCAGATAGGGCGACCCCCAGAAGGGTGAAAATATAGGAGGCGAGGGGAAAGTACTTGAGGTCACTGGGCTGTTTGACATGCTGAGGCCTCCTGCCAGCTTTGGCTTCTCTTTAGCCAGGGGAGCCGCACTAGGTACTAGGTACTAAAGATCACTTTCATCTTCCCCACCCATAAGGCAGGACTGTGCTAGGCTGAGCAGGGACTATGAGCCTGCTCCTGAGCTGTACGCACTTGGGAGTGGAGGCTGGCAGGGTTTGGCAGGGTTGTGGGGTGCGGGCTGTAAATGAACCTGATAGCTACATTCTGATTGATGGCAGAGTTTGTCTCCCAAACTGTCAGAGGGTTTATAGAGGTGCCACTCACCCTCGGGGTGGGAATTGCTTGTCAGGACACCTGGCTGTGAACAGGAGACAGAGCTGTGACTTGGTGTTTTCGCAGCTTAATGGCTCTGCTGCTGACCTGCCTGCTGCCTCAAGTATGTCAGTCCCTCTGGGGAGGCAGCAAATGAGGACTGTCAGGAAGGCAGAACCTAGGCACTGGCTAGCCTTGGAAGTGGATGGATGGAACGAACCTCAGACCGTAGACTGAAGGGGTAAAAGGGATGAGTCAGGGAAAACTTACTGGCCGAAAGCACGTCCTGATAAAGTGAACCGCACGAGGGGAGCCTTAGGTATGTCTAGGGCATGTCATGCAGTCTCCCCGGCTGCACTCACAGGACTTCTTCTGGAGTGCATGTAGTGGGGAGCTTCCAATGATTACGGCGCAGGGAGGACGAGTGGACTGTGGGGTTGGGTGGGCTGAGGCGGGAGGACAGCATTCCTGAGACCCCTGGGCAGAGCTCTAAGCTTCCTCTCTGATACGAAAGATCCCTCTTCTCAGCTTTTTGGGCAGAGTCCTTCATTTTCCTTTGTCCCTGGCAGAGCTGCTGACCTGGCTAGTAAGTTGTCACCTGAGACTCACAAGGACAGAGATGTGGGGACAGTGCTTTGGCCTCTGACCTTGGCCTATGAGGAGATGTGGTTCTAGGAGTCAGAGACCGCCTGGCATGTGAAGAGGGCTTGCTGAAGCCTTGTAGCTGACCCTTCGCATTAGCCGGGAGTCTGCCTGTGGCCTCTGGGGACCCGCAGGCTCTCTGGCCTCAGCCTGCCCTGCCCAGGGCCTGCGTGACTGCTCTGAGAGGCAGGTGCACATGCGATCCTCCTTGTCTGTCCTCTTCTAATCCCTTTCTCACTGCACTTGTCCAGGAATCTGGGCTGTGTGAGGTGGAGATGAATAATTAATGTCAGGCGCTTCAGACACCAAATATTTGAACAGCTGCCTGGTGTTTTTGCTGGCAAAGGACCTGGTGGCCCAAATCAGGATGTTGACTGCTTGGCCTGAGCCAGCCTTTTCTCCTCTCTGATGGATCTTTAGCTGGACAGTGAGATGGGGAAGCTCAGGTCCTAGTTGGGGGTGACCTTTTGAACCTGAGTTTCTCTGCCCTTCTGTTCTTCTGGAACTGGAAGGCAGGTGTATAGGAGGCCTGTCACAGTAACCTGACATAGTGTGCGAATGTGCCAGTTTAAAACCAGAGACAACCTGGAGCTACTCGCAGTACATTTAAAGGCTAGAGAGGGACACACAGAGGAAGGGGTCGGAAATACCTGAATGTCCGTCTGTACATATCTCTGTCTAGTCTTGGACCTAACTGCTACCTGGGAGCAGCCGGAAGGGCACCCTTGGCCTAGTCCTTGGCGTCTGGCCCTTCTTACACTCTGCTTCCCACAGGCTCCGGCTTCGTCATGTGCAGCGGCAAGGAGAACCCAGACAGTGACGCCGACCTGGATGTGGATGGAGATGACACTCTGGAGTATGGGAAACCGCAGTATCCTTGGGGTAGAGTGGGGCAGACCAACAGGAGCAAGTAGCTGCTGCCTCTAAAACTTGATCAGACTCCTGGAGCCAGTCTCGGCTTTGGGGGGCCGGGGTGCTCCTGAGGAGTCAGAGCCCTTGCATCTATTGTCCTTGACCACCATGCCAGATACACGGAGGCCGATGTCATCCCTTGCACAGGAGAGGAACCTGGCGAAGCCAAGGAGAGAGAGGCACTCCGGGGCGCAGTCCTAAAGCAAGTGTGGGCAAAGGCGTGGGCAGTCTCTGTGGAGGAATCCCTGGAGGCAGGGCACAGCTGTCCTGCAGGCCTCACTTAGTTCTTTCTCCTTCCTTTCCTTTAGTGGCGGCCCCCCAAGCACCCGCATCACACCCGAGTTCTCTAAATGGGCCAGTGATGGTAAGTCCTGACCCAGATTAGTAGCATTGAAGTGAGGAGAGGACATCTTTAGATGACAGCGACTGCCTCCATCGCAGACACCAACTGTGCTGCTCATTTAGCCAGAGTTTGAGTTGAACTTTTGTCCCTACAGAGATGCCATCCACCAGCAATGGCGAAGGCAGCAAGCAGGAGGCCATGCAGAAGACCTGCAAGAACAGTGACATTGAGAAGTAAGTATGGCTGGCCGGGAAAGGGGCCCTTTGCTGCAAGCAAGAAGGCCTGCTGCCAGGGCTTCTGGCGCTCTGAGTATAGCTCAGTCCTCCTGCCCTGGGCACACGGCCGGCAGTGGAGCCCAGCTGGTGCTAAGCATGACTCTCTGAATTGATCACTGGGCCATGGCCCTGGGAGCCGTGGTGGAGAGGAACAGTCCTTCCCTGCCCGCTGTAGCTGCCCCCGCCCGTGGGAGGTGATGTATGGCCACCCAGCCCAGCCAGTGCACTTGATTCATCTCCAGTTTCTGTTTCTTAATCGGGAGCTAAATTGGTTTCATTTTTCTTGTCCCGGGTAGCGCTTGCAGGAGGTTTTAGGCAGGAGCATTGGGTCTCATCACTTCCACTAGGAATTTTTGGCCAGGGTTCTCTAGCAGAGGAAAAGGGGATGCATTGTTGTCTTAGCCAGGGCTGCTGGACAGTACCATGGATTTGATATCAGCTGGCCATCCTGCTACCTTTCCAGAAGCCTGAGAAAGACCAGTACTGGCCACAGCAGGTGCACTTGTCCAGTCTGTGCTGCCTGGGCTGGCTACCGTTGGCCACTGATGTCTCTCTGAACCTACCCCTCCCTCCAGCTGGAGGATAGGTTGCCTGGGGTTAAAAGGTAGCCTCTTCATTCTAGGGCCAGTGTTCCATCTAGCATCCTGCCAGAAGAGTGGCTTGCAGGCCAGTGCAGGCCTGGGTCGGTGGCCTGGGTCACCTCCCATTTGTTTCCCTCCATTTTGTGTTGTCATAAATTCATTCCAGCCCGTTGTGCTTGATCAGTTTATCTCGGCCGGGGCCGCAAGTGCTGCTGGCATGATGTATGGGCCGCAGCGCAGGGCCCGGCTGCCCATGAATCACCGCAGCTGCTCCGTGTCAGCGCCGGAGCGGGCCATACGGATTCGGTGCAACCAGCTTAGGGAGGGGGGGTGACGTATGGATGTTTATTTAATAATTCTCTCCTACTCCAGCTGAGCGGGGCGGGCGGGGCTGTAAGGGGTGCCCACCCTCTTCTGGAGGGGCTGCTCATAAATCAGAAAGACAAGATCATTAATCAAGGATGGCGCCCGAGGGGGAGGCAAGGGCCAGAGCCAGTGGCCATCCATGAAGGTGCTACCCACCCAAGGCTGAGAGAAGTCAGCTTTTCTGTCCCACCTGTGTGAGCACAGGCTCCAGTGGGTGGGGCACTCTAGGACAAGGTGGGATGGCACTGCTGCTCTACAGAGATCTCCATTGGCCCTAGATCCAGCAGGATTGATGCTCTTCAGTCCCCGTGACATCCCAGTTCACAAGTACAGGTTCCAGCCCTAGGTCCATTTTATACCCATGGAAGGGGAAAAGAAGGGTGCGGGGCTTCGTTCAGGAATCTGCCCACAATATCCATGCACTAAGGGGTTCAGAAAAAGCTCCCAGGCGTGCCAGCCTCGGTGCTGTGCCAGGAAGATGGGAGGCACTGTGTGGACTGAGCAGCTCACTGCAGCCCTCCGTGGCTTCGGAGTCCTTGGGGCTAACCTTAGAGTGCGGTCCTTGGAGAGAAAGCTGGGACAGCATGGCTTCCCAGCTATGTTGAAGATTTACCAACAATCCACACAGGGATGGTACATACAGCATTGAGCAAAATGCCAAAGGAACCAGCTGTGTGGGTGCTAATGAGAAGGAGAGTGAAGACTTCCCAGAGTCTTGAGAGTGAGCCAGGAGCTCCAGGGGTCCTGCCACCATGAAAAGGAACTGGCCCGAGCCTTTTCAGTGTCCCTGGAGACATGGGGTAGATAATTACGGGCCCATCGTGTACGGCCACCAGGGAGTCACATTCTGCATTGATGTTGATATCCTAAGGGAAGAAAATAGAGACTGAAATTTGTTGTGCATTAAATGTCAGGCCTACCAGATAGGCATGGCAGTGCATTCCTGTAAGCCCCACACTCTGGGGGCTGAGGAAGGACCATTGGTTTGGGGCTAACCTAAACTACATACTAAATTTGAGGTTAGCCTGAGATACGTAATCTCAAAACATGAGACAATAAACATGTTCCCATGACACACTCTGTAGTCCCTCTGGCATTGTGTCCAGTAGTCACAGACCACCTGTAAGTTCTGCAGCTTTGTGAACAGTTGTCTCCCATGGGAATAGCCCCCTTCCTCCAGAATGCTGTGCACGCCTACCCCATTACTGTGCGGGTCCCCCTGAAGCGTCCACTCCCTCGCCGGTTCTGTCCTATCCCACCCCTAACCCCAGGGGCTCGTGACTGGCTCCTGCTGCTGGCTGAGGCGGCTCCTTTTTCTCATTCTTGCTCCCAGCCTGCATGGGCTCATGGGCTGCTTAGCCTTTCTTCTTTCTACTGTCCTCTCCTTGAAAGCACCGTGGGCTCAGTCTGGGCAGGGTTACCTCTCTCTTTACGTGTAAAATAAGCGTCTTCTCACAGTTCCTGGGTAAAAGTCCCCGGCAGTTAATAGTACTTACTAAGTCTTGGCTGTGTGTCCAGTGCTGTCGTTCCTTAAGGCACGCCCCAGGACCACTGTCTGTTCTGCTCCCGGAAGCAGCTCTTCCTGCAGTGTTGCTTGGTGCTGTTGCTTTTCAGAGGGGTAGGAAGGATCCTAACCAAGTGTTCCCTGTGCTGCCTGGTTTATGTTTCATTCGTAGATCGCAGGCTTAAGACTCCCTAGAACAGTTAGGCCCCACATCTCTTGGCTTCTCCCTGAGTTGGACTGGCAAATGCTCTCTCATGCTCACATGCCCACGTAGAATTGTGCCACTAGTGAGTAGTCAGTAGCAATAGGGTTTTTTGGATTTTTTTTGTTTTTTTGTTTTCGGCAAGTGAACCTCCACCTTCAGGGAACTTGGCCTTGCTGAGTTTAGATTAATAAAGTGATCCTTAGAATCGTAAGGATGAGGGGATGGGAGCGGAGCTCAATTGGAGAGCGCTTCCATGGCATGTTAAAAGTCCTGCATATAACCCAGCACTAAGAAGGAAGAGCAGGAAGTACTCTTAAAATGCCACAGTGAAAGCTGGGCATGGTGGCGCACGCCTGTAATCCCAGCACTTGGGAGGCAGAGGCAGGCGGATCTCTGAGTTCAAGGCCAGCCTGGTCAATAAAGCGAGTCCAGGACAGCCAAGGATACACAGAGAACCCCTGTCTCAGAAAAAAAAAATGCCACAATGAAATTTCATACTTTGTGTGTTAATTTAAAAATTATAAAGGGGCCAGAGGTGGCCCAGCAATGTCAGAATACTGGCTGTTCCACCAGAGGAGGACTCGGGTTCAGCTCCCAGCACCTGCATGGCAGCTCACATCCTCTGTAACGCCAGCTCCTGGGACCTGATGCCCTCTTCTGGCCTCCACGGGCACAACACCCATGCACATAAAATTAAATTTTGTTTTGATTTTTTTTTTTTTTTTTTTTTTTGAGACAGTTTCTCTGTGTAGCCCAGGCTGGCCTGGAACTAGCCCTATAGCCCAGGCTGGCCTGGAGCTCACAGAGATCCGCCTGCCTCCCGAGTGCTAGGATTAAAGGTGTGTGCCACCATATCCTCCCCAAAATTTTTTTCTTAATAAATATTAATTTCAAGATTAATTTTTAAATTTCAAGGTTATTCTCAGTTATATAGAGTGCTTGAGGCCAGCCTGGGCTACATGAGACTTTTTGTTTGGCTTATGTTGAGACAAGGTCTCTGTGTAGCCCTGGCTAGCCTAGAACTCCCTTTGTAGACCAGACCTCAAAACTCACAGAGGTCTGTCTGCTTATGCCTTCCAAGTGCTGGGATTAAAGGCATGTGCTAGTATATCTGGGGAAATCATTTAAAAACAAAAAAACAAGACAAACTCATAAGGGTCACCACATGGCAATGTGTGGTGAGAGCAGGAGTGGAGATTGCAGAACACTAGGAAGACTCGACAACTCTGGAAGCTGAGGTGAGGAAGGGGTTGCTGGTGGTTGCCATTGATCTGGTGGACTTGCAGGGGAGCTGAGTCTAGCTCTGTGGGGAGCAGTGGGCAGGTGGAGATGTTGGGGTTCTGTGTGTGGTTCTGGGCCGAAGGTACCACCTTGCTACCCCACTGTGCATCGTCTTTACAGAATCACTGAAGATTCAGCTGTAACTACATTTGAGGCCCTGAAGGCTCGGGTCAGAGAGCTTGAACGGCAGCTATCTCGGGGGGACCGATACAAATGCCTCATCTGCATGGTGAGTAGGAAGGAATCAAGAAACGCTCTTGGTCAGGTATCGGTGCCCCTCGTGGGTTAGGAAGGGTCTCCGCTGTCTCTGGGCTCTCAGAGGGTGAGCCTACTTCAGCAACCCCTTCTCTGCCCTAGGACTCATATTCGATGCCCCTGACGTCGATCCAGTGTTGGCATGTGCACTGTGAAGAGTGCTGGCTGCGGACTCTGGTGAGGTGGCATGAAACCGAGGAGTGGGTGGGCAGCTGTTAGAGGCATTGTCCAGATGTTCACATCTGTGATTGCACCTGCTTGGGGGAGGCAAGGAGGATCCTAAAGTTAGGACTTCACCCCCCAGTTGACGACGTCTGCACCCTCACTTTGGGTTTATTCAGTTCTCCCCTCCATGCACTCACGGCATGCTCCCTTCTTCCCAGCACAGCACAGGTATTGGTGAGAGCCCAGGTCAGAAAGAGGCTGGTGGTGGGTAAGCCAGACCAGGGTCTCTGCCCCTCCCCCTCCCATTACTAAGCTCCTTCTGCTCTTGCCCTGTTCTTAGCTCGGGCATAGCCATTAAAATGTCGCCCGGAGACAGCAATAAAAGGCCCGGACGTGGGCTCTGTGTCCTGATCAAAGGCCGCGTGTAATCTCGTTAGGGCCGAGGCAGCCACAGCTGGACCCAGCCTTGTTCTCATTACCGGGGCTCCTGCTGTGGGGCTGGCCAGGCGGTTTGATCCTGGCGTCTCCCCAACACAGGAGCATGTCTGCCTGCTCAGAGGCAGCCCATGCATCTCTAGCCTGGCTGACAGGATGAGATCCCAGCACAGACGGGTGCACAGACACGGCTACAGGCCCAGTGCTCAAGTGCACAGACACGGGACCCTGCTGTGTGTAAGGGAGTCCCCTTCTCTCTCCAGGGCGCCAAGAAGCTCTGTCCTCAGTGCAACACCATCACAGCGCCCGGAGACCTGCGGAGGATCTACTTGTGAACGAGCCGTCCAGGCAGCTCTTGCCTCGGAGAGTGATCCCCTCTCCCTTTGTACATACTTGCACACAGGTTCACCATGTACATACATGCACATACACACCCAAACACACATAGAGGACTCTGGAGCCACAGTGGAACAGCCCTGCCTGCTTGCCCCTTCTGAACTTGGGGACCGTGCCTCTTTTGGCTGTTTCCAGGGCGGGGCAGGAAGGTGGGTTGGGGAGTAGCAGGGCAAGGCTCCTGAGATCCATCCCTTAGACGGACCGACAGACATGCCAACACCAGGCTGAAGCACATGTAATATAGACTGTGTATGTTTACAATGTTGTGTATAAACGGGACACGTTGCCCCCTCCCACCTCCCCTTGGTTGTATGATTTTCTTCTTTTTTTTTTAATGACTCCTGGAAGCAGTGCTGCCTTCAGGGCTGGCTGGGGGCTCGGCCCACCCGCCTCTTAAGGTGCCTGCCTTTCCCTCCCCACGGCGTCCCTCCCTCTCCCATGTGCTCGGTGTTCAGTGGTGTATATTTCTTCTCCCAGACATGGGGCATGTGCCCCGAGGGATATGATCCTCTCCTTAGTCTTAGCTCATGGGGCTCATTATGAGGAGCCGGGGTAGGGTGAAAATGGGACCGAGCAGGAATGGTTGGGCTGCTGAGGGTGCCTGGCTGCCCAGCCTGCTGTTGAGAAGTGCTGCTCCCGGGGCAAGTGCTGTCCCTGCCTCTCCTGTGGGCCCTATGGTGTGATGCTGTGTCTGTATATTCTATACAAAGGTACTTGTCCTTTCCCTTTGTAAACTACATTTGACATGGATTAAACCAGTATAAACCAGCTGCTGTCTGTGTGTGAAAGGAGCTCATGGGAAGGTGGTGACTTGAGGCAGTGAAGAGGGTCATTCTGTGCAGCATGAACTGGTGTGTGAAGCCACACAGGGGCAATGGGGGCGCCTGGGAGCATCCCAGCAGGTGTGGGGGTGGGGGCTGAGGATCTGGGCGCCTGGGAGCATCCCAGCAGGTGGGGGGGGGGGGCTGAGGATCTGGGCGCCTGGCTATTGATGGGTAGGGGCTCTAGGTTAATTCCTTATCGATGTGGAATCGTCAGCTCATTAATCACAAGCGGGGTCAGAGCTTGGGGTACAGAGGGGACACAAGCTCTAGCCCCCAACCTAGGGCAGAAACAGCTACAGACAAGGCAAACAAGCTCTGAGCCTCAGTCCCCTGAAATATGCATGGGGTGCCTGCTGAGTTTTCCTGCTTCTCTTCCTTCGCGGTTCTCTGTAGCCAGCTGTAATTCCTACATAGATCCTCAAGTAAAGGAATGCTGTTAAGCAGCCAGTACTGAACACCTAGTTAGCTCCACAGCCCCCGTGAGCCCTCACCAGAGAAATGTCATGAGAAAAAGATGCTTGCTCAGACTCAAGAGCCAGGACCCAAACTTCCTGACACATTTCCACAGCGGGCTTCACCTCCCACCTCAAACCCTTGCCTTAGCTACCCACTTCTGGGTGCCCACACAACTACAGAGATCAGTTGGCAGCCCCTGCCTCTTTGTGAGACCTCCTTGTTGGAACCCAGCAAGACCCTTCATGGGCCCTCATGCCCTGCTTGGTGTCACCAGATACCCTGAGCATAGCTCCTAGGGCTTGAAATCAAGATGACATGGCTTCCACTGCGAGGTGAAGCAGCCCTGATGAGGCCTGGCAAGAGTTAATACACTTCAGTGGTCAGTTTGTGGTGACCAGACTTCTTTCAGGTCTCTGTTCTCCCCTTCCTCTGCCTTGGACTCTGGGTCCTGGCCAGCTGCTTTACCCCCACCCCAGGGGCCATACACTCTAATAGGGCACATTTAACACAGTGAGGCCATGCCACAAAGCACGCTGTCTCATGGTGCAGGCAACACTGCCACCTGTTGGCCATGGCTAGGAATGTACCCACATCTCCCAAGGATTCAGCAGAGGCAGAGAGGCCCCAAAGGTTTGATGCCCTGCAGACTGGCCTCTGGAGACTTAAGGACCTATCACCCAGAGAACATTAGGAATCTCCTCCCACTGCAGATTTCAAGCTGCTTGTCAAACTTTGAAAGTTCTCTCAAACTCAAGTCCCTCGATAACAGAAAGTTCATTCAAACAAATGTATTTATTGAATACCTTACCTACTGTGTCCAGAATTGTGCAGCTGTGCTGCTGTGCAGTAGGTGGTGCCGCAGTCTTTCCTGGAGGGGACTAAGTGGAACTGACTGAGGAAATGGAGGTGGTGTTTTCAGCCTGAAGCTATCAGGGTTAACACACCCTCCCTCCTGGTGAACATGCAGCCTTTCTGCTCCTCACTTAGCCTGCCCCTTAATTACACAGCCATCAAATCCCTCAGGTTCACTGGCTCCCTAACAAAGTGGTGTGGCACCAGGCGGGTCCCAAGTACCCAAATCTTCAGACCGCATCTGGTGTCTGCGTCAGATTCCCAGAGCACAAGGTCAGAGACAGCCGCTCTGAGTGACAGTGACAGGCCAGGTGACAACAGTGCTTTACATTGTGGAGCTTGTCCTTCCAGAGAGAGGCCACAGCCCTGCTCCCCGGCCTCCCTGTTGCTACTCCTCAGCACCTTCCATTCAAGACACCAACAGTAAGCCAGGCATGGTGGCCCGTGCCTGCAGTCCTGGGCCCTGGGAAGTAGAGACAGGAAGATCAGGAGCTCAAAGTCATCCTCAGTTACATAGTGAGACAGACTGAGGCAGCCTGGGCTAACACACAACACACACACACACACACACACACACACACAAACTCAATTCTGAGAACGAGTATAACTTTTCAGGAATAGTTTTTGGTTTTGTTTTGTTTTTTGGATTTTTCGAAACAGGGTCTCTCTGTGTAGCCCTGGCTGTCCTGGACTTGCTTTGTAGACCAGGCTGGCCTCGAACTCACAGTGATCTGCCTGCCTCGGCCTCCCGAGTGCTAGGATTAAAGGCATGCGCCACCACGGCCTGGCTTACTTTTCAGGTATAGTGAGACAGACTGAGCTAACACACACACACACACACACACACACACACACACACAGAGTGTTAACCCTTTACAGCCCAAACTAAGAACCAGTGTCCTATCGCATTTGTCCAAGTGACTACAAGGCTACCCCACAGAAACCTGCCCTGCCACTCCTACCCCAGGACTGGGGGGAGCAGCCATGCCAGAAGTTCCCCAGGACAGATGTGGGTTGAAGGTGTCAGCGTTTATTTCTGGAGCAGGACCTCAGCACTGGACACAATTATGCATGAAGTCAACACACAGACTTGTATAGTAAGTAGGGTAGTCACGGAGGTGGCTGACATGTGCGGAGGACACAAAGTCCACTGAGCGCACCAGGACCTGGTGAGCCAGGCGCGCCTCTACCATACGTTCCACGTCCCCGGCTGAGACCACCTGATCAGCTCTGGAGTACAGGTAGAGCTCAGGCCAGCGGGAGCCTGAGTCCTGAAGCCTGTCGTAGAAGTGTGTGTGGAAGAGGGCAGTGAATGGAGCAAGCAGGAAATGGAACAGGACTATCACCAGGGCAAACGCCACCAGGAGCAACAGGCGCAGCACAGCGGGCCGGCGCTCCAGGATGGTTGCCAGGGCCCTCAGGGCCCCTACCAGGTTGCTATCGCCAGGACCACTGTCAAAGATGGTGCCCACCACGTGCAGATGGCGGAAACGCTGATGGCTCTGGAGGAGCTCCAGCACATAGCGGTAGAGCATGACGCCCCCATTGCTGAAGACGTGGAAGAGCAGAGGCTCCCGCTCAATCTCATAGTCAAAGAGGAGCTCGAGAAGCTTCTGGGCCGGCACGCGAAGGGAGGGGATGCCCAAGGACTCGGAGAAGAAGACCATGTGCCAGGGGGCCGTGTAGCGGATCACAATGCAGCCCTGGAGACACAAGAGGGGCAAGGTCAGTCCCAGGGATACGGTGGGATGATGGAACACGAGTTCGCTGAAGGAGCCGGGAGCTCTCATGTCCACGGAGTTCTGTTGTAGCTAGCTGGCCAGCTGCAGGTATAGGTGCGTCCCAGGAAGTGCGCTCAAGCCCTGGCTTAGGATTCCCTGTGCCTCTCTAGCCAGGGATGGTATCTGAAGCCTGGAGCTGAGGGCACGTTTTAGAGACATCTGATTTGACCAGAAGAAAATGTCTTCACTCTAGTTCCCTTTATGGCTGTCCTTTTTGCGTGGTTAAAGCCAGGGGGCTTGGCTACACCATGCTGTAGCTGCTTAGCCCTGTCCTTACCTCCTGCACACCAGTAGGCAACCCCATGAGCCCGAGAGATCGCACGCAAGCCCATCAGCTTTGACCACCAGGGGGCGCAGCTGGGCCAGCTCTGCCTCGCAGTCCTGTCTCTTCCCTGTGGCAGAGCCCTGAAAACAGAGGCCACACTGTCTGAATTTGGGGAGTTAACCTTTAACTACCTGGTTCCTCGACTTAAGACCACTTATCACATTCACCTTGAAATTCTAGACCAGAGAGAGAGGGAGAGAGGGAGAGAGGGGGGAGGGGAGGAAGGGAGAGAGAGAAAGACAAAATATTGTTCTTAAATCCTAAAATCTGTGCCCAGGCTCCCTTTCAGCTTCCACATGGGCACTGCCTGTGTGTACACCTTTAGCTCTCAGGTGCCCTTGGGCAGGCTCTGGGGTCAGGCAGGTCTGGGCTTAAGTCCTGGCCCCACCACTTACTAACTGTCTGGACAAAGAGAAATTTACTTCTTTTTCTGTCTGTGTCCCTATCTATAACTGGGACCTGCCTCAAAGGTTATGGTAGAAGTTTAAAAAAGAAACTGTATCTCAGCTGGTGGCACATGCCTGAAATCCCAGCGCTCAAGAGGCAGAGGCAGGCGGATCTCTGTGAGTTTGAAGCCAGGCTGGTCTACAAAGTGAGTCCAGGACAGCCAGGGCTACACAGAGAAATCTCAAGTGACAAGAACAGCTTGTGACAGGAAGCAAATCCTCACAGGATCAAGGGGAGCCATGTGGGCACAGCTCTCAGATGACCCATGGCCACACAGGAAAGGCCAGCCACGGTCAGCAGCCACAGACCCCTGGGCTTCCAGCCACACAGGCACTAAAGCTCTGAAAGGGCTGCTGAAGGCCCCTCTTCCTCTTCCCCCAACAGCAGGTGGCGTTATACACTCTTATGCATGTTCCCCTCAGTAAGCCGAAAGTCACAAGAAAGGACATAGAAGCTTGAGGAACAAAAGAATTAGCTGCAGTGTACAAGCCTGGATGGGACTCTGGGGTTGGATATATCTGCTGTATAAGATGCTTTGGGGACATGTGACTTGGGTAGCCAGTCATGGATTGTAAACTGCATGCAATAAAACTTATTAACATGACAAGGTGGACTTCATGGTCTTAAAAAAAAAAAAGCAAGGCTGCACACAGTAAATACTAGATCATATCTCGACAAAAGTACACAGAGAAACCCAGATGGACACAAACACCCTACAGTCTACACAGGAGCATCCTCTAGATGGATACACACACCCTACAGTCTACACAGGAGCATCCTCTAGATGGATACACACACCCTACAGTCTACACAGGAGCATCCTCTAGATGGATACACACACCCTACAGTCTACACAGGAGCATCCTCTAGATGGATACACACACCCTACAGTCTACACAGGAGCATCCTCTAGATGGACACACACACCCTACAGTCTACACAGGAGCATCCTCTAGATGGATACACACACCCTACAGTCTACACAGGAGCATCCTCTAGATGGATACACACACCCTACAGTCTACACAGAAGCATCCTCTAGATGGGAGAATAGGATACAGCTATTTTCTGTCAAAAACAAAAAACAAAAAAATGGCGTTTTAGACTGGAAAACTTTTTTGTCACCCTGTCCTCTTTGCCAGAGGCGAAGGCAACCCTTCCTCTCAGGAACACTGTCACTGTCCCTGTGACCTCAGCTCCTCTTTTCCCTGGGACCTCCACCCACTTTCTTCCTCACATCTTCTGCCCACATAACAAAAGCCGACCTCCTGTACAGGCTCCTATGGCCTGGCGTGTCCTCCTGGGTGTCCCTGTCCGTCCTCCCTCCCCTCCCCTGCAGTGTGGGCGGGCCTGCTTGCCTGCTTTCTCTCTCTCTCTCTCTCTCTCTCTCTCTCTCTCTCTCTCTCTCTCTCTCTCTCTTTTCTTTTTTTCCACTCCCCTTTCCCTGTAGAAATCGCTTCATTAAGTCTGGGTTCCTCGTGGCTCCCCTAAACTCTTCTCACTATCTCCTCACACTCCTAGTGTTTCATTGCCCTGGAACCTATGGGTTCTCTTTTGTTCCTGTCTCAGACACACACCTCTTTACCCAGAAGGTGCGCAGCCTGCACCTGGTGTGGCCCTGGGTGATTCCTGATCCCACTCTTGAGCTACTGGTACCCTACCATTCCTCCCCCTCTTAGCTCCAGAATCCATCACCTGCTCTGCCCCACACTGCTCTGCACCCTAGTCACCAACCCCTGCCCCCCAAACTTACCTCAGGCTTCCAGGACCAGCACCTCCAATCTTCCCTTCCCTCTTTCTGCAGTGTGGGCAGGCTTTCCCTCTTTCTTCCTTTTCTTTCCCTTTTTTTTTCTTTTTTTTGGGGGGGGGTTTGTTTGTTTGTTGTGGGTTTTTTGTTTGTTTGGTTTGGTTTTTTGGAGACAGGGTTTCTCTGTGTATCCCTGGCTGACCTCTAACTCACAGTGATCCACCTGCCTCTGCCTCCCCGAGCGCTGGGATTAAAGGCATGCATCACCACCGCCCAGCAGCAAAGGTCTTTCTTAATGGCAAACCTAGCTTCACGATCCCACGTAAGTCTCAGGCATCCCCTTAACCATGTCCACTTTGTCACAGCTGCTGAAGGCTGCTTCCAAAAGGAGATCTGGGCAAACATGTAGAGGGCGGTTTTCCACAATGTACACAGGCCCTCCTGGGGTCTTGCAGGTCACCACAACCTCTCATCCAGATTTCAGAGCAGCCTCGGGAGTGAGACTCTTCTCTGAGAGACCCTCGGATTCCCGGCATGGGAACGGGAAGGACACTGTCAGTGTCTAAACTCCTCTAGTCAGAGAGGGAGAGAGGCTAGAAAACCAGGCATTACCAAGCCGGGCGTGGAGGCGCACACCCTTAATCCCAGCACTCAGGAGGCAGAGGTAGGTGGATTGATGTGAGTTTAAGGCCAGGCTGATCTACAAAGCAAGTCCAGGATAGCCAAGGCTTCACAGAGAAACCCTGTCTTGGAAAAAAAAAAAAAAGAAAGAAAGAAAGAAAGAAAGAAAGAAAAGAAAAGGAAAAGACAAGACAAGAAAAGAAAGAAAAAAAGAAAAGAAAACCAGGCACCAGTGCACCCTGCTCTGGCTCCTGCTATCCAAAGAGGCATGGTCAGGACATGGGGTCTGGGCTTACTTCAAAACTAGGGAACACATCAAGGCCTTGAGGGAAGAAGAGACAGGTGAGGGACTGACTGGATCGACCGCATGAGCACAGTATAACCCTGCCAAAGTCCCATGAGTCCGCTGTCCTCCTCACAGCCATCTTTGGCACCGCTTGAGGGTTGCCACGTGGGTGGTCAACCTTTGCTCCAGCACAAAAGTGAAGCAACCAAGCGTAAAGTTGCCCACAAAGCAGCCCCGGGCAGCAGAGGCCCGCCCCTGGGCCAGCACTTGCCTGCAGTACTCACCCTTTTGTGATAGATGGCGCTATACTTGGCCAGGTTCTTGTCCCTGCAGCCACCCCAGCCCAAGAGAATCACCACAGGCTGTTGCGTCCTGGCCTCCTTCCCATCTTCGCTGGGGTCGGTCTCTGAAATACAGATGGGGACTGTCAACACCAGAGGCAGAATGGGGTTCTGGCCAGTCTAGAGCTGTGGGCTCCTGTCCCTGCCTTCCAGCCCACTACCGTTTGTAGGCCTCTGTGCAGAGGTACCATAGCATGACTGCATGCCACCACATTTTAGTAACTCAAATGCCCTTTCAGGATAAATCACCTTCCAGCCCAGGGAACCATGACCAAGGAGCTAAAGCAGACTGGCTTGCTTTCATTAAAAAACAACTACAGGCCGGGCAGTGGTAGCACATGACTTTAATGCTAACACTTGGGAGGCAGAGGCAGGCAGATCTCTGTGAGTTTGAGGCCAGCCTGGTCTACAAAGTGTGAGTCCAGGACAGGCAAGGCTATACAAAGCCAAGAGCCCCGCCTGGCTTTGCTGCCCGTCGACACTGGGGGACAGCTGCGTGGCGCCCTGCCCAATTCTGATGGGTGTCCTCCTGCTTCCACAGCGCACACGCTACCATGAGCCACTGCTACAGCTCCAGGAGTGGTTTTTGTTTTGTTTACATTGCTGGGAATCAAACTGAGGGCCCCACAGAGCCCTATCACTGAGCTACTTCAAGCCCAAGCGCGTTCTCTCCTCTCTCTCTCTCCTCTCTCTCTCTCTCTCTCTCTCTCTCTCTCTCTCTCTCTCTCTCTCTCTCTCTCTCTCTCTCTCTCTCCCCACAGTCTTACTATAAGCCCTAGCTGGCCTAGAACTCACTATGTAGATCAGGCCTCAAGCTCACAGAAATCCACATGCTTCTGCCTCCTGAGTGCTAAGATTAAAAGTATGTACCACCATGTCCAGCCCCCACATTTTACATTTTTAAATAGCTAGGAAAAAAAAAAATCAAAGGCACAAGCCTTTAATCCCAGCGCTTGGGAGGCAGAGGCAGGTGGACTGAGTATTAGAGAACAGCTTGGGCTACATAGGAAAACCACAGTCTTTAAAAAAAAATTAGATGAAATTTAAATCTGTGTATATAGCTCGGCATGGTGGTGCATGCCTTTAATCCCAGCACTCAGGAGATAGATGCACACGGATCTTTGGGAGTCAAGGCTAGCCTGGTCTAAGTTCCAGGACAGTCAAAGCTACATAAAGAGACTTTATCTAAAAATAAATAAATAAATATCTGTAAATTTACAAAAAGTCTCATTTGGTATCTGGAACTGTAGATCAGTGACAAACACTTTGCCTGGCATGAATAAAGTTGTGCGTTCAATGCACAGGATTGTGCGTGCGGGGGCTCATGGGTACACACAGGGCTTTGTCAGGGCTCTGAGGGTATAGCTCATTCAGCAAAGTGTTGGCCTAGCATGTGCAAAAGTGTGGGTTTGGTCCCCAGCATTATAAACCCAGCATGGCAGTACACACCTGGTTAACTCAGCACCTGGGGAGTGCATCAGAAATGATGAGAAGTTCCAGGCCACCTTTGCCTACACACTGCATCTGAGACTAGCCTTTGTGACATAAGCCCCTGTCTCAAAATGAATAAATAAACGCGTTACATCGGAACATAGCTATTCTTACCCAATTTATCTATTGTCTATGGCTACCTTCAATGAAAGCAGCACAGATGCGTGGGTACCCAGCTCCCTGCAGCCTTGCAGGTGGCGACATGAAAGGCCAGCCAAGGGGGGTACAGCTTGCTTGAATCCTGCATGTTTGTTCTTAGTACCTCTTCAGGCTAAGGTAAGTAGGAAAAAGAAAGCAGCCAGACCCGTCCCTGCACTAACTGCACTCACGAACAGGCAGAAAGAAGCCAGGAAGGAAGAGAGGCACACGCAAGATGAAAGCCTGCCAGAAAACGGAAGGACCAGAAAACAAGGAGCCAAAGCCAGAGGGAGAGCCCAGGCCTGAGGAACCGCCAGAGGAGGGGCGAGAGCCAGATAAGAAGGAGAAATGTGAAGAAACTTTGAGGGCGAGGCTGATTCAGTCTCTTCAGGATTTTAAGGAGGAGCTACGCAACAGGCATTTGAGCAGGGAAGATATGTTTGAGGAGTGGATGAAACAGATGAGATTAGGAGAGGGAGAAACAAGCTCCCAGCGATGCGCTGGAAAGCTAATAGAAGCCATCCACACCCCTAGTTAATGTAGTTTGCCTTGGTTTCTATTTAATCTGATATTCCATTGCTGCATAACTTTCTTTTTATTAGCGTTTTCCTGATATATCTTTGCCCGTCTTCCTACTTTGAATCTGTTACTGTTAGTGGTTTTAGATGTATCTCTTCTTGTCTGGATCTTACTGTTGATTATATTTGAATCAATCTAGCTTTTAATAAAAGAGCTTTACTGGTTTGTGAAAAAAAAAGATGAGCTTCTGATGGGATGCAAAATGAGAAAAGTTACAAAATAATAGGATAATATCATTTTGAAAGAGTACCTTTGTATGTTCCATATATGCACATATAAACTTGTGAAAGATGAATGATTTTTCTTCTACTTATTTGTATTTGTCATATTACTAAAATGAACATACACTATTCTTGCTAAAATTAATTAAGGTTTTAAAACTTTAAAAAGAAAGAGGGCGATCAATTGTTCACAAAGCCTAAAATATTAGTCTCTTTACAGAAAAAGTTTGCTAGCCTCTGTTCTAATCTATAAACAGATGGAGAGGAAGGATCTTAGGGCTTGGGGCTCAGTGGACAGAGGGCTTGCTTGCCTAGCATACGTTTGGACCTGGGTTAGATCCACAGGACCACAGAGCATAAAGTAAGCACAGCGGTGCACACTTAGGATCCCAGCTCTCCAGAGGTGGAGGCAAGAGGATATCCTCAGCTACAAAGTAAAGGCAAGGATCAAGGCCAGCCTGGGGCACATGAGATAACCCCCAACCTCAAAAACAAAAACAAAAAACAAACACACACACACACACACACACACACACACAACTGGGTAAAACAACTTAGGTGGTGGGCAGGAGGCTGACTGACTGGCCACGCCCCCCTGTGCTGGCAAGAGAAGACTGAAGCCTGTATTTACAAAGTTTAAACCTCGCCCCCGACTCCTTCCCCCCCCCCGCCCCCGCCCCTGCCCCCCCAACACCACGAGGCAGGCCAGCCCCGTCCATAGCTGGAAGCCTGCCTCCTTCAGTGATGTATTTAGGCGCACAAGCCAGCTGCCCGCACCATGCCTTCCTGAAAAGGCCTCCCTAAAACCATGTCCCACTACCTTGTTTCCCCTGAAAGGTAGGTGACGCCCACTCTGTGGGGGCACTCGCACAAGGACTGTAGCTGGGCTCTAAAGGGGGCCCGGTATGTACCCTTCCAAGGACCAAGCCACTTGGCTATGCTCAGCCGACACCTGAAATTTATTGATGCTGGGGTCACCCGGCAACAGTAAATTTCAAGGCTAGTTAAGAAGATGGTAAATATAAATCACTAACCTTTGGACAAAAGGAAGACAACAATTTCCTGTGGAAATTAATGTGACTGAAAAGTTCAATGTCCCTGCTCTCTGAAGGCGAATCTGGCCTTCAGAGATTAACCGCCCGCACCCGCAGGGCTCTAGGCCAGGTGGAACAGAAGCTGCCAGACCCTCGGCGCCCTGCTGGCACCTGCCTTCGCTTCCAGGCCCCAATAACTTAGGGGACTCCAGTCACAGCGTTCCTATCCCCTTTCGCCTCTGTCTTCTGCAGCACAGCACCGAAGGACCCAACTACGCGGGTGGGGACCAGCCCAATCTTGTCGGCCAAGCAGCTCAGGCTAACGCCTGTTGCCAGGTTAACCAACAGCTACCAATTCCCACCAGATGGCTTCTCTGAGGTCTAGCCACTGGATTTCATGTCCACCAGTGGGCGCAAAACAAGGCCAGCCCCGTCGAGAGCACAAGAAAGGAGTCTCCACGCTGAGATTTTGAGCAGGTTCTGCAGGGCTGTGATAAGCCATCTGGGTCGCACACCGTAGGCCGTCCTCGGGTTGGGACCCTGGAGGACAGAGCAATGGGCAGAACAGTCCCTTGTCGTGCGTGCGTGCGTGCGTGCGTGCGTGCGCGCGCGCGTGCGTGATTATGGTACCGCACATGGAAGCCAGAGGAGGACATCTGTTACGTCACTCTCCACCCTGTTCCCTTGAGGTATGGCCTCTCACCGAACCCAGAGCAAAGCTGGCAGCCAGAGATCGCAAGTGAGCCTCCTATCCCCAGGGCTGCCCAAGCACTGGGGTTACCCAAACGTGTGTGTGGAGCCATCCGCAGCACTGGGGTTACCCGAGCGTGTGTGGAGCCATCCGCAGCCTTTTACATGGATGCTGACGTGATGCTCAAACCGCTGGTGATGAGTACACGGAAAGACGTTTAACTCCGTAGTCATTAGGGAAACAGAAGTCAAAACTACAGTGAAGCCACTTTGTGCTCACGAGAAGAGCTACAACCACAGAGGCAGAGGATCACCCACCCTATGGGAGGAAGCAACGCCTTCTTACACTCCTGTCGAAAGGGAAAACTATACAGTCACAGAGGACAACAGTTTGGTGGTTCCGCACAGCACTGAAACACACTAGAACCCCAAGGGGAAGCAGGAGACCTGTGAGTTCAGGCACAAGGTGGGCTGCCAATCGAACTTTTAGGTCAGCCTGCCATGCACACCAACACTGTGCTGGCTGGTTTTCTGTCAGCTTGACGCCAGCTAGAGTCACCTGAAAGGAGGGAACCTCAACTGAGGAAACACCTCCATGAGACCCAGCTGTAAGGCGTTTTCTCAACTAGTGATCACTGGGGGAGGGCCCAGCCCACTGTGGGTGGTGCCGTCTCTGGGCTGGTGGTCCTGAGTATTATAAGAAGCAGGCAGAGCAAGCCAGTACGCAGCACCCCTCCACGGCCACTGCACCGGCTCTGGTCCCCAGGATCCTGCCCTATTTGAGTTCCCTTCCTGACTTCCTTCAGTGATGAACAGTGACCTGGAAGCGTATGCCAAATAAACTCTTTCCTCCCCAAATTGCTTTGGACATGGTGGTTCATCCCAGCAACAGTAACCCTAACTAACACTAAGAATCTATCTCAAAACAACCACAACTAGTCATTGAGTTACCTGTGAGCCAATAATTCACTCCTAAGGTAGCCCATAGGAACTCAAAACAGTGGTCCACACAAAAAAAATTTGGATTTCGATATTCATAGTAGTAGTATTCACACTATGTGAAAAGTGGACATCCATACAATGGAATACTATTCAGCCACAAAAAATAATAAAGTACTGCCCATCCTATAGTATAGATGAGCCTTAAAAACACCATGCTAGGGGGCTGGAGAGATGGCTCAATGGTTAAGAGCACTGTCTACTCTCCCAAGGGGCCCAGGTTCAATTCCCAGCACCCACATGGCAGCTCACACCTGTCTGTAACTCCATTCCCAAGGGATCTGAAAATTTCATACTAATGCACACAAAATTTTAAAAATTAAAAAAAAAAAGTAAGTAAAAAACACCATGCCTTTAATCTCAGCACTCAGGAGGCAGAGGCAGGTGGATCTCTGTGAGTTCGAATCCAGCCTGGTCTACAAAGGAAGTCCAGGACAATCAAGGCTATACAGAGAAACCCTGTCTCCAAAAACTAAAACAAGCAAAAACAAAAAACCACCACCACCAACAACAAAAACCCCACCATGCTAAGTGGAAGGAGTTAAGCCTAAAAGTCAGGTAGTATATGATTCCACTTAGATATAGCCAGAAAAGGCAAATCAATAGAGACATAAAGGCAGACGTGGTTGTCAACAGCTAGAAGGCGGGGCGGGGAATAAGCACTAATGAGTCCAAGATTTCCTTCTCAGTGTGAAAATTTCCAGAATTGGATCCTATTGATGTTTTCAAATTTATGTGAATATACTGAAAATCAATGAATTGTACATTTAAAAAAGACACCTTTTATGACCCATGAATTACATCTCAATATCATTTTTAAAAACAGTAACGGGAAAAGCTGCAAAGTGCTATCACAGAAGAATGTACATATGACCATCTTATACATGGCAAAAAAAAAAAAACCCATCCAGTATTAATGGTAAATCTTTCTGAAATTAGGGGCAATTTCTTTTTTGAGATAGGGTCTCATGGCCTTGAACTCGCTGCACAGCTGAGGATGCCTTGAACCCCTGGTCCTCCTGCCCTTCGTTCCCAAGTGAGGGGTTACAGCTGTGCACCACTGCAGCTGGCTTACAGGGTTTTTTTTTCCCCATGAGTGTTTGACTCCTCTCCTAAGACAAATATGGAGCTGGGGTGCAGCTCAGGGGTAGAGCTTGTCTATCCTATGTAAGACTCTGTGATCCTGCAAAAACACAGATTGCAAATCAGAGAGTATCGATTTTGCAAGGAAAGTTACAATACCATTTCAAAGCAACCAGGCCAGTGTGGGCAGCGATACCCAGAAACCCTTGGGAATGAAGAACCATTCTTTTTCTACCCTGACACGTCTTGGGCAGGCTACAAAATAACTCAGTCTCCCGGGCTGCCTGTCATCTGTCGAGAAAACAGGACATTGGAAACACAAGAATTACAAATATGTCTGCTGTACAGCAAGCAGTTCGAGTCATAAACTAAGGCATAAATTAGATTGTGTACATCCCGGGGGCGTGTAGGGAAGACAAAGAGGACTCGCAGACACCGGCTGGTTTTAATGGGAAGCTGGAATCAAAACACGAGGAACCTGTGTGCTTTGAAAACGCACGCAAGAAAATGACTTCCCGTCCCCCCTGCTCTCCAGAAATCCTTTCTAGAGTCTCACTGCCCCCATATTTAATCCAAACTATTTTAAATTTAGAGTTTTGAAATAACATAGTAGAATTGCATTCCATCTAAGACCCCCACCCCGTACAGAGTCCTGTCAGTCTGTGTCTGTGACTGTGAAACAGACCGAAGACAAAGTCTTTTAAAGCCCAGCTCCTCTGTCTGTGAAACGGGGCCAATACTGTGACTGTGGAAGGCTCGCCGGTGTACCCGGCTCAAAGAGCTCAGTAAGTGAAACGACTTATTACCTTGCTGCATGCCCTCTGTAGAAAAGGTAGAAAATGAATATGAAATAAATAGGACTCTTTGTGCCTGCTTTCTTCCATCCAGCAATATATTGTGAGCATCCCTCCCTGTCAGTTTATATATTTTTACAGCATTATTCCTGGTGGCTGCACAGCAGCTGTAGAACGTTTTCATAATTTACGGTGACCAATGTCCTATTACTGGACATGATGCTGCTCCGGGTTTGAGGCTAGAATAAAGCTATTTCTGCAGACTCCCTTTGTGTACAGCTCTCGCTGTGGCATTGCATTCCTCAGGTCACCCTTAGCCGGCCAAAATGCTCTCACTCATAAGCATGCACCCCCTCATCTGTTTGCCACGACTCAGGGTGCCCCTCCTCCCAGGGTGCCAGTGAAGATACAATGAAAGGAGGGTCTCAGAGGGCTGGCGTGTGGGTGGGGCACAGCATCGTCAACAGCAGAAGATGACCCGTGTTACACCAGGGCACACTGGGTCTAGACTTCAATGCAAGGCCTGAAACAGAAACACGGGCAATGCAGCAGGCCCTTGGGAGGAGGAGTTTGTTTGGTTTGCTTTCGTGGGGGCAGCTGGGGGAGAGGTTGTTTTTGTTGTTTCTCTGTGTAGCCCTGGCTGTCCTAGAACTCAATTTGTAGACCAGGCTGGCCTCAAACTCAGAGATCCACCTGCCTCTGCCTCCTGAGTGCTGGGATTAAAGGCGTGGGCCATCCAGCTATGTTCAGTGGTCTTTAAATAAATGAGTGGAATACTTTGAAAGAAGGTGGCAGTCACAGCAGCTTTTAGGTCCTACAGGTAAGAAGAGGAACAAATATTAACTGTCCCCTCTTGCTTCTTTCTTTCTTTCCTTTCTTTTTTCCTTTTTCTTTTGAGACAGGGTCTTGCTCAGACTAACCTTGAAATTGCAATCCTCCTGCCTCAGCCTCACCTGTGCGAGGATTGTCACCTGGCCTGGCCACCTCTTGAGGTTCTTGGCTCTCCTCTATCCAAAGTTTGCTACAACCTCCCTTAGGCTCCTGCTCTCTGCAGCAAGTCCTCTCCCCGTTCTCCTCCAGGGCCTTTACTTTGGCGCTATCTGCTGTTCATCACGGACCTGACAGCCCTCTGGAAACTCTACTCCCTCAACACAGGCCCCTTCTGATGCTGGGGACCCAGCACAGCTCCCCTGATGCCAGCAAAGGCTTCCTGAGCTTCAAGATATGGCTGGCTACGTGTCTTTTTTTTTAAATATTTTATTAATTTATTCATATTACATCTCAATTGTTAGCCCATCCCTTGTATCCTCCATTCCTCTCTCCCTCCCGCTTTCCCCTTACTCCCCTCCCCTATGACTGTGACTGAGGTGGACCTCCTCCCCCTGTATATGCTCATAGGGTATCAAGTCTCTTCTTGGTGGCCTGCTATCCTTCCACCAGGCCTCCCCATCAAGGGGATGTGGTCAAAACTGGGGCACCAGAGTTCTCCCCACTCTCCACTCAACGGTGGAGAATGTCCTGTCCATCGGCTAGATCTGGGTAGTTTGACCCTCCCAGTCACAGACAAAAGACTCAGAAAGTCTGAAAGCCCTCAAGTCACCCGTGGTGATTGCCTTGAGGCTTTCTGTAGACTCAGAGAGAGAGAAAGAGAGAGAGAGAGAGAGAGAGAGCTGTTTTGAAATTGTCTATGAATTCTGTAGGGCCAGCATGCTGTTGGAAGACAGTCTGCCCAACCTGCCCACCAAAGCTCAGGGCCGAATGACTCCAGCCCACCACTCACCGCCCCACAGTTAGCACAGGCTGCTCACTTCGCTGTCAACTCACTGAGGAGCGCTCTGTGGCTTTGATTTCCTATTCAGGGGAAGCAGGAGGCAATTCCCAAAAACTAAGTATGGGTGACCATCCTGCACACTTCCTCAGTAAACAACAACCGCAAAGGAAAGGGAATCTCTGCCCCGTGCCTTCCAACGACAGTCATTCTGGGCAGCCAGGCCAGCCTGCCAAGAAGAAGCCAGAGGCTCCAGAGACTACAGTACGCAAGCCCCGTTAGGGTTCCTGTTAGGGAAACATTCCTTGACCTCCAGCTTACCTCTGGGGGGGAAGCAGAAGAAACAACCGTGCCCTGGAGGTACTTCCTCTTGGCGCAAAGAGTCAAGGAAGCAGCAAAGCTGTGCCTTGGAGAGGAAGAGGGCTTACTTTCTAGATAGTATCTGCGTAATTGTGAAGCCACCGGCTTCCACATCCCCTCCCTCCAGAAAACCACAGCTCTCTGCAGGGCGCCTACACACGAACCACTTGAGGCACCAACAACCAAAACCAGTGGCGGGGGACACCAAGTGCTGAAAGGACATAAAGGACAACGTGGTTCAAGAATAGAAAGTGCTTTCTAACAATTCATCCCAGAGGCCCAGGAGTCCGGAGAAAGCATCCTGCCAGCAACACAAGGTCCTGCACAGGGACGCGGGGTAGTCTCCAGTTCTAAAGTCCCGGCCTCCTAAAGCAACAACAGGAAGCACAGGGGAGGAGGTGCACGGGCAGAACAGCCACTCAGTTCCGGGCACACAGGTCCAGCATCTTCCCTACTGACCGATCTTAGAGGGTTGTTATTATTTCTACCTGACACAGGAGAAATACGTGGCTCAGAAATTTTCAATACTCTGGCTGGGCAGTAGTGGTGCACGCCTTTAATCCCAGCACTCAGGAGGCAGAGGCAGATGGATCGCTGTGAGTTCGAGGCCAGCCTGGTCTACAAAGCAAGTCCAGGACAGCCAAGGCTACACAGAGAAACCCTATCTCAAAAAACAAACAAACAAACAAAAGATTCAGCCAGGCGGTGGTGGCACATGCCTTTAATCCCATCACTCGGGAGGCAGAGGCGGGCAGATCTCTGCGAGTTAAAGTTCCGCCTGGTCTACAAAGTGAGTCAGGACAGCCTGGCTACACAGAGAAACCCTGTTTCAAAAAACAAAAACAAAAACAAAACAAAAAGATTCAATACTCTGCTAAAGCCAGGAGAAGGAATTGACACCGTTAATCTCAGCACCCGGGAGGCAGAGGCGGGCAGATCTTTGTGAGTTAGAGACCAGCTTGGTCTACATAGCGAATTCCAGGACAGCCAGAACTGCATAGAGAGATCCTGTCTCAATAATCAAATAATAAGTATTATCATTATCATCTGCCAAAGCCAGTGCCAATGGCACATGCCTGGAATTCTAGCGACTGGGAAAGGTTAAACAGTATTTGTTTACTTGGGCTATAGAGCAAGTCCAAGGCCGGTCCAGAGAACAAGAGAGAGTGTCATCGGGGAGGGCTGAGCTAGTGAGATGGCTCAACAGGGAAAAGCCCTCACTGGGCGACCACATGACCTGAGTCAGAGCTCCAGCCCCACAAGGCTACCAACTGTCCCCTCACCTGTGCACACACACTATGGTGTACACGCACACACACAAATAAATAGATACGTAATAAATTGTAATGTGGCAAAGCACTTGCCTTGGCACCCATGAGGCCCTGAGTTCAATGCCCCAGTCCGGCCAAAATAAAAAAAATAGGCCTATGTCCATCCCCCTGGGTGTATAGAGAATCCCTAACCTCCTGGCCACGCAGAAAATAGTGCCAGCCCTTTGCAGCCGATGGCTCTTAAAGGACAGCAACGGTAACTGCCTGCCATCTCACGCTAACGTCAAAACTCGGCAAAATCCTTTCATATCTATAAGGCCAATTACCCAGCTCTAGGGGGAAACAGTGGCAGCATTAGCATGCGTGCTTTGGGAGCTGAGAGGCTGCTGCTCCATCCTAGACTCCAAGCGGGGAACACACGGGCGGACGGAGGGGCCGGGGAAGGCTTTTGGAGGAAGCAACCCTAACGAAGCTTTAGGAAGAGATGGACAAGTGAGGGGCAACGGGCTGGAAACGGTGTTACAAACAGACCAAAGAGAGGAAGCAGCAGAGCACCACCTAGACCCCAAGCCTCCTCTGCCAGTTTCCAATGGGAACAACTTTCCATTCTCTGGTCTGTCCGACAACTTACACCGCTCTACAAGCCACTTCTCTTACGCAAACCTCCCACACATCCATTTCAATGATACGGCTGTAGGTGTTAGGCAGTGTCAATTCTAAATGCCAGCAACTAAACTCACTTCCATCAGCATGTATGCCAACTCCTTTACAAATAATCTCAGTTGTGCAACCAGCAATTTTTCCTCATTTTTTGCTGCGGGTGGGGGGGGAACTAAAATTCGGAGTTGAAAGTTCACCCAAGGTCATCCAATTACCAAAGGGAAGAGATAGGATTTCGACAGAGTTCAAGCCCCGCCTAACAGATCATTCTGTTAACTACTGCCAAGGAGAAGGGAGAAGGAGAGGACAAGGCTGGCTGCGTCCCTGGGCTTTTCTGAGGACTTAGAGGCTCCCTCCCCCAGGACTCCAATCGTTCTGGAAAAATGAAGGGTGGGCCTAGCCACACTTGCAGATGAGGGGCGGGAAGTGGGAAGCCCAATCCAAAACAAAAGAATTAGAGTGAGCCTCGAGGGGCCTCCAGTTACAAAGGGAAGCAGAACGCGGGCCTCGAGAACCTGCCAGGGAACAGAAAGACCCTCAGTCGGCTGGGGGGGGCGGGGCACGGGGGCGGGGTTCTGCAAGCCCCGCAAGCTCCATCCAGCGCAGTGGGACCCCGGAGGGGGCGGGCCGCTGGGGGGCGGGGCCGCAGGGCGGGCGGGGCGTCGCTACCTGGCCACCTCCCCAACCTGTCTCCATACTCTGGCTCCAGCAGGGCTGATCCGGGATCTCGATGCTGTAATCCAGCTCGGCCGAGGCCATGGTGAAGGTGCGGGCCGTCAGCACGGGCCTCCCGCCGGAACTCCAGCAGTTTCACCTCGCCAAGGCGGGACGCCGCCGGGCCACGCCCCCCTCCCCGCCCACGCCCGGCGTTGCCCAATCATCGAGTCGCGCTCTGTGACCTCCCTGCCTAGCAACCACCGAGTCTCTCCGAGCCTCCAGGGGCACCCTGTAGCCCGGCCCTAGCAACCACGCCACGCCCCTCCTGTCTTTGGGCCCCAGCAATTGGCTGACTCTCTTGATCTGGATCAAGTATTGGTCAGTGGGGCAGAGCTTTTGGAGCGTCCCTAGTGAAGGTAAGAGTCGGTGGGAGAGTTGAAGTACTGTGGGTCTGTAGCCGGCACCGCAGAACTTTGCCTTCTCGTACCTGGTAGAAAACATGAACTTGGCACCTCTAACTACAGCTACCTCCGTCACCAGCCACAGTCCCCAGGCCGGAGGCAGAAAAACGAACAAAACAGCGTAAGGAGGCGCGTGCCAACCGGTCCTTCCACCTGTGGGGTTGAGACTGGCTGCCTGGCTGGGAGGGGGTCTTCAGGTAATCATTTAAGAAATCCCCTTTCAAGGATGAGTCCGAGTAGTTTAGACGAGTACAGGTGTCCTGCATTTAGTAAATAGGTACTGAGCCGCCACACATCAGCACTGGGGAGGCAGAGGCAGGTGGATCTCTGCTAGTTCTAGTCCAGCTTGGTCTACACAGCGAGTTCCAGAGCTTACGTAGTGAGACCCTGTCTCGAAAAACAAAACAAACAAACAAACAAAAATTTTTTTAAACCAAAAGACATCAAAGCATCCTCTGACCACACAGGAAAAGGGAGACTAATGCAAAAGAAACAGCCCAAGGCAGCATTTGATTCCAACCTCATCCTGGAACTTCGAGATAGACGATGCCAACGGGAATATATTTCCCAAGGTGTTTCATACTGGGGAGTGCAAGGCCTTGGATTTACCATGAGGACAGCATGGAGTTTGTTCTAGGACTTTAAGCAGGGGAGGACTGGACAGGTGGGATGTGTGTCTTAGTACAATGCAGAGCCTGGATAAAGGATTGGGAGAAGGATTGTTTGAGTGGCCCAGTGGTGGTGGCACACACCTTTAATCCCAGCACTCAGGAGGCAGAGGAAGCCAAATCTCTGAGTTTGAGGCCAGCCTAGTCTACAGAGTGAGTTCCAGGACAGCCAGGGCAACAGAGAAGCCCCGCCTTGAAAAAAAAAATGTTATTTGAGTGATGGGGGAAAGATTGTGTATGGTACCAAGGAGATGGAAGCCAAGGAGGAAAGTGTTGGGGGGGGGGTCGTGATTAAAAGTGTTAGGGAGGTAAATAAAATCTCAAAGATGATACTGGATTCACAAACAAGGAAGTTATTAGTGACCTTTGCAAGTGCCATTTCAGGAAGCAAAGATTGGGTGGCTTGAGAAATGGGTAGGAGGCTCACAGCGTGGTGGTATAGCCCTGTGAGCCCAGCATTTGAGAGGTGGGACCAGGAGGCTCAGTGCTTCAAGGTCGTCCTCAGCTGCATGTGAGTTCCAGACTAGCCTGAGCTACAAGAGACTTGTCTCGGACTAGCCTGAGCTACAAGGGACTTGTCTTAGACTAGCCTGAGCTACAAGGGACTTGTCTTAGACTAGCCTGAGCTACAAGGGACTTGTCTTAGACTAGCCTGAGCTACAACAGACTTGTTTTAGACTAGCCTGAGCTACAAGGGACTTGTCTTGGACTAGCCTGAGCTACAAGGGACTTGTCTTAGACTAGCCTGAGCTACATGAGACTTGTCTCAGGAGGAAAAAAAGAGACGGGATACTTTGAAGGCATTTTGACATTTATTGGCAACCACTAGGAGTATGAGCTTTTGTTCAGATGGGAGAGATCCAACAAAGAGGTAAAAAAAAATAAAATTATAGGGGAAAGAGGACAAGAAAAAGAGTATGACCCCTTCAAAAGTAGAACATCTCACTTTATTTTTTTTTTAAGATTTATTTATTTATTTTATGTAAATGAGCGCCCTATCTACATGTACACTTGCATGCCAGAAGAAGGCACCAGATCACAGTGTAGATGGTTGTGAGCCACCACGTGGTTGCTGGGAATTGAACTCAGGACCTCTGGAAGAGCAGACAGTGCTCTTAACCTCTGAGCCATCTCTCCAGCCCGAACATCTCACTTTAAACAGTTGAGGAGCCACTGGGAGATGGCTCAGCCAGTAAAGTGTTTCCTGAACAAACATGAGGAGCCAACTTAGACCCCCAGGACCTACATAAAAGATGCACAGGTGTGGTGGCACACATCTGTAACCCCAGAACTGGGGCAACAGAGGCAGGCAGATCCCAGAAACTTGCTGGCCAGCCAGTCTAGCCAAATTAACAAGCTCCAGGTGGTAATTGATGGTGAGATGGCTCAGTGGGTAAAGGTGCTTGCTGAGCCAGCCTGGTGGCCTGCGCTCCATCCCTGAACCCACCTAAAGGAGGAAGGAGCCCCAACTCCTCACCATTACCTTTGACCCTTTACACTTGTACGGCTATAAACACACACCCAGACTCACACATACATCATCAGCTATACAGTAACAATATTATTTTTAAAAAGAATAAAAAGATGGAGAGAGTTAAATAACAAAAACAAAACCCAGTGTGGTGGGATCTGAATGCCGAACTCACAGCCACTTTAACAGCACCATGGCTCCCTCACACCCCCATGCTCCTGCCTCAATGGTAGCATGGCTCCCTCACACCCCCATGCTCCTGCCTCAATGGCACCATGGCTCCCTCACACCCCCTTGCTCCCCACTATGTTGATAATAGACTAAATCTCTAGAACTATAAGCCATCCCCACCCAGTTAAGTGGTTTTCTTTATAAAAGTTCCGATGGTCATGGTGTCTCTTCACAGCAAGAGAGTCTGGACTTTTCTCAGTCCAGAAGTTGGTATTGCTGTGACAGGCCGGACCGTGCTGCTTGTGGGTGCAATGTGGGCTTTGGGACTTTGGCTTAGGAAAGCTGTGAACACTCTATGCAGGGGCTTACTGTGCCACACTAGTGTGAGTGTGGAAGACAATCATGCTGAGAGCAATGCAGATCAGGATGGCCCAGATCAAGAGGTTTCAGAGGAGAAGAATATTAGTAAGTGGCATAGGGACTGTTCATGTGATATTTTGGCAAAGCATGTAGCCACTTTCTGCCCTTTGTTCAAATAAAACTGCCTACTGCTAAAATGAAGAGTTTTGGATTAATGGTGTTGGCAGAGGAGATTTCAAGGCAGCCTAGGGTGGTGGTGGCGCACACCTTTAATCCCAGCACTTGGGAGGCAGAGGCAGACAGATCTCTTAAGTTCTAGGCCAACCTGGTCTACAGAGTGAGTTCCAGGTCAGCCAGGGCTACACAGAGAAACCCTGGAGAGATGGCTCAGAGGTTATGAGCACTAGCTGCTCTTCCAAAGGTCCTGAGTTCAATTCCCAGCAACACAATGACTCGTAACCATCTATAATGAGATCAAGTGCCCTCTTTGGCATGTAGGGGGTACATGCAGGCAAAATAGTCTGTATACATAATAAATAAAGAAAAAATATCCAAGGCAGCCTAGTATATACTGTGACACATGATCTATAATGAAAAGGAGCAAACTGAACAAGGAAAAATACAAAATGTACAATTTGAGAAGGAAAGGAGCTCCCAGGAAGTGTGCTGCTGAGCCAATTCCAGTACTCAAGAAGATTAAAGATTAAAGAAAAACTCGAAGCTAAATAGATTAAAGGGCGTGGTGACCCCACCCAGCTAAGCGTCCAACCCGTGAAAAGGAATTACAGAAAAGCTTAAGCAGTGAACGAACCCATCAAAAACAAAAGGATGATGAAAATATATTTGAACAAGGGGGCCATGTTCCAGCCCCAGCAAGCAGCAGAACTTGGCAGCATCAGAAATGTGGTTCTGGCTTTAGAATCCAGGATACAGCTAAAAACAAAAAAACAAAACAAAGCCACACTGAGGCCAAGTATGTGTCAGTGGTGTCCCTGTGTGGAGGCCTAGAGAGACCATTGCATGAAACTGTGAAAGCCTGGATTTCATTGGAACCCCCATGATGTTGGAGATGCCGGAGCTGTGGGGTACCTACCTGCCAAGGAAGCTGCCAACAGGAAGTGGAACTGCCCATGAGAAAGAAGTACGTCAACAAAGCTGAAAGGAGTTGGAGATGTGGAGAGAAGAGTGCTTTGACAGCAGACCTGGAGATGCAGAGTCTGGAGTTTGCCCAGCTGTGTTTTTTTTTTTTTTTTTTTTTTTTTTTGGTCTTGCCTCGGTCCAGGATTTCCTCTCTGTGCTCCCTTTCCTCCCTTTTGGAATGATGATGTGTATTCTGTGCCATTGTATGTTGAGAGTATGTGATCTGCTTTTTAATTTTGATTTTACGGGGGTTACGGTTAAGAAGAAATTGCCTTGAATCTCAGGAGAGAGTTTGAACTTTTAAACAGTGTTGAGCCTGTTATAGACTAGGGGGACCTTTGAAGTTGGACTGATGCATTTTTGCATTATGATCTGGCTACAACTCTATGGAAGCGAGGAAGTGGAATGTGCTGTTTGAATAAGAACGGCCCCCCTAGGCTCATAGACTTGAATGTTAGGTCACCAGGGAGTGGCACCATTTTTGTTGTTGTTTGGCTTGAGACAGGGTTTCTCTGTCTAGCCCTGGCTGCCCTGTAGACTAGGCTGATACTGAACTCAACAGCGATCCGCCTGCCTCTGCCTCCCGAGTGCTGGGATTACAGGTGTGCACCACCATGCCCTGTTCTTTTAGTGTTTTTTGATTTTATGTTTTGAGATGGTGTTTTTTCCTGTAACCCAGGCTATCCTGGAACTTTCAGTGTACCCCTCAAGCTTGTGGTGACCCTGTCACATCAGCCTCATGAAAGCTGGGCTACAGGTTTGAGCATTTAGCTTTAGAGCTAAGAGAAAAAAAAAAAACAATAACATCAAAAAACTCCCACATGATTAAAAATATAACTTAAGGAGAGGCATGAGAAGCCGGGCATTGTAGCACATGCCTGTAATCCTAGCACTTAGGGAGGCAGAGGCAGGTGGATCTCTGTGAGTTCGAGGCCAGCCTGGTCTACAAAGTGAGTCCAGGGCAGCCAAGGCTACACAGAGAAACCCTGTCTCAGAAAGAAGAGGGAGGAGGAGAAGGAGAAAGAGGAGGAGGAGGAAAAGGAGGCGGGGGAAGGAGGAGGAGGAAGAAGAGGAGGAAGAGGAGGACTGAAAGCCAGGCAGTGGTAGCGTACGCCTTTAATCCCAGAGGTAGAGGCCGCCAGATCTCTGAGTTGGAAGCTAGCCTGGTCTACAGCGTACGTTCCAGGACAGCCAGGACTACACAGAAAAAAGGCAGGGGAGGAGGATGAGGGACTAAGAGTGAGAAATAAAAACAGGACTCCAAAGAGAAGAGCTTGTTTGACTTTGCCAGTGAGACCCCCCCCCCCCAGTAACAGAAGCAAGTGATCTTGTTTCTGAGGTGACAGAGAGTGCGAGCCAAGCCGATAACCCTTGTTCTGGAGGTTTCTTGTTTTTATAGATGTTTTATTATAAATTTGGGGTAGAGGCTTTACAAGGGGGTCTCTCTGGTAAATGTTGTCTAAGAACAAGACATTGAGCTTTTTTTAGTTTTTTATTTATTTGGCTTGGTTTATTTTTTGAGACAGGATCTTGCTACATTTGTCCTGGATGGCCTGGTACTTGCTACATAGGCCAGAATAGCACTGAAGTTGTGGTGGTTCCCCTGCCTCGGTCTCCCTAGTGCTGGGTTCACATGCCTGCCTTCTCTTAATTGTTAACTATTGATAGCTTCCTTTTGAATGTTGCTAAGGACCTTTGACTTAGCATGGGCTGCAGTTTTGAAGTTTTATGATGTTGGTTCACTTGCTGGTAGAGGTGGTTTGTGGATTACACCCCACTTATTAGTCACCTCTGACGACGGAACGGTGATTAAAGAGTCCCTTCTGGGCAGAAGACAAAGTGTGCTGGTCACTCTTGCAGGAGACTTCGCCAAGGTGAGAAGGCCACAAACAATTTGGACGAAGGTTTCTAATCTGGATTTTAATTTCATGTACTATGATTTTTCACACCATTTTCTCTCCAAGGTGAAGTAACGACAGTCAGAATTGGCTGCCACTTACAGAGAGACTGCAGTGAGCGTGATGGAGCTGGGCACTTTTCTCTGGCATTCCATGCGAGCCCCAGTTCTGATCAAGCTGGTGAAACCGACTTTTATTGCCCCCTGCATGCCATGATCGACTGACTATAAATTAAATCCTCTTTTCCAAAAGCCATTTTCCATTAGCGCTAATTTGTTTGCTTCTCATTTCTGCTGATCATTAGAGTCTCTGCTTGTGAGCACCAAATTGGAAATCATTTCTTTAACATTTCAAAAAATTTTCTCCCCTTCTTGGATGCCATTTGGCAGCAGCTAAAGAACATTATGGTTTTCAGAAGAACAGCTCTCTCTAATTACAATTTAACTGACCGTTCATGGCACCAAATCCCTGTCCTTAGTATCTAAAGATGACACCGCTGCCTGCGTCGCCAGCCCCTGTCATGGTTGTAAAATGCCTCATAGACCTCGCACCGGCCGGCCTCCTTGGATGGAGCTTCCGACACTCTGCACATAGCAGCTTTGAGAAGGCTGCAGTTTTATGTACCTACATATCACGGACATTCGGATATAAACATCAAAACAAGAGCCGGCTGGTTTCTCATCAGCCGGCAAGCATTTATTAAACATCTATCTTATGCCGCCCGCCCCGCTCCCCCGCCCCCAACAGGGCACAGGAAAACCAACCCTGCCCTTGAGCTCTGCCTCCAGGGAGAAAGAAAGGTGACAGAAGAAGGGGCCACCGAGGCAAGAGCCCTGAAGTGGCCCAGGGGATTTGCCAAAGGACGAAAAAGAAGCTGGCCACTCCTGGTGGCAGGGCCTGGAAAGCCCCTGCAGAGCCTGGAAGATTGAAACCTAGGGGTCCAGTCATATGAAAGTGACTGGAGGTAGGTTAGGTAGGGACCCCTATTATTTTTTTACTTTTTTTTTTTTTGTTTTTTGTTTTTTGTTTTTCGAGACAGAGTTAGCTTTGGCTGTCCTGGACTCGCTTAGACCAGGCTGGCCTTGAACTCACAGCAATCCACCTGCCTCTGCATCCGAGGGCTGGGATTAAAGGCATGTGCCACCATGCCCAGCCCTATTGTTTTTTAAAATAATTTCTTTTTATTTTATTACATTGGCGTTTTGATTGCATGTATGTCTGTGTTAGGGTGTCAGTTCCCCTGGAACAGGAGTTACAGACAGTTGTGAGCTGGCTTGTGAGCTGGGAATTGAACCTGGGTCCTCTGGAAGAGGAGCCAGTGCTCTTAACTACTGAGCCATCTCTCCAGCCCTCCAGGTAGGGACCTTTTTCAAAAATTTATTTTTGGGGGCCGGGTGTGGTGACACACACCTTTAATCCCAGCACTTGGGAGGCAGAGGCAGCCTGGTCTACAAAGTGAGTCCATAACAGACAGCGCTCTGTTAAACAGAGAAACCCTGTCTCAGAAAAACCAAAATGAATAAAGAAAAATAAAATAAATATTTTTTTACTATTGTGTATGGTGCATATGAGCATGTTTAGGATCTTCCTTGGCTACATAATAAGTTGAGGCCAGCCTGGGCTACATGGAGTGCATCTCAGTGGTATAGCATTTACCTACTATGTAAGTGGTCCTAGGTTCTCCCCAGTACTGCAAAGAAAACTGCAGAGGTGGCTTGGGGAATGTCTGATGGGCCCTTCATTCCCTGTGAACCTGATCGCTTCCTCCCTTTCTTTCATTCCCCACAGCCACTCAGTCGCTGGGTCCCATTGTTTCTTCCCAAGAGGCCTTTCTGATTCTATATTCTCCTTGGGCCATTAGGCATCTTTGCCAGATTACAGGAATGGCTTCTGGTCTGGTCCCCACCACGGGTCTTGCCTCTTTTGCCCACATGTATGTCTGTGCACAGGCTCGTGCCTGGTGTCTGTGTATGCCAGAAGAGGGTGTCCGGTGCCCTGGAATTGAGTTACAGAAGGTTGTGAGTCCATGTCAGTCCTAGGAGTCAGCCCAGCTCTCCCGCAAGAGCAGCCTGCTGAGCTATATCTTCAGGCCCATGTCTTTTTTAAAATGTGTATTTTTGTGTGGATGTATGCTGTGGGTGTACAGAGCATACAGAGTCCAGGAGAAGGTGTCAGATCCCTTGGAACTGGAGTTACAAGCAGTTATAATCTACCCAACCTGGGGTGTGGGAGCTGCACCCAGGTCCTCTGGAAGAACAGCAAGTGCTTTTAACCACAGCGCCATCTCTCCAGCCTCATCTTCCAGTTATCATAGGCAGTAATCCGGGGATTTCCAAAACAAAGTCAGGCCAGGCGGTGGTGCAGACCTTCAGTCGGGCACTCAAGAGGCAAAGGCAAGGGGATCTCTGTGAGTTCAAGGCCAGTCAAGACTACACAGAGAAACTGTGTCTAGAAAGAAAGAAAGAAAGAAAAAAAGAAAGAAAGAAAGAAAGAAAGAAAGAAAAGAAAGGGAGGAGAAAGAGAGGGAGGGGGAAGAAAGGAAAAGAAGGTTCTCTTGCCTCTGACTAAGGCCTGGGATTACAGATGTGCTGTGCCACACCCAGTTTTTAGGGTAATAGGGATCAAGATCCATGGCTTCATGCATAACATGCAAACCTTCTACCAGCCGAGCTATGGGCCAAGACCAAGAGCCTGCTTCAACCGAGGACTTCTTTCTAACCTTGGAGGGTTTATACTGAGTCTTGTTTGTTTTTCTTCTTCTTCTTCTTCTTCTTCTTCTTCTTCTTCTTCTTCTTCTTCTTCTTCTTCCTTTTCTCTTTTGATTTTCGAGATAGGGTTTCTCTGTGTAGCCTTGGCTGTTCTAGACTCACTTTGTAGACCAGGCTGGCCTCATACTCACAGCGATCCACCTGCCTCGGCCTCCCAAGTGCTGGGATTAAAGGCGTGCGCCACTACACCCAGCTATTTGTTTGTTTTTCGAGTCAGGGTTTCTCTGTGTAGCTCTGGCTGTCCTGAACTCACTTTGTAGACCAGGCTGGCCTCTAGCAATTCGCTTGCCTCTGCCTCTCTGATTGCAGGGATTGCAAGTATGTGCCACCACACCTGGCTTATATTAAGCCTTAATAAGATATTATGATCGTTGCATTGTGGCTAATAAAACTGAGGCCCAGAGACATTGACTAACCAGCCTAAGGTCACCCAGCTCCAGAATCCACAGCCCTAATTACTGCACAGTACCACCTACTACTTGACATTTTTTATGCCTCTACTTACCTCTGAGCCAGCTGCATATTTTATTCTCTCTGCCTAGAATACACTTTCCCTGTGTCCCCCCTGGCTAGCCATAGACCTTTCATAACAGCTAGCACCCTAACCAAACCAAGTATCCTGTGCTTGCCCCATCAGAACACAGTGTTTGAACTGTAGTGATTGACTTATAAGGCACTCTGTAGGGCTGGAGAGACACTCAGAGGTCAAGAGCAAGGCCTCATGTCCAATTCTCAACACCCACACAGTGGCTTACAACTACCTGTAACTACTGGGCAGTGGTGGCACTCACCTTTAGTCCCAGCACTCGGGAGGCAGAGGCAGGTGGATCCCTGTGAGTTCGAGGCCAGCCTGTTCTACAAAGCAAGTCCACGACAGCCAAGGCTACACAGAGAAACCCAGTCTTAGAAAAAAATAAAAGAAGAATCACAACTACATGTAACTCCAGCTCCAGAGACTCTGATGCCCTCTTCTGGCTCTCAGGAGGCACCAGGCACACATGTGGTGCCCAGATATGTGTACAGATGAACACCCGTACACATATAATAAAACAAAAAGGGGGCTGGGCGTGGTGGTGCACCTCTTTAATCTCAGCACTTGGGAGGCAGAGGCAGGCAGATCGCTGTGAGTTTGAGGCCAGCCTGGTCTGCAAAGCGAGTCTAGGACAGCCAAGGCTACACAGAGAAACCTTGTCTCGAAAAAACAAACAATAAAGTCACCAGCAGAGGAGAGCCACCCAGGCACAGGCAGGAATCAGAATGACCTCAGACTTACCAATGGAAGCGAAGGGGAGACTTGATCTGAGGGAAGATTTTCCAGGACACGCCTCAAGAAAACCAGATGTAAACCAAGAAATAAGATGTGAGCCGCAACAGTAAAGAACAGTAAAAGGAAGCCGCAAGGCAGCATTTGTAGTGAGCCCCACCTGAAGGAGAAAGAGGTCCATGGACACAGGTCTCCAGGAAGAGGAAGGGACTAGATGTGGGTTGAACATTTAGGGGGAAAAATGCGCTACATATGGAACATTTGTGAGGTAAATCACTGCAGATAATTAGAACTAAATGATTGAAAAGAAATGGCCGTGATTGACTCTAGGTAAAAACCAACCGTAAGAAAAGAAAACGCAATAGTATTCTGTTGCTTGACTGGAGAGTTTATTTACTTGGTCAATAATGTAAACAGTATTGATTTAACTGTAAATTGTGGGAAATTATTGTGAGGATAAGGAGGAGGAAAGGGAGGGTTGGAATTTTTCCAGAGAGCTAATTCCTCAGCTGCCAAAATAATAAATAATAAATGTTGTCCAAAATTGATAAATCAAGTAATAGTAGTGTATCAGTTTGCTGAAGCTACCATGACAAAGAGCCATGGGTGGGTGGCTTACACAGCAGGAGCGAAGCTGGAGTCCTGGCTCAGAGGTTAAAAGCACTGGCTGCTCTTGCAGAGGACCCCGGTTCCGTTCCAAGCGCCCACATCAGCTCAGCCACCTGTAACTCCAGATCCAAGGTGGGCACCGCATGCACATGGCAGCCCTGTGTTCTCTCCCTGGTCTGTAGGCTAAAACTATATCACATGGCAGCCCTGTGTTCTCTCCCTGGTCTGTAGGCTGAAAACTATATCACATGGCAGCCCTGTGTTCCCTTCCTGGTCTGTAGGCTGAAAACTATCACGTGGCAGCCCTGTGTTCCCTCCCTGATCTGTAAGTTGAAAGCTAATATCACATAGTAGCCCTGTGTTCCCTCCTTGGTCTGTAGGCTGAAAACTATATCACATGGCAGCCCAGTGTTCCCTTCATGGTCTGTAGGCTGAAAACTATCACGTGGCAGCCCTGTGTTCCCTTCCTGGTCTATAGGCTGAAAACTATATCACATGGCAGCCCTGTGTTTCCTCCCTGGCCTGTAGACTGAAAGCTGATATCACATGGCAGCCCAGTGTTCCCTTCATGGTCTGTAGGCTGAAAACTATCACGTGGCAGCCCTGTGTTCCCTTCCTGGTCTGTAGGCTGAAAACTATATCACATGGCAGCCCTGTGTTTCCTCCCTGGCCTGTAGGCTGAAAGCTGATATCACATGGCAGCCCTGTGTTTCCTCCCTGGTCTGTAGGCTGAAAGCTGATATCAGATGCTGCAGGGCCTCTCGCTTCCACTGCAGATGGCCGTCTTCCCCTGTATCTTCATTTTGATATTCCATGTTCTAATATCTTCTAATTTTTTTTTTGAGACAGGGTTTCTTTGTGTAGCCTTGACTGTCCTGGACTTGCTTTGTAGACCAGGCTGGCCTCGAACTCAGAGAGACCCACTTGCCTCTGCCTCTCTGAGCTCTGGGATTACAGTCTTGAGCCACCACACCCAGCTAGTATTTTTTAATTTTTAAAAATATGTTGCCAGGTGTGGTGGCGTACGCCTTTAATCCCAGCACTTGGGAGGCAGAGGCAGGTGGATCACTGTGAGTTCGAGGCCAGCCTGGTCTACAAAGTGAGTCCAGGACAGCCAAGGCTACACAGAGAAACCCTGTCTCGAAAAACCAAAAAATAAAAATAAAAAATAAAAATATGTTGTTATCATTGGGGAGTGGACTGTGCATATACCATGCTGTGTGTGTGGAAGTCAGAGGGCAACTTGCAGGAGGGCCTTGGAGGCTCCTCTACACTGGCCTCACATAGGGGCCACTCTACAGGGTCCCAGCCCATCATCAACTGGTCCAATCACAATCCTGTGGCTGTGGCCTCAGGGACCCAGTGCTAGGCTCTGATGTCCCTCGTGCCTCCACCAACCATTTCAGTGTCCCATGGTCCTTTTAGATACTGAATCCAGGCTAACCACAGACATCCACCTGCCTCTGCCTCTCAAGTGTTGGAATCAAAGACCTGCGTGTACCACCATACCCAGCCCTGATCTCTTCTTGTAAAAATAACTTCATACTAAGCAAAGGTGCACCTTAATGACCCCACTTTATCCTGGTTGCTGTTTTAAAGACCCTATCAGGACCAAAGTATAGCTCTGTTGGTAGAAGATTTGCCTCGCAAGCGTAAAGACCTGAGTTCAATCCCCAGTGCCCACGTGTAAAGAAGAGGAGGCAGGAGAGCAAGCCAGGCACGCTGTCATTCTTATAATCCAGCAGAGACAAATGGACGCCTAGGGCTAATTAACCTGCGAGCCTAGCCCACAGGGTTGGTGAGGCCCAGGGGGAATGAGAGACCCTGTCTCAAAGTACGAAGAATGACCTCTGCAACTAACCTCGCCTCTAGACGAGTTTCATATTGACATGCGCTCATGTGTCTGCACAGAGCCTACCTCAAAGTGTAGTCATATTCTAAGGTGCTGGGGATTTGGGATTTCAACATATGAGACTGAGGGAGACAGTCCATCCCATAACAAGTTGGGTGTGCATTTGTTCTTTGGAAATGTGGAAGTAAATACCAGAGGAGGCGAAACGGCTGCCTGTGGAGGAGGCAGAGAGAGGCTCGGGGCTAGGCAGGCGCCTGTGGAGGGAGGCAGAGAGAGGCTCGGGGCTAGGCGGGCGCTGTTGTTGCTTTGATTTCATCGCTCTGAGCCTAGTTCATTTCAAACCTCCTGTTCCTCCCTGAGGAGTGGCTTCAGGGCCCTGGCAAGGCCACGTGCACTAATGTCTCCCACAGCACCTTGTAGAGGCTGCTCAATGGGCACATTTAAGAGTTAAAGCTAAGCCGGGCGTGGTGACGCACGCCTTTAATCCCAGCACTTGGGAGGCAGAGGCGGGCGGATCGCTGTGAGTTTGAGGCCAGCCTGGTCTACAAAGTGAGTCCAGGACAGCCAAAGCTAACACAGAGAGACCCTGTCTCGAAAAACCAAAAAAAAAAAAAAAAAAAAGAGTTAAAGCTAGAAGCCGAGCATGGTGGCTCCCAGCACTAGGGAGGTAGAGGCAGGCAGATCGCTGTGAGTTCGAGACCAGCCTGGTCTACAAAGTGAGTCCAGGACAGCCAGGGCTACACAGAGAGACCCTGTCTGAAAAAAAAAAGTTAAATCTAGGTGTGGCGGGCACAAGCCAGCAAACCTAGGACGCAGAAGGCTGAGATCATGTCTGAGGCCAGCCTGGGCTACATAGTGAGACCCTGTGTGGTAGGAAGAAAGAGCAAAGAGGAAAGAAAGACGAACATAAGGGGCGAGTGAGCTTGGGGACTTTGAGGGACCATTGCACATTGTGTCCTGCAAGAAGGTTTCTACCCTAGAGATGCCGGGAGCCTCTCAGGTAGGGCTCAAGAGTTCTGTCCCTAGGTTAATCCTGAGGTCTTAGCCCCTCCTCCCGAGGGTCTAAAAGAGCCACTGTCCTGTCAGTCTTTCTTTCTTTCTTTTAAGATTATTTATTTATTTATTTATTTATTTATTTATTATCATGTTTACAGTGCTCTGCCTGCATGTACACCTGCAAGCCAGAGGAGGGCATCAGATCACATTATATAGATGGTTGTGAGCCACCATGTGGTTGCTGGGAATTGAACTCAGGACCTCTGGAGGAGCAGTCAGTGCCCTTAACCTCTGAGCCATCTCTCCAACCCCAGTCTTTATTTCTTTTACTTTTTTTTTCTTTTGGTTTTGTTGTTTTTGAGACAGGGTTTCTCTATGTAGCCCTGGCTATCCTGGAACTCACTCTGTAGACCAAGCTGACCTCGGGTTTACAGAGATCTGCCTGCCTCCCCAGTGCTAGAATTAAGGTGTTCGACACCACGGCCTGCCTGGTCCTTGTTTTCCTAATGCCAGTTTGGCTGTTGAAGGTGTCTATAGCCTATAACAGTTATTTTTATGTCTCTGACTGCAACAGAGTTTGCCATAATTGATGACATCCCATGAGGGTTTGGTCGTGTGTGTGTGTGTGTGTGTGTGTGTGTGTGTGTGTGCGCGCTTAAATTGGTCCACTCTTGTCCCCCCAGTTCTAGAGGCTGATTGGACCTTGCAGTGTCTTCCTGAAGCTGTGTGGGCGCCCTTCCCAGGAACACAGACCTGGTGTCCTCTGGGGAGTCGTGGAGGTTGGTATGTATGTACGTCTGTCTCAGCATGCCTCAGATTATCGCTTCCTAATAAAAGTCTGATAGCGGGGCCCCATCAATATCTCAAATACATGTGAGGAAACGTTAATTTAGAATCAATTTTAGGATGTTTCAGACTGTAAAGTCCTTTTAACTAGATCTCTGGCGAAGATGTAGGAGCACTTTATGGGACTGTAAATTTCATGTTGAACAGTCTTTGTGAAATACACATCTCACACACACAAGCTGTTCCCGCCATATCAATCATGGCCGCTGCAAGTAATGTTTCACAAATATTCTGTAAATCACAGAAAACCCCACGATAATGTGAAATATGACTTTCACTTGTCTGTTAGACAAAAGAATCGCACGTGCCTCTATCCCATCAGCACTAACATTTGTTATGGATAATAACACTTTCAATCACAACTATTTTTGGGAAACGGGTTTATTTTAAGCCTCCCCTCCCCCCACCGAAAACACTCTCCCAAGGACACAGGCTCCTACAAACCACAGCCCATTAATCCAGCTGTGGAATAGGAACCGGCTCTTCTCACTAACTTTACTTTGAGTTGTTTTCAAAGAGTTAGAATAAATGCCCCAGGTACAAGGTTAGGAAGAACTTTGCCAAAAGTTATCAGCAGAAAGGGGGCAGTGTCTCAGCCGGGCGTGGTGGCGCACGCCTTTAATCCCAGCACTCGGGAGGCAGAGGCAGGTGGATCGCTGTGAGTTTGAGGCTAGCATGGTCTTCAAAGCGAGCCCAGGACAGCCAAGGCTACACAGAGAGACCTGGTCTCAAAAACAAAAACAAAACAAACAAAAAGCCCAAAGGGGGCAGCATCTCAAAAGACCCCAGTCTCCCATCCTGCCTGAAGTACACTGAGAGCCGCTGAAGCTTTTTCGCAAACACCTTCTCCCTTCCATGCCACATCTTGTGTCTGCTCACTTCCGGCCTTCACAGAGCTACCAGCCATGGTAGCACTCAACTACGAACCCGGCACTGGGTGGTTTTCAAGGCTAACACTCAACAGCCAGCCAGTCTAGCCAAATTGGTGCGTTCCAGGTTCAACGAAAGACCTTATCTCAAAAACTAAGGTGGCAGGGCCAGGCATGGTGGCGCACACCTTTTATTCTAGAACTCAAGAGGCAGAGGCAGGAGTTCTAGGCCTGCCTGGCCTATAAATGGAGTTCCACGACAGCCAAGGCTACATAGCAAAATCTACCTCAAAAAATAATAATAAAGGGAAGAGCAGTTAAGAAAGATATGCAACATCAACCTCTGACCTCCACATGCATGTCCACACTCATGTATATGTATGCATACCAACACACACACACACACACACACACACACACACACATACACACACTTTACATATACAGGGGGGGAAAGCCATGTTTAACTGAACTCCTGTAATTCAGCATTCAGGTTTGTCATGAGTTCAAGGCCAGCCTGGTCTACATAGCAAAACTATATCTCAAAAACAACAAACAAAACAAAACCACTATATAATCCTAACGCCTGGGACACAGAGGCAAGCCAACCTCTGATTTCAAGACCAGCCCAGTATCTGTTATCATTGAAACAGCATCTTTCTCAGCTCACTTGGAAATCCTCCTCTCCTGCCTCAGTGTCTGGAAGTACCAGGACTGTAGGTTTGTGCCACTGCTGGGCCACCATGATACTGTTCACTCCATCACAACCTGGCCAAAGGCTCCCTGCTCAAGTAACAGGAGACCTTTCCTCCAGGGGAGTCTCCCCCAGTGCTGGGGATCAAACCTAGGACCTTGTACATGCTGGGTGAGTACTCTACCTGTGAGCTACAGCCTCAGCCATCATTCATTCACTTGTTTTGTGCAGGGCTAGGGATGGAACTCAGAGGTTCCTGCAAGCACTACCAGTGAGCCATGCCCTCGGCCCCATAGCATGGTTTTTGTGCATAGTTACCTCAGCACAAAGGCTTTCCTGGCCTGCAGTAGATCAGGAGAAAAGTGCAGCCCACATAGTTATGGGTTCACATGATTCTAAACATTACAGTACCCTGTTTTCTGTACCTACAAGTGAGCCTCGGTCCTGGCTGGTCATGACGTCTGTAAAGGAGCAGGCAGCAACCAGCCGGCTCCTAAGCTTCCTGCAAGACTGGGACAACGCTGGCAAGAGCCTGCGAGCTCAGATTCTCACCAAGTTCATCGACTGCAACACAGGCAAGACCGGCCCCGAGCTGGAGCTGGAGTTCTCCCAGGGAGCCAGCTTGTTCCTCATACGCCTGACCACCTGGCTTAGAATCATGTATCCTTTGTTGAATTGGTGACAAGTCATCAAAAGGGAAAAAGTATAGTTGAGGGAGTTTTTCTCTCGGTTCCAATATTTTAGAACTGAAAATATGGTGACAAAAATATCTCCAAAGTCAGTTGGGCATGGTGGCTCATGCCTTTAATACCAGCACTCAGGAGGCAGAGGCAGGCGGATCTCTGTAAGTTTGAGGCCAGCCTGGTCTACAAAGTGAGTCCAGGACAGCTAAGGCTACATAGAGAAACCCTGTCTTGAAAAACAAAACAAAACAAAAACCAAACAAACAAAAATCTCAGGGGCTAGAGAGATGGCTCAGAGGTTAAGAACACTGTCTGCTCTTCCAAAGGTCCTGCTGAGTTCAATTTTCAGCAACCACATGGTGGCTCACAACCATCTATAATGAGATCTGATGCCCTCTTCTGCCATGCAGTTGTACATGCAGATACAACATTGTATACATAATAAATAAATCTTTAGGCCGGGCGTGGTGGCGCACGCCTATAATCCCAGCACTCGGGAGGCAAAGGCAGGTGGATCTCTATGAGTTCGAGGCCAGCCTGGTTTACAAAGCAAGTCCAGGACAGCCAAGGCTAACACAGAGAGACTCTGTCTCGGAAAAAAAAACACATACATATATATATATGTATGTGTTTTTTTTTTCTTAAATCTCTCCAAAGTCAAGAACTCCCACCTTCCTGACTCCAAGTGTGTCCTTATTCTGCCCTCTGCCCTCTGTGTCATGAGGCTTGGGGAAGCTAGCACTCTGTCTAGGTCAAATTTATATTTATTCCACACTTCACTCTCTTCCTCAGGGACTTTGTTTTCAATCTTAAATCTTTTTTTTTCTCATCTTTTAGTGTGTGTGTGTGTGTGTGTGTGTGTGTGTGTGTGTGTGTGTATGTGTGTGAGAGTGTGTGTGTGTCCTGGCTGTATATGCACCATATGTTGTGTACCTGGTACCTTTGGAGGCCAGAAAAGGGCATCAGATAATCTGCAACTGTAGTCACAGATGGTTGTAAGCCACCATGTAGGTGCTGGGAATCGAACCCTGGTCCTCTGGAAAAGCGTCCAGTGCTCTTGACAGTCGAGCCATCTCTCTAGCCCCACCCACTCCCTTTTGTTGGAGGCGGGAGGGGCAGGGTCTTATGTAGCCCAGGACAACCTCAAAGACCATGTTACTAACGATGCCCTGACCCTTCTGCCTCCACCTCCCGTGTGCTGGGATCACAGAAACCATCACTGTGCCTGGCATTTCCTCGAAAAATTAAATCCTAGTCTCATCCCTGAGCGCACACAGCCGGCCTTTTCCCCTTCACGATAAAGCTTCCTGGAAAGGTCACTGTGTCTCCTGCCACCCTTCCGCAGTTTCCCCTGCCCACTGCAGTCTCACTTCTGCTTGCCCGGCTCCACCAGTGCAGGTCTTCCCAAGGTTTCCAGTGGCTTCCTAACTGCCGGGCCCGGTGGCCACCTCCTCATTCCTTACACATGCCCTCTTGACACCCTTCGCTCCTGTGCTGAGGCTCCCGTGCTTCCTCTTTCCTTCCGGCCGACCCGCCATTCCTTGGTCTTCCTTTTCTTCATTCTTGAGCCTCTATCCTCGGCCTTTTCTCCTCTCATTCCCTTCTGTTTCTCCCTGAATAATCAAATCCGTTCTTAAGATGCCAGCATCACCCCAGCTGGAAGAGTCTCCAGTTCCCTTCTGGACTCGGAGTTCTTCACCTAGAGGCCCCCAGCTGCTGGCTCCATTCACGCCTCAAGTGGATGCTCGCATTTCTGGGTTATGAAACTAAGTGAATGGGAAGAGAACATAAAAAGAGAAGCAACTTCGGCTAAGGGCACTGGCTGCTCCTCCAGAGGCCCTGAGTTCAACTTTCAGTAACCACATGATGGCTCACAGCCATCTATAATGGGACCTGATGCCCTCTTCGGGTGTGTGAACGCACATGCAGACAAAGAGCTCATATATGTGTGTAATATATTATATTGTGCGTAAATTATATTGTAATGTATTTATATGTAATATATATTACATAAACAAATTAAGCCTTTTAAAAAACAAAACGTGTTTGGAAATAAACAGGCTTGCGGTGCCTGTGTTCTGCCTGGAGGCAGACCGGGACTGAAAACGGTTTGCTTCCCGCTGACTGTGAGTGGTCAGAAGCTGCCTGTGGCAGGCAAGCTCCGTCACTCAGCCCTGCCCCTGGCCCTCAGACCTTTGTGGTATATATTTCCCTCCTCCTCTGAACCCTCTCTCCTCCTGTAAGTCCCCTTTATCTTAATTCTTTCTCCCTTATTAAACACAGAGCATCAGTCTGCCTCTCACTTTATCTTGATTTTTTTTTTTTGAGACAGGGTCTCCTGTAGCCCATGGCCTTGAACTTGCTTTGTGGCCATGTGTTAAGGTTTCTATGGCTATCATAGAACACCACCATCAAAGCAACTTGGGAGGAAAGGGTTTATTTCGTTTTACAGCTGGTAAGTCCATCATCCAGGGACCTCAGAGCAGGAACAGAAGGCAGGAACTGAACACAGGAACTGAAACAGCCACCATGGAGTGGCACTGCTCACTGGCTCACTCTTCATGACTTAGACCCTCCGTCCGGATACCCATCTGGGAGCACCAGCCCAGAGATGGCACTTCCAGGACAGTGCCATACAGGCTTGCCTACAGGCCAACCCAAAGGAGACATTTTCTCTATTAAGATTCCTTCTTCTGCAGGGCACAGTGGTACACACCCTTAATCCCAGCAGAGGCAGAGGCAGGCTGATCTCTGTGAGTTCGAGGCCAGCCTGGGCTACAAACCGAGTCCAGGACAGCCAAAGCTATAATGAGAAACTCTGTCTTGAAGAAAAAAACAAAAACAAAACACAAACAAACAAACAAAAAGATTCCATCTTCCCAGGTGACCATAAATGTGTCACGTTGACATAAAAACTAACCAGAACACCATCAATAACTTTGACCTCCTGGTCCTCCTGCCTTTCCGAGTGCTAGAACTGTAGGTGTGTGCCCTCTTACCCTGTCCTCTTTTTTGATGAGCACCCTGGTGACACTGGTGTTGGCAGGAACTCGGTGACTCAGCGGTAGAGCAGCCATGGATGAGAAACATCAGCGCTTGTCTGGCTTCTGCCCTACAACTAACAGTAACCAGTGACTAGCAGCCACTTTGCTGTTAAGTCTAGACTCTGCTTTTCTTGCTTTTCTCAGTCGTTTTCCATGACCCCATGTGAGACAAAGGAGGTACACACTCTGGCTCCATTTAAAACTTTGGTGTAAGCCGGGCTGTGGTGGCACACGCCTTTAATCCCAGCACTTAGGAGGTAGAGGCAGGCAGATCACTGTGAGTTCCAGGCCAGCCTGGTCTACAAAGCGAGTCCAGGACAGCCAAGGCTACACAGAGAGACCCTGTCTTGAAAAAACAAAAACCAAAAAAACACTTTGGTGTTTGTTTGGTTTTTTTCTTTTTTTTCTTTTCTTTTTTTTTTTTTTTTTTTTTTTTTTTTGAGACAAGGTTTCTCTGTGTACCTCTGGCTGTCTTGGTACTCACTTTGTAGACCAGGCTGACTTCAAACTCACAGCGATCCGCCTTCCTCTGCCTCCGAAGGACTGGGATTAAAGGTACACACCACCACTACATGGCTAACACTTTGGTATTTTATCAGGAATAACTTTACCTTATCTCTTTTGGTTTTGTTTGGAGACAAGATCTCCCTGTAGCGCTGTGTCTGGCCTAGAACTCATTACGTACCCGGGGCTGGCCTGGAACTGGTGGAAATCTTTCTGCCTTTACCAAGTGCTGGGATTACAGAGGTGAGCCACCACACTTGCCTTTAATGTCAGTATTTTGATTATTGCACTGAAGTAGGATCTGATAAGGTCAAAGGAAGGAAGGAGAGCAAGGCAAGCTGGCCTTGTTGGTGAATGTCTGTCATCCTAGGACTTGGAAAACGGAGGTAGGGGGCTTAGGAACTCACTCAGGGTCATCTTCAGCCATATAACAAGCTCAAGTGTTCAACCTAGGCTACATGAGACCCTGCCTGTCTGAAAGGAGGAGGAGGAGGGAAAAAAGGAGAAAAGAAGAAGCATGATGGATTTGAGTAGGGAATTGGGTTTTGTGCCCTTTGAAGTTTCTGACCTAAAGCAAGCACAGCCCTCACCTCCCTTGTACAGAAGTTTACCTTTTCCCAGACAGGATCTTGCTGTGTATCCCAAGCTACCTTCAAACACGTGATCCTGCCCTCTCAGCCTCCCAGGTGCTGGGACCTGAGGAATGTGCTGTTACTCTGTCCACTGCTCAGGAACGCTCCGCTTCTTGCGTCCTCCTGTCACCATGTGCTCCTCCGTCTCTGCTGCAGGGTCCACCTTACCCACTCCTTTAGTGCCCACACTTCCAAGGAGTGTGTGCTCTGCTCACCTCTTCTCTTTCGTACCCAGTGCATTTCATACCCTGGGCATCGTGCCTCACCATGCGCCATGTGTCTGGGAGCCAATGTTGACAGGATACTTGTGAAACACGCTGTTCGTCTATGGCTGTAGACCCTGTTTCTACACCTAGAAGCATCTATACCTTATCTCTCTTGCGATCCTGCCGTTAGGAGTAGCCTGGCAGAAGCCACAGTGTGCTGAGTTACATACCCCTCCCACCAAGCCCTGCAGTTGTTCACCCGGGAGAACAAACCACTTTAGCATTGCTGTCCTTTGCAACACTGACCACCCAAGCCTAAACCTTTTGTCATTCTCAAACTTCCACAACAGGTCAGTACGACCCCTGATTTATACCATAGTGACACCATTAGCTGCCATTTACTGCGTCTTTTTATGTTCTAGGGCCTGAGCTCCGCACCACTTGTACATTATGCCCTTTGAGCCTAACATTTAGCCTGATGTGTGATTCTAAGATTCCCATCTCATAGATAAGAAAAGGCTTGAAAAGTTGAGGTGGGTATGGGGGTGCACACCTGCAATCCCAGCATTCGGGGTGCTGACGGAGGAGCATCTTGAGTTCCAGATTGGCAAGACCCTTTCAAAAAGAAGAAAGAGGAAAAGGGAGGGAGGGAGAGAAGAGAAGGAGGAACGAAAGAGAGGGAGAGAGGGAGGGAAGGGGAGAGAGGGAAGGGAGGGAGGGAGGGGAGGAAGGGAGGGAAAGAAAGGAGGGAGGGAAGGAGCGATCTGGGAGAGGAGAAAGATGGGAAAGGAAGGCATGTATAGTAAGTGACGGAGATGAAGGGACAAAGGGAGAGAAGATGACAGAACCTGGTCAGCCTAGATAGTAACTTAAGAAAAAGAGGCAGGAACAGCAGGGACTGGGACCAGAGAGGGGCAGTGTAGCAATAGAGATTGCCATGTGGGCTAGTTGCCTGGCCCAGGCCATCATGGCAACAGGCAGGGAAGCCTGGCTCCGCAGCAAACAGTGTTTTTGCAGTAAAGAGCCTTTCCTAATGAGCCAATCTGTCTCTCCTTCTATTGGCATCCTGGGAACTGGGGTGCAGCAGAGATAATTTGCCTCACCCCACCCCCCAACAAAGCACCATTACCTCCAGCACATTACATTAGCCTTTATCAGTCCTGGAAGCTTTCAGTCATCCTCATGGACTGCAATAATTCCAGCTAATTCCTTAAGTGTTCTAAGAGCCTGTGATGTGTTATGAGCCTAGTAATTGTTGACTGGCTCCCTTTCTGCTGCGGCTTGATTTCATACCTTGTATTTGAGCCGAAGCGTGCTCAGGATGCTTTATTACGGCGAGGCTTTTTGCAAAGACTCACATTAAAAAATAACATTAAATACTGAGGTTGTTTTAAATCAGAGTTTAATTTTTCCTCCATTTCCTGTTATTCTTATTAGGAAGCCGTGCAATTCTCTGTAAGGATAGTGACCTCCAGTGTAAAACTTTGAGCAAGTACAGAATGGAGAATTAATGATGAAGCTAATTCTTTTGTTGTTTGTTTTTGAGACAGGGTTTCTCTGTGTAGCCCTTGGCTGTCCTGGACCTCATTTTGTAAACCAGGCTGGCCTCGAACTCACAGAGATCCACCATCCTCTGCCTCCAGAGTGCTGGGATTAAAAGCGTGCACCACCATACCTGGCTGAAGCTAACTCTTTGTAGAGAAGTGTAGGAATGAGGCCCCAAATAATGAGCTGTGGTAGACCCAAGGATGCACAGGCGAGGCTCTGAGAGGTTTGGGTTTTCTCCAAACACTTGCATTTATGGGAACCTCTGTGCTCCTCACGAAGCTTCCAGAGCCGTCCCACCCTCCAACACACACACACACACACACACACACACACACACACACACACACACACACGCACGCACCCTAGCCCCGCCCTTCTGCCCATGGTTCTTCTCAAGGTGAAGGGCACAGCTGGTCCCCACGCTCATCCTGGAAGCATTCTTTAACACTGCTGCAGCTATATGACTGGCCTGGACTTAGAGAAGATCCTGAGGTCCATTGGCATCTTCTTATCTGCTGTGAGCAGGTGAGTCCCATCCCAGAGAGACTCTGGGTCTCAGTGGCAGGTCAGGCTCATGGGGTCCTTGGTAGTCAGGCCACATTAAGATTGGTTCCAGGTACCACAGGTGTATCAGAGCCCTCAGGAACGGCTGCTGAGATGATGCTCTTGTCGCTCATCCATCCTGTTTCCCATCGACCCTTCACTAGTCAGCACCATGTTGGTTGAGAATTGTAAAAAAAATACATAGGGCATATACACTATAGAAAAATACATACTAGACTTGGGAAAGGCAGGGGGACTATCTCACTTAGCTGAAAAAGCCCAGAGGATGAACATACATATTTCAGGCCTGATCAGACCCAGGGGTTTTACCAGCACCCATGTTTTGTATCTTTATCAGTCTTTTCTTCCTTTTCTCATCTGTCAGTCCTGTATTCAGAGGCCCCTGTGTACTGGCCCTCAGGCCCTCCAGAAACCATCCTTGGAGCTCAGCCACACCAGCAAGAGAGTGTCTATTCCCAGGGGGTCCTTTAGGTGAACCAGCACAGGTCACTTACTGGCCCAGCCCAGCCTTCTGCAGTCAGAGGGATGACATCACATCCCCTGTCACATGGCCCAAGCCAGCCTTCTGCAGTCAGAGGGATGAACGTCACATCCTCTGTCACATGTTTGCCCTCAAGTGGAGGAAGTATGATTTACCAAAAGACAACTAAAGTGCCATTATAGAAAGAAGGGGACCAGAAAAAAAGGGAGAGGAGGGGAGGGGAGGGAAGCTGGCCAGCTGTGGAGGCTCACACCTGTAACCCCAGTAGTCAGGAAGCAGAGGCAAGAAGAGATCACTGCAAGTTCAAAGTCAGCCTGGTCCATATGGCAGTGCCAGTCTACACAGTAAGAACCTGTCCAAAACAGAAAAAGCCAAGAGCAGACACGGAGATTAGAGAGAGACAAAACCAAGAGTGCCTGATGGATTCAGGTCTAGTGCTTTCTTGGCTGGGCACCTGCCTATTTTCTCAGTGTCTCAGAAGCTGAGGCAGGATAGCAAGTTCAAGGCAGCATGGTGAGATATAGTCTAAACCTACATGTGATATGTATAGTATATTAATTATAACATTTCATGTGATACATATTAATATATATTTAAATTTAAAATCCAATCATATACACATACAAACACACACACAGACACATGCATACATATACATATAGACACACGAGTGCACACACACACTCAGCTGGGCGGTGATGGCGCACACCTTTAATCCCAGCACTTGAGAGGTAGAGGCAGGCAGATCACTGTGAGCTCGAGGCCAGCCTGGTCTACAAAGTAAGTCCAGGATAGTCAAGGCTACACAGAGAAACCCTGTCTTGACAAACCAAAATAAATAAATAAATAAATAAAATCCAAACAATCCTCTGTCTGTCTGTGGACATCTCCTGGGCCGGAAGCAAATGTGTGCAGATGGCCTGTTGGCCTTGGATACCTTCAGTGCAGTGCTGAGGAACCTCTCAAATGTCTTGTTTGTGTGGTCTCCCCGGACAGCAATCGGTACTTGGTAGAATTTCTTGAGATTGGCGGTGTCCTAACGCTTCTGGAGATACTTAGCCTAAAGAAGGTCAAGGAAGAGGACAAAAAGGAGTCCATCAAACTGCTTCAGATTATTGCAAATACGGGCAGAAAGTACAAGGAGCTCATCTGTGAGAGCTACGGTAGGTCGTGGGTGTGCCCGCCTGTGGACACACCTCCCGGTGCCTGGTTGGGGTTGACAGCACCCACACTGCCGTGGGGAAAGCTACATAGGACAGCTAGGGGTACAGGAAGCATTTGTTCCAGCTCCCTGGGAGAGCCTCAAGACCAGATTTATGGCTTCCCTGACTCATTTGTCCAGAGAAAGATAGTTTTAGAAATACTTCTCTTTTACTTATATGACGGGTGTGGCTGTTGCGCTGTGTCGGGGTGGGTGCGTTGCCGAGGCAGAAAGTGCCGAGTGTCCGTCTCTTTCCGTCTCCCCTCTATGAAGCAGGGCCTCTCTCTGGAACTGGGCATTGAGTTTTCTTGGCTAGGCTCGAAGCCACCAAGCCCCAGCAATCCCCTATCTATCGCCACATACCTCGGAGCTGGGGCGACAGGCATATGGAGACGCCAAGCATGTCACAAGGGCACTTGGCTCGGAATTCAGTGTTGGGATATGAACTCAGGCCCTAGAGATTAGGTGACAAGTGCTCTTGACCACTGAGCCACCTCTCTGGCCCTTGTTTGGCTCTGAGACAAGGTCCCATAGAGCCCCGTCTGGACTTGTACTCTCTGCATCGTGTCCAGTTACTTTTCAATCGCTATAAGAAAACAGCATGACCAAAATGACTCCTAGAAGAGAGACTTCGCCTCGGGGTTATGGTTCCCGAGGGCTAAGAGTCCATCATGCCAGGCCAGGTGGCAGCAAGCAGCCGACATGTTGGCTGGAGCAGCAGAGCTCACCTCTTAGACCACGTGGGGCCTAACATGAAGTGGACAGTCTTCTGAACCCTCAAAGCCTGTCCCAGTGACACACGTCCTCTAGCAAGGACTTAGGGTTTTTTTTGGTTGGTTGATTGGTTTGGTTGGTTGGTTTGGTTTTTCATTTGTTTGTTTGGTTGGTTGGTTGGTTTTTGGTTTTTGGAGACACGGTGTACCCTTGGCTGTCCTGGACTCGCTTTGTAGACAAAGCTGGCCTCGAACTCACAGAGATCTGCCTGCCTTTACCTCCCTGAGTACTGGGATTACCGGCGTACACAGCCACACCCAGTTGTTGGTGTTAGTTTTATTAGCTACTGTCACACCTTGATAATCCTACCACAAATAAGTAGGGACCAAGTGCTGAAATGCAGAAGCCTTACAGAGGACATTGCATTCAGACCAACACAGTAGCCAAGGCTGACCTTGAACTTCTGATTCTTTTTTTTTTTTTTTTAAGATTTATTTATTTATTAAGTATAGAGTGCTCTGTCTGTCTGTACACCTGCAGGCCAGAAGAGGGCATCAGATCACATTATAGATGGTTGTGAGCCACCATGTGGTTTCTGGGAATTTAACTCAGGACCTTTGGAAGACCAGGCAGAGCTCTTAACCTCTGAGCCATCTCTCCAGCCCCAAACTTCTTCCCGAGAGCTAGGATTATAAGCTTTCAGCACCACACTTGGTTTACTCAGCATTGAACATCAAACCCAGGGCTTGGAGAATGTTAAGCAAGTACTCTCCTAATTAAACCACACCTACTGTCCTCGTGTGTGTGTGTGTGTGTGTGTGTGTGTGTGTGTGTGTGTGTGTGTGTCTGTGGAGCCCTGACTATCCTAGGATTCTGTCTCTAGATCAGGCTGGCCTCAAGCTCAGAGATATGCCTACCTCTGTTTTCTGGGGTTAAAAGATCCTCCATTTTGAATGTATCATTTTCCATACGTATTTAACAAACTTTCATTAGTTATTACCTAAAATTCTATTTAAAAATCATTATGGCTAATGCTAGCAACAAAACAGACAAAATTACTGAATGCAGAGGAACTAATGAGATGGCTCAGCTGTTAAAAGCATTTACTAGTCTTGCAGATGACCCAGGTTCCATTCCCAGCACCCACATGGTGCCTCACAACTGTAACTCCAATTCCTTCTGGTCTTAGTGGATACCAAGTGCACGTGTGATATATACATATACATATAGGCAAACACCCATACATATAAATTTTTAAAAAATAAATCTTTCCAGGGATGGTGGTGTACACCTTTAACCTCAATACTGGAGGGACAGAGACAGGGTGATCTCTGTAAGTCTGAAGTCAGCCTGGTCTACATAGGAGTTCTAGGACAGCCAGAGATACCTAAAGAGACTCGGTCTCAAAAAAACAAAAATAGATAAATGAATTCATCTTCAGCTGGAGAGGTAGTTAACAGCACTGGCTACTCATTCTGAGGAGCTAGATTCTATTCCGGCACTCACATAATGGCTCACAAATGTCTTTACTTCCAGAAAATCCGACACCCTCTTTTGGCCTCTGCAGGCACCAGACTCCAAAGTGGTGCGCAGACATCCATGCAGGCAAAACACACATACTCATAAGCTAAACTTTATAAAGAATAATAGCAGGGAGTGGTGGCAACACCTCTTTAATCCCAGCCCTGGGGAGGCAGAGGCAGGTGGATCTCTGTGAATTGGAGACCAGCCTGGTCTACAAAGAGAAACCTTGTATCAAAAAAAAAAAAATCAGTCAGCTAGGTGTGACAATACATACTTTAATTCCAACACTTAGACAGGAGACAAACAGATCTCTGTGAATTTGAGGTCAGCCTGGTCTACATGGTGAGTTCCAGTACAGCCAGGACTCCATAATAACACTGTCTAAAAATAATCAAGATGTAAAAGGTTATAATCTGGAAAGGAAGACTTCTATGCCCAGCACAAAATCAAATGAAAACTGTGCTTTAAGTTTTGAAGAGGCCTACAAACAACTTTTTGATGTTGTTCCCTTACTGGATAGCAAACTCATGGCCTCAGGAATGCTGGGCAAGAAATTTTCCCTCTAAGCTACACACACACACACACACATACAGTTGCCTGTACTGCAGAAAACTACTCTCTCAGCTAGAAGTACACATGACAGTAATGCCCTTTTGGTTAAATACGCTTGGTTGAAACATTCTTAAAGTAATTCCCGTCATGCAATCTAGAGTGGGAACTGTTTTAAGTCCTGTCCAATTTCGCATCTTCTCCTCTTTGCCGAGGTGTGAGAGCCATATCGGAATTTCTGGCAAAGTCTAAATCAGAAGAGACACAGGAGGAAGTACAGGTTCTCCTGGATACCCTGGTCCATGGCAACCCCAAGTACCAGAACCAAGTGTATAAAGGTCTAATCGCTCTGCTGCCCTGTGAGTCCCCCAAAGCCCAGCAGCTGGCCCTGCAGACTCTCAGGACCGCCCAGGTGAGCCACAGTGAGGCTCTGGAGTTCTGATTTACAATGACGGTTCCCCAGCAGCACTTCCCACAGACCTGAGAGGCAGGGCTCAGCTATTCAATCAGCGTCACTTCCGAAGGCCAAGGCGGGGCAAGGAGTTCACATCTCTGCAGAGTGATTTGTCCTGTTTATTTAAGGATCAGAGGGATATTGGCAGACTTCAAAGTGGTTGAGACAAGCCACAAGGATGTCGAGGGAACTGCAGGAAAGATTAAAGGCGTCCATTTGACAGGGCAAGAAGCCCAGCACCTCTGTGGGCTGTGTGTAAGTGAAGAGGCCAGATCTCACCAGTTGGAAGAGCTTTTTCTTTTTCCTCTTGGCTTCTGCCCTAGAATGTGAGTGAAGTCAGATTTGGGGCATCACACCCAGTAAGGACAGGAACATGGCTTTGATGTGAATGGTAAAAGCTCTCACAAGTGGTCCAGAGGGTGGGTTGGACGGAGGCGGACAACAGAAAGGCCTGAGTGGAGCGGGCACAGAGGTGACCAAGGTGGATAGACATCTCTGAGACAGAAGGTGTGGAACCAAAACCAGACATCAAAGACACCACCTAGCTTTGGCCTTGCTTTGCCAATAGAGTGAGTTATACAGCACCGAGAAAGTGGATAAAGAGGACAAATCAGGTTGGTGTGGGAGGACTTGGGTTTGGAATCAGTAAACTCCAGTGACTGTCAAATGGCCCTCAGTAACGCTTTGGCCTTTTAAATTCCCAAAGGGATCAGGGCGGTGATGGCACATGCCTTTAATCCATGTACTGAGGAGGCAGGGGCAGGTGGATCTCTGTGAGTTTGAGGCCAACCTGGTCTATAGAATAAGTCCCAGGATAACCAAGGCTACACAGAGAAACCCTGTCTCAAAAACCTAAACAAATAAATTCCCAACAGGTTCTGATGCTTAGCTCAGCTTAAGAAGCACTGCCCAGGGCTGGAGAGATGGCTCAGTTGTTAAGAGCACTTAGCTGCTCTTCCAGAGGCTCTGAGTTCAATTCCCGGCACCCACATGGTAGCTCACAACTGTCTGTAACTCCAGTTCCAGAGGATCTGACACCCTCTCACAGACATACATGTAGGCAAACCCAAATGCAAACAAAATAAATAATTTTTAAAGAAAACACAGCCGGGCGTGGTGGCGCACGCCTATAATCCCAGCACTCGGGAGGCAGAGACTGGTGGATCACTGTGAGTTCGAGGCCAGCCTGGTCTACAAAGTGGGTCCAGGACAGCCAAGGCTACACAGAGAAACCCTGTCTCAAAAAACCAAAAAAAAAAGAAAAGAAAAAAAGAAAGATAGAAAGAAAACGCACTGCCCAGAACTGCTAGAGAAGCCACTGGGCAGTGGATATTAAAAGGCTGAAGCTCTAGAGAAAGGCCCAGGATGAAAATAGATGTCAATCTGGATTTCATAAACATTAATAACAAATGAAACTGAAGTAACACTCTCTGGGCAGGATGCACCAAGTCAGGAGGGAAAGAGGAGAAAGGGTGCCTCCCAGAGCTGAGCTGCGCTGAGCCAGTGGGAGGCTGCGGTCACAGCGGGCACTTGCAGAGCCTTGTTGACATGGTCCTCTGCCTTCTCACAAGCCGATGGAGGTGAGAGAGGTAAAGTTTGAAGAGGTAAAAAGCAAGTTAAGCAACAGGTGAGAATCCAGAGGAAGAAGATACAGGATCCGGGATGAGTAGTTTTCTCCCTCCCGCAGCCGTAGTCACAGACCTTGGTCCTGCTTGTCTCTGGGCAGCCAGGAAGCTTGGTTTAAGGTGCCCCTAGCTACAGACTACAGAGTCAGTTCACCCCCACAGCCTGGCTGTCCAGGGGTCCCCACTTCACCTCTTCTAAGCCAACCCTCTTGCCCTCTTGGCTGTCCTGTCAGGCAATAGTTGGAGCAACACACCCCAGCATCGTGGACTATGTGCTGAAGGTCCTGACCACAATGCACCTAGAGGTCCAGTATGAAGGTAAGGAGGCCGCTACGTTACCAAAGGCGGCATGGGGAGGTGGCTCTCCAAAGTCTCCCTCCACTCACAAAGAGCCTGTCGCTGAGCATCCAAAATAACCTTGAGGGGGAAGAGGCCAGCGAGTTACTCAGAAAACAGCGGCCACAGAACATTTGTTTGAGCAGTCCTTAGGCCCAGCAAGGGCCAAAGCTTGCTTTCCCATATGGTTCCTGCCGTCTGCACCGCAGCCCCTGACTGAGCTGAGGCTGCTTCTCGGTGATCAGATGCTTGGCCAGTGTGCACAGGCCTGGCTTGGACTTGAAGCACTGAGGAAAAGGAAGCCTACCTTGGGGCTACACGCCCCTATTCCCAGCGCTTTGGGAGGCTGAGACAGCAGAACCTCCAATCCCAGGCCAGCCTGAGCTACATAGTGCAACTGTCTCACAACAGAGCAAATGAACAAAAACCACCCTAGGGAATAGCTTTCCGGTAAAACAAACAAAACCCTAGTTGGAACACTGATGACATCCGTAAGTTTTCATTTACTGAGTCATTCATTTATTGACCTCCCACAGGTCATTTCATTTATTTCTCAAAATAAGGCACAAAGCCTGAGACCTACCTGGTCATCAGGTGGTTTGATGGAACAGTGAAATTATGTGGTGTTGGCTTTTTGTTTGTTTGGTTGGTTGGTTTTTGAGACTGTGCTATAAGGGCTGATTGAACTCTTTATCTTCCATCGGCTTTCCCTAGCACTAGAATTTATAGGCATCCAGCACAAGTCTGGTCTCTATTGTTTTGTTTCTGAGACAAGGTTTCTTTGTGTAGCCCTGGCTGTCTTGGACTGGCTTTGTAGACCAGGCTGGCCTCGAACTCCTGCCTCTGCCTTTCGAGCGCTGGGATTGAAGGCGTGCCCCGCCACAAGCAGCCCGAGTCCGATCTTCAACTCATGATTCTCTCAACTCTTAACTTTTCCTCTTTGGGATTATGAGCATAGTTCACTGCTGTGACCTCAGGGCCTGGGTCCTAAAAACCTGACTTGAGTGATGAAGGAATCAATAAAGAGTGGACAGTATACACACACACACACACACACACACACACACACACACACACACACACACACATACACACACACACACACACACACACAAACGGAGAGGCTGGAATCAGGTGCGCTGTGCACTCTAATGGAGAGCAGCAGAGGCAGCACTTATTGCATAGCTTTTAAGAAGGTCTTGATCTTGAGAACCAGCCCAGCCTTGCCTGGGCCTCCTGATTTCTCCTGCCTCTGCCATCACATCCAGCTAACGCCTGCATCTGTCCCGAGGGTTGGGATTGTGAACTAGGCACAGTCTGTGTGGCTCATCTCTGCTCAACTGTCTAGACAGCTGGAGCCACAGCTGGAGCCACAGCTAGGCCAGTGAGGATCAGGGTCTCTCACTCTTTTCCTTTTGCCGAGAACCATTCTTTTTTTTTTTTCCCCAAGACAAGGTTTCTCAGTGTACCCTTGGCTGTCCTGGACTCACTCTGTAGACTAGGCTAGTCTTGAACTCACAGAGATCCACCTGCCTCTGCCTCCCAAGTGTTGGGATTAAAGGCATGTGCCACCACACCCGGCTTCCCGTGGCACTCTTTATCATCCTGTTTGCACATCCTATTTGGATATATTATTCAACATGAATGTTTTCCCATTAATTTTCTTTTTTTGCAAATATTGTTTGTTTTTTTTTTTTTTTGAGACAAGGTTTCTCTGTGTAGCCTTGACTGTCCTGGACTGACTTTGTAGACCAGGCTGGCCTCGAACTCACAGCGATCCGCCTGCCTCTGCCTCCCGAGTGCTGGGGTTAAAGGCGTGCGCCACCACGCCCGGCCCGCAAATATTGTTTTAAAATAACAATCATGCTGATCTCTAAAGTTTTTTTTCTCACTACTAAACTTTTATATCTGAAGAAAGTCTTGGTCTTGGGGCTAATTGAGGAGGCTGAAGTCTTAGGGGTAGGACTCAGCCAGGGCCATCAGATGCCGTACTTAATATGTGGCCTCTGTGTGGACTCTTGGCTTCTCATAGCTTGGTGGCTGGGGCCCTAAAAAGGGGCATCCAAGAACATCCCGTATGAAGCTGCAAGGCCTTTTGTGGACAAGCTTCCTAAATAGCCCAGCACTGTGCCCTGTTAGAAATCATGGGACCTGCTGGGTGTGGTAGTACACGCCTTTAATCCTAGCATTTGGGAGGCCGAGGCAGCGCTCTGTGAATTCGAGGTTAGCCTGGTCTACAGAGTGAGTTCCAGGACAGCCTACACACAGAGAAACCCTGTCTCCAGAACAAAACAATTTCTTATCTCTGTATGTGTGCATTTTTGTGGGTGTGTGCAGGTGGGCATGTGTGTGTGTGTGTGTGTGTGTGTGTGTGTGTGTGTGTGTGTGTGTGTACATGTTCCTGTGGGTGCCCACAGAGGCCACAAGAGAACTTCCGGTCATCTAGAGCTGCAGTTACAGGCAATTATGAAGCAGCCAATGAGGGACTGGAACTGAATTGTAGTTTCCTGCAAGAGCAATAAGGGCTCTTCACTGCTCAGCCATCCCAGCAGCCCCTGCTTTCCCGTTACGCTAATGGAGTTTCCAGAAGGGTGCAAAGTTTGTGTGGCGCCATCTTCCCTGTGTGGATGCTGTGAGAATGGGAGAGAAAGCACGCTGTGGTCAGGGCCTTCTTAGCCCCTCCCGGGGATCCCGGCACCTGTTCCTGACCCCTTCACTCAAAAGGATAAACACACAAGGGAGGATGCCAGGGCCTACGCTCGCTGCCGTCCCAGGGATGTTATCACACGGCAGACTTTACAGTTTCTTTTAATGAGCATCCCACTGAAGCTAAGCCAGAGGCAGAGCTAAAAGAGAACTTCTCCAAAGTGGTCCTGCCTGGAATTTATCTCCATTTATAACTGCTTTGAAGTGAAAAATGGCACTTTCCTCTCAGGAAAGACTGCCATTCCAGGGCCTTGTGGCAATCAGGGACTTATCAGAACTAGCAGCTTAAAGTGACAAAAGCAGTCACTCATTGTGTCCCTTCCCTGGAGTTGAGAACCTGAAGAGGCGAAGGCCCACAAGCTTGAGGCCGTCTGAGGTAAATGGTGAGCCCCCGTCTCCAAAATCAAAAACACAGGGCTGCTGGGATGGCTCATAAGTAAAGGCACATGCCACCAAGCTTGTCAACCTGAGTTCAGTCCCCAATGTCCACACAGAAGAAAAGAAGTGACTCCCACAAGATGGCCTTGGACCTCCACAGGAGCACTGTGCTGTGCGCACACATATAAACACACACTAAGTAAAAAAAAAATTTTTTTTTCTTTTTGTTTTTGCTTTTCAAGTCAGGGTTTCTCTGTGTAGCCCTGGTGGTCCTGGAATTCTCTCTGTAGACCAGACTGGCCTCGAACTCACAGAGATCCTCCTGCCTCTGCTTTCCCCAGTGCTGGGATTAAAGGCATGTGCCACCACGCCCAGCTGATTTTTATTTTTAGAGACAGTGTCTTCACTATGGAGTCGTACTGGCCTGAAACTCACACAGTCTGCCTGTCTATGCTTCTCAAGTGCTAGGATTAAAGGCATGTGTCACCACGCCCAGCTGCATGTAAAAACATATATTATTTTTTGCATGTGTGTGTTTTGCTTGCATGTATGTCTATTGCCTGTGGAGGTCAGAAGAATGCAAAAGATGCCCTGGAACTGGAGTTACAAACTGGAGTTGTGAGCCGTCATGTGGGTGCTGGGAACCAAAGCTAGGTCTTCTGGAAGAGCAGCCAGTGCTCTTAACAGCTGAGCCATCTCTTCAGTACAAAAAAAAAAAAAAAAAGGAAGGTGGGGATTAATGAGCACAATTGAGAATTTTTAAAGTGGGGAGGTATGGCTCAGTGGTGCCACATTCCCTAACACTGTGAAAAAAATAAGTGATACTCGCCTTTAATCCCAGGAGGCAGAGGCAGATGGATCTCAGAGTTCCAAGCCAGCCTGCTCTACCTAGTGAGTTCCAGGACAGCCAGGGCTACACAGAGAAACCCTGTCTCAAAAAACCAAAATAAAAAATTAAAAAATTAAAAATCACCCCTAAGGGCTGGAGAGATGGCTCAGCCGTTAAGAGCACTGTCTACTCCTCCAGAGATCATGGGTTCAATTCCCAGCAACCACATGGTGGCTCACAACCATCTATAGTGAGATCTGGTGCCTTGTGCAGATGTACATGCAAGCAGAACACTGTATATGTAATAAATAAATAAATCTTAAAGAAAGAAAAGAAAAGAAAGATGCTCTAACAGCTTCTATACCTGCATGCTTCTGCTCGCTCCTGTCACAGGAAGCCAGTCACCACATCGAGATCCATCCCTGAAAAAAAAAAACAAAAAACGTTGGTGGTGCCATCAGGGTGGCTCAGCAGGTAAAAGCTGCCAAACCTGATGACCTGAGTTCAATACCCCAAAGGCACATAAGGAAGGAGGAGAGAATTAACTTCACATGTACCTCACCAACACACACATATATACAAAAAATAAATACAGAGGCAGGTGTGGTGGCCCTGTGTGGCCCTGACTGTCCTGGAACTCACTCTGTAGACCAGGCTGGCCTAGAACTCACAGAGCCTCTGCCTCCTAAGTGCTGGGATTAAAGGCGTGTGCCACCACACCTCACTGAATGACACTGTTTTTTGGTTTGGGTTTGTTGTTGTTGTTTTGTTTTGTGGGTTTTTTTTTTTGTTGTTGTTTCTTTATTTTGGTTTTGGTTTTGGTTTTTTGAGACAGGGTTTCTCTGTGTAGCTTTGGCTGTCCTGGACTCACTTTGTAAACCAGGCTGGCCTTGAGTTTACAGAGATCCACCTGCCTCTGCCTCCTGAGTGCTGGGGATTAAAGGCATGCACCACCATCACCTGGCATTGTGTTTTGTTTTTCTTTTTTTTTTTATTATTTATTATGTATACAGCATTCTGCTTGCAGGCCAGAAGGGATGGTTTGTGAGCCACCATGTGGTTGCTGGGAATTGAACTCATGATCTTCAGAAGAGCAGTCAGTGCTCTTAACCTCTGAGCCATCTCTCCAACCCTTGTTTTTCTTTTTAAAGATTTATTATGTATACAGTGTTCTGCCTGCACAGCAGAAGAGGGCACCAAATCTCACTATAGATTGTGAGCCACCATGTGGTTGTTGGGAATTGAACTCAGGACCTTTGGAAGAGCAGACAGTGCTCTCAACCTCTGAACCATCTCTCCAGCCCTGAATGACACTGTTATGAAAAACAAACTGCTTGAAGAACTAACAAGTATGTATAATAAGTAAGTTTGTCAGGAAAAAAAAAAAAGACTTATGAGCTGGACGTGGTGGCCTTTAATCCCAGCATTTGGGATGCAGAGGCAGGCAGATCTCTATGAGTTCAAGGCTAGCCTGGTCTACAAAGAGAGTTCCAGGACAGCCAGGGCTACACATAAAAACCCTCTCTCAAAAACCTCACCCTAACCCCCCCCAAAAAAGATTTATGAATTTGGAAAAAAAAATTCAGAGAGTAAAAATCTTACCTAATTGACCTGATAATTGGAGTCCTGATAAACTGGAATTTATTGGAGAGACTGATCAAATGATCACGTGTCCTATAATGAAGTTGAAGGTGTGGCTGGTTCATCAACCCAGAAGTCTGACAGTGGCATTAATGGCTGAGAGGTCCTACACTGACATGACCTCATCAGGGCAGCAGGAAGACTTCTCTCCAAACTGTCCCCTAACCACCCACCCACACACTAGAAATGTAACTGACACTTTAACATTTTTAAACGTATTTAGTGTATAAGCATGCACACACATGTGAGTGTGTTTAAGTGGGGCCTGGCAGCAAGCACCTTTACCACTGAATCATCTCACAGGCTCCAAAACCTACTGATTTTTACAAGTGCATCACCCGCACCCAGTTATATTATCGGGGAAACCGTGGGAGTTCATTTAGCATTTGAAGGGGTTTACTATACAATTATCCAGAGTTTAGGTAGAAACTTCAAGGCGAACTTGTTTCCAGTCTCCCCACTTTCCTGGCCCTCGAGGTATCTGTGGCCCACCTTCACCTGACACGTCTTCCCCCTTCAGAGACTGTGATGTTTGACTCAGTTCTTAGAGGGAGTTCACCTCACCAGTGCACAGGCTGATTGTACTGGATAAAACTTGCCCAGAAGAGGAAGCTGGAGGGATGACTCAGTGACTAAGAACACTTTGTGCTCTGACAGGGGCACCCAGGTTGCATCCCACATGCCAGCATGCAACTGCACCCAGTGCTCTTACATACATAAAGGCAAAACACTGAAACTCATAAAAATAAATTTAAAACCAAGACAAGAACACTTGCCTAGAAGAACAGATAGCATAGTATAGTGGTTCCCACCTATAATCCCAGCACTCAAGAGGCAGAGACAGGATGAAAGTCATGAGTTCAAGGCCAGCCTGAGTTACAAAGGCCCTTTCTTCAAACAAACTGGTAAGATCAGTAATTCCAGGTCACCCTTGGCTACATAGCAAGCTCTGGCTGCAGGAGACCTGAGGGCGGTGGGGAGGGGGAGAGAGAGAGAGAGGAGAGAGAGAACATGTCACCATAACGCCTGACCTATCGACACATATTCCACATCCATAGCTCATAATGTTAATACTTTATTGATTTTCTTTATTGTTTAAAAATAACAATAATGGTCAGGCATAGGGGTGCACACCTTTAATCCCAGCACTTGGGAGGCAGAGACAGGCGGATCTATATAAATTCAAGGCCAGCCTGGTCTGCAAAGCAAGACCAGGGCAGCCAAGGCTACACAGGGAAACCCTGTGTCGTAACACCCATGGCATGATCTATGTAGCAAGCTCCAAGACAGCAAGAACTATATACAGAGAGACTCTGTCTCTAAATAAATAAATAAAATAACAATGATGATAATGGGTTGTTTTGTTTTTGTTTTTGTGGACTTTTTCTGTTATTTTGTTTTTTGTTTTGTTTTGTTTTTTATATTAGAGGCAGAGTCTTGCTGTCTTATCCAGGATGGCCTTGAACTCCAGCACTCTAGTGACCCACTTGTCTTAGCCTCTCTCAGCTGAGTCTATAGGCTTACTACATCCTGCTATAGATTTTAAAAGAGCATGTGTGTGTGTGTGTGTGTGTGTGTGTGTGTGTCTGTCTGTGTGTGTGTGTGTGTGTCTGTGTGTGTGTGTGTGTGTGTGTGTGTGTCTGTCTGTCTGTCTGTCTGTGTGTGTGTGTGTGTGTGTGTGTGTCTTCCTCAGCCACTCTCCTTACATACTGAGGTCTCTCACCAGTGTGATGAGCTGGGCTGGCCAGATTGCTCCTGGGACCCCCAGCTCCAGCTCCCTAGGGCTACAGCCCAGCCACTGAGCCACCTGAGTGCTGGGGACATGAACTCCAGTTCTCAAGTCAGCTTGCCATGTGCTAGGTGTTGAGCCTGTCCTGCCCTTTATTACATTTACTTATTTACTTACTGATTTTAGTATTTATGGGGGGGCACTGCATGCCATAGGGATGGGGAGGGCAGAGACCAGGTAGTATCCTTCCATCATGCACCCTTGGGACTTTACCCAGCTAATCAGGCTATGGCTTCAAGTGCCTTTGTCTACCGAACCATCTCATCGGTCCTCCCCAGCCCTTAAAAATAATTTTCTAAAAGTATTTTCAGCTGGACATGGTGGTGTATGCCTGTGATCCCAGATGAAGGAGGCTGTATCAAGAGAACTGCCACAAAATTGTTTTGTTTGGGTTCTTTTCTTTCTTTCTTTCTTTCTTTTTGGGGGGGGGGGGGCGGGGCACAGAGTTTCTCTGTGTAGCCTGGGCTGTCCTGGACTTGCTTTGTAGACCAGGCTGGCTGGCCTCGAACTCACAGTGATCCACCTGCCTCTGCCTCCCGAGTGCTGGGATTAAAGGCGTGCGCCACCACACCCAGCCATCATTAGTGTTTGAATAGGATATAGTTAAAGAGGTAGCAGGACCCACAGGATCAGAGAGCGTACAGCTGGTCAAGAACAGCCTGCCAAGCATAGTCCTCTGGAAAAGAATTCATGTTGAAGCGCAGTTCCTCTGTGCAGCCAGAAGGTGGCAGTCTTGTCTAGAAGTGCGTAGTAAACGAGCCCTGTTATCCCAAGGCTCTAAGAGCAAAGAATTCCTCTACTGCCTCAGATGTATATGAGCACCTTGGAAGTGGGTGCGCAAGCATTAGATTTATTCTGTTCACTGTAGAGGCTTTATCGTCTTAATATACAAAATGATTTATAGGTAGATTAACAACAGAAAAAAATCTTCTTAAACATAGAGTCTACAGAGTATGAGGTGGTGGTTAGCTGAACTTTGTGTGTAGAGTTAAGCAAAGGCATAGAGGCTTCCAGTTATAGGTGACAGGAAGTGGCTGCATGTTATGGGGGACTCGGGGGAGGAGGCACAGAGCAAGGATTTCTGGCTATACAAAGTTCCCAAAGAAGAACCACCTGTGATGCTCTCTGTCTGGGCAAGTGTCAACCTCTTCTGGGCAACCTCTTCTGTGAGAAAATATTCCCTAGGCAAAAGGGGTGCATGTCATAGAGAACCCTGCTTATGGCCACTGGCTGGCTGGTACAGATTTCCTCGTAATGTCAGTCCTGTTAACAGAAGGGCAGGTGTCCAGACCTGCTCTCATCTACAACAGGCATGGAGTTTCTCTAATCCTGGGCTTGATGGAGCACACCTTTATTCCCAGCACTCAGGAGGCAGAGGCAGGTGGATCTCTATGAGTTCAAGGCCAGCCCGGTCTACATACTGAGTTCTGGCCAGCCGAGGCTATGTAGAAAAACCCTGTCTCAAAAAAATAAAAAATAAAACTGTAAAATGCCAAACACACACACACACACACACACACACACACACACACACACTTCTGATCTTGCTGGTATTTAATCACAGATCCCAGAAAGTCAGGAAGGAAATGTAACCTCCCCAGAAGGCCTTAGTCAGTGCTGAGCCTCAGAAAGCACCACGAGTGGCAATGGGGAGGGGAGGGTAAAAGGCTGTGACGAGGTCTGAAGGACCAAGAGTCTCCCCAGCATCTCTCTCCTTCCCCAGCCATCGAGCTGATAAAGGACTTGGTCCACTATGACGTGCGCTTGCCTCTGCTCAAGGGCCTTGTGGCACTGCTTATCCCCTCAGTCAAGGACACATCCCAACTGCAGGCCAAGTTCTTCACCGGTAGGTCTCCTGACACGGGACCGCCCGCGGCAGAGGGAAAGGCTTCCTGGCTGATGGTCCCTCATCTCTTCAGACTCTTCGATTCTGCAGATGACCACTCAGCTACCAGTGTTCCTGCAGCAGGCTGCAGCCGCCAAGACCATTGGGTAGGGCAGCAGAGGGAATGGGTGATTGCCGCAAGCCAAGCCTGACAGGCTGCAGGCCCATGCACTTGCCTGCCTCCTGAGCCCTGGGATTAAAGGCAGTGCCTCCATTTACAGAATAGCCTTGTCTACATAGACCCTATGTCACAGAGAAATCTTACCTCAAAAAACGAAAAATAAAAAAAACCAACCCTAACCACCATCACCACCAACAAAAAACAGTGAGCTGCAATTCCTCCTTGAGAATGCCAAGTCTGGTGGTGGTGGCGGTGGTGATGGTGGTGGCGGTGGTGGTGGTGGCGGTGGTGGTGGTGGTGGTTTCAGACAGGGTTTCTCTGTGTAGCCTTGGCTGTCCTGGACTCACTTTGTAGATCTGGCTGGCCTTGAACTCACAACGATTCACCTGCCTCTGCCTCCTGAGTGCTGGGATTACAGGTGTGCACCACTGTGCCTAGAGAGCCTATGTCTGTCTTTTAAATACATATGAAATTTAAAAGACACACATAGGGTGGGCATGCACTTAGGAGGAGAGGATCTCTGTGAGTTCAAGACCATCCTTGTCTACATAGCAAATTCCAAGCCAGACAGCGCTACATCTAGAATAATAATAATAAAATAAAAAGATACCTTTAACCCCAGCATTCAGGAGGCAGAGGTAGGCTGAGCTCTGTGAGTTCAGGGCCAGCCTGGTCTATAAAGCAAGCTCCCAGGGCTGTTACACAGAGAAACTTTGTCTCAAAAAACAAAACCAACAACAAACAGGCAGACTTGGGCTTCTCAAGGAAGAATCACAGATCACTATTTTTGTTTTGTTTTGTTTTGTTTGAGATAAGGTCTCTCTGTGACATAGGGTCTATGTAGACAAGGCTGTTCTGGAACTCTCTATGTAGACTAAGATGGCCAGGAGCTCGCAGAGATCCACCTGCCTCTGCCTCTGCCTCTGCTGGAATTCTTGTTTCTCAGCTAGAGAGGGACTCCAAATTTTGGGAGGCGGGGTGGGAAGGGGCTCCTTTCCCTTCCCTTGTCCCCAGAGCTTTTCCTGTCTTTTTATCCTACCTCACAAGGATCCTGGCTCGCGGTGACTTGCACCTGGCAGAGGAGCTGCTGCGCATGCGCGTGGTCCACAGCCTGATGACGGCCATGGGCAACACCGACCACAGCAATAGCCAAAGGCTGGCCAGCCTCACACTGGAGGTGCGCGGGCAGGGGTGGACGTGTGGCGGACCGCGGGCCATGGGCAGTCAAGTCGGTGGACACCCACACTGTCCTGTCACCTGGCCCACCCTCTGCTGCAGTACTTTGTGCAAATGTTCCCATTGGTGGAGGAACATGTCTGCAAGTCCATGGGGGACGAACTTTACCAGCTCTTCCTTGTAAGTACTCCCACTTCCCGCCAGCCTCAGCAGCTGCCCAGGACAGAATGGTGCCCCCGTGCACAGAATGAATCTTGTCTGGACACTCCTCCCCCGACACACACACACACACACACACACACACACACACACACACACACGAGTCTTCTTGTGCCCTACCTGCCCTAGCTAATAAGCTGGAAGCAGGATCCCTCTGTCTAAGCATCTCTGCTCGCAGGAACCCTTCCTCCCTAGCCCAACTCCCCGAGCACACTGCTCCGGTCCAGCCAGCCTCCTCTGCTTCTGTCCTCAGAGCAATGCCGAGCTCTTGTACACAAAAATAGATAGCGTTCAGGCGGACATCTTGGCAGCCAATAAAGTCAATGTCACCAAAGGTGAGCAGGGGGTGAGGGGACCCAGAGCCCAGGCAGAGCCCCCCCCCCCTAACCTCCCTCGCCCCTCCCCCCACCCCCACCTGCCCCCCCCCACACACACACTGAGGCTCACACTGGCCTCTGCTGCCTGCAGCCTTACACCTCTGTGAAAGCGACAACAACTGCCTCGGCTTTTTCATGGGCCCTGGTGATCCGAAGCAGGTGGACTATGTCACCGACTTTGAGACACTTCATTCACACTCCAAGGAGTAACAGAGCCCCTGTGGCAAACCAGAAAGGCCAGGCCTGTGCCTCAAGGAAGCCTGTCTATCCGCCTGCCCGCCCGCCCGCCTGCCTGCTGGGCCCTAGGTGGGAAGCTGGGAGTCGGGAAGAGATTAAACTAATGCTAGAGAAGAGTTTAATAAAGAGTCTTGACATCTGTACTGTGTGATGTGAGCGCAAAGGACATTGATGAGAGCTAATGTAATAGGGTTGGTGAGGGCGCCTGTTTATTTAAAAAAATAAAAATAAAAATAAAAAGCAGGGAAAGGATGCCAAGACTGTGAAAGGGCCCCAGGCCTTAATGCAAGTCCCGCCTCTTGGTCCTCTAAGACAGTGGTTCTCAACCTTTCCAATGCTGCGACACCCTTTAATGCAGCTCCTCATTTTGTGGTAACCTCAAGTCAGAAAATTATTTTCATTGCTACTTCATTACTATAATGTTGATACTCTTTTTTTATTTAATTTTAATTTATGTGTGTTGGTGTGAGGGTGTCAGATCTTGGGAGTCACAGACAGCTGTGAGCTGCCATGTGGGTGCTGGGAATCGAACCCAGGTCCTTTGGAAGAGCAGGCAGTGCTCTTAACCACCGAGCCATCTCTCCAGCCCAATGTTGTTACTCTTAAGAATAAAAATGTAAATCTCTGTGTTTTCCATAGCGGTGAGCAACCCGTGTGAACCACTGCTCTTCCCATCCCACACACCCTTCTCTCCCTTGGCTTCTGTCCCTCAACTCCTCCAATCTCCAGACAGACGGTTACTTCTCATTGGCCGAAACACCTCCCGTGCCCGGCCAGCGTCCCCTGTTCATACTGATGGTCACTCTTCTTGCCTGTAAGTCAGTACCAAAGTGTTCTGTGAAGTCTCTTCTGAGTGTCCGTCGCTCCACCGTCTGCTGCCTGCCTCCCGAGCGTGTCTGCTCTCCTCCTGGTCACTTTCAGGCTCTACCTTGTGGTACTGAGGCTGGAGCCTTGGATCTCGCCAGTGCTATGTAAATGCTGTATCACTGAACTGTAGCCCCCAGGTCTGTTGCTACTTTTTATTTTTGAGGCATTATCTTCGCCCCCCCCCCTCCTGCTTCAAGACAGAGTTTCTCTGTGTTGCCTTTGGCTGTTCTGGGTTCACTTTGTAGACCAGGCTGGTCTCAAACTCACAGCCATCCACCTACCTCTGCCTCCCGAGTGCTGGTATTACAGGTATGCGCCACCATGCCTGGCTTGAGACAATGCCTTCCTAAGTTACCCAGGCTGACCTTGAACCTGCTCTCTAGTTCAAAATAGCTTTGAACGTTAGATCTTCCTGCCTGCAGTTACAAACAACCAGAGTTACAGGCCAGTGCCACCAGGCCCAGCTAACTTCCATTTTGTGTTTCAGTTTTGACTTAGTTTGGGCTCTCTTGCCTCCCTATTACTTAGTGTTTTGTTGGGGGGTTTGTTCATTTTGGTTTGGGTTATATTTTGCCTTTGGATTTTGCTGGGGGTTTTTTGTTTTTGTTTGTTTGTTTACTATTCTCTTTCTTTCTTCCTTTCTTCCTTTCTTTCTTCCTTTCTTTTGAGGGGGGTTCAAGACAGGGCTGCTCTGTGTAGCCTTGGCTGTTCTGGAACTCAATCTGTAGACCAGGCTGTCCTAGAATTTATAGAGATCCACCTGCCTCTGCTTCTCAAGTGCTGGGACTAAAGGTGTGCGCCACCACCGCCCAGTGCTATTGTTTCTTTACAGGGCTTTACAAGAAATACCAACAAGAGACGATTTGTAGGTTGGTTTGCTTTATTTCTTTTGAGGTGGAGAGCTGGGTGTGGCTTGGGTTTGCCTAGCCTAGTCCGATCAAGATCACTGTAGTTAAGGACAACTTTGGGTTTTGCCCTCCAGCCTGTACCTTCCTTTACTTCAATAGTCCTAAGACAAACTCCACATCACACTAACACAACACCTTCAAAGCCTTGTCTGAGATAAAGACCAACCAGGGTAAAGTTGAGTACCGCTACAGCAGGACTCTGCTATGTTCCTTCATGAAAGAAGGTTTCAGGTGAGATGAGAGTATAAAAACGATAAGTCCTTTGTTTTTGTAACCATTATTAGTCTTGTGACTACAAGACCTCAATAATTTAAGTTGAGACTCAGAGTTGTTTCTTTCCACGGAAATCTTTAGTAAAAGGCGAAAGATTTATGCGCTCTGAAGAGAAACCAGAGTGTGCTAGCTGGGTGAGGCCCGTAGTCCTCACCGCACTGTAAACCTTACATAACCAATGGTAACTTTTCCCTCAAAACTGCGTAATACCTCTGCTGTATTCTCACTGAAGTCTGTGAAAATCGTATCATTTTGAAGGAAACCAGGATAGAAAACAGAAACCAAGGGTTTCTGGTTTTAAATTAAGCAATGACCTCTCTGAAGTGCATTGTGGGTATGTAAATGAGCCAAGTCGCCACCCTCAGGTCTAAGGAAATCCCTTAAATGTCTCCGCCTCGCTCCACCACCACCACCATTACCCCCAACCCATCCCGCCTGAAGGTGAAGGCCGACCACTAGGGGGCAGAGCAAACGCCAGATTTTCAGAGTGTTAGCCAACTAGGCAGTCTGATTTTAAATTGGCATTATAGAAGAACGGGCTCTAAAAAAAAAAAAAGAAGAAGAAGAAGAAGAAGGCGTGGGGGGAGGGAGGGACTGGAGAGATGGTTCAGAGGTTTAGAGCACTGTCTGCTCTTCCAAAGGTCCTGAGTTCAATTCCCAGCAACCGAATGGTGGCTCATGACCATCTGTAATGGGCAGGCACACATGCGGGCAGATTATTGTATAAATAATAAATAAATCTTTAAAAAAAAGAGGCTTTATGTATACATGAGGCACTGGATTCCACCCTTCGCATTAGTCAGTAAATAAAACATAAATGACAGCAATGACTGTATTAGAACATCCATTTAACACAAAGTATTGAGCATCTGAGGTCTTTGCCCTAAGACACAGAAATACTTGCCAAGCACTACTAACAGAGTTCAAAGATAACAGGGGTCAAGGACTAGACGGTCGAAAGAAGTGGGAAGGGCAGGGAAGCACCAGAACATTCCTTTCCTCAAATTTGCCCCAAATGCACTGAGGAGCTATTTAAAGCTCTACAGAGGCCGGGCGTGGTGGCGCACACCGTTAATCCCAGCACTTGGGAGGCAGAGGCGGGTGGATCGCTGTGAGTTCCAGGCCAGCCTGGTCTACAGAGTGAGTCCAGGACAGCCAAGGCTACGCAGAGAGATCTAGTCTCGAAAAACAAACAAACAAAAGCTCTACAGAGAATAATACAACCAGACAGTTGCCAGCTTTTATTTACTTGTTTGGGACAGGATCACTCTTAATCCAGGTTAGCCTTAATCTCTCCACTTAGCTGAAAATTACTAAATTCAAGACCCTGCCGGGCGAGGTGGCGCACGCCTTTAATCCCAGCACTCGGAAGGCAGAGGCAGGTGGATCGCTGTGAGTTCGAGGCCAGCCTGGTCTACAAAGTGAGTCCAGGACAGCCAAGGCTACACAGAGAAACTCTGTCTCGAAAAACCAAAAAAAGAAAAAAGACTCTTCTACCTGTGATTCCCAAATACTGCGTCGACGGGCATGGGTCATCACATGAAGCTTGGTTTTGTTTTACAGATTGGTGGTGTGGTTTGGTTTTGTCTATGTAGCCCTGGCTAGACCAGATGGTCTCTACCTGACTGAGCTCTGCCAGCCTCTTATGCCCTAGGATAGTGTTGAAGGCTACCACACCATGTAGGGTAAACTAATAACTCCTACCATCATGTATACATTCACATGTGTGGTGTTGCAGGATATTTCATCCCTGAGATTGTGAACTGAAAAAAAAAAAAACCTGCCTTTTGTTTGGTTCCCTTTGAGCCCTAACACATACATACCTTTAACTCAAGAAATTTCTGTTTATTGTAAACAGGTGATTAAGCTGTGGTTCAAACCAACCCTAGCACATACCATTAATCCAAGAGATTTCTGTACACTGGAGTTAATAAAGTTAACCCTAGGTCAAGAGGTAGAGAAAGCAGGACAGTCAAGGCTACACAGAAAGAAAGAAAGAAAGAAAGAAAGAAAGAAAGAAAGAAAGAAAGAAAGAAAGAAAGAAAGAAGCAGAGAAAGAAACCAGCTGACAGGGATTAAAAAGTAGGAGGGGCTTTGAGTTGAAAGGTATTTAAGACAGTTTGTAAGCAGGGAGTGGTGCCACCCAAGTGGCAGAGACAGGCAAATCACTGTGAATCTGAGGCCAGCCTGGTCTACACAGAGAAACCCTGTCTTGAAAAACAAGATAAAACATACAAACAAAAGACAGCTTGTAGAAGGAGCTCTTGAGCTCTTCAGCTCCTTGGCCTTTGGCTTTTAGAGATGGACCTTTGGACCTTTTCCATTGAGACCTGAGCTGAGTAGGAAGGTTCCCCGGTGCTCTCTCTGCCTCTCTGAGCTACTTGGGTTTCACCCCAGCATCTGGATCCTGAGTATTTACGGGTAAAATACAACGTGTGGGATCTTCACTTAAAACAACACTTTTGAAAGAAAAACAAAAAACATTTTTGTGCTCCAAAGAAAGGCACCACCCCACAGACAGAGATCACTCCAGATGAAGACAGACTGAGAAGGCATCAGATTTGGTAAGTGACCTGGGAAATCATCACCAAGAGAGTTAAGTATGGAAAGTAGCTGGAACTTAATGGAAGGCTTTAGAACCCTGTTTAGTGCTAATCCAGATGGCCTAAAAATAGAAGCATTAAATGCAAAGCTAAATAACTTAAATGATATTGGTTCAAAACCAATTTTGATTATTATCATTTTGTTGTACTTTTGTGTGTGTGTATGTGTGTTTCAAGACAGGATTTCTCTGTGTAGCTATGCCTGTCCGGGACTCACTTGGTAGACCAGGCTGTCCTGAAACTCACAGCGATCCACCCGCCTCAGCCTCCCAAGTGCTGGGATTAAAGGCGTGTGCCACCATGCCTGGCTATACTTTATTCTTTTTTTTTTTTTTTTTACTTTATTCTTAATGGCCATAACATCTTTCTCTACCCACTCTAAGGAAAAAAATATTAGAGATAAAGGAAAAAGAAAATTTGAAAAGTGCATACATCCTTTAGAAGGATAATTAGAGAGTTTTATAAATGGAATAAAGGGCTGGGCATAACGGCACAGACCTTTAATCCCTTTAATCCTAGCACTCGGGAGGGAGCCCAACCTGGTCTACAAAGTAAAGTCCAGGACAGCCAAGGCTACACAGAGAAACCTTGTCTCAAAATAATAATAATAAGTGAGATAAAGAAAAATACTCAGACACAGAGAGAGGAATTTAGACAAATATTACCAAAAGGTAAGGAAAATGGTCAGATACAGACAGAGGCATTTAGACAAGAGTCTCCCCTTCCACAGCATTATGAAACTGGAAGGGAGGCGGGTGGTGGTGCCACACGCCTTTAATCCCAGCACTAGGGAGGCAGTGGCAGGCCAGAAGAGGGCATCAGATCACATTATAGATGGTTATGAGCCACCATGTGGTTGCTGGGGATTGAACTCAGGACCTCTGGAAGAACAGACAGTGCTCTTAACCTCTGAGCCATCTCCTCAGCCCCTCTTTTCTTTTTTTAAAAAGATTTATTATGTATATGAATGTATACCTGTACATCAGAAGAGGGCATCAGATCACATTATAGATGGTTGTGAGCCACCATGTGGTTGCTGGGAATTGAACTGAGGACCTCTGGAAGAGCAGACAGTGCTCTCAACCACTCAGGCATCTCTCCTGCCCAAGAATTACTTTTCTAAAAGGGAGTGGGAGGTTTAGTGGGTTTTTTGTTTGTTTGTTTCCTTTTTTGATTGGTTTGTTTGCTTTGCTTTTTGTTGTTGATGTTGTTGTTTGGTTGGTTGGTTTTGGTTTTGGGTTTTGTTTTTTTGAGACAGGGTCTCTCTGTGTAGCCTTGGCTGTCCTGGACTCTCTTTGTAGACCAGGCTGCCTTGAACTCACAGCAATCTGCCTACCTCTGCCTCCTGAGTGCTGGGATTAAAGGCGTGCGCCACCACGTCAGCCTGCTTCGCTTTTAGAGACAGGGTCTTTCTTAGCCCTGGCTGTCCTGGAACTTGCTCTGTAGACCAGGCTGTCCTTGAACTCAGAGATCCACTTGCCTCTGCCTCCTGAGTGCCGAGATTAAAGGCATGTGCCACCACTGCCTGGCATAGTTTTATTTTTATTTTTGTTAAGATTCTTACCTGGTCTTGACTGCTCTGTCATGTACACTGGGTCCATTTCTGGGTAGCTAAATTGACACCATGTTAACTAGTAAATTTCACAGCACCAGATACCTTTTTGGCCATCCGAGTCATGGGCCTTTTTGTCTCAACTTGTTCCCTGACAGCAAGGTCAAATCAAAATCCCTGATATAACTTTTTTCGAGACAGGGTTCTCTGTGTAGCCTGGCTGTCCTGGACTTGCTTTGTAGATCAGGCTGGTCTCTAAATCACAGAAACACAGCCAGGTCTACAGAAGTAGGCCAGGAAAGCCAGGACTGTTACATATAGAAACCCTGTCTCGAAAAACCTAAATCAAAACAAAACCATAAACACATAAAAATAAAAATTAAAAAATTTTTATTATTATTACGTATACAGTATTTGCATGCACCTACACCTTCACTCCAGAAGCGGTTGCCAGGACTCCTTATAGACCGTTGTGAGCCACCGTGTGGTTGCTGGGAATTAAACTCAGGATCTTTGGAAGAGCAACCATCTCATATTTCCAGCCTAATCCACTCGGGAGGCGAATTCGAGGCTCGCCAGGAAAACACAGAGAAACCGTTTCGAAAAAAAAAAAAAAAAAAAAAAAAAAAGACTAGATCATAGGGCAGTCAAGAATAGAAAATAAACATCATCTTAAAAAGCTTAAGAAGAGAAAGAAGATAACCACAGACCACAGGAGGCAAAACAATTCTCTGTTTTTTTAACTAATAGGTGGAGCCCTGCATAAGTAGGGCCTCAAAAAATTGGGTTAAGACTCAGAGTTGTTCCTCTCCACGGAAATCTTTAGTAAAAGGCGAAAGATTTATACGATCTGAAGAGAAACCAGAGTATGCAGCAGAGGCTCTGCCCACCGTCCTCGGGTGGCGGTAACTCCTACATTACCGATGGGAACTAAATGCACAAAATAAGCATTAGTGATTTCTGATTTCATCTCATCATACGTCTCTGAAAGCCTGGTTACTATTAAGAAAACACAAAGAAAAATAAAGAAGAGTCTACACTTTTAAATGTAAGCGCCTGCCGGTGTGCAGTGCATTGTGGGTATGTAAAAGACGCTAGGTCACAAACCGGGTTTCTGAAACACCGCCCTTTCTCCCTGTGCTACCGCTGGATTACCATTAGGGGGCAGGCGGAAAGCCGTATTTACCAGACTATACAAACCGACCACAAAGTCTGATTTTTGGTGACGAGGTGGGGTAGTGGTGGTGGTGGCAGGCGGGGGTGGGTGGGGTGTCTCTGGAACCTCATCCTTAGCTTAGCGAAGGAGCTAATGCAGTTGATGGGCTACTAAGGACGGGAGCCTGTGGTAGTTGGTTCCCGCTCCAGAATGACTCCGCACTCATGCCCGTTTGGGCAGGTGTGGTTAGAGTCAGGAAGTTGTTTACTAACAAGACATGAGGTGGGAGGGAGTTGGGGGTGAAGTAAGTTGGAGGAAGATAGTGGTGAATGGATATGACCCAAATACATTTAATCCCAACACTTAGAGGCAAAGGCAAGCATAGCTCTCAGGCTTGAGGCCAATGAGTTCTACAGCCAGCTAGGATTACAGACTCTGTCTCCAAATAGATTAGATAGATAGATAGATAGATAGATAGATAGATAGATAGATAGATAGAAAGAAGGGGTGGGTGGGTGGGGGCAGGAGAGATGGCTCAGAGGCTAAGAGCACTGACTGCTCTTCTAGAGGTCCTGAGTTCAATTCCCAGCACCCACATAGTGGCTCACAACCGTCTATAATGCGATCTGACACCTTCTTCAGGCCTGCAGGTGTACATGCAGACAAGGACTGTACACATAATAAATCTGGGGGAGGGGAGATGGGCTGGAGAGATGCCTCAGTGGTTACGAGCACTGGCTACTCTTTCAGAGGTCCCAGGTTCAATACACAGCACTCACACGGCAGCTCACAATCATTTGTAACTCCAGTTCCAAGGGATCCGACATCCTCACAGAGACACAGATACAGGCAAAAGACCAATGCACATAGATAAATCTTTTTTTAAAACTAACTAAAATAGGGGCTGGAGGGATGGCTCAGCGGTTGAAAGCACTGCCTGCTCTTCCAGAGGTCCTGAGTTCAATTCCCAGCAACCACATCATGGCTCACAACCATCTGTAATAGGATCTGATGCCCTCTCTGGCTTGCAGGTGTACACACAGATAGAGCATTCACCTACATTAAATAAATAAATAAATAAATAAATAAATAAATAAATAAAATTTTAAAAACCTAAAACAAACGCTGGGAGTAGTGGCTCACGTCTTTAATCCCAGCACTTGGAAGGAAGAGGCAGGTGGATCTCTGTGAGTTCAAGGCCAGCCTGATCTCCAGGACAACCAGGGCTGGCTAATACACAGAGAAACCTTGTCTTGAACAAAATAAAGCAAAACAAAAACCTTGAAAAGTTTTGTCTTGATTGCAAAAATGTGTTGAGCACTGACTGTGCTTGCCCTGGGACAGAGAACTATGGGCTGAGTGTTGCAGAGGCCAGAAGAGGAAGGTATGAATCTGAGGTTTACCTTGAAGGCTCTAGGAAGCCACAGGAAAGCTACAAAGCAACTCAGCAGGCTGAGACAGGAAGACTGCCAGGACTTTAAGGCCATGGTGGTCTACACAGCGAAGTCTAGGCTAGCCTGGGCTATAGAGTGTGATTCCATAAACTCCACCCCCCAAAAAAGGATGGTAAGGAGGAAAACCACATAAAACAGAAAGAAAATCTGGGCTGGTGACACATGCTTGTAATTCCATCACTCAAGGAGGCAGAGGCAGGCGGTTCTCCTGAGTCCTCTGCCTCCTGAGTCCTGGGATTAAAGGCATGTGCCACCATGCCTGGTTCAACATGTTTTAATTGCTTAGACATCTCTGTAGCCCCTGGACTGTGTTTCTTCTCCTCCTCCTCCTCTTTCTCTTCTAAAGTTTTACCCTAAGTCTCTGGTTCTTGGTCACCCAAGCCATGCTAAGTATGGGTTCTTGTTAATGAGAAAACAATGACTAATCACACCATTCCTGGCTTTGTAGTTTTTACCAAAGTAATCCAGAACTAATAATTTAGTAGAAACCATATGTGCACAGAGTGGCACACTCATTTAAACCCAGCATTTGGGTGGCAGGGGCAAGCCAGCCCGGTCTGCATAGTGAGTTCCAGGATAGAGTGAGACCGTGTCGCAAAAACAAAACCACAAAGCATTCTCCACCTAAAACCTGGCTGTCTGTGGTCAAGCCTGTCATTCCAGAACTAGAGAGGCAGATACCATTCCCTGCTAGAGGTGAGGGCAATCTGAGAGCGTACAGAGTGCAGTTGCAGATCCTAACTCAAATGGGGGTGAGGGGGCAGGGGAGAGGGAGAGTCTATTCCTTTAGTCCCAGCTCAGTGGGGATACTGAGACAGGCGTTTAAAGCCAGCCTGCTCTAACAGAGTGAGTTACAAGGCAGGCAAGGTAACATAGAAACCCTGCAAATGGATAGACTGAGAAAAGTTCAAGACAGCCAGGGAGCCAAAGGAAACAACACCGTGACTTCGAGCCCAGCGAGTGCAGGACAGCCAAGGACACACAGAGAAAACTTGTCTCAAAAAACCAAAAAAACCAGCCGGGCTGGTGAGACGGCTCAGTGGTTAAGAGCGCCACCTACTCTTCCAGAGATTCAGTTCTCAGCAACCACACGGAGGCTTAATGAAATTAAGACACAAAACACATCCGTTACTAACTTCCCATTAGCTAGAATCGACAGAAAACCAAAGAAATAGTCTCCAACACATACCAAGAACACAAAGCAAACAAGAAAAGCTTTAAAAGTATTTTAAAGTCACAAAAGCATAAGAGTCTATTTTTCAGACCAGTAACAACAGTCCCGCATAAGCAGGACCTCAAAAAATTGGGTTAAGACTCAGAGTTGTTCCTCTCCACGGAAATCTTTAGTAAAAGGCGAAAGATTTATACGATCTGAAGAGAAACCAGAGTATACGTCAGGAGCGCCGCCCAGCTTTCTTGGCCGACTGGAACTCCTAGAAAAGTGATGGGAGCTAGTTACACAAAATAAATAGTGATTCCTGCTTTCCTCTCATGCACGTTTCTAAAATCTACGTCACTATGAAAAAAATAAAACAAGAAAAAAACCCAAAAGAGTTATATATTTAAATTTACTCGCTAACCTGTGTGCAATGCATTGTGGGTATGTAAATAACGCAGCCGCCCCAGAAACAGGTGCCATTTTATTTTCCCGTAGTAGATGCTGGGCTGCCACCAGGGGGCAGTGCAGAAGCCAGATTCACGGGACTGTAAACACCTGGTCCAACAACAAAAATCTGGTTTGTTTGTTTGTTTGTTTGTTTATTTATTTATTTATTTTTGGTTTTTCGAGACAGGGTCTCTCTGTGTTAGCCTTGGCCGACCTGGACTCACTTTAAATATCTGGTTTTATAATTCAGACTATGTAAAAATTCATTCTCTTACTGGGCTTGGTGGTGCACGCCTTTAATCCTAGCACTCGGGAGGCAGAGGCCGGGGGCCTCTGGGAATTCGAGGCCAGCCTGGTCTACAAAGCGAGTCCAGGACAGCCAGCCAGGACTACAAGAGAAACCCTGTCTACAAAAACAAAACAAAAACAATTCATTCTCTTTTTTTCTTTTTAGGGGATGTGATAGTTTGATTTTGCTTTTGAAAGTCTGAGGTGGGCTGGAGAGATGGCTCAGAGGTTAAGAGCACCGTCTGCTCTTCCAAAGGTCCCAAGTTCAATTCCCAGCAACCATATGGTGGCTCACAACCATCTGTAATGAGATCTGGTGCCTTCTTGTGGTGTGGTAGGCATACATGTGGGCAGAATACTGTATAAATTATTAATAAATAAATCTTAAAAAAAAAAAGCCGGCTGTGGTGGCACACGCCTTTAATCCCAGCACTCAGAAGGCAGAGGCAGGTGGATCACTGTGAGTTCGAGGCCAGCCTGGTCTACAGAGTGAGTCCAGGACAGCCAAGGCTACACAGAGAAACCCTGTCTCGGGGAAAAAAAAAAAAAAAGAAAGAAAGAAAGAAAAGAAAAGAAAAGAAAGTTTGAGCCGGGCGTGGTGGCGCACGCCTTTAATCCCAGCACTCAGGAAGCAGAGGCAGTAGAATCACTGTGAGTTCGAGGCTAGCCTGGTCTACAAAGTGAGTCCAGGATAGCCAAAGATACACAGAGAGACCCTGTCTGAAAAAGAAAAACTTTAAAAATAAATAAATACATAAATAAAAAGCAAAAGAAAGTTTGAGATGCTGTCTCACACTGTCCCCTAGGCTGGCCTTGAACTAAGTATGTAGCCAAGTGGGCCTGGGAAGTTGAACACAATTCTCCTTGCCTCAGCCTCCGATATCCCAGGCTGGCACTGAACACATCGCCTAGGAAGCGCTTGAACTCCTGATCTTCCGGCCTCTATCTCCTTAATGTTGGCGTGGCCGGAATGTGCCTCCACACCCAGCTTAAAACTTCTCTTAATTCATTAAAAATAAAATAGACAGGGGTGGGGCTTGCCTGGCAAGCGGGGGTGGGGGGGGTGGGGGTGGGGGGGGTGGGGGGGCGCTCTGGGTTCCATCCCAGCAGCAAGAAATAAATATAAAAATGTGTATCAAGGGCTGGAGAAATGGCTCAGTGGTTAAGAGCACCACCGCCTGGTCTTCCAAAGGACCAGGGTTCAATTCCCAGCAACCACATGGCAGCTCACAACTGTCTGTAATTCCAAGATCGGACACCCTCACACCAACTCACATACATTTTAAAAACCAAATAAAATGTTAAAAAAAAAAATGAGTTTCAAACCTTGGCACCGATTATCCCGGAACATTCATTTTACAAAGAGGTACTGAGAACTAGCGGTGCGTGCTCTAAGACACAGGACTGTGTGCTGAGCCACTGATGGAAGGTTTACTGACCCAAGCCACGCACTGAGGATCCAGAGGGGCAAGGTGGTGACTGCAGAGAGGTACCTGCTGTACGGCTTACTGAAGAGAAGGAAAGCTGGGGACACAGGAGAGGCAGGAGCAAAAGGGCGGGGGTCTTTGTTCCTTCTCCTCTGGTTTCTTTTTCTTTTCCTCCTTGGACAGGGCCTCCATATGTAGGCTTGGTTGTCCTGCAGTCCAGGCCGGCCTGGAACCCAGTGATCCCCCTGCCCCTGTGGCCTCCTGCTGGGATTAAAGGTGTCTATCACCAAGCCAGCCTGGAATGATGGGGGGGACAGAGCCAGCGCTCACTTCTGGAGGACAAAGTGGGATTCTGACTCTTTTATTTGTTTATTTGTTTATTTATTTTGGTTTTTGGTTTTTCAAGACAGGGTTTCTCTGTGTGGCCTTGGCTGTCCTGGACTCACTTTGTAGACCAGGCTGGCCTCGAACTCACAGCAATCCGCCTGCCTCTGCCTCCCGAGTGCTGGGATTAAAGGCGTGCGCCACCACCTCCCGGCTGGGATTCTGACTCTTACAGGTTCAGGGTGGGCAAGCCTGTAATCTAGCCTGGTGTGGCCTGGATGCCAGGCGTCACCAAGTGGGAAGACACTAGATAAAAGCAAGGTTACGATTCAAGGCTGCCCTTGCTGTAAAGCTTGGAGGTGCTGCTGGCCTTGCTCACAGTTGCAAGGAGTGGAGAGAGCTCAGCTCTTTCTCAACTCTGCCTCAGGGCATTCGAATTGCTGAGTTCATAAGGGACTGACAGACTGGAGAGATGGCTCAGCGGTTAAGAGCACTGTCTGCTCTTTCAGAGGTCCTGAGCTCAATTCCCAGTAACCACATGGTGGCTCACAACCATCTAACTAGGATCTGATGCCCTCTTCTGGCCTGCAGGTGTACATGCAGATAGAGCACTCATACATAAAATAAATAAATAATAAGGGACTGACAAAAACATCTTAACACTTTGAATTTAAAAATACTTAATCCTGGGCCGGGCGTGGTGGTACACGCCTTTAATCCCAGCACTCAGGAGGAAGAGACAGGTGGATCACTGTGAGTCGAGGCCAACCTGGTCTACAAAGTGAGTCCAGGACAGCCAGGGCTACACAGAGAAACCGTATCTCAGGGTGGGTGGGGGGAGGAAAAAGAAGCCATTTCTGCCAAGCTTTCTACAATGTCCAGCTTGGTTGTACTTGGAAGTCTTAGGATTGAGTTTCAGGGTTTTTTGTTTGCTTGTTTGTTGTTTTTTTGTTTTTTGAGACAGGGTTTTTCTGTGTAGCCTTGGCTGTCCTGGACTCACTCTGTAGACCAGGCTGGCCTTGAACTCACAGAGATCCACCTGCCTCTGCCTCCCAAGTGCTGGGATTAAAGGCGTGTACCACCACTCCCTGCAGGGGTTCATTATTATAAATAGTTTTACTGTGTTAGAGTTAAAATTTTTCTTTTTATTAAAAGAGAATGGGGGCAAGATGGAAATAATATAGGAATAATGGGGGAAAGTAGATTATTGAATTTACTCTCTCTCTCTTTTTTTTTCCCCCCTTGGGTTTTTTTTTTTTTTTTTTTTTTTTTTTGAGACAGAGTTTTTCTGTGTAGCCTTGGCTACAAAGTACGTGCAGGACAGCCAAGGCTACACAGAGAAACCCTGTCTCAAAAATCAAACAAACAAACAAAAAAACCCAGAATAATTAAGAAATGCAAGGTGGGGCTGGAGAGGTGGCTCAGAAGTTAAGAGCACTGACTGTTCTTCCAGAGGTCCTGAGTTCAATTCCCAGCAACCACACGGTGGCTCACAACCATCTTTAATGAGATCTGGTGCCCTCTTCTAGCCTGCAGGTGTACATGCAGCAGAGCACTGTATTCATAATAATAAATAAAATCTATTTAAAAAAAAAAGAAATGCAAGGTAATATAGTGAAACTTGTGGTGTTGTTAGGTACTAGTTTAGTTAATTACAGAAATATACTTCCTAGATTGAACAGTTAGTAAATAGTTAGAAACAAGGAATTTAGGTGCAGAGCTTTGGACTCGCCAAGACAGGATAGATAATAGAGCACTTTCCCTAAAGTTGCCAAATACTAATGGACGGAACATTGTGAATGTAATTCTCACTCATTAGACAAAAAGGGGGAAATGTCGCAGGACATTTGATTACACTGTGACCCTACCCCCTACCCCTAGATTGTGAACTCAAAAAAACCAAACCAAACCAAAACTGTTTCTAGTTGTGGTGTGGCTCAGTCCTAGCACACACTTTTAATCCAAGAGCTTTCTGTAAGTAGGATTAAATAAAGTCAGCCATAGATCAAGAGGCAGAACAAGCAATCAGTTGACAGGGAGTGAACATAGAAAAAAAAAAAACCCATAGAGAGTAAGAGGAAGTTCAGAACACTGGTAGACACACAGGAAGTAGAAAGGAGAGACATTCAGTTTGAAAGGTTTTCAAGATAACATGGAGAAGGGGCCTTTTCCTACTTGGATGTTAGCTGAGTAAGAAGATCAACTGGGTGTTTTCTCTGCCTCTCTGAGTTTGTAGACTTTTTACTCCAGCACCTGGCTCTTGAGTCTTTATTGGTAAAATTGAACCTTTAGGATTTTGTTTTTAAAAAAAACAATGGAGGGGACTGGAGAGATGGCTCAGAGGTTTAGAACACCGGTTGCTTTTCCAGAGGTCCTGAGTTCAATTCCCAGCAACCACACAGTGGCTCACAACCATCTATTATGTGATCTAATGCCCTCTTCTGGCCTGCAGGCATACATGCAGACAGAACACTTATATACATAATAAATAAATAAATCTTATAAACAACAGCAATGGAGAACAATTTTTACACAACATTGAGACAGGAGATGTTTCAATAATAATAACAATGCCCACATGGAGACTGCAACCAGATCTCTGGGCACAGAAATGAGCATCTGAATATACAGTGCACAAAAATATCCCCCACCATACGTCTATGCATTACATGCATGCCATCAGAGGTCAGAAAAGGGTGTCTCAGATCCCCTGGAATTGAACTTAGAAATGTTTGCCTCCCAGCACCTGGGAGGCAGAGGCAGGTGGATCTCTGTGAGTTTGAGGCCAGTTTGGTCTACAAAGTGAGTCCAGGACAGCCAAGGCTATACAGAGAAACCCTGTCTGGAAAAACCAAAGAAATACATAAATTCATAAATAAAAGACAAACAAACAAACGGTCACTCTTGGCTACCCAGTGAGTTAGAGGCTGGTCTAGGATACTTAAAAGTCTCTCAGTCAGGCTTCCCTCCTGTTCTTTTTGGGTTTTGGTTTTGTTTTGTTTTTTATTTTTTTGAGACAGGGCTTCTCTGTGTAGTCCTGGCTATTCTGGAACTGATTCTGTAGACCAGGCTGGTCTCAAACTCAGAAAGATCCTCCTGTCTCTGCCTTCTGAGCGCTGGGATTAAAGGTTTATGCCACCACTGCCCCGTCCATGGTGGTCTTAATAGAAACATTGTTTCTAGGACAGGAATTATTCCTCGTTTCCATTCCACTATTCCAATCTAGCACTATGCCTAGCACTAGCATGTGGCAGACACTCAGAACTATGTTAAAATGGTATCTTCGAGATATTTTATACATTTCAAAGAGAAAGCATCAAGTATCTGACGTCTTTAAAGTCATCGAGCTGGTTACTGAAAAAGCCACGATTTTAAACCCTATCTGCAGAACCACGGGGTCCTCACTGAAACATTATACGTAAGTTTCACGTTTCACAGTTGGACATAAAAACAGCGGTTCAAGCTAGTACTAATCTGGGCGGTGGACAGGGGTCTGGAAATGTTCCCATCAGTCGCAGCGCCCAGGAACCCGCCCACGCGCCGGAAGTCGGGAGACGAGACTGCATATCCCACAATGCTCTGCGCTGCCTTGCAGCGGTGACGTCGTAAGGACGCCGGCGCGCGGGATTTAAACTGCAGCGGTTTAGGCGGCGTTAACCTAACGCTGTAGAGTCGTGGTTTTCCAGCTTCTTGCATTACTTTTGCCCGCTGCTATTCCGGATTCCATGGAGTCACTTCACGCCCGATTGTTTCCCGGTCTCTCCATCAACATTCAACGCAGTAATGGTGAGGGAAGGGTCCTGAGGCCAAGGGGACGCAAGAGCACTGAGACTGCCAAGATGGTTACCCGAACCCCCAAACGGCACTCTTTGGGACACTCTTTCCCCCATCCCACACTGAGGGGGTCTGTGTCCCTGCACTGGCAGTCGGTGTTCCCTACACGGCGGGGCGGGCGGGGGGCGGAGTGGTACCCTGCCCTGGTTGTGGGTCCCTTGCCTGCTTCCTGAGTGTAGGAGGAGCATCTCTGCAGTCGTTGCCGCACCTAGGCTCGGTTAGGGCGAGTGAATGCAGTATTTTCCAAAGTCTTCCTCTAGAACTACTCCGCCTTGTGGGACCCACGGCTTCTAGCCCCCTGACTGTGCTGTATGTAGTGCCATTGCAGTATGTCAGGCACAGGGATTCAAAGTAAACGAGCAGAATTCCTGCTCTCAGGGAGCTGGTGAGGCAACCTTCTGTTTTCACTAAGCGACGATTGCAGGTCTAATAACGGGTCGTGGACTAGCCAGACAAGGACTACCAAACATGAGTTAGGAAAACCTGAGAGGTCCAGCTTTTCAGCGTTGTGTTCTGGAACAGCTGCTCCAAATACTGTAGTGACGATCCTGCTCAAATCAACTTTCATTTATTTCTGTTGCAGACTCCGGTGTGGTGATGAACTCTTATCCTATGCAGCTGGGGTTTAAGGCCTGTTTCCTACTTACCTCACTGTGGGATGGTCTAAGGGCGAACCATTTATTTAGTTTGTGACAGGGTTTCTCTGTGTAACAGAGCCCTGGATCTAGACTCAATCTATAGACCAGGCTGACCTTGAACTCCTAGAGAAGATCTTCTGCCCCTGCTTGCTAAGTGCTGGGATTAAAGGCATACACCATCAGGAATGGCTTTTATTTTGTTTTTGAGTCAGGGTTTCTTTGTGTAGTTCTGACTGTCCAAGCTGTCTTCAAACTCACAGAGATCCTCCTGCCTCTGTCTCCCAAGTGTTGGGATTAAAGGTGTGCACCACCACTGCCTGGCTGTTTGTGTTGGTTTTTAAAAAGAATGGGAAATCAATTTTCCTTTTCCAGGTAAATTGTACATTGGAAGTCTCCGTAGAATCCTAAGAGCAAAGTGAGGCATAAGACTTGAGTTCTCAGGAGACGAATGGATAACCTCTGATCTTTTCATACATAGGTGTAATTCACAGCGCCAACATAAGCACTGTGAACCTGGAGAAATCCTGTGTTACCGTGGAATGGACAGAAGGAGGGACCACAAAGGGTAAAGAGGTAGGTTCTGTGAGAATGCTTGTGTGGCGTTTCACGTGATCTTCTGCGTCCCTGTGGAACCTGTGACAGCCCAGTCTTTGGTGTTGTGCTGCCTCTCCAGTCTTAAGAAATGGTCGTCCACTGGGTGTGGTGGCCCACGCCTTTAATCCTAGCACTCGGGAGGCAGAGGCAGGTGGATTGCTGTGAGTTCGAGGCCAACCTGGTCTACAAAGTGAGTCCGGGACAGCCAAGGCTACACAGAGAAACCCTGTCTCGAAAAACCAGAGGGGGTGGGGGGAAGAAATGGTTGTCTTTGGATACATGGGGACTTCATTTAGTGTTCTTTTTTTTTTTTTAATTTTGCGAGACAAGGTTTCTCTGTGTAACTGCCCTGGCTGCCCTGGAACTCATAGTCCAGGCTGGCCTTGAACTCATAGAGATCCCCCTGCCTCTGCCTCCCTAGTGCTGGGATTAAAGGCAGCCGCGCCTCGCTTCCCTCAGGTGTGTTCTAAATTGAAGCATTAACAGTTTCTGGTGTGTCTGTGAAGAGCAAATTGCAGAGAATCCTAACCAAGGTTTTGCTCACTCACCTAAGCTGGCTTCTGAGTGTAGACTACCCGAGTCAGTTTGGGTAACAAAATCCGTAACCCAGGAAAGGAAAATAGGTGTTTCTGAGCTGCTAAGTCATAAAGCAACTGGTGATGGGCGGCACAGACAAGCAGCATAAGCTCCAGGACGGGACTTGGATGGACTGTGAAGGCTTAGCTAAAGCAGGAAGTGACGTGCGCTAGTCCTGGGGTCTGAGTGACTGCGCTGGCCACAAGCAGAGCAGGCTCAGCATGCTTGGGCAGCAGCAAAGAGACCAAAAAGAGACTGGAGAGTCATTGTCTCTCACATCTGAGATGTTTAGATTTAGTGGGGAGCCTTTCAGTATTGAAGGAAGTAGAGATGGGAGAAAGGCCCTGTGAAGAGGTCTGAGAATATAAAATCTCGGGTTTCTGCTCTGACCTCGCCTCTGCTGTATGTGTCCTGGCGTGTCTCTGCCCTTAGCGGGTCTGTTTCTTCATCTGTAAAATGAAGAGGACAATGTCTACCTCAGAATGTTAGGAAGATTTAACTGCAAAGTCCTTCTGGGGGCTGGGAGTATGGGTGAATGAAGTGCACCCTCTCTCATGAATTTGATAAGGGGACACAGTAGGCCTGGTGTGCTGGTGCATACCTTTAATCTCCTGTTCAGGAGGCAGAGGCAGGCAAAGCTAGCCTGGTCCACCAAGTGAGTTTTAGGCTAGCCAGGGCTACAGGGCCAGAGCCTTCTCGCATTTATTTATTTATTTATTTATTTATTTATTTATTTATTTTGTCTTTCAAGACATGGTTTCTTAATGTAATAGCTCTGGCTCTCTCTTTGTAATCCAGGCTGGCCTCGAAGAATTCACAGTGATCTGCCTGCCTCTGCCTCCTGAGTTCTGGGATTAAAGGTGTTCACCACCATGCCTGGCTGAGAGCCTGTCTAAAAAAAAAAAAAAAAGACACATATACATATTTCCTTTAAAAATATTTGCAATTGGTGTGGTGGCACATGCCATTAATCCCTGCACTTGAGAAACAAAGGCAGGCAGATCTCAGAGTTCCCTGACAGCCTGATCTGCATAGTTAATTCCAGGACAAGTTAAAGGTCCATATTGAGACTAAAAAAAGTGTGTGTGTGTGTGTGTGTGTGTGTGTGTGTGTGTGTTAAAGGAAGGAAGAAGCCATGAGCATCACGGTGCATACATGTTTTAAAGCATCATTTGTGAAGATCCAGGACACTTTTGAGGAAGTGTATTATTTTGTTTTGTTTTGTTTTCCAAGACAGGATTTCTCTGGTAGCCCTAGCTCTCCTAGACTTGCTTTGTAGACCAGGCTGGCCTTGAGTTCACAGAGATCCACCTGCCTCTGCCTCCCTGAGTGCTGGGATTACAGGTGAGTGCCACCATGCCGGGCTGGGTGGAGTATTCTTAAGCTTTGCCAGTTCCAAATACAAACAAAGTGGGATTGCTTTGTGTCTTGTGCACGTGTCTGGTTCTGAAGAGTGAATTCAGGGTCTCACAGGTGCAAAGAGCATTCATTGCGCTCCACCCCTCAGCTCAATCTGCTGTCTTAACCCTCTGAGTTATGCTGCTGCTGAGGCTTCCTAAAGAGTTACAGGACTCTGGTGATGTAAACCCAGAATTGTGACCTCATTGTAGGTGTGAGCAGGAACTAGGAAAGGCACCAACAGGAAGGTGTGACTAGGAAGAAGTTTCTGGGCCCAGTAGAAAATGTAGGTAGACTTAGGGTTAGGTAGCAGCTTTCAGGGACTTGCTCCTGCTTATAAGATCCTGAGGGGCCCTCCGTTTTGACTCATCACCAGCCGGTTAGAACTTGTTTCCTCCTTCGTGTCAGCCAGCAAGAAGTGCTCAGGGCTTGGCCAGCAGATGAGTAGGAGAGTCCAGTGGCGTAGGCCTGCTGTGGACTTCTGTGTGCCCATCTGGCTGCTTCCTCTCCACCTCATTCTCATCACTCATAAGCTCCCGTTGGCTTGGAAACTTTCCAGCTAGATGGTACACCATTACTAAGGAGTAGCTGTTTTGTAGCGGTCAGTGCTTAATGGAACTTCAGGTTGGTAAAGCCTGAATCTTGGGGAGGTCTTGATTTCAGCAGTTAGTTTGGAGCAAGCAGTGTTGCTTCACCGAAGTCCGCTTGTTCTTGTAGATCAATATTGATGATGTGGCTGCAATAAACCCAGAACTCTTACAGCTTCTTCCCTTACACCCAAAAGACACTCTACCACTGCAGGAAAATGTAACCGCCCCGGTAAGTGGCCCCCACCCCCTGCAGATACTGTCCCTGAACTTATTTTGTTACCTTTTGGCTGATTTTTTTTTTTTTTTTGGTCTGGGACCGCCTGGGGCCTCACCACAGTACACAGGCTCAGGATAGCACTGTGAGGACTGACAAGAGCCATCTATTGTAGTGATTTGTTCTGTTTTTCAGAAGCAGAAACGCAGATCAGTCAACTCCAAAATTCCAGCTCCAAAAGAAGGTAAATGACTGGCTGTTGTTGCGGGGTTTTGCTGTGTGTGAGATTCCCAGGGCTTAGAGTGGAAGCCATGGTAGACTTCTCGCCCTAACTGAGCGTGGGACTTCTGTGTAAGCTGAGTTCTCTTCTTTATTCTAGCATCCTTCTCAGTGAGGAAGAATCTGACCTCCCTTTCCTCTGAGAGAACTGTACATCCCAGATGTTTGCTTTCTGGACTTGACACTTGTCCGATAGACCGGAGTCTGGTGCTGAGGAGAGTGGGAGTCAGACTCTGCTTCCCTCAGAACACTGTGCCTGGCAGCGAGGCTGTGAGGAAAGCGTAGATGTAGTTTTGGGCTATTTAGAAGATGGACCTGAATACAGTGATCTGTGGCTTTGATCCTCACAGGAAGCTGAAGTGGGAGGATTGGACATTTTAGCTGCCTTGGGCTATATACAGAGTCCATTCTCCCAAAAAATAAAGTCTTGGCATAGTGGTGTACACCTTTAATCCTCAAGTGTCAGAGGCAGGAGCATTTCTATGAGTTTGAGACCAGCCTGGTCTACATAGCAAGTTCCAGGACAGCCAGAGCTATATAGTGGGACCCTGTCTAAAATTTTTTAAAAGTAATAATGATAAATATTTAAAAAGTGAACGGCTGGGAAGATAGTTCAGCAGGTAAAAGCACTGGGTGGCACAAGCCTGACAGCCTGAGTTGTGCAAGCCCCAGAGACACGCTTCACACACACAGGGCCTGCAGGAAAGGCTCTGCTGCCATCCCAGCGGGTCATCTGGACACTTTATTGGTTGGTTGGTGTTGATTTTAGCATGCATGCTCGCACACATGCCCCAGCACTCCCAACTTTTGGAAGTCAGTTCTCTCCTTCCAGACTCAGGTCACGAGGTTTGTGCAGCAAGTGCTTTTACCTGATGGAGCCATTGTGCTGTTTTGTTTTTGTTGATGTTTTGGATTCATATATATATTTGTTTGTTTTTGTTTTTTGTTTGTTTTTGTTTTTTGAGACAGGGTTTCTCTATGTTATCTTGGCTGTCCTGGACTCGCTTTGTAGACCAAGCTGGCCTTGAACTCACAGCGATCCGCCTGCCTCTGCCTCCTGAGTGCTGGGATTAAAGGCGTGCACCACCACGCCCAGCTCATATTATTATTTTTAATTCTGTTTGTGAGTATATGGAGGTGCACAAGGAGGCTAGAGGCATCGGATTCTTCTAGAGCTGGGGTTATAAGCTGTGGTGAGCCACTCTAGTCATTTGAAAGAGCAGCTCATATGTATATATTTTGGTCCCCTGAGACAGAGTTTCTCTGTAGCCTTGGCTGTCCTTGACTCACTTTTTTTGTGTATCAGGCTGGCCTCTGCCTCTTGAGTGCTGAGATTAAAGGTGTGGACCAGCTGGGCGTGGTGGCCCACACCTTTAATCCCAGCACTTGGGAGGCAGAGGCAGGTGGATCGCTGTGAGTTCGAGGCCAGCCTGGTCTACAAAGCGAGTCCAGGACAGCCAAGGCTAACACAGAGAAACCCTGTCTCGGAAAAAAAAAGAAAAAAAAAAGGTGTGGACCAACATGCCCAGTTTGCAGCCAACACTCTTAACTGCTGAGCCATCTCTCCAGTCCTGGTTTTGGTATTTTGAGAAAGGGTCTCTCATTCAGCCTGTATGGAATTCAACTGTGTAGCCCAGCCCAGGCTGACCTCTAATTTGCAGTCCTATTATCTCAGCCCTCCCTAAATGTTAGGATTGTAGGGGTGAGCCACCCACTTAGCTTGACTTAGGGAAATAAAGGATTTTATTTGTTTTTGTTTTTGTTTGTTTGTTTTTTTAGTTTTTTGAGACAGGTTTCTCTGTTTAGCTCTGGCTGTCCTGGAACTTACACTCTCTCTGTAGACCAGGCTGGCCTCCAACTCAAGAGATCCACCTGCCTCTGCCTCCTGAGTGCTGGGATTAAAGGCGGCTATCATTAACTTGAAGTGTTTTATTGATAGCTAATTGTTTCTCTTTCTACAGCTACAAGAATTCAGGTATTGGGGCTGGAGAGATGGCTCAGTGCTTAAGAGCACTGGCTGCTCTCCCTGAGGACTCAGGTTCAATTCCCAGCACCTCCAACTGTCTGTAACTCCACTTCCAGAGGATCTGACACTCTTACACAGACGTATGCAAGCAAGACAGTAATGTACATAAAATAAGTAAAAATAGTTTAGAACACATTCAAGTACAATCTAGCTGTGTTAACTATTCCTGAGATCCCTGGAAACCAGAATAGCTGGTCCTCTGGGCCTCTATTAAAGCATCCTAGAGCCATGAGAAAAGGCCAGACTTGTCCTGTGAGCCCATCACATCCTGCCATTAGTGCTTATTAGTTGGGAGCTTTGGGCAAGCTACTTACTGTTGCTGGGCCTTGATGCTTTCTTCCACTCGAGGGGCATTGATACTTGCTGTGCTGTGCCCTCAGCCTCCTGAGTGCTGGGATTACAGGCATGTACTGCCATGCCTAGTCTTTATAAAAATTTGTGTTTTTGCTGTGTTAGCCTTGAGGAAAGAGCTCACAACTTTAGCACAGAGTGTATGCTGAGCAGATGCTCTCCCACAGATCTACCGCCCCCCAGGCGCTACCTTAGTGTAAAGGTGTGGGAAGGTTGAGTGGTGGGTACTGCCACTTTAGGAATAAGATTTTGGGGGCTGGAGAGATGGCTCCATAGTTAAGAGTGCTTAATATTCTCCCAGAGGACCAGAGTTTGGGTCCTAGCACCTTCTGGCAGCTCTCCAATGTCATAACTGCAGCTATAGTGGATATGATGTCCCTTTCTGGCCTCCTTGAGCAGCTGCACACACTTTTGTTACATAGACATATACACATATACATACATAAAAAGTAAAAGTGCTTTGTGGTGGTGCACGTCTTTAGTCCCAGCACTCAGGAGGCAGAAGCAGGAGCATCTCTGGGTTAGCATTGAGTTCCAGGACCTCCAGGGCTCCACAGAGAAAACCTATCTCGAAAGACAAAACAAATAAAAGTAAATCTTAAATTTTTTTTTCTTTTGTGTGGAATGTTTTGCCTGCATGTATGTATGTGCACTATATCCATGTAGTGCCTGCAGAGTACATCAGTCTCCCTGGGATGTTAGCTGTCAGGTGGGTGCTGGCAACCTCTGGAAGGCCAGCCAGTACTCAAAACCCCTGACCCATCTCTCTGCCTCTAAACAAAAAATAATAATCTTTAAAAAGTTTGTTTTTCTGTCTGGAGAGATGTCTCAGAGATTAAGATCACTGTTTTCTCTTCCAGAGATCCTAAGTTCAATTCCCAGCAACCGCATGGTGGTTCATAACCATCTATAGCGAGATCTGATAGGCACACATGCAGGCAGAACACTGTATACATATTAAATAAATAGATTTTTAAAAAAGATAGTTTGTTTTTCACCACTATCTTGGAGATAGTAGTGGCGCATGCCTGTAATCCCAGCACTCAGGAGGCAGAGGCAGGTGGATCGCTGTGAGTTCGAGGCCAGCCTGGTCTACAAAGCGAGTCCAGGACAGCCAAGGCTACACAGAGAAACCCTGTCTCAAAACAAAACAAAGTTTGTTTTTCAGCCAGGCACAGTAATGCATGCCTTTAATTCCAGCACTCAGGGAGGCAAGAGCAGATGGATCTCTGTCAGTTTGAGGTCAGCCTAGTCTACAAAGTGAGTCCAGGACAGCCAATGCTACATGGAAAAACCCTCTCTTGAAAAACCAAACAGTAACAACAAAACACTTACAATAGGTCTTCCATTCTAAAATGGAAGATTTTAGATTTGCTGTAGGCCCTTCCTTTTATTCATGCCACCCCCACCCCGATCCCACCCAGACTGGCGATTGAGCCCAGGGCTATATATAGTCTAGATTAGCACTGTACCACTGAGCTATGTGGCCAGCCCAAGACAGATGCTTCTAAGGTAGATATCTTTGCATCTAGACATACAGACCGTACAAATAAGTTGGGGTAGTAGTACTTGGTCTTCCTAATGTTTCCTCTCCTGGGCTCATTTCCGGTGGCTGGGATGTAGCCTGCCTTGTGCAGAATCTGCTGCTTTGCTGCTTTAGCTCATCCTATCTGAGCACTGATTGGTCCTCTTGGTCTTAGGTCTTCGAAGCCGCTCTACGCGCATGTCCACTGTCTCAGAGGGTCGGCTTGCCACTCAGGAGAATGAAATGGAGGTGGAGCTGCCTGTGCCTACAAACTCTCGCAGGCAGTTTTCCATTCCCAGTGAGTAATGAGTGTGGGCTCTCAAGCACCTCCCTAGGCCTGTGAGCCACGCCGGGTTTCCCAGGGTCCCTGCGCTCGCAGTTCAGATGGGCGTCATTGGGAAGGGAAACCTTCAGAGGCCTGATTCTACAGACTTGAGCCAAGCATGGCTTCTCAGGCCACACCAGCCCCTCCTGACTTCTCTAGAGCCCCAGAAGCCAGGTGGTTAGCAGAAGCCAAGAGGGGAGGAGAGAAAGCATCGTCGGTGACTGGCAGCTGGGGCAACAATTAACTATATTGACTCAATGAATTAGGCAACTGTGGTTGCTCACAACTCAGATGCCAGTACTTAAGAGATTGCCATGAGTTTGAGATGAGCCTGGTCTACAGTGTGAAAATCTGTGTCCAAACACACACACACCAAGAAGAACAAAAACCTAAACTGAAAAACAAAACCAGCTGTGCGTGGTAGCATACACCTTTTATCCAGCACTCGGGAGGCAGAAGCAGGTGGATCTTTGTGAGTTCAAGGCCCATCTGGTCTACAAAATGAGTCCACGATAGCCAGGGCTTGTTACACAGAGAAACCCTGTCTCCAAAACCAGAAAGAAAGAAAAACTAAACAAACCAAAACACCACCTAAAGATGAAATCCATCACCTTTCACCCTCATGTGTGGCTGTCTCTTTCATTTAGATGAATTTAATACCTAAAGCACTGCCTTCCATTGCCGCACAGAATCTTCATGTACTTACACACCTGCTTGAAAAAAAATACTTCACGGGGGCTGGAGAGATGGCTCAGCGGTTAAGAGCACTGTCTGTTCTTCCAAAGGTCCTGAGTTCAATTCCCAGCAACCACATGGTGGCTCACAACAGATCTGGTGTCCTCTTCTGGCCTGCAGATGTACATATAGGCAGAGTACTGTATACATGATAAATAAATATTTTTTTTTAAAAAAAGAAAAAAAAATACTTCACTACTTCCAGAGGTCCTGAGTTCAAATCCCAGCAACCACATGGTGGCTCACAACCATCTGTAATGAGATCTGATGCCCTCTTCTGGCCTGCAGGTGTACATGCAAAGAAGGCACTCATACACTAAATTTACTGTTTCGAGGCAGGCTCTCTGTCCTCTCTCATTGTGTACCCTATGATAGTCTGGAACTCAGCATGTGCTGTAGGCTGGCCTTGAACTTGTAGAAATCATTCTCCCTTAGCCTCCCAAGTGCTGGGATTACAGGTAAGAGCTAACATACTCAGCTTATTTCTTTTTCTTTTTGGTTTCTGAGACTGGGTTTCTCTGTGTAACCTTGGCTGTCTTAGAACTCGCTCTGTAGACCAGGCTGGCCTTGAACTTAGAAATCCTCCTGCCTCTGCCTCCTGAGTGAGTGCTGGGATTAAAAGTGTGCTCCACCTGGCTAATTTAAGGTCTTTTGAACTCAGGTGAGAGTCCTGGTTGAAAGAGTGGTTGAATCTTAGATGAGGGCAAGAGGAAAAGCCTAAGTTTGGCCCATGACCTGCTGACATTCAAGGACAGCTGTCTTGTGCCGCCTGCTTCTCTAGTGGCTCTTGTTCTCCCACAGCTGGCCACACAAGGCCCTCCTGCTCTGTGGTGACAGAATTACCGTTGTCCATGGTCAGCGAGGAGGCAGAAGAGCAAGTCCACCCCACCCGAAGCACATCTTCTGCAAACCCTGGGAATTCAGGTAGACGTGCTGCGCTGTGTACTCTCTTGCTCTAACAAAGACAGGTAGCTGACACTGGCCTGCCTGGGCGCCTGAGTTCAAGCCCTTCTATTACCTTGAAGTTCTGTTATCCTATGGTTATGGACTGAGTTCCACAAGACACAAACGTTTGGCAGAAGCCATTTGCTGTGCATGAGATGTATTCACAGTTAAGTTCTTGCTAAACATCCCAGAGCCCTTGTGAAAATGTAGTGGGGGTATCTTGCCTTTTTAAATTTAATTTAATTTAATTATTTATTTATTTTGGTTTTTTGAGACAGGGTTTCTCTGTGTAACAGCAGACCAGGATGGCCTTGAACTCACAGCAATCCACCTGCCTCTGCCTTCTGAGTGCTGGGATTAAAGGCATGTGCCACCATGCCTGGCTTTTTTTGTTTTGTTTTGCTTTGCTTTGCTTTGCTTTGTTTTTGGAGACAGGGTTTCTCTGTAGCCTTTGCTATCCTAGAACATGCTCTGTAACCCAGGCTGGCCTCACACCTGCCTCTACCTCTGCCTCCAAGTGCTAAGCTTAAAGCCATGTGCCACCACAACCAAGCTGTTTTTTGTTTTGTTTTGTTTTTTAAGTGTCTGAGTGTTTTACCTTCATGGGTGTCTGTGCACTATGGGCATAACTGGTGCCAGTGGAGGGCAGAAAGAGGACATTGGCTCTCCTGGAGCTGGATGGTTGCGAGCCACCATGTGGGTGCTGAGAATCAAATCTGGCTCTTCTGCAGGTATTCTTAACCACTGGGCTATGGCTCCAGCCTGCCTCATTTGATTCTAGAGAGAATAGCTGCATAAGCATAGAGAGAGCTGAGGTCAAAACCACAGGGGGGGTGATTGTTGCTCTGAACTCACGGTAGCCCACTTACTGCTTCACAGATTTGGCCATTCAAGAGTCAAGCCTGTTGCTGCTTACATGTACTGGTTTACAGACCAAAGAGCCGAGAAAAGGTGGTGGGGTGTGTTGGTGAGGAGGCTGTGCAGTAAAAGGTGCTTTCCACCAAGACTGATGACCTCAGTTCTGTTTCCAGATCCCACATAGTAGAAAGAAAGTAGTGATTTCCACTGTATGGTGGAGCTCGAGCATGCATGCAAACTCACACTAATTTATACACTAGGCTAGACCTTTGACCCCAGCACTTGGGAGGCCTTGGAGGGCGAATCTCTTAAGTTTGAGGCCAGCCTGATCTATCTGCAGAGTGAGTTCCAAGATAGCCAGGGCTAACAGAGAAACTATCCCACCAGGTGTGGTGCATGCCTTTAATCCTAGCTCTCAGGATGCAGAGGAAGGTGGATCTCTTGAGTTCAAGTCCAAGACAGCCAAGGCTACACAGAGAAACCCTGTCTCAAAACAAAACAAAACAACAAAAAGAAACTCTAGGGGCTGGAGAGATGGCTCAGTGGTTAAGAGCGCCACCTGCTCTTCCAGAGGTCCTGAGTTCAATTCCCATGTATTCACATGGTGGCTCATAACCATCTATAATGTGATCTGATGCCTTCTTCTGGCATGCAGGTGTACATGCAGGCAGAGCACTCATATACATTAAATAAATAAATAATAAATATTTTTTTAAAAAAAAGAAAAAGAAAAGAAGCTCTAACCCCAAAACCAAGCTAAAACAAATGCAAAATAAACAAAAACAAGTAGGGTCTAGAGAAGGAAGGCCTGTTTTTAATGAACCCGCTGAGTAAAACAGTGACTCCCCCTTCCCCCTTAGTTCGGAGGAAATCGTGTATCGTGAAGGAAATGGAGAAAATGAAGAACAAGCGGGAAGAGAAGAGGGCCCAGAACTCGGAAATAAGAATAAAGCGAGCTCAGGTGACTTGGGAAGTGTGGGCCAGAGTGCTGGGACGGGTACCCTGACAGACAGACAGACAGACAGACAGACAGACAGACAGCGCGGAGCTGGCCCTAGCATGACTAAGGCTCCAGTTCTGATATCCAAGAAGCTTAATTGCTTGTCAGAATTCAGAAAACAAATGCATAATTGAAAGATTATCTGAAGATGTTCAGACGGCCGTAGTTGATGCTGACTGGCTGTGGGGAAGCCCATCTTGTGCTTACGAGCTACAGTGCTGTTTCTGGGCACGCCTGCTTGCCTTCCCATCCATCCCCTGTAACCTCTATGGAAGCGATGGCAGTTGGGTAACTGCTCTGAGGAAACCCATTCTCCTGTTTTGCCTCCTAAGATGGGGACAGCAGCTCTTGTCCCTGGTACATGCCTGTGCTCCCCAACAGTCCTGCCTCCCAGGACTTTGTGCCTGCTTTCTTAGACTAGAGCCAGGATGTGGCACTCATTAGCACTGGAGCTGCTGTGGCCTGGTTAACATCTGCCCCTTATTCCTCTTGGCTTAAACAGGAATTTGACAGCAGTTTTCCAAACTGGGAATTTGCCCGGATGATTAAAGAATTTCGGATTACTATGGAATGCCACCCACTTACTGTGACTGACCCTGTAAGTATACCAGAAAACCTACCTCTCTTCCCTGAGCAGACATACCCCTGAAGGACTAGGGGCTGGGGGGGATGGGTCTGGATTGAATCTGGTACTTCGCATATCTGAGCACTATAGTCTCCCACTGAGCCATAGCCCTGGTGGACCCCCTAACATTTTTTTTGGCTTAGCAGTTAAGAGCACTTGTTCTTCCAATGAACCTGGGTTTGGTTCCCAGTACCCACAAGGTGGCTCACAACCAGCTGTAACTCTCCTTGGCTCTTGTGGGCATCGCTCCCGTGTGAAACAGACATACATGCAGGCTCAATGCCCATACATATTTAAACAACCTGAAAGGGGCTCAGTACGTAGACCTGGCTAGCCTGGAATTTGCTATGTGGACTAAGCTGTCCTTAAACTCACACACACATATGCCTGCCTCTGCCTCCCAAGTGCTGGGATTCCAGGTGTGTGCCACTACTCCCAGTTAAAAATGCCTTTAAAAGCTGAGCATGCCTTTAAAGTGGCGCACGCCTTTAATCCTAGCACTCAGGAAGGCAGAGGCAGGCGGGTCTCTGTGAGTTCAAGCCAGCCTGTTCTATAAAGTAAGTCCAGAACAGGCAGTGCTACACAGAGAAACCCTGTGTTGAAAAACAAACAAAATCCTTAAATTATGTTTATTTACATCTGAGGTGGGGGTTGGGAGTACCTGAGCACATTCCTATATGGAAGACAGAGGACATTTACAGGAGTTGGTTCTCTCTACCTCGTGGGCCCTAGGGATTGAATTTGGGTAATCATGTTTGATGTAGTGAGTGTCTTTACCTGCTGAGCCATTCATCTCATTGGCTGGTTGGTTCCTCCCGCCCCTAGAGACAGAGTCTTAGTGTATGGTGGGATTACAGATATATTGTTGGGCTTGGCTATAAGAAAACAAACAAAAACTGCGTGTGTGCATGTGTGTGTACACCGTGGCACATGTGAAAGGTCAAAGGACTCTTACTGGAGTTGGGGCTCCTGTCTTGTGGGTTCTAGGGATGGAACTGAGATCATCAGACTTGACAGAAGAGCCTTTGTCCTCTGGCCATCTTGTCAGCTAGGTTTTTTGTTTGTTTGTTTGTTTGTTTGTTTGTTTTAAATATTTTAGTGGGAGCATTAGTTAAGGCTCAGATGAGGCCCCCTGCTTTAGGCTGGCCAGGCTGCTCAGGGCTAGGGGAGTAATGCGGAGTAGGAGAACCAGGGGGAGCTCAGATCAGCTCTTTTGTCCTCTGGAGTGGTTAACAGGGAGGCTGCAGTCCTGGTGTCAGGACCAGGAGAGGGATGTGGGTAGTCGTTGCTTTGTGTTGCGAGGCTTTCCCTTTGGCTATCTCATCACTACAGATCGAGGAGCACAGGATCTGTGTCTGCGTCAGGAAGCGCCCGCTGAACAAACAAGGTGAGCTGTCCCGGCAGAAGCCCCTGGCAGACTGAGGAAGCTCCCGTGCTCTGGAGCATCCCCTCAAACATTCTCCTTCTGCAGAACTGGCCAAGAAGGAAATCGATGTGATTTCTGTTCCCAGCAAGTGTCTCCTCCTGGTGCATGAGCCCAAGTTAAAGGTGGACTTAACAAAGTACCTGGAGAACCAGGCTTTCTGTTTCGACTTCGCCTTTGATGAGACAGCTTCCAATGAAGTCGTCTACCGGTTGGTCCCTGTGGTGCTTTTTTTCTTCCTTGTACCCACCTTCTCCCTCAAGCCTTTCTCTTTCTGACATCAGGTGTTGAGCTCCTCCCTGGCTTGTGTTTTATTTGGTCAGCTTTCTGGTCAAGGAGCTCTGGTCCCTATAACCAGAAGGGCTAGTTTGGGGACTGCCATGTCACCTTTTAAGCTGTAGCAGCCCAGCCTTGGGTGACTCATGAGTGAAGTATTACCCACTGCACTCAGGCTCCTGGGTATGTGCAGTGGTTCTCCCAGCATGGTTTTTGTTGGGACAAGATCTCGATCTGGTGGTGTGCAGTGTCTCACGTCTGTAATCCCAGGACTCGGGAGGCAGAGGCAGGAGGATCTCTGTGAGTTCAAGGCCTGCCTCATCTAAAGAGCAAGTCCAGGACAGCCAGGGCGGTTACACAGAGAAACCCTGTCTCAAACAAACAAACAAAGAAAAAAGACTTGGAGTTCGTGGGCAGTGATGGGACATGCCTGTAATCCCAGCACTGGGAGGCAGAGACCAGAGCCTGGTCTGCAGAGCGAGATCCAGGACAGCCAGGGCCACACACAGATTTTTGTCTCAGAAAAACCAAACCAAACAAGAAGACTCGCTCTGCGTAGGGCCGTGTTCTAGGAGCATGTTTTGAGAACAGATACAGTTCCGCCTCTCTGCTCCTGAGCTGCTGTGGACTGGACAACTGAGGGAAACTTTCCAGACAAGTGCCTGTGAGATGCCTCTCAAGCCTGATGACCTCACCTGGATCCCCAGAATAGAAAGAAAAACCTCACGTCCACAAATTGTCCTCCAGCCCCACCATACCACCACCACCACACACAGATTCATTTAAAAGTAAAAACAGAATCCTGAAAGAACTGTTTTGTCTGCACTAAGCACATTTAGACTTTTGTTCCTTTCATTTCTTTTTTTCCCTAAACAGTACAGTGTAAGTGCTGTATTGTAAGCCAGGTATGGTGGCACACGACTGTCAATCCAGCACTTGGGAGGCAGAGGCAGGCAAATCACTGTGAGTTCGAGGCCAGCCTGGTCTACAAAGCGAGTCCAGGACAGCCAAGGCTAGACAGAGAAACCCTGTCTCAAAAACCAAAAGAGAAAAGAACTATAACGTGTTTGCATTTTATTAGAGTAGAAGGAGCCTGGAGATGTGTGTCAGTGTATGTAACTAATGCGCAGGCACTAGCCACTTTATCCGGAGGACCTGACTGGGCATCCCCTCGGTGATAAAGGATTTGCCTAGCACATGCTAGGCCCTGGCTTCCACCCCAACAACAAGAGTAAACATTTGAACATCAGCTGTGTGCTGAGCATCGGTGGGGGTTCCCCTAAGCAATCCCTCTTGGATTCTAAGGGATAGCTACACAAATGCACTTCCCTCTGCCCCTTCTGCTCTCCTAGGTTCACAGCAAGGCCACTGGTACAGACAATTTTTGAAGGAGGAAAAGCAACATGCTTTGCCTATGGACAGACAGGCAGTGGGAAGACACACGTGAGTATTTCCGTCCGGCAGAGATCCTGTGTAGCGCAACAGTAAGGTGTTGAGAAGGAAGGCAGTCCATGTGGTACAGATGCCCATCACTAGGCATTTGCCACACCAGACGCAGAGAGGGGCTTTAGCAGGTCCAGCCTCTGACTGTGGTGTGGTCCACTGTGGCAGCAGAGCCACTTAGACTCTGTGTCAGGAGCTGTTTCCCTTCGCAGACAATGGGCGGAGACTTGTCTGGGAAAAGTCAGAACGCATCCAAAGGGATCTACGCCATGGCTTGTGAGTAGACTGGTTTGCCGCACTGGGCCTGGGTGTGGGGAGCAAGCTGCTTACTGAGGCAGGCTCTTCCTTCCAGCCCGGGATGTCTTCCTTCTGAAGGGTCAGCCTCGCTACCGGCACTTAAACCTGGAGGTTTATGTGACATTCTTTGAGATCTACAATGGGAAGGTAAAGTGACTAAAACCTTAAAGCTGGCTGGAAGTTACTGAGGCCAGACATCCTGTTAGCTGTAGGCCTTTCTACCTGCCACGTGGGCCTTTCCTCTGAAGGTGAGGTGGCAGCCAAGCTCTATAAGGAGAGCAGAAGTCCTCTCGCAGGCTCCCTCTGAGGTGGGGGGTCTGCCTTGAGTGTGAGCTGTCTGCCCTTGACACCCCCTTTATTTATGTCCATACCCTCCATGCCTTTCCCTTTCTCTCCTTCTCACCCTCTATATTCTGTGCTTTTGCAGAATTGCCATTTGTAGAGCAAGACCTCAATAATAAAAGTAGCTACTGTCTTTAATGGGCTGTGATGTGCTAAGCACGCTTACAGTTCTAGTCTTTTTGTTGCTGGTGGTGATGGTTTTGCTTTTTGAGACAGGGTTTCTCTGTGTATCCCTGGCTGTCCTGGAACTCACTCTGTAGACCAGGCTGGCCTCCAACTCAGAGATCCACCTGCCTCTGCCTCCCAAGTGCTGGGATTAAAGGCGTGTGTCACCACCAACTAGATGTTACCCTAGGCTTTTTGTCTCCTTTATAGGCTGGGAATAGGCTAGAGTGGTTCAGTAACTTGCTCAGGTTGGTGCAGGCTAGGAAAGCAATGGCATTGATGTGAACCAGGGAAATGGGTTCAACTCACTGCTGGTTTCTCACCTGTCAGTGCATGCTTGCTCCTGGCCTGCTCCTGGCCCCTGTCCACTCTGTGGGAAGAGTCAGGCAGAGTACAGTGTGTATGGCCCTAGGTTAATGTTCCCTGCCTGGCACAGGTGTTTGATCTGCTCAACAAAAAGGCCAAGTTACGCGTGCTGGAGGACAGCAAGCAGCAGGTGCAGGTCGTGGGGCTGCAGGAGCACCTGGTCAGCTGCGCTGAAGATGTCATCAAGATGATCAACATGGGCAGCGCCTGCAGGTCAGGGTCCTGGCCCGGGAGGGAACCACTTGTAATACCTAGTTCAGGTACTGAGGCTTCAGATGCGGAACCAGGCACGAGAGAGGCAGGAAGCTGGCTCCCCACAGCAGGGTGAGAGCTGTGAAGACCTCAGCGGGGCATATACTCCTGAGGGTCTCAAGAACAAAGTCACAACATCTTAACTCTAACAACAGCAGGCTTTAGTCACAGGTGTGCCAGGCTGGGATCCAGTGAGATTCTCCTTGCTTTTCCTTATGGAAGGTGTTAGCAGCCCCAAACTTGTTCTGGGCATGAAGTAGTGAGGGCATGGCACCTCTGTAGATGTAGGAAGTAGTGAGACCATGGCACCTCTGTAGATGTAGGGCTGCTGACACTGCAGTGGGATGCTGGCTAATTGTGGGGCTTAGATTTTTTTTCTCCCATCCATTTCCTTGTGGCAGAGTTAGGCCTTCGTCATCTTCATGAGCCCCAGGTCTAGCTAACAGTCCAGCACTGATCTGGCTGCCTGGAAAACTCTAGGTCAAGAGCTGCTGTCTCAGATGGCAAAATAGAGGTTAGAGACAGGAAGACATGGGACTTCTTAGGGTCCTCGGCTAGGTTCCTCCATTACCACAGGCTTTACTGCTGCGCCCTGAGTGCTGTAAACACTGGGCTTCCCCAGGGGATGGTGATCCCAGGAGCTTATAAGCTTTCTTTGCCTTTTCCCTCCTCTTAATAGGACTTCAGGACAAACGTTTGCCAACTCCAACTCCTCCCGCTCCCATGCCTGCTTCCAGATTCTTCTTCGAGCTAAAGGGAGATTGCATGGCAAATTCTCTTTGGTGGATCTGGCAGGAAATGAACGAGGGGCTGACACTTCCAGTGCTGACCGGCAGACTCGAATGGAGGGTGCAGAAATTAACAAGTCTCTCCTGGCTCTGAAGGTAGTGGACCTTCGCTGGTGATGGCCTGGAAGGCAGTTGGGAACGGGAGAGTAGGCCGCATAAGAAGTGACAAGAGCCTTGCAGTTTTCTGTGCTGCCCCACAGGAGTGCATCCGGGCGCTGGGGCAGAACAAGGCTCACACCCCATTCCGTGAGAGCAAGCTGACACAGGTGCTGAGGGACTCCTTCATTGGAGAGAACTCGCGGACTTGCATGGTGAGTGGGCTGGCTTTGCAGGTGCTGCTGCAGAGGACCCAGAGCTGCTCTCCGGGGAGACGCTGAACCTGTCCTTGGGCAAGCTCGGCACCTCACACTGCCTGGGCTTCCGTGTCCTGCAGCCTCCACATTGTTAGTATGCAAGGAGGAAAGAATCCACTGTCTTTGTGCAGGTGCAGCCATTGCTCCCTTACTTGGTAAAAGAGTTCTTGAATTCAGGAAGTGAACCTTAGGAGATGCAGGAGAAGGAAGTCCCCCCTTTCCCACAGCTCCCCTCAGGTTCCATGGCTCCTGTGCTACATAGAGCTTCATGTGGCTTCTAATGACTTCTCCCTTCCCTACTTGCTCACCAGGTCCAGAGCACACTGCCTCGGCCCTGTGAGTAGGGCCTTTTCATGAAGGATAAACCGCTCCTTCTAAGCTCCCTTAGTCTTAGGATTCTTTTTTGTTTGTTTGTTTTTGTTTTTGTTTTTCCGAGACAGGGTTTCTCTGTGTAGCCTTAGCTGTCCCAGACTCACATTGTAGACCAGACTCGCCTCGAACTCACAGCAGTCCACCTGCCTCTGCCTCCCGAGTGCTGGGATTAAAGGCGTACGCCACCATGCCCGGACAGTATTAATTAATTAATAGTGTTACTTAGTACTGCTGTTCCCATTTTCTCCCTCTGTCAGTGTAGAGGATTGAGCCTAGAGTTCAAACTCCTTCTAGCCAAGTAGTTTACACCACACCCCCATCACCCCCTCCCCAAGCCTTTCGTATAAGCCCTAAAGCATTACCTCATCGACTGACTGGGCGATCTCAGAAGTCACCTAGCAAAAAAAAAAAAAAAAAGGAGTAACCTAGCTTCCAACTGTGTTTTTGTTTTATTTTGTTTTCTTCGAGACAGGGTGCCTGGACTCACTTTGTAGACCAGGCTGGCCTCGAACTCACAGCGATCCGCCTGCCTCTGTCTCCCGAGTGCTGGGGTTAAAGGCGTGCGCCACCACTCCTGGCCCCAGCTGTGTTTTTGATAGAAGGGATAGAAGCAGAAGATAATCCGGTGTTGCCTTTGAAAGCAGGGAACGCAGCCAGGCTTGGGCCACCTGGAGTCACAGACACTAGGCAGGCTGAAGCTGGTGCGGCATTCAGAACCAGACTGTGCAACACGAAGGGTTTGCTGCTGCTGCTGCTGTTCTTTTGTTTTGAGGCGGGTCTCTCTATGCAGTCCTGGATGTCCCAGAACTTGCTATGTAGACCAGGCTGGCCTCAACCTCACAGAGATCTACCTGCCTTTATCTCTCAAGTTGCTGGGATTAAAGGCATGTGCCACCAACACACCCAGCAACCTGTTTTTTTTTTAAGATTTTTAAATTTATGTGTATGAATAGTGTGTGTGTCCCACAAATGTGCCTAGTGCCCTCAGTTCAGAAGAGGATGTTTGATCCCTGGAATTGGAGTCCTCATGGTTGTGGACAGCCATATGGGTGCTAGAACCTGAACCCAGGGCCTCTGCAAGAACAGCAGGTGTTCTTAACCGCTAAGATCTCTTAAGTCCTTTTTCTCTCCCTGCAGACAGTGTCTCACTAGGTAACTCTGGCTGACCTAGAACTCACTCTGTAGACCAGGCTGGCCTCAAACTCCCAGAATTCTGGCTGCCTTTACCTCCCTAATGCTGGTATGAAAGGCGTGTACCATCGTTTCAAATGTGTTTGTTGTGTCATCGTGGGTACACAGACATTTGCTATGGTACTCATGGAAGTCAGAAGACAATTCGCAGGAGCCTGCTCACCTCCCACTGTGTGGTTCTAGGGCTCAAATTTAGGTTGTCACTTTTAGCAACAAGTGCCTTTTACTTGCTAAGCCATCTCGCCACCCCCTGGAGGCAATTTCTAAAGTGCCCTAGTTTCCATGCCCAGGAACAAGTTGCATAGCAGGGCACATGTGCTTTGCCTTGTCAATGTCACCTGTTGGGAGAGAACTCCGGTAGCTACTCCAGGAGCAGATTTTCTCGTTCCCTCACTGTGTGATTCTCAACCTGTAACCGTCTCTTTCTCAGATCGCCATGATCTCCCCAGGCATAAGCTCCTGTGAATATACTTTAAACACGCTGAGATATGCAGACAGGTATGAGGGCCTCCATCCAGGTGGGATGAAGGGAGTGGCGGTGATGAGACGGGGAGTGGCGAGCACCCCAGGGACCACTGAATGTCCTCCATAAACAATAAATCTGATGTCTGTAGTGGAGCCGTTAGCTAGGTCTGTCCCAGTCCCTTTCAGTTGAAGGTATGTGCGGCTCTTTCCATGCCAGCTTCAGGTCTGTGCCACCTCTCCTTGGCTGGCTGCAGACTGGCTGCTACTCACCCTTGGATCCCCAATTTGTTGTCTGAGTGGTGGTGCACTTCTGTAGTGAGTGCCCAGGGGGCTGCTGGGAAATGCAAGACCTTCTTCTTTCCTCAGAGTGAAGGAGCTGAGCCCCCATAGCGGGCCCAGTGGAGAGCAGCCAATTCATATGGAAACAGAAGAGATGGAAGCCAGCTCTAACGGGACCTCACTGACAGGCAATGTAAGGCGGGAGGGCAAGGTGAACTGTGGCCTTTGAAGTGGACCCCGGGCCACGGTCTTTACACTGTCGTCTCCCCTTTTGGCCTTTAGTTCTCCAAAGAAGAGGAGGAGCTGTCTTCCCAGATGTCCAGCTTTAACGAAGCCATGACTCAGATCAGGGAGCTGGAAGAGAGGGCCATGGAGGAGCTCAAGGAGATCATACAGGTGCACGTCAGCCGCTGCCAGGGAGGGCTGCCAGGCCCCGCTCGCTCTAGTCTTCCAGTAGCCCGGCTTTTTTTCTCTCTCCTCTCCCAAGACAGGGTTTCTCTGTGTGTAGCCTTAGCTGGCCTGGGCTCACTCTGTAGACCAGGATGCTCTTGAACTCACAGAGATTTGTCTGCCTCTGCATCCCAGAGTGCCAGGATTAGAGGCATGCTCCACCAAGCCAGCTTTCAGCTCTATTCTTGGAATGTAATCTGGGCTTTGCTCCTGTGGGTCTTTGTTGAGGTGGGACAAGGCAGCTCTGCACCCACCTCTTCTCAGTCTCCACCCTGCTCCATAGGACAGTTAATGATTACCTCACCTGGAATGCTGGCTTGTTTTTACTTATTTGTTTGTTTGTTTGTTTGTTTGTTTTTTTCCATTTTTTTGAGACAGGGTCTCTCTGTATAGCCTTGGCTGTCCTGGACTCGCTTTGTAGACCAGGCTGGCCTCGAACTCACAGCGATCCGCCTGCCTTTGCCTCCCAAGTGCTGGGATTAAAGGCGTGAGCAACCACTGCCTGGCTTTTATTTCGTTTTTTGAGGCATGGTTTCTCTGTGTAGCCTTGGCTGTCATGGACTTGTTTTGTAGACCAGGCTGGCCTGGAACTCACATCGATCCACCTGCCTCTGCCTCCCTGAGTACTGGGATTACAGGCGTCTGTCACCCTGCCCTGCTGAGACACTGGTTTGTAAAGTAACTTGTTTTGTTTTTTTCATTGTTGTTGTTTTTGTTTTTAACATTTATTATTTATACAGTATTCTGTGTGCATGTGTGCCTTCAGGTCAGAAGAGGGCACCAGATCTCATTATAGATGGTTGTGAGCCACCATGTGGTTGCTAGGACTTGAACTCAGGACCTCTGGAAGAACAGACAGTGCTCTTAACCTCTGAGCCATCTCTCCAGCCCCAGCTTGTTTTGTTTTGTTTATTCAAGCCTTGGACTCTGTAGACCAGGCTGGCATCAACCTCACAGAGATCTATCTGCCTGCCTCCCTGACTGCTGGGGTTAAAGGCGTGTACCACCACACCCAGCTACGTGAGAACTTTTATTCATCTGATGTGTCTCAGAGGTTTATTGCCTTGTCTGCTAATCTGGGCCTAGTCCTGGAATCTTCTGGCCGCCATACATCTAATCTAGGCATAGAATGTTTTCATCCTCTGAGACTTACTGCTGAATAAGCTTACTCTTTCTGGTTCTTTCTGAACTCTGGCTGGCTGGTTCAGCTCAGCTGTCTAGCTCAAAACTTTTCTCTAAGCTGACTGATTCACATTGGCTTCATTCAGCTTCTGACTCAATTGCTTTGCTTGACTTCATACTAACTTTGGCAACATGTTTTAAATTTCTGGCTCCTTCTGTCTTCACCTGTGTCTAGCTTGCTCTCTCTTCAACCTGTCTCTGTCAAACTCTCCCAGTAAAAACTGCCTCTGAATTTTACTAACTGAACTGCCATAAGCTCAACTGCACTGCACTGCCTCTTAGCGCACTCTCAACCAAACTGACTGCACAGAGCTGACCAGAACTTGGAGATCTGCATGCTCCTGAGTGCTGGGACTAAGGCCATGTCCCACCCCTGGAAGCCAGTGAATGCCCAGGAGCCCTGTCTGTGCTGGACCCTTCCTTCTGGCTCTCCCTGCCTGCTCTCTCTGTTGCCTCCCTCTGCTTTAGGGCAGGTCTGAATCTCACTCCAGGGAAGAACAGGTGGGAATTGCCTGTTGGACAGCTGTCTACACTGTCCCATCTCTGATGAGGTGAGGCCTGAACAGGCCTTGCTGCAGGGTGCTGTTTGGCCTGACCTGCAGCTCCTACCTTCTGGAGAGTGGCCACTGTCAGGAGTGAGAGGCTGTCCTAGCTATTTGTTCTTTGCCAAATCCTAAGCTCCTGCCCTCAGCCCATGATTCTAATATGGTGAAACTCAGCTACCCTTCACCATAGATGCCAGGGCATTGTCTTTTGGTTTTTCGAGACAAGGTTTCTCTGTGTAGCCTTGGCTGTCCTGGACTCACTTTGTAGACCAGGCTGGCCTTGAACTCACAACGATCCACCTGCCTCTGCCTCCCGAGTGCTAGGATAAAAAGCGTGTGCCACCACGCCTGGCTTTTCAGGGCATTCATTGTATTTTTCCCTCCTAATAATAACAGACACTCTAACAAGAAAGAAACAGAAAAAGGTGTGTACCCTTGGATCTAAGCTTTTCTTTACCTGAAACTTGCTCTACACCAGGCTGGCCTTGAACTCAGAGATCTGCGTGTCTGTCTCCTGGGGTTAAAGACGTGTTTGTAATCCAGCCAGATCACACAGACCTAGACATCTTTGGATGTGATCTCTTGCCAGAGCAGCCATATTCGGAATTAGAATTTCTCTATACAGGCTCACCTGTGCTATAGTGCTGCTGACTAGGGATGCAGAGGGCCCTTCACATAAGGGCTTGTCATTCAGTGAAAAGTTCTAGCTATGTAGTGACACCTGGTCCTACAACACCTCACTCATTGCCTGCTGAAAGGGATTTGGTCTCACCGAGCCTCAGTCTCCTCGCCTCTAAACTGGGCAAGGCATAGTGTGGTCTTTGGAGATTAAATGGCAGACTCCTATAGCTGCAGCCTTGGACCAGCATCGGTCAGAATCAAGGAAGTGGGAGGTGCTCCTTTTTTTTGTTTGTTTTGTATTTTTGTTTTTTGAGACAGGATTTCTCTGTGTGACAGCCATGGCTCTGCTTCCCAAGTGCTGGGAATAAAGGCTACGCCCAACCAAGGGAGAGGCTGCTTCTGCTATGAGCCTGCTGTCGGAGGAGTAGGAAGCGTCTCCTGACAGTGGCAGACAGCAAAGCAGAATTGTGACACTTATCCAGGGCACTGTGACAAAATACATGGCCCTTTCAGGACACGTGAGAGTTGCCTGTGGTCAAAGCAAACACTGAACAGATAACACAGGGAGACAGATGATAAAAGGCATCATAGTCAGTGGAGCCTGATGCTAAAGGGCCTGACATTTGGTTCATGCCCAAGGCTTAGATTTTATCATGGTGTGGTGAGTGGGACCTTTGACAATGTAGTCAAAGCAGAGGTTTGGTGTCTTTTTTGTTTCCAACATCTTTTAGTATTTTTGACTACATATATGAATTTGTATTGTTTGTGTGCCTAATACGGAGATCAGAAGATGTTGGGCCCTCTAGAACTGGTTATACGCTGCCATGTGTGTGCTGGGAATTGTCCTTTACAAGAATAAGTTCTCCTAACCACAGGCCATCTCTAGCCCCTGGTTGTGTTTCTTTTTTTTTTTTAATATTTATTTATTTATGATGTATACAATGCTCTGCCTACATGTACACCTGCAGGCCACAAGAGGGCATCAGATCACATTATAGATGGCTGTGAGCCACCATGTTGTTGCTGGGAATCGAACTCAGGACCTTTGGAAGAACAGCCAGTGCTCTTAACCTCTGAGCCATCTCTCCAGCGCCTGGCTGTGTTTCTGAGACAGAGTCTCTACATAACCTAGCTTCAGCCTCCCAAGTACTGGGATTACAGGTGCGTGCCACCATGCCCAGTTTATGTCAGAGGAAAGGAAGAAAAACGATGGAACCGAAGAGCCATGTGTTGGGGCTCACATCTACAATCCCAGCAATTGAGAGGCTGAGGCAGGAGAATGGTGAAGAGTTGGAGGGCAGCCTCGGTTACAAAGTTAGATCCTGTCACAAACACACACAGGCCAGCTGGGCGTGGTGGCGCACGCCTTTAATCCCAGCACTTGGGAGGCAAAGGCAGGTGGATTGCTGTGAGTTCGAGGCCAACCTGGACTACAGAGCAAGTCCAGGATAGCCAAGGCTACACAGAGAAACCCTGTCTCAAAAAAAAAAAAAAAAGAAAGAAAAGAAAGATACACAGGCCTGTGAGGCTGAGTAGCTGTCTGCCTGCAGTACCTATGCGGCTCCTCTGCCGGTGTGGCGGCATGCCAGGTGCTAGTGCTCAGGAGCTCAAGGCCACTCTTAGGGACAGGGAGTCCACGGCAGTCTGGGCTACATGAAAGGGATGAGAAAGTCATTATTCTAATTTCTGACTCTTTATTTTGCTTGTTTGTTTTTTGAGACAAGGTTTCTCTTTGCAGCCCTGCCTGTCCTAGAACTCCCTCTGTAGACCCGGCTGGTCTGGTACTTAGAGATCCACCTGCCTCTGTTTCCCAGGTACTGGGATCAAAGACATGCACCTCCACTGCCTGGCCCAGTTTCTGACTTTTTTCTTTAATTTTTAAATTTTATGTGCTTTGGTGCTTTGCCTGCACTTATGTCCGTGTGAGGGCGTCAGATCCTCTGGAACTGGAAATACACAGAGTTGCAAGCTGCCATGTTAGTGCTGGGAACTGAACTGAGATCCTCTAGTTTCTTAGCTGCTGAGTCATCTTCACCCCACCCCCACCCCAGATAGGGTTTCCCTGTGTAGCCTTGGCTGTCCTGGACTCACTTTGTAGACCAGGCTGGCCTGGAGCACTCTCCCTCCAGAGTGCTGGGATTAAAGGCGTGTACTGCTACTACCTGGCTACTACTGAGCCATCTTTCCAGCCCCCAGTTTCTGACTCTTGAGAACAGGATAAAGGGGCTCAGAGGTTAAAGGCACTGACTGCTCCTCCAGAGGACCTGAGTTCAATTCCCAACAACCATATGGTGGCTCACAACCATCTATAATGTGATCTGATGCCCTCTTCTAGCCTGCAAGTATACATGCAGGCAGACCACTGTATACATAATAAATAAATACATCTTTAAAAAAAAAAACAGGATCAATGATGTCACTCACCTCACATAGGGACAGATTTGTGATAGGAAGATGCTAAGTTCAAGCTAAGGATTTCCTTTATTGCTGGTTCTCTCCCCCCCGCCATTTTTCAAGACAGGTTTCTCTGTGTAGCCTTAGCTGTCCTGGACTTGCTTTGTAGACCAGGCTGGCCTCGAACTCACAGCGATCCCCTGCCTCTGCCTCCTGAGTGCTGGGATTAAAGGCATGCACCACCACACCCGGCTTTATTTTGTTTTTTCAATGTAAGGGTTCTCTATTTAACAACCTAGGCTATCCTGGAACTCACTTTGTAGACTAGGCTGGCCTTAAACTCACAGCGATCCACCTGCCTCTGCCTCCCAAGTGCTGGGATTAAAGGCGTGCAATACCACCTACTGTCTGTTGCTTTGAACCAGGGTCTCTTGAAGTCCAGGCTATTCTTGAGCTCCTGGTTTTTGTTTCTTCCCCACATTGCCACTTTGCTGAAGGCCCCACTGACCGCATCATGATAAAATCTAAGCCTTTGGCACAAGCCAAATGTAAGGTATGGGGTACATGTGTAGGGGTCAGTCCTCTCCTACATGTGGGACTTGGAAAGTGAACCCCTAAACTCCTCCTCTAAGTGCAGAGATTATCGGCACACACCACCACACTGGGCCCAAGATGAGGACTTCCTGTGGAACCGGTTTGGGGAGGCAGCATACAAGTGGGTTTGGCCTCCTACAGGTGCCAAAGGATTGCCGGTGGTTAAGCCCTAGGGATGACTTGCTGGAGTGTTTTGGTGAGTTTGAGCTGAACTGACCAGGTTTTCTTTTTTGTTGCAGCAAGGACCAGACTGGCTTGAGCTCTCTGAGATGACTGATCAGCCAGACTATGACTTGGAGACCTTTGTGAACAAAGCAGAGTTTGCCCTAGTGCAGCAGGCTAAGCACGTCTCAGCCCTGCAAGGTGGGTGTTGTTGCTGCACATGTGCAGTACTGCTGGCCTGCAGGCTCCTAGCAGCACAGGCAATGACAGCTTTGTATAAATTGGGGGGAGTTCCAAGACACTCAATAACCCTTTGTGTTCACCTCGCCTTTACAGAAGTCATCAAGGCCCTGCGCCTGGCCATGCAGCTGGAAGAACAGGCTAGCAAACAAATAAACAGCAAGAAACGGCACCAATGATGACTTCCAATAAAGATCTGTTTGGTATCACACCAGCCTCTTCCCCTCCCCAGAAAGGTTTGGGCACCTTCTGGCTTTGGTTAGGGACTGAGTTGGATGGGTTTTGGTAAATGCCAGTTAAGGGGCATCAGGCCCTGGAAAGCGAGGGAGGTATGCTGTCGTCTTCAATTTGCAACAGGAAGAAGGAGCGTCTAGTGACTGCTTCCCCTTTTCCTCCCTCCTGGAGGGGAGTGCTATTGGGGTAGTTTCCTGGTGTAGCATCCTGCCCTTCAGAACTGCTGGTAGAGAACCTGTGTGGTCCAGGCTCTGGGAGAGCATTCCTTGTCGCACCCCCGCTGCCTCTGATCTATGGTATTGACATGGATGTGAGCACTCGTGTATTTTAACTTTCAGGAAAAGTTTTTGAGACCTCTTTTATTTTTGAAGCCCAAGAAAAATCTCGTTTTCTGTATTTATGTTATACTTAGCAATAAAGAAAAATCAGATTTTGTGTGATTGTCAGAAGAGACTAGTGTGTCTTGAGCCTTCTGAGACCAACTTGGGCTCTGATTCTATTTTCTTCCTAGGAAACCTAGTGCACACCTGTGATTTTGGCAACAGGCTGAAGTTTCAACCTTTGGCTTGTCTGCAGTAGATGTCGAGGCCCTCTAAGTGAACAGGGCTGGAGCTGCATTACACGCTGCTCTCTAGGCCAAGTAGAGAGTAGCAGGGACCGAGCATGCTAGGCAAGCACACTGTACAGTTTTAAGCCCAGCCCTTTTAGTCTTTTTGAGACAATGTCTCTACCCTCAAACTTGTAATCCTCCTACCTTAGCCTCGGAAGTTAGCTGGAATGTAGCTGAGGCTATCCTAGCATAGTCTGCTCAGCGTAAGTTAAAGGACTGGTGACATTGACAAGAAAGCACTTGTCCTAAAGAGAAAGGTGGACACTAGTGTGGTTCTGCAAAGTGAGAAGACGGCTGGGTGGGCTGAGGAAGCAAGCTTAGAGCATGGGTGTTTGGCTGCCTAGGGTCGTATGTCAGGATGAAGTCAGTGTTTCTAAAGGATTTTAATGGGTCATGTGTTCACACTCAGCCACAAACCAAGTGAGCAAAGTCCTTGGCTTGGCGCCTCCTATGAAGGGGCTAGCCAGGTTTATGCCTAGTACTTTCTGGGAAATAGCAGCCAGGTCTGGTCTGAACCTTCCCCCATCTTGTTTCTGTGTGATACTTCTTGCCACAGACCATGTCTGTGGATGCTGGATCTCCCAGCCATACTGATGAAGGTGGTACCCATAAGATCTGGGCCCTACAGCTTCAGAGCTGGGGACTTAAGGAGTCTTTGGCCACTAAGCAAAACTGCCTTATGCCTGGTACCATCTTGCAGAAGCTGCTGGATAGCTATAGTTGCAATCTGATGTACATGACCAAAAGCTTGCAAATCCAATTCTAGTGCATTGACAGTCGGCCTAATATTTTCCTCTTCAGCTGTGTAGCGTTCCACCTGCTGCTGTGAGGGACACTGCTCTTCTCCAGTTCAGTGATCCAGAAGTGCTGGATGTGGTGGCTCACAGAAGTCAGAATGGCTGGCACAGGGTACCCAAGAGTCTAAGGCTACCTGGGCTACTGAGAGTTCTAGGCCACCATGTAAGACTCGGCCCTTTTTTTGGGTCAGGTAGAGAGTGTTTTATGTTTTAAGACAGGACTTCTCTGTATAGCCTCGGCTCTCTTAGCACATACCTTTAATTCCAGCACTTGGGAGGCAGAGGCCTGGAATACACAGTGAGCTCAGGGCCAGCCTGGACTACAGTATGAGACTGTCTCAAAAAATAAGAAACAGGCCAGGCAGTGGTAGAATCTCAGCACTCAGGAGGCAAAGGCAGGCAGACGGCTGTCAGTTCAAGGCCAGCCTGGTCTACAATGCAAGTCCAGGACAGCTGACGGCTACACAGAGAAACCCTGTCTCAGGAAAAACAAACAGAAAGGACAGAGCCGAGCCGGGCATAGTGGCGCACGCCTTTAATCCCAGCACTCGGGAGGCAGAGGCAGGCAGACTGCTGTGAGTTCGAGGCCAGCCTGGTCTACAAAGTGAGTCCAGGACAGCCAAGGCTACACAGAGAAACCCTGTCTCAAAAAAAAAGAAAGAAAAAGGACAGAGTACTAAAGCCCCCCACTCCCATCTTTAAAAGGAGACTACAAAAACCCACCTTTACAATCACAAAGACTAAACCAGACATTCTCATCTGGAATACTATAGGAACCCCTAGCTCTCAGTGACCCCTTATCCAGAGGAATGGTGAATTAGTCCTCTGTTTAGAATTCTTCAGTAACCTCTCTGGTACAAAGGATCAATTCTGAGTGCCCTAGTGTGACCCAGTAAGCCCTGTCTGGTTAGTTTCCCTCTCTGTTCTCTTTGGATCCCATTTGGAAGTTGGTCAGTTTTTGAAGCCAAAACTCAGAATCCGAGTGGGCTGTCAACTGCTACCTATGAAATAAGTATTATCTCATCTGAAATGTTACGTATTTTGGTTCTGTGTAGACCAGGCTATCCTTCAAACTCACCACTGCACCCAGATTTGAAATTTAAAAGGGACTAGGCCGGGCAGTGGTGGCCTGTATCTGTAATCCCAACACTGTGAGGCAGAGGTGGACCACTGAGTCTACCTCTAGAGGTGGGCCAGCCTGGTCTAGAGTTCCAGGACAACCATAGGGCTACACAGATAAACCCTGTCTTGAACCAGCCCTTTGCCCCCCACCCCCCAAGGGGGCTGCAGAGATGGTTTAGCAGGTAAGAACTTGCTGTGCAACCATGAGGACTTGAGCTTGCATCCTGCATTCAGGCATAGGGCTGGAGAGTGCAGCAATTAGGACCGTTTCTCTTGTAGAAAATCTAGATTCAATTGCCAGAACACACATGGTGGCTCACAGCCATCTGTAACTCCAACTGCAGGGGATCTGATGACATCTTCTGACCTTGTGTTATCAGGCATATACATAGTATACATAATATACATGCAGGTAAAATATATAACGTGCATGGGAGAGGGGGTTCAAACAGGTGGACAGTCTGGTCTACAAAGTCCAGGACAGCCAAGGCTACACAGAAAAACCCTGTCTAGAAAAACATGAGGGGAAGAAAAAAAATAGTGTATTGCATATATGAGTGACCACAGGTACCTGTGGCATGTGTAGAGGTCAGAGGACAACTTTGTGAAGTTGGTTTTTTGCTCCCACCTTTACATGAGTGGGTTCTGGTGGTTAAACTCAAATCACCAGGCTTGTAGGCATCTTCTCCCACTGAGCCATCTCACCAGCCTTTATTACCTGGCTCATAGTTGAAGTCTCACTAAACTATGCAGGCTAGCCTTGAACTTGAAATCCTTTAGCCTCAGACTCCTTAGCAGGTGAGATCATAGGCCCTGTGCCTAGTGGCCTGTCTCAAGGAAAGCTTCTTTCTCTTATTTCTATCCACAAGTGCATTATTCTGCCTAGGGGATGTTAGGCAAGAAAAAGGAGTAAAGGGTCCTGACGGAAAGAGTAGAAGCTCCAGCTGGTTCTCTATGCACAGGTGGGGCCTGTGTATGATTATGCAAAATTTCATGTGTCCCCTTTACACAGCAGCAATTAGCAGACTGAAAAGAAAATTACAAAAGCGAACAGGTCTAGTTCTGGAAAGACTGATGCTGGAAACTGAACAGCAAGTGCGGGGCTGGAGGACCCAGGTTCAATTCTCAGCATCCACATGGGCGCTCACAACTATAGCTCTAGTTTCAGGGATCTGACAGCTCCGTCTAGCACGGTGGCTTCAAGCCTGTAATCCCAGCGTTGAGGCAGAGCGTTACCACCAGATGAGGGCCAGACTGAGCTAGAGACACTATTTTAAAAAGCAAAGACTGGCCGGGCGTGGTGGCGCACGCCTTTAATCCCAGCACTTGGGAGGCAGAGGCAGGCAGATCACTGTGAGTTCGAGGCCAGCCTGGTCTACAAAGTGAGTCCAGGATGGCCAAGGCTACACAGAGAAACCCTGTCTCGAAAAAGAAAAAAAAAAGCCAAGACTGAGTAGTGGCGGACCACACCTCTAATCGCAGTACTTGAGACCGAGGCAAGCAGATCTGTACATTCAAGGCCAGCCTGTGGTAGCCCACACCACTTTACTCCAGTACTCAGGAGACAGAGGCAGGCAGATACCCAAATCTGAGGCCAGCATAGTCTACAAAACAAGTTATACACGGAAACCCTGCCTTATAAAAACAAACCAGTTGGAGGGGGGGTGATGGCACATTCCTTTAATCCCAGCACTCAGGAGACACAAGCAGGTGAGGGCTTGGGGCTCAGTCGGTAGAGTGCTTACCCAGGATGAACAAAGCCATAGGTTCAGTTTCCAACACTATAAATTTAGGTATGAAGCCGGGTGTGATGGCTCTCGCCTTTAATCCTAGCACTTGGGAGGCAGACGGATCGCTGTTGAGTTTGAGGCCAGCCTAGTCTACAGAGAAACCCTATTTCAAAAAGCAAGAACGTTACATGAAACTCAAATCTTAGTTTCGTGTAACAACACACCCACACATTTACTATTTTATTTTGCCAAGTTCATTCTCTCCTACTATGTCAGTCCAGAAGTTGAACTTCAAGTTTGGCAGCAGGAACCATCATGGCTGAGCCTTCTGGCTGACCCCATATTTACTACTTTCTGTGCCTGCTTTGACTAGACAGGATTGAATAGTTTGTCTACACTGTTTCCTTCTCATCTTAAATATGTTCCAGGGCTCAGTGGCTTAGAGGACTGGGCTCAATTTTCAGCACCCATATCGTAGTGTTTGTAACAGAATACATGTATGCATAAACACATAAAATGAAATTAAAATCAAAATTTTCTTTTTTTGGGTTTTTGAGACAGGGTTTCTCTGTGTAGTCCTGGCTGTCTTGAACTCACTTCATAAACCAGGTCACCCTTGAACTCAGATCTGCCTACCTCTGCCTCCTGGGTGCTGGGATTACAGGTGAGTCAGTACGCCCAGCTGAGTAATTTTTAATTAAAAAATAAACGTATTCCAGAGCTGGGGTTAGCAGAGTTGGTCAAGTGGTTGCCTTGTACTCAGCAGCTTCTGTTCCCGGTAGCACCACGCACAAAACAAAACAAAGACCCTGGGTCCCACAGGCAGGAGGAACCTACAAGACTCCTTCAGGTGGTCCTCTGCTCTAGCACTAGGCCACACACACAACAAAGGAATGGTTTTGGGTTGTTTTTTTGTTTTTCTGTGTAGTCCTTGCTGTCCTGCAACTAATTTTGTAGATTAGGCTGGCCTCAAATTCAAGAGATCCACCTGTGCCGGAGGAGGTGGCACGCACCCTTAATCCCAGCACTCAGGAGACAGGGACAGGAGGATGCCTTTGAGTTTGAGGCCAGCCTGGTCTACAAGGTGGGTCCAGGACAGCCAAGGCTACAGAAACTGGGTGGGGGTGCGGGTACACAGATACATAGATTAGACAATAAAGTGCAGTCCTGGCCTAAACCCAGATCCTCAAGCATCCACTGAAAGGACAGACACAGCAGAGGAGCCCTGCAATCCCAGCACGGGGGCAGCGATCCGGGAGCTCACTGGCTGCTAATTCTGGCTGGACTGGCATCTCCCGGTTCACTGTTTCAAAACAAAGCACAAGTGGCCCACCTCTCTAACCCAACCTACACACGCATGCCCCACACTAAAAAGGCCTGGGGCTACAAATGGTGCTTGGCTGTAGAATGACTGACGAGCCTGAATGAATGAGGCACCAGGACAAGCTGAAGAGAAAGGTGAAAGACCAACCCAAGGATATTTCAAGTCACTTAAGTGACTTAATCAACAAAATATTCCTCTAGTGTATGAAAGTGGGTCTCTCTTGAGCTGAAACCAGCCCGGTATGGAACTCCAGCCAGCCAAGGCTACAAGAGTAGGCCTGTGCCTCAAAACAAGACACCCAACTATTAACCGTGCAGTGAAGACAAGCTCCCTTGCATCCTGTAGTCTAGTTTTACATAAGTATCAACTGCACAGTCCTGTGAGGTGTTCCCCTGTGACCTCCTAGATTTCTTAGGAGTCTTTTATGGGTAATACAACCATGAAGATTCTCGATACAATGCCCAAACCGCCAGACTTCCTATGAACGCCCGACATGGCTGAGGCGTAGGCAGCAGTACAGCCATGTGCTTAAGGCTCATGAAGATCAGTGTTAGCATACATATGAATCTAATGGACCCCTTAAAACCCCAGTCTACAAAGGAAAGGCAGACAGACTTTCTAGCCCAACAACACAAGCATGATAAGCTAGCATCCCAAAAACGACAGTAAAGGTGAGTTTTCCTCAGCTCTGCTCAGGGAGCGGGAGAAAACCCTACATCCGAACATTCAGACAGTGTAAATATAGAACAATAAACACCTTTATTACATGAGCTAGGAATGGTTTATTTGCCTTTCCGGGCTTTGATCTTCCTCAGGTAGAACTCCAGCTCCTTGCCCTCTAGCACATAGCCGTCCGCTCTGCCGCACTGGCCTGGTCTTGAGGCAATACAGGCTGTAAGGGAACAGGAGGCTCTCAGGAAAAGCACAAGAGGCCCTGCGACCTGTCTGTCCACCACAGCAGTGAGGCTGTCTCCTCAGATACAATTTATCCGCACTAAGCAGTCAGTAGCAGAACTGGACAAAGCTCTCATCACCAAGACAGCACCCCCCAGTACAGCCTGCTCTCCCCATGGTTCCCCTTACCAGCCCTGCTCCCCAACACAGCAGCCATCTCACCAAGAAGCTTGCCCTGCTGGAACTGCTCCTCCAGAAGACTGCTGATTTTGGCGTTCTTTTTCCTCTCGTCGTATTTCTTCTGAATTTTCTTTGATCGTTTTTTGTTTAAAATCTCTTCCTCCTCAGGAGTCTGAATAAAGACAATACAAATGGATCAGTCACCAGGAAGGTCACCAAGCCTTCCTGGATCCCCCAAATCCTGACAACGGCCTTCTTCAGCCCTGAGGCATTCATCTCGTTCCTTCAGTAGCAGAACTGGACAAGCATTTTCATCACAAGAAGGCAGCCTTCCCCCCCCCCATACCCCTACAGGAAACCACCACGCACCAGCTTGGCCCCCTTCTTGCGGCCCAGGGGCAGTGCATAGTGGGACTCGTACCACTGTCGGTACGGGGTGCTGTCAATGAGCACGATGCAGTTCTTCACCAGGGTCTTGGTGCGCACAAGCTCGTTATTGGATGCATTGTAGACAACATCAATGATCCTTGTTTTACGAGTACAGCCTGCACACAAGAGAAAAACCACAATCCAAGGGGTTGAGGCACTGGCTCAATGGGTACCAGGCCCAAGCTTTCTGTCGCGTGCGCGCGCGCGCGCGCGCACGCACACACACACACACACACACGCCTATCCACTTCATGCAAACAGTGCAACTAGCTTTACTACTCCTCCAACCCCCCACCCCCCGCGCAGCACGCCTACTCACACTCAGAGCCCCAGGAGAAGTTGCCCACATCCAGTCGCAGGGCACGGTACTTCTTATTGCCTCCTCGAACGCGGACTGTGTGTATACGACGCGGGCCAATCTGGGGGGGGGGGGGGGGAGACGAAAACCGCAAAGGGACCAAAATATGGTCATCAAGAAGAGCAGGGGACAGGAGCGAAGCCTGGGCTGCACAGAGGCACCAGTCAGTGTAACTATGACAAGTCCTTGCATCGGCAAGTGGCATACAGGTGACCAAGACGGCCACAACCACGCCTAAGGATACTTTTTCATCACCCTGGTTTACCTCCAGAAAGAATAAGTCTGACACCCCCACCGGCAGGCACAGAAGGATTCCAGTAAAAACACACCCAAGCCTGCACTACTTATGTGAAAGGAGCCCATTCCTAGGCGCCCTTCCAGGCCTGGACCCCAGCCATGTCGCCATTAGACCCTAAGCTCGTGGACCGGGGCGACTTGACTCACCACGTGGACGTGTGCAACACACCGAGTCCCCGAAATAAAACCAGAGCCTGATAACGTGGCGGCTGCCGATCGTGCCCAGCGCCCTACCGCAGGGAACGGCGGGGACCCCCCCCCCCCCGACCGACGCCCGCACCCACCTTGGTGTTGGCAGCAGGCCGGCCTAGCTCATACTTGCGCTTCTTGTGGTAGGGCTTTCTCTTACCCCCGGTCTTGCGGCGCTTGTGCCAGTTGTCCCGAGAGATGCCTGCGTGCGGCAGCGAGGACGCGCGGCTGAGCAACCGGGCCCCGGGGCCGGCGACTCAGCCCGCTCCCGAGCCCCGCGCCGCGCCAACCCCGCCCCGCGCGGGCCGCACGCTCAGCTCTCCAAGGTTGGCTTCCCCACGACGCAGTCGGGAGTCTGCAGCACACCCAGGTGTCATCATCCGCGTGCGGCCCGCGGCAGCCATGTTGGGCCGCTCGGAGTCCCGAGCCCGGGAAGGGGCCGCAGGGATCCCCCCGGCGAGGGCCTCCCGGTCACGGCCGGCACTCCCCACGGGCGCTCGTGGCCCACGCTCCGGCCGGCCACGCTCCGGGCCCGGCTGCCAGGCAGGATGGAGACGGATGGAGCTCGCCCCCCCGCCGCCCGAGCCAGCCTGCAGCGACACTCACCCATCGCTCGGCGCTGGCTGGAAAGAGGAAGCGCAAAGCCTCACGGTCCGGTTTCTAAAACGGAGCCCCGCCTTCTTTACGTCTCTTCCGGCTGCCGGGGAAGGACCGGGAACCTGTGGGATCCTGCGGCGCAGGCACTACAGAGGGTCCTGCCGGGTGTGAACGCGTTCCTCCCCCCGACTCACGTCCCTTGACCTTGGGCGTTAAGCTGACGTAATAAGGGCACACTTACCAGCTGTTGTGCTTACATTTTGCTCTTTTAAAAAAAGTCTTTTTGAGCTGGGCGTGGTGGCGCACGCCCTTAATCCCAGCACTCAGGAGGCAGAGGCAGGAGGATCACTGAGTTCGAGGCCAGTCTGGTCTACAAAGCGAGTCCAGGACAGCCAAGGCTACACAGAGAAACCCTGTCTCGAAAAACCAAAAAAAAAAAATATATATATATATATATATGTGTGTGTGTGTGTGTGTGTGTGTGTGTGTGTGTGTATGTATGTTTTTGGTTTTTGGAGAATGAGACAGCCTAGACGGGCTTCGAAACCTTGAATTTAGATCCTCCAGTTTCCAGCTGCTGGTTGCCGGAATGTAAGGTGTTCACCACCAGGCAGTGTATAAATGTGTGTCTCTCCCCCGTCCCCAGTTTATTATTTTATTTTTAAAATTACACTTGGTGGGGCGTGGTGCACGCCTTTTATCCCAGCTCACTGGAGTTGAAGGCATGGGGAGTTCCAGGACATCCAGGGCTTATTACACACACAAAAAAAAGTTCTGTCTTGAAAACAAAACAAAAAAGAAAATATTTAAAAATAAGAGCTGGCTGGGCCTGGTGGCTCACGCCTTTTTTTTTTTTTTTTTTTTTTTTTTTTTTTTTTTGAGACAGAGTCTCTCTGTGTAGCCTTGGCTGTCCTGGACTCACTTTGTAGACCAGGCTGGCCTCGAACTCACAGCGATCCGCCTGTCTCTGCCTCCCGAGTGCTGGGATTAAAGGCGTGCGCCACCACAACCGGCTCTGTGGCTCACGCCTTTAATCCCAACACTCGGGAGGCAGAGGCAGGCGGATCTCTCTAAATTGGAGGCCAGTCTGGTCTACAAGGCGAGTCCAGGACAGCAAGGACTACACAGAAAAATTCTGTTTCAAAAAACCAAAAAATAAAATAAAATAAAAGATTTGGATAAAGGGCTGGAGAAGTGGCTCAGAGGTTAAGAGCACTGACTGTTCTTCCAGAGGTCCTGAGTTCAATTCCCTCTTCTGACATGCAGACAGAATACTGTATAAATAATAAATCTTAAAAAATAAAAAGAGAGAGAGAGAGGTGACTCAGAGATTAAGAACACTGGGTGGGAGCCGGGCGTGGTGTGGCACACCTTTAATACCAGCACTCGGGAGGCAGAGGCAGGTGGATCGCTGTGAGTTCGAGGCCAGCCTGGACTACAAAGTGAGTCCAGGACAGTCAAGGCTACACAGAGAAACCCTGTCTCGAAAAACCAAAAAAAAAAAAAAAGAACAAAAAAGAACATTGGCTGTTCTTCCAAAGGCAGAATATGTATAAATAATAAATAAATAAGTCTTAAAAAAAAAAGATTTGGATGTGTCAATCTGTAAAAACATGTGTCATAATACATATTTCTTTTTAGAAACTGGTAGGGGGCTGGAGAGATGGCTCAGTGGTTAAGAGTGCTGACTGCTCTTCCAAAGGTCCTGAGTTCAATTCCCAGCAACCACATGGTGGCTCATAAACCATCTATAATGTGATCTGATGCCCTCTTCTGGCTCGCAGGTGTATGTGCAGACAGAACACTGTATATATAATAAATAAATAAATATTTTTTAAAAAATGGTAGGGTGTGTGCCCAGCGTGGTGGACCTGAGTTTAATCCCTAGAACCCACTTGGGGAGGACACCAGCTGTCTTCAGCCCTCTACAGGCATGCACAGGTACTCACAGTGTAGACCAGACGAGCCCTCAGTGCTCAGAGACCCGCCCCTACCCCCACCCACCCCCACCTTCTGATTGCTAGGACACACACTTCAAATATATGTATGTGTGTGTGTGTGTGTGCATATATAGAGATACATACATAAATATATATACAAAAACATTTTGGTTTTTCAAGACAAGGTTTCTGTGTAGCCTTGGCTGTCCTGAACTCGATTTGTAGACCAGGCTGGCCTCGAACTGCCTCTGCCTCCCAGCGGGCTGGAATTACAAGCATGTGCCCGTGTGTTTTGTCCACTGAGACAACTCAGTGGGTAAAGGCACTTGGTGACAAGCCTGATGACCTGAGTACAGTCCCTGGAGCCCACAGGGTCAAAGGACAGACTGATATTTTATTTTTTTATATTTTTTATTTATTTATTTATTTTTGGTTTTTCCAGGCAGGGTTTCTCTGTGTAGCCCTGGCTATCCTAGACTCACTTTGTAGACCAGGCTGGCCTTGAACTCACGGCGATCCGCCTGCCTCTGCCTCCCGAGTGCTGGGATTAAAGGCGTGCGCCACCACGCCCAGGAGGACAGAACTGATGGTAAAGGGGGTTCTCTTGCCAAGTGCATATACACAGTGGTAAGTGAAATACAACTTTCATTTTAAGAGGCAGAGGGGGCTAGAGGCCATGGCTCTCCCAGTGAGGGCTCCGTTCAGTTTCCAGTACCCAAACGCAGCTCACAGGTGGCACAAACCTGTTTTTTGTTTTGTTTTGTTTTGTTTTGTTTTGTTTTGTTTTTGGTTTTTTGAGACAGGGTTTCTCTGTGTATCCCTGGCTGTCCTGGACTCACTTTGTAGACCAGGCTGGCCTTGAACTCACAGTGATCCGCCTGCCTCTGCCTCCCGAGTGCTAGGATTAAAGGCGTGCGCCACCACGCCCGGCTACAAACCTGTAATCCTACCCACTTGGAAGGCTGAGGCAGGATCAGCTTGGGCAATGTGGTGAGATCCTGTTACTCCCGTGTTTCCCTCAGCTTTCTCCTTATGTGCTGGCACTAGCTATTCTTTCACAAAAGCAATGGTCAGAAGCATGCTTTTATAACTCTGGTCTCCATGAACTAAGTGCTGGGGTTTTTTTGAGACAGGGATTCTTTTTGTTTTGTTTTGTTTTTTGACAGGGCTTCTTTTTTGTTTTTGGTTGGGTTTGGTTTTTTGTTTGTTTGTTTTGTTTTGTTTTAGTTTGGTTTGGTTTGGCTTGGTTTTTCGAGATAGGATCTCTCTGTGTAGCCTTGGCTGTCCTGGACTCCCTTTATAGACCAGGCTGGCCTCGAACTCACAGCGATCTGCCTACCTCAGTTCCCGAGTGCTGGCGAGCGCCACCAGGCCCAGCTTGAGACAGGGTTTCTCTCTGTAGCTCTGGCTGTCCTGGACTCGCTCTGTAGACCAGGCTGGCTTCGAACTCACAGAGACCACCTGCCTCTGCCTCCCAAGTCCTGGGATTAAAGGCGAGCGCCACCACGCCCGCCCAAACTAAACGTTCTTAATGCTGGGCCACCACAACAAATTCTCAAGCCGGGTTATACCTGTACGCAAACCATCATAAATTGATGTATTCTCGTTGTAAACAAAAACAGCATTGCAGATGAAGGGCTCAGCACACTCACTGAGTTGTGTCTTCAGTGTGAGTGAGGTTACTGGGGTAAGGAATGTGTCCTCAATTTTTCCAAGCTTGATTCTGAAACAACTGTCCCAAGCCAGCAGCACAGCATCGTCCTAGAATTGGACATGCCACTTCCTGAGCTCAGCACTATCTCAAATAACGCCATAGAGTGGAGGGAGAGGACCTGGGTACCAGGTAGGGACCTTTCGGGGATGCTGAGGCTTCGTCAGCGTTTGGGACCATTGGCCTCTCTCCCCAATACCTGGCAACAGGGAAGGTAGTCTTACTTCTGTTCTAGCCCTTTATATTTGGCCTTTGACCTCCCCAAGCAATGCCACTTTCATGCTAAGGAAGACACACCCTACCCCCAGCTCCGACACTTGTTTTCAAGTACTGTCCCCAAATGCTTTTCCCAACAGGCCGTGCAGTAAAATTGCTCTACACGTCGGTTGGTTGATAGGACCTAGCGCAGCTCGGGAAGAAGGCAGGGTGGCAGCCACCCACAGAGGATTCTCAGGGCTCCAGGCCCTCACCCTCAGATTCCGAAGCCTCATCGATGCGGCCCGCAGCCTCCTCGCCTCCGGACTCGGTCCTAAAGCGCAGCAGGTGCGGGGTCCTGGGGGTGCCGCGTGCTCGGCCCAAGTTCCGCAGGCTAATGGCGGGCGAGGGCGCTCCCGCACCCAGAAAGCGGCCCAGCAGCGGGGTCTGCATGGCAGGCGCAGGCAGGTCCGACTTCAGGGATGCCTCCATCTGCAGATGCTGCTCGGGGTCGTTGCTCATGCTGCCCGCGCCAGGGTGGACAGAGATTAAGTACTGACTTGTTTGTTTCCATTTAGGGTAGCCGGGGACTAGGGATCGGTTGGTTTTCACGTCAAATCCGCACTTACCGCAAGCTGAAAGTGGAACCCACGAAGGAAGGCCGCAGAGACTCAGCGGCCGTGGCCACCGTGTAGGGTGGCTGAGGTTGGGCCTCATCCCAATACTGATCCTTCTCGGCGGGAGGCAGGTTTTGGTACATATCATCCACAGAGAGGAGGGACACCTGGGCGGGCAGAAGAGCAAGTAGGCACGGGCATGTCTCCTCTGCACACCTGGCTGTCTCTGCCCCCGGTTCCCTCCCTTCCCCACGCCTAACCTGCAAGTTTCGATCTATGAGCTGATTAGTCTCAAAGTCGTCGTCATCTTCACCAAAGGGATTAATGAGCTGCTCCGCCACCTATGGATTGCAGAAGTGGCACCTTCTCGGCTCAAAGCTCCCCTCCCCGCGATTGCCCGGCTGCAGCATGACAGTGGTTATCTGTGCCCACCTCTACAGAGTGGATGCTGTACCCACCTTGAGCCAACCAGCGTAAAAGAAAAACTGCAGCAACGTGGTCAGAGGCACAAACATGTCCAGGTCTCCTAGGGCTGCGGAGGCCTCCTCGCCTGGCTCCAGAGGTGCCTGGAGTTTGGCGGCCCCTGTTTCTGGCTCCACAAACTGGCGGCCAACCAGGGAAAGGCCGAAGAAGGAATATACAGCTATGGTCACGACCTGAAGAAAGAAGAGCCAGGCCCAGGGTACGCTGGTTCAGCAAGAAATCGTATGTGAACCAGGCTGGCGTGAAACTCACAGAGATCCCTTCACCTCTGTCTCTCAAGGGCTTGGACTAAAGACATGTGCCATCACGCATAGCAGGACAGGTGTACATGCAGACCGACCACTGTATACATAATAAATAAATACATAACTAAATAAATCTTTTTTAAAAGGGCGTGGTGGCGCACGCCTTTAATCCCAGCACTCGGGAGGCAGAGGCAGGTGGATCGCTGTGAGTTCGAGGCCACCCTGGTCTATAAAGCGAGACCAGAACAGCCAAGGTGAACACAGAGAGACTCTGTCTCAAAAAAAACAAAAAACAAACAAACAAACAAACAACCCTTGGGATGGGTACGCCTATCCCATTTTCACAAGTTAGGAGGAAGGTTTTTGAGGATTAGGGAAGGGATATTTTTATTGATGGGTTTTGAGGATGACCCCCCAGCAATTCAGTGCCTCCCGAGACTGACTTGGCCCAGGTGGAGAACCTTCTCTGCCCCTTGGTATCTCACACACCACAGGGCATGAGTAGGCGCCTGAGCCGGGCAGTTACCTGGGTGTAGACAAGAGGGATGCTGATCCAGTCATAGTGGAACAGCATGCTACACTTGGCACGGTACTTGTTCAGCTCCTAGAGAAAGAAGATGGAGGGGAGGTCAGAAGAAATAAGGAAGAGAAGAGAGAAAACAGGAGACCCCACACAGGCAGCCCTGGGCCAGGCCTGAGGCTCCCCTGCTCTCGAGTGTTACCTGGCTGGGGTGCTTAGGATAGGAAGCGATTTAGGAAAGTAGCAAAAAAACAAAAACAAAAACCCACATTCTGAAGCCAGGCGTGGTGCTGCACGACTTTAATCCCAGCACTCAGCCTGGTCTACAAAGCAAGAGTCAAGGACAGCCGAAGCTACAAAGAAAAACTCTGTCTAGAAAAAAACCAAAGCAAAATAAACAAACAAAAACACACATTCTGAATCCCACCCCGGCTTCACTAACAAGCTGTGGGAGGGGTTTTTCAACTCTGTGCCTCAGTTTCCTAACCTGTGAAGATGGGATAGGAGTTACCTGTCCCAAGGGTTGTTTGTTTTTTACAAAGATTTGTTTAGTTATGTATTTATTTATTATGTATACAGTGGTCGGTCTGCATGTACACCTACATGCCAGAAGAGGGCATCAGATCACATCATAGATGGTTGTGAGCCATCATGCAGTTGCTTGGAATTGAACTCAGGACCTCTGGATGAGCAGCCAGTGCTCTTAACCTCTGAGCCATCTCTCCGGCCTCCAAGGGCTGTTTTGAGACTGAGTCAATTTCATGTACATGCTTCCAAAGTGCATAAACGGTGGCAGAATTGCCATGGGTTGGAGGCTAGCCTGGTTTAAATAGTGAGTTCAATGCAAGCTTGAGCTATGGAGAGTAATCGTGAGTTCCAAGCCCACGCGCATGCGCAAGAGAGTGTGCAGTATTATAGTTGGTGCTTTTTAAAGTGTTAAGTACCAAAATTATTCTGAAGCTAGAGAAAGGAGAACCAAGGATCCAAATCCTAAATTGACTTACTTCCAGTATGAGACAAAGAGTGATGTCGTCACGAATCCGTCCATCCCTGCGAGCCTGGGCCGCTAGGTTAGTGAACCAGACGCAAGGGACCCAGTACTTATTAAAGTCGGATTTCAAGCTCTCAAACTTTTTCCTTTCTTCCTGAGACATAAAACCTGCCAAGGTGAAGAAGGTAAAATGCACAGTCCTCTGCCACCAGAGGGCGCTAGTGGTCCGACATCTGGCTGCTCTCCCTTAAACCCATTTGGCAAGCCCGGAATCCTAGAGCGGCGCTCCCTAAGAGTCAGCCCTTTCCATCACGGGAGGAAAGCCAAGAGGATAGCATCCAGCCACCCACCCAGGGGTAGCGACCTGCCGGCACCTGCGTCTACCACGTGTTCCATGGTGGGGAAGCGCTTGAGCACACGGGTGCTCACGGAACGTAGCACCAAAACCGATGCCAGGTTGGCATAGCGGATGAGAGTTCGGCGTAGCAAACGGCCGCTCTGGTCCACACCGTGCACACTGGCCGAGATGACACACATTAACTGGTCCGGCAGTGGAATGCTTGTGTACTGAGACCACCAACGGTTCACCACCAAACTCACGTAGAAACCTGGTGAGCCACCGTGGGCAACAGGGACAGAAAGAAAGAAGGATGCCAGGCACTTAGCTAAGGGTTGAGCTCTGAGCCCACTGCCTTGCTGGGAAAGCCGGGCCAGGAGGAGGCAGAGAATACAAAATTCCAGGGAAGAGGGAAGTGGGACTCGAGGCCTCGTAATTATTGCCTCTGAGACCCTTTTCCGTGAGGTTAGGGAGGGCCTAACCCTTCTCTCTAGACTCCGTTTGTGTCCCAGAATAAGGTTATAAAGCCAGTGGGTGTCTACATACAGTGAAGATTGAGGGTCCAGCAAAAGAGACAAGGAGGAACCCAGAGGAAACGGCGGACCCAAGGCTCCAGCCCTTATGCCTACTGGCTGACTCGAGTCCAGGCCATACTGCCCAGAGTGGTCACCTCAACCCAAAGGTCAGAAAACACGGTCAGGATGCAAGGGAAAGCTAGGAGCGGGCCTCACCCAGCACAAAGGACAAGGGGATGAGGTCCGCCGAGCGGTTGCAGTATCTGGCCACCTGGGCATAAATATGCTTCTGCTCCTGGGTCAGCAACAGCCTAGGGAATGTCAGAGGCCTGGGTCGGAAGGAGGCTGGCAGCACAGGTCCCCCATAGGCCGGGGCTCAGAGCTGCCCTCACCGGTACGTGATGCTGAGCACAGCATACAAGGCGCAGAAGAGCAGAAACTCCTTGTACAGGAGCTTGTAGATGCTGCCTCTCCAGCGGAGGAGCAGGCCGGAAAAGGCCCCGAAGCGCGCCTCTGCCACTTTGAGGGTGTAAGACACGGTCATGGTGCTGGGGCCCCGGCGCGAAAGGTCACAGGACTGTCCTCTTTTCTGCTTGTCTTCCCGTCACTTAGCCCAGCACGCCAAGCAAAGCCCTTTCATGCCTGGTCGCTCGTCTTCACCCTGTATCTGTAGCCAAGTGGCTGAAAAGCTGTACAAACCGTCCTTCTGTGAAACATGGGTGAAGGCAGGGCAGAGTTGGGCAAAGTGGGGTTTGGCTCTGTGCCCCCTCACACAGAGGTTTCCCACAACTCTCTTCTGCCTTTGGAGCTAGGATTAGTAGATTCTGAAGTGTTGAGGGCCAGAGCCCCAACCTACTAGGTATGACAATACATATGTACAATCCCAGTACCCATGAAGTCAAGGCAGGAGATCATGAGTTCAAGGCCTGCCCGTGCCATATAGCAAGACCTGGTCTCAATACAAACAGGCCCAACTCCAGCCCAGAGGCACCACTTTTTCCTGGAGCTTCCCTTTGAAACCTGGTTACTGGGTCTCCTAAGCCCCAGGGTCCTCTGATCCCCGCTCACAGAGCCTACCTGTTCAGAGCGGCGGCCTGGAGGAACTGGACCAGACCCTCCTCGTCCCACTCTTAAAGTAGCTGCTGGGTCCATAAAGTTAGGGTGGACTGATGCTGGCAGTGATGGATGTGGGTGTCACCTAACTGCTCCTGGGAACTAACTGGGTGTGTGCTACTAGTCCTGTGGGGCAGGGCTAGTCCTTGAGTAACAAAAGTGCCATGTGTCCTGACCCCACAACTCACAAGTGATACCATGTCCTTTAAACTCAAGACCATAGGGATAACTCTCCTATGCTCCAAGTGAGGTGACAGTTCAGGGCTAGCTGTTGTCATAACCGTCAGCTATTCATCATAGAGTTCTAGCTACGGGACAGACAGACACTGTACCGAGGACATCATTTTAGCTTCCTCTCGTGGACTCTTTTTTTTTTTTTTTCTTCCTTGAGACAGGGTTTCTCTGTGATAGCCTTGGCTGTCCTGGACTTGCTTTGTAGACCAGGCTGGCCTCGAACTCACTCTTGTGGACTCTTTATCACACATACTAGGTAGGAACTATTCTGGTTTAGAATATTAGGTTCTAAGAGGCAAATGACTTGCCCAAGCCCAAGTCCACACAACTAGATGACATTGCAGGCAGGAGACAAGGCCACTGCTTCTGGACTTGACAGGCCGGATGTTACCCTGGTTGGACCTTAGAGCAGGACGTGAGCACCGAGTCAGGGTCCTTGACACCAGTGGCCTCAACCCAGTGCCAGGCTTCTGTCCCAGGCTCTGGAGTCCCGGTCAGGCTATTTCCATGTGATAAGGTTGAAGAGGACACGAATCTGGGAACTCAGACCAAAGGGTCCACATCCCTTTATGTTCTATGTCCAGTATTTTGACTCCTAGATGCTCTCAGGGACTCACTCAGGGTTTTTGTTTTGTTTTGTTTTGGTTTTGGTTTTTTTTTTTTTTTTTTTTTTTGAGACAAGGTCTCTCTGTGTAGCCTTGGCTGTCCTGGAGTCACTTTGTAGACCAGGCTGGCCTCGAACTCACAGCGATCCACCTGCCTCTGCCTCCCGAGTGCTGGGATTACAGGCGTGTGCCACCACGCCCGGCTTTTGTTTTGTTTTCTTTAGGTTTTTTGAGACAGGGTTTCTCTGTGTAACAGTCCTGGCTATCCTGGACTCACTTTTGTAGACCAGGCTAGCCTCGAACTCACAGCGATCCACCTGCCTGTGCCTCCTAAGTGGCTGGATTAAAGGCGTGTGCCACCATGCCTAGCTAAATATTTGTTTATTTCATGTTTGTGCGTGTAGGTGAATGCATGTCTGTGCACTGTGTGCATGTGTGGCTTACAGGTCAAAAGAGGGTGTTGGATCCCTGGAGCTGGTGTGACTGGCTGTAGCTAGCTGCCTGGTGTGTGTGCTGCTGAGGCATTTCTCCAGCTCCAAAACAGAGCATCTTTGGCTGGGCATGGTGGCACACATCTTTAATCCCAGCACTGAGGGAGGCAGAGGCAGGAGGATCGATGTGAGTTTGAGGACAGCCTGGTCTACAAAGTGAGTCTAGGACAGCCATGACTACACAGAGAAACTCTGTCTTGAAAAACCACAAAATAAAAAATAAATAACAAATTTTTAAAAGAGCAGTTTTGCCGGGCAGTAGTGGCACATGCCTTTAATCCCAGCACTCGGGAGGCAGAGGCAGGTGGATCATGTGAGTTCCAGGCCAGCCTGGTTTACAAAGTGAGTCCAGGACAGGCAAGGCTACACAGAGAAACCCTGTCTTGAAGACAAACAAAAAAACAAACAAAGTAAGAGCAGTTTTATCAATCCTTTGAGAATTTTATACAATGATTTTGATCATATTGATCCCCTCTTCCCCAACTCATAATCTGCTCCCAACTCCCTCCCTGCTCCCCAGTTCCCTGGCTCTCTCTTTCTCTCCCTCCCCCTCCCCCCATCCCGTCAAGTCCAGTTTGTGCTGCGCATATACTCCTGAGTATTGGGCCATCCGCTGGAGTGTGTCACCTACCAGAGGCCACAGCCTTAACAAATCTCCAAATCTGACTTTCTCCTCTGGAAGCCACAAACTGTCCATAGCTCCCCAGTTAGAGCTGAGGGGGTTGTGAACTCCTTCCTCCTCCTTTGCTAGAACATTACCCAGCTTGATCATACACGTGTCTTGTCCTGTTGTTTCCACAGACATGTTCTCTCAAGTGCTCCTCAACTCTGGCTCTTACAGATTTTCCTACCCATTTTCTGTGATGGTACCTGAGCCTGGCGGGTGGTGGGTGGTTATGGTGCCAATGCGTGTGTGTGTGTGTGTGTGTGTGTGTGTGTGTGTGTGTGTGTGTGTGTTGGCCTGTTTGCCATGATTCAATTTGTGGGAATAAGTTCTCATGGGTCCTGAGGATTGAACTCATGTCGTAAGGCTTGGCAGCAGACACCTGTACTTGCTGAACCCTCTAGCCAGCCCTTTCCAGGCCCCTTTTGTTTGTTTGATTGCTTAGTTTTGCTTTAAAAAATAAAAATAAAAAGATTGTGAATTTTCTTGTTTGTTTTGAGACAAAGGTCTCTCTACATAGCCCTGTCTGTCCTGGAACTCACTATGTAGATCAGGCTGGCCTCGAACTCACAAAGACCTGCCTTCTTCTTCCTTGGGAGTGCTGGGATTAAGGGCAAGGCCCACTTTGCCGGGTTTATTTTTTGCTTTTTTGAGACAGCATGTCAGCATGTAGCCCCGGCAGACCTGGAATTTATCCTCCTGCTCAGGGGCCCAGTTGCTGGGGTTACAGGCACCTACCAGCAGGGCCTTCATCTCTTTGTTTGTCAAACATAAGAAATAAAAACCAAGACAGTGATCAGCTAAGAACTAGAACCTGGAAGTGAGGAGGTGGCCCCCTCACCCCCATAGCTAAATCCCTCTCAGCCATGCTGTGAGCTGGCTCTCACCTGCGCATGCTTCCTTGAAAGAGACAGCTAAAATGCAAGAGCCTGGGATCATGAGACCCTGTCTCCAACCCACCTCCCACCAGCCAACCAACCAACATGAAGGGTGAGCTAACTTAGACTTTAGAAGTCTCGCAGCTGTTTGCCAGCAAAGGGCAGCTTTTGCTGCAGAGGAAGGAATCTCTTTCTTTCTTTCTTTCTTTTTGTTTTGTTTTGTTTGTTTATTTGAGACAGGGTTTCTCTCTGTTATCTTGGCAGTCCTGGACTCGCTTTGTAGACCAGGCTGGCCTCAAACTCACAGAGATCTGCCTGCCTCTGCCTCCCGAGTGCTGGGATTAAAGTTGTGGTTTTTTGTTTTTTGATACAGTTTCTCTCTCATTCTCTCTCTCTCTCTCTCTCTCTCTCTCTCTCTCTCTCTCTCTCTCTCTCTCCCTCTCTGTCTGTCTCTGTCTCTCTCTTTTGGTTTTTCGAGACAGGGTCTCTCTGTGTTAGCCTTGCCTGTCCTGGAGTCACTTTGTAGACCAGGCTGGTCTCGAATTCATAGCGATCCACCTGCCTCTGCCTCCCGAGTGCTGGGATTACAGGCTTGCGCCACCACGCCCAGCTTCTCTTTTCTTTTTTGGTTTTTCGAGACGGGGTTTCTCTGTGTAGCCCTGGCTGTCCTGGAACTAACTCTGTAGACCAGACTGGCCTGGAACTCACAGAGCCCTTGCGGGCTGGAGGGATTCTATCCTTATCCCGATCTTTGGCTCTTACCCTGTCCCTTCTCTCTTCCCTTCCCTCGTCCTTTCTTCCCTTCTCCATTGGTTCCTGGTGATCGCGTGCCCCACCCCACCCCTTCATGGTCCTCACAAGTGAGCCTGTAATCAGCTCTCTGGTTTGTGAATTTCCCAGAGTTAGGATAAAAGGTTCATGACCTTCTGCTCCAGGAAAGAGGACCACCCATCCCGCCCTCTTCCCTCCCCGTCCTGAAGTGCCCTATCTCCCTTCCCACTGAGCATGGGTCCTCTTTTCTCCCTGCTTTATGATCCCAGAAAGGGAACCATTCACCATAAATCACCTACCTGCCCCGCCTTACTTCTCTATTTTCTTCTTGCTGGTCCTGCCTGCCAATGCCCTCCCCTCCCCCACAGGGAAGTCCCGTCCTCGGCTTAGTACTTAACAGCAGGGGGTGCAGCTAGGCTGCCCGCATTCCCTAGCTCTCCAGACAAGCTGTTTGTTTATCTTGACAGGGTTTCAGGCGGCCCAGGCTAGCCTCAAACTTTCTGTGTGATGGAGCTCGATCTTTAATTCCTGATCCTCCTGCCTCCACCTTCCAAAGGCCAGCACGCCAGTCTAGCTGCTGCTGCTTCTTCTTCTTCTTCTTTTTTTTTTTTAAGTTGTTTTATTTATTGTGTTCTGCCTGTAGGCCAGAAGGGGGCACCAGATCTCATTACAGATGGTTGTGAAGGGTTGCTGGGGATTGAACTCAGGACTTTTGGAAGAGCAGAGACAGCCCCTTTTTCTTTCTTTCTTTCTTTCTTTTTTTTTTTAATTATTATTATTATGTATACAGTGCTCTGTCTGCATGCACACGTGCAGGCCAGAAGAGGGCCACCAGATCACAGTATAGATGGTTGTGAGCCACCACGTGGTTGTTGGGAGTTCAGCCCCACCAGGCAGCGCTCTTAAACACTGAGCCATCTCTCCAGCCCCAGCCTAGCTTCTTTATGCTTGATCAATGCATTTCACCAAGAGGAAAAAGATGACAATACCAGTTTCATTGAGATGCTGGAAATATCTGTTAATATATAAAGTCCTCCACAAGCCGGAAGTAAGCGAGAAGCATAGTTCAGCTGTTAGCAGGTGGGGGGTGGGGGTGGGGTAAGAGCTCCCGTAGCTTAGGCTGACCTCAAATTCCCTGTGGAGGTAAGGGTGACCTTGACTTCATCGTCCTCGTTTCCAATTCCCAGTTGCTGGGATTACAAATGTGTATCACCACACCCAGTTTTATGCTGTTTTGGCAACTGAACTCAGGGGCATGTTAGGCCAGCGCTCTACCAAAACAGCTGAATTCTCAGCACTTTTGTGTGTGCTCGTGCTCTCTCTCTCTCTCTCTCTCTCTCTCTCTCTCTCTCTCTCTTTCTCTGTTAGGATTCTGCTTCAGTCAGCCTACCTGTTTTGTTTTTCAAGACAGGGTTTCTCTGTGTAGCCTTGGCTGTCCTGGACTCACTTTGTAGACCAGGCTGGCCTCGAACTCACAGCGATCCACCTGCCTCTGCCTCCCGAGTGCTGGGACTAAAGGAGTGCGCCACCACGCCTGGCCCTCAGTCAGCCTACCTGTGATGTCATTGCCTACCCGCCATGGGGGTGTGGCCCTACCTTGCCCCTCTTATTCTTCTATTTCTTACCCCCTTTCTCTCTTCCTCCGTCTCTGTCCCTCTGTCTCTCTGGGGTACCCCTCCCCCGTTTTCTTCTCTCCCTACGTTCATTTAATAAACTCCTCTATAACATAGTATCTGCTGCCCGGTATCTTATTGCCTTCTTACCGTCTTATGATTTTCATATATTAAACATAGAAGTGTGAGCTTTCTCTCTGTGTGTTGGGGCGGGGCGGGATGGCTGCTGGCTGGCTGTGTGTGTGGGGTGTTGCTGTCTGGCTGTTTGAGCTCATGTATTTGCAGATGTAGGCCAGTGGTCAACTTTGGGGTTCAATCCTCAGGAGCTGTTCACTTTTTGAGTTTTTTGTTTTTGTTTGTTTTTGGTTTTTCGAGACAGGGTTTCTCTGTGTAGCCTTGGCTGTCCTGGACTTGCTTTTAGACTAAGCTGGCCTGGAACTCACATCAATCCACCTGCCTCTGCCTCCTTAGTGCTGGGATTAAAGGTGTGCGCCACCATGCCCAGCCCTGGCTTGCTTTTAAACTTTTACATTTACTTACTTGTTCTGTGTGCAGGTGAATCGGTTCTCTCCATCTACCATGTGAGTCCTGGGTTGCTAGTGGCGAGTGCCCTATGAAGCCATCTTACTGGCATCCTTCCCACTTTTTAAAAATTAAAATTATTTGTTTAATATTATAAGAGAGAGAGAGAGAGAGAGAGAGAGAGAGAGAGAGAGAGAGAGAGGATGTGCAGGTCAGAGAGGACAGTTTTGTGGAATCTCCTTGCCCCTTTATGTGGGATGCAGGTCACCAGTCTTGCCAGGCAAGCATCTTTACCCACTGAATTCCCTCACCACCTCCTCCATTTCGCTTTCTGGTTATTTTTGTTTGTTTGTTTTTGTTTTTGTTTTTGTTTTTTTTGAGACAGGGTTTCTCTGTGTAGCCTCGGCTGTCCTGGATTCGCTTTGTAGACCAGGCTGGCCTCGAACTCACAGCGATCCGCCTGCCTCTGCCTCCCGGGTGCTGGGATTAAAGGCGTGCGTCACCACGCCCGGCATCATTTCGCTTTCTGTTTTTGTGGAAATTTTACTCTGTATCTCACCTTGGCTTCAAATCCACATAGTAGGTTCTAGCACCATCAAGGACCCCGAGATCTTCTTACTAAATAACCCAGTGTTTCCTCCTAAGTCTGAACCTTAATTTTAAGATGCTTTCTCCCTCCCCTTTGTCCCCTCCCCCATAGGCGTTTATTGGTGGAGGGGGCATCAGTCCTTCTTGGCCGCTGCCTTCCTCATGGCCGCCCGCACCTTGCTAAGCTCCTCCCATTTCCTCTTGCCCCCGGATGTGCGCGTGCCCACCCTCTTCTCGATGAACTTGGGCGGCTCTGTGGTGCACCGCTCGCTCTTAGGGCAGGGAGCTGCACACCTCCATAATCATGTCCTGCACGGACTTGGTGAGCTTGGTGTGAGGCACCCGCAGCACCATGGCTGTTGCTATCCGACGGCACGCCCCCAACAGGAAGACACCTCCTATTCTTGACTCCACTTACTCTCTTAGCTTCTGACCAAGAGATAAGGACAACCAAGAGTTGCCAAGGGAACCGGGAGCCTAGACCATGTGCTCAACAGATCAGGAGGCCTGACAGCAATATTTGGGGATGGGCACCGAGAGCTCAGAGACATCTCAGGTTTTCAGCCCAGCTTCATATTCTAGAAAGATTGTGAGAGCTCAAAAGAGGAACATAGTGAAGTATAGGATACAGACGGGGCAAGGATGCAGGGCCAGCAACCCCAGGGAAACCGAGTAACCATGACTAACAAGTCCAGTCACTCCAACTTGTGTTCAGACCTTGGATCTAGCCCTGGGGAGCTGCGTTGACCTTGGGGAAATTGTTTCCCCCAAGAGCTTTTATTTCCTTGTGAGGATTATAATCAGTTCCATATCATAACCTTTTTTTTTTTTAAGACTTATTTATTTTATGTATATAAACACTCTATTTGTAAATACACTTGCAGGCCAGAAGAGGGCATCAGATCACATTATAGATGGCTGTGAGCCACCATGTGGTTGCTGGGAATTGAACTCAGGACCTTTGGAAGAGCAGACAGTGCTCTTAACCACTGAGCCATCTCTGCAGCCCCTATATCATAACCTTTCTGGGATCAATGGATGCACTAATTTCCCAGGCCAGTGACTGGGACATGAGAGGCCCATAGATGGGGAGCAGGTGACACAGGGGAGGAGGTACCACCAGGCCCTTATATTACATCCTGGGACGGAGTTCAGTGTCTATATGCACAGGGTCCTTGATTTGATACCAGACCTGAGGGTTGAGAATGATAACAGCATCTAGAAAGTTCTGGTATCCTGGGTCCCAGAGGAGGAGTTCAAACACTTCTGCCCAAGTTGGACAGTTTTCTGGGGGTGTAGCTCTGTGATAGATTACTTTATTTTCTTTTTCTTTTTTTTTTAGACAGGGTTTCTCTGTGTAGCCTTGGCTGCCCCGGACTCACTTTGTAGACCAGGCTGGCCTCGAACTCACAGCGATCCGCCTGCCTCTGCCTCCCGAGTGCTGGGATTAAAGGCGTGCGCCACCACGCCTGGCTTATTTTCTTTTAAACATTTATGTATTCTCTCTCTTTTTTTTTTTAAATCTCAGTACTCTGTCTGCATGTACACCCGCATGCCAGAAGAGGTCATCAGATCCCTTTATAGATCATGAGCCACCATGTAATTGCTCGGAATTGAACTCAAGACCTCTGGAAGAGCAGCCAGCGCTCTTAACCTCCAAGCCATCTCTCCAGCCCCTAGACTACTTTATTAACAGGTTCGAATGAAGCCTTGGCTTCAATCCCTACCATTCCGAGGACAGGGCTAGTGGAGGAGAGCCCAGGAAGAGGGCAGAACACCCCTAAAGGGATCTCAGTTGAGGGCTCTTATCTTCTGAGGCAAAAATGAGTCAGTCAGCCTGAGCCCCACCCTCAGTCTCAGGCCTGAGAAGCCTTAAGCTTAGCGTCAGATGCTTGGCGGGAGCTCCTCAGAATTGGAAAGGAGGACCAGGGAACCAGGTAGAGCCACAGCATCAGTTTGTCTCCCCAGAAACCCACTGAGGCTCTCCTGCTCCGGCCCGTTACCCGAACCCACTCCATGACCCAGGCTCTACTGCCAAACTCCAGAGAGCCAAAGTTGTGTACCGGCTGGTTGGCAACTTGGGACCTTTGCAAAGTGAGGAGAGACAAGATTTTTGAATCCCTCCCACACACCCTGCAGAGCTTTTATCTTTTTTTTGGGGGGGGGGGTTGGTTTTTGCTTTTTCAAGACAGGGTTTTTCTGTGTAACCCTGGTTGTCCTGGACTTGTTATGTAGACCAGGCTGGCCTCAAACCCTCAGCTTGTTTCTGCCTCCCAAGTGCTGGGATTAAAGGCATGAGCCACCATGCCCAGCGTCTTTGCAGAACTTTTTGAGGTCCAGTCCTTGAAGTGTTTCAGCTATTCTGAACTTGTTAACAGCTTTTGGGTTGGTATCTCTTTTGTTTGGGGATGGCCTAGCGTAGCCCAGGCTGTCTTGGAACTTGCTATGTAGCTGAGAATGGCCTTGAACTCCTAATCCTATCACCTCCCCCCACTCCCTACAGGGTCTCTCTTTGTAGTCTTGGCTGTCCTAGATTCACTTTGTAGACTAGGCTAGCCCTTGCACTCACAGAGATCCATCTGCCTCTGCCTCTGCCTCTGCCTCTGCCTCTACCTCCCCAAGTGCTGAGATTTCAGGCATAGGCCACCACACCTGGCTTGACCTTTAACTCTTGGGCTGTAGAATTAAAGGTGTGTGACACTACACTTGTTTTATGCCACAGCGGAGCTAAATCCCCCAGATTCATTCTTCCTTCCTCCCCCCCCATGTCCCCCCCTTTTTTTTCCTTTATTAATTTATTCTTATTACATCTCAATGGTTATCCCATCCCTTGTATCCTCCCATTCTTCCCTCCCTCCCATTTTCCCCTTATTCCCCTCCCCTATGACTGTTTCTGAGGGGGATTACCTCCCCCTGTATATGCTCATAGGGTATCAAGTCTCTTCTTGGTAACCTGCTGTCCTTCCCTTTTCTTTCTTGAGACAGGATTTCTCTGTGTAGCCCTGGCTGTCCTGGAACTTGTTCTGTAGACGAAGCTGGCCTCAAACGCAGGCATCATCAGCCTCTGTCTCTTGAGTGCTGAGATTACAGGTGTGTGCCACCACTGCCTGGGTCCCAGATGTTTTCCAAGACAAGGTCTTATACAGTTCAGGCTTACCTGGAAATTACTATGTGTCTGAGGCTGGCCTTGAAGTCCTGATCTTCTGCCTCCCCCCACCCGCCCCCCACCCACCCCCCACCCCCGGCAAAGGCTGTGGTGCCACTAGCCCTGGTTTATACCGTGCTAGGGATCAAACTCATCTTTGGTGCTAGAGATTGTCAAGTCCCAAAAAAACCTCAGGACAGATCGCTAACTGTGGCGCCTATTAGCATACCAAAGTGTCTGCTGGGCCTCTCAATGCCCATGGCTCCCCTCTGCTCTTCTCACCCCCCACTTCCTACCCTTTACCCTAAACCTCTCCAGCCCCAGGCTTTGCTTCCCTTCCCCCAGCGTCAGACTCCTTATAAAATCTTGCCATTTTGCTCTCTTGGTGCTCTTGATCTTTTGTCTCTCTCTTCCCTCCCCCACTCCCACCCCTCCCCCACCCCATCCCCCCCATGGCCCGGTTCAGTCTGCTGGTCATGTCTAATGTACCGCTTTCTTTCTCTCCCTGTTCTGATCTCTTCCAGATGCCTCTGGCTGTACTCGCTCTCAAATCTATTATGAAAACCTTCTCCTCCACCATACCTAGGAGCGGTCACGTTCTCACTTTTATTCAGGCGTCAAATCTCATGCCTGTTAGACAAGTTATCTGCCAGCTGAGCTTACATCCCCAGCTCCTGGGACTTCCAGCTCCTCATGGACCAGCGAGCCCTCAGCTCTGGGAGCACACTGTTCTCTCTAGGCCCGCTTGGTCCTTCTTAGCCATCCAATGTCTGGCTGACTCTTCCTCAGCTCTCAGGGCTCAGCAGAAACCATCTTCCCTGGAGCTGGGCAGTGATGGTTCATGTCTATATAATCCCAGCACTCACAAGGGAGAGGCAGGGGGGTCTCTGTGAGTTCGAACCTGGTCTACAGCGTGAGTCCACAAGAGCCAGGGCTACACAGAGAAACCCTGTCACAAACAAACAAAAGATTATGTGAACTCGGGGAAGATCACTAGCCACAAGCCAAGGAGAGACACCTCAAACGAATTAGTCCTGGCCCAGCAAGGTGGCTAAACTAAACACAGAAAGGTGCCGGCTGCCAGTCCTGACAACCTGAGTCTGATACCTGGGAACCACATATGGAAAAAGAAAGCTGCCCCTTGACCCCAACAGAGGCCTGGAATATTAGGTCCAAGGAAAGTTCCTGCAAAAGAGACAAAATGGCTGCCTATAGTACCTATTGGCATACCACGATTAAATGTCCTTAAAATATTCGTTCTAAATCAGACGTGGTGGCACATGCCTTAATCCTAGCACTTGGGAGGCAGAGGCAGACAGATCACTCTGAGTTCGAGGCCAGCCTGGTCTACAAAGTGAGTCCAGGATAGTCAGGGCTACACAGAGAAAGCCTGTCTCGAAAAAAAACAAAAAACAAAAAACAAAAAACAAAACAAAACTAATTCATTTTAAACCCAGGACAGTGGCTCATGCCTGTAATCCCAGCACTAGGGAGGCTGGCCTGGTCTACAAAGCAAGTCCAGAACAGCCAAGCCTACACAGAGAAACCCTGTCTCAAAAAACCAAAAACCAAAAACCAAACCAAACAACTGAAAATAGCTGTGCAGTGGTGGCGCACGCCTTAAATCCCAGCAGTTGGGAGGCAGAGGCAAAATTGAGTCCAGGACAGCCAAGGCTACACAGAAAAGAAACCCTGTCTCGAAAAACCAAACCAAACCAAAAAAATAACAAAAAACTGAAATACTTGGTTTTTTGTTTTGTTTTGTTTTGTCATCTAAGACATTCGATGTAAGGTTATTTTGTTATGGCATCTCCAGCAAAGCAATACACAGACATCTTAATTTATTTTCCAAATACGGAGTCGTCATAACGTAAACCAGGGGATATAGTTTAGTAGCACTTGCCTCACACAAACAAATACTGTAAAATAAAAATAAAACAAAATAAGCAATATTGAACATGTCTTTTTTCAGATTTTTTAATTGGTAAAGTTTTTTTCTTTTTTCTTTTTTCTTTTAAATAAGGTTTCTCTGTGTTAGCCCTGGCTGTCCTGGACTCACTTTATAGACTAGGCTGACCTCAAACTCACAGTGATCACCTGTCTCTGCCTCCCAAGTGCTGGGATTAAAGGCGTGCGCCACCACTGCCCGGCTGACTTTTTAAATTTTTATTATTTTATGTATGTTTTGCGTGCATCACATGGATGCCTGGTGCCCTGGTACCCAAGAGGTGCTGAGCCTCCATGTGAGTGCTGGGAGTTGAGCCTGAGTCCTTTGTAACAACAAATGTTCTTAACCGCTGAGCCAACTCTCCAGCCCTGAATGTGTCTTTTTTCAAAGAGAGGATTTTATTTATTCCAGGTTAGTCTCAAATTCACTATGAATATAGTCAAGGATGACTTTTGCTCTAGTTTGTTTTCCGTTGCTGTGATAAAACACCATGACCAAAAGCAACTTGGGGGCAGGGGTATTTCATTTTACAGGTTACAATCAATCTAGAGGAAATCCACTGCAAGAGGCTGAAGCAGAAGCTGTGGGGAACTGCTGCTTACTGGCTGGCTCCCTGTTAAGCTTGCTTGCTGGCTTGAATATTTATTTCAACTATACATGTACATATGTGAGTGTGCTGAGGACTGAACTCGGGTCCTCTGAAGGAGCCCTGCATGCTCCTACCTGCTAGATCATCTCTCCAGACCTCGCTGCTAGCTTTCTTATACAGCCCAGGTCTGCCTGCCCAGGGATGCTGCCGTCACACAGTGGGGCTGGGCCCTCCTCCCATACCAAGCATCAATCAAGATCGTTCCTCCCCTCCCCAGCCAGGGCAAAGGTCAACCTGGACCGGACCGTGCAGTTCTCCAGTGAGACTCCCTCTGATGACTCTGCAGTATGTCAAGGTGACAGTGACTGGCTCCAGGAGAACCTTGAACTCCCCGCAGTCCTCTTGCCTCAGTCTCCAGCCCAGACTTTGAAGCTGTCTTCTGTAGCTCTACCTGGGCGACGCACGGGCCCTTTGACCTGAAGTTTTGTGCTTTATAGCTTCACTGCCACCTTCTCCCCCAGGGAGATTGCTGAGCCCGGCACCTAAGACTCGCCTGCCCGCACCATCCCGCATCCACCCTCTCGTGTGTGTGTGTGTGTGTGTGTGTGTGTGTGTGTGTGTGTGTGTGTGTGTCCCCGTGGCCATGAAGTGCAAACTTTAGGAAGGTCCTGTGGGCCTGATGAAGACTGGTGAGATGCCTGACAGCATTGTCCAGGCAGGATGAACTGGAAATGAGACCAAAGGCTGGCAAAGCAATGTGAGGTAGCAATGATCACAGAATATGTTATGGCCCAAGCCACAGTCGGGGGTTAAAGGGAGCTGGCTGGGATATTGGGAAGAACAATTCAACGAGGTGGCAGGATTTAGGTGAGTGTGTCTGTGGCTCTTCTGACGACTCTTTTAAAGCAGGCTCTCGGTTGCTCTGCTGTTTACTTCCTCCTTAGCATTTTCACAGCCTGTAATTACTTTATTTACGTACTGACCATGGTGTCCACAAAGCAGAATCCTGTAAACTACAGGACAGCTGCAGCCTTGAGCATCCTCACTGGAGGCAGTACCTGTCACTTTACAGATGTCCTCAATAAATCTGAGGTCTGAGTGGATGGCTCAGAGTGAAAGCAAGCCCATAAAGCCAGGAGATCTGTGCCCCAGACAAAATCAGAGCCGGTCCACGCCTTCAGTGGGGGTAAAAAGGCAGGCAGATCTTTGAATTCAAGGCCAGCCTGGTCCACTGAGTTCCAAGAACCCTGACACACACACACACTCACACACACACACACACACACACAAACGAAAAACAAACCTCCCTTAAATAAACTCCCTTCGCCCTCCAAAAAAAGAGCTTCCACATAGTGTTTGAAAGATTCCAACTGGCCTCAATACTAACTGCCCAGTTGCCCAATTGTCTCGAGCCCTAAAAATATCTAGTTCCCATTGCTAACTTTTTGGCCTTTTGGCTGATGACTCAGGGTAATAGATATTTCGAGAATGTAGCAGGGAACTCCACTTCCGGGTCGGGAGGTACGCATCTGTGATCCCATCATGCTAAAGGTGAAGGCAGAAGGATCAAAGTAGCCTGGGTCACATGACAGCTATTTTGCCTCAGCTTCCCTTTCCCTCAAAAGATGAATAATAATATAGAGGTAGGTAGCAGAAAATGTGGCCTGGGACGTGGTAAAAACCTTAAATGCAGCCGGGCTTGGTGGCGCACGCCTTTAATCCAGTCGGGAGGCAGAGGCAGGCAGATCGCTGTGAGTTTGAGGCCAGCCTGGTCTACAAAGCGAGTCCAGGACAGCCAAGGCTACACAGAGAAACCCTGTCTCAAAAAATCAAAAAAAAAAAAAAAAAAAACAAACCCCAAACAAACAAAAAAACCCTTAAATGCCAGGAGGCACGGACAGGTCGATCTCTGAGTATAAGGACAGCTGGGTCTACTGAGCAAGTTCCAGGAGAGCCAGGACTGCACAGAGATAAACCCTGTCTCGAAAAACAAAACAAAACAAAACAAAACAAAACAAAAGAACAGAAAAGTGGTGCATAGCTTTAATCCCTGTACTCCAGAGTTCAAGGCCAGCCTGGTCTACAAAGTGAGTCCAGGACAGCCAAGACTACACAGAGAAACCTCGTCTCGGAAAAAAAACCAACCAAACAAAACCAAAACAAAAAACAAACAAACAAACAAAAAAAACCTTGAATACCAGGCTCTGTTCCACAAACCTATCGCACAGGTTTGTGACCAGGTAAGTCGGGCTCCGAAACGAGCTATTCCATAGTCCCCAAAGAGGACAGCACTAGGCTCGGCCTGTGGGCTCTTCACCGGAGCATGATACGCTAACAGGAGACCATCTATGTTGGTGACGTGCACTGAGCAAAGTTTGCACCACGGCAGCTTTTCCTCCCCCGCAGGAACTCTAATCCTTGTTGCTTGTAAGAGGCCTCCGGATCCTTGGCCTCCACTCAGACTTCAGCATATATCTCGAAGGATGAAAAAAGACAGGTGCTGCTTTGAGCCGGACACGTAGTCACCACGTGAACAGGGTAGAAAAGAGAAAAAGAGCAGTGCTGCATCTGCTAGGTGCCTTTTTTTGTCTTTTTCTTTCTTTCTGTTTTTTTTTTTCCCCGAAACAGGGTCTCTCTGTGTAGCCTTGGCTGTCCTGGACTCGCTTTGTAGACCAGGCTGGCCTCGAACTCACAGCGATCCACCTGCTTCTGCCTCCCTCCCGAGTGCTGGAATTAAAGGCGTGCGCCACTGCTGGGTGACTTTTAAAGGCGACTCCTTTAAGGCCAGTGCAGGAGGTGTGGCCTTAAAGTACGCCCCGGCAGAGGGGTGATTTTTCGGGTGACGTAAGGCCGAGGCGGGGGCGTGGCTTCTCCAAGCCTGGATGACAGGAAAGGGGCGGAGCTCGCGATGACGAGACATCGGGGAGGGGACAAGCGTTCATTGATAAAAACGCCAGGCTCCCCCGGGCGCGATCGCAGCGTAGAGAAACCAGGCAGCGCCACGCGCGGCTGGGGCCGGGCGGAACCGAGAATCAGCTCGGCCGGCGCTGAGCAGCACCGTCCGCATGGAGCCTGCCGCCGGCTTCTTGTCCCCGCGCCCCTTCCCGCGCGCGGCCGCCCCATCCTCGCCCCACGCCGGCCCGGGGCCGCCTGCCAGTGCCTCGCCGCGCTCGGAGCCTGAGGTGCTGGTCGGGCCACCGGTGCCCGACCCCAGTCGTCTCATCACCGACCCTCGAAGCGGCCGTACCTACATCAAGGGCCGCTTGTTGGGCAAGGTGGGTCGGGGGCTCTTGGGTGGCACTGACGGAGGTGGAGGGGATCTCTGAGGGCCCCATCCGGCCTCTCCTGAGCGCCCGGACCAACGTTGCATCCTCATCCTAGGGGGGCTTCGCCCGCTGCTATGAAGCCACTGACACCGAGACCAGTGTAGCCTACGCGGTCAAAGTCATCCCGCAGAGCCGCGTCGCCAAGCCGCATCAGCGCGAGAAGGTGGGTCCAGGGCCCTGCGGACCAAGGGATGGGGGGGGGTGTGTGATGATGGCGTGGGAACCCTAGAAAGATGACGATCTCGCGTCCCTGTCGCAGATCCTAAACGAGATCGAGTTGCACCGAGACCTACAACATCGCCATATCGTTCGCTTTTCGCACCATTTCGAGGATGCTGACAATATATACATTTTCCTGGAACTCTGTAGCCGCAAGGTCCGGAATGTGGAGGGGGGGAGCGGGGGGGGGGGAGAGGGAGGGAATTCATCGGGAGCAGGGGTGGGAAAGGAAGCGAATTCTTAAGATCCAAAGCTGGGCCCTTGTCATCCTTAGCAAACGCAGATGGAGGGCGGGCCTGGGGAAGGCAAGCTGGGACTGAAATAGTGGCTTTTCTGCAGTCCCTGGCCCACATCTGGAAGGCCCGGCACACCCTATTGGAACCAGAGGTTCGCTACTACCTTCGCCAGATCCTTTCTGGCCTCAAGTATTTGCACCAGAGGGGTATCTTGCACAGAGACCTCAAGCTGGGTGAGCCTCCTGGGCCTGGTCATAAGGGTCGGGGATCGGGGAGGTCAGAGAGAGAGAGAGAAAGTTAAGAATCTGACGGATCTCTCTGCCACTGTCTAGGAAATTTTTTCATCACTGAGAACATGGAACTGAAGGTGGGAGATTTTGGGCTGGCAGCTCGGTTAGAGCCCCCGGACCAGAGGAAAAAGTGAGTTGAAGGGATCCTGGTGGCCGCATATCTGTATGTGACACAGGTGATGCGTGTGACACAGATGATGTACATATGACGCGAAAGTGTGTATGTGGGAAGCAAGGTGACCTTATGTGTGTCTGGGATAAACAGGGAAGGGGGGGGGCAGGGGGATGGGCCGTCTTGTATGTGTGACAGAAAAGGTGGCAACCTAGGTTCCTGGGTTAGGGGAAGAAAAACAATCTTGTGAATGTGTGGCCCAGATCAGTGGGTGCCCTGAGCCTCCGACACAGGTGGGGAGTCCAGGATCTTTGGGAATATATATGACTTGATCCTGTGTTGGATGGGGGAGAACATAGGCCAGGCGGTTAGCATGTGTACACGAGACAGCTAAGACTGGGAATGACAGGATGCCATGCCCTGTGTATCTGAGAAGACCCTGCTGTGGTCGCTGTGACAGGGTGTGTGTAATGAGCTAGCGTGTGTGGCAGGTTGAATGTTTCTGAAGGGTATGGCATCTGGTTGTGCGCTGCACAGACTGTGGGAGGTGACAGGCTAGTGACTGTTTTGACAGACGGAGTGGGGGAAGGGGCCACTCGTGGACCCTCCATATTGACCTTGGGAGAGGGGCTGTGATGGGGGGGCGGGGTAGGGCCTCCTCCTGTCCCCGCTGAGCAGCTGAGCAGCTGGGCTAAGACGGGTGGGTGAGGACTCAGCTGCCATTCTCAGCATCCATTGTCCCAAGACAAGCAGGAGCTCTCTGGCCTTTGGTGACAGGCAGCTGCTTTGTCTGAACTCACAGCAGGGGCAGGGATGGGGGGGGGGTGGCTGCTGGGCTGCGTCTGAGCCTTCCCCCCCTCCCCCCTCTGCCCTACCCCCTTTTTCAGGACCATCTGTGGCACGCCCAACTATGTGGCTCCTGAAGTGCTGCTGAGACAGGGCCATGGCCCGGAGGCAGACGTGTGGTCACTTGGTTGTGTCATGTGAGTGCCAAAGTCATGGGCAGACAGGTGGCAGGTGCCTGGAGGGGGTGTTGCCACCGCTCGACTCCTGAGCTCCCGTCTCTGGGCACAGGTACACGCTCCTGTGTGGGAGCCCTCCTTTTGAGACAGCTGACTTGAAGGAGACATACCGCTGCATCAAGCAGGTCCATTACACACTGCCCGCCAGCCTCTCACTGCCTGCCCGGCAGCTCCTGGCTGCCATCCTGCGAGCTTCACCCCGAGACCGCCCCTCTATTGAACAGATCCTGCGCCATGACTTCTTTACAAAGGTCTGTGGTTCTCTGGACACCAGTGTTCGGTCTTCATGTTCCTAAGGACAAATAGGACTCTTGGGAGGCGGGGGTCTCACTTCTCTGATTGCATGGCTCTCTTCCTCAGGGCTACACCCCTGATCGGCTCCCTGTCAGCAGCTGTGTGACAGCCCCAGATCTGACACCCCCCAACCCTGCGAAGAGTCTGTTGGCCAAAGTTACCAAGAGCCTATTTGGCAGGAAAAAGAACAAAAGTGAGCGAGGTGCCGTGGGTTGGGGGCATACAGCAGTGTAGGGGCTTAGTGGCCCTGTTGCATTCATTTGAGATGCGGGGGGTGGGGTGGGAAGGTGGTTCCAGGGTGTGGGTGGGTGTCTGCAGACTCTTGAGGAGGGAGTATGTGCTGCCTAGACACTTGGGAAGACCTGCCCCTGTGTGTGTGTGTGTGTGTGTGTGTGTGTGTGTGTGTGTGTGAGTGTACACTTTGGGAAGTGTGGTCAGGCAGAACACTGAGGGCTGTGCTCTCCCTCACCCCCAGATAAGCAGCATTCTGAGGAGCGGGATGTCTCCTGCTTGGTGAGCGGCCTTATGCGCACATCCATCGGTCATCCAGATGTCAGACCTGAGGTGAGGTGCTCACGTGAGCGTTATTCCCCTGACTCACCCCGACCCTAGCAGCTGAGGGAAGCCCAGCATAAAAGGCTGATGAAGCATCCAGCCTCGTGGTGGCCTAATTGGTTGTGTGTCATTAGCCAGCTGAGGCTGACCTGGGGTGCCCTGAGAGCCACCAGGGGCGGGGTTGGGCCACTGGACTTTCAAGGAATTGGGTTTTGAAGCCTAACTTCACTCTCTCTCTCTCTCTCTCTCTCTCTCTCTCTCTCTCTCTCTCTCTCTCTCTCTCTCTCTCTCCCAACTGTCCAGGCTCCAGCAGCTTCAGGTCTGGCCCCTGTCAGCTTGGTAGAGACAGCTGCTGAGGACAGCTCACCCCGTGGGACACTGGCAAGCAGTGCAGATGGTGAGGAGCCAGGAGATGAGAGGTGCTAGGGGTTGCTGGGGTGGAGATCAGGGGCCGGAAGGAAGTAGTTGGCTGAGGGGGACATGACCTGGGCCCAGGGTGGCTGTTGCCTAAATGTCAGTGCCCTGTTCCCTTCAGGGTTTGAAGAAGGTTTGACTGTGGCCACGGTGGTGGAGTCTGCTCTCTGTGCACTGAGGAACTGCGTGGCCTTCATGCCCCTAGGTAAGGCCAGGCTCCGGTTTTGGGTGAATAGTTTGGCAAGTTCTTCTGGCCTAGAGGCCTGGGGAGGGGGGGGGGATGTCTTCACTCCCTCCTCTCTCCTAACAGCGGAACAGAACCCAGCCCCATTGGCACAGCCGGAGCCTCTGGTGTGGGTCAGCAAGTGGGTTGACTACTCCAACAAGTTTGGCTTTGGGTATCAGCTGTCCAGCCGCCGTGTAGCCGTGCTTTTCAACGATGGCACTCACATGGCCCTGTCAGCCAATAGAAAGTAAGTGCTGTTTGGGGATGCTTTGTGTTTCGGCTACTGTCCCCAGGAGGGTTGCACCATGGTGTGTGTTTCTGTGCCCATGGGGTCTGGGCTTCAAATCCACCGGGGGTGGGGGGGTGAGGGGTGGGGGTGGGGAGAAATTGGTGATGCCAGCCTCCATCTCCTCTCTGCGTTCCTGCTTTCAGGACTGTGCACTACAACCCCACCAGCACGAAACATTTCTCCTTCTCTGTGGGTTCTGTACCCCGCGCTCTGCAGCCTCAGCTGGGCATCCTGCGGTATTTTGCCTCCTACATGGAGCAGCACCTCATGAAGGTGTGTGGGCTGAGGTAGGGCGAGGGGGGCGGTCATGAGGGTGGGGTGGTGCAGAGAGAGTGGCTGAACCTGTAAGAGGAGGAGACACCCAGAGAGCGAGAGAGAGAGAGCGAGAGAGCGAGAGAGCGAGAGAGAGCGAGAGAGCGAGAGAGCGAGAGAGCGAGAGAGAGAGAGAGAGAGAGAGAGAGAGAGAGAGAGAGAGAGACCCAGCCCATGCCAGTCCAGTGACCTGACATCCTGACATGCCTATTCTCCCAGGGTGGAGATCTGCCCAGTGTGGAAGAGGTAGAGGTACCTGCCCCGCCCCTGTTGCTGCAGTGGGTCAAGACTGATCAGGCCCTACTTATGCTGTTTAGTGATGGCACTGTCCAGGTAAGAACCCGCCCTGGGTTAGAGGGGAGGTCTGATAGGCCCAGGGATGTTGGGAAGCCTTGATTGACATTATCTTCTGTGTACAGGTGAACTTCTATGGGGACCACACAAAGCTGATCCTCAGTGGCTGGGAGCCTCTCCTTGTGACTTTTGTGGCCCGAAATCGCAGCGCTTGCACATACCTCGCTTCCCACCTCCGGCAGCTGGGCTGCTCCCCAGACTTGAGGCAGCGGCTCCGCTATGCACTGCGGCTGCTGAGGGACCGAAGTCCTGCCTAGGTTCCAACCCGCAGAGCAAGCTGTGATCCAGACCCCAGGCCTGCGCTGGAAAGGCTCTGGCCCTTCCTGTTCCTTTGGTGCCTCACTGGGGGCTCCGGGCTGAACCCCCATCCCACCCCAGGGAATCAGGGACCAGCTTTACTACAGTTGGGGATGGCCTGCCTCCCTGTCTCTTACCTTTCTCCCTGAGATAAGCCTGAGCCTTAGCTCCCAGCTAGGGGGCATTATTTATGGACCACTTTTATTTATTAACAGACATTTATTTATTGGGATGTGAGCCCCCGGGGGGCCTCCTCCTGGGATAATAAACCATTTTTTCAGAACATGAAGGGCTTATCATTCCCAGTAGACGGCGTGGACTGTAGCCACGGCGAACAGTGACGTGTTGGTGAAAGTGGCAGAGGCCAATCCATCGTGCACCTCATCCCAGAGTGCGCGGCTGACCACGTGCACTCCCTGTCCCTCGCGTGGCCCCAGCACCACGCTGCACACGAGTTTGTAGCGGGGTAGGCTGAGCTCCCGCACGCGCATGCGTACCTGCTCGCACAACGCCTGCGTCAGTTTCCCCGCCTCAGTACCGGAGTAGCACACGTCGCTCAGTTCTGCATTCAGTGCTTCCTCCAGGACACGCTGGGCACTTGCAGCTTCCCAGCGCTCCCCTGGCGCTGGTTCTATGCGGTATGAGGGTGCCATCCTACGGGCAGGCACCAGGGGCAGCCCAGAAAAGCTAACTCGTGAACCTAGAGAGGGCACTGGACCCAGGGATAGCCGTCGACCTCCAGGACCCACTAAAGGTCCCGCCAGTGAGTTGCGTCGCGAAAAGGATGGGTGTAGGCCCAGCAGGGAGCCGCGGCGGGAGGCTGGGCCTGGACCTATAGGTCGGGTCTCATCAATGCTGGGCAGGTGACCTCCGGACTTCCCTGGTGGTGATTTCAGAGCCAGGTCTTTGGTAGTCTCCTCTTCCTGGCGTCCGGATGGCAGAGTCTTGCACGCCATGTACCTGCCTGCTGGAAGATTCATACTTAGGAGTGGCCCTCAGTGGCTGAGATCTTATTACACTCAGCCTCTTGCTCAGTGAAGCTGAGATTTTTCTTTGTGTTTGTGTGCCTGCGCAAGCGAATGTTTGTTTGAGACAATGTCGCACTCGGTGCTCCCTGCCCTCCCTCTCTGTCTCTGTCTCTGTCTCTGTCTCTGTCTCTGTCTCTGTCTCTGTCTCTGTCTCTCTCTCATCAGAAGTTGGGATCAAAGTGAGCCGGACAAGCCGGGTGTGGTGGCGCACGCCTTTAATCCCAGCACTCGGGAGGCAGAGGCAGGCGGATCACTGTGAGTTCGAGGCCAGCCTGGTCTACAAAGCTAGTCCAGGACAGCCAAGGCTACATAGAGAAACCCTGTCTCGAAAAACAAACAAACAAAAAAAAAAGTGAGCCAGACACAGTGCATCTCAGCACTTGGGGGAGGCAGAGGCAGGCAGATCTCTATGAGTTTGAGGCCAGCCTGGTCTACAAGTGAGTTCAGGACAGCCAGGGCTACACAGAGTGACCCTGTTTCGAGCTGTCAGAGATACAAGGGAAGGGGCTGCTCAGGCTATGACCGCGGAACCTCTGCCCGAAATTCCCTTGGTCACGGAGGAGGCTGATTGGGTGAGCACTAAATCCACTAACCCACCCCCCACCCCACCCCCGGCCTTCACCAGCAGAATGGGGACATGAAGCCAGTTTCTGGGCTTCTTCAAACCATGGCCAGAAGAGACAGACCCAACTCCGTCACTCCCACAGATCTCTCTAGCTTCAGAAGTACAGAGGAGCTTAACCACCTTCCCTGTTAACTTTTCTCCCCCTTGACTGGCCGCATCTGGAGGCAGGCGACATATGAAGCAACTTCCATCCTCTTGCTTAGATCCCTCAGGATCATCCGTGGGATGGATGCCCTCTTCTCCTGAAACTCCCTCAGGCAACTGACTCACCTGCAGCCTTTGGCCTCCAAGCTCTCTCTGCTGGCCGCACAGTCTGCACTGAGCCGGCCCGGCAGGCCTGTGGGCAGGGAAGGGTTGTGTTGTGCAGTTACCAAGGGCTGCTGCTATGGCAAGAGCACCTCCCTCCCAGGACTCCTCCCTCCAGCCAAGCTCTGGAGTAACCTGAGTGTTCGTGTGTGCGCACCTGCTGACGGAAGGGAGGGGGCCCTGAGTTAGCGGGAGAGAGCGTCCACAGGGGCTTGGGGCTCTAGAGCATCACAGATGAGGGGTCAGGTGTAGAGAGGTGTACTCACTGGTCAGGCAGGCACTTGCTTTTAAGCCACTGTCTCTTATGAAATGGCCAGTCATGTGGCCTGACCATTTGTGAACAAGTCACAGGGGCCTGGGATGTGCTAAAACTTTGAGACTGCGGGGGCGGCTTCTTAGGAATCCAGTATCTGGGCTCACAGGAAAGAATACGTCATGGTTCTACATTCTCTCCCCGTCAGCCTCAACAAGGACAAACATTTCCGCTTCAGGGCAGAGCTGGGGTGGGGCTTGGATGACTTCCTTAGTTCTGAACTGTGTGCTAAGGAGGCCAGGCCTATTGGCTCAGTGGGAAAGACCGAGGCCTGGCAAAGCTGTGACTCAGTAAATCTAAGTCTGGTCTTTTGACCTCTGCTGACCTGCTCAGGTGCTCTGGGACTTGTCCGTAGTAACCCCTCTCCCTAGGGATGACTGCTTTTCAGGGAGGCCAGAAGCTGTGCTGCTCCTGTTAAAACCGACACCTCCCTTCCCCTACTCTGGGAGGGAAGGGGGCTGCCCCCTTCCAGGCACACTAAGTCAGAGCGGAGCCCTGAACACCACACTTGGGGCTGAGAGTTTTCCCGGATGAGGTGATCTCAGGCTGGGCTATCCCAGGTCTAAACTGAACCCATAGGGAAAGGGTTAGGAAAGCTGAGGCCTTTAGTTCTGAACCCTGTGTAGGCAAGAGGCAGCGCCAGGGCCCTCAGACTCTCAGACTCTTCCTAGGGCCCTCTGACTGCTCATTTTTTTCCCCCTTGGGCACATAGGGAGATGGGCGGGGCCTCCTCGGGCCCAGCTCCAGTTTCCATGGAAACCCACAGGCTTCCCACCCAGTGGCTGCCTGGGCAGACTCCCAACCTGAGCTTCATCCACCACCAGCTTCTCCGGGGACCATAGGCCTTTCCAGACCCAGCGTTTCTGGTCCGGTCCCCTCTGCATCTGCACCCCTTTCCTGAACCTCAGCCTCTTCTAAACTTTAGCCCCTCAGCAAACAGACCCCTGTAGCTCCTGCCCTCCCTCTCAGGCCTCAGGAGCTCTTAGCCTAGCTGGGCCTTCTAGGCCTTTCTACCCTTTGACTTGCTGCCCATCCCACATATGGAGAACCCAGGACTGGTGGTGCGTGGGCAGGCTGCATCCTTTTCCACAGCACTGCGAAGCCTTGTCAACAACGCCCTGTACAGGTGAGGCTGCCGCCCCTTGGTGGGTTTTTCCCTAGCTGGCTCTCGCGGGCCTATGAATTTGAGGAGTCTAAAGATAAAGAGGCCGGGAAACGGCACTTGGCCTCCCTGAATAACTCAGTCTGTGAGGAAGTCAGTACAGAGGAAACCTACTGGCCTGTGTCCATGCTATCCTGAGAGTCAGAAGCGGAGGCAGTGGGGGGGGCAGGGGGGGGGGTAGACAGCGGGAGGGCAGCTGTGTGAACTCAGGCAAAGAAAGCCCCTGGCTTGAGGAAGGAATCCTCCGCCCCCTCAGCCCTGAAAGATGGGCTGTGAATTGACTCATTCTCATTGGGCACTCAACTTTAAGTGCTGGGACCTTTTTCCTTGAAGAGACAGAGGAGCAGATGGCTCTCGGGATTTGTAAGAGGAAGAAAGCACAAAGGATTGAGCTGGAGACCCAGACAGGAAGTAGTTCAAGGTTTCTGACCGCCCACTGCTTGCCCAAGAGGCTAAGTGCTGTCTGACACCAGGAATAGTTTTCTGGGGGCAGGGCTGGTCACGGGAGACAGAACGTTGCTTCTCACACCCACTGTCTCAAAAGCTGCAGCGCTCCCCCACCCCCAACCTCGGGGTTAGCGACTGTCATAACTCTCTTTTTTTGAGGGCAGGGTGTCACAATCTGGCCCGAAGAGTGGAACATTAGGCTTGAGCCTGGGAGCAGAGGCCTTTGGAAGCTGCAGCTTTCTCTGCCGCCTCCTACACCCTCTACCTTACGGAGAGGCCCAGAGGCTGGGGACGGAAGTGATCACGAAGATGGAAAATGTGGTCTCACCTCATGACGGTGCATCATAGCCATGTCTGCTTGCAGTCAGTGCACTCTGCACCCCACATCCTCATACCCTCCTACAGGAGGAAAGCTGAAAATGCTGAGTTGGCATCTCGGGGAGGAGCCCCAAGAGGAGTTTCTTCCCCTACCTGGCCCCCCAAAGTCTCAGCTTTAGGAGATAACCAATTATGATTGCATGAACCTGGTATCCCACTTTGACCAAGCGCAGTCAATTCCCCTGAGAACCTGCGGTCATGGCTGAGAATTCTGAGAGCCAAAGATAGAAAGTCACAGGGTAGAACTGAGACTAGAGTTCAGGCTTGTGTCCCCCACACGTGGGCTTTGACCTTACCTAAAAAGAAGTTAAGTCCCAGTGTGGCAGAGGCCAAGCCAAAAGTGTAATCTAGGTCTGAGATTCCTCACCTCGCCTCGGCCCTCTCTCCCACAGTGATGTTTGCTTTGTGGTTGGCCAAGAACGGCAAGAGGTGTTTGCCCACCGGTGCTTGCTGGCTTGTAGATGCAGCTTCTTCCAGAGACTTTTGGGCCCTGGGGTACCTAGTCCCGTGGTGTTAAGCACTGTGCCGGCCGAGGCCTTCTTAGCCGTGCTGGAGTTCCTGTATACCAACAGTATCAAGCTGCACCGACACTCTGTGAGCCTACCAAGCAGGAGTCTGGGTGGGAAAGAGACTGGGGATTGCCCCAGGCAGGAGTCTGTCCTTTGTGCTGTGGGTTGAGGGGCGGGGGTGGGGGGGTGGGGGGGTGGGAGAAAAATCCCTTCTGCTCCCTCAAACTCCCCTAACCCCCCACGCAGGTGCTGGAGGTGCTGACAGCAGCCGTGGAATATGGGCTGGAGGAACTTCGAGAGGTAGGTGTCTCAGGCAGGACATCTTGTTCCCTGGCCTTTCGGTTCATTGTCCCCTTCGCACAGTCTGACCTCTCAGAGAGGAGTACTACAGCTCTCTGTGTACACAGGATCTGCCATGCTCGGTGCCTGCTGAGTCAGCATAGGGAGTGTTTTATGGCTGCTTCTGCAGCACAAGGGTACATTGGCTTTGGCCTGTGACCGAATAGAAAGAGAGACATGAAAATGCTTAACGTGTATGGGGCGTGGTGCTGCAGGCCAAAGTCCCCAGTGCTCTGGAGGCTTGGGGAGGTTGGCAAGTTTCTTTTTTTAATTTAATTTTATTAATTTATTCATATTACATCTCAATGGTTATCCCCTCCCTTGTATCCTCCCATTCCTCCCCCCTCCCATTTTCCCCTTACTTCCCTCCCCTATGACTGTGACTGAGGGGGACTTTCTCCCCTTGTATATGCTCACAGGGTATCAAGTCTCTTCTGGGTGAGGTTGGCAAGTTTAAGGCCAGCCTGAACTACCTAAGGAGTTCCAGGTTAGCCTGGGCTACAAAGTGAGACTTAGTTTCAAAAAGCTTAACTTAAAGGTATGGGTCTAAGTGTAATAGGAAACTGCTGGTGTGTGGAGAGAGCTTCCTGGAGAAGGAAACTTTTGTTTCAGAGCTGAAAGAACAGCAGCGTTTTATTCAGGAGTGGGAAAACAGCATTATAGTCAGAGGGCACCCAGGGAGCTGGTTAGATATCAGGTGGACTGGGAATGTGGGGATGGTGTCAGCTGGACAGGGTACCAGGAAGCTGGTTCTTGCCGGTGCTTCAAGAATTTGAGCAGCTGGGCATGGTGGCGCACACCTTTAATTCCAGGACTCAGGACTCGGGGAGGCAGAGGCAGGCGGCTCGATGTGAGTTCCAGGCCAGCCTGGTTTACAAATCGAGTCTGGGGGCAGGAGGGGGGCTGGAGAGATGGCTTAGAGGTTAAGAGCTCTGACTGCTTCTCCAGAGGTCCTGAGTTCAATTTCCAGCAACCACATGGTGGCTCACAACCATCTATAATGAGATCTAATGGCCTCTTCTGGCTTGCAGGTGTGCATGCAGGCAGAGCACTGTATACAAAATAATAAATAAATCTTTAAAAAAAAATTGAGTCCAGGCGCATGCCTTTAATCCCAGCACTTGGGAGACAGAGGCAGGTGGATCTCTGTGAGTTCGAGGCTAGGACAAGCCAGAGCTATTATACAGAGAAACTCTGTCTTGAAAAACCAAAACAAAAAACAAACAAACAAAAACAAATCAAGTCCAGGATAGCCAAGGCTACACAGAGGAATCCTGTCACCAAAAAAATAAAATAAAATAAAATAAAACAAAAACAAAAACAAAAAACCCTTTAGGCCTGTAGGTCAGTGCTAGAGCACTTGCCAAGTGTGCTATCGGCCCTGGTTTCAATTCCCAGCCAGATGTGGTGGTATAGACCTGTATTTCCAGCACTCAGGAGGCAGAATAGAGAGGAGGATAATTCCAGGCTCATGGCCAACCTGGTCTACAGAGTAAGTTTTAGGCCAGCCAAGGCTACACAGCAAGACCCTGTCTCAACTTTCCCTCTCCTGGACTTCTTTTAATGCAAGGGGACTGGAGATTCCCTGAAAAATTTGGGCAAGGGAGCTAAGGGGGAAAGAGACTGAGAGAAAAGGGAAAGGCCAGTCAGATGAGTGAAGAAATCAAGAGGGTGTGGCCAAGAGGGAAGTGGCAGGCCAGGAGAGGTGGGTGGCTCTGAGAGGAGACAGCTGTCACCACCCAGTGCTTTTCTGGAAGCGAGGGAGATGTCAAGCATGGAATTTAAGTTTCTGTTAGAACAGAAGTATCAATGTGTCAAGGCAGGGGACAAGTGGAGGGACATAGTAAGGGGAGGAGCCTGGGATTTCTGGATGGGTCTATTAGAAGGTGCTTTGCTAGCCTCCAGGCCCCCTGGGCTTGCTAAATTGCAGGACTGGACAATTCCCTTTCACTCCGCAAATCTGGGAGGTCAAGATGGAGTCTGGATGGCTCATTGCTCCAAGCCTACTCCACTCTTCTAGGGGGTAGGACTTGGGGTCTTTTAACGGGGACAGGGCCACACAGTCTACTTTGATTTCTGTCCCCAGCTATGCCTGGAGTTTGTGGCGAAGGTGCTGGATGTGGAGCTGGTCTGTGAGGCTCTGCAGGTGGGTATTACGGAGCAGCCCTGGGAAAGAATCTGATTTTTAGAATGTGGTCCTGGCCTCCATGTGTGTCAGCCTTGACTGGCTACAGCTGCTAAGGAACAGTATGAGGGCATGTGTGCTCAAGGATGCTTATGAGATAAAACTCTGTGCCCAGATCTGTGGGATGTAGGACATATCAGTAAAGTCATACGTAGGAAGAAAAGAAACAGAGCTGGAAAAGGCAGGCATGGGGACACGGTACCTTGAATCCTAGTACTAGGGGAGGCAGAGGCAGCTGGATCTGAGTTCGAGGCCAGCAGGGCTACATAATGATCTTCTATTAAGCGTGGGAAATGGGCCGGGGGAGTGGTGGCACACGCCTTTAATCCCAGCACTTGGGAGGCAGAGGCAGGCTGATCAATGTGAGTTCGAGGCCAGCCTGGTCTACAAAGTGAGTCCAGGACAGCCAAGGCTACACAGAGAAACCCTGTCTCGAAAAACAAAACAAAAAAGAGTGGGAAATGGACCCAGGAGGTGGTGGTGCGAGTGAGTTCCAGGACAACCAGGGCTACAAAGAGAAACCTTGTCTTGGGGCGGGGGGTGGGGGGGGGGTGGGGGGGGTAGTGGTTCTAAACAGGCTTCTAAAAGTGGGATGTTTAGAAGCCAAGCTTGGGCTCAAAGATGGGATTTAAAGAACCATATGCATGTGTGGTGTTCATGGTCCACTGCACTTTCCCCAGGTCTAATTTCATGAGATATTGCGGGGGCTATTAGCCTCCCGTTTGGATTGTGCTCAGGCTTGTGGGAGTACTTTGTGTGCAGATCTGGGTCACACGTCCTTTTTAGTCTCTAGTCTGACCACCTTTACTCTGCTCCTAGGTTGCCGTAACCTTTGGTCTGGGGCCATTGCAGGAGCGGTGCATAGCCTTCATTGAGGCTCACAGCCAGGTACGGCTCCCCACCCTTACTTACACTTGGAACCTGTCTCCCCCATGACTTTCTTCTCTGCTCTGACCGATACACCCGCCTATAGGAGGCGCTCCGCACCCGTGGCTTCCTGGAACTGTCCGCCACCGCGCTGCTGCCGGTGCTACGCAGTGACCAGCTGTGCGTGGACGAGGCTGAGCTGGTCCAGGCAGCCCGAAGCTGGGCGCGCGTGGGCGCCGTGAGTGGGGCGTGGGGGAGGGGGAGGACGCTGAAGCAACGCAGGAACTCCGCAAGCAGGCGACGGGGTACAGGCTCAAGGCTCGCTTCCACAGGCAGTGTTGGAGCAACCGGTGGCCGAGGTGGCGGCTCCAGTGGTTCGAGAGCTGAGACTGGCTTTGCTGGCCCCGGCGGAGCTAAGCGCCCTGGAAGAGCAGAACCGACGGGAGCCGCTCATCCCGGTTCGGACGCAAAAGACCAAACTCAGATCCACTCTGCCACGTGGGGACGAGGGGGTGGTGGCTATGGCCAAGGACTTCCGGACTATGTGGTGACCCCCCTCTCCCCAACAGGTTGAGCAAATTGTGGAGGCATGGAAGTGCCACGCCCTACGGAGAGGCGATGCGGGCCGGGGGGCACCGTGCCGCAGGCGGAAGGGCACTCTACCCCGGGATCACCACCGCCTCCTGGACTTTCGTTTCAAATGACCCACTTCTGGGACTTGCGATGAATTTGTCCACACTCTAAACTACAGCTCCCAAGGTGCTCTGCGCTGGTGGCGGACTTCCGCTCCCGGCAGTCGCAGCGAACCGGATGCCGGAAGTACCATTCTTCATAGGAGCAAAGCTAAGGCCTCCGCGGAGAAGTAGAGGCGGGGCCGTGGGCCCAAGGTTGGGGTCGGGTCGTGGGCTCGGGCAACGCCTGGAGACCGGAAGCTAGAATGTCCTTTTTCCATGAGATCACTCGGCATTCTGCCACCGGCCGCTCCTCTATTCGGATGATGCTGGTATTTCTTTTTTCTTTCTTTTTTTTTTTTGATGCTGGTATCTCCTAAGCTCATCTTCTTTTAAACAACAAATCAGCTTCCTGCCTCCAGGCTCAGTGCATTTTCAAGCGTCTCATCTTCTCAGCCCCGGAAATAATGTTTTTGTGGGCGGGGAAACTTAACTGGGTGAGGCATGGGTGCAGTAGTCACTCAGGGAAGCAGAGGCAGGCCGATCTCTGTGAGTTCGAGACCAGCCTGGTCTTCAGAGGGAGTCCATGACAGCCAAGGCCTCACAGACAAACCTTATCTCGAAAAACCAAAATCAAACAAAGATTGAAGACCTGAAGAGATGGCTCAGAGGTTAAGAGCACTGGCTGTTCTTCCAGAGGTCCTGAGTTCAATTCCTAGGAACTACATGGTGGCTCACAGCCATCTGTAATGTGATCTGATGCCCTCTTCTGGCGGGCAGGCAGAGAGCTGTATACATATAAAATAAATAAATAAAATCTTTAAAAAAATAAAAATAAAAGATTGAAAATGGGAGCACTCCTGGTATCCTTGTTTGGGTAGTGGACACTGAAAGTAACCTGGTGCTTGTATGCTGTTAATTCTCTTGCTTTGTGCTATTTTACACCAATGTTAGAAGTCATGTATTAATCCTGTGCTCCCATTAGCTCTGCTACAGCATTGTGATGAGAGTGGCTTTCTAAACTGTTTTCAGGAGCTTGGAGATCGTTAAAATTGACCAAAACCACCGATCCTTTACTTGAGGACAGAAACCTTTTTTTTTTCTTTCATTCAGGCTAACACTGCTATCTTCTGAACATGTGTTCCACAAAGCAAGCATAGCTTGGTAGTATATATGGGCCTGTGAATGTAAGCACTCAGGGAGCGGACAGGAGGGTCAGCACTTAAGATAAGACCTGTTTCAAAAAACAAAATAAACTGGGCATGGTGGTGCACACCTGTAATCCTAGCACTGAGGAATGCAGAGGCAGGCAGATCTCTGCGAGTTCAAGCCCACCCTTCTCTACCTCATGAGTTCCAGGCCACTCAGACTTAACATACAAGTAAAAACCAAACTAGTTGTGGTGGCCTGTGATCTAAGCTCTGAGCAGAGTGGAGCAGAAGGCTTGCCAGGACTTGGCGGGCTCGCCTGCATGGGCTACACAGCAAGGTGAGGCCTCAGCAAACAAACCCTGCTTCAGCTTCCCAAGTGACAGAACTGTAATCCCGGGCATGGAGTACACCCCAGACTCTGAGAACGAGGCTGACAGAAAACAAGGCTTCCAAATACTGGGTTATGGCTGAGCATGGTGGCTCATGTCTGTAATCCTGTCACGGGGGAGCAGGTCACTCTGCGTCCAAGCACAGCTTGTCTGTACTCTAGACACCTGGAATACAGAGTGAGAGTTCTTCCAAAAACAAAAGAGCAGTGGTGATGCTAGAGACTTGGCTCAGAAGCTAAAGCCACTCGCGGCTCTCGGAGAGGACCAGACTTCGGTTCCTACACCCAAGCCAAGTAGGTCACAACCCCCTGTAACTCGAACTCTGGTTCCTCTAGTCTCCATGGGTATCTGAAGACTACAGTCACAGAGCCTCCCAAAAAGCGTTGACTCAGAACTGTTCTTCCTGGAACTGTTTGTGAAAGATGCCAGCGATGTGAGGAAAACGTGGAGTATGGGTGTGCCCTTTTGCTTCCAGCCTCCCAGAGGTCAATGCCTCAGCAGGTTACACAGCTGCAGTTTATATGTGTGTGTGTGTGTGTGTGTGTGTGTGTGTGTGTGTGTGTATCCAGCAAGTAAGTTGCATCCTACAATCCTGGGAAAACATCTACGGGCCGGGACTGGAGCCCAGTGAGATGGAAGGCGTGGATCCAGGCCACAGCTCCCCTGCTTCGCTGCCGGTTGCTTGCCACAAACCTTGTCCTCTCTTCCTTCATGGGGTCTGGGATTGGTCAATTTGTAGGCCCCAAATGGTAGAGCTACTGTTTTCCAGGCTAGCAGAGCACTCCCAGGCTTAGACTGAGCGGCACAGTGTTTATCAGCAGGACCACACAGGCGGCATATCAGTACCACTCTGGGCAGGTGTCAACCAGGTTATCTTATTATTATTACTATTATTATTTTTAATTTTGATACAGAGTCTCTCTCATTTAGCCCTGGATGTTGTAGAACTCACTACGTAGACCAGGCTCACTTTGAATTCATAGGCTCATCTCAAACTCAAGGCAATTCTCCAACCCAAGCCTCCTAAGGTGTGAAATGACCAGTGTGAGCTGCCACACTCAGTAGCATCTGTAGGGGAGATAAACCTGTTTTTTTGTTTTGATCCAAAGTGTGGGATGGGGAAGAGAGCAGGATGTTTACCACTTAGATGTGAGAGAGCAGGATGTTTTTCCGCTTAGAAGTCAAACCACTTTGTGGAGGGGGGAGGGGGGGGACACTTGATAGATGGCAGCTGAAAAACATCCGTGAACAGATTGAGATGGTACACATATGATCCCAAAACAGGGGGCTTGAAGCTTTTTGTTGGGACTTGGTTTAGCTGGATCATCCCTACACGTCACGGCACTCCTAAAGCCAACTGCTCCAGGGAAGGCTTCAAAGCGTGGGGCTGAGGCTCCAGGTTCCGGTTGCTCCGGCTTCCAGCAGCCACTTCGGTGGAATTGCTGGTCTGCTGAAATCCTGCTGACTACGCCGGGAGAATCGTTCCTAGGAACTGACATCCGGGTTTCATTCTTGTTTTCCTTAATCTCCTTTTCCTCTTATTTAGGCCAGTCGGGTTTGTAAAGGAGGTACACTCGTTTAATAAGTTAATAATAAAGTATAATTGTTAAGAAAATTGGAGCTTGGGGGCTGGAGAGATGGCTCAGAGGTTAAGAGCACTGTCTGCTCTTCCAAAGGTCATGAGTTCAATTCCCAGCAACCACATGGTGGCTCACAAACATCTACAATGTGAACTGATACATACTGTTTACATAATAAAAAAATAAATCATTTTTTTTTTAAAGCGGGCTGTGTTTTAAAGAGGCTGCGTCTGGCAGTGGAGGCTAGCCTTAGTGGAACCTGAAAAGGGATTGGGCTTGATGTACCAGTGGAAGCCAGGGAAGGATGCTAAGCCAGAGGGCGGAGTAGGGCTAGGTGCTAAACAGGGTCAACTGACTGTACAAGCAGTATGGGACTTCTCACCTCAGGCTGGATGAGGTCAGGGAACAAGACTGTGCCTGAGGTGGTTCAGTTCTGACTGGATCCGTTCAGTGACACCAATGACACTCTCATTCTTCAGGACTGCACTGATCATGCAATCAGGGTAAAAACTTTCAACACAGCTGTGAACAATGTTCCTGAAAGGAACCACACCTCGTACGAGGCTGCTTAAGTGTTTAGAACCTCAGTGATGTGATACGATTGGAATGCTATAAGTCTAAAGTCACATTATCTTGGGACACCGTTTGCCCCCCACAATACCCATTTACTGTCCTCTGTACCTGACGTTAGTCTTTGTGACCATTAGATTTTTTTTAAAAAATATTTATTTATTTACGTATACAGTGATTCGCCTTCATATAATTCTGCAGGCCAGAAGAGGGCACCAGATCTCACTATAGATGGTTATGAGTCACCATGTGGTTGCTGGGAATTGAACTCAGGACCTCTGGAAGAGCAGACAGTGCTCTCAGCCTGAGCCATCTCTCCAGCCCGACCATTAGATTTCTTTTCTTTTCTTTCTTTCTTTCTTTCTTTCTTTCTTTCTTTCTTTCTTTTTGAGACAGGGTCTCTCTGTGTAGCCTTGGCTGTTCTGGACTCACTTTGTAGACCAGGCTGGCCTCGAACTCACAGCGATCAGCCTGCCTCTTCTTCCTGAGTGCTGGGATTAAAGGCATGCGCCACCATGCCTGGCTGAATTTCTTTTTCAGGATAGGGTTTCTCTGTGTAGCCCTGACTGTCCTGGAACTCACTCTATAGACCAGGCTGGCCTTGAACTCAGAGATCCGCCTGTCTCTGCCTCCCAAGTGCTGGGATTAAAGGCGTGCGCCACCACTGCCCAGATTTTTACAAATATTTGTGAGCTTCATATCGTGCACCCTAGTTCCACTCAGTCTCCCCATCCTCTCATACCCACCTTCCACCTTGCAACCTCCCCGCCAAATAAAAAATACACAAGCAAAAAGACAAAGCATAAAAAGCGTCTCGTCATGGAAGCTGTCGTGTGTCCCACAGCACACCCTTCTGTCCACACAGCTTGCAAATGTTCATTGCAGTGTGTCATTGGTTTGGTTTGAGGTCTCTGGCTTCTGTGAAACCATCAGTATTGGACTCCTTCCTGTTACCTTGTTGTTGCCCTGTGTCATGGAGATCCTGCTGGTTTGGGTAGCCGTTGAGCTGGTCAGCACACCGGCTCTCCCTTGTCTGCACCACCAGGGCAAGCTCCCCAGCAGTACTTCTGCTAGGCCACCCAGTGCTGATACTGGCAGGAGGCAGGACCAGCTCTTCAGCTCTCATACCCTTGGGCCAGCTCACCCACACCCATGGCTACAGAGCCAGCTCCACTGTGCTGCCCAGTTAAGGCCAAGGCCCGCTTTCCCAAGGGCCGCAGCCATCAAGGGGCAGGGCCAGCTCTCCTGCTCTTACAATGTCCGGGTTGGCTTGCCTGACTATCAAAGATGGCGAGGAGAAGACATCACCGCCCCATGCCTTCTCCACCTCATGGCAGACAAGTGGTGGGACCAAGCTTCCTGAGCTCATGCCCACAGGGCATGCCCCACCCCCCAACCAGGGCTAGATCTACTGCACTGCCGAGGCAAGGTGCTTGGCCTACTCGCCAAGGTGCTGCAGGTGTTGAGGGGATGGGGGCATCACCTCAAAACAGGAGTGGCGTTCCCACACTCCCACCTTGTAGCCCCCAGATTTATACTAAATTGTGATTTTGTTGTTGTTGTTGTTTTGTGTGACAGTTTCTCTGTGTATCCCTGGCTATCTGGAACTCTATCTGTAGACCAGTCTGATGGCGAATTCACAGAGATCCACTTACCTCTGCCTCCTGCATGCTGAGATTAAAGGTGTGTGACACATAATTTTTTATTACCTGTGGCTGGAAATGGCTGTGTACAGGAGTGCAGGTGCCTGGGGAGGCCAGAGATGTCACATCTCCAGGAGCCAGAGTTTGGGACAGTTGTGAATCACCTGACATGGGTGCTGGGAACCAAACTCAGGTCTTTTGGAAAAACAACAAGTCATCTTAACTACTGAGCCGTCTCTCCAGCCCTGCAAACCCCCATATATTTTAAGGTGTCTTGATGTAGGACTTTGTTCTGTGTCCATAAAAACTTCATCCGACTGCTACCACTGGAGCATGGTGTTCAGAGTAACCTCAGTCTGTTTCCAGGCTATGGGCTGTCATGCGTGCTTGTGTGGTAGCCCACCTGTTATCCCAGCACTTAGGAGGCAGAGGCAGGTGGATCTCTGTGAGTTCGAGGCCAGTCTTATCTAAGAGTGATTTCCATCCAGCACTACACAGTAGGGCCCTGTCTTGTTTTCAGTTTTGGTTTTTTGAGACAGGGTTTCTCTGTGTAGCCTTGGCTGTCCTGGACTCACTTTGTAGACCAGGCTGACCTCGAACTCACAGCGATCCACCTGCCTCTGCCTCCCAAGTACTGGGATTAAAGGCGTGTACCATCATACCCAGCAGGCCCTGGCTAAAAAAGAAAAGTAAACAGGAAACATTTGAGATACTGATCACTTCTCCTAAAAGTTCCTTCATTTCATTTGAAGTCCTGAAATCGGAACCAGGATGGTGGAGATTGAAACAGCGTGATTGTGGAGTTCCGGTGCAGACAGGGCTGCGCAGTAAGGACGGCCCACACCTGCAATCCCAGCACTCGGAAGTCAGAGCCAGGAGTAAAAGATCTTCCTAAAGCCGGGCGTGGTGGCGCATGTCTTTAATCCCAGCACTCAGGACGCAGAGGCAGGCAGATTGTGAGTTCTAGGCCAGCCTGGTCTACAAAGTGAGTTCAGGTCAGCCAGGGATACACTGTCTTGAAAAACCAAAATGACTACAACAAAAGACTCTACCTCAAGGGCTGGAGAGATGGCTCAGAGGTTAAGAGCACAGATTGCTGTTTCAAAGGTCCTGAGTTCAATTCGCAGCAACCACATGGTGGCTCATAAACACCTATAATGAGATCCGGTGCCCTCTTTCGGCCTGTGGGTATATGTGCAGGCAGAACACTGTATACATAATAAATAAATCTTAAAAAAAAAAAAAACCCTCTACCTCAAAAAACTAAGTGACTAACAAAACCAAAGCCAGGTGTGGTGCTACATGTCACTCAGCACTCAGGAGGCATAGCCAAAAGCAAGCAGATCTCTATGAGTTCGAGGCCAGCGAAGTCTACATAGTAAGAGCCTGTCTCTAAATAAAAAGCACACTCTGGGGCTGGAGAGATGGCTCAGCAGTTAGGAGCACTGACTGCTCTTCCACAGGTCTTCCCATAACCACATGGTGGCTCACAACCATCTATGATATGATCTGATGCCCTCTTCTGGCCTGCAGGTGTACATGCAGGCAGAGTACTGTATACGTAATCATAAATAAATCTTTTTTTTTTTTTTTAAAGCACACTCTGATGTAATCTAAGCTTTTTCCTTTTTTCTTTTTCTGGCTTTTCAAGACACAGTTTCTTTGTGTATCCCTGGTTATCCTGGAGGCTGGCTTTGAATTCATGAAAATCTGCCTGCCTCTGCTTCCCAAGTGCTGGGATCAAAGGTATGCACCACCATGCTTAGCTCTAATTTTTTTAAATTTATTTATTACATATACATGTATGCCTGTGCACCAGAAGAGGGCCCCAGATCTCATTATAGATGGTTGTGAGCCACCATGTGGTTGGTGGGAATTGAACTCAGGACCTCTGGAAGAGCAGACAGTGCTGTTAACCACTGAGCCATCTCTCCAGCCCCCTCTAATTTTTTTTTTGGTTGGTTGTTTTTCAAGACAGGGTTTCTCTGTGTAGCCTTGGCTGTCCTGGTCTCCTTGTAGACCAAGCTTTCTCAAACTCACAGAGATCCACGTGCCTCTGCTTCCTGAGTGCTGAAATTACAGGCATGTGCCACCTCGCCCAGCTGTGGCAGTATTTCTAACCTTCTGTCAATCAATAAAAGACCAGACAGGTCCTGTATTTTAGAATAGCCTTGCTTCACCTGGGGCAGGGCAGATAGTAATTCCCTAAACTACCTCCCCAATCCCATGCCATCTGCTGCTAAGAATCTCTATCCAGCCACCTTCCATCCATAATCCCAAACACTTGCTGATGTTCTTCATCTGGGCTGAATCTCCATCCCTAACAGCCATGTGCTTGTCCTCCACCTCACCCACGGCAGTGGCCTCCTTCCTTCTTCTCTTCCTCTGCTGTCTTCCCAAGATCCTCTCTGTCCTTAAAGCCCGTGAACCTTAGCCATGCCTGAACCATTTGCCCTGCACAGGTGTGTTGGTTTTTTATTGGTCAAACAGGAGTGTTTACAAACATCATTTTGGGGTACATGAGTCTGCTCATTTGGGCAGCAACCAGATCAGCCCCCAACCTAGGAGAGAAAGAAGGATGGAGGGGAAAGGGGGCAATGTCATCCTTAGACTTACCTCCCGCTTGTTAGGGACACGGAGCTCCATGGGCGAGTTACAGCTTCACTCTCAGGATGTCTGGTTTCTTCTTGTTCTTGGTGCACAGCTACTTAACAAACCGCAAACAACATCCATCCAGCATCCAGCAACCCACCTACTAGGACTCCAGTCCCAATAACCCACCTGTTAGGGCTCTTTAACATTTATATATTCTCTGAAAAGTTGCCAGAATTCCCACACTCACAAAAACTACCTGCAGCTGGCAAAATCAGGCCTTTGCTTTTTTACAAGGTAATGAGAGGCAGCTGCTGCAAAGCAGCCCCATAGCTCACAGCTGGGGTTAAAACAAAAATAGATTCATATATATATATATGTATACTTTTTTGTTTTTTGTTTTTTCAAGACAGGGTTTCTCTGTGTAGCTTTGGCTGTCCTGGGCTCCCTTTGTAGACTAGGCTGGCCTAGTGATCCGCCTGCCTCTGCCTCCCAAGTGCTGGGATTAAAGGCATGCGCCACCACACCTGGCTCTGTTGGTTTGTTTTTTGAGACAGGGTTTTTCTGTTTAACAGTCCTGGCTTCCTGGAACTCACTTTGTAGACCAGGCTGGCCTCGAACTCACACAGATCCATGTCACCATGCCCGGCTATTTCTGTGTGTTTAAGATTTATTTATTATTATGTATATACAGTGTTCTGCTTGCATGTATGCCTACACTCCAGAAGAGGGCATCAGATGTCATTATAGATGGCTGTGAGCCACCATGTGGTTACTAGAAATTGAACTCAGGACCTTTGGAAGAGCAGACAGTGCTCTTAACCTCTGAGCCATCTCTCCAGCCCCACTTGCATTTTCTTCTTCTATTTTTTATTTTTTGGTTTTTCAAGACAGGGTTTCTCCTTAACAGCGCTGGCTGTCCTTGAACTCACTCTGTAGTCCAGGCTGGCCTCAGAACTCACAGAGATCCACCTGCCTCTGCCTCCCAAGTACTGGGATTAAAGGCCCGGCTACCGCTTGCATCTTCTTAAGGCCTAGAATTCTTGTGGTGTTGGCAAAGTGCATGTTCCTCAGGAATGGGTAGGCCTCCTGAAGAGATTCACATCTTGTGACAGCGGTTTCTTGATGGCATTTCTGTGTCATTTTCAGGACTGCTTGTGTGTGCTGTGTTTCTCGGACTTGGCTGTGTCTGCATGGTAACCTGGGGCTCCTGAAGCATCTTATGCTGACCTGATTACCAAGTATTTTGATAAAACTTCAGCATCTGCGGTCTTTTCCACCCAGGACTTCAGGCCCCATGACCCCACAGGCCACCTCTGATAGCTAACTCTCCTGAGTCATCTAAAAACAAGCACCATAGTCGTTATTAAATGAGTTTGTATAGAATATATTTCACTCTTTAAAAATAAAACTTTCAGCAGTGATAGCATCTATATACAAAAATAAACATCTTCATATAAATAACTTATATGGTAGGCGGTGGGGAGGAGTGCAGAGGGACTCCCAGGAGTGACCGAGCAATGAATGGGAGAATGTGAGGAGGACCCTCAGGCTTGGTCTGCTGCTGAGGTGTCAGTGTGGGGCAGACGGGGACAGGCCGCACTGCAGCCAGAATGCAGCCTTTCTCCAACCTGGATACAGATACAGCTCCCATGAGTCCTATGTGCTAGGAGGCTGTCGGCCAAACAGTAGCTGTTCTCCTTGGGTGTCACATAGGTCTGTGGTGGCTGAGTCGAGGCAGGAGATGCAGACAGCAGCGTAAGGCCCTCCAGGGGTCCGTGTTGCATTCCACACCCCACCCATTGCTTCCCAGTGACTTTGTATGGCCCTGTGGGGGGTCTCTGCGACTCTGATGCTTTTTCAGTCAGTGGCTAGGACCCCATCCTCTAGAACTGAGGTTGCTAGAGCTGCTGGCAGCGGGAGACTACGTGGGCTCATCGGAGGCAGGGTGGACATACGCTCCAGGGAGCGGTGGCGGGTGGAGGGCCACGGTCATGGAGGTAGTCACTCTGGCAAAACTCTGGGGCAGGGTGGGGGGCACGTCCCACCTGAGCCCACCTCCCCGTGGGGCTGCAGGGCTCAGGACCTGTGGGCTCTCCTTATACATCTGGACCACCTGCAAGAGACACCGGTCTCAGTGAAGGCCCTTTGTGGGGATCACCACTACTGATGACAAGCTGTGCTCCCTCTAAGACTGCCCAAAACAAGCCCTCCCTCTGCTCTGGGTCCTAAAAGGCTCAGGCCTGTCCCACTGAAGGCCAAGGGGCAGGAGCATGGTATCTGAGCCCTCTGTGAGCCCCTGAGGGCATTTGGTAATGGGCCTGTCCCTTCCTTCCCTTGCTTCTCCACCCTGCCCCTTAGGATGAGGGCAGAAGGAGAGAGCCTGGTCACCTGTGGTGGGGGGCCCAGGATGGAGAGCAGTACGGGCAGCAGCAGCAGCCCATGGAGCAGGCCCAAGAGTGTCAGCACTGTCAGCACCACGAAGAAGTACCTGGGAGAAAGAGCGGGTCAGTGGATGTCCGGGCCCTGAGGCCAGGATGGGCTGTCCCCTCTTCCTGAGCCCTCTGGTACCTTATGATGAAGTCAAAACTGGAACCAGCAAGCATGAGCAGACCCAGCAACGTGGAGACAGCACCGTCAGTCACAGGGGCAAATGTCTGTTCTAGAGCGCAAGCTGCCCGCAGGTTCCGGCTGCCCTGGCTGGTCAGGAAGCCCTAGGGAGACAGTCCTGGCGTTCCTCCTCTGCCAGTCACAGCCAGCTCTTCCTCCACTGCCCCCACAGGCTACTTTTCCATTCCATGGTGCACCCAGGCCCTCCCCACAGAAGGCCAGGTGAACTGACTTCCTGGGAATGGTCTGGAAGCATTGTTCAGTCCACTCTGGTAACTCTAGAGCTGTGACTGGCCTCACAGAACAAAGCCCAGGGAGGTGTTGATGATCACTAGTTTTGCTGTTCCAGGACAGCTAGGGCTACATAGTGAGACCCCGTCGTGAAGAAGCAGAAAACAAACCTATGACAGCACTTGTGCTATGATGCTAAGGTTATGCTGCTTGTGGAGTCTGACCAGCTTACTGTCTGCCATTTTTGTTTGTTTGTTTTTGTTTTTTGAGACAGGGTTTCTCTGTGTAGCCTCGGCTGTCCTGGACTCACTTTGTAGACCAGGCTGGCCTCGAACTCACAGCAGTCTGCCTGTCTCTGCCTCCCGAGTACTGGGATTACAAGACAGGGTTTCTTTGTATAGCCCTGGCTATCCTGGCACTCTGTAGCCTCTGCCTTTGCCTCACTAGTGCCAGGATTAAAGGTGTGGGCCACCACTGCCTGGCAAAAATTCTTTGTTTGTATTGCTGTGCACACTGGCTCCCCCACCCCCTTCTCAATGCTGGGGAATATCCAACCCGTGGCCTTGTCCTATGGGGGAGCATTCAAGCACTGAAGGATACCTACAGTCTTTTTTTTGTTTGAGACAGGGTTCTGAACTCTTCCTGCCTCCACTGACCTAGTTTCAGGTTCTGGGATGATAGGTGTTGCCACTGTGCCCTATTCATATATTGCTTTTGTTTTCATTTTTTGTTTGTTTGTTTTAGACAGGGTCTTTCAGGGGAAGAGAGCTCTTTGTGCAGACTAGCTGGTTGCAGCAGGATTAGAAATTGGCGTGGTGGCGCACAACTTTCATCCCAGCACTCGGGAGGCAGAGGCAGGCGGATCACTTTGAGTTCGAGGCCAGCCTGGTCTACAAAGCAAGTCTAGGACAGCCAAGGCTACACAGAGAAGCCACCACCATGCCTGCCTCTGGCTTTTCCAAATTCTGTTTTCATTGTTGTTGCTGTTAGGCAGGGTCTCGTTATGTTACCTTGGTTGGCCTGGCAATTCATAGATGGGCTGGCCTCCAATTCACAGAGATCTGCTCACCTCTGCCTACTGAGTGCTGGGATCAAAGGTGTGCGCCACCATACCCAGCTTAAACGTTTAAACAGTTCTTAGCACACAGAAGGTGACCTCACCATTTGTGAAAAAGCCTGATCAGGGGCTGGAGAGATGGCTCAGAGGTTAAGGGCACTGGCTGCTCTTCCAGAGGTCCTGAGTTCAATTCCCAGCAACCACATGGTGGCTCACAACCATCTATAATGTGATCTGATGCCCTCTTCTGGTGTGTAGGCATGCAAGCAGAGAACTGTGTATGTAATAAATAAATAAATACATTAAAAAACAAACAAACAAACAACAAAGCCTGATCAGCTGCCCTTTCCTTCCCGGGCCTATGCTTACCAGAGCCACGTGAACTGTGAATTCAACACCAATGCCTACAGAGGCCACAAGGATCACCACTGGGATGGCACTCAGTTTGATGCCCAGGAATCCCATGATACCAAAGAGCTCCACAGTCATCATCGCCAGGACCAGCACCTGAGGAGGGCGGGGCTTACCCAGGGCTCCAGGCAGGAGCACTGGCCTGGACAGGGCAGAGCGGGTTGCCACTGGGGTCTCGCCCACTCCACCCTGCAAACACTCACTATGAGGCCGGCTGTCCATGGGCTGAGGAGCAGCAGGGCACAGACAAGGAAGGTGCACACCAGCAGGATGCCGACTGCCAACAGGAAGTAGCGTCGAAGACCCAGATACTGCTCCCAGAAGAGGAAGGGGGAGCCACTGGGGTAGGCATGCACCCCCGCCTGGCCGGCCTCTGTGCATGCTGCCCGGGCCCCCTCGATGGCTTCTACAAAGTCTGCAGTCTTCTGGAGTCCGTGCAACAGGAAGGGGAACTGGGCAAACTCCAAAGGCTGGGCTGCTGGGACTGCCGGGGGTGGGGGTGGGGGGGGAGACAGAGCAGCAGAGGGAGGTGATGGAGCGAGTGGAACAGGAAGGGGGGATTTGGGGTGGGGGTCAGGGCCTGTGTGGACGGAGGACCAGGTCCCAGCTGAGCTCCCCCAGGACTCACTGCGAAGGTTCTCCCCAGTGGTGTCGTATTTGTCATGCAGCCATTCAGGAGGCGGGGGGTAGAAGTTGGCCTGAGAGGCTGCTAGGCCCAGGGGGTCACTGCTCCCCCACACAGTTAGCCCCATATAGAAGAGCTCTGGTGGGATCAGGCCCTCCTTGTCCACCAGTTTCCTTGTGGTCAGCTGTGAAGGCAGAGAGGGCTGAAGGCCTGGGCTGAGGTCCAGAGCCCAGCAGTGCTCTTTGACCAGTTGGCCCACTCCTTACCTGGTTGAAATCCAGAGGCTCCTGGGCATTCCCAGTTTGGATGAGCAGCTTGTAGGCCAGGGCGCCATCTTCAGAGCCATTGCGGTAAGAGTGGTGGGTGATGCGTCCAGAAGCCCAGTCCTGGTCAAATGCAGCCTGGATACCTGGAGATACACAGGATGGACCAGGATGGGCCTACAGCCGCTAAAGACCGCACTGGGCACTGCAGCGTGCCCACCTGTCAGTCTCTTGGCCTCTTACCTTGTAGCCAGCTGCGGTAGTAGTGCAGCCAGGTGCGGGGCGCCTGGGTGGCGGGCGGGGGCAGCACAGCCTTGAGGGAACTGAAGCGCTGGTGCAGATCAAAGAGGGCGCGTTGGGAGTGGGCGTAGTCAAAGCCACCCTGTGTCACCAGGGCCACCTCGTACAGGGAGAAGTACCTGAGCTGGGCGCTCAGGAAGGCATGTTCTTTGGTGCCCCGCGGTACCACATCTGTCAGGGCCAGCCCGTCTTGTACCAAGGTGGCTCCATAGAGACTCAGGCCTAACAGTGCTCCAAAGAACAGCAGCACCAGGGCCTGTGGGGAGGGTGGAGCTAAGCAGGAGGCCCAGGGCTGTCCTCCAGCCCTCTGCCCTCCTTAGAGCCAGACACGCTGAGCCTCCCTCCATCCTGCCCCTAACCTTGGCTTGTGTCTGGAGCAGTAAGGGCGCAAACTGATAGCGGGCAAAATGGGCCAGAGTCCAGTGGGCACAGAGCAAGGAACTGCAGGCTGCCTCTGGCCCTGTCCCCTCCTCCTGGCTGAGGAGGTCACGTGTGGACCCGCCAGGGCTGTAGAGTTCGGAGCCCAGTGGGTCAGAAGTCGGAGACAGCAGGTGGGCTTGAGGAGGCAAAGCGGTGAGGACATGGCGGCTGCCGGCTTTGCAGTGGGTAAATGCTTGCACAGTGGCAGTCAGGTGGGTGATGCCCACTGGAACTGCTCTGTCCCCTAGCTCCTGGGGCAGCATCTGAATGACCTGAGCAGAGCAGGGCCTGGAAGAGCCAGGGAGAGCAGATGGGGTTATGAGTTGAAATGCAAGGCAGGGGACAGGCTAGCATGAGGCTGGGGGAGGGACAGTACCTAGGGAAGCAGCAGAGTACGTCAAGGCGCTGGCGGTGGCGCCTGCGCAGGTCGAGGCTCAGGACGGCTGGGAAGATAAGCATCACCGCCACAAAGTTGCAGCCCACCACTATGGCGGCCTGAGGAGACGGGAGGGGACACAAGCTGGATGAAGCCTGCTCGGTGTGCTGCCCACCCCAGCCCACCTGTCCGTTCTTGAGGCCTCACCTGCAGGGAGAAAGCCCGCAGCGCAGGGATGGGGACCAGGACAGCCATGAAGAAGGCGACCATGTTGTTGATGGAGGTGAGTGCGACACTGGTGCCTGTGCGTCTCAAGCACTCACCCATACGCTCCTGCCAGGACAGAGCAGGGACATACCCTTGGGTCACAGAGAGCTGTGGCAGAGTAAGGGAAGGCTCAGGAACTTGGGAGAAATGGAATTCTGATGCCACAACAGTCAGCATGTGTCGGGTACCATGAACGGGCACATACTACTCTAAGCACCAGTCTTGAATTATGTCACTGGTCCTATTGTCAGCCCTCAGGACACAATCACTGTTACTTGATTTTTTTGGTTTTTTGAGAAAGGGTCTCTCTTGGCTGCCCTGGACTCACTTTGTAGACCAGGCTGGCCTCAAACTCACAAAAATCCGCCTGCCTCTGACTCTCGAGTGCTGGGATTAAAGGCATGCACCACCACACCTGGCTATTCCTACTTCTATACGGGGAGATGAATGCACAGAAAGGTTAATGAGCCAATCAGACACGGGTACTCAAACCAAGAGGCTCTGATGAGCCCAAGATGGTGGGATGGGTCCTTACTGGGAGAGGAGTGTCGGGTGGGGCCTTTGTGAAGGCATGTGCCAACAGGAACACGTCATCCACGCCGATGCCCAGAGCCAAGAAGGGCAGCACCTGCAGGGGCAGAGTGCGGAACCAACCATCTGGAGGGGCGGTGCAGCTTAGAGATGGCCCCAAAGGCTGCCCCGAGCTCTGCTTTACCTGAGTGGTAGCAGCATTGAAAGTGATGCCAAGCAGGGCACAAAGCCCGAGGCCCGAGGCCACAGCCAGGGCCACCAGCAACACCCCAGCGAGACCCACGGCCCCCTGGGACTGGGAACAGTCCCACCGTAGCATTGTTATGCAGGCGTAGGCCAGCTGTGGGGAGAGAGGAGAGTCTCAGAGAGGGATTTCCGGGGGGAAACTTGCTGGAGGGGAGGCAAGGCTGCTAGACGCAGGACCCACCATGAGCAGATAGCCTCCCACCACACGGGCAGCGCTGACTTCAGAGAAGGAGCGCAGGATGTCATCCAGGGTGGTGGAGGAGAAGGCATGGACCTGCTGCGATGCGTTGGCAGGCAGAGCCTCCTGGGCCAGCTGGAGACACAGGGTGAGGAGGGTGAGGACACAGGAGGCAGGAGTGGCCTCAGAAAACACGTGTTGTCCTTGCCCTCACTGACCTGCACAAAGCGCCGCTGCCAGGCCTGCAGCACCGTGCTGGCTTGCTCCTCACTCCAGCCGATGTCGTGTGTCTGGTAGTCGCCCCGGAAGTGCTCATAGAGCTGCCGGGGACTCATTAGCAGGAACGTGCTCTGCAACGCCTCTGCCCTGGTGGGGGGGGCGTATGGGCGGGAGGGGGGTCAGTGTGGGTTTGCCCAGTGATCCTGCAAGAGCTGCCTACTCTTACAGTGTGGATTCCCAGGTCCCCTCACCAAATCCCAGGGGAGGCCCAACCTTAGCAGGTGTCCTTGGAGATCTCTGGCTGTGCCTCCCAGTAGCAGTTCCTCTTGCCAGTGCATGAATTTGTGGGAGAAGCCATGGCAGCCCCCACTCAGCTCCCGAGCCACATGCGGAGCCTAGAGGGGAATAGAAAGAGGTTTAGAAGTCTTTAGACCTTTATTTATTGGGGCTGGAAAGATGGCTCAGTGGTTAACAGCACTTGCTACTCTTCCAGAGGTCCTGAGATCAATTCTCAGCAACCATATGGTAGCTCAGAGCTGTCTATAATGAGATCTGATGCCCTCTTCTGGTTTGCAGATATATATATATATATATATATATATATATGTATATATGTATGTATGTATGTATGTATGTATGTATGTATATGTATATGTATATATATAAATAAAATAAGTAATAAATCTTTTTTAAAAATTTAATGTTTATTATTTGTGTGTGTGCATGCCGGGGTATGTGTGTGCATGCTGGTGTGCTGGTGTGTGTGTGTGTGTGTGTGTACCTAAACTGGATAAAGCCCTGGGCTTGTACCTCCAGGACCCATGCCTGCACAGAACTCAGTGGGCATAATTTTCTCCTGATGTCAAGAGACATGCACTGTCTTTTGTATACTGCATGAACCGACAGCTAATGTTCTACAGAGGCCACAGGAGGAATCAGCCCTGGAACGGGCTGCTAGAAGGAACGGGCATAACCACAGAACATTCTGAAAGCAGCCCCACACCACCACGGAAACATAGACACTCAGGAAATGATAGTCATAGGTAGCTTTTTGTAGCATCCTTTGCTGTTTGGCCTTAAAGTCACCATGCATCCAGAATGACCTTAAACTACTGATCCCTCTGTTTCCACCTGGGGTGCTGAGGACTACAGGTACAAGGCATCATGCTCACTTTTACGACTCGTGTGGTGCTGCGGATTGAAGCCGGGGCCTCATGCAGGCTCGCAAGCACTTTATCAACTAAGCCCTATTGTTTGTTCTTGGTTTCCTTGTATAATCTATTTCTGTTGTTGTTAGTAGCAGTAGTATTTTGGAGACAGGGCTCACTGTGTAGCCCTGCCTAACCTGGAACTCCCTATGTAGTTCAAGTCTGAACTTAGGGATCTGCCTGCCTCCGCCTCCAGGGTGCGGGGATTAAAGGCGAGCGCCGGGCTGGAGAGATGGCTCAGTGGTTAAGAGCACTGTCTGCTCTTCCAGAGGTCCTGAGTTCAATTCCCAGCAACCACATGGTGGCTCACAACTGTCTATGCTGGAATCTGATGTCTTCTTCTGGCCTGCAGGTATACATGTAGACAGAGCATTCATACATAAAATGAATAAATAAAATCTTAAAAAAAAAAAAAAAGGCGAGCGCCATCCTGCCTGGCCCCATATAGTCCATTTTGATAAAGTCAGGCGTTGAGTTTTGGAAAGGAAAGGCAGCTCCTGATGGTGGCTGTGGTTACAACCCTGGCATAGGAGGTGAAGTCGAGGTGGCCTGGGCTACAGAGAGCAATTTAATGTGTGTTGGGGGGAAAGGGGGCAAAAAGGAAGAAAAGGAGGAAGAGGAAGAAAAGCAAGCCAGGTGTGATGACACATATCTGTAATCATGCTGCTTGGAAAGTGGAGGCCGGAGGATCAAGAGTTCAAGGTTATCCCAAACTACCTGGTGAGTTGGAGGCCAGCCTGAGCTACAGGGAATCCTGTTTTAAAAACTGAAAAAGCTAGGTAGGGCGTTGAGCACCTAATATCTTGACACTTGAGAGGCTGACACAGGAGGACTGCTGAAAGTCTGAGGTGGACTTGATCTACATTGCAAGTTTCAGGCTAGTGAGGACTATATAGCAAGACCCCATTTCAATAAATGGAGAAACGGGCCGGAGAGGTAGCTCAGCTGGCTGTGAGCACTCCCTGCCTTTCCAGAGGATCAGAGTTCAGTCCCCAGCAGCCATATCCAACAGCAACTCCAGCTCCAGGGATCTGACACCCTCTTCTGCCTTCTATGGACACCCATATATACATATAGGCAACACACACACACACCCCTTAAAAAGCAAAACAAGAGCTGGAGAGATGGCTCAGAGGTCCTGAGTTCAATTCCCAGCAACCACATGGTGGCTCACAACCATCTATACTTTCTAATGCCCTCCTCTGGCATGCAGGTGTACATGCAGGCAGAGCACTGTATACACAATACATAAATAAATAAACCTTTAAAAAAAAAGCCAAACAAAATTGAAAGCAGGGTGTGGACTTTAAATCCCAGCACTTGGGAGACAGAGGCAGGTGGGTCTCTCTCTCTCTGAGTTCAAAGCCAGTCTGGTCTACACAGTAGGGTCCAGGACAGCCAGAGTTATACAGAGAAACCCTGACTCAAAAAAACCAAAAAGAAAAAAAAAAGTGAGTGAGAATGAAACACTCACGTGTATGTGTGTGTGTGTGTCCATGTCCAGAAGGTGGGCAGGGAACCCTTTGGAACACAGGAGAAACTGTCTTTCTTGACAGATCTGGTTAGAAACCCACCTGCCTGCTGTGATGGTTGGGGGCACTAGGTGGGCAGTGCTGGTCATCCGGGTCCAGACAAGGTCGGCCCACGTAGGCCTGTCCCACCTGTGCCTTGTCGAGCAGCTCCCGGAAGCCCTCCAGAGAGGCAAAGGGGCCCAGCTCCTCCAGCAGCTGCTGGGGATCCAAGTTGGTCCACTGGATATCAGGGCGGCCCCTGGGGGAAAGCCTGTGGTTAACGAAGGTCAGAAAACAATGCCTGCCCCCCCCCAACCTGCTGCTGCTGCGACCTCCCAAGGGTGATTCCTAAAGGAGAGTGTGCAAGGCTCGGCTTGCCTCAGCTGCCAGGCTGCTCAGTGAGCTTTGGACACAAAAGGGGCTAAGACAGACCTTGGGGTCTGTGTGCTTGATATGTGGACAAGTCCAGGAAAGCCCCACTAGTCCACACTAAGATGTCTGCCCTTGTTCTAACTTATAACCAGACACGCATCTAACAGGCTCCCCCCCTCCCCCCCCACCCCCACCCCCAGTCCCAGCAACAATTCAGCCGACAGTCAGCTACCATGAGCAGGAAAGTCTCAGAGAGATCGTTGCCTGGGGATCTATGTGTCCTGTCTAAACCAGACAGGTCCTCCTTCCCTTGGGAGGTGAGGTGAGGCAGGTGGAGAGCCTTGGGCAGTCGGGCTCTCTCTGATCCTGTCCTGGGTGGTAATCAGGACTTGGCGAGGCTCTCACTACCCTTTTCCTTCATGCCCCTACACCCCTCTGCTCTGCGGGGGAGTCCCTGGCAGGAGATGACACGGGCCCCAGGGGCAGCGGGGGCGGCACTCACGGCAGGTAGGCAGAGCCCCCTTGGAGTTTGGCTCCCTCCCAGAAGCAGTCGAGTGGCGTGAGGATCACACACGGGAACAGCTTCTCAATCATCTGCCAAGGAAGGACACCCCAGGTCACATCAGTCCTACCCCTAGGGTGCCCTCTGGTGTCCTCCCAACAGCCCCACCCTCTCTGCCAAGCACTCAGGGACAACCCTGAGGCACTCACCCGCTCAATCATCCCATTTTCAATAAGGGGCACCCCTGATTTGTAGCAGATTTTGTTCAAATCCCAGGACCTGTAAGAACCAGGGCACAGCGATCAGACCCTAGAACGTCCTCTGCCCTGCCACGCCCCTGGAAGCTTCTGCCAGACTTACTTCCCGTACAGGGATACTTGTACTTTGCTGGCCGTGAGGGCGGCCTGGAGGTGAAGGCCCAGCGCCTCGGGGGTGAGGACGTTCCCCCCCTCCTGGCGTGCGGTCTGAATCAGCATCTGGGAGGTGTAGGCAGCCTCCTCCCCCACCTTCTCCCTGGTGTAGTGCAGCTCCTGGCTCACCCGGCTGTCCACTGCCAACGCAAAGGGAGATGGTTGGGAGTAAGGGCCCGGGGGTACTGGAGCTCAGGGAAACGGGATCCCAATCTCTGAGGGCCTCCAGGGTAGGAGATGCTGTGGAAGAGTCTCTGCCTCCTCCTTGGTGGCCTCACTCACCCCCAATCCCCACCCCTGCAATCTCCTGGCCCTCTTCTTTGGAGGTGGAGACCCCACAGCTGCAGGACTCGGGTGGTCTAGAGTGTAGGCAGGACCCACACAGGCTGGGGTTCAATGCAAAGGCTTGAAAATAGGACTAACTCGGCCAGGCGGTGGTGGCGCACGCCTTTAATCCCAGCATTTGGAGGGCAGAGGCAGGTGGATCTCTCTGAGTTGGAGGCCAGCCTGGACTACGGAGCGAGTTCCAGGACATCCAGAGCTGTTACACAGAGAAACCCTGTCTTGGGAAAAAAAAAAAAGAAAAAAGAAAAAAAGAAAGAAAGAAAGCAAAAAAGAAAAAGAAAATGAGAATAACTCAGTGGTAGAGTGCCGGCAAAGGGTGCTCTTAATCTCTGAGCCGTCTCTCTAGCCCCAATAAATAAATCTTAAAAAAAAAAAAAAAAAGCAATGAAGGTAGGCAAAAGACCTAGAAACTGCCTGTTACCATAGGTACAGATATGGAATTGTAGGCAGTGGTTGTTAGGGGGAATAATGACATGACAGAGAAAGGATGGGAAATTAGGAGAGAGAAATGATAGCTGGGAAAGAGCAGGAAGAAGACAGAATGAACACACCTGCCAAGGGTTGGTTAACCAGTACAGATGCTGCCTCTGAGGCAACAGCACATGCGCCTTGCAAGGGCTCTGTCCTAGGGCACTTCCCCTTAGCCCACTACTCCTTCTCTTAAAACAAAGAAACAAAGAAACAAAAAAACAAAACAGCTCTCAGGTAGCCCAGGCTGGCCTCCAGTGTTACACATAGCCAAGCCTTAAGTAGTTGAGGTCGGAATGCTGTGTTGGAGGCCAACTTGAGCTACAGGGCGAGATCCTGTTCGAATGACAAAACAGTAATAGGTGTTACTATGTACTCAAGGAACACAGATTTACAAACTGACAGCACTGCTGGATTACAGAGGTCCACCAGGGAGTGTACTTTGGAACACTATTTCAGTATCGATGCTCGCAAGTACCAGTGCGAAAACTGTGCCTGTGAGGGCCTAAGAGCTATTGCCGGGACTCAGGCCTCGTGATTGAACAGGAATCACGGTAAGGTCTGAGCAGCGCTCCAGAGGACCGGATGTTTTCATTATCTGACAAGCCAGTAAGAGCCGGCCCATGAATCAGGATCTAGAGCTAGGCACTATTAAAGGTTTGGGGTTTCGTCCGATACTGTTAACAGAGAACTAGGGGCCTGGAGAGTTGGCTCAGGGGCTGTTCTTTCAGAGGAGCTGGGTTCGATTCCCGGTACCTCCATGGTGGCTCACAGCTGTCTCTAAGTCCAGTTGCAGGGCATCCGATAACCTTCTGGCCTCTGTAGGCACATGGCAAGTATGTGGTGCACAGACATACGTGTAGACTAACACCCGCGCACATAAAAAACAAATAAATGAATGAGAGAGACAGGAAAGCGCCATTAACACGGCAAAGGGCAGGAAGGCTCCAAGCCGGATCTGACCAGACGTATATGAACTCCAGGGCGCGATGTGGAGGCAGATTTGAAGGCCAGGCTGACTGCATTCCTCAGCCTCTCTGCTAGCCCACTGATTTCACTGGCCACCCTCAAAAAGGCCAATGGTTAGGGACATCTGGAGTCCTCTCTAGTGCCACAGCGTAAAACCACATTCTCCAAGGAGCCAATCACAGAAGTCACATTGCATTTTGCTAACTGAAGGGTTTGCCAGTAATACATTCTCAACAAGCAGATCAGGCAGGAAGTTGGCTGGGAAGCTTATCAAAAATAGTTTCCTACTTTATTCTTTCTTTTATCTATCTATATAGCAATCATCAAATCTACCTGTCTACTCAGCTATTTATGTTCTTAATTACTGATCCTAGGCTCACAGTACACCAGGTAAGCACACTACCACTGTAGCCTCAGCCCTTTAAAATAATAGTTTTAATTATGTGTGTGTATGTGTACCAGTGTGTGTGCATGCATGTTTGTGTGTGTATGTGTGTGCCACTGTGGGTATACACGTGTGTGTACATGTATGTGTGCCCGTGTGTATGTGCCTGTGTGTATACCTATGTGTGTGTTTGTGTGCCTGTGTATGTGTGTCTGTGTGTTCATGTGTGTGCCTGTGTGTGTATGTGTGCCACTGTGTGAATACATATGTAGGTACACACCTGGGTCTGTGTGTGTGTGTGTGTATGTATGTGATAAGGCCAGGGGCCAGAGGTTGCTGTCAACCATCTTCCTCTCTCTCTCACTATTTTTCCCCCGAGAGTTTCTCTGTGTAGCCTTGGCTGTCCTGGAATATTCTCTGTAGACCAGGCTGGCCTCGAACTCACAAAGATCCACCTGCCTCTGCCTCCCAAGTGTGAGATTAAGGGAGTGTGCCACCACGGCTTACCCCTCTATTTTTTAAGACAGGTTCTCTCACTGAACCTGGATCTCGCCATTCTTGCTACACCAGCTGACCAGCAAGGCCCAGGATCCACATGTGTGCCCCACGGCCTCTGCACAGGTGTAGGGAATTCCAAGTCTGGTCCGCAAACTAATGTCCTAGTACCTGAACGTTGAGATGCCATTTTAGTAAGTTGCTAAGACCTGTCTTGAAGTCATTCTGTGGCCCAGGGAAGTCCTCAAACTTTCAATCTCGCCTCCCAAGTAACTGAGATTATAGGCCTGGGTATATAGGCCCAAAGAGATGTGGGCTCGGGAGACAGTTCAGCTCACCAGCTTTGATCCCCAGTACCACATAACTGAGTGTGGTTGGTGTCTGTAATCTCCTCTTAAGAGAACCAAGGTTACCCCTCACTATGAAGGCATTTGTGGCCAGACTGGACTACATGAGACTCTGTCAAAAAAAGAAAGAAAAAGGAGGGGAGATGCAAGACAGAGATAATCCTCTTTTCTTTCTTTCCTTCGAGACAGGGTCTGCCTTGTATCCCTGGCTGGCCTAGCACTCTCAACAAGAAGCCGGCCTCTGCTTCTAGGCACAAGCCACCCTGCCGTCGTATGATTTTCATTTCCCACCACTGTAGCAGCAGCTTGTTTTTTCCTCCTCTTCCTCCATCATTACCATCATCACAATCATGATCATCATCATGCGGTCCAGGCTGGCCTTGAACTCACTATGTAGCTGAGGCTAGGCCATTTCCATTTCCCCAGTGCTGGGATTATAGGAATGTGCCACCAAGCCCAGGAACAACAGCTTTCTGGGATAAGCCTGAGGACAAAGTCTCATATGGTGAGACGAGAAAGAAAGAACCTGAGTTCTGTCTGATGTCCGCTACTGCCTGACTCATCACCCCAGAATTCTCTATTGCCAAATTTCCTGTTACAAGATTAAAACCCAAAGCTCGGCAGTGGCACCAGGCCTTTAATCCTAGTACTCAGGAGGATCTCTGTGAGTTCAAGGCCAGTCTGTTCTACAAAGTAAAGTCCAGGACAGCCAGGGCTGTTACACAGAGAAACCCTGACTCAGAGGAAAAAAAGAAAAGAAAAGAATAAAACTGTAGCCTCTAATTGCCAGTTCTACACATCCCCTCTCTTTCTCTTCCATGTGGTTACAAGGACTCCAAATGTATAATTAGTTGAATGTTGAGGAAGATTGAAAAGGTCTTAACTATGGAACCATCAGAGGGAAGAAAGGATGGTTAGCTGTGAGAGACATTGAAAAGGAGGAGCCAGAAGCTAAGCCAGGTGGTGCACACCTGTGAACCCAGGACTTGGGAGGCAGAGGTAGGCAGATCTCCGTGAGTTCAAGACCAGCCTGGTCTACAGAGCAAGTCCAGGACAGCCAAGGCTACACAGAGAAACCCTGTCTTGAAAAAAAAAATCAAGACAGGGTTTCTCTATGTAGCCCTGGCTGTCCTGGACTTACTTTGTAGACCAGGCTGGCCTCGAACTCACAGCGATCCGCCTGCCTCTGCCTCCTGAGTGCTGGGATTAAAGGTGTGCGCCACTACGCCCGGCTGAAACCCTGTCTTGAAAAACCAAAACCAACCAACAACCAACCAAATAGTCTCATAGGCATTCAGCTGTGAGCTGCTGTGGGCTCCACCAACAGGTGGGTGAACATCCCCTGTCTGTGACTGTCTGCTCCTTATCTTCAATCAGGGTACGTGCTATCATTTGTAGTTTACAGAGCTATCTGTCTGTGTGCATGTGTGTCCGGTGTGCATGCCCTTGATCTCCTTAAAGCTGGGTTTTGTGTTTTCTCAGCTTGTCCGAAGCCAACACATGCCAGCGATCCTCTGCCTCCATCCTGTTGGCGATGGGGGTTACATGCATACGTGTGTGTGGGTTACATGCATACGTGTGTGTGTGTGTGTGTGTATGTGTGCGCATGCGAGTATGGGTGTGTACACTCTGGTCCTCAAGGCTGCACAACAAATGCTCTTAACTACCCCCTATGCTCCTCTACCTTCTCTTCGGGGACAAGGTTTCTGCCTGGACTGCAGCTCATGGCTTCAGGTAGACTGGCTGGCAATCCCAGAATCTGCCTGTCCCACTCACGCAGTGCTAGGGTTACAGACGTACTAGGGTTACAGGCGTGCTAGGGTTACAAGTGTGCTTTGCATGGGTGCTGGGGGGGTCCAAGCTTGGGTTCTCACGATTGTACAGGAAGCACTTTGCAGGCTGAGCTGTCTTTCCCACCCCATAACTATTGACTTTTGAGCCTCTCCCAACTTTTTTGGGTTTTTTGAGACATAGTTTCTGTGTTTATCCTGGAACTCACTCTGCTGACCAGGGCGGCCTCAAACTCACATATCCTCCTGCCTCTGCCTCCTGAGTGCTGGGACTAATGGCATGTGCCACCATTACCAGGCAAGCCTCTTAGTTTTAAGTTGATCAGGATAGTGGTGTCTGATCCCTAACCCGCAGCCGCCACCCCCCCCCGAAAAAAAAATTCCGGAGAGGCAAAGGAAAACATCACATTTATAGCCGAGGAGATCCTGCTTCCAGTCCTAGCAAAACGGGGAGACAAGTCCCTTCAGCTCCTAGTGTGGGCGTTAATGAAAAGACTCAACTACAGAGCTAGAGAGGAAAGACCATGTCACCATCACTGCTTTTAGACAGTGATCCTACTAATGTCAACACAGAGGGGGTCTATGGTGGGAGAATCCCAAGGTCAAGGTCACCTGGATGACGTGGAGAGGCCATATCTCAAAAAGCCTAGGACCAGCTCCCATCCTCTTACAATACCGTCCTCAGAACAACCACAGCACCCGGCGGGGACTAGCCCCTCCTTCAGTGGAGTGCAGGAGGGCCACGCGCAAATGTGGACATCAAGGCAGAGTTGCACTGGGGAAGATCTGGGGAATGCAGAAAGAGGAGGGGAAGGGCGAGGGCGGGAGACTCGCTCTATTGTGGCAGGATATTCAGAAGTCGTTTGGGACCACCCAGGCAGCTGTAGTTTGTGTGGGGGCATGCATCTTTGCATGTGTGCACATGTGTGTCCTGATGCTGGGGGCAGGCTGGCAGGCAGGGAGAAACATCTGCTCTGGACCCTAGGGCTAAGAGTGTGAATGCTTCAGAGTCTGCAGAGGGCTGGGGGCAGGGTGGAGATGGGGTGTGGGAGCCCAGGATGCAGGAAGGCTCCAAGAAACATCTGCTCTGTATCCTAGGACTTGCCAGCATTCAAAATAACTCGAGGGTGTGAGACTGCGACCTGGGACCTGCCTTGGGTACGGGCCAGGGCTGGGGAAGGCTGGGGAGCCTATGAATGCAGACTTGCCAGGGATTCTGCCTTGGATGAGCAGCTGCCATATGAAACTGGGCACCAGGAAAGAATAGAGGCATGGTGAGATTCTGAATTGCTTAGTGCTTCCACCAGGAAGTGAGGGTTTGATCTCCTCTGACCCTGAGCATTGCCTCAAAGTCTATGCTATTTCTCTATTAAATGGCTGCAGCGGCCAGGGTGTCTGAGATTTCTACTCAGAAGCCAGGTCAGATGGATTGCTTGAAGTTTCCTATTTTTTCAGACTTAACTTTTCTTTTTGCTCTTTTTTCGTACCCTCCCCTCCCCACAGCACCAGGGATGAAATTTAGCTATGGTCTTGCGCACACTAGACAAGCAGTCGGCCATGCCACCCAGCTGCATCCCCAGCGACCGCCCTTGTCTGTCTGTCGTCTCTTTGTCCGTCTCTCTGAGACAGGCCGCTGTTGACTTTCTAGACTGAAAGCAGCTCTCTTGTCTCAACCCCTGGAGCGCTAACTTCTGAGTGCTCTCTCTGGTCAGGGAGACATCTCTCCCTGCCTTCCCTGATACACTTGGCTTTGTTTTGTATGGAGCTTATCCCAGCACACATTTTACTTTCCTTGGCCACTGAAAAATGGGTCTTGTCCCATTGTGATCTCTGATGCACAATGTTTTTAAAAGGCTAGCTACAGATGATAAACTGACATACACATATAAAGATAAATATTCCATAAGCAGCTGGACATGGTGGCGCACGCCTTTAGTCCCAGCACTCGGGAGGCAGAGGCAGGCGGATCGTTGTGAGTTCCAGTCCAGAACAGCGAAGGCTACACAGAGAAACCCTGTCTCGAAAACCAAAAACCAAACCAAACCAAAACCAAAGCAAAAACAAGACAAAAAACCCAAAAACAGGCCGGGCGTGGTGGCGCACGCCTTTAATCCCAGCACTCGGGAGGCAGAGGCAGGCGGATCGCTGTGAGTTCGAGGCCAGCCTGGTCTACAAAGTGAGTCAAGGCTACACAGAGAAACCCTGTCTTGAAAAACCAAAAAAACAAAAAAACAAAACAAAAAAACAAAAAAAAACCCCAAAAACAAACTCCCAAGGGGCTGGCAAGATGGCTCAGTGGTTAAGAGCACAGACTGCTCTTCCAGAGGTCCTGAGTTCAATTCCCAGCAACCACATGGTAGTTCACAACCATCTATAATGTGATCTAATGTGTACTGTATACATAATAAATAAATAAATAAATAAACCAAACCAAAACAGATTACTATATGTTTTATATTCCATAAGCTTATTTATAGGATGCTGCCATGCATCTAGACATGTCCGTTTATGGGTGAGAGGTTGGGAGACACAGTTGATGGTAGAGACTTACTTGCCTAGAATGCACAATGTCCTGAGCTCCATTCACAGCACTGAGGGAGACTTGAGAGAGAGAGGAACTCTCCAACATGCCCAGATACACAGGCTCTGATCAGGACATGTCCCTCTAGATCCTAGGCTAGGCCTGCTGGGGCTCAGGGGCCAGCTCCCCATCCTGACCTTGTCTTGGGCTCCATGTTGCAAAGCAGCAAGGGTAACTCACCTTCTACCCAGAGCTGTTCCAGGTCTGTCTCAATAACCGCCACTCGGAGACCCAGTGCCAGAGCCCCAAAGGCCACCAGTCCCAGGAAGAGCACTTTGCCACAGTGTCTCTGGATCCTGCAGCCCAGGGAGAAGAGCAGGCCTTGGAAGTAAGCACGAAGCCAGAGGGGGGCCTGCAGGCTCCCAGCTAGGATCTGGGGTGAGAGAGAAGAGTTAGGCCGGGGGTGGGGGGTGGGGGGGTCAGCGGAGAGATGGAGAATCCTTCCCTTCTCTCCTCTGTCAAGTCCTGGTTCCCTGACTTCTGGGTGCCTGGCGGGAAGCAGCTACCGACAGAGGACGATTTAACTCTGTTCCCCTGTGCTTTCTCTATAAGCACACACCACCTGAAAAGGGCCCTCCCTTTTTTCTTTTGAGCGATATGAGCCACGAGGACACACTAGCTGTCAGTTGGGCACAAAGGTGACCCTACAGACACACTGTTTTCATCGCCCAGATAACAGGAAATAAAGTAACAACACATCTCTCGCTAGCTCTCAAGTGTCTTCACATATCCAGCAACGCTTGACGAGTAAACGTCACACACCCCGCAAGCGTTCAAGTGACAAGACGCGGCCCCGCTTCTTCTAGCTTCTCCTCTACTCTCACCTGAGGTGCTGAGGACCGAGCTGGAGGTGTGTAGCTTGGAGGCAGCTCTCCAAGGGACAGCGGCCGAACCATGCTGGCGAGGATGGGGGGCGCGAGCGCCCCCAACCTGCGTTATCTGAGCGCTGCCATAGGCTGGCTTGGCCCCTTGTGCGGTCCGGCTTCACCTGGGGACTCCTAGGGGCCGTGGACGTGCGGTCGGTCGTGGGTGAGACGCGGCAGGGAGCGGTTGGGTGGGATGGTGGCGCCAAGCCCCGGTCGGTCTGTGAGCTGCGTTCCAAAGTAGGTTCCGCGCGTGGGTGGAAACGGCTGGCTGGGAAGCACCTCACAGCTCAAGGTGGCGACTGTGGATCTCGGGAAGCAGCGGGAGCCTCAGAAAAAGGAGCGGGCCGGGGTGACGCCCTCCCATTGGCTGAGGGGGCCGCAAATTACCCGCCGCCCTGCTGCCGGATCCGTTGCTAGGTAACGGCGCCGCAGGGGGCGGGGCAGGAGACCACCCAGGCAGGGCCACCCCTTGCCTCGCCTCCCCGGCTCGCCAGGCCGCCCGCGGGGGCCCGAAATGCAGGAGAAGGGAGGGGGGGGGTTCTGGAGGCGCTAGTCGCTGGCCAAGTGTAAGTCAGGGTGTTGAGAAAGGGAGTCGGCTGGTCCTCTTAGGGCCACCCTTTCTTCCCGACCCAGCGCAACCCCGAAGGCCTCCTTTGCACTCTCTCCATGCAGTCATCGCTCCAAAATGTAACTCTCATGATTGCTCCAAAGCTCAGAGCCCTGCATCATCCAACTATAACTAAAGCCTCATACCCCCTCAGTTGCCGCCCGGTCCCCAATTGCCCTCAGTAATTTCCTAAGTTCACATGTTGTTGGGGCCCCAAACTTTTGGATGCCTTCCTCCATTTCCCCCTTACTCTTGGCAGATAATTGCTTTTTTCTTTGAGGTTCTTACTAACATTCAGTTTGTGTATGTATTTTTAAAAAAAAAAAAAAAAAATATATATATATATATATATATATATATATATAGAGAGAGAGAGAGAGAGAGAGAGAGAGAGAGAGATAGGGGCTCAAGTAGCTTAGGGTGGCCTTGAACTCCTGATCCTACAACTTCCACCTCTCAAATTCAGGGATTATACAGGCCTGTATTGTCCGGCCTGTCCTATTATTGTATTTGTGATGACATAATTTATTTACAACATTTGAAAGTCTGTCTCTCCTCCTAGACAGGAAGTGGTACTCAGGAATGCTCAGTGCTTCCCTAAGAGTCAAAGAAACCAGGGGTCAGCGCTCCTATCTGTGCTGATAAACTCTGCTGTGGCATGGGTAAACATCTATATCCCAATACTGACCGTGTAGGAAAGAAGCTGGGCATGGTGATTCACGCCTTTAACCCCCACACTTAGGAGGCAGAGGCAGGCAGATCTCTCTGTGCGTACCAGGCCCCAGTATGGTCTACATAGAGAGTTCTGGGACAGCCAGGGCTACCTAGAGAGACTCTGTCTCAGAAAACAAACAAACTAAAGTTTGAGAAAAAGAAAGTGCAATAAATCCATTATTCTGATTCTGCTATCACATCTGGCTGGCCTCTTGCTTAATTCTTCCAGACTTTTAAATCATCATATTGTGAATATTTTATGTTGCTACACAGTTGTCCTATCAGTCATTTGCAGGCTGTCCTCAGGACAGATTCCCAGAAATGAGGTTGTCTGGGTCAAAAAGCATGGATATGTTTTTGGTCTTGCTACACACTGCCAAACTTTCTGAGAACTTGTGTGAATTAACATTAGCTCCAGGGCTTAGTCCTAGGGGAGAAAAAACAAAACAAAACAAAACAAAAAAACAGGCAGGGGGTGTGTGGGGGGGCGGAATGGTGGTTGGTGGTGGGCCACGCCTTTAGTCCCAGCACTCGGGAGGCAGAGGCAGGTGGATCACTGTGAGTTTGAGGCCAGCCTGGTCTACAAAGTTAGTTCAGGACAGCCAAGACTACACAGAGAAGCCCTGTCTCAAAACAAACAAAAATAAAAACAGTCTGAGGGCTGAGCAGCTAAGGAGGACCTAACGCATCTGTCTACTGCGCTGCTGCCCCGTGGCTGGAGAGATGGCCCCGCGGTTAAGATCACCTCTTGCTTTTACAGAGGATGTAGGTTTGGCTTTCAGCGCCCACAATGGAGAGTTCACAGCTTCCTGTGGCTCCGGCTCCAGGGGATGCAACACTTTCTTCTGGCCTCTGAGGGCAACTTCACACACATGATGCACATACAGACTCTCAGGCACATACACATAAAGTACAGATACATATTAAAAAGAGGAAGGAAGCATGCGCAAGTCTGTCACGGGAGGAAGTCCACTGCAGAGAAAGTGCACTCCTAACAAGCCTCGAAATAGGAACAGGTCTGAAGTGGACTTTCCAGGACCCCTACATTGATCTTGGGGCTATAAAGACAGGGAATCACTTGGAATAAGCACTGGATGGCATTCTAATGGCAGGAGAGATTTGGCATTTCTTGAGATTTCTTCATACCAGATTCTGCAAGGTAAAGGTCATAGAGAAACAGGTGTGTAATCACCTCTGCCTCCATTATTAGCTGACTGCACCATCAGCTGCTGATTGTGGCAAAGTCCCAGCTTTGTGTGTCTGTTTCTAAGATGATCGTATGCAGTTGAGATGCGTATGCAGTTGAGATGCGTATGCAGTTGAGATGCGTCTTCCTGTCTTCAATCTCTTGCCTCAGCATCCTATGACACTTGGCTTGGGCAGTTTTGTTTCGTTTTTTTCCAGACCAGTTTTCTTTGCGTAGCCTTGGCTGTCCTGGAACTCACTCTTTTGACTAGGCTGGCCTCCAACTCACAGAGATCTGCCTGCCTCTGCCTCCCTAGTGCTCAGAGCAAAGGTGTGTGCCACCACCGCCCAGCTTGGCTTGGGCTTTTGACATGCGGACTCACTATGCAGCTAGTGTTGGCCTGGAGTAGGGGGAGTACCAGTGTGAGTAACGGCACGGGGGCTTTCTGTGGATGCTTCTGAAAGTCCTATCCACCGAGAAAGCCCCTTGCTAGGATTGTTGTCCCCTGGCCATTTGAATCTCCAAAACTGCCAAGTGTGTGTTTGTGTGTGGGAATGCGCACGTGAGTGCAGGTGCCTGTGACGACCAGAGGCATCATAGCCTCCTGGAGTTGGAGTCACAGGTAAAGATGCCTGATGTGGTGCTGCAGCAGTAATGCTCTTAGCCTTCTCTCCATCCCTCAACAAGACAACTTCCTAGCCAAATGTAGGGGCGCACACATTTAATTCCAGCACTTGGGAGACAGAGGCAGGCAGATCTGTGTGTTCGAGGCCAGCCTAGTCTATAGAGTGAGTTCCAGAACATGTTCTGGCTACACAGACAAACTCTGTCTGGGGGTGGGGTGGGGGGGCGGCTAAACTTCCTGAGTCAGACACCAGGAAATTAGCAGGGAAAAGATAAAGAAGCCTGCTTCCCTGTGAACAGTGTTTCTCTGCTACCTCTATTGATTGTGGGTATGTGTTTGGGCCCAAACTGGAGACATTCCTCCAAAGAATTAGAGGAGAAAAACAACCATCTCCAAGGATTAACTCTTAATTACTGGTTTGTGGGCTAATCTTTGTTGAGCTCTGGGGTTGTAAGCTTTTTTCTTTCTTTCTTGGTTTTTCAAGGTAGGGTTTCCCAGTGTAGCCCTGGCTGTCCTGGAACTTGCTCTGTAAGACCAGGCTGGTCTCGAACTCAGAGATCCACCTGCTTCTGCCTCTCCAGTGCTGGGATTATGGGTGTGCATCACGGCATAGCAGGCCTACCTTTCCTTCTTTAGAGTTCTTAGCCTGAGGGGAGCCCAGAGCTCATGGAGGAAATTACTGACCTAGGATGTCCAGGGATACCTACAGGGAAAGGGGTGAGGCTAACAATCTAAACAGTTTACAGTCTGCTATGTAGCCCTGGCTGGCCTCAAACTCAGAGTCCACCTACCTCTGCTTCTTGAGTGGCAGGATTAAAGGCGTGTGCCACCATGCCCGGCTTCCTTTCCTTTTTGAACTTTGGTCTTCCTAGTCTACTTTTCAAGCGTTGGGATCGCAAGTGTATGCCACTCTATGTGGTTCGTGCAGTACTGGGGATTGAACCTAGGGCTTCCTACATTACAGGGAAGCACTTTATTACCTGATCTACAACTCCAGCCTCTAACATAGGGTTAAATGAGATAATATGGCTGAGAACAGGGCCTCAAGGTGGAACACACACAACACAGTGTGGGAGAAAGTGAGGGCCGTGGCTTCAGGGGATGATGCACGTGAGTCAGGACAGTCAGTTCTGTATTTCTCCAGATTTCTTACCATGAATTTTGTTTGGCTTCTGTTATCTAAGGTAGGCAGAGATGATGACCATGACCTATACAGTCAAGAGGCCTATGAGAAGTAGGTGCCAAGCCTGTGACATGCTCGCCTTCCCATGAGGCAGCTTCAGATCAATAGCAGGTATCGAGTCTGGGGCCAGAGATCAGAGAACAGCCCTGACCTTGAGGATGGGCAGAGACTTGGGTACCAAACAGGCAACTTATCATTTTCTATGTGGCTCTGGTCAAGGCCAGGTCATTCTGCCCCACCCCCCTACAATGTGTTCTTCGTCTGCATCTCTTTCCCTCAGGGTCAGCTCCTTCTTAGAGCTTTCTAGGCCTTCTATCTGGGTGGTCCTTCCCAGGGACACAGTTAACTATTTAGTGTTTTGTTTTTTGTTTCTGCTGAGAAGGGGTCTTCCTATGTTACCCAAGCTGAACTACAACGCCTGGGCTTTTAAGTGCTGGGACTACGCGCACCCAACACACACTGGACCACTTAGAGTAGCCTATAAAAGTCTTGTTTACCTACCTCCTTAAGGGTAGGGATGGCTGTAGATAAACAGAGCGTACTCCCTGCAAGTCTCGAGCTGGGAAAGAACTTGTAGGGCAATGTTGGCATAAGTTTAAAGCCTTGTCAGAAGGCAGGAATGAAGTGTTGAGAGGTTCCTGCAGGAGTAGCCCTGGAGTTTTCTGGTCTGGCAAGCTTGCAAAGGTTCTCCCCCATGCCCCCATCTCCTCTCTCTCATAGGGTCTATGTAGCTCTAGATGTCCTGGAAGTCACTATGCAGACTAGGCTGGCCTGGAACTCACAGTGATCTGCCTGTCTGTGCCTCCGGAGTGCTGGGATTACAGGCCTGCCTGTGCCTCTCCAGAGCTGGGATTACAGGCATGCACCACCACGTCCGGCTTATTTATTTGTTATTTTTTATGTTAGCACCTTCTCAGAGGCCTCCCTGAAGGTTGCCTTCACCCTCTCTTCCTGTATCAAACATTGCTGGGAAAAGCAGAGCAGGCCACCATCAGCGCCACTTTCCTGGCTGGCAGGCGGGTGGACATTCAATGCTTGCTACACACTACACTGCAGACATAAGCCATCTGCAGCTACCAAAGGTAACCAACGCCTGCCTACCTGTAGACAGCACAGAGAAGAAAAGCAAAGCACGGTGGACATCCCAGGGTTGCTAAGACAATGGCAACACTGTGCTGAGCTAGGAGCTGCTCCCAGCTGGGATTCCTTAGTTCCTCCTTGCCTTGGTGCAGGGCAGCCTGGCAGACTTGTGCCCTGGGAAGGCAGGGGAGAAATTTCCCTTTGCTTCAGTCAGGGAACAAAGGGTCTGAACAGTTTACGCTTCCCCTCTCTGTCTCCACCTTACTTTCCCACATCTATCTAGCGTTACCCCCTTGGAGGTCTGTGACTTCTGATTGCCTGCACCAGGAGCTCTGAGAAGGGGATGGAAGCTGAGACTAAGGAGGCAGGCGCCTCTGAAAGGCACTCAGCCTGGGAGCCAGAGATGGCTCAGTGGTGAGAGTGCTTGCCCTCTTCCAGAATACGCACTGCTCGGAACTCTAGGTCCAGGGGCCCTACACCCTCTTCTGGTTTCTGCAGGTACATGCACACACAGACACAAGAACTAAAAATCCTAAAAAAAAATATTTGATGTGTGTAGGCATTTAACCTGTACATCACTTTCACATTCGATGCTCAGAGGCCAGAAGGCTTTGGATTTCCCGTGAGTGCTTAGAATTGAACCTGGGTCCTTTGGAAGAATAGTCAGTGCTCTCAACATCCAAGCAAGCAATTGATATCCAGCCCAAAATAAAATCTAAATAATAATAATACAACCTGACTCTCATTTTAGAGATGGAGAAACTCAGTCTAGGAGAAGGAGCGATAATGCCTAGAACCAAAATCCATTACATAGAACAATTTTCTTGCCCCAGCCCAGGGACTGTCTCCAGTACTACTTGATACATCATCATCATCATCATATAAAATTCATTTTATTTTTTTTGAGACACAGGTTGAGACATGGGTCAGGTGTGGTGGCGCACTCCTTTAATCCCAGCACTTGGGAGGCAGAGGCAGGCGGACGGCTGTGAGTTTGAGGCCAGCCTGGTTTACAAAGTGAGTCCATGACAGCCAAGGCTACACAGAGAAACCCTGTCTTGAAGGGGAAATAAAAAGAGAGACATAGGTATCACTATGCAGCCTAGCCATCCTCAAACTCAGAGATCCGCCTGCCTCTGCCTGAGTGCTGTTTTTTTGTTTTTTGTTTTTTTAAATTAAGAGTTTCACGTAGCCCAGACTGGCCTCAAACTCCCTATATAGCTGAGGACAACTCTGAACTAATTTTCCAGCCTCCTCCTGAGTGCTGGGATTACAGGATTGTGCCACCCGGTAAAGAACCCACACATTAACTGTAGTTCCACAGTTCCACATCTTGGGCACTATCACAGCTCTTTATTTTGCCCTGACTCTCATGGGTTCAGCCATTTGGGCTCCTGTCAGATGGAAGCAGGCTTCCAGGAAGCCAGCCCTGCGCACTGGGAGGAACGGGGAGTGGGTGCTCTCAAGGCTGGCTGGAGGTGGGCTCCTCCAGGGTAGGCATACTCATCTCTCTCACAAGTTCAGTGAGCCCAACATCCGATCAGGCAAGATTGCTCAAGCGAACTTGAGAGCCTGGAGGTTTTTGAAGCAATGTAGAAACCAGTATTTCAAACTATCCTTTATTATAATTACTGCCACCCACAGTGAGGACATCAAGAGAAGTTTTTACTTTGATAATCCTAGGAGGTGAAACCTTACCCGGGGAGTCACTTTTATCTCTCACTAAACACCTGGAGGCCATAAAAGCAGTGCAGGGAGAGACAAGAGCAGCGTTCTTCTGTTTGGGAGCAGGTGGCAACTGAAAGGGGATAGGACCACAGAGGGCTAGGACTAGAGAACCCTCATTCTTCAATGACCTGAAGAACGGGCGCCTATGTAATGAGGAGGAAAAGGACGCATCTGGAGAGGACTCAGGAAGACTTCCAAACCACAATACTGATTCCTGGCTCCTCCCTACCTGGCTGAGCAGGCATCACCAAGGAAGTGGAGGATCAGGCCTGGCTCAGAACACCATCTTAGATTATAGCTCTTGAAAACCATGGGGAAAGGTTGTTCACTAGCCAGGGGCTTCCTTCAGCTTGCCTGAAGAGTCTCTACAGGTTAAGATTTGAGTTGGAAGCTGGGTGTGGTGGTGCACGTCTTTAAATCCAGCACTTGGGAGGTGAAGGCAGGCAGATCGCTGTGAGTTTGAGGCCAGCCTGGTCTACAAAGTGAGTCTAGGATAGCCAAGGCTACACAGAGAAACCTTGTTTTGAAAAACCAAAAAATAAAAATAAGAGTATAGTTGGAAGCTGAGCGTGGTGGCGCACAGCTTTAAATCCAGCACTTGGGTGGTGGAGGCAGGTGGATCGCTGTGAGTTCGAGGCCAGCCTGGTCTACAAAGAGAGTCCAGGACAGCCAAGGCTACACAGAGAAACCCTATCTGGAAAACCAAACCAAACCAAATCAAACCTATTATGTGTGTGAGTGCATGTGCACACACCCTTATATGGGCTCCAGGGACTGAATCCAGGTAGCCGAGCATGAGTGTCATGGGCCTTTACTGGCTGACCCTTCCTGCTAGCCTTAGTTTAGTTCCTTTTTTGAGAGAGTGTCTTATGCAGCCTAGGCTGGCCTTGAACTCATTAAGTGCCAGAGGATGGCTTGAACTCTTTAAAAAAATTTTTTATTTATTTGTATTTTATGTACATTGGTACTTTATCTGCATGTATGCCTGTGTGAGGGTGTCAGATCCCCTGGAACAGGAGTTACAGCTGTCATATGGGTGTTGGGAATTGAACCCAGGTCCTCTGGAAGAGCAGGCAGTGCTCTTAACTGCCGACCCCTCCCCCAAATCTCGATCCTCCTACCTCCACCTGTCATACCTGTGCTGGGGTTACAGGTATGTTACCATGCTCAGCCTCAGATGGAAGCTACTTCAGACTGCACTGGGTTGGCCAGAAAGTAGTCTTCAGAGAAGCCACTGGACAGCTGCTTCCTGTCCCTGAACATGTGTCTACCGCATCCTGTTCTCAGGAGACTTTCCACACAACCCACAGACACACCATCATACCGTACCTGAAATCCACAGGCCACGAACCTGGCACTGTTTCATACATGCCTTGAGAAGCCTTTTTTCTTTTTGTTTTGTTTTCAGAGCAGGGCTTAAACTCAGGGCCTTGTATATGCTAGGCAAGCACTTTACCACTGAGCCACACCTACAGCCTGGAAATTCTTCTTTATTGAAAAATAAATACAGAGTCAAACAGGTGGGCCAGCCAACATTTGTAGCTTGGGGGCCGAAAGGAAGGGTGAGACTTGTCCAGGACTCAGATTTCCATGAGCTGGTCATTTCCCACGATAACCTCGTTTATTCGTTTAGCTATAGATAAAAAAGAGGGAGAGGAAAGGTTTTAGGACATGGGCAGCGAGAGATATCCCTCCAAATCCAGCTGTGTCCAGAGATGACAATGGTCCCTTCAGAAGGGCCTGTGAGAGAGCATCTTCCTACACAGGGGAGCTGACACAGAGCTGGCTTCACGGGCACTTAGCTACCAAGAGCAGGGTGTAAAGCCTCATTAGAGGACCAGCAGCACGTTCCTAAGCAACCCTTTCTATACTGTGTGGGGTTTTGTTTTTGTTTTTTCTGAATGTCCTGGAACACTCTCTGTAGACCAGGCTAGCCTCAAACTCACAAAGATCCTCCTGCTTCTGTCTCCCAAGTGCTGGGATTAAAGGCATATGCTACCACCACCCAGCTTGTGTTCTTTCTTTCTTTTTTCTTTTGGTTTTTCTTTCTTTCTTTTTTTTTTTTATGTGCATTGGTGTGAGGGTGTCAGATCTTAGAGTTACAGACAGCTGTGAGCCGCCATGTGGGTGCTGGGAATTGAACCCGGGCCCCTTGGAAGAGCAAGCAGTGCTCTTAACCACTGAGCCATCTCTCCAGCCCTTCTTTTGGTTTTTCATGACAGGGTTTCTCTGTGTAGCCTTGGCTATCCTGGACTTGCTTTGTAGACCAGGCTAGCCTGGAACTCACAGACATCCGCCTGCCTTTTGCCTCCCAAGTGCTGGGATTAAAGGTGTGTGCCACCACTGCGCAGCTTTGTTTTATTTTTTCTTTCTTTTTTTGTCCTTTTTCTATAAATACATACCTATAATAAAATTCACAAATCAGACCCAGAGACTAACAACTAACAATCAAACATAACTACAACAGTATGTGAACGTGGTCTCTCTAAGACTGTCTCATCTTCAGGTGTTTACTCCTTTTCCTAAGATGCTGTGAGGCGATGAGATCCTTACATGATGAGATGGAGGGAGGCGGGGCCAGGGAAGCTCTGGGCTAGAATCAGGTCCAGATCTCAGTAGAGTCAGGAGGGAGGATATGGCTCAGCAGATGCGACCCATATAAGCCCAAGGACCTGAATCTGGACCCTGGAATCCATGTAAAAAGCCAGACGTGGCAGCTCGTGTCTATAAGCCCAGCATGTCCGCAGCAAGGTGGGCAGTAGGAGCAGGAGAATCACTGGAAATGTGCAGGCCAGCTAGCACAGAGTGCACAGCCTGGTAAAAACAAAGCCAAAGCCTAAAAGTTGTCCTTTGACCTCCATACATGACCTGTGGGACCTTCACTTACACATACCTGAACCGAACACAAGTAAATTAAAACATCCAGCTGGGCGCAGTGGCATAAAAAGCAGGGCATGGTGGCACACACTTATAATCCCAGCACTCAGGAGGCAGAGGCAAGTGGCTCTGTGAGTTCAAGGCCAGCCTGGTCTACAAAGTGAGTCCAGGACAGTCAAGGCTACACAGAGAAACCCTGTGTTGAAAAATAAAACCAGGGGGCTGGAGAGATGGCTCAGAGGTTAAGAGCACTGGCTACTCTTCCAGAGGTCCTGAGTTCAATTCCAGGCAACCACATAGTGGCTCACAACTACCTATAATGTGATCTGATGCCCTCTTCTGGCCTGTAGGTGTACATGCAGGCAAAGCATTGTGTACATAATAATAAATGAATCTTAAAAAAAAAAAAGAAAGAAAAATAAAACCAAAACCAACCAAACAACAACAACAACAACAAAAAACTATCCCAAAAGGCATGCTAAAACAGGATATGGTAATGGAGAGAAAATCAATGTGACAGAAAGGTTTATCATGTTACAAATGAAAGTCTGCACTATTGAAATTAGGAAGAAGTCCTGCCTACCAGGATTTGATGTGTACCAAATGTGTCAAGACCGTGAGTTTGGCAGGCCCACTTTAGTGGTTAAGGGATCACTATATCAACAGAGGAGCGGTCCAAACTTTGTCACTGTAGCAGAAGAAACGCTGATGAGCACCCGGCCAGTCTCCCTGGATTTCACTGTCTACTGCTTGAGCAGGAGCTCAGACCTGGCTGCCAAGACTTTTGCCAGAACCCTGAGAGCGCTCAGCTGGAGTAAGAAGATCAGGTGCAGTAAGGGCCTCTGGGCCTGGGGTGCAGCTCAGACAGTGTGAGGACACAGAACATGTGAGGACCAGTGCTATCAAGGGAGTGGAGGGTCGCTAGGAAAGGGAGGCTGGGTTAGTTAGGGGTCACCTCATTATTGTTGTTGTTGTTTGTTTGTTTTTGTGTTTTTCGAGACACGGTTCCTCTGTGCAGCCTTGGCTGTCCTGGACTCACTTTGTAGACCAGACTGGCCTCAAACTCACAGCGATCCACTTGCCTCTGCCTCCCGAGTGCTGGGATTAAAGGTGGGCACTGCCACACCCGGCTTCCACCTTAATTTCCAAGATAGGATCTCTTGTTGAACTTGCAGCTTGTCTCTGAGCTAGACTAGCTAGTCAACAAATTTGGGGATCTGCCTGTTTCTGTCCCCACAGTGCTGGCATTACAGATGATTGCCACCAGTTTGCCTTTTATGTGGGTGCTAGGGATTCAAACTCAGGTTCTGACACTTGTACAAAAGGTATTCTCTAGGCCCTCTAAGCAACAGGTTGGAGCACTGTAATGATAGGAATTTATTGCTTGTTTGTTTTTTTTTTAATTTTTGAGACAGGGTTTCTCCATGATGTTACCCTTGGCTGTCCTAGACTCACAGCGATCCACCTACCTCTGCCTCACGAGTACTGGGATTAAAGGCGTGCGTCACTACGCCTAGTTTTTAAAAAATTTATTTATTAATTCATTCATATTACATTTCAATTGTTATCCCATCCCTTCTATCCTCCCATTCCTCCCTCCTTCCCACTTTTGCTCTATTCCCCTCCCCTATGACTGTGACTGAGGGGGACTTCCTCCCCCACTACGCCCAGTTTTATTTTGTAGCTCAGGCTGATCTAAAACACATTAGTAATCTACTATAAATTAGCATTCCTAATCTCCCTGGGTTTGTTTCCCAAGTGTGAGCCACCATGCTTGGCTGGACTTTATTCATCAAATTAAATTAATTTCATAGGTATGAGTGTTTGCCTGATGTATGTATGTATGTATGTATGTATGTATGTATGTATGTATACTACATATGTGCTTGGTAACCATAGAATCTAGAAAAGGCACCAGGTCTCTTGGAACTAGAGTTATAGGAAGTTGTGAATTGCCAAGTGAGTGCTGGGATCTGAATCTAGGGCCTCTGGAAGAATGGCAAGTGTTAAACTGCAGAGCCATCTCCCCCGCTCCCGTTTTTTTTATCTTTGGAGACAGGATTCCACTATGTTGTAGCCCTGGGTGGCTTAGCATTCACTATATGGATCAGGCTGGGGTCCTGCCTCTTGAATGCTGGAATTAAAGGATGTGTCGATATGCCCAGACACTAATAAACAAACAATCCCCCCCCAAACAGGGTATTTGCTATTGGTCTTGGCTGCTGAGAGTCTGCTGCTGCTGCTGAAAACACCATACATTTTGGTCACAGTTCATGGAAAATCAAGTTGTTACTGACCAGGAACCTTTCCCCCTGATAGCTAACTATCAGAGTACTAGAAGGTGCTATGTAGGCTGCTAGGGGAAAACGACTCAGCTTACACTGTCTTACACAGCTGTGAGTCTTGTGAACTCTAACTTCTAGAATGGAAGATAAGCACACGGTGCAACAGTGGCACAGATATTATGCCACAGTGTGCTAAAGCACAGCTTAGAGCCAACCCTCCCAGTAGCTGAGAATGGTTCTCCAGCTTATGCCCTGCTGGCCCCTTTGTCAGGTTAAATCAGGAGGGTCACCTTCCTTAAAAACCAGGTCAGAGCCAGCAGTGCTGGCACATGCCCTTAATCCCAGCACTCGGGAGGCAGAGGCAGGTGGATCTCTGTGAGTTAAAGGCCAGCTTAGTCTACAGAGGGAGTTCAGGACAGCCAAGGCTACACAGAGAAACATTGTCTCACAAACCAACAACCAACCAATACATGTTGGGCGGTGATGTCTTTAATCCTAGCACTCGGGAGGCATTGGCAGAGGCAGGTGGATCTGTGAGTTTGAGGCCAGGCTGGTCTATAGACTGACTTCCATAACAGCCAGGGCTATTATGTAGAGAAGCCCTGTCCTGAAAATCAACAAATAAACAAACAAACAAAAAACCAAAAACCCAACCCAAAACCCAAAACCCAGAAAGCCCAAACAACACATACACAACACAAAGCAGATGATGATTCATCACGGTCTTCAGGAAGCCACAGCACAGTCCAGAACCTGTGCTGTATTACTGGCCACCTCTGTACCAGCCAAAAGCAAATATAAGGTATTGCTGTGACTTGGACAATATTGTTATATTTTCAATTTTTTTTGTTTTTTAGATTTATTTATTTATTATGATTATTATTTATATAATGCTCTGCTTGCATGTACGCCTGTGCGCCAGAAGAGGGCATCAGATCACATTATAGATGGTTGTGAGCCACCATGTGGTTGTCGGGAATTGAACTCAGGACCTCTGGAAGAGCAGTCAGTGCTCTTAACCTCTGAGCCATCTCTCCAGCCAGCCTCCCCCCACCTTTTTTTTTTTTTTTTTTTAGTTTTGAGACAGGGTTTCTCTTGTAGTCCTGGCTGTCCTGGACTCTCTTTGTAGACAAGGGTGGCCTTGAACTCACAGAGATGCTCCTGCCTCTGCCTCCCAAGTGCTGGGATTAAAGGCGTGCGCCACCACAACCAGTTATTTCCAATTTTTTGGTAGTATAGTTGTACACATATATGAGCGAATTTATTTATAAGCTATATTCCTAGGAATAGGACTAAATCAAAGTTTTAAAAACTTGATAATTGGATCAGCTGCTCTCCAAAGATGACTATAAATTTGTATTTTCACTTGCACTATAAACATCTTGCCCAGTAAGCATTATCTGTGCTAATGTGACAGATAAAAATGGCTTTCACAACTTCGGTGTTGCTCACCTTTGGCATCAATTCTCTGACCACTTCCAATCAAACAGTCCTTGATGTCTGCGCCCTTCTCGATCACGGCATTGTTGCAGATGACGCTGCCCACGATGCTGCTCCTGTAACACAGCAGCCAACACAGTAGCCACGTTAGAGAACCCAGGGCTTCCGAACTGAACCAAGGCAGCAAGTTCAGGCTTTTCTAGGCTGAGAACGGCTGGTCTGTGGTGACGTGACTCAGGTTATTACTGGAGGACAGAATGGCACCAAGGGAGGATCTGGCTTTAGAGAATTTCAGAGCAGGGCTACATTCATAATTACCTTTACCTGAGGCCTTATTTGACTTCTTCTTTTCCTTTTTGGGTAATGGGGACTCAATCTAGGGCTTTGCATATGTTGGACAAACCCTTTACCTGAACTGTATGTCAGTTCCTGCTCCTACCTACCAAGGGCTAGGATTATGGTGTATATAAACACTCTATCAATCGAGTTATTTTTTTCTAAAATTTATTACATTTAATATGTGTGTATGGGTAGATAAAATGGGGGGCACACATGTGCTACAGTGTGTGTATAATAGAGGTCAGAGGCCAGCTTTTGAGAGTTGGTTCTCTTTCTACAATGTGGGTTCTGGTATTAAGCTCTGGTCAGGTTTGGTGGAATGTGCCTTTAATCACTAGACAGAGTTTCTCTGTGTAGCCCTGACTGTTCTGGAACTTGCTCTGTAGACCAGGCTGGCCTCAAACTTGGAGATTGCCTGCCTCTGCTTCCTGAGTGCTGGGATTATAGGAATGTGCCACCATCTACTGAGCCCTCTTGCTGGCTCTTTTATATTCAGTGTGTGTGTGTGTGTGTGTGTGTGTGTGTGTGTGTGGTGTGGGTGTGTGTGAGAGAGAGAGAGACATGAGTTCAAAATATACAGAGACAAGTATTCTGCACTGAAGTACATCCTTAGCCAAAAAAAAAAAAAAAAAAAGATCTTTTAAAAGCCAGCTCAGTTCAAGCCAGGGATGGGTAGCTCAGGACTGTGATCCCAGCTGTTACAGAGAGAGATCAAGGCCTGTCCGAACAACTTAGCGAGACCCTGTATCTAAATAAAGAAAAGGGATGGTTTGGGCAACATTACTGAGTTGTGGAGCACTAGCTTAGCATGTGGAAATCCCTAGGTTCAATCCTAGCACTGCTGCCCTCCCCCAAAATCAAACAAACGAAAAAACTCTATTCCAGAAAGACTGCTTTGTTCCAAAAGATGCTGCCCTTAACTGAACACTCAGAAGCAGCACCGGCTCTTCGTATTTGACTGTATTTAGAAACTACCCCTCTGTCTCCCACAGTCTGTTAGGTGGGAGGACAAATTATCATGTACGCTTGTATGCTATGTATAGATAGTGCCATGGCAATGTTTGAGAGTTGGTTCTTTCTTTGGCTGAGGGTACCAGTGACTGGACTCAGGCCCTCAGGCTTGCATAGCAAGCGTTTTTACCTGCTGAGACATCTCACCAGTCAGAAAAGGGTTTCTTTTCTTTTCTTTCTTTCTTTTTAATTTGAGACAGGGTCTCTCTAAATAGTCCTGGCTGTCCCAGAACTCACTACTATAGACCAGGCTGGCCTCAAACTCTGAGACCAACCAAATGCTGGTATTAAAGGAGTGCCTACCACGCCTGGCAGAAAAGGTCTTTTTGAAAACCATCACCAACATTTATTACACATATTTGTAAGGTACTAGCTAAACACTCCATATATTATGGCAATGAAATTTTACCAATCTAGCTGTTTCATCTGAAAAATCACCTGGGCAGGGCAATTGAGGTGGTTCAGTGGGTAAAGGCATTTGTTGTGTAACCTGGAGATTTGAGTTCAATTCCCAAAGCCCATGTAAAAGTGAAAGGAGAGAGCTGGTTCCAAAAAACTGTCCTCATTCGTCTCTATCCCAGCCCTGCCCCTGCCATTTGAACAGCACACACACACATACACAAATCATTATAAAAAAACAAAACAAAACAAAACAAAACAAAACAAAAACCAAGAGCACTGAGGCTGGAGAGATGGCTCAGCAGTTAAGAGCACTGACTACTCTTCCAGAGGACCCAGGTTCAATTCCCAGCACCCACACGGCAGCTCACAACTGTCTGTAACTCCAAGATCTGACACCTTCACACCTACACATACACACAGCCAAAGCATCCCAATGTACATAAGATAAAAAAACAATTATTTAAAAACAAACAAACAAATAAGCTAAAACCCCAAGAACATCTTTTGTCTTCGCTTCCAGCAATCTTTCTTTAGTAGGTGCAGGATGAGAACCTTCCGTATTTATTTGTTTTTTTTTTTTTTTGGTTTTTCGAGACAGGGTCTCTCTGTGTTAGCCTTGGCAGTACTGGACTCACTTTGTAGACCAGGCTGTCCTCGAACTCACAGCGATCCGCCCGCCTCTGCCTCCAGAGTGCTGGGATTAAAGGCGTGCGCCACCACGCCTGGCAAACCTTCCGTATTTAATTAGAGAAAACCTTTCTAGGTGATTCTCTGAATACCATTTTTATCTGATGCAGTAAAAATAGCACCCATATTTTACAGATGAAATAACAGATTTAGAGAATTTAAACCATTTGTCCCAAACCATGTAACGGGTAAACAACATATCCAAATCCAGTTCTGTTTGCTACCACCTACACTGTTGCCCCCACCTCCCCAGGGGACAGGGCTTCTCTTTTTAACAGCCCTGGCTGTCCTGGAACTCACTTTGTAGACCAGGCTGGCCTTGAACTTATGGGTCTTCATGCCTCTGCCTCCTGGGTGCTGGGATCAGAAGTGTGTGTCACCATGCCTGGAGGCATCAAGATTACTAAAGCTGCCTTATTCATATGAGGTTGAACTTTCAATTAGAAAGGCTACACCCATAAGGACTTTCCGATGTTACAGGCAGGGTCTCGGCAGGACTCAGCCAGTCCCTGGTACAACCCAGAAGTCTAGGGATGCAACCCATCCATAGAAGATGATCAAATTTTCACCTGATAAACTGAGTGCCTGGGCACACGCCTGTAATCCCAGCACTTGGGAGGCAGAGGCAGGTGGATATGTGAGTTCGAGGACAGCCTGGTCTACAAAGTGAGTCCAGGGACAGTCAAAGCTACACAGAGAAACCCTGTCTCAAAAAACCAAAAATAAAATAAATGAAATAAATAAAAACAAAAATTCACCTGGTGCCAAAATTCAGAAGTCTACAAATTCTCGTGAGCATGAAACAGCACCCAAGGAACAAAGCACCCTGTCAGTGCGCAGAAGGCTTTATTGCTTGAGATGGCAGAGCAGAGTAAACAGGAAACAGGCTATCTATGCTCTCCCCACTCCTAGGGAGGTGAAAGCCTAGTGTAGAAGGCTGCAGCATCTCTGTGGGTGGTATGAATGGGACAAGTATTAGTTTGCTTTTTGGCAGTCTCAGGATACATTCGGTGGGTGTTCCACAAGGTACAATCCAGAACTTTGCAACTTGTCGAAACTGCAAAGCATTACAGCCAGCAGTTACGGGAGCTTCAGATCCTTGGAGAAAGTTCCCTACAGAGGGTAATAAGGAAGGTACAAAATGCCTTATATACATGGGTTTCAGAGACAGAAGAGAGCTCCAATTGGCTAAAGCAAAGGTCGATGTCTGAACGTGACAGCAATGTATGCTTTCCATCAGTGGCTAAGGTCCTAAAAGTTTGCTCTGGAGCCAGGCAAAAGGTGGAAAACCAGTGGGCAGTCAGTAGGCAAAGAGCCAGTGAGCAGACAGTGGGCAAACAACAGCCAGGGAGCACACAGTCAGTGGGCAGATGAACGTCGGCGGGCAGACAAGCAACAGCCAATGGGATGCAGGAAGCTGTGATTGAGGATTCCTGGAAAGAAACTGTGCCTGCAAAGGCTGACTGATTAGAGCCTCAGTGATGTGAAAAGGTTGGAATGCTGTAGGTCCAGAGACTAATTACAAGTTACTCTGGGCTATCTTTAGTTCTTGCCCACCGTCCTGTTGAACCTAACATCCTGTGACTAACAGATAAAAACCTTTGGAACGCATTAACTTAACAAGCCCGAACTTCCACTGAAGGGCAAAGGACTCTACAGCATCTAAGGCCAGAGCGGAGTTCTCTGGGTCTTGGTGTAAGCTGCCTACCCAACGTAGCCACTAACATATTGGAAAAGACACTAACATATTTTTTTTGTTCTGTTACTAAGAAAGTTCACAAGATTGCAACCTTATTGGAACGTGTTTATTTGGGCAGAACTAAGTCTATGTTCCACGGCCATGGCCACTCACATTTGGCTCCAGAACAAACCACATCTTATTTCTTTGAGGTGAGAGCTGTTTCTTTCATTGACAAAGGCATAATTAAAGACTACTAACTGGGTCTACTGGAATCTGGAGATGGGCGGGAATGGTCACTGAAAGGAAGTGGCTGGAGTGACTGAGGTCAGACAGATTTCCATGGCAACCCAGAGCTCGCTTTAGCAGTTCTACGTAGGGTCTGCAGGAGCTCCCTTTATTGATCACCTTACCGCATTTATGTGTAACATGTTGTATGATACTTAGATGGTCAGTGTAGAGACTGTAGAGATGACAGGGAAAGCAGGTTGATTGACAGGAAGCCTGAAGCTTCTGCTCAGGGTTTCTATGAAGACTTTGAGATGAAACTGGGTATTACGCTTTTTTTTCTGACCATTTGCCTCACTGTTCCTCACTTTCATTGCAGTTATCACAAACTGCCTTTAATCCAGCACTGGGGAGGCAGAGGCAGACAGATCTCTGCAAGTTCAAGGCCAGCTGGGACTACACAGTGACGCTTTCTCAAAACAAAAACCTATCAAATAAAAGAACCAAACCAAACCAAAACCCCAAACCACCAAGGGCTGGGGTGTGGACCAGTGCCGAGAGCAAGCCTTGGGTTTCATCCTAGTACCATAATACATACACCAAAATACTTCATGTATTTTATAAATCTTTGGTGTTGGAGCTTGAAACCAGGGCCTAATGATTTAATCTTCTCTCTCTCTCTCTCTCTCTCTCTCTCTCTCTCTCTCTCTCTCTCTCTCTCTCTCTCTCTTCTTCTGGCCTCAAACTCACAGAGATTCACCTGCTTTACTCCTAACTGCTGGGATTAAAGGAGGCATGTAATACCTCACCTGGCTGTTTCTTATTTTTTTTTTTTTATTTTTTGGTTTTGAGACAGGGTTTCTCTGTATAGTCCGGGCTGTCCTCAAACTCAGAGATCCACTGGCCCCTGCCTCCCAAGTGTTGGGATTAAAGGTATGTGCCACTACCACCCGATTTAATAATTTATTTTTATTTTATGTACATTGGTGTTTTGACTACATGTATGTCTGTGTAAGATCCCCTGAAACTGAAGTTTACAGACAGTTGTGAGCTGTATGTGGGTGCTGGGAATTAAACCCAGAACTTTTGGAAGAGCAACCAGTCTTTTTAATCACTTGAGCCATCTCTCCAGATCTGTTTCTTCTTTCTTTCTTTCTTTCTTTTTTTTTTTTTTTTTTTCTCAAGACAGGGTTTTTCTGTGTAGCCTTAATTGTACTGGGCTCACTTTGCAGACCAGGATGGCCTTGAAGTCATATTGATCCTCCTGCCTCTGCCTCCAGAGTGCTGGGATTACAAGCATGCGCCACCACACCCAGCTTCTGTTTCTTATTTTATTTATTTTTTGGTTTTTCGAGACAGGGTTTCTCTGTATAGCCTGGGCTGTCCTGGATTCAGTTTGTAGACCAGGCTGGCCTCAAGTTCACAGAGATCCACCTGCCTCTGCCTCCCAAGTGCTGGGATTATAGGCATGCACCACCACTGCCTGGCCTGTTTCTTATTTTTGGAGACAGGGTCTCATACTGTAGTCCAGGTTGGCCTTGAACTCACCGTGTATCCCAGGCCTACTTTACCCTTGAGGCAGTACTCTTGCCTCTGCCTCCTGAATGCTGTGATTACAGCCATGAACCCCCACGATCAGCCTATGATCACTACACACAGGCTGTACTGAGAACTACAGCATCCGCCTAGAGATGAAGGGTTTTAGCTAGCATCACATGCATTACCTGCTCATGCCAGAAGAGATGGAGAGGTAGGGCTGTAGCAACCTCTCTTAAACTGCCAGTTCTCAGCAGGAGCTGCATTTTCCCACTGAGTCCCTATATCCCCTGGCAACAGAACCAGTTTCTACATCCTAGTATTAGCTCTCAGCTTGGCCCTAGGGACTCTTCAGTGTTCTCTGAGAAGCTACTCAGTGATGGTTAAGGTTAATGGAGGCTTGGTCCTTAATTCTTCTTGTTGAGCTCACATTTTAAACAAAAATGAAGACTCTGAGAAAGTATTATGCTTCTTTGGCCAGGTGTGCCATTCTGTGTCATGCCACATAAGGAAAAAGCCCTGACTGCTGTGGCATAAGGGTGTTTCTAAGTTCTCTATCCTTTCCTGGTATTAAGTCTTTCTTCAGTACTCTGTGTGTGTGTGTGTGTGTGTGTGTGTGTGTGTGTGTGTGTAGACCCAGTCTCATGTAGCACAGGTTGGCCTCAAATTTGCTATATAGTTGTTTTTTTTTCAAGACAGGGTTTCTCTGTGTAGCCTTGGTTGTCTTGGACTTTCTTTGTAGACCAAGCTGGCCTCGAACTCACAGAGATCCACCTGCCTCTGCCTCCCGAGTGCTGGGATTAAAAGTGTGCGCCACCACACCCGGCCAATATACTATATATTTAAGGATAACCTTGAAGTTCTGATCTTCCTCGTCTTGAGGTCACAAGTGCTGGGATTACCAGTGTGTGCCACCATGCCTGGCTAGGACTGGTGCTATAGCGCAGTAGTAGAATGCTTGCCTAACATCAGCAGAGAGCTATGAATTTAAATCTTAGTACCAACACACACACACACACACACACATGACTTCCTTTAGTTCATTCTAGGGAGGAAAAGAACACACACATACTTGTGTGTACATTTGTGTATGCACAATGTGCTGCATTTATCTATGTGTAAGCGTGTGTGCACTCATGAGAAGTGTACAGGCAAGCATATACTTTTGGAGACTAGTGGCTTACTTCAGGTGTCTTCAATTATTTATTTTATTATTATACATTTACTTATTTAGTGTGTATGTACCATGGTGGGTGTGTGCAGGCAGAGGAGTTGGCTCTCTGCTTTTACCATGGGTTCTGGGGAATCGAACTCAGGTTACCAAGCCTGCCAGCAAGCACCTCTACCTGCTGAGAGATCTTACTAGCCCTTTATCTTATGAGACAGGATCTGTTTGAGCTCAGAACTTAACATCTTTGCCAAACTAGGCGGTCAGCAAACCTCAGTGATCCCTCCTGTTCCAGCTCCCTAGACTGGGAGTTCAGGCATGCTCTGCTGAGACCAGATCTTTTACTTGAAAGATGTATTTTATTTTATGTGTATGTGTGTACACTCACATGTGAGCAAGTGAACAAGTACATGAGAAGGCTGGAAGAAGGTGTCATACTCCCTGTAACTGGAGTTACAGGTGGCTGGGAGCCACTTGACATAGAATATAAGGCAGGGGATATTAGTTGGGACAGTGTCTTAGATTTGATCCTTGGCACCACACAAATCAGGAATGGTGGTGGTGTATGCCTACAATCTTAGCCCCGCCCCCTCATCCTCTCTCTGTCTGCCTGCCTGCCTGCCTGCCTGCCTGCCTGCCTGTCTGTCTCTCTCTCTCTCTCTCTCTCTCTCTCTCTCTCTCTCTCTCTCTCTCTCTCTCACACACACACACACACACACACATAGAGCATCTCACTATATACTGCCTTGGTACTCAGTATATAGACCAGGCTAGCCTCAAGCTCACAGAGATCCACCTGCCTCTGCCTCCTGAGTACAGGGATTAAAGGCTTGCAGCATGTACCACCTATTTTTTTGGTTATTGAAGACAGGGTTTTTCCTTGTAGCTCTTCCTGGCTGTCCTGGAGCTCACTCTGTAGACCAAGCTGGCCTCAGACTCATAGAGATCCACCTACATCTGCCTCCTGAGTGCTGGGGTTAAAGGCATGTGCCACCACTGCCTGGCTTCATATCTTTTTGTTTTTTCGAGACAGGTTTCTCCTGTAGTCCTGACTGTCTTGGACTCACTTTGTAGACCAGGCTGGCCTCGAACACACAGAGATCTACCTGTCTCTGTCTCCTGAGTGCTGGGGTTAAAGGCGCCTCAGCTGAATACTCACTTTAAACTGAGCATGCTGTCCTTTGCCTATCGTCCTAGCACAGGGGAGGTGAAGGTAGGAGAGTCACAAGTTAGAGGCCATCTATAGCTAAAATCTAGCTGTAAGTCAGCTTGGGCTATATAGGGAGACATTGTCTATAACCAGCCAAACAATCAGTGCAATATTAAAGAGTTTGAAATGACCCAAAAAAGGGGACTGGAGCCAGGCGTGGTGGCACATGCCTTTAATCCCAGCACTCAGGAATCAGAGGCAGGTGGATTGCTATGAGTTTGAGGCCAGCCTGGTCTACAAAGCGAGTCCAGGACAGTCGGGACTACAAGAGAAACCCTGTCTCCAAAAACCAAAAACCAAAAACCAAAAAAAAAAAAAAAAAAAAAGGGACTGGAAGCTGGGCCTGGTAGTACAGGCCTATAATCCTACCTACTTGCAGGAAGATCATTTTAAAAGATCAAATTTAAGGCCTGGGCTATAGAGCCAGTCAAGGGCAGCTAAGGCAACTTAGTCAAAGCCTGCATTAAAATAAAAAGTAAAAAGAGAAGACAAGGGGCTGGAGGGACGATGGAGGCTGCGAGGACCTGAGTTATGTCTCCAACATCCAAGCTGCGCCGTTCTCAACCACCCCAACTCCAGCTCGAAGGGATCGGACACTCTCCTCTGGACTCCAAGGTCACTTTTGCCGTACACATCATTAAACAACACCAAACCAGGGTAGAAATGGTTCAGCAACTAAGTGCATAGGCTGCTCTTTCAGAGGACTGGAGTTTAATTCCCAGAACCCACACCAGGTGGCCACAACAGTCTTAACCCAGCTCCAAGGAGATAGGATTCCTTGGTACCTATATTCAAATGTAAACATGCATACTCTGAAAACACACACACACACACACACACACACACACACACACACACACACACACACACACACGATACTGCAGGTGGCAGAACACTTGGCCTAAGCAGAACCCTGGGCTCAATCCCAGTCACCACAAAAAAGCAGGTGGAACGGGGGTGGGGTGGGGCGGTGGTGAGGACTGAAAGGTAAGGGATCCAGTGTAGCTTGAAGGCTATGCTCAAGGTAATAATTAGAACGAGAAACAGTAATAACTTGTTGGGCTTTGTGGGCTGAACTTGGCACAGGAAACCCAGGTAAAAGCCTGATTTCCAGCTTGCTTATAATGAAGATGGGACCGGAGACAAGTGTACTGGGGACAATACAGATGTGGCTCAGTGGACTCAAGAGACAGACAACAAACTAAAGCCTTGATAATCAACATTTTTGATTCCTGAACATTAGCTGTCATAAAAAGTAGTAGAAAATAAGGAAGATAGGCAGGAACTTCCTCAGAATGGTTTTGCCTCCAGCTTCCCACAGGTGCTTCCACAGCATTTCTCAGGCCCTGAGGGCCTTGGGCAGGCCTCCAGCCCACCGTCCATAAGGCCCTGGGGCCCATACTGCTGCACACTTGACCATGAGAAAGCCCCTCCTACACAACCCCATACACCACTTTGACATTGAGTCCAGACACAGTAGCAGAAAGGCAAACAAGCCTCACACCTGCATTTTAATTACCATTTCCAGGTTTATCATGGGGTAATTAAAAGTAAGTGACCCCCAAACAATGGGGTATCTGATCTTATCACCAGATGCTAATTTGAAGGACTGGGTAATCTCTCCTGGCCTTCCTGGTCATTAGCCCTGTGTGGTCCAATCATTCCCCTCCCCCCTTTAAGACAGGATCTATCTCCCTTTTAACTTGGATTGGCTGTGAACTCAATGATTCTCCTGCCTCAGCCTTCAAAAGTGCTGAGGTTATAAACAAGCAGGCACTTGTTCCTTTTTGTTTTTTAAGACAGAGTCTTACTATGTAACCCTTAGCTGGCCTCAAACTTACTGTGTAGACCAGGCTGGCCTCAAACTCACAGACATTCACCTGCCTCATTGTCATGTGGGTGCTAGGGTTCAAATTGGGGTCCTCTGGAAGAGTGACCAGTGCTCTTGCGTGCCAAGCAATCTCTCCAGCTCTTCCTTCCTTTTCTAAAGCAGGCTCCAGGAGGGAAGCACTTTACTAAGATTGCCAGCTCAGCTGCGTGCTAACATCTGTAATCCCGGCACTCAGGAGGCAGAGGCAGGGAGATCTCTGAGTTCCAGGCCAGCCTGGTTTACAAAGAGAGTCCAGGACAACTCTGTCTCAAAAGAAACAACAACAACAACAAAAGATTCTCAGCTCAATTAGTCGCTGTCAGAACTGTGAAAGAAACTGCTTTCTCCACTGTTTTGTTTTGAATGGGGTGTGGTATTACAGGACTATTTGGGCCAGTTGGCGCCATTTCAAGATAAACATTCAACTGAACTTCCTCCACAAATTACCCCCCTCCCCACCCCCATTTCATTTTTTGGACACAATGTAGCCCAGGCTGGCTTCTAATTATGGATCCTCCAGCCTCTTGTCTCTTGAATGCTGAGAATTTGCTGCTATACTGAGCCAGCCCAGTGATTTTCCAGGCAGAGGCAGAGGGGCAAAGGGGCAGAGGCACACCCCTGTGAGTTCAAGGCCAGCCTGGTTTACAAAGCAGGTCCAAGATAGCCAAAGGTACACAGAGAAACTCTATCTCAAAAAACAGAAACAAAACCCAAAAACAACAACAAAATTGTTTTGGCAGTTGGACACTTTTAATCCCAGTACTCAGGAGGCAGGGGCAGGGGCAGGGGCAGGGGCAGGGGCAGGGGCGGGGCAGGAGCAGAGGCAGGTGGATCTCTGAGTTTGAGACCATCCAGGTCTACAAAGGGAGTTCCAGGATAGCCAAAGATAATCCTATCTTTAAAAAATAGGAACAAAAAACTTCTTTGCTGGGCATGATGGCACATAGCTTTGTTCCCAGAAGAGGCAGAGGCCGGTGGATCTCGGAGTTCAGGGCCAGCCTAGTGCGGTGGTGAGTTCAAGGCCAGCCAGGGCTATATACTGAGTCTCTTATGTTTTCCTTTTCTTTTCTTTCCTCCTTTTTTCCCCTTTGGAGACAGTGTCTCTCTACATACTAAATCTGGCTGTGTATTCAATATGTAGACCACTGGTCTCTAACTCAAAGGAATCTGCCTGCCTTTGCATCCTAAGTGCTGGTATTAAAAGTATTTGACATTTCTTTCTTTCTTTCTTTCTTTCTTTCTTTCTTTCTTTCTTTCTTTCTTTCTTTCTTTCTTTTTTATGAGACAAGGTCTTGCTATGCATGCTATGCTGGCCTTACACTTATCATATATAACCAAGGCGAGCCTCAAATGTGAAATCCTCTTACCTCTGGCTCCTGAAGTCCTGGGACTATTGGAGGGTGTTACTATGTTGCTTAGGAATCATTCTTTTATTGGTTTTGTTTTTGTTTTTGTTTTTTGTTTTGAGACAGGGTTTCTCTGTGTAGCCTTGGCTATTCTGGACTCACTTTGTAGACCAGGCTGGCCTCGAACTCACAGCAATCCGCCTGCCTCTGCCTCCCGAGTGCTGGGATTAAAGGCATGCGCCACCACGCCCGGCTCTTTTATTGGTTTTAAATACAGTTTCAAGGGCTGGAAAGTTGGTTCAGCTGTTAAAAACAGTGGCTGCTCCTCCAGAGGACCCAGATTCAATTCCCAGCACCCACATGGCAGCTCACAACTGTCTGTAGCTCCAGTTCCTGAGGATCTAGCATGTTCACATAGATACTCATGCAGGTAAAACATCAATGCAAGATACAAAGATTTAAAAAAAAATATAGTTTCAGCAAAGGTTTAATTTTTTCTTTTTCTTTTTTTTTCTTTTTTTAAAGATTTATTTATTTATTGTTATGTATACAGTGCTCTTTCTGCATATACACCTGCAGGCCAGAAGACGGTATCAGATCACATTATAGATGGTTGTGAGCCACCATGTGGTTGCTGGGAATTGAACTCAGGACCTCTGGAAGAGCAGCCAGTGCCCTTAACCTCTGAGCCATCTCTCCAGCCCCTAATTTTTTCTTTTTCAAGACAGGGCTTTTCTGTGTAACAGTCTTGGCACTTATTATATAGACCAGGCTGGCCTACACAGAGATCTACCTGTATCTGCCTCCTGAGTGCTGGGATTAAAGGCGAGCACCACCACGCTTGGCTGTCAAGGTTTATCTTTTGTTGTTTTGCGGCAGAGTCCCATGCATTCCAGGCTGGCCTTGAATCCCTAAATTCCTGACCCTCCTGCTTCATACCCAATTTTTGTGGTGCTAGGATTAAACCCAAGCCTTAGACATATATGCTAGACAAGCTCTCAACCAACTATCTCCCTAGTCATCCTGGACTTCGTACTTCTTTTGTTTTGTTTTTCGAGACAGGGTTTCTCTGTGTAGCCTTGGCTATCCTGGACTCACTTTGTAGACCAGGCTGGCCTTGAACTCACAGAAATCCTCCTGCCTCTGCCTCTTGAGTGCTGGGATTAAAGGCTAAGTTTTTATTTTTCACATATGTGGATGTCTGTGTACGTGTGCACACATATTTCTGGGTGCCTGCAGAGACCAGAGAAGCCCTGAAGCTGCAATTATGGGTAGTTGTGAACTGCTAGATGTGGATGCTGGGAACCAATTTTGGGTCCTCTGGAAGGGCAAAAAGTGCTCTTAACCACAGGGCCATCTCCCCAGGCCCCATCCTTAGACTTTAAACAGAGCTGGAAGTGTTGACGATTATGTTCTGTTCTATCGCGCTCAGCCTTATTCCCTTGAAACAAGCTCTGTCAGTGAAGCCAAAGCGTTGTCTCAGCTAGGCAAGCTGGCTGTATTGTTCCCGGGCTCTATCTGCCTCCCACTCCCAATGCTGGGGGTAGAGGCACATATGGTCACGCCTGGGCTTCTGTGTGTGTTGAGGATTCAAACACAGGTCCTCATGTTTGCATAGCAGGTTTTCTTTGCCTTGGAGGCAAAACCACATTCCAAAGGCACCAACCTTCTTCCTTCCCTTTCTCTCTGACCCCAAAGTGGGTCCTTCCTGGGCTGGGTCCCATCAAAGCGGCCTCATGAAGGCACAGAGTGAGACATACCCTTCTTCCACGGTGACTGAGTTCATGAGAAGGCAATTGGCAATGGTCACTCTTTCTTGTATGACACAGGAGGAGCCAATGACTGAGCGCTTGATGGATGACTTCTCTCCAACTTGTGAATCTGGCCCTATGAGGCTGTCAACTCCAACCTGCAAAAGGCAAACCGAAAGCCTGTCCATTCATCTCAACCACCTATAAGTCAGCCTTTGAGCTGGCATCTAATGGGACCCTTCTATAGAGATAACTTAGGGGGAATGATTAGCACTTATTCCTCAAGACCCAGAGGATCAAACAGCTTTCCCAATACCAGTTCCAACTAACACCAAACCGTGGGTCCTCCTCTGACAAGAAAAAAAGCAAAAAACTGAACAAATCAGACATACGTGTGCATTCACGTATTTACACACTTAACCCAGTTTGGCCATCAACTTCTTATCCTCCTGCCTCAGTCTCTCTAGTAGCTGATTTCAAGTTTAAGCCAGGCATGGTGGCCACACCTTTAATCTCAGCACTTGAGAGGCAGAGTTACATAGTGAGACCCTGGCTCAAAAAACAAAAACTCACCAACCAGACAAAAACAAGTTTATGCATGTGCGCTGTCATGATGTGCTCTCTTGAATAGAGGGCTCAAACTGGAAAGTGAAAAAGAGGAACAGACTGAAAGCTCCTGTTCGAAGCCCACACCACAGACTCTTGTTTATAGAGTCAGCACTTGCCCTGGAAATCTTTGTCCTCTTTTTACTCTGAGGCAGGTCTTACTATGTAGTCCAGGCTGGCTTAGAACTTGCAATCCTCCTGGCTCAGCCTCCTCCACTCTCCAATTATAGGTATACAACGCTATGCTGGGTCTCAGGAAGTCTCCTCCTCTTCTTCCTCCTTTCTTTGTGGAGGGGGCGGGGGAGGGAAGGGGCAAGATCTCACTATGTATCCCTGGATGGCTTGGAACTTGCTTTGCAGACCCCACAGAAACTCCATCTGCCTTTGTCTCCTGAGTCCTGACTAAGGAATGTGGCACCATGGCCAGCTCCCTTTCTCCTTTTGACTGTGCTTGGAGACAAGCTCTTACTATGAACCCCTAAGCTTACCCCAATCTTGCTCTGCATCTCAGGCTGGCCTAGAACTCAGTCCTCCTGCTTCGGTCTCCTTAACGTCCCGGCTGCAGGGGTGTGCCACTACATGTAGCTCCAGGAACTCCTCATCACTCTCGTGTAACCCAGGGGCTCACTCTTCCGTGCTGAGCAGATGCTCTACTACTAAGCCATCCCTCCACCCCTCCTTTTTACTTTTGACTTTTGAGGCAAGATCTTACTCTTTCCCGGGGTAGCAATGCACATGTGCTATAACTAGCCAGGTTTTCAACTTGTGATCTTTCTGCCTTGGCTGCTCCAATGCTAAGATTATACCTGACCACCTCATCGGCTAGGAAGTCTTCTTTTATTCTTATTTATGGGTGTGTACATATGATAAGAGTCCTTTCTTGGGCCGGGCATGGTGGCGCATGCAAGAGGCAGGTGGATCGCTGTGAGTTCAAGGCTAGCCTGGTCTACAAAGTGAGTCCAGGACAGCCAAGGCTACATAAACAGAGAAACCCTGTCTGGAAAAACAAAACAAAACAAAGAAAAAAGAGTAATTTCTCCTGCTCTACCATGGGAGTTCCAGGGACTGAACTCAGGGTGCCAGGCTTAGCAGCACATAGCATCCATTGAGGTACCTTGCCAGCCTAAGGAGTCTTCTTGAAGGAGACTCTACTACTAGAGCCAAGATGGAGATGGGATTTCCTTTGTGCTAACGGGATCTAGGCTGAAGGGCTCCAATCTAAACCCGCAATAAGTCCCTGCTCCCTCAGAAGAGCCCACCTGTGTCCTGCTCATGCCAGCACTTACCAGGTGTTTGCTGGCAATCTGGGCTGATGGATGGATCGGTGCTTCCTCTGGACAAAGAGCAGACAGCAATCTGGGCACCTTGAGGAAAGCAGCTTGGTCAGTAAAGATGAGACAATGTCTAGAAACACTTAGAGAAGAGCTCAATGCCCAGTCAGGGATGGGGTTCTCAGCCACAGCTGTGTCAGATGAGGGAGCAGAGGAGCTGCTATGCCCCCCCAGGACGAGACTCTGTATGCAACAGCTCCCATGAGGCCTCAGCACCCGAGGCCCAGGTATTCTTCTCACATTTCATGGGAAAGGAAGTGGGGCATGGAATACCAGGACTTTTGCTCAGAATCATTTTGGGTTCTTCTGCTTGCCTCCTGGTCTACTGTGGCCATGTACCATGTGAGGAGAGGAGCGACGCAAGAGAAACTCTTACAGTCAGGACTGACCCAGAGGACAGTCCATGTCCTCCTCAAAGAAAATGAGAGGCTGGCTTTAATCCCAGCACTTGGGAGGCAGAGGCAGGTGACTCTCTGTGGGTTTGAGGCCAGCCTGGTCTACAAAAATTCAGGACATTCAGGACTACACAGAAACCCTGATGTTAAAAAAGAGCAAGAGCGAGAGGGAGAGCGAGCGAGAGAGAAATAAAATAAAATAAAATAAAAATGAGAAAAAGTTTACACTACCATTCTTGCTTAAGGAGGGAGATGAAAGCTGGTTGAAGGTATAGGGCGATTAGGCTATTAAACTACTTGGAAGGAACAGAGTACATACATCTGTGATTCTCCAGCATAGACAACACTGGTCAGTCGCGCAAATCACTGTACGTGGTGCCCACGCTAGCTGGGGAGGTCCTGCCAGCACAGGCTATGGTGGCATGTGAAGACTAGTCCCTCAGCCTCGGGCGTGAGTCTTCCCCTACACTCCAGCCAAGGCTCTGTGGGTCTGTCTGCTGCACAGGCCTAGCCAGCACAGCGGAGGATGTTTTCAGCTTCGAGAATGAAGGCATAAGACAGAAAGCTTGGTCTGCTTTGAGGGCAGGAAGTCCTTGAGCCCACCTTCTCACCTGTCTGTTGGCTTCCATGTAGAGCCCCAGTGTGCTCACTCGAGAGCAGAGTCCTTCTTTCATGATGTGGACATAGCAGCGGATCTGTGATCTAGAAAGATCTTCCCACTTGTCTCCTCGAAAAGCATTCCAGCAAGCATCATAGGGAGCCAAGGTCAGAGCGTTGCTTTTTTTTATAAAACTGTAAATATCTTCAGAGCAGATATCCAGAGTAAGTAAAAAAGAGAAAGATGGCATAGGGGACCCAGAATGAGTCTGGGTTTTTGTTGTTTTTAGACAGTCTCCATATGTAGTGCTGGACTGCCTAAAACTCACAGAGGCCCCCTTCCTCTGACTCCTGGCTCAGATACAGTCAAGTTTAGAAGCGGGTGTAGTTAATACTTCTTCCCTTGAAACTCATCAATGAGCTTGGACCCTGGGGAATCCCATTGCAACTGAAAAGGCAATACCTTTTCTTACATGTTTGAAATATTACAAGCATCATAAAAACATTTAAGTGCTATACTAACACATGAGAAGAGATTCTAAAAACAAGTTTGGCTGGGCATGGTCATGCCCACCTTTAATCCTAGCACTCAGGAGCCGGAGGCATAGTAAGACCGTGTCTCAGAACAACAATAATAAATGAAAACCCCCAAACAAAGGAAAAACCAAAAAGCAATAATCAAGCATTACTAAGAAAAATAAAATGATGACCTTCTGTAGGTCTTTATTGTTGATTTAAGTTGAAAACTTTAGATATACCAAGATAGAATAGATAATATTTTCTACAAGTTGCCAAATACATTTTGATTAAAAATTATGTGTGTAAGTCTTACCTATTGGTTTTCATAATTTTTCACAATTGTACTTACTGTATATAAAAAATGGCCTTTTTTTATTTAGACAGAAAAGGGGAGATGTTGGGGGATGGTCTGATGTATTTTGATGTTAATTACTGCTTTCTGTCTGTGACCCACCTTTTGCTTAATAAAAAGCCATCCCACCTGGGCAGGGCAGAGGAGATAGGTGGGGCTTAGAGAGAGAGGAACTCTGGGAAGAAGAAGGACCGCCACCAGGAGAAGGAGACCTGAAGTGAAGAGAGGAAGGCCGCCATGGGTTAGCTGGAGAAGCACATGGCCTGTGGCGTGGATGGAGAATCCAGCCCAGATGAAGAAAATGAGCAAGTATTTGGGATTATGGATGGGAGGTAGCTTGATAGAAGTTATTAGAAGCAGATGACCCGGGATTGAGGCAGGGATCCCATGCCTGCCCCACTACGGGAGGCAATTTGTCCTGCCCCGGGTTAACTAAGGCTATCTTAAAATATAACAAGTGTCTGTGTTTTGATTGATTGCTAGCCAGGCCTACAGATAATACTGATAATACAAATAAAATTTTAAAACAATACTTTATTTATTATTTTTGTTTTTTGTTTTTCGAGACAGGTTTTCCCTGTGTAGCCCTGGCTGTCCTGGACTTGCTTTGTAGACCAGGTTGGCCTCGAACTACTCACAGCGATCCATCTGCCTCTGCCTCCCAAGTGCTGGGATTAAAGGCGTGCGCCACCACACCCAGCGACCTTCTGTAGATCTTAAAAGCACACAGCATGTATACAGGCTTTAGTGTCCTCCTGGACTGCATTACGGCATCAGGATGCTGAGCTGTGACAGACCACATCATTTGGAGCCACAACAATTGCTCTATTTCAACCATCACAACAAATCTGGAAGGCCTTTAATTTCGTGGTAAGCAGACTGAGTGATGTGCTCAAGTTACTGAGCTGATGCTAACAAGAGGCAGCTGTCAGAGCTGGGCTGTGTTGCTGAGCCTGTGACTGCAGCCAGCATGCCACACTGTTTCTGTATATATTGTTGATAAGAGCATCCAGGAGCCTAGGACTGCGGCAGGGACACAGGAATTTGAGAGCAAACACAACAGATGTCATCTCCAGATCCTGTAATGGAGAGAGTCTGGTTGACCTCTGGTTGTAATCGTATACTTCATGACTGCCCACTACCTGACTGAGGAAGGCAGGTCTGCCTACTCCTGATGGACCAGGAAACTGAGATGTGATAAGGAGAATTTGAAGATCTACTGGTCTAGTGAGGAATGCGGTCAAACAGGTTATAGACCAAATAATAGGTCAGACCCCTGAGGAGTACAGGAACTGACTTTGCCCAATCAAGTGCATCCAAAGTTCAGAGAATAAGGCCAGTTAGCCTGTTTTGTAAACTAGAGAGCACCAGCAGTCTTAAGGTGAGCACCTTAGGGTGCCATTTTCTCCAAAGGTCCTTCAACCTCTCCCTGTCTTACGGTATCAACCCAAACACTCACCTAAAGACTTCAGCTCCTTTTTCTTCAAATCCTCTTCTTTGTCTTCCTGCCTTTGCTGTGAGGAAGCTGAGGAAAACTGTTTTCTTACTAGGTATGGAATCAGTTCACTTCGGATAGAAGTGATTGACCTAGAAAGAAAGAGTGGCCAAATATGAGAACTTTCACTGGATCCTTTTGGGTCAGAAATTATTTGCACTCAAGATAAAGCCAAAGATCTGAAGTTACTTTATAAGTTAAGATTGGGAATGGGAAGACTATGAGAATTTCTCCTTTTGGTCAAGTAAGAAAATAGCCTTTCACAAACTCCCAGCTATGTGGTATGTCTGTGTATGTACATATTTACACAAGTATGCATATAGTACATATATAACACAGTGCCTTTTCACTGGCAACAATCTATGAGAAAGACTATTCTGGGCTGCTGTGTCTGTGTACATGTATGGTGTATGTGTGGGCACATGCATCTGTGAGTGCACAAATATATGCATACAGAGGCCAGGGGTTCATGTCAAGTATTTTCCTCTATCACTTTCCACCTCATTTTTTTTTTTCCAAGACAGGGTTTCTCTGTGTAGCCCTGACTGTCCTGGAACTTGCTCTATAGACCAGACTAGCCTCAAACTCGGAGATCCTCCTGCCTCTGCCTCCTGAGTCATGGGATTAAAGATGAGTGCCATTACCACCACCGGGCTCCACCTCACTTTTTGAGAAAGTCTCTCACAAACCTTGGAGGTCACTGATTTAGCTAGGTTCAAGAGGCAGTGAGCTTCACAAAGACATCTGTTACTGCTTCCCTATTACTGGAATTATAGACATATATTTCTGCACCTAGCTTAAAACAGTTTCTATTTTTTATTTTTACTTTATTTTATATGGATGGGTGTTTTGCCTGCAATGTATGTCTGTAGAGGCTAAAAGACAGAGTAAATAAGAAGAGTGGCCAATCCTTCCGCTTCAGCTTTCTAAATGCAGGAATTAAAGGCACAGGTCGCTGCAGCCAGGCGTGGTGGCACAAGTCTTTAATCCCAGCACTCGGGAGGCAGAGGCAGGCGGATCGCTGTGAGTTCGAGGCCAGCCTGGTCTACAAAGTGAGTCCAGGACAGCCAAGGCTACACAGAGAGACCCTGTCTCGAAAACCCCCTAAAAAAAAAAAAAGGCACAGGTCGCTGAGCCTAGCCTCTCTGTAGATTTAGAATTCATTCCTATCCCAGAGCTGTTTGTTCCTAAGCAAACCTTGTGTTCCTAGTCACTCAGAAGAGCAGCATCTATACATTGTAACAGTTGTTTTTATTTGTTTGTTTGTTTTTGCTTTTTTGAGACAGGGTTTCTCTGTGTAGCCTTGGCTGTCCTGACTCACTTTGTATACCAGGCTGTCCTTGAACTCACAGCATTCCACCTGCCTCTGCCTCCCGAGTGCTGGGATTAAAGCTGTGCGCCAGCATGCCTGGCCTAACAGTTGTATTTCTATTGGTTGTTACTAATCTCTACAAAGTTAGCTTCAACTTACTTTAATGTAATTATATCAGTTTAGACTGACACTCAGAGAGGACAAGATCAAAGTTAATAAATGTACAGGAGACTCCTAGAGAGGAGCAGTGAGTAACTGGCCAGAGCTTTGGAGTGCTCATTCACTTGTCTTTTTTGGTTCTCAGGAAGCCGGCTCCTTGTTTCATGGTATCAACACAGGACGTCAGGAGCTGCAGAGGTGGCTCACCTGCCTGCTTGAATTCCATCCCCAGGACCCACATGGTGGAGACAATCAACTCCTACAAGCAGTCCTCGGACTTTCCCACATACATACCAGGGTATGCATGCCTAAAAGAGGATGCAAGTGCAAGTGGGCACACACACACTCTAAATAAATGTAAAAAAAAAAAAAAAAAAAAAAAAGACAACAGGCTATCGGGGTTTTTTTTGTTTGTTTGTTTGGTTGGTTTTTTGAGACAGAGTTTCTCTGTGTAGCCTTGGCTGTCCTGGACTCACTTTGTAGACCAGGCTGTCCTTGAACTCACAGAGATCTGCCTCCTGAGGGCTGGGATTAAAGGTGTGTGGTCCACACCTGGCTCCGGCCCAGTGAATCTTTAACAGGGAAAGAAAGGACTTAATTTTTGGTGTAGTGAATATGCTTCTTCTTCTTCTTCTTTTTTTTTTTTTTTGGTTTTTCGAGACAAGGTTTCTCTGTGATAGCTTTGGCTGTCCTAGACTCACTTTTGTAGACCAGGCTGGCCTTGAACTCACAGCGATCCACCTGCCTCTGCCTCCCAAGTGCTGGGATTAAAGGCATGAGCCACCACGCCCAGCCTTGTGAATATGCTTCTTTAAAAAACATTATTTGTTTACCTATAGTGTGTGTGTGTGTGTGTGTGTGTGTGTGTGTGTGTGTGTATGCACGTACAACTCTGTGTATAGAAAGTATGGGCAACCTTTGGAAGTAGATTCTTTCCCTCTACATGTGGGCTCTGGGGACTGGAATCAGGCTTGCTGGCATGTACCTGCTGACCTCCTGTATGCTTCTGACTTTCACTTAGCAAAGAAAATGAAAATAGATGAGTGAAGGACTAGCAAAGGGTTTTAGATGACTAATTAATTTGTTTAGTATTTATTACACATCTTTTATATGTAAATTGTTGTGCCGAGGCTTTGGTAAACACTGTTTCTAATACTTAAAGGGACTATTAATGGAGTTGGTGAAAGAGAGAGGGAGAAAAAGCAGGTCAGATAGGCAGGGAGTAGATTGTAGAAGTGGCCAATCAGATTAGAGATGAGGCCTGAGGGAGGAGCTCCAGTGTGAGCAGCACCATAACCCTCACTGCTGCTGTTAGTGCCTATCCTTTGCCAGAGGCCCCACTCAAAGAAGCTCAGCATGCCGACACAGGACCACACACGCGCACTGTAAGGAAGAAGGCAAGAGAGCAGAGACTGAGGAGCGCAGGGAAATCATGGACCCTGAAGGTACATAGTTCATGGTCTTATGTTATTTTGAAAGGATCACATCAAACATCTTTGAACATTTCTATGTAAGCTGGGAGTCCCTGTATTGAATTTCAATGGGATTTTTTCCTCTTAATCCTTTGAAGATGAAAACTTTCCATATGAATACAAGAATGAAGCAACAGTTATTCTTAGCTTTTTTTTTTTTTGTCTGTTTCCAGTGCTCCATACTACTGTGGATAGCAAATATTCCTTGTCCCCTTCCCCTGAAAAACAAGTCAGTTCTTTTGGAGGAAGTGACAAAGCATAGACAGCTGGAGGGCTTTTAAGGCCATCATGGATCCAACAGAAGTGTCACTGCAATAGGCAAGCAAACGAGCCTTGGCCCATGGGGGCGGGCTGGGGGAGTGTGGAAAGATAAGAGATTTGAAAAGATAGTAGGTTCCTGCCAGGTCACGGCCACTTCTGCTGGGCTTAACATCTGGTTAACTCCCATACTGTGCAGTTGGCCTGGCTGCAGAGTGGAGGCAGCTCATGGCTGTGCCAAGAACAAGGCTCCTGTCACCCACTGTGGAGCATCTTGACCTCAGGCCTAAAATAAAGGTCACCATCTGACCAGCTGGGTATAGTTCTCCAAAGCACCTGCAGGCCTTAGGGATGTAGTACCTGGGTGGACTATCTGTTTCAAGATTTATAACTCAATTCTGTTTGTAGGACCATGTGTATATTGTTTTTTTGGGTTTTTTGTTTGTTTGGTTTGGTTTTTCTTTTTGAGACAAGGTTACTAATCTTGTAGCCTAAGCTGGCCTGGAATTTGCAATCCTCATGCCTCTACCTCCAGAGTGCTGAAGTTACAAGCATGAGACACCACACATGGATCAATATATTTTATACTGAAATTTACTAATGTTTAATATGTGTGTTTTGATCCTTGCAGATGAATAAGAGTACAAGTAAGGGTATCTTCAGCAGACCTAGGGATGGGGGCAGTTTACTCTGAGGCTCTGTGTCATGCTTTGTGACAGCAGACCGCACCTTCTGGCCAGCGGTCAGCCATCAGCAGCTTGTCGTCAGAGCACATGTCACTTTATCACATTTGCCCAGTGTGCAAACAGCAAACTGACAGTAGCAAAATGAGCTACAAATAAAGCCCCTGCAGCCAGGATAAGGCTAGCTCTCCTGTAAACCGCTGTGCATCCTGGATCCAAAGCCACAGCTCTATTTGATAGCATTAAGAAAGCACCACTTTCTTTCTTTCTTTCTTTCTTTCTTTCTTTCTTTCTTTCTTTCTTTCTTTTTGAGATAAGGCTTCATTACATACATAGCCTTGGCCAGCCTGAAACCTGCTATGTTGACCAAGATGGCCTCAAGCTTACAGAGATCTACCTGTGGGGTATTAAGAACACTGGCTGCAGGCTGGAGAGATAGCTCAGAGGTTAAGAGCATTGGCTGCTCTTGCAAAGGGTCCTAAGTTCAATTCCCAGCAACCACATGGTGGCTCACAACCATCGATATTGAGATCTGGTGTTTCTTCTGGCCGCCAGGTGTACATGCAGGCCAAACACTGTGCACATTTCAAAACAAAACAAAACAAAACCCTGGTTCCAAGCTGGGAAGTGGTGGCACACACCTTTAATCCCAGCATGAGTGAGGTAGAGGCAGGTGGATCTCTGTGAGTTCGAGGCCAGCCTGGTCTATAGAGCAAGTTCCAGGACATCTAGGGCTATACAGAGAAACCCTATCTTGATGGGGGGGAAGGGGCGGGAAAGAACAATGGCTGCTCTTCTAGAGCAAGTGTGATTCCTAGCACCAACATGGCAGCGCACAACCTTCTGTAGCTCTACTATCAAGGGTTTGACACCCTCTTTCTTATTTTTTTTCTTTTTCCGAGATAGGGTTTCTCTGTGTAGCCTTGGCTGACCTGAAACTCACTCTGTAGACCAGGCTGGCCTTGAACTCAGAGATCCGCCTGCCTCTGCCTCCTAAGTGCTGGGATTACAGGCGTGTGCAGCACGAGTGGCTCTGACACCCTCTTCTGGCCTCTATGGGTACCAGGCGTGCACTCGGTGCATGGGCCTAGTTCTCCTTCCTTTATCTAATTTAATTAACTAATTTATTTATTTTTGTTTTTCAAGACATGGTTTCTCTGTGTAGCCTTGGCTGTTCTAGAACTCTGGAACTCATAAAGATCCACCTGCCTCTGCCTCTGCTGGGATTAAAGACAGGCGCCACCACTACGTTTATTTCTGTATACATCCTGGCCAATCAGTAACAGAGAGAGACAGGTTTTTTTTGTTTTGTTCTGTTTTACTTGTGCCAGCGGGGAGTGAACCCAGAAACTTGTGCATGCTATGAAAGTGCCCTACCTCTCAAGTACACTATACTCCCAGTCCTATTTTTACTTATTATTATAAGGTTAAGTTGCTAAGGCTGGCCTTGAACTTGCTGAGTAGCTCGTGTAGGCCTGAACTTGTGATCTTCTAGCTGAGCTTCCTGAATAGTACAGATCTGCACTGCTGTGCCCAACTCAGAATTAGAATTTAAACTAAGATTCTTTGGCCAAGCTGCTCTGGGGGAACTTGGCTGCTGTGGTGCCTGTTTCCAGTCACTAGCACTGTTCAAGGTAGAAACTTATTCAGAAGTCATCGAGGAAAACTAGCCTCTTAACTATTGCATCATTAAATTTTCTCCTACCTAATCTTAGAATCCTAGCTGTATTTCTACCCAATATGTAGCCAAGGATGGCTTTGAATTCCTGATCCTCTGCCTCCACTTGCCAATTGCTGGGGTTATAGGTGTGTGCTACCACACTCAGCTTTATTTTTTATTTATTTATTTATTTTTTAAAGACAGGTTTTTTTCTGTGTAGCCTTGGCTGTCCTGCATTCATTTTGTAGACCAGGCTGGCCTTGAACTCACTGAGATCTACTGCTTCTCCTTCCTAAATGCTAGGATTACAGGTGTGTGCCACCATGCCAGGCTCACACCAGCTTATTTAAAGTTTTATAAAACGATTTTGCTGGTTTATTATTTGCAGAATCCCAAAATATAAGCAGGTTTCTTTGGTGTAAACAAGGTAATAGTATATAAATAATTTAATTTATTCCTAGAACAGAAATGAAAACTAATTGTGACCTCTGTATAAACTGGTATCCAGGCTAGAGCATAACTCCGTGGTAAAGCATTTACTTGGGCTACATAAGGCGCTAGGTTCTATAAGACTATTAACTAAATTATAAGGAAGTTTGTTAAAAACTATACCTTAGGCCAGGCGTGGTGGCGCACGCCTTTAACCCCAGCACTTGGGAGGCAGAGGCAAGCGGATCCCTGTGAGTTCAAGGCCAGCCTGGTCTACAAAGTAAGTTCAGGACAGCCAAGGCTACACATAGAAACCATGTCTCGAAAAACCAAGCCAAACAAAACAAAAAACAAACAAACCAACAAACAAAAACAAAAACCTATACCTTAGCTGGGTGATGGTGGCGCATGCCTTTAACCCCAGCACTTGGGAGGCAGAGGCAGGTGTTTGAGGCCAGGCTAATCTAAAGAGTGGAGTTCCAGGACAGCCAGGGCTACACAGTGAGTCCTTGTCTTGAAAACAAAGACAAGGGCTGAGACAGGACTCAGGAGCTAAGGGAACACACTGCTCTTGCAGCAGACCCGAGCTCAGTTCCTAGTACCAATGTCAGGCAGCTCACATCCCTGTAATTCCAGCTCCGGAGGATCTGATGGCTGTGGCTTCTGGGAACATCTGTAGTCATGCACACACTCACATACACATAAACAAAAGCAAAGCGGACAAACAAAATTATACCTTGTTAAAAACTGTAGGCTTACAATAAAACAAGCAAAAAGTGAGTGAGAGAGGAGAGAGAGAGAGAGAGAGAGAGAGAGAGAGAGAGAGAGAGAGAGATGCTCAAAGTCTGTAGGCTTAACTGTACCTTCTCTTTCTTACCTATTTTCCATTAAGAAATCCACAACGTATTTCTTCAAGCAGTAGAGATGGGCATCCACAAGGCCCGTGTGGAAATGTATTCTAGGGTGCCTGCAGGAGAACATGGAAGAATAGGCTCATACACAGGTAATGTTAGTCTATCACCAGGAAACGGGCCCCAGGAGGTTGAGAAGGGACAGAGCCGTGATGCAACATCTCAGCGGGGGGGGAGACCAAGAGGGGTAGGTGCTACTATTTTATTCCTCTAAATTTTTTTTTAGACTTTTTCATTTTATTTTTATGCCTTCATGTATGTTGGTGGACTACATGTGTACTCAGTGCTCTCTATTTTCAGAAACACTAGGCAAAAAACTGATATTACAATGGTGTACCCTTGTTGGCGGTTCCATCTTCCACAATTATAGTTACTTATAGTCTGATAATACTAAATGAAAAAATTCCAGGAATCAATAAATTATAATTTTAGATATACATGTGTGGTGAAATCTGGTCCCATCTCACTTGAGACACGAAGCATTCTTTTGCTCAGTTTACCTAACCTTTAAATGCTACCTACTTGTCCAGCAGAAACCTGTTGGCCATCTTAGTTATCAGACCTCCTGTCCCAGTGGCACAGTGCTTATGTTTAAGTAGGCTTTACTTGGGGCTGGAGAGATGGCTCAGAGGTTAAGAGCACTGGTTGCTCTTCCAGAGGTCCTGAGTTCAATTCCCAGCAACCTCATGGGGGCTCACAACCATCTATGGTGAGATCTGGTGCCCTCTTGTGACACACAGGCATATATACAGGCAAAACAGTGGATACATAATTAGTAATTTTTTTTTTTTAAGTAGCCTTGGGGCTAGAGAGATGGCTCAGTGGTTAAGAGCGCCACCTGCTCTTCCAGAGGTCCTGAGTTCAATTCCCAGCAACCACATGGTGGCTCACAACCATCTATAATGTAATCTGACACCTCTTCTGCAGATAAAACACTCATATGCAATAAATAAAATAAATAAATCTTAAAAAAAAAAGTAGCCTTTACTTATGTCCAAGAGAAGCCATAACCTGCTTCCTTTAAATTATGCCAAGCAGTCAGGCACGGTGGCACATGCCTCTAATCCCAGCACTGGCTGTCCTGGGCTTGCTTTATAGACTAGCCTGGCCTCGAACTCACAGAGATATGCCTGCCTTTGTCTCCCGAGTGCTGAGATTACAGGTGTGCGCCACCACGCCCAGCATGGTTATTTTTGAGAGAAAGATTTGCTTACATAATTTTTATTACAGTATATTCTTATAATTGCTCTATTTATTATTAACTTAGTTAATCTGTCACCAGAAACCATGTGTAAATCTATGCCATGCTCCTGCTCACTGTAAAGGGCAAGGAACCTACTTTTGCTAAGGTACTGATGACTGCAGATTCACAGCTGAGAAAGAGGGGTGTAGATGGCTTCTGTGACAACCCCTACCTCCACACCCCAAAAGAGTAAGAGCCTAGACAGAAAGCCATCCAAGAGGACTCCTGAAAAGTTCTTCACCCTCAGTAGGATGCCGAAGTCGTCCCAGAACGGATGGCTTCCAGCAGGGCGCCGGTGGTCAGTTTAAGAGGCTGGCCACCAGGAGTTTGACCTTGTTCCAGTGAGTAGATAAGACACACAAATTGGACTTCCTCCTCCTCCTGTTGTTGTTGAGACAGGGTTTCTCTATGTAACCCTGGCTGTCCTGGAACTCACAGAGATCCCCCTGCCTCTGCCTCTCGAGTGCTGGGATTAAAAGAACTACCACACTGGCAGATTCTGACTTAGAAAGAAGTCCTTATATGTTACCTATCCTTATCACAAAATCAGAGAAGTATTTAGGAATTAGGACTGGTTAAGTTTCAATAGGGATACTAATTTCAATAAGAAGTATTTCAAGATGCTCCACGCACAAAGCAATCAAAGTTTAAACCATTTTTATGATCTTTAGTCCCTAAAATAGATTTGGCCATGTTTTTTGCAGTCTTGACAAATGTCCTTGTCTCCCCAAATACAAATGCCTAAACCTTCCAAGATGAACTTGTGAACATTTTATTTCGTTTAAAAAGAGATCTTTAAAAGCTTGTTTTTAAATGTTTATTACCCTTCCAGAAAAAAAAAAGAAAAAACACCCTTGACCCCTTGACTAGAATTTAAAAGTGAGCCACATCACAGTGTGGGAAGAGCATCATGACTTTCTTATTAAGTATTTGGCACAAATATCTTACACTTTTGAACTATTAAAAACACATGTTTGTCAGAAATAAAATGGAGATTCTTTAACAAATAACTAAACCACATTCAGCTGGAGAAACTAAAGTTTAAAGAAACCGATTTTCTTTAGCCTTCTGGATTTATACCTTTCTAAAATCACTTCATTGCTGTTTTAATGGGTTTGAGGAGCCATGTATGCCACCACGCCCCCGCTACCTTTATAAATCTTTATATTTAAGGCCTATGCTGGCCTTAAGTAGGGATAAATCCGCCTGCCTGCCTCAGCCTCTGCCTCTGCAGTGCTGGGATTAAAGCGTTTGACACCACACCTGGGGATGAATGGCCACTTGCTCTTCAGACAGCATGCTAAGAGGGGAACAAGAAGGCTGACATAAAGGGTGAGAAGGAGGGCTTGGTGGGTAAAGGTGCTTGCTATGGACGCCTGACCATTTGAGTTTAGTCCCTAGCACCCACACAAAGGTGAAAGGAAAAAAATGACTCAACAAATTGTCCTTTGTCCTCTACATGTATGCCCTGGCACAGGTGCCAAAGCGTACATATCATACCCACATGAACACAACACATATTCACAAAATGATGATAATAAAACAGAAATTTACATTCAAAATAAAGGATCATAATAAAGATAACATATACTATCACCAGATTTTGGCTACTGAACCTGCTTGCTTTTCCATCAAAATAATAAAAAATTAAGGAATGGAGAGATGGCTCAGAAGTTGGGAGCACTGCATGCTCTTCCAAAGGTCCTGAGTTCAATTCCCAGCAACCACATGGTTTCTGATAGCCATCTAAAATGAGATCTGGTGCTCTCTCAGGTGTGCAGACATATATGCAAGCAAAACACTGTAAACGTAATAAATAAATAAATCTTTAAAAAAAATTAAGCTGGGTGCAGTGGCGCACTTGGGGAGGCAGAGGCAGGTGGATCTCTGTGAGTTCAAGGCCAGCCTGGTCTACAAAGCAAGTCCAGAACAGCCAACACTACACAGAGAAACTTTGTCTTGAAAACATCAGAAGAAGGAGGAGGAGGAAGAGGAGGAGGAGGAAAATTAACCCAACAAAAGGAAGCAGCCATCATATGTGGAAGCACCCTTGGAGGGGGAGAAAATCAAGATTAAAAACCAAAGGTAACAAAACCAAGAAGCTTTTGTTGGGTACTCCTGGTCTGTAAGAGGAGAAGGAGGGGCTGGAGAGAGCTCAGCAGTTAGGAGCTCTGCTCTTGCGGTGGACCCAGGTTCTGTTCCCAGCACTCACATGGTGGCTCACAACCATTGGTAACTCCAGGTCCAGGAGCTCCGATGCCCACTTCTAGTCTCCATGGGCACTGAATGCACACTGTGCACAGGCATACATGCAGGCAAAACACCCATACACATAAAAAAATAAAATGAACAAACATCAAAATAAATACATAAAGGAGTAGATGGAATACACACAAAGCACTAGGATGTGACGTGACTGTGAAGTTCTGTGTACTTTGTTAATTTGATAGACTATTTAACTGTTAAGAATGTTTAAGAGCCAGGCATGGTGGCACAGGCCTTTAATCCCAGCACTCGGGAGGCAGAGGCAGGCAGATCTCTGAATTCAAGGCCAGCCTGGTCAACAAAGCACATCCAGGACAGGCAAGGCTACACAGAGAAATCCTGTCTTGAAAACAAAACAAAACAAAACAGAAAAAAATAAGTTTAAGAATGGCTTTTAATACACATTTCAGAGATAATAAGTAAAAAGAAATTAAAAGGTGGGATTCTGCCACAGAATACAACATGATGAACCTTAAAGATGTCATGCTAAATGAATTAACTCAAATACAAAAAGATAAATGTAGTATTTCACTTATAGAAGGTATATAAATTACTCAAATTAACTGATAAACAAAGTAGATTTGTGGTTGTCAGGGACTTTTGGAGAGGGAGAGAGTAGGAAATTGTGTTTAGTGAGATAAGAGTTTCATAGTCTCCAGATGTGAAACTCCTGGAGATGTTTCCTAACAACATGGTCATATTACCACCACGGATGGTGGGTTATGTTATGCGCTTTCTAGCACATCTTAAAGAGGAGGCTCTCTAACACTGCAGAAGGTCAGTTCTGCTTTCCCCACAGACGCTCTGCTCTACTTCAACACAGGACTTGGCTGTACCTTGGTAAGAAAAGACATAGGGAACGCTAAGTGTGTGCCGTGAAGAGAAGCCCGTTTCCTGTCTCGGGGGATAGCACGCACATACTTTTCTCAGTTTCACACAGAATAATCTAGTTTTCTTTCCTTCTTTCCCATGGTGGGTGGTTTTATTTGGTTTCAAGAAAAGGAGACCTGCCAAGAAGACAATCCCTAGGGCTTACTTCTGCAGGATGGATCCCTTAATGACCAGCTCTTCATCCAAGTCTGCTTCATTAGCCATGAAGAGCAGCCTTTTTCCTGTGCTGTCCACGCCAATGAAGTCACGCTGCTCCACTGAATCACACAAAAGAGAGAAAACCAAATCAAGCCATTTATTTGTCCTGCTTGCATGAATAATCGGGGGCAGGGGACCTACTTACATTGCTCTTACAATCAGATAGGGCTGTGACAGGAGGGGAGTCATGCTGAGCATGATGCCACACACTACAATGTTTAATGTACAAAGGGTCAAATATATTACATTGCTCTAAAGGCTATTATTAGGTAAACTTTAAATAAAGTAATAGACTAAAGTACTGTACTAGTGTGGATTCTGGTTTTAAAAGACTGTTTTCTGGGGGAGGGGTGGTTCATACATATGCATTTAAAAGCAGAGTGACTCAGGCATAACTTATTTTCAAGTAGTACCCAAATAATATAGTTTTATATATATTGCCTGTGCAATATTCTATATGATGAATATATATTTATATATAAGTGGAGAAAAGGATGGAACAAATGTTAAAACTTGGAAAATCTAGGTAAAGGATATATATGTTCTTTGTGCTATCCTGGTAAACTGCTATATTTTAAGCCACTCCATAAACATGAAATTCTTTCTTTCTTTTGGTCTTTTGAGACATGTTTGGTTTCTCTGTGTAGCCTTGGCTGTCCTGGACTCACTTTGTAGACCAGGCTGGCCTCGAACTCACAGCAGTATACTTGTCTCTGCCTTCCCAGTGCTGGGATTAAAAGTGTGTGTCACCATGCCCGGCTACATGAAATTATCTCAAAAATCAAAAGTTAAGAAGTAGGTATGGTGGTGCATGCCTCTAATTCCAGTGTCTGGGAGGCTAAGACCAAAAAGATTTCAAACTCCACTACATATCACAGAAAGTACAGCAAGAAATTCTCTCTTTGCAAATAATCTAGGTCAAAATAAGCGAGGTCTGTTCACTGTGAAAGTAGGAATACTATTATTTAACGTTACCTGAGTCATTCAAGACTAGCTAACTAGACATCTACTATGCAACTGTGTGTATGATATGGGCACTGACAAGAAGAAATGCATGTTACTGATATAGAGAGTTCGATGGTAGACAACTATAGGCCGCCAATTTATTGCAACTTCCTGTGATGTATTTCTTTTCCCCAGTCACAATATAAATACGTCAAAGTTTGATTTATTAATGTTTTGTATTTCCTAAAACATCTAGCACATTGTTGGAAACTTAGTAACACATGCTACTTGGCTGGGGAGAAGGCTGGGAGAGCGAAGTGCTCAGTGCACAAGCGTGAGGACCCCAGTGTGGTCCCTGCATCCCTTAGACAGTGGTGTGCACTTCTGAGCCCAGAGATGGGGAAGCAGAAACAGGAAGGTTTCTGGCTCTTGCTGGCCAGATGCTCTGGCCAGGTCAGAGAGCTGCACGCTCAACAAAAGACGTAGCATGGGGTAACAATTAAGAACTGAGCTTCCACAGGTAGTTCACTGAGGTATGAATCTCAGCATGGTCCTTGCTAATTTACATGTAAGTGCATTAATTGACCCCTCTATTCTTCAGTTAAATAGGATTAATAGTATTAACACATAGGTTTGTTATGATCAATAAATAACTTATAATAGTATTATTGACCAAACTATTAAAATACTAAATTTGTCAGGTATAGTGGCGCATGCCTTTAATCCCAGCACTTTGGAGGCAAAGGCAGGGAGAGCTCTGTGAGTTCAAGGCCAGCCAGTCTAGAGTAAATTCCAGGATAGTCAGAGCTGCATAAGGAGACTCTGTTGTAGGATATTTGATTCCATTGTGATACCCGAGATTGCAAACTATAAAAACCTGCATTTTGTTTGGTGTGACAGCCCTAACACATACCTTTAATCCAAGAGCTTTCTTTGTATTGTAAACAGATTATTATGGTGTGCCAGCCCTAGCACACACTTTTAATCCAAGAGCTTTCTGTACACAGGATTTAATAAAGTTAACCCTAGGTCAAGAGGGGGACCAAGAGCTGGGCAGTGGTGGCCCATAACTTTAATCCCAGCACTCTGAAGACAGAGGCAGGCAGATCTCTGTGAGTTCAAGGCCAGCCTGGTCTACAAAGCAAATCCAGGACAGCCAAGGCTACACAGAGAAACCTGTCTGGGGGATGGAGAGGGGTGGTGGAGCAAGAAACCAGCTGACAGGGATTAAAGAATACACGGGACTTTGAGTTGGGGGTATTTGAGACAGCGTGTAGAAGCAGAGGGGGCTTTTAGCTTGTAGCTGCTGAGCTCTTAATCTCCTTGGCCTTTGGCTTTTTGGGCATTTTGAGCTTTGAGATAGCAAGCCCTTGGCCTTGGGTTTTTTGGCCTTTGCGTCCTGGGCTGTCAGCTGAGCTAGTGAGCCTTTTGGGCCTTTTCCATCAGGACATGAGCTAAGTAGGAAGGTCAGCTGGGTGCTTTCTCTGCCTCTCTGAGCTAGCAGGTTTTCACCCTGGCATCTGGCTCCTGAGTCTTTACTGGTAAAATAGACCACTTGGGATTAACATTTAAAAGAAGACCCTGTCTTGAAAAAAACCAAAAGATGAATAAAAAAATTTTTTAAATTAAAAAATGAGCCAGGCATGGTGGCCCATGCCTTTAATCCCAGCACTCAGGAGGCAGAGAAAGGTGGATCAGCCTTGTCTACAAAGAGAGTTCCAGGACAGCCAGGGGTATTACACAGAGAAACTCTGTCTCAAAAAAACAAAAAAGAAAAGAAAAAGAAAAAAGAATAAGTTACATACACTTGAGCTCAGTGGGTAAGTGCTTTAATGCAAGTGTGAGAACCTGAGTTTGGATCGGCCCTCACATTCTTCATCAGAGCTGCAGGTGGCGGCCTGTGCCTCTATCCACAGGACTGAGCATGGGGCAAAACCAAGAAGACCTCAGTCTAGCTGAAATAGCAAGTTCCAGATTCAGTGAGAGATCATGTCTAAAAAAAAAAAGAGGGATGGTTGGACAGCCAGGAGCAATGGCGCACACCTTTAATCTCAGCACTCTGGGAGACAGAGGCAGGTAGATCTCTGTGAGTTCGAGGCCAGCCTGGTCTACAAATCAAGTACAGGACACTCAAGGCTACACAGAGTAACCCTGTCTCAAAACAAAAAAAAAAAAGTGGGGTGGGGGTTGGGTAAGACACCTGATGTTAACCTCTGGCACACATGTACACATGTGCAAGTAAACTGACACACACACACATATCTGCGTCCACTCAACTCTCTTTTGAGCCTGGTCTCCATATGTAACCCAGCCTGGACTTGACCTCATGACTCTCCTACCTCAGCCTTTGGAGAGATGGGATTAGAGCTGAGTTCTATCATGCCTAGTGCCCTCCACCCGCTGGCTGTAGCTGGCTGTGTATCTATAGCAAAGCGCTGTACGGTTGGATGACATTTAGCTCTGGTGATTGAAGCACTTGAGACCATCAATCACATGGTAGCTGGTAATCTAATATGTAGTGTTTGCATCTGAATGGGGAAAAAATTATACAGTTCTTTCCCAAAAGCAAAATTAGTGAAATCTAAAGGAAAAGCAAATATAGTCAACTTGAAGCAAAAATTTGAAGAGAATTCCCAACGGCACACATTGCTCTGAAATATATCAATTCATCCATCACATGACAATTTGAGACTATAGCAAAGTTTGTGTAGGTCTAATAGAGAAACAGAAAGATGGTGTTTCTGGAATGTTTTTAGGCTCACAAAAACCTTGACTCACTTGACTGTCCTGAGTGCAATCATTTCCAGCCAGGCAATTTCAGCTCTGTTGCCACACGGCTTCCCTTCTCAGGCCTCCTCTGCCCCTACATTGTTTCTTTGTGGCTACCATAGCAACAGAAAATTCTGAATAAAGCTTATAGGCACTTGGAGAGGTGTCTTTCTGTCCTGCTTTATCAAAGTGAAATCGCCTTGGGAGCACAAGTAACTTCAGAATGCCTACCCTATGAAGAAAGACTATACAAACAAGGCTAAGAAAGCAAATGTTTGAAAAAATTACGTCATATTCAAATATTCCTACTTTTCCTACTTGATTTTTACTTCTCTGGTTGCTTTTCCTATCTTTTCTATAGTTGTTTACTTATCCGTTCACTCACTCACTCTATCAGCAGATCTGTACTCTTACCCTATAAAAAGTTACATTTGGAGTTCAGAATTCTAACTCATTTTATGAAGTCAACATGATCCTGATTCCAAAGCTAGACAAAGATAAGATAAATGATGGGCATATTTGCTTGCTATGCAAACATAAACATACTACACAAATTAAGAACAAATCAAAACTACACGTGCAGAAGCAATGGCACAGGAAGTATACAGAGTCAGGGCAGGGAGGGCCGCAGCAGTCCAGGCCAGCCCACCTACACAGCGCGTTCCAGGGCGGCCAGGGCACATGGTGAGACCCTGCTCTAAACAACAACAGAAAACCATATTAAAAAACCAGATTGGCCAGTGGGGGTGGCACACACCTTCAATCCCAGCACTTGGGAGGCAGAGGCAGGCGGATCTCTGAGTTTGAGGCCAGCTTGGTGTAGAAAAACCAAAAAACCCCAAACCAGATTAACAGTTGGCTGGGTGGTAGTGGTGCACGTCTTTTTTTTTTTTTTTTTAAAGATTTATTTATGCCAGGCGTGGTGGTGCAAGCTTCTAATCCCAGTACTCGGGAGGCAGAGGCAGTCGGATCTCTGTGAGTTTGAGGCCAGCCTGGTCTACAATGTGAGTCTAGAACAGCCAAGGCTGCACAGAGAAACCTTGTCTCGAAAAACAAAAACAAAAACAAACAAACAAATTATTATGTATACAGTGTTCTGTCTGCATATGTGCCTGCCCACCAGAAGAGGGCACCAGATCTCATTATTGATGATTGTGAGCCTGGTGCAAGTCTTTAATCCCAACATTTGGGTGGCAGAAGCAGGTGGATCTCTGTAATTTTGAAGCTAATTGGGTTTATAGAGTGAGTTCCAGGATAGCCAAGGCTATAAAGAGAATCCTTGTCTTGAAAAACAAAAACAAAACAAAAGCCAGACTAATAGTCTACACTGCAGATTCTGAAAGGTCACAAATGTGCAGCTTCTACCATCAGAGATATGGTTGGTTGCAGTATCTTACCATCCTTTACAATACTTGGACTGGCTTAGTAAACTAGCTTTGGGGGAGGGGGGTGGTAAGAGGTGTTCAAGACAGGACAACCCTGGCTGTCCTGGAACTCTCTCTGTAGACCAGGCTGGCCGAGAACTCAGAGATTCTCCTGACTCCGCCTCCCAAGTGCTGGGATTAAAGGTGTGCGCCACCACTGTGAGGCAGCAACTAGTTTTGATAAATGAAGACAGCGGAAGTGACCCATATCCCAAGTTTATGGCTTCGGAGACCTCGCAGCTTCTTTTTCCACTCTGTGAGAATCTGCTGTTTGCAAACAAGTTAGACTCCTGGAGGATGAATTAAACTGAAAGAGAGACCCAGCTGTCACAGGTGGGCCCTAGATACCTTCCTCAGGCCTGAGGTGGCAAGTATGACAGTTGTGGGTCACAGCAGCACTAACAGTCTCTTCCAGAATATTAGTACTAGGCACCTGAAAGCCTCAACAGGCAGTTAGAGAAGATGGTGGATAAAGGGTCCAATGGTACAACGGAGAGCACTCTGATTGAAGCAACGCTCGAGGCTCCTTACACGGAGGAAAACATACTGAACAGGGCGGGGGGTGGGGTGGGGTGGGGAGGCCACAAGAGCAGAAGCTACAGACATCAGTGACAGAGAAGTAGGGAACAAAAGCAAAGCAGAGCCAGGCAGATCGCTGTGAGTTTGAGGCCAGCATGGTCTATACAGCAAGTTCCAGGACAACCAAAGCTACATAGAGAGACCCTGCCTCATTAACTAACTAACTAACTAACTAACTAACTAACTAACTATCTAGCTAGCTAACTGAATTAAAGTAGAAATCAAGCAAAAGAGTAAAAGCCTTGGAAGGAAATGAAGCAGAAGCAACGAAAAGAGGCGGAGCCACCAGAGAAACTGAGATCACAGGTGTGAAAGCAGCCAAGAAAGTCCCTCCTCTGTTCCACAATTTAACAGTACCGTCTGAACACAGACAGAGCGGTGAAGAGCACAGCTGCTCTCTCAGAGAACTCTGGTTCAATTCTCATCATCCACAGAGGCTAGCAATTGTCTGTAGTTCCAGTCCCAGGGGATCTGAAGCTCTTTTCTGGTCTCTTTGGGGACCAGCCATGCACATAGGACAGACATACATGCAGGTAAAACATATGTGGATTAGCCCCATAGCATCAAAGTAAGCAATGGTGTTTGTGAGGAAAAGGCCCCTCAGAGCTGGGCATGTGACGCATCCTTGCAATCCTTCCACCTGGGAGGCCAAGGCAGAAGAGCCTTGAGTTTAAGGCCACAGCCCACATCACATAACAACATCCAACCCAGAACACCCAACCCAACCCAACATCCACAAAAAAGAGATTCACAAAAGACAAGAAAAAGCTGGGCGTGTGTGCTGTCTCAAAAAACAGACAAAAACCCAAACAAAAGACAAGAGCTCCGAAAGAGAACACTAATGTAAAATCCTGGGAAACGAGATGCCAGGACAGTTTCCTGCAGTCAATAGAAAGCAATAATCCAAATAAGGAATTTCAAAGAGTGTGCTTTATTTTTGTTTTGTTTTGTTTTGGTCTCTCTATGTAGGCCTGGCTATCTAGGGTCTTTCTATAGAGAGCAGCTGGCCTAGAACTTACAATGATTTGCCTGCGTCTACTTGCTAAGTGCTGAGACTAAAGGCATGGGCCACTATGATTGGTACAATAATAATTTTTTTAATACTTAAAAAGAAAGAAAAAAAAAAAGAAAAGAAAGAAACTTGAACTAGGCTGCAGCAGTTTACAAGAAGGCAGAGCTGGTTCCAAGAGGGATTGGATGGATTCAGTCCATTTATCAGAGCTGTGGACAGGCTTTTGGGGATTTTTATTCCTTTTGGAGATATTGAAAATATCCTGGCTGGAGAGATAGCTCAGAGGTTAAGAGCATTGGCTGCTCTTCCAAGGGTCCGGAGTTCAATTCTCAGCACCCACATGGTGGCCCACAACCATCTACAATGAGATCTGGTTCCCTCTTCTGGTGTGCAGGCACACATATAGGCAGAGCACTGTATGCATAATAAATAAATAAATCTTTAAAAAAAAGAAAATATCCAACTCATGACTAATAGGAATAGGTAGGTTTAAGTGACAAAGGTTTTGTTATATATAGTTCCTGATTTGTAATGTGCCAAAAAAGACTTTGGGACATTTTAATAAATTGGGCTCTGGGTTTGATTCCTAGCACCTCTGGGAAAGAAAGAAAAAAGAAAGGAAAGGGAAAAAAGGCCCAACATGATCCACACCTTTAACCTCAGCACTTGGGAGGCACAGGTACAGCCAGAGCTACACAGTGAGACCATCTCTATAACAAAGAAATGATGCATGCTCCAATGCAGTTAGAGGACATTCAGCACTGGGGCTGGGATTTATTTATTCCTAAAGAAAACAGCAAGCAATAAAACAAGACAGTATCTAAAAAAATAAGAGCAGGAAAAAAAAATGTGAGACTCTGCTGTGAATACTAGGTATAATCACAGTTATAATAATATGATTCCAACAGCCACATTAGGAAGCTGTGTGGAGTCTGAAAAGCAGGAGCAGAGGAGGCGGTAAAATAGAGCTAGCTACACCTTTAAGTTCCTGAGTAGAGGCTGGCGTGGTGGCACACATCTTTAATCCCAGCACTCGGGAGGCAGAGGCAGGTGGATCCCTGTGAGTTCGAGGCCAGCCTGGTCTACAATGTGAGTCCAGGACAATCAAGGCTACACAGAGAAACCCTGTCTCAAGAAAAAGAAAAGAAAAGAAAAGAAAAGAAATAGCAGCTGCTAGATGGACATATTGAGTTAAATGCCAAAAATATGAGTTAAAAGTATTAAAAGTGGTTGCCTCAGTGGGAGGAGGACTGTTACTTATTCTAACACACTTTGATTAGTTAAATAACTTGTTATATTATGGACATATAAAATTCTAATAAAGAGGAAAACTAAATGTAGAGAGAAAGTAAGGGCTAATGTTATACTTAGGGGTAGAGTATATGGAGTGTGTATAAAGCCCCCAGCACCACATTAAAACTGGAGTGGGCTGGAGCGATAGCTCAGCAGTTAAGAACATTAGCTGTTCTTCCAGAGGACCTGGGTAGATCTCTGTGAGTCTGAGGACAGCCTGGTCTATACAATAAAGTCTAGGCCACTCAAAGACTATGTAAAGAGACAGGCAGAACTATATAGTTAGACCCTGTCCTAAAAAAGTATACTGAAAATGTAAATGCTATACGACTTTACATACAGTGTCCACAGGTATGGTAGTGCACTGATATGCATGTGTGCTTGTGTCCATGTGGCCTAGAGCCAATTCCTCACAGTGAGTCAGGTACAATGTAATCAATTATCTGAGACTTAAATAGAATAAAACAGTTTTGAATTCTCCTTTCCATATACAAAACAATATAACAGAATTTAATAGCTATAAACATTTAAACATTAGATGCTGTCTTGATGTTATGTATTAAATTCCTAGCACAGTATCTATGGTGCAAAGCAGACTCCTGGTAAGTGTTTCTTATATGAAAGGATGAATGACAATAATAATTATAAAATCATCAAACTCTAATCTACCTTACCTGGTTTTTTTTTCCCCTTCTGACCTGGAACTGGTTCTATGCTATCTTGTCCTTTTCTCATTAACATGGCAAGTGATGCATCATAAGCTCTGAACAGGTCCACAACCTCATGTAAAGCAACATCTGTTATCAGATCACAGCTCAGGACCAGCACATCTGTCTGTCAAATGAAGACAGGAAAGTAAACATCACACACACAAAAAGGCCACATAAATCATTGAAGACAAGCACGTCACAACTTAGAAACATATACAACACACAATATTTTCAAATCTTGTTTGAAAAAAAAAAAAAAAGTAAAATAAATGGGTTGTCTTAAGGGAACCGTGCCGGGGCAGGAACTGCAATCTGCTGCCCCCTTGTGACCCTTACTGGTCAGTCCTGAGGTGCTTCTGGTACCAGATCTTTAAGGACAGTTTGAAAACTACCACTCTGTCTATTTGTGTGACTTTGGGAAAAAAATCTTTATATAACAATTAGGGACAGGGAAGATGGCTCAACAGTTAAGAACACTTACTGCTCTTGCAGAGGACCTGAATTTTTGTTACCAGTACCTTCATGGCTGCATTAGAGAGCAGCTGAAACCTCTTGTGACCTCCATGGACAACATACACATACAACACACGCAACACGGGGGGGGGGGGGCAGGTAGTGGGAGAGACAGAGACAGAGACAGACAGACAGACAGACAGACAGAGACACACAGAGGCCAAACACATACATAAAGAAAAAGTAAATCTTGGGGCTGGAGAGAGATGGCTTGGTGGTTAAAAGTACTGTCTGCTGTTCCAAAGGACCCAGGTTTAATTCTCAGCACCCACATGACAGCTCACAACTGTCTGTAACTCCAGTTCCAAGGAATCTGATGCCTTTACACCAATGCAAATAAAATAAAATAAATTATAAAAAAAGAAAGAAAAAATAAATCTAAATTTAAAAAAAACAATTGCTAAAGAATAATTAAATAATATAATACATACCTCCTTCTTTGCTAATTCACATTCTAGGTTTGAAAATTATAATATAATCTGAAGCATATATGAAGTACCCACTTAATCTTATAGCAACCTCATATAAACAGTATTCTTAATACTAATAGGTATCACGCTCTTTCTTTCTTTTGTTTTTTTTCGAGACAGGGTTTCTCTGTGTAACCTTGGCTGTCCTGGACTCACTTTGTAGACCAGGCTGGCCTCGAACTCACAACAATCCACCTGCCTCTGCCTTCCAAGTGCTGGGATTATAGGCATGCACCACCACCGCCCAGCTTCAGGCTCTATTTTTATGGGTAAGTGAGGGCTACTCTTGCAGTCAGTGACTAGTATACACTAAGCATTTAATAATTGATGATTGAGGTCTTGGGGATGTAGCTCGGGAGCATGGCAAGTGCTTAGAATGTGTAAGGTTCTGCATTCAATCTCTACCACCAAATAAACAAAAAATGATGAATAAATAAATCACTTTGGAGCCTCTCCGGCTTAGTGCCATTTTCCTTAAAATCCTGTGCTATGAGAGTAAAGTGGGGGAGGAAGCGAATGCACAGGCTGAAGCCCAAGAGAAGAAAGATGAGGCCGAGGTGCAAGAGAATTAGCTTGTGCACCCATGGAGGCTGGAGGAGCAGAGGTAAAGGATGCTGAAGGCTGGGGTGCTGGCACCAGGTGCTGGACTGCGCGCCACTGTCGGTAACAAGTCTGAACATCCTCCCTCTCCCAAGATCACCTGAGAGCCTTCCTTACAACTAACACATCCTGCTGGCGCTCTGCCCTGGACCTGTGGCACTCTAGATTAGTTCTGTTCTCACTCGTGGCCAAGTGAGACTCATGTACGAGAAATCATCCTTTTCACTTTCTCAACCGAAGAATGATTGAATGAACAAATAAATGGATAAATCACTGAAGAAAATGTTTTCTCATAATGGCGGCATTTCTGATTACCATCCCAATAATTCAAATAAATTACAATAAAAGCTACTGGTGAGGGCTTGGGACATAGCTCAGTCGGTAGGGTGCTTACCCAGGATGCACAAAGCCGTAGGTTCAGTTTCCAACACTGTATAAATCTAGGTATGAAGCCGGGTGTGGTGGTGCACGCCTGTAATCCCAGCACTTGGGAGGCAGAGGCAGGTGGATTGCTGTGAGTTCGAGGCCAGCCTGGTCTACAAAGTGAGTCCAGGACAGCCAAGTCTACACAGAGAAACCCTGTTTCAAAAAACCAAAAACCAAACCAAACCAAACCAACCAACCAAATAAATCTAGATATGGAGGCACATGGCTATAAAGTCAGCAATCGAGAAACAGAGGGCGGGGGCTCAAAATAAATAAATAAATTAATTAATTAATAAATTAAAATCAAGGTTATCTTAAGCTACATAGCAAATTTGAGGCCAACCTGTCTCAAAAAAAGAGACTAGGGCCAAAAGATGGCTCGCTAGGGAAAGGTGGCTTGCTGCCAGCCCTGATGACCTGAGTTCCATCGCCAGGACCCACCAGCTAGGAGTGGAGAACCAACTCCCACAAGCAGTCCTCTGACATGCACTCATTCAGACTAGCGTGCACACATCTACACCTACCAATAAGTAAGTGAAGAAAGTAATAATGGCAACTACTGTTTGTGAATGCTTGCTATTGACCGGGAATTCTGCACACATCACTTCTGCTTTCAAAGCAGCCCTGCACGGTAGGAACTACTGCATGAAGAAACAAATTGTAATTGTTAGCAGCTGTCTAAGAGCTAACAAGTAGAAATATCTGTATAAAACTAAGGAATCTGTAACATTGAACAGTGCTGTGAAGAAGAACTTTGCTTATTTGAAAACGCACTTAGGGGGATTCTAGTCCACAGTGTCTGAAATGAACTCAGCTCTAGGCTAGAGCTGCAGGCACGATTCAGTGACAGGATGCTTGCGTGACATGCAGAGGACCCTAGATTCAACACCAGGAGTTCAAATAATAAGTAAAAGAGATCTGTCCTATAGGGCATATTATGGGTACTACATAAGAGCTGGAGTGTCATATTCTAAGAATAGCAGGAAGGTAAAAACTAAAATGTAATAAGTGCAAGGTTATCAAGATAGGATAGGAAGAGGCTAACATCCACAGCGGCTGAAAGAACAAAACAGGCTTGTAGTAAGGAAAAGAAAGTGAGCGCATGTGCACTGTGTGGTGGGAAGCACGCTGGAGGATGAGGCTATGAAGGACAGCAGCCAGCATGGCGGTCCATGCTTGACCTCCCAGTACCCAGTACCCAGAAGGGTCAGAGGTCAGCCTGGGCCACCAAGAACAGCCACAAAAGGAAAAAAGCAAAATCAACTTTCTTCAAATATTTGTCAATATTTATTTATTTGAGTCAGGGTCTCAGTTGAAGCTGACCTTGGACTCCTCATGTAGCTGGGATAACTTTAAACTTCTGACCCTCTGCCTTCCTCAGCTCCTGAGTGCTGCGGCCACAGGTGTGCGCACCACGCCTGGTTTATGTGGTGCTCACTCTTAAGAGTCAAGCTTTTTCTGAGTACATCAACAGGAAGAACATAGTTCAATAAATTATTATGAACAAAAGCATTTCTAAGTGAGGCATGATGGCACATGGCTGTAATCCTAAACCTGGAAGGCAGAGGCAGGAGGATTGCTACAAATTAGAAGCTAGATTTGGGGCTAGTCATAGCTGCACACACCTTTAATTCCATCACTTGGGAGGCAGAGGCAGGAGGATCACTGTGAGTTCGAGGCCAGCCTGGTCTACATGAGTCCAGGACAGCCAAGGCTACACAGAGAAACCCCATCTCGGAAAAACAAACAAACGAGAGAGAGAGAGAGAGAGAGAGAGAGAGAGAGAGAGAGAGAGAGAGAGAGAGAGAGAAGAAAAGAAAAAAAGAAGTTAGACTTGGCTATATGAGATTTTTGGCTTATGTATTACCTTGTTGCAAATCATATTGAGGCTGAGGCAGGTGAATTAGAAACTCAAGGTTGCCCAGTGTTACACAAGAAAACCAATCAAAACAACTTTATAAGAAAATGAACTCCCATTACCATCCCCCGCTTTGAGGTCTCTCCACATAGCCCTGGTTGTCCTAGAACTCACTATGTAGACTAGGCTGGCCCAGAAGTCACAGATCACTGTGACTCTGCCTCCACAGTGCTGGAATCAAAGGCACGTGATTTTTTATTTTTATTTACATTTGTTGCTGTTGTGGAGTTTCCTTATTAGAGGTGCTCAAGCAAAAACTGGATTATCTTCTGCAATGACTGACTTGTCTGATATTATCAATCCTTTTCTCTGTATTTTGCCAGACACTATTATGGAGCTTGGAGGAAACTGGGACTAGAAGTTTAAATGTGACTGGTCAGACAAACAAAGTTACTTAATATATTTTAAGCAAAATTTTGCCTATTCATTCTGTGGCATAAACACAGAAAACAGAACTCTAATGCCAAATGACTAGAAAACAAATTCTTTATGCTTCAATTTAAATAAACCAGCTGTAAGCCCAAAAGGAGTTTCTTATAACTACTGTCTTTTTGAAAAAACAATGCAGGGCAATGCACGCCTTAAATTCCAGCATGTAGGAGGCATAGGCAGGTGGATTTCCGTGAGTTCAAGGCCAGCCTGGACTATAGAGTGAGTTCAAGGACAGCCAGAGCTGTTACAGAGAAACCCTGTCTCAAAAAAACCAAATAAATAAATAAATAAAAGAAAAACAACAACCATAAGAAATCAGACAGCATCTATACAAGCCAAGGAGGAAAATATATGCAGAATTGCACTTTCTGGCATGTGTGTTTTCAGTACAATAGCACAGAAGCTGCTCTACTTCATCATAACGAAGAAGCTGGTGGAGGGAGAATCTCCTCTTTTTTCCTTAATAGGATGATTGCTTTTATAAGTTGACTGTTTTATGATTTGAATTAAGTGTACCTCAAAGTAAAGAAAATGATTCTGAAGCAGATGTCCCTGAAGTGGTGACAAAGTTGTCTTGGGAATGCTGACCTCATTCAATATCTGTAAAAGTGTTAAGTCTGTCATCACTGAGAACACCAAACAAGCAAGTCTTGTATAATTGTGAGTAGGCTTGTAGGCTCATTTCTCTTTGTCTTTAGATGCTTTCACTAACTACTGAATTGTGTGTAACCATCGTCATCATCATCAATCGTCGTCGTCATTGTCGTCTTCAATGTTGTTTGTGTGTCATGTGTGTCCCTTACCCCTGACCCCCAAACAGACCAGATTCATAGGCCGTTCCCTGCCAGCGTAAACAACAAAAGCTGAGAGTCCCCTCGGACAAGGGAAGCTGAACTACAGGGAGGACTCTAGGAGGATGAAAGCTGCAGCAGAGACGGAGACCAGCCAGCTGCCTAGAAGGGGTTCACACCAGTCACTTGGAAAGGACACCATGCAAGCTGCTGAGCCGCCTCCAGGCTATGCAGTGTGTTCCAGGTTTCCCAGCTTTTATGGGCTGTCACCCATGCTGGGATGAGCCTTGGTGATACAGCGATCTTTGAATTCTGCTCTGGACGCAACCCCTCACCCATAATCTTGTTAGTAAAATCGGGAGTTGATAAAAAAACAAAACTCAGTGGCTCACTAAGTTGGACTTTGGTGTTACCCATACTTTGGTCTGTCGTGGGCTCCCTATCTGAGGTGAGTATTGTGTCGCCCCAGGAAAAGCTTTGTCACGCAACATGAATACAAACTCCAGAAAGGTCACAAGGAATAGCCCCCTCCCTTCAATGCCTGGCTGCCACCTGTTCTCAGCAGGAAAAGAAAGGCCTCAGTCTGAAAAGCAGAGGCCAGGACACAGACTGCTGTCTTACCAGGCCCTCATGACTGTCTCAGAGAATGTACCAGGTAAGATTCAAAGCAAACCAAAACTCTCCTCCACTATTCCACCGCTTGCAGAAGGGAGATTTGTTGTTTCATCAAAAAGCCAGAAATCCCAGAAGAAGAAACCTAAAGAGAAGTGCTGCTGGCTATGTGACCACGATGGTGAATAAACATGGCTTGTCTGGACTGTGAAGTAACAGTGCTTCGATCGCAGTTTCTGGACACAGCCGTCGACTCTGTGTGCATCAAGGGGCCAGTCCCTGTCTAACACTAAGAGCCTCTGAGGCAGAAGCTAGCCCGAGTCTCCAAAGCGCACCTCCTCACTGTTCCAACAGTCTTCATTGTAAGCCTGCACTGAAAGAAGCCGGGGTACGGGTGAAAAGCCTTGCTGATAGTGTGTACACACACACACACACACACACACACACACACACACACACACACACACACACACACCTCCAAGGGAAAACAGCACTTTAGTATTTAGGAAGAACTAAGGACCCAGGAATTCAAAAGCCAAACTGCCTCCAGTTAGTGTTGACTAAAGCAAACAAATTAAGCTCAGAAAACTCAATTACACGGCCACAGCAAAGCCCAGAAATATCTCATTACAAGAACATTTCCAATCAAGCCAAAACCACTGAGTAAAAACTAGGGGGAAAAGACCCAAAAGTTAACTAGAAGACTGGATGCTCGTCTGTGTGGTGGCGATGGAGGAGGGAGGTGAGGAAGCTGCTGGAACAGCTTTGCTTCCTGGCAGCTGTTCCACGGCAGATTGTGATAAATAATACAATCTGGCAAACAATTTCCTACATCAAGGGAAAAGAAAAACAGCCTCCGTGGAAAAAACTGTCAGGGCTTAATAAAATACCATGCTTTTACCCACCCATCGCTCCCACAAACAACTGTTATCATCCAAATCACCGCTCCCCACTCCATCCCTGCCCATCTGGAACTAATGAATTGCTACTTGGTGTGACTAGAGACAGTCACAATTTCCATTTTCCGATGTAGTCCAACTCAATCCAATCTCCAAAAGTACTCATAGGCTTTGACAGGCTCCACAGTTAACTATAATGGAGACCTCACTGGTTTAGTTTTAGTTGAAAATGCTTAGGGAAATAACTCCCAGTCTGTAGTCCCCAGCAGCAAAGGGCCAGCTTCCAGTCCATCTTCCCTGAGGCTGGGGTGCAGGTGCAGGAGGAACCAGTGACTGCAGGGGAACCCAGGAGGCAAAGGCAGGCCGGTCTCTGTGATTTTGAGACCACTAAGGGCTACATGATGAGACCTTGTCTCAAAAAAAGAAGAAAAAAAAAGTGCTAATTCCTAAGCTCAGAGCTTAGTCACACTATCACTACTACGCAGGGCTGAGGTCAGAACCTTGTGGCATCCAGGATTGAGAAGTTCCCTCTCCCAGGCAGACTCCACTTCCAACATCCACTGGTTTTCCTTCTCATTTCTATTGCACTGCTTTAGTCCGTGTCTAGAATCTTCTCCTAGTCTTTAAATATTTCTAAATAAGAATTACCTTAAGAAGGGGAGGGGAATAGGGTAAAAGCGGGAGGGAGGGAGGAATGGGAGGATGCAAGTAATGAGATAGCAATTGAGTTGTAATCTGAATAAATTAATAAAAAAGAATTACCTTAAAGACTGCAAATTAAAAACATCAGTCAGCTGCAGTAACAAACACTTGCATAGTTCCAGACTCTCTACACCTCAGTTGACTTCTGTAAACAGCCATGCTAGTCTTTTGACTTCTAATTTCCCCATATTTACTTATTTAAAAACTGTTTTATGTGCATGATAGTTTGCTTGCATGTATGTACCAACTATGTGTCTGGTGCCCATGGAGGGCAGAAGAGGGCATCAGATTCCCTAAAACTAGTGTTATAGATGGTTACAAGTTGCCATGTGGTGCTGGGAATCAGAGCCAGGTCCTCTGGAAGAGTGGTAAGGGCTCTTGACCATTGAGCCATATCTCGAGCCCCAACTTTCCCCTATTTAATTCTTTGCTAAAGGTACCATAAAACAGTAATCTCTAAACATAAGAAGGTGAATTTAGCCGGGCAGGGGTGGCGCACGCCTTTAATCCCAGCACTCGGGAGGCAGAGGCAGGCAGATCGCTGTGAGTTTGAGGCCAGCCTGGTCTACAAAGTGAGTCCAGGTCAGCCAAGGCTACACAGAGAAACCCTGTCTCAAAAAACAAACAAAACAAAACAAAAACAAAAACAAAAGCAAAAACATAAAAAGAAGGTGAATTTAATTTATCATCACTTACTAAATTTATTTGTAAGTTTATGAAAATATGTATAGTAATGACATGTATGTGCATATTTATTTTCATGTAAACAACTAAATCCTGATTGAATATCTGACATTATAGGACTCACAATATACTCAACATTATTCAGAGCTGACTAATTTTTAAAGAATTATATTTATTTATTTTACTGTGGAGTAGAGTACATGCCATGTTGTACACATGGGGGTCAGAGGACAACTTGTGGGAGCAAGCAACTTGTTTTTCTCCTTCTACCATGTGGGTCCCAGGGATCAAACTCAAGGCGCCAGGCTTGTCAGTAGGTGCCTCCTTTCAGGTCCCAGACAGTAAAACAGTATCAATGAAGTCATCTCTGTTTCTATTGGAGCAGAAACTAAAACACGGAAGTTCACAGTGTAGACTAATCTGTGTGGGAAGTGAGCATGCTGTTCATAAGCAAAGCCAGAGTAAAGCTGGCCAGCGCGACAGTGAGCACCCTCAGAAATGTGCTGGATGTGTTGCCCATCTGCTTTGAAATTAAACTTTGGCCATTACGCATTTAAAAATCTTTTATTGCTGTCAACTCTTTTATCACCTCTATGTGCAGTTATGTGACCTTCAATGAGGTTGTGACCCAGTTTATGAAGCTGGGCTTTAGATAATACTTTATCAGTTTCCATCATCAAACCCAATTCCATAAGATTTAATCTTTGTTTCTCCAGTGTTCAACCTAGTACAGGAGACAAGCAACAGTAAACGCTAGCTCTGCTGTTACCCTCTCCGTGTTTAATTTCACTCAGAAGGTAAACCGTCCAATTTGGGATGTTTTGAGATAGCATACATTCTGACAAAGGTGAGAGTTCCTTTGCAGGAACTGATTATTCACAGGGACAGCAGCTGTAGAGGCCACAGCGCAGTTCTCTAAAGCAGTAAGATAGAACCTGCTGTCTTCAAACGGGTAAAGGGGTGGGGGTGGGGTCCTGAAAGGAAAGAAATAATATACAGCTGTCTGTAGGGCAGAGATGGAGACTGACATGCTAGATAAGCAACTTTAAAGTGAAGGTTCAATAGGCATAGTCCTAAAATTTATACTTTCCTGGGCATGGCAGTGCACATTTTTAGAACTAGCACTTGAGAGGTACGGGCAGGTGGGTCTCTGTGAGTCTGGGTCTACCCTGGTCTATATAATGAGACCTTGTGTCGAAAAAACAAAACAAGCCAGGTGTGGTGGCGCACGTCTTTAGTCCCAGCACTCGGGAGGCAGAGGCAGGCGGATTGCTGTGAGTTTGATGCCAGCCTGGTCTACAAAGTGAGTCCAGGACAGCCAAGACTACACAGAGAAACCCTGTCTTGAAAAACAAAACAAAACAAAACAAAACCAAACCTAACAATAATAATTAGCTAGGAAAGCAAAGAATAATATATTTAAGTCCTAAAAGCAAATAAACAGCAAAACACTTGTACTTAACACTCACACACATGCAAACATGCATATATACATGTATGTACACACAGACATAGGTAGGCACACATATAAAAAAATCACTGCATATTAATAAAAAGAATAATCCATTAGGTTCTTAATGATTCCAAGTAGTAGTACATATGTATTAAACACTGGTGCAATCAATTTCATAAATACTGTTGGACATAAAGGGACAGACAGAGCTGGGCACTGTGGCACACGCCTGTAATCCCAGCACTCAGAAGGCAGAGGCAGGTGGGTCTCTGTGAGTTCGAGGCCAGCCTGGTCTACAAAGTGAGTCCAGGACAGCCAGGACTACAAGAGACACCTGTCTTGAAGTGGGGTGCAGGGGGGTGGGGGGAAAGCACTGTCTGTTCTTCCAAAGATCCTGAGTTCAATTCCCAGCAACCACATGGTGGCTCACAGCCATCTATAATGAGACCTGGTGCCCTCTTCTGGCATGCAGGCACACATGTGGGCAGAATACTGTATAAATAATAAATAAATATTTTTAAAATTAATTAATAATTAAAAATATATAATGGGAGGGGATAAGAGGGTATATGTCACTGGAACGGTGGCACACCTTTAATCCCGTCACCCAGGAGGCAGAGGCAGGTGGATTTCTGTGAGTTCCAGGACAGTCAGGACAACACAGGAATACCCAGTCTCAAAATAAATAAATAAATAAATAAATAAATAAATAAATAAATAAAAATCCATGCATGGGATATATGGTGAGGCTCAAATAAATCATGAGACCATTAGGCACAAAGATCGATAGCCAGTTAAAATGGTTAAAAAGAATATTACTACTCAAGTTAGATGATTAAAGACTTGTCTCTCAATACCTTAGCAACAGCCTGAGTATTCATGTATTCTTAGGAATCAATTCCATACAGTTTACCTGCTACTATTAGTTCAACTTGTTCTTTTAGAGCAGCTGTACTATTTCTTTTGCTTTTATATAAAATATATGGACATGGTAGCAAGGCAGAGAGGCAGGCAGATCTCTGACTTCAGGGCCAGCCTCATCCACAGCCCGAGTTTCAGGACAACCACAGCTACACAGAGAAACTCTGTCTCAAAAAACAAACAAATATTTTACACACACACACGCACACACACATATTTTCAAGACAGAATTTCTCTACCTGACATTTACTCATCTAACATGTTCTTTATACCAGACCGAGACAGCTCTAGTCCAAACACATGGAAGTGGGATGTGGTGGTGCACACCTTTAATCTCAGCATTTGGGAGGCAGAGGCAGGTGGATCTCTGTGTGTTTGGGATTAGCTTGGTCTATACAGTGAGATCTAGGATGCCAGGGCCACATAGAGAGACTCTGTCTCAAAAACACAGTCCGATAGACAGGGACAATATGCTACTCTCCTCACTCTGTGTGGTATATGCATGCGGATGGGTGTGTGTAGGTGTGACTACAGGGAGAGGCCAGCAGGGGTCAATGCCAGGTGTCTTCCTCAGTCATTCTCCACTTTATTTTTGACACACAATCTCTTACTGAACCTGGGCCTCACTGATTTAGACAGGGTCCCAGGGATCCACCTGTCTGCCCCTCCAGCTGGGGTTGCAGCTGCTCTGCTGGGCCAGGCTCTTACAGGGGTGCTAGGATCCAGACCTGGGCTCTGACACTTGCCCACCTGCTCAGCAGCAATGGCACTGGGTGAGCCACCTCCCCGGCCCCATGGTGACAATTTTTCATCTCCTGTACAGGAAAAAAGGACACTAAACTCAGTTGTAGGAATTGTAGGAGATGAGCGGAAGTTATGAGTCTGCGCAGGTAAAGGCTCCTTCAGAGAACTGTCACCTTGGGCACAGGCACAGAATGCTTACTAACTTTACCCAAACAATACTGGACCTTTCTACAGTCACGCTGTAATTTCATCTCGTGATTCAGAGTAGGACAGGTCATCTTCACAAGAGCTTTCAGATGTAAGTCAAATAGAATGTGTGTAAGCCACCAATGAGGTCTGCGAAGACAGCCTATGCTTTCTAGCAAAATTCCTAGCTTCCATCATTCCCCGCTACCCTACAGCCCTTTGTTCCACAGAAAGGCTCCCTATAGGGAAGCCAGACACTCAAAGGAACCAGCTGAAGAACAAAGCTTTATAAAACTTTCTGGGTTTAAAAAAAAAGGGTTTCTGGGTAATCAAGTGAAGCACAGGGCCGCAGCAGGCCCACCCCACGGGCCACGTTTCTGTCCGCCAGCAACGGGAGAGATGATGAGATGGGTCCATTTCAAGTCTGAAGATCTATGGGATTTCTACAAGCAAGGGGAAAAGCTCTGTTGAGCACCCTCAAAGCGAGGAGGAGAAAAAGAAAGACAACAACAATAAAAAGGCCTTGAACCGCCCCCTCCACCCCCGTCTGTTTCTGTCATAACACCTGGAATTTTCTCGATGCTGAGAGCAGTATCAAAGAAGTGATCACTGGGGACACACTGCAGCCCACCAAGGCAGTCATAAGAAGCAAAGCTGCCACTTTAAAAGTCTTTGGGCAAGCCAGGACCATGCTCCCAGATCTTCCCTTGACCAAATTATACTTGCCTTTTCTAAGCAGATAGAAATCTGACAAAACAAAACCTTGGGCAAAATGAAAGGGTCCAGGAAAGATTGACAGAGATTTGTAATTTGATAAGGACTTCAAACACTCAACTGAAAATAGCTTATGTGTAGCTTTTTGCACATCTAAAAATAGAATATATCTATTCAGTTTTTCTAATAAGCTGTCTCCAGGGGATTTCATCATAATCTGCTCTTTGTTGTAGCATGTTTGCTGTTTCATAAAACATACAATAGCCCTCCTTCTACATCAAAGGACTTAAATAGCCAGCCCTCTCACAGCTAGTGTGCCGGCACCATTATCCCTGCTCTGAGCTGTGAAACTGAGGCAGAGGGTAAATGAGGTTTGCCTTTGGCTAAGAAAAATTCCTGTGTAGACTAGAGAATTACCAACTCTGCCGCTTTTAAATTACGGGAAGCAACGAGAGCGGCACTCTAAGGTAAGTGCTTATAAGCAGCTATTCCAGGATGGATCTGGTCTGTGTAGCCTCTTAAATAGACCTCACTAGTCCACTCTCAGAACAATGACCTAAGCAATAACCAAATTTGGTCTCTAAGGGGCAAGAACAGCACCAATGACCAATGACCTCAGAAAGGCAAAAGGCTCAAATGCAGCTCTGCTCACTGTCCACGGAGTCACTCAGATTTTTGTGCTGAGCACAGACTATGGTGAATGAGGCTTCTCACTCAATGCCCTTTGACACAGGGTACTTTCCCTACAGTACTCAAGTCCCAGCTGGGTATGGGGACATACACCTGGGATGCCATCACTTGGGTGGTAGAGGCAGAAGGATCAGGAATTCAAGGTCACCCTCAGCCACACAGCTCGCTGGAATGAAAGACCAGACTTCTCTTCACTGAAGAGAAAATTATCAAGAAACAAGAGCTGCACACTTGCAGGGCAAGGATTCTACATGCGCCCTACTCAGAGACTGCAGTTGTTGTTGTTGTTGTTGTTATTATTTTAATGAAATTTACACTTTGGGAAGTAGAAGCAATGGGTACAAGTGTATATCAAAACTCAGGGACGGTGTCAGGCATGGTACTGCACTCAGAAGGCTAAGGTTAAGTTGAGAGTTGGAGGCTAGCCTGGGCTAATGGCAAGATTCTGTCTCAACAGGCTAAAATTCTGTCTTAAAAGAAAGAAGAGAAAAGGAAAAAGAAAAAGAATCAAACCTTAATTAGGCTATCATCTTGGGAGGATGGGTATGTATTGTTAGTTAACTGGTAACACAGGAAAGAGGAGGAAATTGTCGGAAAGCCGGTGAAGCCGAGGGAGTTCTGCGCATGCCCAGGTTGCAGCCAGGAGGAAACGGATGCTTCCCAAGAGGATAATCACGTAGGAAAAAGCAAAATGTGACAGAGTAACCTACGTTTAACACAGTTCAGACAGTGCTCCTTTTGGGAAGACGGTGGGCAAATCTATAGTAAACACAGAAAACTAAGCACTCTGAAAGTGAGGAATCTGGGTGCAGGCTCCAGCCCTTGGGGTGCTGAGTCAGCGGAACAGCAACTTTGAAGAAAGTCTGGCCATAACAAGACATCTCAAAATTAAAGTAAAACAGCACTGAGGAGACAAGCCTCAAAAGCCTGATCGGGGTTTGATCCCTGGAACCCACATAAAAAGCCAGACGCAGGGCTGGAGAGATGGCTCAGAGGTTAAGAGCACTGAATGCTCTTCCAGAATTCAATTCCCAGTAACCACCTGGTGGCTCACAACCATCTATAGTGTGATCTGATGCCCTCTTCTGGCCTGCAGGTGTTCATGCAGGCAGAGCACTGTATACATAATACATAAATAAATCTTAGGAAAAAAAAAAAAGCCAGATGCAGTGGCACATGCCAGTAACTGCTGCCCGCCCCATGAATTAATTTTTAAAAGTAATTGTGCTGTTTTGTTGTTGTTTCTTTCTTTCTTTTTTCTTTCTTCTTTTTTTTTGATTTTCAAGAGAGGGTTTCTCTGTGTAACAGCCCTAACTGTCTTGTAAACCAGGCTGGCCTCAAACTCAGAGGTCCACCTCTGCTACTAAGATGCCTCTGCACTAAAGGCATGAGCCACCACCACCTAGCCAAAGATTTAATTTTAAGCCAGGTGCTGTGTTCAATCCCAGCATTTGGGAGGCTGAGACAGAAGGATCACCACAAATTCAAGCCAAGCCTGGGCTACAGAGAATTCCAGTCCAGGCAGGGCTACAAAGTGAGGCTGTGACTCAAAAATGAATGTATTACTACTTAGAAAGTAGATTATGTTGACTTAATTTCTAAATCTTTACTAGTAATCAAACCAAAGAGCAGTTAAAGAGTAAATGGGAGCCGGGCGTGGTGGCGCATGCTTTAATCCCAGCACTTGGGAGGCAGAGGCAGGTGGATCGCTGTGAGTTCGAGGCCAGCCTGGTCTACAAAGTGAGTTCAGGACAGCCAAGACTAACACAGAGAGACCTTGTCTTGAACCCCCCCCCCAAAAAAAAGAGTAAATGGGCAACAGTGAATGCGATATAAAAATATATTAAATTTGCCAGGCAGTGTGGTGCACGCCCTTAATCTTAGTACTCAGGAAGGTAGAGGCAGGCAGATCTTCGTGAGTTCGAGGCCAGCCAGTTCTACAGAGTGAGTTCTAAGAAAGCTAGGGATACACAGAGAAACCTTGTCTCAAAAAACCAAAAACCAACCAAACAAACAAACAAAAAACTAAGGCCAGGCACGGTGGTAGCGCACGCTTTTAATCCTAGTACCCAGGAGGCAGAGGCAGGTGGATCTGTGAGAGCTTTTGGCCTGGTCTACACTGCAAATTCTAGGCCAGCCACACTACACAGTGAGATCTTCTCTAAAAACAAACAAAAGTTTTTTTTTTTGTAAAATATAAAGCATTGTCAGACAAGACATTATTATTTATTTTCAAAAACAGTAAGTCAAGAAATGGTTTTTACCTTAAGCTTTGGATGTATGTGACGTAGGGAATCTGCAGTCCCCATGTCAGCCTCGTCAGGGATGCACACAATGTCTGCTTTCATTTTCATCTTGAATTCTGCGCACAGAGCCTTTTGGACATCTTTGGTTGTAACCACGATGACTTCTATAGGATGAAAGAGATAGCAGACAGATGCGGACATTCATCCACTGAGGCAGTTTTGACCTTTCAGCCAGAGGTGGTAGCACATGCCTGCAACCCAGCGATGCAGAGGCAGAGACAGGAGGATCAGGGACAAGGCCATCCTCCCCTACACAGCAAGGTCAAGGCCAGCCTGCACTAAGTGAGAACCTGTCTCACAAACTTAGAACCAAAAGTATTAACTACTAATATTGCTGAGCCTTTTCGGTGTGTTTTATTTTTTTAAATGAAAAACCTGGCCATGCCAACAGTAAATTTCATCTTTCGAGGTAAGGAGGTCAGATTCCCTGAGCATTCTGTGATGAAGTGGCATGTGTCCCCAACTGGCACTACCCCATAGTTGAGGCACTTTAAATGTACCCGTGAAAAAAGCTGTTTCCCCTTCAAGGGGAAGAAAGAAAATGACTCAGAAAAACCCAGCCAACTGTTCTTGAGTTCTATCGGTCCCATCTCTTGAGGCTCATTTTTTCCTCCTCTTTCCTTTTCTGCACAGAACAAGGAGACCAAAATCTACTGTGAGTTACAGGGAAGCTGGAGAGGACAGGTACAGAGGGAGCGCCCTGCAGCAGCTGGAATGCCCCTCACCTCCCACATCCAACATCTGTGCTTCACAGAAACACAGTAACAACCCATCCACAGAATAACAGAGTAACAGAGCCCACTCATCCAGGGGTGCTGGAAGGTAGGCAGGAGGGAAACCGCTGGATGCTTGACAGGTTTGCTTGTCATCCTTGTGTAGGGCCATGCTAAGCTTCTCTCTACTGTTCCCATTTTAGTATACGTGCTGCTGAAGAGAACACTGTTTTAGATATTTTATTTTATTTTTTTTGTTTTTTAAGATTTATTTATTTATTATGTATACAGTGTTCTGCCTGCATGTACACCTTCAGGCCAGAAGAGGGCATCACATCACATTACATTATAGATGGCTGTGAGCCACCATATGGTTGCTGGGGATTGAACTTAGGACCTTTGGAAGAGCAGGCGGTGCTCTTACCCACTGAGCCATCTCTCCAGCCCTCTTTTCGATATTTTAAAGTAATTATTTTATTAATTTTTGAGATTTAACACATGCATATATTTTGATCATATTTACCAACTCCTTCCAAACCTTTCTGCCACCCCTTATCATTACATTTAAAAAGTGTGTGTATGACCGTGCATGCTCGTGTGTGCACGTCTGTACGTGTGGGGGGGGATCAGGCCTACTCTGGGGCACTCTTTCCATGCACCTTTACTTGGGTTCAGAGATTGGGCTAAGGTTGCCTGGTGGCTTTTGCCTACTAAGCCGCCTCACCGGCCCTCACCTTGCTATAAATCTCCCTCTGAAAGTAAGAGCTTCAGGGGACAGAGAGACGGCTCTGCCATTGGGAGCACTGGCTGATCTTACAGAGGAATTGGGTTTGTTTCCCCGCAGTCAGATAAGGACCAACAGCCACCCGTAACTACAGTTTCAGGGCACCCAACACTCTCTTCTGGCTTCTGCAGGTACTGTGCACACACACACATGTAAGCAAACACCAATACACATATTCTAAAAATGAAAAACAAACCTAGTTCAAGGCCAGCCCAGGTGAGTTCTAGGCCCGCCAGGGCTATGTAGACAGACTTTGTCTCAAAAGAACAAAATAAACAAAAAAACCATGCCCAGACTTTTTACCAGGTGGTGGTAGCTTGGCCTGTAAAGCCAGCTGTTTGGGAAACTGAGGTGGGAAGATAGTAATAATTAATTAGAGGCTGGAGAGATGGAGTGAGTTCCAGGGCAACCAGGGCTACACAGAGAGACCTTGTCTAGAGGGAAAAAAGCACTTTGGTTCTCAGCACTCGCATAGTGACTCACAACCATCCATAAGGGCAATTCCAGGGGACCCAACCCCGTCTTTAGACCTCCTCTGGCACAGGTATGCGTGTGGTGCACATACATATATTCAGGGAAGCCACTCACACATACAAAAATACATCCTTCTTCTGGTCTCTGCGAGCAACAGGCACGAACACATTGCACTTGCATACATGCAGGCAAAACACTCATATGCACAATTTTTTTTTCAAAAAAGTAACTAATTAATTAATTAATAAAAAACTCTACATTTAGGAAGCACCTAATTCTGAGAGAGCCTCTGTAAGAAAGAATTGCATGCATAATAGGTATTACATGTTCAACAAATTGTTATTGCTGAGTATGGGCTAGAATTATACAATCCCAAGGAGCAGAAAGTTCCAGATGACAAATTCATAGTGACTAAAGGAAAGAAGATATTTTATTCTAGTTTTCTAGAGACAAGAACTCTTTTGGTTTTCCAGACTGTCACTGAATCTGTGATCCTCCTGCCTCAGCCTCCTGAGTAGGTAGGGTTACAAATTTACACTGGCACCGGCAAGCATAAGCTGTGTAACAATGTATTAAAGGATTAACAGTGTATTTAAGGATTGAAGGGCTGGAGAGATGGCTTAGTGGTTAAGAGCACTTGCTGCTCTTGCAGAAGGCTGGGGTTCGATTCCCAGCGCCCACATGGCAGCTCACAACTGTCCATAGCTCCAATTCCAAGGTATCTGACACCACTTTCTGACCTCTGTGGGCACCAGGCATGCACTTGGTGCACTTACATACACGCAGGGAAAATGTTCACACTCATAAAATAAAATAAATAAACCTAAAATAATAAAACAAAAAGAATTTGTCTTTGTATGTTTTATGTGCGCATCTGTGTGCATCTGTATGCAGTGCCCCCAGAGGCCAGAACAGAGAACCAGAGTCTCTCCAGCTGGAGTTAGACCATTTATTGTGAGCTGTGAGGTCTGAGCTACCATGTGGGTACTGGGAACTGAACTCTAGTTCCTCTGGAAAACCAGCAAGTGCTCTTATACACTGAGCCATCTCTCCAGCCCCAAGAAAATCAGTAAAACAAATCTCTTGGGCTAGAGAGATGGCTTAGAGGTTAGGAATACTAGCTACTTTTCCAGAGGTCCTGAGTTCAGTTTTCAACAACCACACGGTGGCTCACAACCATCTGTAATGAGATCTGATGCCCTCTTCTGGTCTGCAGGCACACATGCAGGCTGAACATTGAATACATAATGAATAAATAAATTTAAAAAAATAAAAATCAAGGCTGGGCATGGTGGTGCATTCCTTTAATCCCAGCACTCAGGAGGCAGAGGCAGGTGGATCACTGTGAGTTCGAGGCCATCATGGTGTATAAAGTGAGTGTAGGACAGTCAAGGCTACACAGGGAAATCCTGTCTCAAAAGCTAAAAAATAAAAATCTCTTAAAACCAATGTGACCCAGACTAGTGTACAAAAATATTTATAGATCTGTCTAACTTCCCCAACTAATAAGCCTTCTTGCAGGGGCTGGAGAGATGGCTCAGAGATTAAGAGCACTGCTGCTCCTCCAGAGGTCCTGAGTTCAATTCCCAACAACTACATGGTGGCTCACAATCATCTATAATGAGATCTGGTGCCCTCTTCTGGCCTGCAGATGTGCCACTCATCTATATAAAATAAGTAAATAAATCTTTAGATTCCCAATCTCATTTTTCCAATATCCTTATAGGACCCATCTTGGATCACTATGGAGAACCTCTTTTTTTTTCTTTTCCTTTTTTCTTTTTTCGTTTTTCGAGACAGGGTCTGTCTATGTAGCCTTAGTTGTCCTGGACTAGCTTTGTAGACCAGGCTGGTCTCAAACTCACAGGGATCTACCTGCCTCTGCCTCCCAAGTGCTGGGATTAAAGGCATGCGCCACCACGCCCGGCCGGAGAACCCCTTCTTTAACAGCAATGTTTAGGCCTATGCTCTCATTTTCCCCCACATAGCAAAAGGGTTCTCCTGGATCCCTAACTCAGGAGTCCAGTCTTTAGCAAACTTTAAATTACCTACCCTCTCTCACTCTCCTGACGCTGACAAATTATTGGGATCAAACTCACTAAAAGTTTTACGAGTGCATCTGTCATTGCCGCAGCTCACCTTCAAATCCAACGCGCTCAAGCAGGTTCAGTGGGTACCAAATTAAAGGTTTGTTTCCAACCGGAAGCAGAGGCTTGGGAATGCTGGAAGTCAAGTCTGTCATCCGAGATCCCCCACCAACGGCCATAACTACAGCTTGAAACTCCATCTTTATAAACCTGCAAACACAGGGGGAGAGAGGGTAACATACATCAAATGACACACGGCAGTGGGTTGTTTTTATTTACGTGAGTAGTTCCCACTTACGCCCTATGGGTCACTTCCTGTTTTAGTTACCAGGGCAAGAAACACTCCTTCACTGAAGATTAAACATCATCTTTTCTTTCTTTTTTTTTTTAAAGACTTATTTATTATTATGTATACAGTGCACGCTCTCTCTCTCTCTCTGTGTTCCTGCACACCAGAAGAGGGCCCCAGATCTCATTACAGATGGCTGGGAGCCACCATGTGGTTGCTGGGAATTGAACTCAGGACCTCTGGAAAAGCAGTCAGTGCTCTTAACCTCTGAGCCACCTCTCCAGCCTAAACATCGTCTCTAACCAATATGACTTTTAGCTCCCAATTTAGTAAAAGTAGAGTAATATAAATTTAAAACATCTGGCCCTGGCCCTTGAATTGTTTATGGTTAAGTAAAGACAAGTTCGGGGCTGGAGAAATGGCTCAGAGGTTAAGAGCGCCGCCTGCTCTTCCAAAGGTCCTGAGTTCAATCACAGCAACCACATGGTGGCTCACAACCATCTGTAATGTGATCTGATGCCCTCTTCTGGCCTACAGGTGTACATGCAGGCAGAAGACTGTATACATAATAAATAAATAAATCTTAAAAAGAAAAAAGACAAGTTCAAGGGCCAGTGGTGGTGGCGCAAGCCTTTACTCCTAGTGTTTGGGAGGCAGAGGCAGGCAGATCTGCATGACTTCTGCATGACTTCAAGGCCAGCCTGGTCAATAGTGAATTCCAGGAAAACTAAAACATATAGTGAGTCCCTGTCTCAAAACCACAAGCTTCTTGAGGGTCTAGCTAGAGAATTGTTCTCACCCCTCATCAAGGAAGCCTCCCTTTGCAAAGACTCAGACCATGAGAGAAAACTACAACTGATCCAGACCCAGAGTTGTAGAGCCCAGTCCCAACTAATACCTGTAAGGAAATCCTGCAGCTAAGGCTCAGGGATTATTAAGGAAGAAGGGGCAGAAAGACAGAGGGACAGGAAGTTTGCTATGGGATCTGTCTCCTAGATATGCCAGAGAAGCTACACACATGAAGTGCGACCAAGATGGCTGCCTAAACAAGACCTGGACAAGGATGACACCAGCAGACATGCCAACGTCTGAGAAGGAAAGCTCACAGGGCCTCAACCCAAACTAAAACACTACAGGCAACTAAGCAATGCTGAGAACAAGAGAAAATAGTGCACACCGATTGGTTTTCCAATACCAGATGATCAGCCCGGAAAACACACTCATCCAAGTAACATTATACTGACTGAGCAGGTGGAAAACACACACACACACACACCTCAACAATTAAAAGAAAAAGAGGCCATGAATCTGAAAGACAGGGTACAAGAGTAGAGTTGGAGAGGAAAAAAATAACTGAGAAAACAATGTAATTATAGTTCCCCCCAAATAAAAAATTATACCCCCTCAAAAAAGAGAAGACAACAAATTCAGCAAATTACAATATACTGCCATGGTGCAATGAAAGGGATGTATCTGAGATACAGTAAACCAGAGTAAAGAGAATACCAAGTCTTCCAAGAAAACTGGTTTTATAGCAGTGGTTCTCAACCTGTGGGTCAAGACCCCTTGGCAACCCTCTGTCTCCAAAAATTTACACTATAACTCATAACAGTAGCAAAATTATAGTTATGAAGTAGCAACAAAACAATTTTATAGTTTGGGGGTCACCACAACGTGAGAAAGTGTATTAAAGGGTTGCAGCATTAGGAGGGTTGAGAACCACTGCTTTATAGGAAAGTAAACCTGGCTCTGATTCCGCAGGAGTTAAGAGTTACCAAGTGGATTTCTAACATAAGAACTCTTATTCCTGAAAACGCACAGGCATCCGAAAAGTACGAACCAGATGTGAGATTCTCCCAATGCCTCAGCCATATGCTCTCTCTTCTCATAAGCTCAGTTACAAAGATGACTCCTTAAACACAAATGAAAGCTGACAATGCAACCTAAACTTGCAGAAACAACCCAAACTGTTAACTCCTTTCTCCAAAGTCGAGGTATAGAATAAAGCTGGATTGCAGCAGCACCCCTTTAGTCCCAGCACTTGGGAGGCAGAGGCAGGTGGATCTCTGTGAGTTCAAGGCCAGCCTGGTCTGCAAATGGAGTTCAGGGCAGCTAGGGCTACACAGAGAAATCTTCTCAAACAAACAAACTAAGAAAATAAACTATTTAACCTTGAAAGATCATGAATCCCAACTGATTACATCTGAAGTTTTTTTAAAAAAAAGATTTATTTATTTATAACATACACAGCGTTCTGCCTACATATAGGCCTGTACACTAGAAGAGGACACGAGATCTCATTACAGATGGATACAGACACCTTGTGGTTGCTGGGAATTGAACTCAGGACCTCTGGAAGAGCAGACAGTGCTCTTAACCACTGAGCCATCTCTCCAGCCCTCTGAAGATTTTTTTTTTTTACTTACAAATTAATTATGCTGTTTATCCCAAGTATAAAACTCAGTGTTCAGGAAAAAAAAAAAACAAATTAGCAAATGTTTTACATTCATCAGAATAATATCCAGTCATAGTCTATACATATGAACAGCTAAGCCTCAGAATTGAATACTCAGTATGCCCAGGCCACAAAGTAAAGGCTCCTGTGTGCGCAGTGGCGCACGCCTGTAATCCCAGCACTCGTGAGGCAGAGGCAGGCGGATCGCTGTGAGTTCGAGGCCAGCCTGGACTACAAAGTGAGTCCAGGACAGTCAAGGCTACACAGAGAAACCCTGTCTCGAAAAAACAAAAATAATAAACCAAACCAAACCAAACCCAAAAAAGTAGTCATTTCAATCTCAAAATCATTGCCTCAGATTGGAACTTAACTTTGGCATGGCAGAATTCCCATCACATCTGCTATTATTATGAAAAAAGAAACCAGACCCTTCAGAGTCGAAGGCCTGAGTTCCAGTTCTCCCTCTCACACGGCATATGGCTGAGGGCTTAAGAGAGCTCCCAGTTCCCCCGCTTCTTAGAAGGTGGCAATGTTCACAGACGCTAAAGCAGGGCTGGCTGGATTCTAGCACTGCCGGGTGTTAGCTGTATGCCCCAGCGCAGGTCAGTGTCCGCGCCTTGGGCTTGATTTGTTTGGCTTTTTAGAATAGAGGTATTTATGGTTTTAATTTCACCAAACTGTCGGGATTAAACCAGGGCCTGCTTGTCTGGTACGTATGCGGCCTTAGGCTAGATCCCCTGCACAGGAATAAAAAAGTAATTCTACATACAGATGACAAATTCCACATACAAAGTAATGCCCGTCCTATCACAGGCACTTTATACATGCTTCATGTCATTGGACAGATGCTAGAACATGGGACACCCATTGTATCAACTGAACCACACTGTTCTATAACTCTGGGTCTATATATTCTCTTTTTAAAAAATATTATTTTATTTTTATTTATGTGTATGTTTTACCTGCATGTACGGAATATCCAGATCCTCCCCGGAACTGGAGTTATAGATGGTTGTGAGTCACCATGTGGTTGCTGGGAATTGAACCTGGGTCCTCTGGAAGAGCAGCCAGCGCTTTTAACCACTAAGCCATCTCTCCATCCCCTACAGGTCTTTTTTTTTTTTTAAAGTGGACTATGCTGCCACCACCAGAGTGTGATGGCCTTTTCTAGATGTGACCTCAAGTGGATCAGCACAGGCAACCTGGTGGGTCCGGATTCCTCTAGAGGCCATCGTACTGATGCTTAGGAGGCTGGTGCCTTTATCTCCTGAGCTCAAGCGAGCCTCCTCCTGGCTTCCCACCTTAGTTGGCTGGAACTGCGGGCCTACTGCTTCTGCTTCCTAGGATGGTTTTCTCCTGGGGCCTAGTAATCAGCACCTTGCACAGGATGAAGCCACGACTAAGTCTTCCCCCTCTACTGATGTTTTTCACTAGTTGCTTCAACCATGCTACATACAGAGGTTGTCAGCCTTTACAGCTTCACTGCTGGCATGCATTTAAAACGCCTATTAAGATGATGAAATGCCTCGCCCTTGAAGCTGGGGGCTGTCTGTGCAATGAGCATATCTGTGACCCTCCCAACAGCCAGCCCCACGTTAGAGTTAAGATAACTGTGTACGAAACAAAAAGGCCTTTGGAACCCAGAGGGCTAGAACCTATGATAGCTCCACTTCTCAACCTCTGGGTTTAATAATAATATTTTTAAAATGCGACTAAGAAACAGGAGTAATTATAAGCCTAACCAATCATAATGCCAGGCTGACTCCAAACTCTCAATATCGCCGTCGTGACCCCCCCCCCATATCAAGACGATGCGTCTCACCAGCCCCCAAGTTTTACAGGAGGCGGATCACTCATGCTTTCCGCACAGCAAAGTCCTAAATTTTTTTTTTTTTAAAGACCGATCACTGCATCGGAATTGGTCTGCCAAACAAACCTCTGAGCGCTGCCTAAAGGCAGGGGCCTTACTGTAATCCTTGTAGTCCCTGCCTTGAGTCCAAATAAACGTGGGATGAATAAAAAAGATAGGGGAAAAAAATGTCAGCACGGAACCAAGGGGGGTCCGGTGCTCACTTGGTGTGACTTCGAGCAGAACCGTCCCTCCCCGAAACTCCGTTTTTTCCATCTGTTGCACAAGGTGTTTGGCTGGCTTGGCGTCTCCAGTCTCCCAGTTGGGGACACATGGTCCCACGGCCGGGTCCAGCAAGGGCTCGGAACCCCGTCTGCCCACTCGAGCCCTAGTCGGCGAGCTGGCCTTCCTCCCAGGACCCGGGCTCTCCAGCACCCGCGCGCCGCTCACCCCGCTCAGCCAGCCCGTGCACCGCCAGGCACCGCACAAGCCCCGGCTTTACCTCAGCTCCCAGCACGCCGCGGCCGCTCCCAGCGCTCCCCACGCCGCCGCCTCTGCCTGACAGGCCGATGGCGCAGGCGCGCGGAGGCCGAGCTGTTCGATGTGACGCGCTGGGCGGACCCCCAGGTAGGAGGGACGAGCGCCGAGTGATAGATGGCGGAGGGCAGAGACACCCCTGGCTCTTGGCAGTGCGGGGCGTCATGGAGACCGTGCTGTCCACAAGCTATGGTATGGGGTCTCTGTATCGCTGCCCTTACGTTCATTCATAAATCGCCAGTGCTCGTTGAGTGTCTCCTCCAGTCTCTTCCGTTTGGGAGCTGCCATTCGATATCCCCTGTCCGGAGGTCTTGCCAATGTCGGGTCCTCCTTGGGATTTGGGTTTTGCTTGCTTGTTTTGGGTTTCCAAGGCTGTTTTTCTATGTAGCCCTGGATGTCCTAGAACTCACAATGTTGGCCAGGCTGGCCTTGAACTCACAGAGATCCACCTGCCTCTGCCTCCAGAGTGCTGGGAATTCAAGGCGTGCGCCAACGCTCCTGGCAGATTCAGTAGTTTAAAAAACAAAACACCCAGGAATTTCTTTGCAGGCCAACTGTTGACTAGGCTTCCAATGTGCGAGATGCCTGATGTGCCTACTGTGTATCAGCAAACTTTAGCAAAACAATAAGGCAAGAGGTCAATAAATTTGGATGAGGAAGCCAGGCATGGTGGTGCAGGCCTGTAATCCCAGCAGAGGCAGGTGGATCTCTATGAGCACAAGGCCAGCCTGGTCTACAAAGAGAGTCCAGGACAGCCAAGGCTACACAGAGAAACCCTGTCTTGAATTAAATAAATAGATAGATAGATGCAAAAACAAATACAAAACCTGGCCCCAAATCTGTGATGTTTGGCTTTCTGTTTTCCCTTCAAGTGTAGTATATGGTGTTTTTAAACAATTTTAAAAATGTGTAGATATTTTATGTTTATGAATGTTTTTGCTTGAATGTATGTATGTGCACCACCTGCATACTGGTGCCTGTAGAGGTCAGAAGAGGGTGTCAGGTCTCCTCTCCTTAGATTTACCAGCACTAGTGAGTTGCTATGTGGGTACTGGAAACCAAACCCTGGTCCTCCGAAAGAGCAGCAAGTGCTCTTAACTGCTGAGCCATCTCTCCTGCCTGTGACGTATGCTTCCTGTTAATGAAGGTATGACCTCATTTGACATATTGAAAAGGATGAGGGAATTTAACCTTTTCAGATAACTATAGATATTCTTCCTTGATATAAGTGGTAGTTTTTGAAAGGTTAATTACATTCAGGTTTCAAAGTTATATAAGTTAATACTTTATATTCTATTTCACTAAAGTACTTGTGTGTGTGTGTGTGTGTGTGTGTGTGTGTGTGTGTGTGTGTGTTCAAACCTATTGAGGTTTGAACATAGGAAAGGGCTCTGCCACTGAGCTGCATTCCCAGCCTTCTTTATGGTTTTTTTTATCTTCTTTTAAAAATTTTAAAGGTTTTATTTATTATGTATGCAGTACTTGCCTGCAGATCAGAAGAGGCACCAGATCTCATTATAGATGGTTGGGAGCCACCATGTGGTTGCTGGGAATTGAACTCAGGACCTCTGGAAGAGCAGTCAGTGCTCTTAACCTCTGAGCCATCTCTCCAGCCCCTCTTCTTTTAAATGTTAACATTTATTAAGTGGTGTGCTCGACATGGCATGTGTGTGGAAGAAGTCAGAGGACAACTTGGAGAGTCAGAGTTCTCTCCTTTTATTGTGTGGGCTCCAGGGTTGGAGTTTGGGGTGCAAGCTTGGCAGCAAGCACGTACCCCACTAACTGCTGAGCCATTTTGCATGCCCCTTCTTTGCATTTATTTATTTATTTGAGAGTTTTTGGGATTAAAAGTGTGAGCTACCACACCTGCAGCCCTTTACTTCTTACTTTGAACACAGGAATCTAAGTTGCCCAGGGTGGTCTGCGACTTGTGACCTTCCTCCTGCCTAGCTGCAATTACAGATGTCTGTTACCAGACCTCTGATTTCTTTTTATTTATTTATTTATTACTTATATAATCTCCTACCAGCAGGTATGCCAGCAGGCCAGATCTTATTACAGATGGTTGTCAGCCACCATGTGGCTGCTGGGAATTGAACCTGGGACCTTTGGATGAACAACCAGTGCTCTTAACCACTGAGCCATCTCTCCAGCCCAAGACCTGTGATTTCTTATACTCTGGGTGAACACTTTACTCACATGATTTCCCAATTTGATATACTGACAGTTTGTAAATGCTAGTTCCCCAGGTAATGCAGATTTTCTGAAAGCTGACTTATTTTCATAATGTTTGGAAATCACATGTGTTAATATTATCATCAGTCTGATCAGAAATGCCCTTAGATATTGGGAAGCTGGCAGATTTACAAGGAGAGATGCAAGCTTTTTGAAATTTTCTTGAAAGCTCAAATACTATTATTGGCAATAAATATCAGTGACTTTTTTTGGAAGTGACTGGCTTTATTTTTGTAAACTGGTAGTCACTTTTTAATTTCAAGAAAGTCTAATGTCCTCTGGGGGGGAAAACAGTCATTTCAGCTGCAACTCAAAGTGCTTTTCTTGGAGCTGACTGCCCGGTTTCTTTTGTATGCACGCACACACACACACACACACACACACACACACACACACACACACACACATCAATTTCACTACATGGATTGTTAAAAAGGCATGTAATTAAGGGCCAAGATTTAATATAATTAATTTTGGGGAACCCGTGGAAGAGGGGGAGGAAGGATTGTAGGGGCCAGAGGGATTGAGGACACCACAAGAACACAGCCCACAGAATCGACTAAGCGGGGCTCATGGGGGCTCCGAGTGGCTGGCAGGGCTCATGGGGGCTCCGAGCGGCTGAAATACAGTTACGGATCCTGTGTGGGTCTGAGCTAGGTCCTTTGATTATACCTTATGCTGTGTAGCGTGGTGTTCTGTGAGCCCCTAACAGCGGGAGTGGGGGTGTCTCTGACTCTTGTGCCTGCACTTAGGACCTTTTTCCTCCTACTGGGTTGCCTCATCCAGCCTTTATATAAGGGTTTGTGCCTGGTCTTATCGTACCTTGTTATGCTGTGTTCAGTTGATGTCCCTTGGAGGCCGGCTTTTATTTTTTACTTTTTTGAAGGAAAAAGGAGGAGGAGTAGATCTGGGGAAGAGTGGAAATGGGAGGGGAGGGGCTGGGAGGAGAGGAGGGAGGGGAAACTGTGGTCGGGATGTAATATATGAGAGAAGACTTTAACAAAATTTTTTTAAATGTCCAGGACAGCCAAGGCTACACTATAAAACCCTGTCTCAAAACAAACCAACAACAACAACAAAAAAACCACCCCAAAACCAAAACCAAAAACCCAACAAAACCACCACCACCACCACCAACAAAAACCCCAAACCCCCAGAACAACAAAAAATTTTAGTTTTATGTGCGTGAGTGTTTTGCCTACATGTATGTCTGTGTACCACAGATATGGCTGCTATCCAGAGACCAGAGGAGAGCACTGGGTCCCCTGGAACTGGAGGTGCAGATGATTGTGGTTGCTGGGAATTGAACCTGAGTCCTCTGGAAGAGCGGCCAGTGCTTTTAACTGCTGAGCCGTCTCTCCAGGTCTCTTCATGTCTTTTTTTATCACACTGGATAAGGACTATATTTTATTTGCTCCCTTCTTCCCAGGACCCAAGTTGTGCTAAGTGAGTAATATTTAATTAGCTGCAATTTTCCTTCAATATCCTATTTGGTGATGGGAACTAGACCAAAGCCCAGGCCACTGATACCGCCTCCTCAAGTTCCCTTCTTTCTTTCTTTCTTTCTTTTTTTTTTTTTAAGATTTATTTATTTATTGTATATGAGTGCTTTATCTGCAGAAGAGGGCATCAGATCTCATTATAGATGGTTGTGAGCCACCATGTGGTTGCTGGGAATTGAACTCAGGACCTCTGGAAGAGCAGGTGGAGCTCTTACCACTGAGCCGTCTCTCCAGCCCCCTCAAGTTCCCTTCCGAGTCAGTTCATGTTATTCCAGTGTGATCAGCCTCGTGCATATTAGTATATATCACATACACAGGCGGTACTTTATAAGTGTTCATTAGAAATGAGTTGTTCTTCCTGGCAGGATGGTACACACCTTTAATCCTAGCACTCAGGAGGTATAGACAGATCTCTGTGAGTTCCAGGATAGCCAGGGCTGTTACACAGAGAAACCCTGTCTTGAAGAACCAACAAAAGAAAAAAGAAATGTTTCTTATAATGTTTTTCTTTCTGTTCACAAGTGATTATGTCTTATTTCTTTTTCTTTTTTCTTTTTCCCCAAGATAGGCTTTCTCTGTGTAGCCTTGGCTGTCCTGGACTCATTCTGTAGACCAGGCTGGCCTTGAACTCACAGAGATCCACCTGCCTCTGCCTCCCTGAGTTCTTAGATTACAGGTGTGCACCACTGAGCCCAGCTATGCCTCATTTCTTTCCCAAGGTGTGTGTGTGTGTGTGTGTGTGTGTGTGTGTGTGTGTGTGTGTGTGTTTGTATCTGTGTGTACTCACACACATACTATATACATATGGGATGGTGTAAGCTCAGGAGGGCAAATTCTTCGCAGTGTGAGCCAAAAGAAACCTTTCCAAAGTTGGGCCTTGGCTCACCAATATCCTTTGCACAGTCTGCCAGAGAGCCCTCTTCGGGAATTGCTGGCCACATCATAATGTTCATCTCTTCCACTTGGCTATGGGCTTGTCAGTGCGCTGAAGACTTGTTATTTTTTAGAGCACCGAAGTGAAAGATAAGCACAAGAAAAGAAACTACTTGGCCACTAATTGCAGAAACTAAAGTCTTTCCCACTTAGCTTTTGTACATGAGCCTGGTGATTGCCCAGAGGACAATCAGAGTCAGAGAGCAAATGATGCTGCGTTGATTACTATTAGGTGCTTGGCAGGAGCGTCCATATCTAGGACTTCTTCTCGCACAAAGATGCCCACCATCGGTGACTCTGAAAGGCAAGGGTGTGGACCTTGCTATTCTAAGCTGATGGCCCTGATTTTAAAGAAGTAATGTGATTAATTTGGTAGTTTCCCCACTGTTAATCATAAATGTTTCAGACTATTGGTCTCATCCCTTTTAATTGGAAAGTATGGTTTTGAGGTCATATTCTGTTTAGCCACTCAACAAGTATTTACTCAGTGCCTACAGCCAATGCCTGCTCGGGATTACTCTCCACTCCTGTCTCCTTCCCTAGGGCAACTTTAGGCTCTGGGGATAGATATAGCTCAATAAAACAAGGGTCCAGCTGTAGGGTCCAACAATTTTGGGAATTTCGTTTCTTTAAAAAAACACACGCCTATAATCCCAGCACTCAGGAGGCAGAGGCAGAAAAAAAAAAAAAAGAAAGAAAGAAAGAAAAAAAGCTGATCATACAACTGCTGACACGGTCACAAACCACACATCTACAGTCACAGCAACTTAATGAGGGTGATCTTACCTCATTAATGAGGAAAGCAGTTGCAACACAGGTTGCCCCAGAGCAGGTAATGCCAGAAAACCCTTCACACCAGAGGGCCCCTCAGCATTTGGGTGGCAGAGGCAGTACTGCTGCAAGCTTGTGGCCAGCCTGGTCTGCATAAGGTTATACAACTAGACCCCGTCTCAGAAACAAAACAAAAGTGGGGATTGGAGGAAGTGTTTCTCAGAGATACTTTCATAGATGGAACATAGAAAGAGTAAAATGTTTACGGGGCTGGAGAGATGGCTCAGCAGTTAAGAACAGCTATAGCGCTTCCAGAGCAGCCGCGTTTAGTTCCTAGCACCTATATTAGGTGGCTCACAAACACCTGTCATTTCAGCCATAGGGGTCCAGTGTTCTCTTCTGGCTTCCTTGGGTGCCTACACTCATGTACACACAGCCCCGCACAGACATACACATATACACATAATTAAAAAAAAAAACAAATCTTTTTAAAAGAGAGAGTATGTTTCAGTGGATCCACACTTAGAAGTAGGATAACTTGTCACCAAGAAGACGCTTGCTCCACAGTTACATCATGAGAAAGGTGCAGCAGTGTTCCCTCTAGACTTCTGTGGGGACTGAGTGCCGTGGGGGGAAAAAACAACTAACTTAGCTGCAGTGCTTTCCACCTGGTGCCTGACACATGTACCCTGTGCTCCATTTCTTTTTCTTTTTTCTTCTTTTTGATTGATTTGTTATGTATATACAATGTTCTGCCTGCATGTGTGCCTGACCACCAGAAGAGGCCATCACAGATCTCATTATAGATGGTTGTGAGCCACCATGTGGTTGCCGGGAATTGAACTCAGGACCTCTGAAAGAGCCGTCAGTGCCCTTAACCACTGAGCCATCCCTCCAGCCCCGCTGCTTCATTTATAAAGGATTGCATAAGTAAATAGAAAGCAGGCTACAGAATATGGTCTGAAAGACGCTAAGGGCACCTATCCATCCGGGCACAGAGACAAACTAGCCCACGGCACCTGCAGGGAAGGACCTTCCCTGACAGAAGTGAGGATGGTCCCCTTCCAGCAGCAGGGCTAGGGGAGCTGGCTGACAGGAGCAGAGTGTAGTGGATGTGCAGCTGCTGGGGTTCCGGCGGCTTCAGATCCGTGGGAGGGAGGGTGTTCATGTCTCCTGTGGGGCCCCTGGAGACTCAGTGGGTGTGAGCTTCAGAGTTTGGGAGAGAGAGGTCTGGGCACACACACAGCTATGTGAAGAGGGCAGTAAAAAGGTTTTCTTAGTTGCAGTGTGAGCTCTAGAGGACGCGTTAGGGAAGAGTTTATGGCACGGTCTGCTCTGATAGGCAGCCAACTGTTGCACACTGAACCAGGGTACCATGACAACTGCCCACTGGACTGTGCTTGAGCGTGCAAGTACTTGGGGTGGGAGGAGGCTAGGAGTCTCTGTACCCGTCGTGTGGCACCTGGGGGCAGATAGGTGCTCCCAGGTGGTCTGTCAGAATCTGGCGGGCTCATCACCACCCCAGCTTTACCCTCCATGTGCCAGCCTTCTGCTCGCTTGTGTCTGGAAGTGGCCTTCCAAGGTCTACAGCGCCATAATCATCTCAAAAGATGCCAGCCTTCTGCCCTCAGCTCACTGTGAAGCCCCTGCACGCCCATCAGGCACATATCCCCCTGCGACCAGCAGGTGGCAGCCTCAGGACACACGATGCTTTAGGAGCACTGTGAGTTTAGTAGGGATCCCAAAAACCACGTTCTAAAGCAACAAATTCATTCATTTATTCAATTTCCCCATGTCATAGAGGCCCATGAGTGAGGGCTGGAGGGGTGCGCACAGCCCTCAGAGCAAGTTTAGTTAATGGGCCTTAGAGTATGGTAACAGGGAAATTACTGAAATTTCAGCGAGGACAGAAGGATCTTCAACTGGAAAACCTTGGGGGTGAAAGAGCAGACATGGAGTTGGGCAGGATATGACACAGAAGAGAGTAGTTTTGGCTGCTGACAGAGGCTGAGTGTTAGTGAGCGTACACACTGAGCCAAGGAAGGGCAGAGCGCACACACCTCTGCTGTGGAAGGGAGACCAGTATGCAAGGGATGGGGTACCCAAATGGCCTTCATTCTTGGGGATACATGACCCAGGAAGAGAACCGCTCTCTATCTGTCCTTGGCTCCTTGCTTAAAGTACCATCCTACCAATTTTTAAACATTTTGAGCCATGGCTGACGCTAGAAAAAAGAGGGAAAATGGAGGGAACCAAGAGACAGTCAGTCATGGGTTGGGGCGCTAGATGCCCCTTCAAGTAGCTCAGAGCTGGCAGCTTGTGCTGGGCTTCTGGAAGATTCCCTCTCATAGAGGGTAAATGCCTGGGGAAGCAAGCGCCAGCACGGGCAGGGCTTGTGGGTCTGTGGGGGCTGGACTCTCAGTGTGCACTCATGGCTGCCACTGCAGCCGTATACAGGCACAGCGCCCATTGTGCTCAGATTTTCTGAACCCATCACCTCCATCGAGACCCAAGCTGGGCTTGCCTGGTGAGGGCAGCAGGACGAACTTAGGCACAGCCTTACTCCTCCCAGGGGCTCATGTCAGTATCGATGGCCACGCAGTTGTAGGCGGCATAGCGGAGCTTCTCCTCGCACACCTTGGCACTGAGGGGAGGGAGGGAGGGAGCTAATCAGGCCGCTCTGCTCCCCTGGGGGGCACATCACTGCCAGCTACCCTCCCACACTGAGGAGAGCTCACCTGGCATAGTGCGGGAGGAAGAGTGTGCTGGAGCAGGTGGAAGACTCGGGCAGGGCGTCTGTGGTCTCATAGCTGGGGGTTTTGAAGGACAAAAGATTAGGACGCTCTAGAGGGGCGGGTGTGTGCGGAAGGCACCTCAAGCCCTTCTCTGTACTCATGCTCACCCCAGTTTGTCTGGGTAGATGTAGATCCGAGCTGGGAGGCGGCTGCGGCCAGTGACAAAGCGCAGGAAACGGCTCCGGTCCTCTGGGTGGAGGGGAAGAAAATTGACACTTGCACTGATGGTCAAGGAGGTTCTGTTACCTCTAACCTGCCTCTTCAGGCCACAGGCCACGTCCCACGGCAATGCAAGCAGCACTCTGCCCTCTACTGACCGTTGGTGAAATTGTTCAGAGCCTCCCAAAAGTACTGCACTCGTGTGTCAGATGGTTCAAAGTCCTCAAACCGAGCTGGAGGGGCCAAGGCAAGAATTCCTTCTTAGGCCTCATTCTGATGGTCCGTAAGTCCCGCCCCTTTGAAGCCTCCCGCCCTGTCACCGAGAACTCACTGAGCTTGCGCAGAGCATCCACAGTGACCTCCGGGTCCCCACACACCTTCTTTTCCAACTCTTGCCAGGTCAGCAGGTCCAGCACAGCCTGTGGTACCACCTTCAGCAGCCCTGCCTGCATAGCTGCTACCTGGGGAGGAGGGAAAGGCCCGGCTGGGAAAGAGGGCGCCGCTTTCAGGGTTCACTGGGGCCATCTCTCGACTCACTGACCCACAGGAATGAGGGGCACAATGGGGGCCAGCATCAGGGCTGGGGTTGGCTGCCTGCCAGTGGGGTTTGGGAGGGCCCGAAGCTTCTGCCTCACTACCTGCTCCTTGCTTTCCTCCAGGCGTGCCTTCTGCACCAGCTGGATGAAGCGAGCGCGGTCCTCATAGCCCACCACGATGCCCGTGCCCCCAGGGACCAGCTCCACGACCTGCTGGTCGCTCAGCACGGTGGTGAATGTTAGCTCCTTCCCAAACTTGAACTCAAACGTCTCTCTGTCCATCCCCTCCATCACCTCCAGGAGCTTCACCTGAGGTGGGGGAGGCAGGGATGTCAGCGGTGCACAGGAAAGGGCGGTGAAGGCATCGAGATGCTCCCGCACCAGCCCCGGGGCTTAGGGGAAGCCCCCTGCAGGAAACGGAACCCGGCTTAGCCACAAGGGAAGTCGGGAGAGAGGACATCTTGGACAAAGCTGAAGAATCAAAAGGCCTGAGTTTTTTTTGCTGGAGCCTGAGTCAAATGGCGGAGATACAGGAGTCATGAGAGGGTTTGCACTGTCCTGAGCCCAGAGCAAAGTCATCAGATGATTGAAATAAATGACTCTGGTAGCATGGAAACAAGATGGGCACTAGCTTTTACAACACTTGGTTGGAATAGAAGGAAAGGTGGCCTGAACCCTAAGGATAGCGATGAGACGGTGACCCAAGCACGGCTGCATGTGCCTGTAATCCTAGCACTTAGGAGGTGGAGCAGGAAGACCAGGAGGTCAAGGCCACCCTCGGCCATCCTCGGCTCTGTGTCCTCTACTGCAAAAAGCGAAAACAGGGCTGGCAAGATGTTTCAGTGCATAAAAGCACTTGCCACCCAGTTTGATGCCGAGTTCAACCCCCAGGATCAACACGGGGAAAATCAATTCCCAAAAGCTGACCTCTGACCCCTCCATGTGCACCAGGGTGCTGCACCTATCCGAGCCCTCTCCTTCTTCCTCTCTCATACACACCCCCCCCAAACACAAATGGTTTGGGTGTTTTTGTTTTTGTTGTGAGACAGGGTTTCTCTGTGTAGCCCTGGCTATCCTGGACTTGCTGGCCAGACTGAAGGAGATCTGCCTGCCTCTACCTCTGCCTCTGCCTCCCAAGGTGACGCCTTGACAGTTCTAAAGGTGTGCACCACCACACCGGCCTGTTGTGTTTTTGCTTTTGCTTTTAAGGCAAAACCCAAAGCAGCTCTGAGCTGGAGCGCCAGGGCAGGGGACTAGGGGTAAGGTGAAGCGGCTGCAGAGCCCAAGGCTCACTTGAGGCAGATGCGTATGTGGCCCCAGGCTATGGAAACATGGGAGCTGGAGGTAAGAACTTCACGAGTAACCAGAGCAAAGATAACTAGAGAGGGGACGCATGTGTTGGGGGACAGTGGGTCTGCGCAGCAGACACGGGGTTCTGGGCCCTACTCACCAGCACCGAGTCCACGGCTGGGAAATCTTTGTTCCAGCTCACCTCCTCACCAGAGAGCTGCTTCCACACGAAGCCAGGCAGGGCCAGGACCTGTGTGACAGACACAGCCGCCTTCTTACTGAACCCTCCGGGTTTGCTGGCCCTTCTTTGGAGGGGGGGCCTGGGCTCAGCTGAGTGACGACTGGGTTACTCACCAGGAACTCCTTACCCCGGAGGGCAGCCCCCATCAGCTGTCCGATCCACTCATACTTGGCAAAGTCTCGGCAAGAGGGATTAGGCACGTACATGTCCCGGGCCTCGCCAGTGCCGTTGCCCTGTCCCAGAGACACGGCGCTCAGCAGGACATGGAGTAGACCCTATTTTCCTACCTTGAGTACCGCAAGGACTTCACCGGAAGTCTACTCCCCGGCCCCGCCCCCCCATCCTTCCTAACGCACACAGTGTGCTCCTCTCCCTGTCAGAGGTTGCCTCAGGTAACTCAGCCCCTCCATTGCCCCCTCTAGCTCTATCAGGTTTTCCAGGTTTGTGGAGGCAGCAGAACTCGGGTGGTGGGTCGGAAGATGATCACCTGGTTCGCCGTGCGCACAAAGAAGGGGAGAGGCACGGGGGTGTCGGCTGAGCTGGGGCACAGCTCTTCTGACATATCTGCCAGGCTGTCACGAAAACCTCCGCCTGAAATGACAAATGCTCTCAGCTGGGCACACCAGAGTCCCCGAAGGCTCTAACACTCTAATAGGACAACAATTAGGACCCGTCACGGCCTCACCTTGGTCAATGATGCCTTCTGCAATGAATTTACATTCCCACCACTGGTCATAGCGCATGGGCCACCTGCAAGTAGGGATGATGGGTCTCTGCTATGCCAGGACTGGGCTCAGGCACATTAACCAGCCGGGAAAAGGGACTACAGAGCGGTAACAGTGAGAGCTGCCAGGTGCGGTGTGTGGACGGATACGCCTTGGGCAAGTCCCTTCCCCTCAGGCCATACCTGTAGTCCAAGGGCTTTTCATACTTGTCAGAAGGCTTGAGGCCTTCATAAACCTGGGGGAGGCGGGTGAGAGGAAATGGGAGTGAGTGGGAGCTGTAGGAACGCCTGTGGTAAATGCTGACTAGCTGTCCCTATTCTTGCCCAAGCCCCCCTTGCGGCAAGCCCCCAGTCAGTCCAGGTGGCGCAGACCTGGGTGAAGACTGCATTCTTGCAGGCAGGGTCCCGAGAAGGGCAGGCGCGGTGCTCCATGGCAAGGCGGCGGTTGATGTACAGCCGCGGCATGAAGCTGGGCTTGCTGCTCTCCGAGTCACGCAGGCACTGTGCCACCAGGCTGGGCCGCTGGCGTGACAGCAGTAGGAACTGTTTCACTTGCTGGCGAGGGAAGGTGGCCAGGGCAGGGTCAGTGCGGTCAGCTTCTGCCCAGGGGGCTTCCTCTATGCCTAGACCCACCCTGCCATTCCAGGCCAAGCTTTGTCCAGTTGTCCTTGCCTCTAGTTCTTTCCTTAAACTAGGAAGGGAACTTTTTTTTGGTTTGGTTTGGTTTGGTTTTGGAGACAGGATTTCTCTGTGTAGCCTTAGCTGTCCTAGAACTCACTCTGTAGACCAGGCTGGCCTCAGAAATCTGGCTGCCTCTGTGCTGGGATTAAAGGCGTGCACCACCACGCCCAGCTAAAGGCAAAGTTTTAAAAGCAACAATGGCGTGGTGGTGCAGGCCTTTACTTCCAGCACTTGGAGGCCGAGGCAGGGGGATCTCTGAGTTGGAGGCCAACCTGGTTTACAGAGTAAGTTCCAGGACAGCCAGGGCTACACAGAGAAACCCTGTCTCAAAGATACCAAAACTGGGCTGGAGAGATGGCTCAGAAGTTTAGAGCACTGTCTGCTCTTCCAAAGGTCCTGAGTTCAATTCCCAGCAACCACATGCTGGCTTAAGACCATCTGTAATGAGATCTGGTGCCTTCTTGTGGCAGGCAGGAACACATATGGGCAGAATACTGAATATATAATAAATAAATATTTAAAAACAAAACACCAAAACCAAACCAATTATGCAAATCTATCGTTACTTTACAAGCTTTCTACACAGGCCCTTGAGAAGAGGCCATGCTTCCTGGCAGCCCTCTGCAGCCTCACCCACGTCACATTCACTCTCTTGTCTTCCTAAGTCATGTGGGGCTGCCGCAGCACCCACCGTGAGCCTTTCTCATAGCTGCCCGTCCATGCTGTTGTTTTTCTTCCCCTCCTATTGCATATTCACACGCCTGTCTGGGAGCTAGCCCCTCAAACACTAACTTTCCATCACTTGTGTCTGGCTTTCTTCTTGGTTTCCAGAACCAGCAAGGGTCTAGCCCTAGGGGGGTTTCTGGAATGTTCTGCTGCTACTGAGTGAGAACTAGAAGAACGGGAAGGAGGAGCCCAATGCCCAGACAGGTTCTGCAGGGCCCAGACTCACCTTAATCTCACTGAAGGTGCCCAGCGTGTGGTCCCATGCAGGTACCAGGTGGTGCAGGACACTGTCCAGGATTTTGATGAATCTATGGAAGTGAGTGAAGATAGAGTTTGGTATGAATGCCAGGCAGTGGTGGCGCAAGCCTTTAATCCCAGCACTCAGGAGGCAGAGGCAGGCGGATCTCTCTGAGTTCGAGGCCAGCCTGGTCTACAAAGTCAGTCCAGGACAGCCAAGGGTACACAGAGAAACCCTGTCTGGGGAAAATCAAACCAAACCAAATCAAAAAGCGTTTGGCATGGATGTAAGACCTCAGCCTCTAACCCACAGGGACAGAAGCAAGGCTCAGGAGATGCTCTGGCCCTGGAAGCAGACACCTATGCAGATTCCTGAGGCTTAGGGAGGGGGAGGACCGGCCTGGAGGGCCACGACTACAGCTACCTCTGCAGAAGGACAGCTCTGCGGTACAGTACTTCCGGGTCAGTGCCTTCCAGGCGTGGATATCGCACCAGACTGACCGGCTGGAACAGGTCGGCATTCAACCCTAGCTCCCGCTGTCTAGATGACTTGATCTTGACCCCTCGAAGGCGAACATCAATCCCATCATCTGAGGATGGAGTCAGTGTGGGCATTTACTGTGACTGCTGTTTCCTAGGTCCTCAGACCTGGGAATGGCTCCTAATGGTTGGCATTTTCTCACGGAGGGGTCAGAGATTCTATCACATGACACACACACACACACACACACACACACACACACACACACGCCTCTCCACTGCTGGGATACTGTGGCTCCCAACCCAGATCCTTCCTCTCTGGGTTTAAGGCTGGCTTATACCCAGCACTATATACCTATCTCTGCTCCCATAGCTTCACCCTAACCCCAAGTCTGGTCCCTTCCCCCGTCCATCCCGGGAGGCCCACCTCGACACTCCACGATTCGGATCTCGATGATTGGGAGGTGGACTGTCATGTCCTCTAAGACACAGACATCCCCAATCAGGGTCCTAGGAGACAGGTAGAAAGCGGTTCAGGCGCTTGCTGACTCGGAGCTTCAGGGACTCCCGGGATCCCATCCAAGCTGAGGCTGGCCCCACTCCCCCCACCCTCCTCAAGGCCAGCCTGCTCACTCGTCAATGTTCACGTCACTCAGCTTCTTCAGGTTGTCCCCTTCGCCCCCGTAGACCACCACCCGCTTCGGCATGAAGTTGTCGTCCGTGGTATCCACTGTGAGGAGCAGCTTCCTGAGGGCTCAGAGTGTGTGTGGGGGGGGTCTGAGTGAGTCTCCAGGGACGCAAGCAGCACGAGGCTCACCCACCCTGTCCTGCGCAGAGCCTACTCACTTGACGATCGTGCCTTTCTTCATAGTGAGCCGTACCCAGTGTTGGCACTGGGACCCATCACTCTCCCAGTAGGTGTCTGCGTTGCTATCTGTCAGGCAGGACACATTGAATTCCTCCTGAGGTAGGGGGGGCGGAGAGGTGGAGTCACACCGGGCACCGGGCATGTGTTTTGGCTCAGGAAACGGGAGAAACAGTAGAGTTGGGGTAGGTGGCGGGTAGGAAGAGCGTCTGGGGTCCTTAAAGGGTTCCCAAGGGGAGTGGGACTAAGTACGGCCTGTAGGGACGCTGGATTGGCACCGGTTTGGTGATGGGAGTTCTGAACCAAGCACTGAGGGAAGCGACTGTATCTAGCTGCAGGAGGAGGAGGAGGAGGAGGAAGAGGAGGAGGAGGAGAAGTCTCGGTACCCACCGTGTAGGAGGAAACGTCTATGCTCTCCACATACTGTTTCACGCTCCCCAGGTTCTCGTCTTCCTTGCCCAGGTGGTCATATAAGAAGTGGATCAGGTCTTCGTCGCACTCATATGTCCATGTAGGGGGCACATAGCTAGGCAAGCCAACCCCCTAGTTAGGTTGGGTTCAGGCCCCCCCCTTCCTCTCCCACCCCATTCCAGCGGGAAACTCACAGGAGCCTTTGTACAGCTTCCGTGTAGGCCTCCGCTGGCCGAGGCCTGGCCCCCAGGCGATGTGAGTACGTCAGGTCCACCACCTGCTCCCATCTGTGGGCATAGAGCAGGGTAAATGAGGAGGAAGGCACGGGCAACAGGACAGACGGCCCCTCCGAGATCTGTTCCCTCTTCAGGTCTCATTTCGGCCTGTTCTTACCCCACATCCATCCCAATCTCTCAACCAACCCGAGGCTTTAGTTTTGGTGGTTGTTTCTAAACTCCCTGAGCTCGCCAGACACCAAATCGAGTTTTTTGTTTTTTGTTTTTTGTTTTCGTTCCAGGACCTGAGCACCGGCCGGTAGTTCACGCCGAAGAGCTGCTGCTGCCGCTGCAGGTGGTCGGGAGTGTCAATAGGTACAAGGCGGGCCCCGCCCTCCGCCGGGCGACACACTAGGAGCCAGCCTTCGTCAAGGCCGCAGTCACTCAGGTGTTCGGACAGCTGCTCCTGCAGGGATGTGCCAGATGGGGACAGCCTTCAGGGGACAGGCATCCGGGAACCGTTCAACTGTTCGCCCTGCCCAGCCCAGGGCAAAGAGCACCGAAAGCAATGCTAGCTCACTATAGGATGGGGGGGGGGGAGGTGAGGGGAAGGGGGCGGGACAACCAAGCCTTTGGCTGGATCCAGGGGGACTTTTGTGGGGTCCTGGAGAGCCGGGGCGCACCTTGGTCAACTTCACCCAGAGCCCGTGGCCGTTGCACAGCTCCTCGCCGGTAGTGCGCACGCAGGCTCCTCGCCGGAGCTCGATGCTGTCACGGGCGGCTCGTAGGGGTCCCGAGCCTGTGCCCGGGGTCGGGCCCGCCGCACCCACACGCAGCCCCAGGCCTTCTGCCTCCCACACCGGCAGCAGCACGCGCGACGGTCCCGATGGGTCCTTGTAGAGCTTGTAGAGCATCTCTCGCGGCACGAAAGCCAGCGCCACGGGGAGCGGCTGCCCGGCCCGGAGGCTCCGCGCCGCCTCGGCCAGGAAGCGTACGCGGCCCAGGAGCTGCCGCGGGGACTCAAGCGCCGCGCCGGGGCCCGGGCCAGCCATGGTGCAGCCGCCGAGCTGAGACCCTGCCCAACAGCAGCCCGGGCACTGCAAACTGAGCTTCCCACCACGCCCTGCCCCACCTTCCACCCGACTTTGCCGTATGTTTTGGATTAAATGCACACCCCGTGCCACCGTATTGTCAGGTGTACTCTGACACTCCGGATAGTCCCTACTTTGTGACAACCCCCCCACCCCCATCCCACCCCCGTCCTTATAGCGAATTAAACCAGACTCAAAATTAGACTCCTGGGATAGGGATTCATTATGTAGCCCAAGCTGATCCTCTTCGCTGGCTTTATCCAAGCTAGTGCTACTACCCTTGTTCAAGCCCCTATTCGATCTACTTTGGATAACTACAATTTTTCTGATGCCTTGGCTTCCTGTTTTTGTGTCCCCGTCCCCAACGAATATTACAATTGGAGGTTTGGTTTTTTTGTTTTTGTTTTTTTGGTCGTTGTTTTGTTTTAAGAGACGGGGTTTCTCTGTGTAGCCCTGGCTTTCCTGAAACTCACTCTCTAGACCAGGCTGGCCTTGAAATCAGAGATTCTCCCGTTTCTATCTCCAGAGTGCTGGGAGTGAAGGCATGCCCCACCAACCCCAGCCTGATCAATCTTTTAAAATTTGTTACGCTATCTATCCTAAGAGATCGTAGAATGACCCCCTTCCCCAGCAGCTGACAGGAATGCTCAAGCATTCTGGATAGATGCTATTTGTTGCTTCTAATTCCAGGAGACCAGTAATCGTTACCCACTTAAACGTGATTACCGATTTCTGGTTTCCCTGTCTTGCTCAGCACTCTAGCATTCCTACAAATTAGTGGGTAATGTAAACGCAGAGCATAAAATCTTCAGGTTTTCATACAGCCTTTTGCATCATTTGTTTGCCAGACAACATTCTTAGACTCACGAATGGGAGTGAGAGCGAGCCTTAGGCCAAGACTTCAGGATTTCAGACCACAATGAGGAGGGAAAATAAAAACTTAAAAAAATAAAAATAAAAATAAAATAAAAAAATTGAGCCATTTGTTACTGCGTCGCAACAGTGGACTTTACGGTGAAAGTTTGTTGGGGTCCTACGGGCAGCAGGAAGGGCAGCCCCAGAGCTGTCACTGGGTTGGTCACGTGGCTCTCAATATGGCGACGCCCAAGAGTCTCTCCAGGAAGGGGCGGTGCCTGGGCCGTGGGGGCGGAGATTCAGATTAAAGCGGTGACCGCTCGATTACTGTTTACCATGGAGGCGAATGGGTCAGGGTGAGTTTTCCGCTGCCAGCGCTGTAGCTGCGTTGCTTTCTGATCCGAGTCTTCCAATTCGGGGCTATTTCCTTAAACTCTTTTATTTTCTGGAGATCTCCAAAGTACGAACCCAATTCTCTGAGATTCCAACTCTTCCAACCCTGGAACGGAACCTTCCCGGTACCCTGCCCCCTCCTCCCAGTCTCCATTCCCAGAGACTACCTTGCGGGGCTGCGTTCCAAGACTTTCTTTCGGGGTGACTCAGAACTTCTAACTAGGACCTGGGGCCGTCAACTCTGACCCTTTCTCTCTCACTTTGGGGATCACCCAGCTTCAGAAGCTGGCGGCCCGGTTCCCGAAATTAACTCCTTCCCCCCTCGCCCAAACTCTTCCTACTGGATTTTCATCCCATTCCCCTAGTCCCTCCAATTTCTTTTGAGTTTGGGAAAGTGGGAAAACGTGTAGGAAAGAGGCCCTAGTGGGGGGGCCCCCCTCCTGGAGGCTTGTGCGCCACCTGATAGGAGGCGGAATGGGTGGGGAGCTGTGGTTTGCAAGCGGGCCTGGAGGCAGCAGATAGCAGCCTGACTGATCCCAGATCCCTCCCGCGCCTTCCCCAAACCCCAGTCTAGCATAATGACATTTACTCCTACCTCTACCCTCCACCTGATCGCCAGACTCCAGAACTTTCCGGAGCTGAAGAATGACACGTTTCTGCGAGCAGCTTGGGGAAAGGAAACAGACTACACTCCCGTTTGGTGCATGCGACAGGCAGGCCGATACTTGCCAGGTCAGGGGCCACACTGTGGTCTAGGTAGAACCTGAAACTCTAGAAGGTGAAGTTCTTCAGGGGCGGATGGTCACTTTGGGATAACTCATGGCCGAGTCCTGTCCTGCTTCTCCTCCTGCAGAGTTTAGGCAAACCAGGGCTGCCCAGGACTTCTTCAGCACCTGTCGCTCTCCCGAGGTTTGCTGCGAGCTGACTCTGCAGGTGAGGGCTCCCCAAGTGAGGGCAGAATTTCTGTCCTCAGTGTGTTGCCTTACTAACCATTTGCTATTTTCTACAGCCACTGCGAAGGTTCCCTCTGGATGCTGCTATCATCTTCTCTGACATCCTTGTGGTACCCCAGGTACTCAATCCTGGTCCTGGAGTGTGGGCTTTAAAAAAAAAAAAAAAAAGGAAGGGGGCGGGGCCGAATCCTCTGTCCTGTCAGGTTTCTCGGTAAACACACATAACTGTGTAGAGGGAAACACTAGGTGTTCGCTGGGGGAGGGCGGGTGGTTATTCTTTTCTTTCCTTGTCAGGGATTGCAGAACCCTTCCCTCTGAGACCCAGGTTGTGAACCCAGACATTTTATCCCCTTTAAGGCACTGGGCATGGAGGTGACCATGGTACCTGGCAAAGGACCCAGCTTCCCAGAGCCATTAAGAGAAGAGCAGGACCTAGAACGTCTACGGGACCCAGCAGAAGTGGCTTCAGAGCTGAGCTATGTGTTCCAAGCCATCACCCTTACCCGACAACGGCTGGCTGGCCGTGTGCCGCTAATCGGCTTTGGTGGCGCTCCGGTAATTTGGCACAGGGATGTGGCCTGGAGCATGAAAAGGTCGGTCTGGGAGGTTCTGGGACGGACAAGGGATTCGACGCCGTGACATCCGTATTCTTCCGCAGTGGACCCTGATGACGTACATGGTTGAAGGCGGCAGTTCGAGCACCATGGCTCAGGCCAAGCGATGGCTCTACCAAAAGCCACAGGCCAGTCACAAGCTGCTTGGCATACTCACTGATGCTCTGGTGCCATATCTAATAGGACAAGTGGCTGCTGGTGCTCAGGTGAGGCTTAAGGGACACATCCGCTGCAGCTTGGTCTGTCAGGACCCAAAGCAGTGGCTTCCTAAACGGCAGGAAGCAGTTTACTTTTCCTCCAGAGACCCAGTTGCATTATCTGAGTGCTTCTCAGCTTCCTAATGCTGTGACCTTTTAATACAGGCCCTCATGGTGGGGTGACCCCATCCATGACGTTATTTTGTTGTTATTTTACAACTGTAATTTTGCTGTTGTGAACCGTAACATAAATATCTGATATGCAGGGTACCTGGGATGTGGCCCTGGTGAAAGGGCTGGCTGATCTCAAACGGTTGGGACCCGCAGGTTGAGAACCATTTAGATTCTAAGCCCTTCTGGAACCCTCAACAGGGCTCAGAGGTCTGAGTATTTGGAGATTGAAGCTGCTGCTAGGATCTGGAAAAGGGAAACTTGGTTTTTTGTTCCACCTGCTTCTGCCTCCCAAGTGCTAGGCTTAAAGTCCTGTGCACCACAATGGAACTGTTTTCTTCTTTCCTTCCTTCCTATTTCCTTGTGTAGCCCTGGCTGGACCTCAAGAGATCTGCCTGCTTCTGCTTCCAGAGTTCTGGGATTAAAGGTGTGAGTCACCACTGCCTGGTTTGTTTTGTTTTTCTTTTAAGGCAAAACGTGCTGACTGGACTTGAGCTCCTAGCCTCAGGGAATGTCAGGGGTTAAAGTCACAGTCACGCTGAGAGAGTCAAGACCCGGGTATGCGGGCCTGAGATCCTTCACATTCATTTTTCTTATCACCTGTCTACAGGCACTGCAGCTCTTTGAGTCCCATGCAGGACATCTTGGCTCAGAGCTCTTTGGCAAGTTTGCCCTGCCCTACATCCGTGATGTGGCCAAGCGAGTGAAGGCTGGCTTGCAGAAGGCAGGTCTGGCTCCAGTGCCCATGGTGAGGACTGGGACAGTTTTAACACATGCACTTTGGGGCCTAAGTTCTGCATGGACTGAAGTCACCACTGGAGGGCAGTAGAAGCACAGCCAAGAAAGGCTGCTGGGTGTGCAAGGCTTAGTGTCAGGTGTCTGCTTTTTCTCCAGATCATCTTTGCTAAGGATGGACATTTTGCCCTGGAGGAGCTGGCCCAGGCTGGCTATGAGGTAGTTGGGCTTGACTGGAAAGTGGCTCCAAAGAAAGCGCGGTAAGTGACGGAGGAGTGGGAAGGAGAGGCTGAGGTGGAGGGGGTAAAGTCCCCAAATACACAGTGACGAGAATGTGGCAATGGCTCTGCTTTCAGGGAGTGTGTGGGGCAGACGGTGACTCTGCAGGGGAACCTGGATCCCTGCGCCTTGTATGCATCTGAGGTAATGACTGGGTCCACGTGTGTTCAAGGTTTCCTCTGCGCACTGTGCAGTGGTTGGGTGATCACGTGTGTATGATTTTACTCCCCCCCCTCTATTCTATACACACAATGTAAACCCTGAGAAAGCAGGACTTGTTTACGTTTTTTGAGACAGGGTTTCTCTGTGTTTGGAACTCACTGTGTCTAGAACTCACTCTGTAGACCAGGCTGGCCTCGAACTCAGAGATCCGCCTGACTCTCTGCCTCCCTACATTTACCATCATCGCCTGGCTGAAAGCAGGAATTTTTTTCAAAATTTGAATTTTATTTTTATGGCTGTTCCTTTGTCCTCCCCACTGTCACTGCCTTGTAGCCGAGGACACAACCCAGAGCCTTGTGCTCGCTAGGCAAGCTTTCTACCACTGAGCTAAATTCTCTCCCCCACCTTTTGAGACAGAATCTCATTGTAGCCCATATTGGCCTCACTTGTGTAGCTGTGGTTGGTCTTGAACTCATTCTCCTGGCTCCACCTCCTGAAGTGCTAAGATTACGGATACACTCCACCACCCCCATCTCTCATTTGTACTCTTCCCGCAAGATGTATGTATTATTGGGGGGGGCCGTGTGCCACGGTGCATACGTGCAGGTTAGGGGGGCCGTGTGCCACGGTGCATGCGTGCAGGTTAGGGGACAACTTTGTGGAGTCAGTTATCTTCTGCCTTTATATGGTCCCAGTGACTGAACGGAAGGCGTCAGGGTTGCGTAGCAACCACCCTCCCCGCTGGGCCAACTCACAGGCTCCTCACTTCTACTCTCCTAATGTGTGGTGCATCTGAGGCATCTGATGTTTTTGTTACATTAATGAACAGTAACACTGTGTAGAAGCCTAGGTGTGTGTCACTATTCTGTGTAGCGAGGCCTTGCTGGCCTCTCCTATGGACTGTGCCCTTTTGGTCCTCTAGGAAGAGATTGGTCGACTGGTGCAGCAGATGTTGGATGACTTTGGGCCACAGCGCTACATTGCCAACCTAGGGCACGGGCTTTACCCTGACATGGACCCAGAACGTGTAGGAGCCTTTGTGGATGCTGTACACAAACATTCACGTCTGCTTCGACAGAATTAAGTGTATGCCTTTCTACTCGAGTGCCACCAACACGGATTGTTTCCAGGAGAATAAAACTTCCAGAGTTGGAGTCTAGCATGTTCCTTTGTTTGTAAAGGTTTATGTCCTTACCCTTTAGCTCCTTCTGAACTTAGTTCCCACCCCTACCAACCCCCCGCCCCCCAGGGCCTCAGATGCACAGAGATCCACCTACCTCTGCCTCTCAAGAGCTGGGATTAAAGGCGCGTACACCAGACTCGGCTCCTTTGTTCCCTTTCTTAAGCCTCCTCCACATCTTCTTCCACAAGTCTCAGGACTCGGGTACCAATCAGTGACCACTAACACCAGGCTCACGCTACACTTATGCTTCCAGCCATCCGAGCCCAAGAGTGACGTGATACTAGGTACAGCTTTCCAGGTAGTTATAGACCAAGAGTCAGGGTCCCTAAAACAGAGCTTTGTGTCTCTGATGGAAGCAAAAGATAGATCAAAAGGGGCACAGAAGAGGCTAAAGAATTTTGGGGTTCAGGAGGGGAAGATGGGGCCTGGGTAAACAGGAGCTAAGGAGATGTTCGCTTTGATATCACAGGGTAGAAGGGTAGAAAGCCACAGAGCTCAGTTGCTTAGGCCTGGCGCCTTAGGCTTAGTCCTGCACCAAGGCAGAAAGGTCTCTGAAGCCAAACGGGCCCTGGCACTTACTGTCATTGGGCATTGTTTTCTGAGCACACCCACTGCCTTCCTCAGAACCTTGGGATCCTGCTTATCATGCGACACTATGATATGACTGTTTCCTAGGACAAGGTTTTGCTGTGCTTTAGCGCTGTGGAGACCGGTGTGGGGCAAGCAGTCTCCCTCTGTCCATTACTGTACATCTCTATGTAGGCCCAACCAGCTCCCTGTCCCATCTGAGGAGAGACAGGCCGCATTTACTGAGAGAACACAATTTCTGCTTTTAGAAAAATCTTCTGTGATCCATGGTTTATTCATAGAAAAAGCACTGAGTTCACATACTTGCTAAAAAAGGGCAATCATGATACAGAAATGGGAGTGGCTTCTTTTTTTTTTTTGCCAACCCATTGGACTGAGACAGTGTAGGGGCCCTTGGCTGGACAGCAACACATCAGTAGCCACGAACAGGGAATACAACTTACTGGTCAGTTTGGAATAAAAAAGATGACAAGTAGTTTTCTAAAGAGAAAAATAAATCAGACAGAAAGTCCTCAGTTCATACTCTAACAATCCACCCTTCCCCAGCAAACCCCACCCAGGTCAGGAACCAAGACACAAAACAGTAAACACTGAAGACACCTGCATCCAGCGGATTCTTCTGAGTGCCCTTGCTACCTCCTGGCTAAGCTCAGGGGTCATGAAGTAGCAGGAGTGTGACACACTGTGGAGGTCAGCATGGCCTAAGAGGGGGTTACCCACTAGGAATGGAAATTAGGAATACCAGGTTCAGCCCCCAACTTAGCTACCAATGGGACTACGATGAACATAGGCAGAGGAAGTAGAGGTCTGAGGTAGAGAGTCGGAGAAAGAAAACAAGGTTGTGTAAGAAGAGAACCATGGAGTGGAAGTGGCTGAGGGACACTAGTGCTCGGAACGTGTTTGCTGAGAGAAGGTAGATAGGGGAGGCGCACAGATGGGTACCAGGGTTCAGCTAGCGAGAGGCTGAGGAATGGGCAAGAGAGCTGGCAGAAAGAAGGCACACTCATGCAGATCCCCAAGCACAAAGACAAGGACGGACGTCATGGTTAGGAGGCATACACTCACACGCAAACATGCTTATACACAGGTACCTGTGTGAGCCTAGATGCACATATACACCAAATATGGAGACATACGCTAAATATGTATTATCACACACACAAAAATGAAACAGCAAACACAAACCCACATGTGTCTAACAACATGGCTTACACACACAATTGACACAGGCGTGCACATGTTCATACAGACATACACACATACAAAGTGGAGGTGAAAGCAGATTCTCTAACGTGAAGGTGACCAGAGCAGATGTATCTATAAGCTCAGTGGCTTCCCAGGCCTTCGTCTTCTCCCTGCACTTGTTTGGATGCTCAGCAGGCTACTGGGGCGTGTGAGGCAGAGGCAGCCGTTTCAGTGTTCGTAACTTTCTGAGACAAACGTCTAAGCCAGTCTTGACCTCGCCCCTCGATGGCCACTAGGCTAGTGGTCCTATCTGCAGGCCACAGTTTCTGCACAGACAAGACTTGGACTTTTTTACCTGTCCATTTTCCTCCCTGCCGCCCCCACTTATCCAACAGCACGTACTCTATACGGGGAAACCTGAGAAATGGTTGTGAGTCTCCTCAGAAAGCAAGCCTGTCCTCCCGCCCACAGCTCCTGTGAGTGCCCATCAAGTCGGAGTCAGAATTATAAATAGTTACAGCTTTACAATGCTCGACAACACATATACTATAGTATTTACAGTACCATAAATGCTTCTGTTTCTCTGGTTAAGCAATCCCTGAGACGGAAGTGTTCTGTGTTTGCCAAGGGAGAGGGGCCAATGGCCAGGACACGCAGGATAGAAGGGCGTGAGGTGACATGTTGTGGGGGGCTTCTGATCGGTCTGCAGGGCCCGGCTCCTCCGGGAACAGGGGAGCTGGAGTGAGAAGTTTGCCAAAGCAGGAATGCTTTAGAGTTGGACTCTCCCCATCCTTAGGTCTGTGGTACTTTTGGCTCAGCCACAAATGATCAGAGTCCTCTCAGGGCAGACAGATGTTTCGGAGTCCTTGTCCTGACCTGGGAGCCCAGGCTGCCCTGGCAGCAAGCTATCCACCTTCTCAGCCAAAGCGCTCCCGCACAAGCAGCATCAGCTTCTTCTTGCCTTTGTAAATCTGTTTGAGGTTGTCAATGAATTGGGCAAATTGTAAGTGACCATCCTGGGGCAGTAGGAAGGTCTCCCGAGCCTTGCTTAGAAACTCGATGAACTCTCCGTAGTGGCGGGGGCTGATGTGTGTCAGGCGGGAGTGTGTGGTGTTGATGTAGGCATTGATGGTGGCATCCAGTAGCTGGCGCAGCGGAGCTTTGTCCGTCGACATGAGCTTCCCGGAGCTGCGGCGGCCTGGAATGCCTGCCAGGCCTGGTGCTGTCACTGTGCACCGACGCAGGATATCGGAAAGCACAGTGGCACAGTGGACGCTCTTCACCACCAGGGGGATGAGAGCTGCCAGTTCGTTCTTGCCCAGGGAGTGGCTGAGAGCACAAGCCCAGAGCACATCATTGATGGCTGGATGGGTGTCCTGGTTGTAGGCCAGGTTAAGATGGCTCATGGCCAGCGAGGCCAGCTTGAAGGCACGGAGCGGGTAGCCACGGAGCTCCATGTAGCGGGCAATAGTGAACAGCTGTGAATGAGTCATGCCCCCAGCGGCAGCGTCGATGGCAATCTGGTAGGCTGCCTCAAATGCAATGTGGTCTTTCTCACAGAGTGTAAGAGCTGATAAGGCACAGCTCTGTGGATCCTTCATAGCACACTGCAGGGCCAGTGTGCGAGCACAGCTAGCCAGTTCCTCCCGCTGTGGGTAGTCAAGGCTGAGGCGCAGGATAGTGGTGTGGGATACGGCTGTGGCAGCCACAATACTCGTAGCCTCGGTAGGGGTGAAGAGTGTGTACCAGCTCTGCAAGATGCTCACCAGGGCCCGCACACCTGTCAGGGAGAGCCTGAGCTCAGCAGTGGCTACTTGCTCCTGATCCAAGTCTGCCTAGATTATCATTTGGGGTCTGAACTTGACCTGCAGAGATGAGGTCTCTCTCTTTCTCAGCAGCCTTGGGATGCTCTGAGGCAAACTGGGGCAACGCGAGCCTCCCAAATAGCCAGACCCTGTCTGAGGGGTCTCTTCCCATCCCTTACTTCCCGGGCCAGACAGCCGCAGGTCTTTGCTAAACCCTCAGTCCTTCAGACATACGAAGCAACAGAGCCCTAGGTTTGTCTGCCTCATGGTGGGGCCCTAAGCATCCCTCGGGGTTCTAGCTGAAGTAGGACATCTTGTGCTGGGGCTTTGGGTTCTAGAATGGTTCCTACGCCTCCAAGTTGTCTGTGATTTTTCAGAAGCACAGATGGAGACTGGGACCAAACCACTGAGCCGACTCCCTCCCAAGGGGGCATAGAGGGTCTGGTGGCTGAGAGAAAATGCGTTCTCTCAGACACTTCTCTAGTCACAGAGGGTCAAAGTGCTGCTGACATCAGCATACGGCCCAGGCAAAAGGGCCTCGGCTGGCTGAACCAAGGCCATCTCGTAGAAGCACAGCCACTCCTTTGTCACCAGGAATAGAAATAGGACAGGACGGCTCTAAGGATCCATTGTCCTGTCCCAGAAGCGGGGGCGCAAAACTTCCCAGGGGAAAGAGGGAGGTGGTGGACTCACCAACTTCTGTAGCACAAGTAACCAACCATCGAACCATCTCCCGGCGCCGCCAGTTAAGGGTTGATAAGGTCATCCGCATTACCTAGGCACAAAAGAGGCATTTCCAGTGGCCGCGCCTCACAGCTGGGCTCCTCGCCTCCCTCCTACCTCACGCTATTCTTTTATGCAATAGCGATTTTTGTTTGTTTGGGACAGGGTCTCATGTAGCCCAGGGTTGGCCTTCAATTCTTCATGACCTAGAATGTTTACTCCTTCTGCCTCTCCCTCCCCACCATGACACTAGAGATGTATCCCACCACGCCCAGCTTGTGCAATGCTAGGGGTCCAACCTAGGGTTTTATTTCATGTAGGTAAGCATTCTACCAAATGAGATACATCCCCAGCCCAACAACAGTTTTTCATTGTTTAAATAGTAGCTTTTTCTGTGTGTGTGGACAGGCGTAACTTCTCCCCATCCCTCTCACTAGACATGAGGCTTTCTCACGGCTGACAACACTTAACGACTCTTAGGATACCTTGATTGATGTGGACGAAGGTGGAGGTAGAGGAGACGGTGACTCTATAGTAAAGCTTTTTACTCCTGGCCTTTAGCTTTAAAATGGAGGCCAGTTTTATAGGCTCCTTACCTTCTGTCTACCCTAGCACTTGCGTTCTGGAAGACGGAAGGAACCAGACACAGCTCATGTTCAGTGCCCTTGGAAAATCCTCTGCCAGCTGTCATTAGTCCAGAAACCTAAAGCTGGGGCAGTGGCCTCGTATCCATACCTGTAAACCCAGCTCTAGGGCCACATTGAGCAGAGTGCTGTCTGTACTGCTGTCCGCGGGAGTAGCAATCTTGAATGCATCTTGAGCCAGTTTGAAGATGAGGGAGGAAGAATGGATATGCTTCTGTATTGCTTCCAGAATAGTCCGTAGCCTCAGCGTATCCCCTACAGTGATTGGAAAAGGCAGAGGCAGGGGGTTGAGTTTCCCAGACAGTAAACTGAGTATGGCAGATACCAGTTTTACTATGCTAATTTACCCAATGCTCCTGGGTTACCATCCCTTCTGGTGGGTCAAGCTGTCTCCTCTAAATATGGATCTTCTGTTCCTAGGCACAGACATGGATTCACCTCTCTTGTCTTCTTTTCTAGAAGTTATTTTATTTTGTGTACATTGGTGTCTTACCTGCATATATAGATCTGTGCACTGTGTGTGCACCAGGTACCCACAGAGGTCAGAAGAGGGCCTCAAGTTCCCTGCAGCTAGAAGGTGTGAGGCACCATGTGGATGCGGAGAATCGAACCCAGGACCTCTGGAAGGGCAGCCAGTGCTCTTCCATTGAGCCATCACTCCAGCTCCTCGCCTCTCCTATACATATTTGGTGATCCAATTGAAATTCAGTGAAGCTCACACTTCAAAGTGCATTGTCTGTGTGTCACACAGTTAACGGGAGTCCATAAATCACAATTGTCATACTAGCTTGTTTCACTGTCCTAAAAGCTCCTGTGTTCTTCCAGTCTTTCCCTATTTCCTCGGGGCCCTGGCAACTATAATTTTATACACTTGGAATCACACAGCTTTTCCAGTTTGGCTTTTGCAATATGCAATATATCCTGTGTGTAGTTTATTTTGTTTTATTGCTAGATAATATTCCATTGTATGGATATATCACAGTTTATCTTCTCACCTTTTGAAGAACGCTTTGGTTGCTTTGGGGGAAATTATGAATAGATATGTAAACATTCCATAAGTTTTATACAGCCTAGAGTACAGAAGTCACATCTTTAAGATCCTTGTGGCTGCTTCACACAGTGTCTGCCTATTTGTGAGCACGGCACCCCATCATCCTCCAGCCTCTGGTTTGCTAGGAATGCTGGGTAACCTTCTGAGCATGGAGGAATGGCACATTCTCAGTCCCATACACAGTGGTTTGCACAGCTATGGTTTCCATAGACTCCTGTGTGTGAATGCTCGGCTCATGAAGAACGGCGCTGTTAGGACGGGTGACCGGCATTGCCGGAGGAAATGTGTCACTGTGGAGGTGGGTTTTGAGGTTAAGCGACACCCCATGTGGCACACAGCCTCCTTCTGCAGCCTTTGGATCTGGAGGTTGAACTCTCGGCTCCTCCAGCAGTATGTCCGCCTGCACACTCCTGTGTTTCACGCCGTGATGAGAGCACACTGCGCCTCTGAAACTGTAAGGCAGCCCCAATGAAATGTTTTCCTTTATAAAAGTTGCCTTGGCCATGGTGTCTCTTCACAGCAGGAAAACCCAACTAAGACACCATATATTCCCTTTACTACTACTGGCACCTAGATTCGGTGAGGTCAGCCATTTTTAATCCAGGAGCCCAGCTGCTGGTAAATTTGCAGGCATTTTCAACCACCATGAGTTCATTTCCTCCTGATTCTCATTATTATTACCTATACCTATTTTGGACTCAGCTCCTGGAGAGAAAGCACCCGCTATACTCATTCCGCATAACTGCACTTGATTTTTGTCCTGCTCTCCTAAGTCCGTCCATGACATCTGCTCAAGAAGAGCGTCAGCTTTAAAGCCGGAAGGAAACGTTGCTGAGCAGACCCCACGCGATACCCACGCGCAGCCACACAGTACTCGGGTAATCCACTCAGGGTCTGGGTAATGGGTGCAAGAAGGTACCCTGGGTTAGAAGCGCACTTTCACAATCCAGCCTGCTTGAGGATCTGAGGGACTCTGAGCTTGAAGACATCAGCATCTGTGTCTAACTGCCAGGGTTCTGTAGCTACCACCACAATATTACAATTGATGGTCACAAAATAATCTTATTTTGCCACAACTTGAGGTGGCTGAAGAAATAGGTGTCCATCCTGCAGATCCGCCACTTCTGAGTTTATTTTCCTAGACATCCGTAAAGGGCAAGTTCACGGGGTTGGAGAGACAGCTTCTCAGTCAGAAGCTCTTCCTGCTCCATCATTAGGACCCAAGTGTGTATCCCAGCAGCCACAGCAGGCACCTTACAAAGGTCCCTGGGACCTGATGCCTCTTCTGGCCTCCGAAGACACCGCCCCTCCTACCACCAACATGTGAAAATAAGTGTTTACTCAGTTTCCTGGTACAAATACCCAGCATGCATGGCAGCTGGTGCTTTGCTGCAGCTCCTGGTCTAGAGCTCCACACCACCTCTCTTTGAGATGAAGCCTGCAGAGCTAACATGACTAATGAGCTCACAGGGGCTCAGAGTTGTCCTTTGACCAGGTGTGATGTGGTATGGAGGTTTGGGTCTATCCTGGTCTTCATCACACCTTCCAACGGTCTTGGAGGCTGGGAGGTCACTGACAATGACCTTCGCTTTATGGATTTTGAAATAGAGGTTGAAAAATATAAACTGACTTTATTAGATGGAAGATTACATTTAAAAGTTAACTTAAAAATCATTTGCGTGGTGGTGCACGCCTTTAATCCCAGCACTCGGGAGGCAGAGGCAGGCGGATCGCTGTGAGACCAGCCTGGTCTACCAAGCAAGTCCAGGACAGCCAAGGCTACACAGAAAAACCCTGTCTCAAAAAACCAAAAAAAAAAAAAATTTTTGATTATGAGGCCAGGTGTGGTGGTGCACACCTTCAATCCTGGCACTCGGGAGGTAGAGGCAGATGGATGTCTATGAGTCTGAGGCTAGCCTGGTTTACAGAGCAAGTTCCAGGACAGCTAGGCCTATACGAAGAAACTCTGTCTCAAACAAACAAACAAACAAAAAGAAAATAAAAATAAAAATCACTTTATTACGGAGCTGGAGAGGTGGGTTTTGTTTGAGAGAGCATACTGCTCTCTCAGAGAACTGAGTTCAGTTTGCAGCACCCACGTCAGGGGGCTCACAACAACCACCTGCCGACCCCAGCTCTGACCTCTGACCTCACTGGACACCAGCACTCATGTATACAGACACATAATACAAAACCATTTTTCAAAAACTTAAAAATCATTTGATTCTTATATTCAGGGTCTTATATTCTGGTCTGAATGCAGGTGCTCTTTCTCATGAGCAGTCAGCATGAAGATCCCTCCCACTGCTCTGGTAAACACAGGGCACACGGCTTCTCTTTCCCAGGAGACTGGGGGCCCTGGGTGGGTAGGCACAGTGGGGATGTGGAATCCAGTCTCTCCCTGTACTTACCTTTGGCAGCAGTCAGCATGGTGGAGGCCAATTCACACTGCTGTGATTCCAAGTGTCCAAGAGTGAACCAGCGGGGATAGCGGCTGGGCACCAGAGACACCATGTGGTGAGGGTGGGGAGTGTCGCCTGCAGAAGATGAGTTTTCGAGAACAGGTAACCTAGAAGACCCAGGAAGCGCCATTGTGAGCCCCTTTAGGGAAGTCTGCTTTCGGCTGGGGAGGAATTGGTCAGGGAAAGACAGGCTGAGAGCTCTGAAGGGTTTTAAACCTACAGCATATGTCAGGCAGGCGCTTGGGCACTGGGAAACCTTGGGCCGAACAGTTCCCACTATTTGGGAGGCCATAAGGTTATCTTCAAGAGTGTAAGAAATGCACCCTAAAAAGAATTTCCTTTTTAGCTAAAGACTGTTTTCAGTACTGTGGCCTAACTAAAGTTCTTCCTCTGTATGGTCTGCTACATCCCGGAGATCTATGTGTGTAAACCAAGAACTCTGTTCTAGTTTGAAAACAAGGTTCTCAAGCTGGGCATGGTGGCACACGCCTTTAATCCCAGCACTCAGGAGGCAGAGGCAGGTGGATCACTGTGAGTTCGAGGCCAGCCTGGTCTACAAAGTGAGTCTAGGACAGCTAAGGCTACTGAGAAACCCTGTTTCAACCCTGTACCCTGCCCCCCAGCCCACCCCACCCCCCACTAAAAAGAGAAAAGAAAACAAGGTTCTCATAGAGCGCTATTTCTAGGTCTTGGGGTATCCTGCACTCTGATGGGGACCTGTACCTGCCCCTGTGACTCAGCAGGTTAAGGAAGAACATAAATCCCTCCTCAGGCTGCCCAAGGGGCTCCAAAACAGGGAGGCACCGTGTCTATTGTACCCTGTGGGCCTGCTCAGACAATCTACCGTGAGTATGGGGGGGCAGGCAGGTGCTTCGGTAACAAGGGGTCCCACAGCCTACATCGTGTGAGGATGCCTGAGCCACTGTAAGGGAGGCTTGGTCCTGGGAAGTAGACAAAGGGGGCGAGGGAGCAGGACGAGCAGAGAGAGAGAGGGCACTGAAGGCTTCTGCTCTGGTGGAGGCAAACAGGCTGGACACGGGCTACCCACCTCATGGCACGTAAGGCTAACTTATAGGACAGGTCTGGATCATGAGGCAGCAGAGCCGAGAACAAATACTTTGCAAAGGTGTGCATAGGAACACTCTCCCGGTGGATAACTTCTCCTAGACCGCTGAAGGGTCCTCCTGAAGGAAGAAGACGACCCGGCCAGTTATTATTTATTTATTTATTTATTTATTTATTTATTTATTTATTTCTACATGCCTACTTCAGCCTAGACTGGCAAGCTCAGGGACCCATCTGAGTTTGTTTGCTAACTGCGGGAACCTTCATTACTCTTCAATGTCATAAATATCTCTGTGGCTGTCTATGTCCGAGAGGGGAGCCCTGGGTCACAACCAACGCTTTTGTTTCTGCAGCCCCCTTTCGTCCTACCTTCCAGCAGTAGGACGCACTGTTTCCGCAGTGTCTGTACCAGCTCGTCGTCCAGCTGCAGTTCCTGGAGCTGGCTTAGGAGTTGCTCCTCGTTACGACACACCTTGTCCTGGGCATAGAGGCCTTCAGGCATTACCCTCTGCTGACCCATGCCCATCAGAGCAACTTCCAGGGCCAGTGACAGGTACGACTCATTGCTGCCGGGGCAGCCTGAAGCCACAGGCACGTGCTGGTACACAGGGAGTCTGCCTTCATTTATATCTGAGGGCAACAGGCACAGCAGGTTCTTTAGGACGAATCCTAGTGGGGTCTTTGGGGTATTAGGTGCTCGATAGTTATCATAAAGCTAAGTCAGAAGCCCAAGAAAGTAAGGAGGATACACTGAAAAAGATATGAGGACCACAACACAAAAAAACAACCCCCCAAAACCCCACTCTTTTATATCACACAGATCTGCTAGGCCAGTCAGCACAAAGTCTTATCTTTGGCCAGTGTGCAATATAACGTCATACTTTTTGTGGCCTGTTTCTGTTACCTCGGTGTGAGCACCTGGAAGGGACGACACCATCTCATTGTTCTAGGCTTCTCCAGGGCCTGACACCGGAAGAGCAGTGTATGTCAGGGGCAGACAAACCAAGTGCAACTTCAGGTTTTTCAAGCTATAAGTGTCTCGTGTAGATGAAGGTGCCTAAGGATGTGGATTCCCAACGCAGGACATTAGGACAGTCAGGGCCTGCCCTAGCTTGGTTTGGGTTAACTCTTATATCTACCCAGGCACCTGGCTCCATCCAATTTAACTCTCACTTTGTTTGCATCTTCTGTATTATGATTTTATATGCTCCACTCAGAATTTCAGCAAGTGTACACTGGTTTAAGAGCCATCGCCCTAGCTAGGTAGGATGGCATATGCCTGTAGTGTAGCTTCTTAGGCCACTGGTGAGAGGATGGCTTGACTGTATGAGTTCAAGACCAGCATGGGGAATCAAAAGGGGCACATGGGAGGATGGGAGGGAAGAAAGGGGAGGGGGAATGATATAATGATAAGCTCAAACACAAAACAAAAGAGATCTTGATTTTTCTATTAAGTAGCTCTGGAAGACAATTAAGTAGCAGGCAATGCTTTGATCACATGAAGATTAGTCATGATTCCCGCTTGCGGGTAGCTGGTGTAGACACTCTAATGCAGTGGACAAATACTAAAGTAAATGCAAATAAATTAAACAGAGTGATAGTACAAGGGAGAGAAGAAACAATCGTGTATCTAGCCTAGCAGTGGGACAGTCAGGCTATTCTTCTCTATGTTGGGGAAATTGGGACAAAGCCACCATGAGGGACAACGTTAAAAGACAGAGAGAATAGCTAGGCAGCTGGTTAGATGCTGGCAGGCTTAAGGGTCACTAGGAACTGATTCCTTCACAATCAGCAGCGGTAAAATGAGGGTCTGAAGCTTCAGGATTTTGGTTACTAAATCAAAAGTACCGGCTCTGGGGCTGGGGAGATGGCTTAGCAGTGAGGAGCCTTTATTGCTCTCCCAGAGGAGGCGGCTTCGGTTCCTAGCACCCACGTCAACCACACCATTTGTTGTTGTACGCCCAAGGGGATTTGGTGCCTCTTTTAAAAAGAAATAAAGGAAGTGAGGGAGGGGTAGGTGAGCAGGGGTGGGAGTGGGATCTGAGTTTTATCTCTGGTCCTAAATAAGAGCTGACATTTTATCTTACAGAAGAAAAATGACTATTCAGCCGTAGGCTTTCTAGTAAAGAACCAAGAGTTATCATTGTCTTCTTCCTTTTCTTTTCTTTCTTTCTTTCTTTCTTTTTTTTTTTTTTGAGATAGGGACTCTCTGAGTAACCCTGGCTGTCTTGGAATTCTGTAGACCAGGCTGGCCTCGAACTCAGAGATCCTTCCAAGTGTGCTGGGATTAAAGGTGTGCGCTACTAGCACCCAGCAAGTCTTTCTTAACACCTGGACAGGGAGGTGCCCTCAAAAAGCTGTCTGTTGCAGCAGGTTTAGAACTAAGCCTACCTAAAAGGTAGGTCTCTTCAGTCACTGCTCACCCTCAGAGGCTGCCCTGCTGTGCACCAGGCCCTCTACGCACTGTCCGCTGTCTCTGAGAGCGGACCACACGCCCTGTAATAGAGTCCAGTGCTCTTCTACGCTCTACGTATCTTGTCTAATTTTTTGTTTGTTTGTTTGTTTGCTTTTGAGACAGAGTATCGCTATATATCCCTGGCTGGCCTAGAACTTGCTATGTGCAGACAAGGTCAGCCTCAAACTCATGAGAGATCTGCTTGGCTCTGCCTCCTGAATTCTGGGATTAAAGATGTGTGCCATCATGCTCAGCCTGTCTAAAACCTCTCAACAGAGATCACACGGATTGGGGGGCTAAGGGGGCACTGGAACAAGATCCTGATAGCATCATTATATGACTTCAAAGAAGGACACTTTGTTATTTTTTGAGGCAGGGTCTTATACTCTGTGGTCCAGGATGGCCTTTTTTGTTGTAATCCTCTTGCTTCAGCCTCCTGAGCCACTATATTGGGCCTTTTAAAAAAAAGTATGTTGGGCACAATGGCGTACACCTTTAATCCCAGCACTCGGGAGGCAGAGGCAGGTGGATCGCTGTGAGTTCGAGGCCAGCCTGGTCTACAAAGTGAGTCTAGGACAGCCAAGATTACACAGAGAAACCTTGTCTCAAAAAAACTTTAAAAATAAAAATAAAGGCATGTCTTGGCTAGCTCTGAAGCCCAGGGCTCGAATGAGCTTCCTGCTTTAGCTTCCTGTCTGCGGCTACGGGGTGGGCCCAGCCAAGAGCAGCTGGACACGCACACTCTCCTGGATGGAAGTTCTCTCCCACTTTTGCACTGCTCTGAGCTTTTGGCCTCCGACTCCTGAAATCCCTGTAAGCTTTCTGGTTCTCCTAAGGAGGCTAGTAAGGTGAAGCAGGGCACGCACGGCCAGACCTCAGAGCCTGGCCGGGAGACGGCTTGCTTCCCGTTGACGCTGTACCTGACATTTCCATGTAGCTGTCATCACTCAGGCGGCAGGCCTCCGTCAAAGTGAGGAAGAGGCAGCCGATGGGGTCCAGGGGGTGGCCCACCCAGCCCTCCAGGTCTGTGATAGTTGTGGTTCCTCGCTGCAGCAGCTCTGGAAACAAGCAGGTTCCACGTTTTAGACAGACAGACAGACACGGGAATTGTGCTTCCCTTCTGCTTCCTAATCAGCGCCATTCAATCCTTGACTGAAGTCGGAGAAGAGCGTCCCCTTACTCTCATGCTTTTGTTAACTGGCCTCATCACAAGCTCGCCAGGCAGCTCTAATTTAGACTGTCTGCTGGCGGTGTACATACGGAGACAGCTTTACAGCTGCGAAAGCATCTTCTCCAGGTCTTGGTGGGCTTTCCACCTGCCCTGTGACAAGCGGCTCACTGTTGCTATTCCACAGACAATAAACAAAGCTGAGATCCACAGGGATGCTGTGAGGCACTCCGCTCAGCAGGCACAGCAACTACATGGAATTCTCAAGCCCACAGTACCGAATGAAAGTTAGGTTCTGACTCTATTTTTATCTCCTGGGATCCTTACCACCCTGGGGTGCCGAGACGTTAGACGGTTTCTAGTCACCCTACCTTTCTTCTGATGTTTGTAGATCTCTAGCTGCCGCTGCTGCTGCAACCTCAACGTATTGATGATGGCCACCGAGAGTCTGAGGGCCTCCTTTGGGTACCCGTGAGATCGCAGCGCATCCACCCGGGCACAGGCTGTGGGCACATGCTCTACCAGGGAGGAAGAAAACATTCTGGTTCAGTTAACATTTCAAACCAGGCAGGTCCTATGTTCGACAGATAAAGGGAGTCTGGGTTCAGTCCGGTTTCTCAGATTCAACCTGGCATCTGCTTTGTAACAGGGACTGTGTTTTTATCTTCAAGGATGTAAGAAGTGGGAGACGCCATCTTGAAAGAGCTCCTCTAACCTCAGTGGGATGGTTTGGTGTAGAAGGGAGACACGGTTAGGACAGTAACTGAGTCTCTGTGACTGTGCACTATGGGACCCTGGTGGAGGCAACATCTACCTGTCTAAAGGACAAACCTCAGCATCAAATGGTTAGTTTTGGTTGGGGCGGGGGTGGGGCAGGCTCTCGTGTGGCCTAGGCTGGTCACACGAGTATGCAGTTCACAGTGGCCTTGAATTCCTAATTCGTTTTTTGGCGTTATAGGCATGTACCACCATGTCTATCTTCATTGTCAAATGATTGGTGCATTTATTTAGTAATCCTGTGTTTCCTGAGGACCTATGTTATATACCAGGCAGAAGGGCAAAGGGCGGACAGAGATAGAGGAAACACGGTTGCTGCACTGAAAGCGTCCCCGAATGATACCCGAGCAATTATAGGATAGTGACAAGACAAATGCCTATACTGGAAAAAATTAAGGAACAAGGTTTATTATGAACAGGTAGGTAAACAAGGAAGGCTTTCTTATCAAAGGGCATATATGAATAAACACATATAAACAAGACCATAAAGAAAGCCTATGTGATTTCCTTGCCGTGTGGCAAACAGTTCTAGCTAGAGCTATGCTATGAGGCTAGAGATAGCATGGAAAGGCAGTACGGCGAGGTCTGCAGGCCTCTGCCTCCTGAGTGCACCATCATGCCTAGAGACTATTAACTTCTTAAGACAGGGGAATAAACCTGACAAGCCTTTCATGTCACTTGGTCGTTTTCTCTAGAGTTAATATTGAAAATTACAGAACTAACTGGGACTGGGCTGTGGAAGCGGAGGCCGTCTAGGCTTGATGGTTGGCCAGGCTAGCTGAGTTAGCAGCTCCATGTTTAGGGAGAGACTGAAAGGTCTCTCAAAATATAAGGTGGAAAGAAATAGAGGAAGATACCTGATATCTACTTTGTCCTTCACAGGCATGTCCACACATCTGAATGTGTAACTACACACACACACACACACACACACACACACACACACACACACAAACATATACACAATACACACATAAAATAATGTCGGAGATTTAAAGATATAAGTAAGCAAAATACAAAATAAAAATGAGATAACTACTAAACAGTTGCATGTATATTAAATCCAGATTTTTTACATCGTTAAACCAAAATTGGGATATTATAATGATTGTTTTGCAACTTACTAGTAGACTCTAAGTATTTTTCTGTGTCATTAAATGTGCTTGGGTAATATTCAAGATAAACACAGGTCATTCCACTGGCTATGTTCATCTAGTGGTTAATTAATCCAACAGTTGTGGATACTGAGGCAGTTCCCAATTCCCAGCTGTATGTCATTTATTCCTGAGCTGTTATCGACCCCCTTATCCTGTGCTTGCTTTCTTGCTTTATTTATTTATTTAGCAGGGTTTTGGAAACAGAGTCTCACTGTGTAACCGTAGCTGGTCTAGAACTTGCTACATAGCCCATACTGGCATCAAACTCACACGGAGATCCACCTGCCTCTGCCTCCCAAATTCTGAGGTTCAGTTTTGCCCCCACACCAGGCTCCTAAGCTATGTTTCAGGATGAGTGCTCTCTAATAAAGCTAAAGACAAACTGACTGTGAGCCAGGGAACTACTGCAGAAGAAGGTTAAGCTGGACGGATGAAACAGTTCTATACTGTTGTAAAAGATGCTAGGAAGACGAGACAGAGACACGGCAGACAGCCTGGTGATGGAAACAGAATGAATCGTAGCTACCAGCACGGGGTAACTGCAGTTTCAAACACAGTGTTATTTTTATGTGTGTGCACATGTAAGTTCGCATGTGTGGAGTCCGGAGGACCACCCTGTATGTGCGGACTACATTGTATGTGTCTATGAATGTGAGTGCAGGCATGTGCATGCTACAGACTGCTGTGGGTTCCAGCAATCAAGCGCAGGTCATCAGGCATGTGCAGCTGTCCCCGCCCCCCTTTTTTTGTCTTTTTGAGATAAGGTCTCTCACTGGTCTGTAACTATCTAGTTACAGTAGGCTAGGCTGGCTAGCGAGCTCCAGGAATCTGCAGTCTCTGCCTCCCTAGGACTGGGAGAGTAATACACACCACCATGCCTGGGTTGTTTTACATGGGCTGTGGGGATCAAACTCTGGTCCTTACTGAATAAGCCGCCTCCTCGGTTCCCATAGTGTTTTTCCAGCAAAATATGTAAGCTCAGAACAGAATATAATGTTGCTTAGTAACAGATAACTGAAAGGGTAAACTGATAACTAGTGGCTTCTTTATTACTCTTCAATATGCAGCAACTACTTTATCTTCTTCTCAAAGCTTAGGGAAAGGATGCATATTTCCATCTGAAATTACCATACCTCAGCTAAGCACACATACAAATGAAGTAAGCCTCACACGCATGACCTGGATTGGTAGTAAACGCTCCAAAAGAGCTGCACAGACGCTAGTGCTGCTGGGATCCACGCCGATGGCTTGTGTGGGCCTGACATTCCTGGAGCGCAGGAGGTCTAGACTCACCGAGCCACAGTGGCTGGCCATGGGAATTGAAGAGTAGTCGCTCGTTTTCCCGCTGGCAGGCAGGAGCTGCATAGATGTCACTGCTGATTATTCTCTGTAGGTGGCTGTCCTGCCAGTGCAATTCACGGCCTTCAATGGCTCTAGTGAAGACTGTTCTTCTTGGTCTGGATAAAGAATCTGCAGAAAGGGAAAGGACGGCTGAGTAGTCTGAAGTTCCAACACGGGTCTTCTCTAGGCTGGAGGCTGGCCATAGCAGCTCGCCATCGTCTGAGCACCCCTGCAGGCTCCTTAAATGAGCCTTTTGGGTCCTGTAGGTATAAACTCTTGTGTATGGATTCTTCACCTGTCAATAAACAGCTGACTGGCCTATAGCTGAGGCAGGAAATAGAAGGGAGGCGTTCCAGTAAAAAGTATGAATGCTGGGAAAGAGTGAAGCAAGAAGGGGGATTCATCCCAGGACACTGAGGAGGACGCACACATGACACCTGAGCAGAGGTAACTGGCCACATGGCAGAAGTTAGAAGAGGATAAACGGGGTATCAGTTATGAGCAGGTCACGGAACATGCCTGGCTGTATTGGCCTAGGCTTTTATAAATATATAGAAAAACTCAGAGGCATTATTTCTGGGAACAAGGGTGCATGTGAAAAACACAGGTTACAGAAAACCCCCTTCTACAATGTCCTCTATCAAAAAAAAATAAAAATAAAAACCTTAAGGGCCATAAATTCCTTCTTCCTTGAACAGCTTTCTACAGGGACTCAGAGCCACATAAGGCGTGAAGGGACAGTTGTGCTCAATAGTAAGAATATGAACTGTTTGCCACAGCAATCAGAAAAAGAAAGAGGCAGCTGGATAATATCCAAAACTAATCATAACTTGTTTCATTTGCAGCATGACTGAGTTCCAGGCCAGCCAAGGCCATAGCAAGACCTGCCTCACCCAAAACTAAAACAAGCCCCCAGAAGATACCATTTGAACAGCTTGGTAAGGTGGTACCTGCCTATAGTCCCAGCTACTGAAGGGGGAAATTGCCTGAGCCAGGAATGCAGTAAGACTCTTTCTCAGAGGAGGAGATTTGAATGCAGATCTGTAGGAAGGAAGAGGCAAGCCATATTGATAATTTTTAAGATTTATTTATTATATATACAATGTCCTGCCTGCATGTGTGCTTGCACTCCAGAAGAGGGCACCAGACTTCACTACAGGTGGTTGGGAGCCACCGTGTGGTTGCTGGGAACTGAACTCAGGACCTCTGGTTGAGCAGCCCCTGCTCTTAACCTCTGAGCCATCTCTGCAGCCTGGCCATATTGATAATTAAGAGAATATTCCAGGCTAGCAGTGGTGGTGCACATTTTTAATCCCAGCACTCGGGAGGCAGAGGCAGGCAGATCTATGTCTACAGAGTAAGTTTCAGGACAGCTAGGGCTACACAGAGAAACTCTGTCTCGAAATACTGGGGTAGATTTGTGCACTGTACAAATATCGTCTTTGTATTATTCAAATGCTGATTTACGCAGAGAGCTGATTACAGGCCAACCTTTGGTATTGTTTGCATCATATTTTGCAAATACTCCCTCCAACACCTTCTGATTGGTTTAATAAAGAACCGAAAGGCCTATAGCAAAGGCAGGAGAGGAAGGTAGGACTTCCGGAGAGATAGGAACTCTGAGAAAGAATAAGGCACAAAGATTAGCCAGACCCAGAGGAAGAGGCAGGGTACCAGGACTGAGAGACTGAGGAATGGTAGCAAGCCATATAGTAGAACGTAGATTAATATAAAAAGTTTAATTTAAGAGCTAGCTGGGAAATAAGTCTAGGCTAAAACCAATCTTTAATAATCAATGAAAGGTCTCTGTGTCATACTTGGGAGCTGGCGGCCTGAAGAAAGTCCTATTATAACTAGCACTCAAATGTTTATCATTGGCACCCAACATTTATAATTGGAGCACTGGAATCAGAGCTTAGCTAAGCCTGAGAAAAGCCCCAAGTGGCTGTGATCTGACTCTTAAGCCTGGAAGACATATGCCTCTAGTCAAAATCTTGAGGTGAGAAGACACACCTTTAATCTGGGCTGTACCCTCTGCCGGAAGCCTATATAAGGACATGGAAGAAGGAAGGTTTTAGTTCTTTGCTTGCCCTTGCCTCGCTAGCATATCCATTCATTTCCTCCCCAGCATCATATCATACTTTTTGAGGACTCCAGCATATACTGAAGACCATCAGAGACGCTCAGCCTTGTGGGACTGAGCAACAACAGACTCTTGGACTTTCAGATCACAGCTAGCCACTGTTGATTTGGCTGGACTGCAGTCTGTAAGTCATCCCAATGAATCCCATGTATGTGTGTGTACGTGTGTACACATATACATACATGTGTATATGTGTAGTATATACATGTGTATATTTACACACACCCACACACACACCCACACACACACCCACACATCCATTCCATAAGATCTGTGACTCTACAGAACCCTGACTAATACAGGGCAGAGAGGATGAAGACTCAAGAATGGCTCTAACCTGGCATGTGCCTGCCTAGCTAAAGAAAAAACAAAAGCAAAAGAAAAAGAACAAGAAAAAAAGGAAAGGAGAAAGAAGAGATTAAGATATAAGCAGAGGTGGAATCTGAGCAGGAGATACACATTTGAGAATTAGCAGACAGATATTTAATAAACAATGCACTCGCCATGGTGGTACAAAGGGAGAGGTGGTCTGATGACAGGGCTAGGCGCTTACAGCATTTTTTAAAGCTGAAAAGTGGGGAGGAGACACTAAAGCCAACTTAGAAGAGGGCAATGAAGTAATGAGAACTGAGAGGGAGTAATTAGAAATCAAATGACAAAGATGTTCCAAGCAGAAAACGATCAGTGTTAAACACGGCTAAAAGGTTTGGCCATTGATGATATACATGACAAGTACGGAGCTGTCTCAGTATGGGTGGGCTGACACTGACCAATGTGTACTCAAAGGGGAATCTGAGAGCAGAAATATCTATTTATTTCTTGGCATATATGGTAAATATGCGTGATTCTTTTTTAAAAAATATTTTATTTAATTTTTAATTTATGTGCATTGGTGTGAGGGTGTCAGATCTTAGAGTTAAAGACAGTTGTGAGCTGCCATGTGGGTGCCGGGAACTGAACCCGGGTCCTTTGGAGGAGCAGGCATTGTTCTTAACCACTGAGCCATCTCTCCAACCCCATGTGATTCTTATGAATTATTTTTCATTTAGTTTTTTGTGTGTTTTGTTTTCAAGAAAGGGCTTCTCTGTGTACCCCTGGCTGTCCCAGAACTCACTCCATAGACCAGGCTGGTTTCAATGTCAGAGTTCTGTCTGCCTCTGCCTCCCTAGTGCTGGGATTAAAGCAATGTTCCAGGCACTTTTGACCTTCTAAAGCAATAGTTTTTTAAAAAATTTCCATAATACAGAAATGGTAGGTCTGGAAATTTTCTTCTAATTTCTATTAATAGTTTTGTTTTATTTTGAGACAGTGTCTTACTACATAGCTTTTGGTGTCCTGGATCTTTCTATGTATACCTGGTTGGTCTTGAATTCACAGATCTGCATGCCTCTGCCTCCCAAGTGCTAATTTAAAGTTGTACCAACTGGCTGTCCTCTGCTTTTTACTTTGAAGCATTTACCTTGAGTCTAAGTTTCTCAGGCTGGTCTACAACTTGTGCCCTTCTTGCCTAATTGGAAGTAAAGGCATGTGCCACACCCCTCATGACACTTGTCCTCTGGGTAGACACTCTACCCACATGACTTTCCATCTGTCTTAGTTAGGGTTTCTATAGCTGTGATGAAACACCATGACCAAAAAACAGGTTGAGGAGGAAAAGGGTTTATTTGGCTTACACTTCCACATTGCCCAGGGATGGCACCACCCACAATGGGCTGAGCCCTCCCGTATTGATCACTAATTGAGAAAATGCCTTAAAGCTGGATCTCATGCAGGCAATTCCTCACATGAGGCTCCGTCCTCTCTGATGACTAACTTGTGTCAAGTTGACATACAAAACCAGCTATGTTTGTATATATTCGCTTGTCAAGTGCTGTACTTACAATGTCAATGAACAAGAAGCCAAACTCAGCTGAGAACAAGAGAGAGAGAGAGAGGAAGTATGTATGTTCTGAGGGAAAGATGGTGTGAAGCAATAATTTAGAAGAAGAAGAAACGGGCATAGACTCACCAAATGTAGTAGATATCTAGAAAGCATTGAAGACCCACAGTGGTCATGAATTTAAAATAAGACAATTTACCATGATTATGCCTCTCCAGCTGTGTAATCTTTGTTTGTTTGTTTGTTTGGAGATAGGATTTCTCTGTGTAGCCTTGGCTGTCTTGAACTCACTTTGTAGACCAGGCTGGCCTCAAACTCACATAGATCTGCCTGCCTCTGCCTCCCCGAGTGCTGGGATTAAAGGTGTGTGCCACTGTGCCCAGCTTAGGTGTTTGCTCCTAAGTACCATGTAATTAGAAAACTGAAATGAAGGGGGGGGGGGGGGAAGCCAGGGTGAGTGTGGGGCATCCATCAATCCTCTAAAGCAAAGGAACCAGCAGCTAAGTATGGTAGCACGTACCTGCAATGACAGAATATGGGTGGCTGACGCAAGTTCAGGCCAAGATATATGATGAGGTTTTAAAAAATATTTTATTTATTTATTTTATGTATACGCGTGCTTTATCTGCAGAGGGCACCAGATCACATTATAGATGACTGTGAGCCACCATGTGGTTGCTGGGAATTGAACTCAGGTCCTCTGGAGGAGCAGGCAGTGCTCTTAACCTCTGAGCCATCTCTCCAGCCCCTTGTCTTTCCTTTAAAGTAGGTTTTCTTTTCTTTTTTTTTTTTTAATATTTATTTACTTATTATTATGTATACAGTGCTCTGCTTGTATGTACATCTTCAGGCCAGAAGATCTCATTATAGATGGTTGTGAGCCACCACATGGTTGCTGGGAATTGAACTCATGGCCTCTGGAAGAGCGGGCCAGTGCTCTTAACCTCTGAGCCATCTCTCCAGCTCCCTAAAGTAGGTTTTCTAAGCTACACAAACCAACCCAAACGGAAGCCCAGATCCACTGGCGACAGAGGAGCTGAAGGTTAGAGAGGAATCAGGCAGACAGCTCTAGGGCTTCATGCTGGACACTGCAGAGACCCTTGAAGTGGAACAGGACAGCAGCCTCAATGCCAGGCAAATGCTTATGCTCATCTAAGATTTAGCATCTGGACAAGAATGAAAAGCTAAGCTTTTCTAATTTAGGGTAATAATTTTGACTGCCAGGCCACCCTGACCTGGTGCTTTATCTTCCCACCTTTTGAAGTTCTAAACGCAGGACCCTTGGCTCACCTGGGCTGCGGCCGGCACTCTGGGAAAGTGCACTGGTAATGTTGGGCAGTTCGTGTCCATAGTTTCCATCCTCCAGGGGACAAATATCCAGGTCATTCCACTTCTGCAGTTGCTGTAGCCAGCAGGACTTTTCCTCCAGTTTGCAGTGTGGATTTAAAATTATGCATACCCATAAAGCACCTAAAAAACAGCGTATCGGTGAATAACATGCATGTCTTTCCTTCAGCACCCAAACAACCCAACTGCTCACAAAGCAAAACACAGAAACAAACAAACCACAACCGAAATAAAACTAGTAAACTCATCAGCTTCCTCCTCTCTCATACATGTGAAACATACACACACACTATATATATATATGTGAATGAATATATTTGCTAACATTTTTGGAATTGGCTGAGGGACTAAAACTTGTGAAACTGTGAGCCAAATAGCCTTATCTTTCTATCAGTTACTGTGGCCACAGCAATGTAGAAGGAACCTAACAACGGGTAAATAAGACTCTGTTTTCTGTCTTTAGGAGCTGTCTGGTAGGAGAGATGAGTAAATAGATATTACACGTGAACATAATGTGTTAAGTTAAGTTAAGGTATGTTCACAGTACAGGGCTGAAGAGATGGTTCAGGGGTTAAAGTGCTTGCTTCCAAGTGTAAAAACCTAAGTTCAGAGATGGGCGTGATGGCACAGGGCTTTAATTCCAGCACTTAAGGAGGCAGAGGCAGGCAGATCTCTGTGAGTTCAGTGAATTCAAGGCTAGCCTTGTCTACTAAGTGAGTCTAGGACAGCCAGGGCTACACAGAGAAACCCTGTCTCCAAAAAAAAAAAAAAAAAGAGGTGCTCAAAAAAGTTTTCTATTTTGGCTAGTTTTTTGTTTTGTTTTGTTTTAATCTCTAAGTCCCTCAATTATAAAACTAAGAACATAAAAATAGCTATTTTATTGGGATAGGAGTTGCAAAAGATCTAGTCTAATATTATTATAGAACAAATCTGAGTATTTTTTCAAAGAAAGATTATTTACATTCACTTTGATTTTGGAAGTGCAGATCAAAGTTTGTGATGCCTTAAAACACTACTTTTCCAGTTTTCTGTCATTGTGGTGGAGTGTCACATACTGCAAAGCGTAGTGAGAATTTTTGGTTTCTCTTTTGTTTGTTTGCTTTGCTTTTTCGAGACAGGGTTTCTCTGTGTAGCTTTGGCTGTCCAGGACTCGCTTTGTAGACCAGGCTGGCCTCAAACTCACAGTGATCCACCTGCCTCTGCCTCCTGAGTGCTGGGATTAAAGGCATGCGCTACCATACTCAGAAAATTTTGTTTTTTTTAAGAACACAAAAATGTAGCCAGGTGGTGGTGGCATAAGCCTTTAATCCTAGCACTTGGGAGGCAGAGGCAAGTGGATCTCCGAGTTTGAGGCCAGCCTGGTCTACAGAGTGACCAAAGAAGCCAGGGCTACACAGAGAAACCCTGTCTCAAAACAAAACAAAATCCTAAACCAACCAAATAATCAAACAAAAGCAATAGAAATGTTAGGTCAATATGCTTTTGTTTTAATCCCCAGGTGTGGGATATGGGCCTGCTTCAGACTGTCCACAGCAGCTGACTGTGATTTGCCTCATGCTCTAGCAGGGGCATGACCTTGCCAGCTGCAGCTAGTGTCTGCGTGTATATGAAACTTGGAATTCTGTGGACTCTTAAGAAGACGTAGAAATGCCAGAGCCTGAAGAGTAGCTGTGGCGGCTGCTGCTCCTCCTGTTCCTGACGTTGTTGCTAGTTGCCTTTGGTTGTGGTTTGTTGTGATTTGTCAAGTGGTTGTACACAAAGAGACAAGAAGAAATTAGATACCCTGTTGGCAAAGATGAACCCTGCCCCAAGTAACTCTGTGCTGCTCATCAGCAAAGAGTAGTCTGATGACAACAACAACCCCTTTCCCCTCTGTCCTTTCTCTCCTACTTAGTGTTGGGGGTTGGAATGCTGGAATAAAGGTGGAGAAGCAAGGCTGGAGGGATGGCTCAGAGGTTAAGAGCACTGGCTTTCCCCCCAAAGGTCCTGAGTTCAATTCCCAGCAACCACATGGTAGTTTACAACCATCTATAATGAGATCTGGTACTCTCTTCAGGCATGCAGGCAGAACACTATATACATAATAAATAAATCTTTTTTTTTTAAAGGTGGAGAAGGGTGGCAGATAAAAGATTCCAATAAATAGCCAAAATGTGTGATTACTAGAGGCACCCAATGTGGGGCTTGACAGAACAGGAAATCTGGTTTCAAATGCTGTAGAGGAAATGGCAGGGGAATAAGGGATGGATATTTTGTCTCAAGACACCAGCAAAAGGTTGACTGTGGCTGCTGCCATTAGGCTATCCTTCCGCTTAGCCCCCAGAAAGAATTTTTGGGTTTTTTTTTTTGTTTGTTTGTTTATTTTTTCTTCTTCCCATATTCTATCTCAAAAAAGGTTGGGAGAATGGGTGAGCAGTTGGAAACGGATGGAAACAGAGCGACCTGCAAAACAAAAAAATGTCTGAAATGGTAAAACCATTTCATGCTACTCTCTCATTTTTAAAAGGGTTGCAGAGTTGGCCGTGCAACTGGAAAAACTGTGAGTAGAGGTAGAAGTGCTTGGAAAGTGAGTAGCACCAGAAAAGGGAGAAATAAAAGGCTCAGACCCAGTGACTGAGCGAGAAAGCAGGAATTTCCCTCAGGAGGAAGGAAGGAAGGAAACTGTGCTAGAAGGCAGATGACAGCCTGCCTGGTGCTGTGCAGTTTCAGTTTCCAGTCCTCACAGCCCCTGAGCTGGCTGAGGAGCCAGGTGTGCAGCCTGGAGGAGGAGGAGGCTGTGAAGGTGACAGGCACAAAGAAAAGCTGAAACAGCCTCTTTTGGGAAAAAAAAAAAAGAGGGGGGAGGGTTAATCCATACTCAACTGCACAGCCAGAGATAGAGGAGGAGTGGCCTGGGATTCCAAAATCACCATCGGTTTCCCCGGTAACCGTACAGCACGCACCTGCTAATAGTGTGGATCATAATTACGACAAAATCGGGCGGTGTCCTACAGAATGATAGACCTGAGGTGTTTTAAAGGGGTTGTACTTTGCTACGGCGTGCATTCACCTTATGCAAAACAAATTCTAAGTAACTGGGCTACTCAAAATAGAATTAGTCTCCAAGACCGGAAGGGGCTGGTAACCGCTGTGCTAGGAGCTGGTCAGCAGTTACAGTGGTTAATGTGGTAGAGAGAAGAAGCCGAGAATACTGAACAGTGAAACCGAGCAAGGGAAATGAGTACTGTAAAGGATCAGTTGCCAGGTGAAGGGTGGTGCTCTTAACTCACAAGGACAGATTCAATTTGATGATGATGCTATAGGACAATGTTGTTTTAGTGGCTTTAAGAACTCGGGACTAAGTTGAGGAGCCCAGGAAAAGGTCCATCTTATTATCTACTAAGATTATACAAGGCTCTGGAGAAGCCTTCACTGTTTGTTTGTTTTTTTAACAAAGATCGGTCTCAGCTGTGAACAAATCCATATCAGACCCTGACTCAAGGCAGGTTGGTTATTTTTGTTTTTTGTTTTTGTTTTTTTGAGACAAGGTTTCTCTGTGTAGCCTTGGCTGTCGTGTACTAACTTTGTAGACTGGGCTGGCCTCGAACTTTCAGCGATCCGCCTGCCTCTCTGCCTCCCGAGTGCTGGGATTAAAGGTGTGTGCCACCACCGCCCGGCTTCAAGGCAGGTATTGATAGAGACCCTCGCATTTGAGAATGTGAATACTGAGTGTGAAAGAGTTATTAGACCAGTAAAGGCACAGGCAGTGTCAATGGACGAGTGGATAGAGACTCAACCAATACTGGGCCTCACAAGTGCCATGCTAATATCATAGGACAAGCTATTGTTAAAGGTCTCTAGTACTCAGAATGCCTGCCTCACCAACTGTGAGAAATGTAGTCATTTACAAAGGGACTTTGACCAAGCTGCTTAAGGTCTCAAAATTTAAAACTCCTGGTACGTTAACTGTAAGAAATACAGAACTTTCCGCTGAAAAGTGAATGTGCCTTTTCTGGGGCAATGGTTTTTCTAAATATCAAACAAAAAGAATACTTTCCCAGGCCGTGCAAGGGATACCAGTGGACACATGAGTATAGGTCCAAGAGAGATGTCCAAGGCAATCTCTTGCTTTTAAGAAACTAAATGGAGGGTGTGGGGACTAGCAGCTGGAGGCCCCACGGGGGGGGGGGGGGGGGGGAAGGAGCCATTTCCTCCTTGTCAGCCAGGACATAACAAGCAGGCAGAAAACAACAACTAAAGATTGCTGATCTCATGCATGCTACTTAGTAGGAAGTGCTGCTCTAGACTTGGCCACCCATAAATCTCTTACCCTAACTCCAAAAGCTCAGTGTTATAAAATAATTACTGTTGTTTATGGACCTTTGACCTCAGGGACAGTAGGGATGATCTTGGGAAGGAGTGGATTGACTTCCCGAGGATTCACTGTGTATCCAAGAATTATATATGGGGATTTCAAAGAAGTAGAAATTATGGCCTATGTAAAAGAAGAGATGCAAATTAACACAGGTGATGGGATTTCTCAGCTGCCACTGTTTCCCTGCATTAAAGACAAAGCCAGTAGAAAGAACAGGAGGGTTTCAAAGTGCTGGAAAATGTGTGTTCTGGCAAACAGTGGTTAATGATCAGAGGTCAAAATTAAACTTACAAATGAATGTTGTTAAAATAGAAGGTTTGGTGGATTCAGCAACTGATGTGACTCATTTCCTAAAAATCTTAGAATTCAGAAGGGCCACTTCAAAAGTTTCATACCCAGTTTTTAGGAACTGGGAAGTTATCTCAGATAAAACAAGTGTGTTACGGGTTAAATATGTGGGACTGGAAGGTCAAAAAAGAAAGTTAAAGCCCTATGTGGCTGACATATCCATAAATTTATGGGGAAGGGATCTTTTTCTTTTCTCTTTAAAATTTATTCATTTTTATTTTATGTGCATTGGTGCCTTGCCTGCATGTATGTCTGAATGAGGGTGTCAGATCTTGGAGTTATAGACAGTTGTGAGCTGCCTTGTGGGTGCTGGGAATTGAACCCGGATCCTTTGGAAGAGCAGTCAGTGCTCTCAACCACTGAGCCATCTCTCCAGCCCCAGGGAAGGGATCTTTTTCAACAGTGGGATACTCAGATTAATATTTCTGCAATCGTAGAGACAGCTCATGATGAAATTAGTGGTAAAATGTTAGATGCTCCTGAAGAAGGAATTGATATATGTCATCAAAAACTACTATAAAGGTTAACTTTTATTCTCCTGGCTTAATTGTTGTCTTGGAGGCTTACTGTCACCTAGGCCTAGTCCTGGAAACTTCTAGCCTTTATACAATCTATCCTAGACCTGGAATGTTTTCAGCTTCTGAGACTCACTGCTTAATAAGCTCACCCTTTCTTGTTCTTTCTGAGCTCTGGGCTGGCTGGTTCAACTCAGCTGTTCTGGCTCAAACTCTTCTCCCGGCTGATTTACTTAATCTGGCTTCTCTCGGCCTGGAATTGCTCTGCTTGGCCTCAGACTAGCTCAGCTCTAATCTTCTGGCTTCTCATTTTCTGGCTCATTCCAGTTTTTACCCGAGTTCTCTCTTTGCAACCCATCTCTCTATTACTGTCCTGGTAAAAACTGCTTCCTTCCTCTGTAAAACTGCCTCTTAAGTAGCTGCCCTTTCCTCTCTTCTCATGAGAGTTGGGCATATCCTATTCTGTCAAATCTTCTCTGATTTGTCCCCTTTTCTGCCACTCAATTAGACATCACTTTCAAACATGGGTGCTTCCATTTACAAACTAACAGTACCTTTCTTTGGGATTAAAGGCATGTACTACCACGCCTGGACATACACTTTTCTTTACCTGATACTTTCTCTATACCTGGCTAGCCTTGAACTCAGATCTGTTTGCCTCTGTCTCCTGGATTAAAGGCATGTTTGTATTCCAGCCCCACCACACAGACCTAGACATTTGGATGTGATTTCTTGCCAGAAAAGCCATGTTCTGAATTAACATTCCTCTACAATCCTAAGCTGTTCCAGTTGTCCAAACACAGGACATCACAAGGATTGAGTTTCTAAATTTATGGTGGGGGGGGGGGCAGAGAGCACTGCTGAAATATCAATGACCCTACCTTAAAATGGTTGACTGGTAAGCCTGTAAGGTTAGATCAATGGCCCTTAACTAAGGGAAAATTACAGACACTTGAGCAGCCGGTACAAGAGCAGCTAGAGGTTCAATATGTAGAAGAGTCTACCAACCCATGGAATTCTCCTGCATTTGTTATATTAAAAAAAAAAATCAGGAAAATGAAGAATGTTAGCAGATTTAAGAGTGATAAATAGAGTAATTCAGTCAATGTGTCCATTACTGCCTGGAATTCCTTTACCTTCTTTATTACTTAAGCTATGGCATATGACAGTTATTTATTTAAAGGACTGCTTTTTTTTTTTAATCTCTTTGCATGAGCAGGATAGGGAAAGGTTTGCTTTCACAGTACCTACTTATAATAACGGTGGACCAATTAAAAAATCAGTGGAAAGTTCTTCTGCAAAGAATGTTAACTTTATGCAATATTTTGTGCAACAACTGTGAGAAATAATTCATAGGCGATATCCTTAATCCATTATCTATCATTACATGGATGATATCTTGTTGACTGATTCTGATACAGATACTTTTTAGAGAAAATATTTAAGGAAACAAAGGATTCTGCCATGCTAGAGGTTACAGATTACTCCTGAAAAACTGTGGAGAGAAGACTATTAACTATCTGGGTTATAAAAAAAAAAATCAAAATAAAATTCAAACACAAAAGGTACAGATTAGAAGAAATAAATTGTGAACTCTTAACAATTTTCAAAAATTGAGAGACATTAATTGGCTATGATCTACCACTGGGTTAACTACTCAAGAGTTGAATAATTTGTTTCAAACATTACAAGGAGATTCAGACTTAAACAGCCCAAGATGGTTAACAGATGAAGCAGAGAGATTTAAATTTGGTAGAACAGAGACTGTGAAATACATATGGATCGAATAGATCCCAAATTTACTTTTATTTTGGTTATTTTACCTTCAACTCATTCTCCTACTGAGCTCATTATGGAAAAGGAAGATAGTATTATAAAAGGAATTTTCTTAGTACATAAACAAAGTAAAAAATTAATGACTTACAAGGAAACAGATTTGCTTTTTACTAATGCTGAGATTATGTCATTATGGAATCAATGAAAATTGGCAAAGAGGTTGTAGCAACTATTTGGGAGAAATTATCAATAAATATCCTAAAAACAGGCATCTTCAATTTATGTATATATAAAAAAACCTAAATTGGATTCTTCCATGTATTGTAAAGGAATGCTGATTCCTGAAGCATTTACATTCTATACGGATACAAATAAATTGGGAATGGCAGACTATAAATCAGACAAAATAAACAAAGTAATTCAATCTCTTAATATGGTTATTGACTCTTATTATGTAGAAAGAGTTGCTTAGCATTGAGAAACTGCTGAATTTATTCCTGATAGTTCAGAATTAACCTTGTTACTTATACAACTGCAACAAACAATTGGAAATGGAGACTATCCATTATACCTCACCCATACTTGGTCTTATTCAGGCTTGCCAGGTCCACTAGCACAAGGAATTGAAGAAATTGATCAGTCATTAATAGGAAATGTGTTAGAAGCCTCCAAATTTCACAAAAATGCGTTAACAGTAAAGGTTTAAGGAGAAAAAATTCTATCACTTGGCAACAAGCCAAGGAAATTATAAGAAAATGTCCTACTTATTCACTGTATAATTAAAACTCCATTATCCACTAGAAGTAACCCCAGAGATACCCAAAGAAATGAAATCTGGCAGATGGATGTGGTTCACATTGCAGATTTTGGAAAACCAATGTTTGTACATCATATCATTGATACATATTCAAAGTTTTAATTGGCAGCTGCTTTGAGTTCTGAAAAGGCTGATTCTGTAGTAACACATTTACTGGAAGAAATAGCTATTATGGGATACCTGTACAAATTAAGTCTGACAATGTCCCTGATTGTCTCCAGGAAGATGAAACAATTCTTTGTATATTACAATATAAAGCACACTATATGTATACCACACATTCCTACAGGACAAAAAGTTGGAGAAAGATCTAGTTGTACCTTAAAAAAACACTTGTGAAGCTGGGTGCAGTGGCATATTCTTGTAATCCCAGCACTCAGGGAGGCAGTGGCAGGGTCTCTCTGTGTAGCCCTGGCTGTCCTGGACTCGCTTTGTAGACCAGGCTGGCCTTGAACTCACAGCGATCCACCTGCCTCTGCCTCCCAAATGTAAATGGTGCTTTGTTAACTTTAAATTTCCTGAGTGTTAATGAAAAAGAAACAACAGCAGCCAAGAGAGAGAGAGACATTGGGTTACAGAAGAAGACTGGGGAGTTAAATCCGCCTATAAACTATGAGGATGTGTTAGCATCAGAATGGAAGCCTGTGAAAGTTTTGTCTTGGGAACACGGGTTTGCTTATGTTTTGTCTTGGGAACATGGGTTTGCTTATGTTTCCGGAGGAAATGGAAATCTGTGGACACCATCAGAACTTATAAAGATTAGAACTGACCGGGAGAGGCCTCCTGAGAGCCATGACTACCAACCCCCAAAAAAGTGTTTAGTTTATTTAAAGTTTCTCTTTGTAATTTTTCACTAAACATGGCACAATTAACGACGTAAAACAAAAAGGGAGATCAAGGAAGAGATAGGAGCTGTTTCTCTGGCCACTTCACTCTCTTTTTCAAGGAAATTAGGTTCTTCTCAAGACGGGCTGTGTGGCTGTGTAAGACACCTTCTCGGTCTCCAGTTGGCAATAAGCAGAAATGAAGTCATTTCCCCCCCATTTAGATTTACTTAGGCTTTGCTAAATTCAGGCTAGTTGGCCTTGAATTCCCCCTCCCCCTGACCTAGTCTCCCAAATGCTGGAATCACAACCACCGTGCCCAGTAATGTAATTAATGTTTCTTAACTTAATCGTGAATGGGGATTTCATAGCCTTTTCTAAAAAATACATTATTATTATTTATTTACATGTACATGTGTGTAATGTCTCTACATGTGCTTGTGCCTGAGGTAAGAGGCATCCCCTGGATGCTTACAAGTAGTTGTGAGCTGCCTGACATGGAAATGAACTCAAGTCCTCTGTAAGAACAATACAAGTTCTTAACCACTGAGCCTATGTCTCCAGCCCCAGATTTCACAACCTATTAAAGTGTAACAGGAGTTTTTTTGCAAATAGAAATGTCTTAAAGGCCACCTAGCCTTAATTTCAGACACTAATTGAAGATGAAAATTGTTTATATTGTTTCAATTCTTTTTTTTTTTTTTTTTTTGAGACAGGGTTTCTCTGTGTAGCCTTGGCTGTCCTGGACTCACTTTGTAGACCAGGCTGGCCTCGAACTCACAGCGATCCTCCTGCCTCTGCCTCCCGAGTGCTGGGATTAAAGGCGTGCACCACCATGCCTGGCTTATATTGGTTCAATTCTTAATTTTAAAAAATGTACTTATTTATTTATTTTTATTTTATCTGCATTGGTGTTTTGTCTGCATGTATGTCTGTGCGACAGTTGTGAGCTGCCGTGTGGGTGCTGGGAATTGAAACCCGGTCCTCTGGAAGTGCAGTCAGTGTTCTTAACCACCAAGCCATCTCTCCAGCCCCAATTCTTAATTTTTTAAATTTAAAATTATATTTGTTTATATTAATTTGTTTTCTTACTTTTTGGGACAAGAGCTCAGGTTATAGTTATAGCTGGCCTCGAACTCTCTTTGTAGACCACGCTGGCTTTAAACTCTAGAGATCAGCTTGCTTCTGCCTCTTGAATGCTAGGATTAAAAGTTTGCCATCATGCCTGGCTTCCCATAAAGCCCAGAAAAAGAAAAACAATAGTAGAGTAGAAGGTCAAAGATTAAGCACTTGGGACCCTCACACCTGAGTGGTCTGGCTGGGCATGATACAGAGAGGAGACTCACAGAATGCGGCAAAAGTGAGGCTAAGATTGTTTTTTTTTTTTTTTTTGAGACAGGGTCTCTCTGTGTAGCCTTGGCTGCCCTGGACTCGCTTTGTAGACCAGGCTGGCCTCAAACTCACAGTGATCCGCCTGCCTCTGCCTCCCGAGTGCTGGGATTAAAGGTGTGCGCCACCACTGCCCGGCTGGTTTTGTTTTTTTAAAGACAGGTTTAATATAGGCCAAGTGGCCCGGAACTCACTAAGTACCCGACGTTGGTCTTGAATTCCTGTTACTCCTTTGTGTGCCAGTTGACCTGGCTTTATGCAGTGCTGGGGATTGAACCCTGGGCCTTGTACATGGTAGGGAAGCAGTCTACCAGCTAAGCTAAATCCCCAGATCCCGAGGCTAAGGACTAGGTTAGGAACTGGGTCATTGTATAGCCTCATGGGGAAAAAGAAAAAGCCAGTTCCTGAATTGTTTTTACAAAATAGACTTATCCTTATAGTAATAGTGGAAGATCAGAGAGAGTGTGATATTTCTTTTTTCTTTTCCTTTTTTTGTTTTTTTTTTTCAAGACAGGGTTTCTCTGTGTAGCCTTGACTGTCCTGGACTCACTTTGTAGACCAGGCTGGCCTCAAACTCACATCGATCCTCCTGCCTCTGCCTCCCAAGTGTTGGGATTAAAAGTGTGCGCCACCACCGCCCAGCTGATATTTCTTGTTTAACTAATTGTGTGCTTCATCTGTGGCTTGATTAATACCTTTTTTTTTTTAAATAAAAGAGAGGGAGCTATGCAACTGAAGCCAAGTGAAGAGGTTTTCTTTCAGCAATGGCTTCGATGTAGGTAACATGTCAGAATCCCTAACAGGAAAGCACACTACTATAGAAGTTGAGATTAGGAAGTTTTATGTAGAACCTAAAATGTTTCCCCAGCCAGAATTAGCAGGAGCCACGCAAACACTGACAGCGCAGGTTCACTAACACAGGTGTTGGAGAGCAAGCTGATAGGATACAGCGCGTGTGAGGGATAGGGAGGGACTTACCTAGCTCATCCCAGAGCTGCCTGCACTTGTCTGTCATGCTTGTTCCTTGCTGCCTCCAGAGTGTGAGGCGTGGATCAGCCATAAATTGCTCAGTTATAAGTGTCAGCATCCTGGCTCCATTGGAATCCCTCATCCGAAGCATCTCCCGAACCTGAGACATAAGGAGGGGCAAGTGGTCGGTAACTGCACGGCATAGAGAAGAAGGCAAAGGATGGAGAGTGGTAGAGAACACGATGTGCTTGTGCAGCGTATTTAGATAAGAAAGAAAGCCTCTCAACTCTGTACGTGAAATTCCTACAGACATCAAGAAAGCCCCTTATATACAATAAGATGCCTCTTCAAACACACTAGGTTGGCTGGGATAAAAGGCCAACTACAGTATTGGCCTAGACGTAAAGAAGCCAGAACCCATATGCTGCTGGTGGGACTATAAACTGAGGCAGCAACCTTGGAAAATCATCTGCGTCGGACTTGTATAAGAATATTAATAGCAGCATTTACTTAAGAGTAGCCAAATGCAATCCAAGTGTCTACCCTCAGACAAAGGATAAACAAAACAGACGATAAACTTTTAAAATATCAGACTAAGATGTGAAAGAAGTCAGTCACAGCACGCACACACACACACACACACACACACACACACACACACACACACACACACACACACACCCCTATTGTTTGAAGGTCCAGAAGAGGGGAAGTTAAAGAGGCAGAAAGTGGACTAGCGGTTTCTGAGAGCTGCGGTGGGTAGGTGGACATGGGAGATGAGAGAGAGTGTTAGTGTGGATGTGAGGCTGTTATATGCTCTAGTTACTCTGTGCTGAATCAACAGTACCGTTAGGCAGTGCCTCGCCCAGACTAACTCCATTTTATACAACAGCAGTTTGGTCCGTGTTGAGCGCTAATGCTGATGCAGAAGAGCTCCATTTCTTATTTGTGCAAGTAAACAGCGACCATCTGCCCAGCACAAACCAGGGGCACATGCTGATACAACAACTCATTCGTGCAGAATATTACCACCCATGAGCTTATCAAATTAGGAACACATGGATTGACTGCATCGAAACCGTGTCAAAAAGAAAAAAAGAAAGAAAGAAAGAAAGAAAGAAAGAAAGAAAAGCAGGCCATGAACTTACTGAACACACCAGTTACCAATAGATGATGCAGTCTCCTTACCTGGGTCATATAAAAGGAGGGACACCTAATAACGGGGTACAGGGTCACCTGCCAACCCAGCACACCACACGGCGATCAGTAGGCGACTGGGCTTGCGCTCAGCATGACCCCTCTGCTTGAAGCCTGCTTACCCTGCTGCTCTCCCATCTGGCTCTCCATCTCAGAGCAGTTCTGTGGCTGGGCTCTCATGTCAGTATCTTCATATGTGTGTACCTTACATGCACACGTATGTAGGCTTGCGTGGAAGTGAGAGGATGACCGTGAGTGTCGTTCCTCAGGGACGCTTCATCCTTTGTTTCCTCTCTCAGTGGCCTGAACCCACGAACCAACGAACTCCAAGGATCTTTCCACGTCCCATTTTACCTGCGCTGGAGGTGCAGTTTACAAACTGAACTGTCTTCCCACCCCCTCACATTAATATTTTATCTAACCCCCTTGAGTGACTCTTTCTACATGTCTGTTCTCTACACATACATATATAAATAGATAAACGATGGATAGATGATAGTGTGTGTGTGTATGTATAAAACTAGGATGATATATAATGTGTGATCTTAGGACTAATATTAGTTAATTAAGGTTGAAATTAAAGAAACTATGGGACCAGTCACACAGCTCAGCAGATAAAGATGCTCTATTCTCAAGCCTGAGGACTGAGTTTAATCCTTGGGACCCAGGGAAAGGGGGAAACAGAGAACAGAGTCCACACAGTTATGCTCTGGGAACTATACTCATGTCATGCCATTATATCCTTCCCCCAAAATACATTGTAAAAAACCCTGTGACTATAATGTGAAATCAGTAGTAGTTGGTAAATCAAGACCAACAAAACTGACATCACCTCTGAATTTATTGTTTTCTTAATAAATTTGGTGTTGTAGAAAGACAAACATCTTGGTTTGCTGTAGTGAGAACTTTAAAATTTTAATTTCTTTTAAAAAATACAGTAATAGGTCAGTCGTGGTGGTGCATACCTTTAATCTCAGCACTCAGGAGGCCAGCCAGGTCTACAAAGTGAGTCTAGGATAGCCAAGGCTACACAGAGAAACCCTGTCTCAAAACAAACAAATAAACAAACAAAAACAAAAAACAAAAAACAAAAACCCAAACCAAACTAAAACAAACAAGAAACACAGAAACAGTGTCAACTATGTTTTTGTTTTAATCCCAGCTGCAGGGATGTGAGGCTGCTTCCCAGCAGCTGGCTATGGTTTGCCTCGTGTTCTAGCAGAAGTGTGGTTTTGCCAGCTGCAGATAGTTCCTGCAATGGTGTGACATTCGGAATTCTGGGGACTTTTCAGAGGGTACATAAATGATAGGGCCCTGAGAGGCACGGTGGGTTGTTAGTGGGTAGTTGTAGTTTTAGTTAGTTGTTGTTGGTTTGGTTTGTTAAGTAGCTGTGTACTAGCACGAAACAAGAAGAAATGAGATTATCCTGACAGTGAGGATCAAGCTCCCCCAGGAACTCAACACCCCTAATCAGCAGGGAGGCGTCTAATGATGACATCACCCCTTTCTGACCTTTGACTTTATTCAGGGATCTCTTTCTTTTCTTTTCTGTCCTCCCTCCCTCCCTCTCTCTCTCTCTCCCTTCCCCTCCTTCCCTCCTCCCCTCTCTCATCTAGTTAGGAGGTTGAAAGGGTGGAAGAAAAACTGGTGGAGAAAGGTGGAAGAAAGAAGAGCCCACGACGTAGCAAATGCAGGCTGCAGTGCTTTTTTGAAGCAGCTTACTTATGACGGGTAGGTAAGGGCATGAAGTTTCTTTCCAAGGTGATGAGAATGTTAACTGTGGTGACAACTATACTATGCCTCTGTGAATATACCAACACCCTCCCTGTAAAACTCACTGGACTGTACACTTGAGTCTTGCACGCGCTAGGCAGGTGTTCTGCCTCAGACCTGTATCTCCAGCCAAAATTGTACTGGTTAGCTGGATAAATTATATATATATATATAAAATCAGGAAAGTTGTTAATGAAAAGAAAGAGAGAAAACAAACAAACAACAAAAACTAATCCAGCTTGCCCACCATGGACACCGCCAGTTTCAAAACAGTCTCTTCTGGAACACTGTTGAAACGCTAGTCTCTGAAGCGTCATCAGGCAGCTTTTGGTTCACAGCAAAGAGAAGACAGTTCCTTGGCTCATTCAGAGAGTGAAGCAGAAAGAACAGACTACCACAGGGAGGCAGCTGGGCTCCATGGATTCGCCTCATTATGAGGCTCTGCTTATCCTTACCTCCTGCTAGGTTGTAAGCACTCAGTGTAGCTATGTGAAGTAAGCTAGGCACACCAGAAGGCAGAAGTGTAGTAGCCCAATTTCCTTAACATCTGGAAGGAAGGAAGGAAGGAAGGAAGGAAGGAAAGGAGGGAAGATAAAGGAGGCCTTTTTATTTACCTTGGCAAACATTGAATTGAGCTGCTTTCCAGAGCCATAGTAACCTCCCTGAGAGAGGAAGAGCTTCACTTGTTCTTTCACCTGGTCTTCATCCAAGTGCCAACAGTTCTCATCGTCGATGCTGGCCCCCGCTGTGGGGTCAGGGGCGCCTGTGAGGATGGCAACGGTGGCACATTGTGAGCATATAGATACATAAAGCCAGTGCTTTGCAACTGTGTGGGACCTTGGAAATGTAAGATGCATCTATTTTACATTCACAGACGTCACAGTTGTAGCTTTCTAAGACCTATGACTACTGAGAAGCCTAGAACGAAATACCTATATTCTGTTGGGCGGTGGTGACACATGCCCTTAGTCCCAGCACTTGGGAGGCCAAGGTGGATGGATCTGAGTTTAAGGCCAGCCTGGCCTACAGAGCAAGTTCCAGGACAGCCAGGGTTACACAGAAAAACCCTGACTCAAAACAAAACAAACCCAAACAAACAAAAAAGGAATGAATATACATGTGCTACTGTTAAGTATACATTTAGCCTCTGTCCTATATTTTATGGCATATAGTTATTTTTAGAAGATTTTCAACTTATATGTATGGGTATTTTGCCTTATGTATGTATGTATGTATGTATGTATGTATGTATGTATGTGCATTACATGTATGTGCAGTGCCTGAGGAAGATAGAAGAGGATGTCAAATCCTCTGGAACTAGGGTTACAACAGGTTGTTACAACAGGTTCCACAATGGGAGTGTGGAAGTCAAACCCAGGTTTTCTCTTGAGCAACAAGTATTCTTAACTGCTGAGCCGTATCTCCAGGCACGCAACTTTTGAAGTCCTTGGAATTTTCAAAGCGGTGTCTTTCTGTGTGCTAATGTTGCTGACGACAGTTGTGACAAGCTAGACATCTTAGGAATGGCTCTGCCCACCCGAGGTAGAGAGTTAAGACATTTAGTCCCAAGTGTCAACCTCTAATGAGGAGAGAGAAGAGTCCTGAAGGTTAAATTGCCCACCAACAGCCAATGATATAATCAATCATATCTATGTAATAATGACAGTTCCAATAAGCAAAACTAAACCAAACCCAAGAGCACTATACTTGGAGAAAGGATGGAGCCATGGCCTCTTGTATCATATGCTTTGCCCTCTGTGTTTGCCAGTTGTACCTTCTGTAATATAAAGAACCTGCGCCCAGGCGTGGTAGCACACGCCTGTACTCCTAGCACTCAGGGAGACAGAGGCAGGTGGATCTCTTTGAGTTCGAGGCCAGGTTGGTCCAGGACAGGCAAGGCTACACAGGGAGACCTTGTCTCAGAAGACAAAATAGAGTAAAGAATGTGCAAACCTAAGTAAAAGGCTTCCCTGATTCTGTGAACATCATGAGAAGACAGGCTGGCAGAAGTAGGGAATAGTTCCGGAGACAGAGCCTTCAACATGTAGTCTTAAACCGTCTCCAGGCAGTTAACTGTATCAGAGGACATGTTGGAGTCTGCTGTGGATTGGTAGGTTGGTATGCAGAGAAAAAATTCCCAAATAGTTGATCATAGAGGCATTCTATGATACATTCTAAGGGTATGGGGGGGTGGGTGGAAATGAGTTTGTTTCTGGTCTATATCTTCAAAACACAGGAGGGAAAAATCAGAACATTTCCTCTACTAGGAAAGTAGTATTTATTAACTTTGCTTTGCTCCTCTGTCAAGCTCAAATCTGTATTAACATACGTATATTATTTTTAAAACTAAAAATATTTTTTAGAAACTAAAACTATATTTTTAGCTAGGTATGGTAATGTAAGCCGCTGGAGGTGGGAGGGTGGCCATGCCCTGCCCTACAGGAAAAGGAAGGATGGAAGGAAGAGCCCACCCAAGATCAGGCCACATAATCCCTCTAATCCCTGGAAAGCTCTGCTCCCCCAAAACCTCATACAAAGCCTGCCCTCTGCTGAGTGCACTGCTGCTTCTTGCTGGTCCCAGCAGAGGCAGCCATCTTCCTGTATTTTGCCCTCCCAATAAATGCCCTGTGTGAGACCTGTTGTGCGGTGTGACTCTGTGGTGTTCCTTGGCTCCCAGCTCCCCGGATATGGTTCCCCTCTTAGCTGAGCATGTATAATGGTGGCACATATGTGATCCCCAGCACTCAGGAGGTGGAAGCAGAAGGACCAAGATCCATAGTGAATTACATAGTGAATTTAAGGACAGCCTGTGTTATCTTGCTTTGTTTTGTTTTTCAAGACAGGGTTTCTCTGTGTATCAAACATCCCTGGCTGTCATGGACTTGCTTTATAGACCAGGCTGGCCTTGAACTCACAGACATCTTCCTGCCTCTGCCTGCTGAGTGTTGGGATTAAAGGCGTGCGCCATCATGCCCAGCTTTAGATGATTTTTTTCCCCCGAGACAGGGTTTCTGTGTAACCTTGGCTGTCATGGACTCACTTTGTAGACCAGGCTGGCTTTGAAATCACGAAGATCTGCCTACCTCTGTAGAGTGCTGGGATTATAGGCATGAGCCACCACACCTGGTTTTGGATGAGTAATTTATTAGCATAGCACTGGTAACTGTTAGGGTAATTTTGGACACGTTTGTGGAATGTTTTGGAGCCGAATCTGTAGCTCAGCAGAGACAGAACTGAGATAAATTAGGTTAAGCGAAGGACTGGGGTTCTGGGTACTTTGGGGCTAAGGACTGAGGAAAGAGTAACAACAGTGGTCTAGCAGCAGAGCAGAGGCAGCGGGGCCAATTGTCATCTTCGGTGTCTCAATTAGATGAAAAGCAGATTTAGGAGCCTGCCCAAGAGGAGGGCTGGCCTTAGTCAGCTGGATGGAAGTGCGGAATGATAGGTTCTCCTGGGATTCCAGGAGGTCTGAATAAAAGCAGAGAACACTCTGGATCCACATGGTCATAGCAGCTGTGGAAGAAATCAGGCACTTAGAAAAATATCTAGTGCAGTTCTACAGAATGATGTGCTAGGCCAGGGCTAGGTCACTGCAAAGGAAAGAGAAGAGAGTCAGTCAACATTTAGGTAAGATACAACAGAATCAGTGTGGCTTGTAAGACTAATTACAGTCATCTGAAGAAAGCATGAAATGGCAAGAGACCCCAGAGAAAGTGTGTGTGTGTGTGTAACAAGCTATCTTCCTATGTTGACAAGGCTAGCTTCAATTCCATGATGTAGACAAGGTTAGCCCTGAACTCTGGATCTTCCTTCCTTGGCCTCCCAAGTACTGGGAGCATCATGCTTAGCACCATGGACTATTTCATGAGACAGTATCATTTGTTTTTTTTAAAAAAGACTTATTTATGTAGATGGGTGTTTTGTCTGCATATCAGAAGGGGTCTGTATGAATAACTCCAGTTATACGGGACTACAGTTATCGATGGTTGGGAGCTACCATGTGTGTTCTGGGAATTGAACCTGGGTCTTCTGGAAGTGCAGCCAGCGCTCTTAACCACTGATCGTCTCTCCAACCCCAACAATTTCACTTATTAAACAAACATTTAGCCAGATGCAGTGACACATGCCTCTAATCCCAGCAGCTGTGAGGCTCTGGAAGGAGGGCCCCTTTGTTCACGAGTTCTGGCTGGAGCAATATAGTGAGATCTTATTTCAAAACAGAGCAGAACAGAGCTAAGCCAATAACCAGTTTTTACCAAGAACCTGATAGCAGAATGTGTGGCAAATGCTAATATTTAGTGAAAAACAAAACTGATACAGCCCCTGTCCTCTTGGAGGCTTTTGACTAAGAGAGAGAGAGAGAGGGGTGGGGGGGAGAGAGAAAAAATATGAATGAATATGAATCTACTTTCCTGTTATGCTGGAGATTGAACCCAGACCAAAAACTACGTCCCCAGTTCTTTACACACACACTTCCACTTGGAAGGAGAGGCCATAGTAGGCTTAAAAACTCACACTGGAGGAGTGAATGGGAGACAGCCTGGCACAGCATGAGGGAAATGCTGAGTGTATTTTTTGTTCAAAGACAGTATGAAGTCATAAACTACGTGTACTTAAATACAGCTGTAATGGGAGAAGACATTCTCTTGAGGGAGATCATGTAAAAATGTAGGCAAAAGCCAGTTCATGTGTAGGCCAAAGAAATGTGGACTTCTTCCTAATAGTAAGAGGAGACCAAAGACCACGCCTTTAATCCCAGCGCTCGGGAGGCCGAGGCAGGCAGAACTCTTGGGTTCAAGACCAGCAGCCTGGTCTGCATAGTGAGTTCCAGGACAGACAGGACTACAGAGTGAGACCCTGTCTGAAAAACAAACAAGCAAAAGAAATGGCGTGACAATATCTGTAGTTATGGAAAAACTCACTAGGGATGGCTCTACAGAGCACAGAATAAAGGGGAACAATGTGGCAATCTAGGTAAAAGATCACAATGGTTTAATTTAGGGTTGAAGGTGCTATAGAAATGAAAATCATGAGTGTTTAAGAGGGTCAGATTTTTCAGTGGAATGCACGTGGAAAGAAAAGATGTCAGAGATGAATACAGGTGTGGCTCAGAGTCTCGAGCATAGTGCCCATCCTTGAGATGGTGAGTAAACAGAGGAATAAATGAGTTGAGGAAGTGCACTCCAGCCAGGGTGCAGCTCCGTGGTAGGCCACTCGCCTAACATACGGAAGGCCCTCAGTCCACCCCCTGGCACTGCCCAAAATTAAGAAGGTAAGAGAATGCAGATGATAAGCTCTTATCTGGACCCGGTGATTTTTGGGATGTCTCTGTGATATAAAAGGCAGGTGGATATATAAAGCTCACAAAAGCTGAACTGGGAAAACGAGTCTGTGAATCACGATACATGGGCAGCATCCAAAATAAAGGGGATGGCTGAAATTGTCTGTAGAGATCATATAAAATGAGCCAGTAAAAAAGATGAATAAAAAATGCCTACATTCTGGGCTGGAGAGATGGCTCAGAGATTAAGAGCACTGACTGCTTTTCCAGAGGTCCTGAGTTCAATGCCCAGCAACCACATGGTGGCTCATGACCATCTATAATGTGATCAAATGCCCTCTTCTGGCAGGCAGACGTACATGCAGGCAGAGCACTGTATACATAATAAATAAAAATTTAAAAAAGAAAAAAAAAAAAAAAAAAAAAAAGAAAAGAAATGCCCACATTCAAAAGTGATATGGAGGAGGAGAAATATTTGGGAGAAGTGAGCAGAGCCATTTCAATTAAGTCAGCAATACCTGGAGTTTACAAACCGGCTTTGTTAGCTGTCCACTAACTCTCAGTCCATACCTGTTGATTTAAATTTAAATACATTAAACTAATGTTCCTATATAGGTTTGTTGGTTTGGATATTTGAGCCTTCTCATAAAAAGAATGAGAATGAGGTGCGTTGTGGAGGTTTTGGTTTATATGTGAACATGTTTTTGTTTCAATCCCAGGTGTGGGATATGGGGCTGCTCCAGTTTGTCCACAGCTGATAGCTGCCTCCTGAGAGGGCATGTGATGTCTGTTAGCTGGGAATGACCTCATTCTGCGGTGTGGTCTTTGACAGTGGGCATAAAAGCCAGCTCCAAAGAGAGGCTGGGGGCTCCAAGAAAGAAGAAGGCTGCTGGTGCTACCCCCTGCTGCCCCTGATGGCTGCTGATGCAGCGTGAGTCAGAGATACCCTGAAACGAAGATGCCCCAAAACAGCAGGAAACAGCTAAGGAAAATTATGCCCCCTCTCCCCACTAACTTTCTTTATCCCCTGCCTGGTATTGGGGTGTTGGAAGGGGTGGGGGTAGAGTAAGAAGAGATTGAAGGAACCCAAAATATAAACAAAGTTGGTTAAAAGCACAGCAACAGAGGTAACTTACCTTTTTTCTAGTATTGGTAACAACTCAAAGTAAATGATACTTTAGTACGATAGGGATGGTCTAGGTTCTTCCTCGGGGTGATCAGAGAAGATAAAATGGAAGGAGTATCTTTGTTTGTTTTGTTTTGTTTTTGTTTTTGCTTTTGTTTTTTTGAGACAGAGTTTCTCTGTGTAGCCTTGGCTGTCCTGGACTCAATTTGTAGACCAGGCTGGCCTCGAACTCATAGAGATCTGCCTGCCTCTGCCTCCCTAAGTGCTGAGATTACAGGCATGTGCCACCATGCCCAGCTGCAAGGGGGTATCTTTTATAAATAATTTTTTAAAAGATTTATTTATTATGTATACAGTGTGCATCAGATCACATTATACATTCTAGATGGTTATGAGCCACCATGTGGTTGCTGAGAATTGAACTCAGGACCTCTGGAAGAGCAGTCAGTGCCCTTAATTGCTGAGCCATCTCTCCAGGCCCTTATAAATATTTTAATCAAGCCACAGGAAACACACAATTAAATAAGAAATATCACACCATCTATAATTTAAAAATTCTCTGATTGTCTATTATTAGGATAAGTTCACTTTGTAAAGCATTTCAGGAACTGGCTTTTTCTCATGAGGCTATACAATGACACATGCCCTAAGGGAGCGTTCAGGTCTGAGGGCCAGCCCCCTAACCCCCGTTCCTTGAGTAGGGGCTCATGTAGTGAAAGCTGGCTTTGAACTTGCTGTGAAGTGAGAGTGACCTTGAATTCTTGATCCTTTTCCTTCTACTTTCTAAGTGTTGGAATTGTAAGTGTGGCCACTGTACCTTTTGTTCTTAAATATCTTTTTGAATTATAGAAGTAGTATTTACTTACTATAAAAATTATACCAAAGCATTAAAAAAAAACCCACCAGTTATAGTTTACCACTATTAATGCCTGGGCCGTGGTGGTGCACACCTTTAATACCAGCATTCGGAGGCAGAGGCAGGAGGACCTCTGAGTTCAAGGCCAGGCTGGTCTATAGAGTGAGTTCCAATCCAGCAAGGGCTACACACAGAAACTTTGCCTCGAAAAATGGGAAAAGGAATAAAAGTTAACTAAATTCTACTTTTATCCTAGCTCTAGGAACTGAACTCAGGTCTTGAACATGCCAGGCCAAAGCTCTATCACTGACCTACTTCCTTAGATGTTAAATATTTATTATAATATCAGTTATGAAAACTGCACAATCTATAGCAGAAATCATTACATAGTGATTAAAACTGCGTGACTACCAATAAAGTCAAGAAGTAGAACGCTACCAACACTTCACGGCAAAACATCTATAGAAAGAAATGAATTGCTTTTAGAAACTAAAGAGTTTGCCGGGCGGTGGTGGTGCATGCTTTTAATCCCAGCATTTGGGAGGCAGAGGCAAGTGGATCTCTATGAGTTTGAGGCCAGCTCAGTCCACAGAGTGAGTTCCAGGACAGCCAAGTGTACACAGAAAATCTATCTTGGAAAAACCGGTGGGGGGGGGGGGGGAAGGAGGCAAAGAGGAGAAAGGAAGGGAGGAAGGAAAAGAAAAGAAACTTAAGAGTCAACTACAGTTGTTTGGACAGAATGAATTGATTAAGATTGGATTACAACAGTAGAAAAACTCCAACCTCCTTAAATACAATAAAGCAACGCAGGAGAGAGAAAAGGGTTGCTTTTAAATAGCATTTGTGGAAACAGTAACCCCACCCCAAAACAGGGTTTCTCTGTGTAAAAAGTTAACGTTTTCAAATCAAGAAAATGTTATACAATTACCGTTCACTTGGTTGATTTCCGAGTTGGAGGATAGAATCTCATCTGCCAGTTTCTGTGCAGTAGGAAGAACTTCGGTGTGGTGTGCTGTGATTAGATACTGGATAAACTTCTGTAGCTGGTCCCTGTTCATCTGGAAAAGGGTTTCTGAGATAGGAAGACGAAGTTTGACTTGGTCTGGTTTCCGGATCCTGTAGAGTGAGAGTGCTACAACATGAGCACAGTAGAATATGTCCTTATTCCCACAGCCACAGGTCACAGATGTGATTTTGCATCGATCAAAACTGATTGCGACTTTGTAAGTCACTGCTGCTTCAGAAGGAGTGGCGGGTTCAGTTACTGTGCCGCTCAGATGGAAGCCTAAGGAAACAAACGGAAACATGCAGCTTAGAGACATTTATTCTACACTCACGGGGTCAGTCATTTACAGTGCAGTGGGCATCTCCTACACAGGTGGTGAGATCTGTCTATACAGTGAGCGTCTCCTACACAGGTGGTGAGATCCGTCTATACAGTGAGCGTCTCCTACACAGGTGGTGAGATCCGTCTATACAGTGAGCGTCTCCTACACAGGTGGTGAGATCCGTCTATACAGTGAGCGTCTCCTACACAGGTGGTGAGATCCGTCTATACAGTGAGCGTCTCCTACACAGGTGGTGAGATCCGTCTATACAGTGAGCGTCTCCTACACAGGTGGTGAGATCCGTCTATACAGTGAGCGTCTCCTACACAGGTGGGGAGATCCGTCTATACAGTGAGCGTCTCCTACACAGGTGGGGAGATCCGTCTATACAGTGAGCGTCTCCTACACAGGTGGTGAGATCCGTCTATACAGTGGGCGTCTCCTACACAGGTGGTGAGATCCGTCTATACAGTGGGCGTCTCCTACACAGGTGGTGAGATCCGTCTATACAGTGGGCGTCTCCTACACAGGTGGTGAGATCCGTCTATACAGTGGGCGTCTCCTACACAGGTGGTGAGATCCGTCTATACAGTGGGCGTCTCCTACACAGGTGGTGAGATCCGTCTATACAGTGGGCGTCTCCTACACAGGTGGTGAGATCCGTCTATGCAGTGGGCGTCTCCTACACAGGTGGTGAGATCCGTCTATGCAGTGAACGTCTCCTACACAGGTGGTGAGATCCGTCTATGCAGTGAGCGTCTCCTACACAGGTGGTGAGATCCGTCTATACAGTGAGCGTCTCCTACACAGGTGGTGAGATCCGTCTATACAGTGGGCGTCTCCTACACAGGTGGTGAGATCCGTCTATACAGTGGGCGTCTCCTACACAGGTGGTGAGATCCGTCTATACAGTGGGCGTCTCCTACACAGGTGGTGAGATCCGTCTATACAGTGGGCGTCTCCTACACAGGTGGTGAGATCCGTCTATACAGTGGGCGTCTCCTACACAGGTGGTGAGATCCGTCTATACAGTGGGCGTCTCCTACACAGGTGGTGAGATCCGTCTATACAGTGGGCGTCTCCTACACAGGTGGTGAGATCCGTCTATACAGTGAGCATCTCCTACACAGGTGGTGAGATCCGTCTATACAGTGGGCATCTCCTACACAGGTGGTGAGATCTGTCTATACAGTGAGCGTCTCCTACACAGGTGGTGAGATCTGTCTATACAGTGAGCGTCTCCTACACAGGTGGTGAGATCTGCCCAGGCAACAACATGCTCAGGAATACACAATCAAGAAAAACAAGAATCCTTTAACTTGCAGTGAATCTCCAGGACTAATAATGAAAAAACTTTTAATATACTTTTGTACATATTTTTCAGGAAGAATAGTTCAGTTTTCATTGCAGTTTCAAATGGCTGATACATCCTTAAAAGTTAAGAAATCTTGTAGCCAGGTGGGATGGCACATACCTTTAATCCCAGCACTTGGGTGGCAGAGGCAGGGGCGGATCTCTGTGAGTTCGAGGCCAGCCTGGTCTACATAGAAAGTCCAGCATAGCCAGGCTACATAGAGACCCTGTCTCAGCCGGGTGTAGTGACCCACGCCTTTAATCCCAGCCCTTGGGAAGCAGAGGCAGGCAGGTCTCTGTGAGTTCGAGGCCAGCCCGGTCTACAAAGCGAGTCCAGGACAGCCAAGACTACACGGAGAAACCCTGTCCTGAAAAACCAGAAAACAAAACAAAACAAAAAAATCAAATTTCTATTCCAAGCTGTGATTTAGAGTCCTCTACACAGCTCTACCTTGTTTGAAAATATAGGAATAAAATCATATCATAGCCCCTTCTCCATTACATATCATGATGGCCCTGTTATCTCAACTTCTAGGAAAGTCACTGGCCTTTTATATGTACACACACGCATGCTATGACCTTCTAGCAGAATGCCATGTTGTGAGCATGTTACACTTCCTTTACTGTCAACAACATGCACTCAAGTGTCACTTGGGCAAGAATCAACAAGTGTGTCAAAGCCACATGGTGGCACATGTCTGTGACTGTAGCCCTGGGGAGGGGGGGGAGGAAGATCATGAGTTTGGGGCTAGCTTTGGCTATACAGACAAAAACAAAAACTAAAATCCATTAAAATGTCCTCACAGGGCACGGACAACCAAATATTTGGAAGAAGACCCCTTGGTAGAATTTGCTGTGCTCAAATATGCACCAAACACTTGTTAAAAGCCATGAGTGAGCCAGGTGTGATGGTGCATACCTTTAATCCCAGCACTCCGGAGGCAGAGGCAGCCAGATCTCTGAGTTTGAGGCCAGCCTGGTCTACAAAGCTAGTTCCAGGAACAGCCAGGACCGTTTCACAAAGAAACCCTGTCTCAGAAAAAAAACAAAACAAAATCAACCCAGAAAAACCCAAACCCATGAGTAGCTCGTAATTTACAACAACTTTGGCTCTCCTACCTATTACACTGAGTGGCAGTAAAAGAAGCAATAGAAATGATCTGAAAATTCTCTCAACATTGTTTTCATCATTAAAATAGCTTATGAGTCCAGAAACAGACTGAACTTGACCTTGAATCAAACAGAAAGTACTAAAGATAATTTTTTGATATGGATATATAAATACATAACATAACATAATATAAAATAATAGGTAATATCGTATATATGTGGTAACATTTCTCTTTTTCAAATAAGGAAATTCGATAGTCCACTGCTTAGCTCAAATATCACTTCACATTAAACCACCTGGTACCTCAAGTTATTGAGCCATTAAAATGAAAAAGCTTTAGCATTTATGCCTGCGGAGTTTATATTCTATTTCACAAGAAAGATTTTGTCCAGAATCAAATAATAAAGGCCTAAGAAATAATCATTTCATTGATTGCCCAGAACAGTCATGTAATTTGCATGATTATAGCCACGAGAACAAAAACTTAAATGGCTATAATTTCTGAAATATTTTGGGCTTTAAAAATTAGAAATAATAGATTTATACTGATTCTTTCAAGTCAGTGTGCTTTCCACATACAGTCAATTGCTTAGTAACCGCCTCTATCCTGCCAGTAGTGGGGATCGAACAGAGAGCTTTATGCACTCTCCCACTGAGCTACATATCCTAATTGATTCTTTCAGTGATCAATAAATAAATTTTAAATGGTAACACTTTTTAAGCATGAACACATAATGGGTGTTTTCTTTTGTTTTTAATTCTTATTTATTACGTGTGTGTGTGTGTGTGTGTGTGTGTGTGTGTGTTTTCTTTGTGTAAGAGCTCTGGCTGTGCTGGAACTGGTTTTGTAGACCAGGCTGGCTCACGCCTTTAACCCAGCACTCGGGAGGCAGAGGCAGGTGGATCTCAGAGTTCAAGGCCAGCCTGGTCTACAAAGTGACCAGGACAGCCAGGGATACACACACAAACCTGTCTCAAAAAACCAAAAAGAAAAGAAGCCCTTTTTCCCCATAATCTCTTCTAACTACGGTTTCCCCTCCCTCTGCTCCCAGTTCCCCCATCAGGTCTGGATCCAGCCCCTTTCTGTCTCTTTTTAGAAAAGAATAGACTTTTAAGAGATCAAATATTAAAATAAAATATAATAATATAAAACAAAAGCTGTTACACTGGAGTTGGACTGGACAAACAAGCAAGGAAAAGAGCCCAAGAGAAGACACCAGAAGCCATGACATATATGCAGAGGCCCTGGTACAGACCCTGTGCACAGTAGTATCTTTACAGAGAGCTGTTTGAGGTGTGTGATAGTTTCTTTCAAATCTGCAAACCAAAGAGATTTCTGATTTATAATTCCAAAATTGGTTGGTTGCCTACCAATGTAACTTGGTCTTGCACCATAAAGTTGTTACAGGAACATAAAGTTACTATTTGAGGTCTTTGTGGTGTTGCTTATTTTTCTTCAGAGACAATGTCTCATTAAGCCCAGACTAGCTTTAGATTTACTATGTAGCTTATGGTGATCCTCCTAGCTTTATGTCCCAACTGCTGGGATTACAGGTGTGTGTCATGCCTGGTGAAGTTACTGTTTTCTGTATGTTAAGTTAAATAAATTTTCCAGATAAATTTGATTTTTTTATTTTTAACATAAAGTATTTCTTTCTTTCTTTTTTTGAGACAGGGTTTCTCTGTGTAGCCTTGGCTGACCTGGACTCACTTTGTAGACCAGACTGGCCTCGAACTCACAACAATCCACCTGCCTCTGCCTCCCAAGTGCTGGGATTAAAGGTGGGCACCACCACCGCCCGGCTAACATAAAATATTTCTAAAATAAGTTTTTAAACCCTGAAACTTTAAACCCATACTCTTAATCCCCTTGTAGAATTGCAAGTTAAGACAAAAACCAAAACAAGATAAAACTGGAAAACTGGATGGAGTGAGGCTGTTTCTAGAGGTGAGTGCCTGCACGTGGGAGGCTTCAGTCTTTAGCTCTGGTTGCTAAAACAGAAAGCAGAGACTGCTGCCTTCCCAGGCCATAGCTGTTCTTTAGAGGCTGATCTAAGGAAACCCCTTGATTTGCAGAGGAGTCTGGGAAGGGAGCAGATGGCAGCAGGAAGGGCCCTTCAGCTTACTCAGCTGCTCTGAGAAGCTTAGGGTGACCTCTCTAACGCAAACAAACCAAGTAGCTTTCAGAGTAATAGAGCAGCATTATTTGTATTCCTGAATAACAATACTGCTCCTCACTTTATCTTCCACACCCTGATCCAGTCTGTGGGAGCCATCTGCTTCTTGGGAATTTATACAGGCCCTGGCCCTTGCTAGCCGGGATTGTTCTGGAGTGGTATTTTTGGGTAAATGTGTTCTCTACAAAGCACTTTCACATGAATCTGATTAAGCATTGTGTCCATTTGCATAATTAAGAAACTGAGGCAAAAAGGAATTGAGGGCTATTGGAATCGTAACTCGGGCACCGACTCCTGATCTGTTAGCCCCTGAAGCCATCCCAGTACTCTTGTTTGGACATTAGCCACTACCCTGGGAGTTAAGTTTCTTAAGAAGAAAAATAGTTATTTTATAAATGTTGTTCTTGGGGTTTCAGGAGTTCTCATGGCTACTGTTCTTCTAGGTCACAGATTAAAAAAGAAAGTAACTTGCTTTATTTTCTGCTGTATACAACTGTGACCTTCCAGCAAGCAAGAATTAGATGAGAAAGTCTGACTTATTCTATGTGTTCATCAAAACCAAATTTATTTAAATGGAGCCATTCTAATTCAAAGGAGTTATTTAGTTTATAGAGCTGTGTGTGTGTGTGTGTGTGTGAGTGTGTCTTTGTGTTTTTGTGTGTAAACATACACGTTATGTTTATAGTGACTATAAGAAAACATTCTTAAAACAGGTATGAGGGCACACACCTCTAATCACAGCACTGGGAAGGCAGAGATAGGCAGATCTCTGCTGAGTTTGAGGCCAGCCTGGTCTACAGATCGAGTTCTAGGACATCCAGGGCTACACAGAGAAGCCCGGCTGAGGGAGGGTGAGAAGTAAGAAGGAAGGAAATGAAAGAAAAGAAAAGAAACAAACTGAAGACATGTTCTTGGGCCAGCAAGACAGCTGAGCCCGTAAAGGTGCCTACCAAGTGTGAGGATCCAAGTTCCTTTCCCCGGGGCCCGTATGCTAGCAGACCTCTACACACACGCTGTACTAAACACAAGTAAGTAAACAATTAAACAAATGTGAAACAATCTAAAAAGAAAAGTTAATCTTAATAGTAAATCACAGCACTCCGCTCTCTGGCTGTTGGCTGAGGAGAGCTCGTGTTTTCATGCATTAGCACCTGCCTAGAGGCCTTGGGGAATCAAAAGAGCAGTGAGCAAAGTGGTTTTAATTGCCCAGGCTTTGCTGGAGCTTTTCTTACACTTAGAAACACAAAGGCCTTTGAACGGTGTCAGAGGGCTGTGCTGAGAAGTGTTCCTTTAGAACTCCGCGCAGATGATTCACATGAGGTGGCGAGACTCTGCCTTGTAGTTCACGAGCCCATCTTTATTCCTCCTGTGAGAGTGTCACAGAGCACTTGATAGTTAACAGTTGCCCGGGAAACCAGGCAGATGTCAGAGTTTACTGACTTGTCACTAATGCAGGACTCTGTCTTTGTAGAATTATGCTTGCTAATTACTCTTACAAAGTTTTGGGTACATGCTTTAGGTCCAATAGTGTCATATTATTCACTTTATTGCGACTGACAGCACAGGTTGTGGAGCCGGGCTGCCTGTGCTCAAGCTGAAGTGTGGCGCTGACCGAGTCCTTTATTTCTGGGCTTCAGTTTCCTTGCTGAACCGAAGAAAGAGCAGACGCCCCCTTGTTCTAAGGACCTAACCAGCTAACACATGGAAAACACTGAGAATATACTGTGTGGTGTGTAGTAAGTACTAAATGTCAACTACTAAAATGGCTTGTGCTTTTATTTTTACTTTGAGACAGGATTTCTCTGTGTAGCCCTGGCTGTCCTGGAACTAGCTCTGTAGACCAGGCTGGCCTCAAATTCACAGAGATCATACCTGCCTCTGCCTCCATGCTGCTGAGATAAAAGGTCTATACCACCACCACCCAGCATGTAGTTTTATTTTTATTTTTTTAAATTATTGACCCTGTCTCAAAAAAAGCCAAAAACAGCAGCACAGCAGCAGCAACAACAATAATAATAAGTTATTGAGAGAGAGCTAATGTGGAAATGGACATGTCCAGCACCGCGTGAAGGCCAGAGGACAGCCCTCAGGAGTTGGTTGGTTCCCTCCTTCCAGTGCGGGACCTGAGGATCGAACACAGGCTGTCAAGCTTGTGTGACAAGGTCTTTTACTTGCTGAGACATCCTACCAGCCCTCATGTTCTATATTTTTAAAACCAATCATATGTGGTGGTACATGCCTGAAAGCTCAGCATTCAAGAGACTGAGACAAGAGAATTGGTCTGAATTCAAAGGCAGTCTGAGGAAAGACTCTCAAAAAATTAATTAACTAATTAATTAAAGGTTATAAAAACTAGCATAAGCTAGCTGCAGTCCATTTAAGGTATGAATATAATTTATGGAAAAGAATCTTATTATAGCACTATTACTAACTTCTATATAATTTTTTTGTTTTAAAAATGTTTTATTTGAGAATTACATAATTTCAAATATCTCCTAACATATAGTTTCTAAATCACTACAAGAAGGAAGAAAATTCAATAGGAACTTTAAATCACTAAATATGTTTCACTAGTGTATATATACACAAAATACTAAGTAATAATTCTTAGCCCTGGAATGCACACCATCTGAATTTCTTCATTAAAAATTCAACCAGTGCAGTATATAGGCAGTGTACAATAGGCAAAGGGTTTATGTACGTAAGAGCGTGGCAGTAGGTGCCTCAGTTTACAGCTATGGCAGTTTGTCCAGCAGGGGTGTCAAATCTGAAGGGGCTTAAGGAAAATAGATTAGTCTGTAGGACCATGATTGGAACATCAGCAACACCAGCAATGTCTCCACTCTCTTTTGGTGCCTTCCTTCCTGACTGCTGGCTTCAAAGGCATGTAAATTTCTGCTGAGGATGCAGAAATGGGGCTCCTCCAAAAACCAAGTCCAGTTTCACAGCCTGCAGCCTCTGTGTGTAGCTGCCACCTGCCCTTGCATAGCAAGACAAAGGCTGGCCCAGAGCCTGGAAGCGAAGTCCTCAGTTTTAGTAAGGTCCACTCTGGTTTCTAGCACTTTCTTAGTTTAACACACTGACCAGTTTCTTTCATATAAAGGTGTTATGGAGCATATTTCTTTAGTGTCCTAGGTTAAGCTCCTTATCTACAGGCAGCAAACAGACAAGCAGAAGTTACAATAGCATTAGCTCCTCCCCTCATATGAGGTTGAATAAAGTATTTGTCCCCACCCATTGTATTTCAAGAATGGTTGCTTCTGTCATGTGATGATTTACTTGAATGTGTTTGTCATTTCTTTTTTTTAGTTATTTTTATTTTATATGCATTGGTATTTTGGCTGCTAGCACATCTCTGTGAGGGTGTCAGATCCCCCTGGAACAGGAGTTACAGACAGTTGTAAGCGGCCATGTGGGTGCTGGGAATTGAACCCGGGTCCTCTGGAATAGCAGCTAGTGCTCTTAACCACTGAGCCATCTCTCCAGCCCCGTGTTTGTTCTTTCTTGTTTAGAGCTACTCATTGTTCTCTGATTCTGGTGCTTAGAATTGCAAAATTCATCAAAACTTGCAGCTCCCGTACTCTTTCCAGTCATGAAAGACAAATGTCCGTCACTCAAAAGAGTCTGAGAATCTCCAGCTGGAGATGAGTCTTTTGTTGCTTCGTTGTTGTTGAGAATTCTCCATTCACATCCTATATTGATAACCTAGGCACCTACAATCAGACTACATTCAGGACAGGTCATATCACCGGCTCTGGAGAATTGCGTCTTTATAATTAAGACACGTGACTCTGGGAGAGCATACAGAAGGCCTGGTAGATGTCATCTCTTGAGCCACTGCAGCTCCAAAAACAGCTGCACTGAAGCAGGAAGAGACTGTCAGTTAACTTTGTATGTCAATTCTTGTCACTTTGTAAAATTAAATTTTTGTATCTTAATAAAATTCTCTAATTTGCTGATATATTTTAATCACCAATTGGGAATCTTTTAAACATGTTTAATCCTCTGGAATTACAGATGAATATGTAAAGATTCAATTTAGTGTTCACTTATTTATTCATCTGTAAACAGATACTTATTAAGCCCTTACAATATGCCATCTGAAAACGTAAAGATGAAACCAAACCCTTGTTTACAAGAATTTCTCAATCTAAAGGGAGAAGACAAACACGAAAACTATTAAGTGCACAGACAGTCATTTGTTCAAATAAAGATAAAACTGATTAAAACAAAAGCCCTGAAAAAACATTTAGCTAGGTGTCCGAAGGCATAAGGCAAGACTTCTCAGAGTAAATATCATGTGAGTTGAGAATTCAGAATGAAGAGGGGCTGAGAAGGTCACACTGGTAGAGGGAATCTTGCATATAAAAGCATAATGGCACAGAAAATGGAGAAAACCCACCACAGTGAAGAGTCACTCGGGAAGCTGGTGTTTGCGTGCTGATTGTGGGAGCAAGGCTGAAGACTGTGAGAGATCCCGGCGCAAGTTGCACTGTCCAGTGACCAGTGACAAGACAGTAAAGGATTCAAAGCTGTAGCATTCAGCAAACATTTGTGTCAAGGTCTGTTCTACACTATATATTTGTAATCAGTGCCAGAAATACAAGATAATGTGGAAATGATATGGTTTTCCAATAAAAGGGGGAGTAGTCTGCTAAGGTTACTCAGCAGGTCATGAAAGCTGAGGACCTGTGTTCAGTGCCCAAAGCCCATATACAGGGTGAAGGAGAGAACTGACTCCACACGGGACTGTCACATCTTACACACACACACACACACACACACACACACACACACACACACACACAGATCCCACACCAGCCTGGCCTCAAACTCCCTATGTAACTGAGGAAGATCTTGAGCTTTTGAGTATATGTCAGACAGACAGACAGACAGACAGACAGACAGACACACACACACACACACACACACACACACACACACACACACAAGCTGGCCTCAAACACACTAGGTAGCTGAGGAAGATCTTGAACTTCTCATCTTCCTACCTCTCTCTACCTCCCCCGGGCTGGGATTACATGTGTGTGCCATGCCCTGTTTATTCAGTCTGGGGACAGAATGCAGGGTTTGCGTATGCTAGGTCAGCACTTTACCAACTGAACTGCACACATGCCCAGGCCCCTACCTAGGTTTTTGGGTTTTGTTTTTAAATTATGTATACAGTGCTCTACCTGCTATAGGTCTGCATGACAGAAGAGAACATTAGATCTCATTATAGATGGGTGTGAGCCACCATGTGGTTGCTGGGAATTGAACTCAGGACCTCTGAAGAGCAGTCAGTGCTCTTAACCTCTGAGCCATCTCTCCATCCCCCATCTCGGTTCTTAATTCAAGCAAAGAAAAAGGCAACATATAATTATAATCTTATTTCATACATTATTTTGCTCCATTCAGGACTATCAATACATCAATAGGGTGGAGGGTATTTAAAACAATAAACCACTTTTCAAAAGGTAAACAATATACGTTAACAATTTTTGACTAACTACAACATTAAATAATCAAATGTCTATTTTTGAGTCTTCAACACAGTATTCAGATTTTACTTACTTATTTATTTACTTTTGGGTTTTTGAGACAGGGTTTCTCTGTGTAGCCCTGGCTGCCCTGCACCTCGCTTTGTTGGCCAGGCTGGCTTTGAACTGATATCTGCCTGGGATTAAAGGTGTGTGCAACCACGGCTGGCAATAAAAGGTTTAAAAAAAAAAAAAGGATTTGGTGTTACTTCTCTGATATTGTGTACAGTGAATTAAGTCAGCAAAATATCCTGCAGTTATATTTAAATGAAACACACATGATATGTGCGTGTGTGTGTGTGTGTGTGTGTGTGTGTGCGTGCGTGCGTGCGTGCGTGCGTGCGTGTGTGTTTAGGACAGTGTACTGAAAATGTTGTCGTTTCAACGTTTTGCCCATGCCTCCAGCTAGCCTCTTTATTCTCATCTCACTTCAAGGACTCCTCCTTTTATGCATACTCTAGCCTCAAATTACCTACAGAGAAATGCCTGTGCGTAAGCATCATATGAACTGTAATCAAATTCTTATGGGATAAAAGCGTAATTTTTAGAGGATCTTAACCCTCATCATTTCTAAACTCCATGACATTTTATTTCCGATACGGCCTTTTTAATATGGAGATGAATGCAAATCCCACACAACTTTCTTTATTTAAGGGTTTCATACATGGCAAGAGCAACATTCCTAACATTTATAGCATTTTGGTCAGGACCTCTGGGCGCTCTAGTCCTTTGTTCCAGCTCACAAACTGACCTGTGTGGGGCTGCAGGAATGTCAACACTAATTCAATTAGGACAATCCTTTTCATTCTGTTTAGAAATGGGAGCAAAAGCACTTTTTATCTTTGTATAGTAACCTGAGTCCAAACAAAACCAATAAGCTAAAAGGCATACTGATTAAGTTTTTACTGGGGTTCTAAGTGTATTCACCTCCTCATTTGGATTTGAGCAGTTCTTCACAGGAAAAAAATCTCTAGTGTTAGCAATTTTTCTGAGTCAAAATTATAGCACTACACAATCCCATCAACTGGCCAGCCACTCCCTGGGTTCTCTCCGCAGCTTTGAGCGCTTTGCTGCGCTAATATCTACAGCAGTGAGCAATACTACTACATGGAGCAGCAGTTCTCAACCACAAACGGCCCTTCCACAGGGCTGACATGTGAGATCTCCTGCTGTCAGACACTTACGTTACCATTCCTAACAGTAACAAAGTTACAGTTACTAAGTAGCAACAAAATAATTTTATGGTGGGGATCACCACAACACAGGGACCATATTAAAAGCTTGCAGTGTTAGGAAGGTTGAGAACCACTGATGGACACAGAGGTTCTATCTCATGTGCACTACTTCTTTATTTTTTTCTTTTTAAAGATTTATTTATTATTATATATACATGTACATCTGCAGGCCAGAGGAAGGCATCAGATCACATTATAGATGGTTGTGAGCCACCATGTGGTTGCTGGGAATTGAACTCAGGACCTCTGGAAGAACAGTCAGTGCCCTTAACCGCTGAGCCATCTCTTCAGCCCCTTCTTTTTCATTTTTTAAATTTTAATTTATTATAATTTATTCAGATTACATCCTGATTGTTATCCCCTCGCCTGTATCTTCCTGTTCCTTTGCATTCTCCCTCCTCTTCTGCCCTATTCCCTTCCCCTACCTAGACCTCTGACAGAAGGGGACCTCCTCCCCCATAGTATGACCACAGCCTACCAGGTCTCATCTGGATAACCTGCTTCCTCTTCCTCTGAGTGCCTGCTGGGCCTCCCCATCAAGATGAAGCGATCAAATTGGAGCACCAGAGTTCATGTCAGAGTCAATCCCCGCTCTCCCCACAACCGTGGAGAATGAGCTGTCCATTGGCTACATCTGAGGAGAGGGGCACTACATCTTTAGAAAGAGTTTCTAAACACTTCTTTGGACGTCTGAATAGTGAATTGAGCATTTATAGGTTCTCATCTTCATATAATTTTTCTTTTATATAACTTTTTACACACTCATTTTGTGTGACTGTGGGGATGAACAATGAGCACGTGCCACAGCAGGTGGGTCAGGTCAGATCACGCCTGGGAGTCAGTTCTCTCCCGTTCTGTGGGTCCTGGGGATCAGACGCAGGCCATGAGGCCCACTGAAGCAAGTGCCTTTACCCACTGAGCCATCCCGCTGGCCCATAGGCTGTGAATTATACATCCGTCGGCTCTATGTTCATATTATATTTTTGTTTCACTTTAAATGATGGATGTACATGTTACAGCTACACGTGTAGGCCAGAGAATAATTTGCGGGAGTCTGTTTTCTCTTCCCACTATATAAGTTCCCAGAGATAAAACTCAAGTCAGCATGCTTGGTGGCAAGCACCTTTACCTACTAAGCCATCTAACTGGCTCAATTTTTCTTTTCCTTAAAGGAAGTTTAAATTTAATTATGAAACAGCCATGAGCTAAGCTGAAGTGCAGTTTGCCCTGCCCTGGTTTCAGAATGAATACAGTAGACCTCCAAAACTATATGGTCACTGTGTGTGTCGGGGGCTTAGAGAAGTGAGTTGTAGATTCACATTCACTCACTGTGTGCCTGGGGGGAAAGTGAAAAGGCCAGATAAAGGTTTTCCCCGTGCACTTTATGTCTGGATTCAGGAGTATCTCCAGTTACAGGAAGGTTCCTGAGATGAGGGACGTAGATGGGGCTGGTGAGACGGCTCAGGAGAAAGACTCTGGCAATCTGACTTCAACCTTGGAACCCACGTAAGGTAAAACGAGAGAACGGATTCCAGAAACTTCCTCTGAGCTCCACATGCGCACTGTAGCAATGTGCTGTACCCACTGCAGTAGTAGCAGTAAGTTTTACAAATACAGATTGCAGGAAAAGAGAGGCAGAGTCTTAAAGTGAACGGAAAGACTCTTACCTGAGAGGTAGCTAAGGTAAAAAGCCCCAGGAGTCCATGGAGATCAACAACAGATATCAGCCCTGCACCAAGATATCATGCAGGTAAAATATTAGCTCTTTTCTCATGCATACACAGTGGGAGAGGAAAACAAACCAGGTTTTAAAAAGTAGACGCCATCCTAGAAGTTAGTAATCATTTGAGAGACCAACACTGCTGAGAGAGATGCCCACCAGGGCTAGAACATCTGTACATTACCTTAGTGACAGAGACAAACAAGCAGGAGGTAGTGCAAGGGCACCGAACAGAGCTGTGAGTCAAGGCTGCGGGTGAGAGGAGCTTTGGGAGAACTTCCGGGCAGCAGTGATGTTCGCCTGTTAATCTGCGGGGCTGGGCATTGCACCCGGGGCCTGGTGTGTGCTAGGCAAGTGCTCTCGACGGAGCTGTAGCCCCACAAGTTCATTCTTGAAAGGTGAGTAGGGAAGGTGCATCATTTGTCCATCAATTTTATATGAGAAAAATTATAGAGAGATAAACACAGTAGACGGAGTGCCCAGGTAAAGCATTCCAGAGGTGAGGACAGGAGGTGAGGTCACAGGGGCCAGAGGCCAGCTTTGTAGAGTTGCTTCTCCTCTTTCACGGTTATGTGGGATTGAATTCGAGTCACCAGGCTTGAGCCACAGGGCCTCTGCCTGCCTTGCTGGCCCTAAAGACCAACCTGTGATTACTCATTCCTAGTATTTACAAATATAATAGAATTTTACATATTGATCTAATGACTTGCAAACTTACTAAATAAACTTATTAGTTCTATTAGGTTTTTTTTTCTAGATTCCATTGGATTTTCTTACACAGGGGATCACGTCATTTGCAAATTAAAGTTTTACTTTTTCTTTCCCAAGTAAAAATCATCTCCTCTTCCCACTACTTGCCTTGTTACAGTACTGCCTATAGTATTTATATGATAATAAAACAGAAACAGAGAACAGAAACTCTTGGGTTTTTTTTACATAAATATTTGTATCTCTATGCTGTGGGGGGTGGGGAGAGGTGTGCATGCACGTGTGCAAGAGCTGGTTCTCCCCTCCTGCCATGTGGGTCCCAGGGTCAAATCTGGTTGTCAGGCTTTGCGTTTACTTACCCTCCCGAGGCCTCTGGCAGGATTTTATCATTATGTATGATTTTAGCTATAGGGTTTTTGTAGTTGTTCTTTAACAGGTAGAGGAAATCCTATTTTAGTTATTTGGGGTTTGAGGTTTTTCTTTTTTAATTGAAACAGATTATAAATGAAGAATAAATGTTGGGTTTTTGCCAATGTCTTCTGAATTCACATGATTTTCTCTTATAGCTTGTAAATATAGTCAACTGACAAGATTTATTACATGTATTAAGTGTCTCATAATTTACATTTTAACAGACACTTTACTGAAATAAAATTCATAATATGAAATTCATTATTCAGTGTTTGCCTATTTTCTGTTACTATGAATTTGTCTGTCTGTCTGTCTTTCTTTCTTTCTTTCTTTCTTTTTCTTTCCTTTTGGTTTTTCAAGACAGGATTTCTCTGTGTAATAGCCCTGGCTGTTCTAGAACTCTTTTGTAGACCAGGCTGGCCTCAAACTCAGAGATCCTCCTGACTCTCCCTCACCATGCCTGGTGAATTTGTTTGTTCTTAATATTTTATATAAACAAAACCATATAAAGTGTGGCCTTAGCATAACGTTTCACAGACTCATCCTTTTGGGTTTTGGTTCTTTTGTTTGTTTTGAGACAACGTTTCTCTATGTGATCTTAGCTGGCCTGGAACTTGCAAGTAAACCAGGCTGGCCACAAACTCACAGAGTTCCACCTGCCTCTGCCTCTGCCTCCTGAGTGTTAGAATTAAAAGTATCCACCACTATGCTCAACAAGGCCTATCCTTTTTGTAACAAGTAACAATACTTAATTTTTCCCCTTCTAAAATAAATCATTTTTTACTAATTTAGACACTTTTGTACATGCCATATCATACTTTCATAACATACATGATCATGTACATAACACACTTGATCACAATCATGTACTCCCATTACCCGCTCTTCTTCCTCCTTTCTGCTCCTCTTGGGCCCCTTTTCTCTTCCCGAATAATCCATTTCTGCTTTTACATATTTTCCTTTTCCTTTTTTTCCAGACAGGCGTGCACCACTGTGCCCAGATGCTTTTATGTATTTTTAATTTAAAAATTATTTTATGTGTATGAGTGCATGTATATCTGAGTACCCTTTGCTAAACATTTTGGCTATTTATTACTTATACCATACAATCAACTACATCTTGCCACACTTTACTAACTATGCTTAATTTTTTTAAAAGAAAATATCAACAGAGGCCAGACATGGTGGCACATGTCTTTAATCCAGCACTCGGGGAGGCAGAGGCAGGCTGATCTCTTGGAATTCAAGGTCAGCCTGGTCTACAAAGTGAGTCCAGGACAGCCAAGGCCACACAGAGAAACACTGTCTCAAAAAAACAAAAAGAAAAAACAATGAAAGAAAAGGAAAAGAAAGCAAGCCTTGGATGGAGAAATCATTCATCAGTTAAGAACATACACTGCTCTTTCAGAGGACCTGAGTTTGGCTGCCAGAACCTGATGGCTCACACTGCCTCACAAATGCACCGCGCGCGCGTACGCGCACACACACACACACACACACACACACACACACACCTTAAATAATGCCACATCTTACAATACTCTGCCTCTCAAGTGCTGGGATTAAAGGCGTGCACCACCACGCCCAGCTGCACCTTGGGTTCTTTATAAGCAAATGATATTTAATTACTGTAAGGATTAAATAAGTAAATATGAATAAAATAGACTAGCGCTTACACTATAGTGAGTTTTCCTGGTTGTTTCCTTTTTCAAATATTTATGTATTTATTCATTTTGTGTGTATGTAATGAGTGTAGATGGTGCGAAACCAGCACACGTACAGAGGTCAGAGGACAATTTGTAGACGTTAGCTCTCCTTCCACCATTTGGGTTCAGGGGGTTGAACTCATAGCACCTTTATCTGTTGAGCCATCCCTGATTGATAACAGTAAATTATCAATGGCAATCGTTAAAGGTCATTTAACAACCACTCACAGCTTCTGCTTCTATGAAGATGGAACAAATATACTTTTTCCTATTCTTCTCATGGAGCACATATTTTTTTTAAAAAGCCTAGAACACCACATATAAAACAAACATTAAGGCCGAGCATGGTGGCGCACACCTTTAATCCCAGCACTCGGGAGGCAGAGGCAGGTGGATTGCTGTGAGTTTGAGGCCAGCCTGGTCTACAAAGTGAGTCTAGGACAGCCAAGGCTACCTGTCTCGAAAACCTTCTCCCCAAAAAACCAAACCAACCAACAACCAGCCAACAACAAAAAAAACCCAAAACAAACAAAAAAAAAAACCCAAACATTAAAAGATCCTGAAATGTAGAAACCAGAGGTCGAGCTAACTAGATCTAGACCTGTTGGGGTTATCTAAAACTTACTATATATTCAAATGTTAATTATTTGCCCCTTCAAGATCCTTGCTGCTTTACAAGCAAACCTCACACTGTGTAAACCTTGCCTCCCAAATTACCCCTGATTGGATAATAAAAGTTGCTGAAAGCCTATATAGCAGGGCAGGAAGTGGAGGGTGGGACTTCCTGGTAAAGAGAAAGAAAGAAACTCTGGAAAGAGAAAAGAGGGAAGGCTTTTCGCCAGGAGACACAGAGGGTCAGGGACATGATGGCAGGCCTGGGAGGAGAGCTGGCCATGCGGGGGGGTGGGGGGGGGGGTGAGAAGAGATGGAGAGGTTAACTTGGATGAGCTAGCTGAGAGTCTGCCCAGCTAAGGCCTCCGCTTTGAAATGTTAAAAGGTCTTGGTGTCTTTATTTTTGTCATCTAAAGACCGCACTGGGCCTTAGGTCTTTCCTCACTAAGATACATAAGCTGACAGTCTCTAACACAGATCCAAGAAATGGCAGAATTATAAGGTGTCTGAGGTTTTCTTATTTTTTATTTTTCCCTCCATGTACCTCAGATTTAGAGATAAAGAAGTGGAAGCCCAGAATGTCAATAGATACAGAAAAAATTAAACATCTTAGCTTTCTGTAGTCAAAAAATGATGGAAAGAACAGACTAGTACAAAATACTTAAGAAAATACACTATACAATAGATGAACAGCACAGAGACCACTGTAACTATCCCACCAAGGCCGGCAAAGGCTAGGTTAGGCTTTAATAAAGCACCCCCTGGAGTGTGAACAGCATGCAATGACCGTTAGCCTAATTCTCTGTACCCACTGCCCTCTGGAAAACTGAGAGCCTGGACATCAGTGTCTGTGTTCTGTCAGCATCTGGTCTTCTGCATGCCCACCAGAATTTCTCATTAGGTTGTACTTACAGACCTCTAGGCTTTTCCTAACCCACGTTTCCTAACTTTGCAAATTCTCTCCACAAGCCAGTTCGCAAGTTTTCTGAACCACGTGGTAAGAAACAGTGACTGACATCAGTGACTCCCCTCTCAGGGCCAATTTCCTGTTACTATGGTGTTGCTATAATAAAATGCCCAATAAGGGAGGATGGATTTATCTTGCTCCTGGTTTCAGACATTATGGTCATTGGGTTCAGTTGCTTCTGGGTGGGTGTGCAGTGACGCAGAACATTACCGGGACAGGAATGGCTTCTGAATGCTGCTCACAGTATGGTGACTATAAGGCGTGAGAGAGAGGACGGTGGTACTGCTGGAACAAGATACATCCTTTTTAAAAAAATATTTTATTTAATTTTAATTTATGTGCATTGGTGTGAGGGTGTCAGATCTTAGAGTTACAGACAGTTGTGAGCTGCCATGTGGGTGCTGGGAATTGAACCTGGGTCCTTTGGAAGAGCAGGCAGTGCTCTTAACCACTGAGCCATCTCCCCAGCCCCCTACAAGATACATCCTTTACCCCCTCCCTCGCACTTCAGGTGAAGACAGGATTCTTTGCAGCAGAAAAGAATTTTAGGATAAGCCAACATGAAAAAGAAAAACTAATAATTTATTAATAGATTTTTGTTTGTTCTTTGCATATGTATGTGTGCATGAATGTGTATGTATGCATGCGTGGACGTGGGCGTGTGTGTGTGTGTGTGTGTGTGTGTGTGTGTGTGTGTGTGTGTGTGTGTGTTTATCAAGCTCAGGGCCTGTGTTTGCTAGCCAAATACTTTATTACTGAGCTATACCTTAAGGCTCAAGAAAAGTTTTACCATAGTCTTAGGCTTGGAGCAGACGAGGTGAACAGGAAGAGGTGTTCAGGGAAAGGGCAAGACGCGCCTAATGGGTATGGGCTTCTCATGATCAAGTTTCATTACTGCCTCCAAGTTACATGTCAAGGATTTCTAAGGGACTGAGATTCCAGGGCAGGCTTTGGAGGTGCCTTGGATGGGGTTGCTATCTGAACGGGTAAACCATGGGTCACAAGGGCTAAGACGTGCCTTTTACTGTAAATGGGGGGTTCTTGTGGGACTCCTAGAAAACTGCATTTTGACAGCTGGGAAAGAAGAAGAGAGGAACCCACTCTGAAAGGTCATGTGAGTCTCAGCCTTAAGCATGACTCACTGCTATTTTAATATTCTTATTCAAAACATATACATAAAAGGAATACTATCTCTATGTAGGCAACCTTTAAAACGAATGTTAATTGTGCCAAAATTCTGTACTCTCAGCTGGCGAGAGGCTTCAGTCAGGTTCCTGAGTGAGGGTCTCCTTTTTCTTCCCATGTTCCCTTTCTTTTCTCTGTCTTTGTCTTGTAGCATATGAATTGGCTAAAGAGAAAGAAGCAGGCTGGCCTCCCGAGAGGCTTTGTAGACCAGCCTCCTGGCTGCTGGGATTAAAGGCATGTGCCACCATGCCTGGCATCAATCTACTGTAATTTTAAGGTGTGTTAACATTGGGAGAAATGAAGAAAAAGAAATATCATAATATTAATTATTTTAAAGGGTATTTGTTGTTGGTGCTAATACATAAGTGTGTGTGTGTATGTGTGTGCATGTGTGCGCATGCACACATGTGAATGGAAGGACAATCTGAGCTTTTACTTTCAGGAATGCTACTCACCTTATTTGAACCAGTATCTCTCACTGGCCTGGAGTTCAACAGTCAGAGGAGACGGACTAGGCAGAGCCCAGGGACCAGCCTGTCTCCTCTGTTTTACGCTTAGAGATTACTCTACATTTTAACATGGGCTATGGGGATTGAACTCAGATCTTTATGTGGAATAAATACTTTACCACCTGAGCCATACCCACCCCACACCTACCCAGCCCCTCCGTTACCTATAAAAATATTAAGTAAATTTACAATCACCTCAAAATAAAAACTTAGTGGAAGGTATATAATGATTACAAAGATGAGCATTATATAATATTCCTAACCTTAGTCACCTGACAGACCCACAGTCCGCTGGGGGAAAACAATTTAAATGAAAACCATAATTCATTATTATTAACTCATGTTCTGTTCTTAAGAACTGGTAAGTAGATACTATTACCGTTTTATAGATGAACAAACTCACATGCAGTATGGATTATAACTAGTAAGTGATGTGACAGCTATACGGAATATGAAGGATGCAGAGACGAGAGTGATCAACTGCATCCAGGGAGTCTGGGACTGACAGAATTTCAGAGAACTGAATGTGATGTATACTGACGAGTTACTCCCGCATCCGAAGCAGGAGGACCAATATGTGCAAAAGTTGCAGTAATCATTTCATTTATAACAACGAAACATCATACTGGACCATTTTAGATTTATATAATACAAATTGATAAATAAAAAAATATGTAAACGCCACATGTGTGAAATAAAAAGACTCCAATAAAAGAGAACTTTGACAGGAGCAGTGGTGCACGCCTTTTATCCCAGCACTCAGGAGGCAGAGGCAGGTGGATCTCTGTGAGTTGGAGGCCAGCCTGGTGCACAAAGAAAGTCCCAGGGCAGCCAAGGCTATTACACAGAGAAACACAAAAGGGGGGTGGTTGGGTTTTTTTTTTTTCCTTCAAATTTTCGAGACAGTGTTTCTCTGTGTAGCCTTGGTTGTCCTGTACTCACTCTGTAGACCAGGCTGGCCTCGAACTCACAGAGGTACACCCGCCTCTGCCTCCCCAAGTGCTGGGATTACAGACATGTGTCACCATGCCTGGCTAGAGAAGGATTTCTAAGTCTCAGGTTTCTCCTTCATAAAATAAGAAATTTGACTATTTTACTATTTTTACAATTGCATTACATTTAAGGTGTGTGTGTGTGTGTGTGTGTGTGTGTGTGTGTGTGTATGCACACACCACAGCATGTGTTAGTTCAGAGGATGATCTGCAGGAGTCAGTCCTCTCTTTCTGTCACGTGGATCAGTCTCAGGTGTGCCTTTATCTGCTGAGCCACCTCAACGGCCACAATCCTGGTTTTTGAGTATTTCAATGAGACCTATGGTTCTTGGCATTTAGGCTATGCTGGCCTGCCAGGGAACTCCAAGGATTTTTCCAACTTCCCAGAACTAGGATTACAAACCTACCTTTTTATATATAAGTGCTGAGGACTGAACTCAGGTCCTAGCAAGCACTTTACTAATTGACCTATCTCTCAATCCTTTGTTTGTTTGTGGTTTTCTTCTTGTTTTTGTTTGTCTGATTGTTTGCTTGTTTTGACAAGGGGTCAGTTATTTTGGATTGGCCTTGAATTCACTATGTAGCCTTGAACTTCTGTTTCTCTTGCCTGTTTGTCCTAAGCAATAGGATCACAAATGTGTTCCACTGTGACCATTTGGTTTTGGTTTTGGTTTTTCGAGACAGGGTTTCTCTGTGTAACAAGAGCCTTGGCTGCCCTGAACTCTCTTTGTAGACTAGGCTGGCCTCAAACTCACAGAAATCCTCCTGCCTCTGCTTTGGTTGTCCTGGACTCATTCTGTAGACCACACTGGCCTTGAACTCACAGAGATCCACCTGCCTCTGCCTCCCCAAATGCTTTGTTTTTGTTTTGTTTTTTAATGTAGAAGTGCTCTGTCTGCATGTACACCCACTTACCAGAAGAGGGCAACATATCCCTTTATAGGTGGTCGTGAGCCACCATGTAGTTGCTGGGAATTGAATTCAGGACATGTGGAAGAGCAGCCAAAGTTCTTAACCCGCTGAGCCATCTCACCAGCCAGACTATTTGTTTATTCTGGGCTAGACACATAAACTCGGGTCAAACTCAGGTTGTGGGGCTTAGCAGCAGGCACCTGTGACTGCTAAGCCACTTCCAAGCCTACATTTTACTATTTTTATTGTATCTCTGGATTCACTTCTGCCTCACACCTGTTTGATTTTACACTGTTAGTACTGGCAATTAAATTGCTTATGGTGAAAAGTTCAAAAGACTTTGGGGGGTAACTGTGGAAATAAAACTACCATTTATAGCATCATTTCTTTGGAAAAAAGAACTTTTAAACTGAATGTGGCATGTAAAGCAATTGTTCTAAAAATGCAGATCCTCTATTCAAATGTATTCTAAATAAATGTCTGTTTAGAAGGAAAGGAAGAGATGAGACCTTTAAAAAATATTAGGCTTGGAAAGAGCTGTAGGCCTTACAGAAAAGTTAATGAATAATCTTTTGTGTCTAATGCCAATTAGCTTTTTATAACAGTGCCAGCCTTCAAAGAACAGGAAGTGGCTAAGAATTCAAGACAAAATTTCTATCCAGGCTGTAAAAAGCAGCAAAGGGTAATCCTAGGAAAAGAATGATTATGTAAGCAAAATCACTTCCTTTCCTATTGGGTTCAAGGGGGAGGGAGGGAGCAGGACGCTGAAAGACACGGAGAGGCAAGCCAAACCTGAGCTGGGATGGTGACAGAAACAGCCAATGAGACCTCTACAGGAGAGCTACTGAGCAAGCTTGCCTCGCCCTGGGTGTGTTCTCCAGTACTGAAAGAAAACCAAACAAACAGAATGTACTTTTTCTCTGACATTTTTTTAAAATTATCTTTCGTTGTTGTTGTTGTTGTTGTTGTTGTTGTTTTGGTCTTTTGAGACAGGATTTCTCTGTGTAGCTCTGACTGTTCTGGAACTCACTCTGTAGATCCCCCTGCCTCTACCTCCCAGTGCTGGGATTAAAGGCATGTGCCACCACCACCTGCCTTCTTTTTATTATCTTATATCTTTAGAAGGGGTGGGGGTGCTGGGCATATAGGTTTAGTCCCAGCATTCTGGAGACAAAGGCAGGCAGATCTCTGAGTTCCAGGCCAGCCAGAGTTACATAGTGAGATACTGTATCTAAAAAACAACAACAACAACAACAACAAAAACAAAACAAAAAAACCCACTTCTCATTAAACCAAAATAAAGCCAACACTAAATTACAACAGCAGAGGTCTTGTGATAAAAGTGTACAGGTATGATTAAAGGTTTTATTTAACATAATTTTATGTTTTATTCTAAAGCCCCAGAATACATGCTGACTGTGGAAATGGTTTTTCCAAGAAAAACTGTTTAAATTTTCCCTTTACAAACCAACGGGTAACAAAGTTAATAATGTGTTTTGAGATCATTTATAACTATGCACTCATTTTGCTTATATAGTGTATATTCAGCCTGTTCAGAATTAAGTGACCTCTAGGAAAAACATTGTAATCAGTCCCACTATTGGTTCTTTCCACATCTGCTGTGCTGTTAAGTACACAAGAGTCTCTGCTCGAGACTGCTTAGACTAGACTCAGCCTGGAACAGGAGAGAAGAAAACTCTTCTTAATGACCAACAGCAGGAGCTGATCTTCCCTCCCTCATGCAGCATCACCACAGCTGACTGCCCCCCAAGACTCTTTACTAAGCGTAAAAGTAATCCACTCATCCCAGCACTCAGGAGGCAGAGGCAGGCGGATCTCTGTGAGTTCAAGGCCAGCCTGGTCTACAAAGAGAGTCCAGGACAGCCAGGGCTACACAGAGAAACCCTGTCTCGAAAAATCAAAAAAAAAAAAAAAACAACAAAAAAGTAATGCATGCACATTATGGAAGCAGAATCACTACATAACCCAAGCTTCTCTGGAACTGGTGACCTTCCTGTTTCCCCTAAATGCTGAGATTACAGGTGTATGAAAAAACTACTACCTGACATCACCATGTGATGCCATATGAACACAATGTATTTTTTATTCAAACAGGTGCCCTCCTCTCCCCAGCTGGCAAAATTTCTCTCCATACCTGCTCCTCTTCCCATCTTCTCTACCTTGGTAGATGGCGCCACCATTCACCAAAGTATTCAACTGAGAAATCCAGGAACAGCCTAGGAGTGCTCGCTCTAGTCTTTCAACTGTATCATGCTGATTCTACCTTGAAAGATACAGTATTCCTTCTGCTGTTTCCCCACTGCTACCGGCAGCTCTGATCCTCTACTACTGAGACTGCTACAAGAGCCTCCTGATTCAGCCTCATTCATTCATATTCTCTCTCTCTCTCTCTCTCTCTCTCTCTCTCTCTCTCTCTCTCCCCTTCTCTCTCTCTCTCTCTCTCTCTCTCTCTCCCTCCCTTCCTCCCTCCCTCCCTCTCCTGTTCATTAATAATTTAAAAGCTTTCTTCTTTATTTTTGAGATTATCTTATTCTCTCTCTCTCTTTTTTTAATCTTATTCTCTCTTAATGTTGTCTATATTGATCCATTTTCTACTAAGTAGCTACATTGGTCTTCAATATAAATTAAATTAGATCATTTCAGCAACGTGGAGGAAAATATTAGCAATTACTGTGCCTGATAAATTACTATCCAGAATATTAAAAAAAAAACACTTCTACAAATCAATTATAAAAATGTCACAATTAGAAAATAAAAGAATTTGAACAGGCAATTTCCCAAAGATACAAAAATAGCCAACAAGCTTAAGGAAACATGCTCAACATCACTGTCATTCAAGAACTACAAATGACTATGGGCATGGTCATCCATACATGTAGTCCCAGCACTTGGGAGACGGAGGCAGGATGATTAGGAATTCAAGGCTAGTCTCAACTACATAGTGTATGAGAGGAGAGTCTTGGGTACATAAGCTCCTATATGAAAAAAAATAATAAATATAGGAAGAAAATTACAAACAAAAAGTTCAATGAGATACTACCTCATACTCACCAGAATAGAGACTGGCCAGGAGTGCTGGCTCATGTCTGTAATTCTAGCATTCAAGAAGTAAAATCAAGAGGATCACTGTAAGGTTGAGAGAAGCCTGATTTACACAGGGAGTTCCAGGCCAACCAAGGTGACAGAATAAGACACAGTCTAAAATCCAAGTGCAGCAAGTGACAAGGGCAGGTGAAGATGTAATGAGCCCTTGTTCTTTAATAGACGAAATTTAAAATGAACTACCCAGAGAGACCCTGTCTCAAAAAACCAAAAATAAAATAAAAATGAAAATTCCTAGACTGACAAAGCGGTTCTGTGGGTGAAGGCACTTGCACTAAGCCTGACAACCTGAATTAGGTCCCTGGGACCCACACAGTGCAAAGAAAGAACACACCAATTGTTTTCTGACTTCTACACGAGCCATGGCACATGTGTGTCCACACACAGGTACACACACAGACAAATAAAATAAATAAAAGTGAAATATATTTATATATAAATAATATAAATGAAATAAACATAAACCATATAAGTATTAAAAATAGTAAAGAATTATTAAGAATAACTCCATATACACAAGTCCAACAACTCTGAGGAAATGATTAATTCCTCCAAACTCAAATAAACAAAAATTTGACGTCAGAGTAAACAGACAAAACGGATGTCAGAGATGAATACTTTAAACTCACTTATGAGACCACGTAACTACCATGGCACTAAAGTGAGGAGGGTAGACAGGGGCGGAGAACAAACTATAGTTTGTTGAACTCTACCCAACCATTAAAATCTCAACTAAATTTTAGTACATTCAGTCCAGAAATACACACAAAAAATAATATATCATTGCATTATATAACATGAATTCTCGCCTATAGAGACTATCTGAAGATCAATTTATACATCATCTTAACAGTCTACAGAAGAAAAAAGTGTGATCACAGGAATGGACATAGAAATTACAATTGGGAAGTGTCTTATTAGGGTTTCTATTGCTGTGACAAAACAACATGAACAAAAAGCAAGTTGAGGAGGAAAAGGTTTATTTGGCTTACACTTCCACATCGCTGAAGGAAGACAGGACAGGAACTCAAACAGGGCAGGAACCTCGAGGCAGGAGCTGAGGCAGAGGCCACGGACGGGTGCTCCCCCTGGCTTGCTCAGCCTGCTTTCTTATAGAACCCAGGACCACCGGCCCAGAGATGGCACCACCCACAATGGGCTGGGCTCTCCCCTACTGATCATTAATTAAGAAAATGCCTTACAGCCAGATGTCATGGAGGCATTTCCTCTACTGAGGCTCCTTCCTCTATGATGACTCTAGTTTGTGTCAAGTTGACACACAAGCCGGGCATGGTGGCTTCACGCCTTTAATCCTAGCACTCGGGAGGCAGATGCAGGCAGATTCTGTGAGTTCGAGGCCAGCCTGGTCTACAGAGCAAGTTCCAGAACAGCCAAGGCTACACAGAGAAACACTGTCTCAAAAAAACAAACAAACAAACAACAACAACAAAAAAACCAAAAAACAAACAGACAAAACAAAAGTTGACACATAAAACCAGCAAGCTACAACAGCCGTTCATGATTTTTTTTTTTAATTTTAACCTCACCTTGCACCCCAGCTGGTATAGAACTCATGATTCTCACATCTTAGCCTCCCAGATGTTGAGAGTAGAGGTGTGTGCTACTATACAAAAGCTCTGTTTGTGATTTTAAAAGATTCCAGCAGACTAAGAATAGCAGGAAGGCCAGATGTGGTGGCGCACGCCTTTAATCCCAGCACTCAGGAGGCAGAGGCAGGAGGATCGCTGTGAGTTCGAGGCCAGCCTGGCCTACAAAGTGAGTCCAGGACAGCCAAGGTTACACAGAGAAACCCTATCTCTCTCTCTCTCTCTCTCTCTCTCTCTCTCTCTCTCTCTCTCTCTCTCTCTCTCTCTCTCTCTCACACACACACACACACACACACACACACACACACACACACAAAAGAATATCAGGAAATTTCCTTAACATTATAAAGGTAATTCATACTTAGTAAAGATCAGATGCCTTCTAGCTAAGATCTGGAACAAGGCAGGAATGTACACTTTTTTTTAAAGGTTTATTTGTTTGTGTATTTCATATATATGAGTGTTTAGTTTGCATGTACGCCTACATAACATAACAGAGCACCAGATCCCATTACAGATGGTTGTGAGCCACCATGTGGTTGCTGGGAATTGAACTCAGGGCCTCTGGAGGAACAGCCAGTGCCCTTAACCGCTGAGCCCTTCAGGGACGCACAGTCTTTCCACTCCTATTCAACACCAGACTAGAAGTCTTAGCTGGTACTCCTGACAGAGAAGAAAACTGTTGTAGGAATCACGCTATTATTACTATGGCTTTTATTAATACTATTATTGACTCTGGGAGTGACACCCAGGACCCTGCACATTGTACTGCTGAGTTACACTCCCAGCCCCACACAGATTATAAATCTACAGTTATCAAGACATTGCTACTGGGCTTGGTTGTGCACGCCTTTAGTCCCAGCACTCCGGAGGCAAGAACTAGGCAGATCTCTGTGAGTTCCAGCACAGCATGATCTATAGTGAACGTCCCATGAAAGCCAGGGCTACATAGTGAGACACTGTCTCAAATTAAATTAAATAGGCATTGTTGTAGTAGTGAAGAGATAAACAACAAAACAGAATATAGCCTAGAATCTTTTACCATAGGGCTGGCCAACTGAGCTTTCACAAAGATGCAGAAGTAATTCAATACATGAAACTAGGCATGTAATAAGTCAGCTATAAGCAAAAACAAACATACCTCATCCTAAATTCATGTTTTACACAAAAATTTACTCGAAATGAATCATTCCTGGTGTGGTGGCACATACAACAACCTCAACATTTAGGAGGCAGACGTGGAAGAAAGTGTTTGAAAGTTAAAGCCAGCCTGGTGTATGTATTGAGTTCCAAGGTAATTATTGGGTTATATAATGGGACCAACGAAGCAACAAACAAACAAACAAACAAACAAATATAAAAAGGCCCCAGATCTACAGGTAGAATACAAATCTTAAGAATTACAATTGGAGGGGGCTGGAGAGATGGCTCAGAGGTTTAAAGCAGCTTCTGCTGGCTGTTCTTCCAAAGGTCCTGAGTTCAATTCCCAGCAACCACATGGTGACTCACAACCATCCATAATGAGATCTGATGCCCTCTTCTGGACTGCAGGCAGAGTGCTATATACATAATAAATAAATAAATAAATAAATAAAGAAAGAAAGAAAGAAAGAAAGAAAGAAAGAAAGAATTACAATTGGAAAGATGATTCAGTGGCTAAGAGCACTGGTGGTTCTTCTAGAAGTCCTGAGTTCAATTACCAGCAACCACATGGTGGCTCACAACCATTTATAACAGGTTCTAATGCCCTCTTCTGTCAGGCAGATGTACAGGAAGACAGAACATTCATATACATAAATAAATAAAAGAACTATACGTGGTAGAAAAATCTTTGTGATCTGTGAGTAGGCACAGAGTTTAAAGGCATATCACCAAAAGCATGACCCATAGAAGAAGAAACTGCGTACACTGGTCTTCATAATTTTTTTTGAGACAGGGTTTCCTGTGTAGCCTTAACTGTCCTGGACTCGATTTGTAAACCAGGCTGACCTTGAACTCACAGAGATCTGCCTGCTTCTGCCTCTCTTAGTGTTGGGATTACAGGCATGCGTCACCTCGCCCACGTGGCTAGTCTTCATAATATTTAAAAATTTTCCCCTACCAATGTATTGTTAGATGACTGAAAATACAGGTAACAAACTGGGAGAAAATATTTGTAAGACAAATACCCAAGAAAGGTCTTGCATCCAAAATTCATAATTATTTGACAAACCTCAAGAAAATAAACAACCCAATTGAAAATGCATACAAGATTTGGAAGTTATCCAAAGATTACACACAGGGCAAATAAGCAAATATAAGATGGTCAACATTATTATCTCTTAGGAAAACTAAAACCACAATAAGATACTATTGCATATCTATGAGAAGGCATTGTAAATTTTTTCTCTAATTTTATACAAAGTACTGGTAAGAATGGAGACCAATGGGGGACTCTCATGGGGATGTGAAATTATATAGGCACTGTAGAAAAACACTTGGCAGATTTTAAAATAAAGTTTAATGTATACTTACCATATTACCCAGCAATCCCACTCCTGGGATTTCTCCCTAAAGAAATGAAAATTTATATTAACACAAAAAAAAACCCTGGTTATCAATACTTACTGACGCTCTTATAGTTGGGCAACCATACGTTGGAAGCAATCTGAATATTCCTTAGCAGGATAAGCAATTTGTAGTATATCTACATGATAGAATACTACTCAGAAATAAGAAGAAGCAAACTACAGACTCGTGTAACAAACTATTAGAATATCTAAGACACTGTATATTGAATAAAAGCAGCTATCTAGAAAGGTTACATACTGCAAAACCTCGCTTCCCTAATATTCAATGTTCTTTTTGGGTTTGTTGTTTTGAGACATGGTCTATCTATGCAGCCCACACTGGCCTTGAATTCGTGACCCTCCTACCTTAGCCTCCCGAATGCTAGAATATAGGTATGAGCAGCCGTATCAGCTATATAACACTATTAAAGACAAAACTACAGTGATGGAGAACAGATCAAACACAAACTACAGTGAACAGATCAAACACAAACTACAGTGATGGAGAACAGATCACTACCAGGTGTCACAACATGACTGTAAAGGGAATTCAGGGAAGTGAAGAATTTTGTATCCTGAGAGTAATACTGGTTACATGAGTTTATCCTTCTGTTAAAATGCACAGAAATATAAAAAAAAAAAAAGTAATGTTTATTAGGTTTTTTTTTTTTCATGACACGGTTTCTCTGTGTAGCCTTGGCTATTTTGGACTCACTTTCTAGACCAGGTTGGCCTTGAACTCACAGCAATCCACCTGCCTCTGCCTCCCCAGTGCTGGGATTAAAGGCGTGCACCACCCTGCCTGGTAGGTAATTTTTACAAAAATGTTAAATATCTTTAAAGCTAAAGAGAATAAAAGCCAAAGAAGCGGAAGAACGAGCAAAGGTAAGAGGAAGCTACGAGTAAGTATTTAAGGATCCTTATGAAGACAGTGACTCAAGGATGAGACCTCAGCTAGTCACACGCTCTCAACAGGGAAGACAAGGACTGAGAAATGGCACTGAGCAACGGAGAGGTCACTGGTGGCTCTGATGACAAGAGATCACAGGTATTAACTGAACATTGGTTTAAAGATACTTAAGCTTAGCTGTTTGGGTTAAGATGTTTCCAGGCCTAGGTAGGTGTTTTAAGTTGATAATGATGAGATATGATAGATATTGATTTACATTCAGAATTTTAGACTCACCAAGATAGGAAAGATGTTTTCTTCAAGGCTGCCAAATGCAAATAGCCAAAAACACTATGAATGTAACATTAATATAATTTCTGGTTGTTTCATGGTTCTTCTTGCTATATGTAGTTCATTTTATATATGTGTAATAGTATAAATGTATTTATTAAAAAACACAAATAAATTAACTTCAATCAAAAAAAATTAAAAGGAAAAAACAGATATTTAAGAGAAAAAATGGGAGAAGACAAATGGGAGTCAAAAAGTATAGGCAACTGTAAGTTCCACCGGGAAGGACAGAGAGGAAATATGACAACTGACAAAAGCAGAGTTGCAAAGTTTTTGGTTTTGCTGTTGTTTGTTTGAGGCAAGAAGAAGGAACCCAGGCTCTCACTGGAATACGCTCAGATCCACGAGACAGTGTTTTCAAGGGCAAGAAATAAAGCTGTGTTTCTACGCTGATATGAATATCCAGGAAAGAATGAAAAAGTAATGATGCAGTCCAAATGATTTCTACTAGCTACTCTCCGACACATATACTATAACCTTTTGTTTAATATATGCCGTGAAGAGGGTAACCATAAAGTTTAGAAACAGGCAAAACTACACGTTATCAAGGATTTCTTTGAATACATACATACATACATATATATAATGAGATAATATACATAGCTGGGTGAAGGGGAGATAAACCTATTTCTGTTTTCATCCCAAGTGTGGGATGGAGAAGAGGGCACGACATTTACCACTTAGATGTGAAAAAGCAGGATGTTTTTCCACTTAGAAGTCAAACTACTTCGTGGGAGAGCTTGGTGAAAAACATCCTTGAACAGACTGAGAAGAGAGATATATATATATGCCCAAACCAGAAGAATAGGCTTTTGGTTGGAACTTGGCTTTGGCTGTTCATCCCTACACTTCAAGAGGCTTCTACCAAGAACTGCTCCAGGGAAAACGTCAAGGCTTTGGACTCCAGCTGAGGCTTGAGGTTCCAGCTGCTGCTCCCTGTGCCAGCAGTAACGCTGGTGGAATAGATGGTGTGCTGAAACCCTGCTGGCTGACATTGTAGTGTTCTTTAATATCCTTTTCTGGTTGTTTGGGTTAGTCAGGTTGTTAGGGAGGTAGGCTCATTTAATAAGTTCATAATAAAATATAATTGATAAGAAAATTGAGCCTACAGCTGGGTGAGATGGCGCACGCCTTTAATCCCAGCACTCAGGAGGCAGAGGCAGGAAGATCTCTTGTGAGTTCGAGGCCAGCCTGATCTATACAGTGAGTTCCAGGGCAGCCAAAGTTACATAGTCAGACCGTGTCTCAAAATAAGTAAATAAATAAATAACAAATAAAATACATAAAATACATAATATACATATATCACGTACATTATATAACATGTATATACAAATTTATTATATAACATGTGTATATATAAATATATTACATGTGTACATATAAATTACAGAAATATCTTCATTCTCAAACTCTCTAGATATCATGTACCCATGCATAAATGCACACACACAAAACAGTATATTTTCATACTAAGTAAGCTTTATCCAATTCACGTTTATAATCCTATACCTAAGAAAGTGTAATGAAAAGTATCTGCTTAATGGCTACAGTATGTAATAAACCAGATCAAGAAAAGGCTTTTTAACTCCTTTGGCCAAGAGTTAGGGAAATGGCTACTGACAAAGTACCCACTCCACACAAGCATAAGACTTAACTTTGATCTCCAGAAGCTACTTTAAAAAGCTGAATGTGGTGGCATATTATTCTGGCTAATCTTATACCAACTTGATACAAGCTAGAATTATCTGAAAGGAAGGAACCTCTATGGAGAAAAATGCCTCCAAAAACCCAACTGTTAGGCATTTTCTTAGTGATTGATAGGGGAGGGGCTAGCCCACCGCAGGTGATGCCACCTTAGGGCTGGTGGTCCTGGGATCTATAAGCAGGCTGAGCAAACCATGCAGAGCAAGCCAGCAAGCAGCACCCTCCATGGCCTCTGCCTCAGCTCCTGCCTCCAGGTTCCTGCCCTGTCTGAGTTCACGTCCTGACTTCCTTTGGTGATGTACAGTCAGTGTAAGCTAAATACACTCTTCCCTCCCAAACTTGCTTTTTTGGTCATGATGTTTTGTCACTGCAACAGTAACACTAATTAAAACACATGTCCTTGTAATCCCAGCACTGGGGACTCAGAGGAAGGCAGATTCCTACAGCTTGCTGGGCTAGCTACTATTCAGTGACCTCCACAACAATAAGAAACCCTGTACCAAAACAAACAAAACAACAAACAAACAAACAAAAAATCAAGGTGGATGGCTTCTGAGGAACATTTGAAATACTCTAGGTTGAACACTGCCCCCCCCACAAAGACACACACAATTACACACGCATGCATGTACATACACACAACTACACCTGTGCAAATACACCCACACACTGGCATACACACAACCGCACACACAACAGCACACACAGATGCACAGGCATGCACACGTCTATCTGCGAATAAACAAACAGAAAAGTTTTGGCAAGCTCTGGGATAAATTAACTACAAACACCCTTTACATCACAAAGTCATTTCTACCTCCCTGCCGACTCCATACCCACTACCATGATTGTCCTCAGTCCTTCACTACAGATCTACTACGAACCTGGCTGAATTCTGCATTCTCACTGCTAAAAACATAAAGGGGTTTTCCTTTTTTGTTGTTGTGTTGGAGACAGCATCTCTTCTGGGGCTGGGCTTGAACTTGGAATTCCCCACTCACTGCAGACTCTGGAGTGCTGAGAGGTATTGGCCACTTCATCCAGCCTTTTATTATACATGTTCTACAGTGCTTTCAGGTAACAAATACCATCAAACTAATAAAGGATGAACATTATCGACTTCAAAGAGAGATAGAATGCCCCCAAATATAGTATTTTTGAGTGTTGGGGACCAAAGCCAAGGCCTTACACACGGTAGGCAAGCATACTACCAATGAACTGCACCCGTAGCTCCCAAATCAAGTATTTTAAAGTGAAGAAAAAAAAAAAAAAAAGATCTTAACTCAAAACATGGCTAAACTTTTATGAAGAAACAGCTTAGATAAAATATATTCATTCAAGAAACAATTTTCTTATAAAAGCACTTCTATTTAACTGTGGGGGGGGAGGAGGCAGACCCTGAAACTTGCCAGCTTCTCACTTATAAATATACAATTACCATCTACCCTCAACGGAAAGGTCTCTGCCTTGTAGAACTCAATTGTGCATTCAAAACCAGTCCTAAGAAAGGCCTCTAATTTGTTCCTTTGTTAGTCAAGTGGTTTATGCACACAGGAAAAAAATAGCCAGATGTAATACAAAAAGAACTAGGAGGGGGAATCACCTTTCTTACTTTTTTCTTAAACTCCAATCTTATTCTTCCCTTTTTTTTTTTCCATCTTCCCTTTACCCCCAAAAAGCAGGATCTTTGCCAAACCCCACAAAAACCCTGAGTTCCCTCTCAAGCATGCAAATGTATTTTCTACCCAGACAACACACTCCCTTTTTAATGAACTTAAAACAACAACAACAACAACAACAACAAAACAATCTGTGCATGCCCATAGAAAAGAGAAAAACTGCAATGAAAGAAAATACAAACAGAGATGTGGGGGAGGGTCAAGATGGATACGGCAAGTCTGGAGCTTAACAGACAAAAGATAATGAAGGTGAAGGGATTGTAATCAAACAGAATGGTGTGCAGGCTGTCATTTCATACAAATTAGAATCAGAAATATATGAATATTCACTTGAATAAAAATCATTCATTATATGAGTGGTCCTTCAAGTAAAAGGACCTCTGTCAAGGCCCAATGTGGCTGGCATTCTTTGTTTGATTTTGCAATTAAAGCAAAACAAAAACGTGTCTATAGAAGAAAATGAGAGAAAGTAATGTTGCCTGAGCACAAACCCCAAAGCCATCAAGAGCAGGAGTAAGTTTCCTCATGATATAACCAAATGCTATGTCAAAATTAGACATGCACAGAGTGCTAATAAAGGACAAGAGGCTCTTCAGCCGGTCACATGACGCAGGGTCCCTCCAGATGCACATTAAGATTCAGATGTGAACGGTAAACAGAGTAGGCTACAGAGTAGGGTTGAGGACTTGAAGAAAAACACAATGCAGCAAAGGTCATCAAAATAAAAACTGTCTTCTTGCCTCACAATTTCAAGAGAACTTTTATTGAAAAAAAAAATAGCTGTGAACCAATTTAGGCTGAAGTAATTACAACATTTTTACAATCTAACCTCTTAATGATGAATAGAATTTTTCTCCCTGCTTAAGGATCAAATCAGTTGGGCTCTACACTTGTCTGGCACCATGCTGTGGGCTATTTCCCTTAATATATAACCAATCAAAGATGTATTCAGGCTTTTGTGAGACCCAAGCTCTGTAAGGGCATATTCTAGAGCATCATCAAGCTTCTCTAAAAGAAGCAAAGCGGTATCAGCTATAGAGGAGCTACGCTCAGTGGCTCAGGTCCCAAAGGCGGATGCACACTGGACCCTTTTATAATATACCAAATGCTAAACACTTTTTCTCATGGTACTTGTCCCATAATATTTATAATGCATTTTCCTCCTTTAACTCATACTAGCACAGCACAAGATCACAGTTGCTTAAGGGGGAAAGGAAAAAGCAAAACAAAGGGAAAAAAAATAACAAAACACCACTAACAACAACTAAATACAAACCTCTTCACACTCTATACTTGATAGAAATACTGTAAAATGAGTTGTAAGTACTAACTGGAAACAAATACTATTTTATTGGGCTTAATGATAACTATACTAAAGTAGTTAACCTAAATCTTTTCAGAATGACCATGTTCATATGAAGCATATGTAAACATTACCACTGTTAAGTTTATTTATTTATTTCTGGTTTTGAGACAGGGTTTCTCTGTGTAGCCTCGGCTATCCTGGATTCACTTTGTAGGCCAGGCGGGCCTCAAATCTCAGAGCTCTACCTGCCTCTGCCTCCCTGAGTGCTGGGATTACAGGTGTGTGCCACTGAGCCCAGCAAATCCATACTTTATAAGCAACAGTAATTTTACATATTGGCATGTGTAACCCTTCCAGTAAGGTCTAAGCCTGGCATTTCAGCACGGACAGCTGCACTGCTCTGCCCACTGCAATGGCTGTCTACGGGAGCAAGCGGCTGGCTGTTCCCGAAGCAGCCATTTTGTCTGCTCAAACAAAACCAGGCTTCCTGCCTTTCTCTGACTCTCGGTTTCTGAGCTCAGAACGAGGCCTGCTCGCGAAGTGGCCCCCCCAAGTCAAGCCTGGCTCTTGTTGCCACCAGGCTCGGGATTTTGGAGCCCAGAGTGCACCCTTTTCTGCCTAGAGCGTGCACTTCCGGTTTTATGCTCGACCAGACCAAGTGCCCCCCCCCCCCAGACAGGGCTGGCAAACTGCACCATCTATACTGAGACAAAGCCTTGGAAAACCCTTCTAGCAAAATGCATCACAGCAACCAAGGATTTAAAGAGCAAAGAACATGTGTGTAAGTAACAGTTTTATATTAATTAAGTTTGTATTCATTTCTTTGTAACAGATTCACAATCTATAGCATCTACAGGATGGCACTGAGTATTTAAAGAGCTATAAATTTTGTTTATACTGAAAAATAGCATGCAACTTTAGGATAAGTTATTTTGTGCATACCAGTATTCTTGGTGGGTGGTGGTGGTGGTGGGTGGTGGTGGTGGTGGTGGTGGTGGTGGTGGTGTGTGTGTGTGTGTGTGTGTGTGTGTGTGTGTGAGTGTGAGAGTAGTTTTTTGCTTGTTTGTTTTGTTTGTTTTTCTCTGTGTAGCTTTGGCTGTCCTGGAACTCACTCTGGGAGAGAACCACCTGCCTCTGCCTCCTGAGAGGCTGGGATTAAAGGTGTGTGCCACCACCACATCCTAGCTTGGTGTGTTTATTTTTTGAGGCAAGCTGAGCTAGGAGGACTGCAGGCATCTGCCACCACACTTGGTCCTACTGTATTCTTTATAGAATAATACTTTGTTGATTTCCCCTTATAAATAGTGTTAAAGTAAAAGTAATGACATAGTAACTTTTAGACTACCATAAGAACATTGTTATAAATACCGATGGGTTGGGAGATCAGTTCAGTGAAAAGCACGTGGGTGGCATTCACAAGGAACTGGGATTAATCCTCACACCACCAGAGAAATAAATTCTGATATTAGCACAATTTGAACATTACTCAGCCATAACAGAGAAATCTTGTCTTGAAAAACAAAAACAAACAAACAAACAAAAAGAAAACCAAAAAGAAATAGAGTGCTGATGCATGAACCTTGAAAGTACTGAGAAACTAACCAACACAGAAAGTCCCAGAGTAAGCAGGGTATGGTGGCCCACGCCTTTAGTCCTAGCACTTGGGAGGCACAGGCAGGTGGATCGCTGTAAGTTCAAGGCCAGCCTGGTCTACAAATCGAGTCCAAGACAGCCAAGGCTACACAGAGAGACCCTGTTTCGAAAAAAATTTAAAAAGTCCCACATTGTAGGATTCCTTTTACATAAGACACCAAAATAAGAAAGTTATATAAGTTGTGAGGGAAAACGGGAAATAATCACTTAACAGGAACAGAGTGTTGTGGGGTGATAAAAGAATTTCTGAAACCAGAGAGAGAGATGGCGTATCTATAACATCACCAATGCAAAATGTCACTGCATCAAACATTTTTAAATGCTTAACTAAGTTATGGAAATTTCATCTCCATTAAAAAAAAAAACAAGGAAAAAGCTTCTTATTCTTTATGACAAAGTAAGATGTTACATGTCGGCAGGCGGAAAGCAAACGGTAACATTAGGGTAAAAAGGATGTACTGAGAGGTGACAGAGCAGGGCTGGGGATGTCTTCGCTCGTCTTCAGTCGCAGTGCTGTGAGTTTACACACCTGTAACCCTGATGCCTGGGAAGCAGAAGCAAGAGCTCCAAGACTCTACATGGAGTGTTCAAGCCTAGTCTCAAAACAAAACCCCAAAACACTAAAATACTGATACGTAACATAGTGAAAGGTTAAATATTAAAAGTCATTGTAGGTGTGATAAAATTATAAACATAAAACCATGACAGCAATCAATCAAGTAAGCAAACAAAAAGCAGTCCTCCCTTACTAAACAATTTAAAAAGCATGGGGGGGGGGGTAAAACACAGGAAATGAAAACTTAGGATAATACACTTACTGTCAGCCTTGGACCACACACATGTGCACATCTACAGCGCACACACACTATACAGATATATAATAATTTTACTGTAAATGGGTTTAATTCACTTATTGAAAGAGAACTCTTAGCCAGGTGTAGTGGCACACACCTTTAGTCCCAGCACTCAGGAGGCAGAGGCAGGCAGATCGCTGTGAGTTCGAGGCTAGCCTGGTCTACAAAGCGAGTCCAGGACAGCCAAGGCTACACAGAGAAACCCTGTCTCGGAAAGAGGGGGGGGGAGGGAGGGAGGGGAACTCTTTTCAGATGGATTCTAAATAAAATTTAACCCTCTACTGTATACAAGAAATATACTTAAATCAGAGATTAAGAAGGCTAAAATTAAAGGATTAAACAAGAATACACCAGATAAAGAGAAACAATAAAGCATTATCTTGATGCCTAACAAAATAGAATTAGGGAAAAATAATAAAATAGGACAAAGAAGGGTATTTTATAATGCTAAGTGACAAAACTGAGAGTAAGAATATAACAGTTCTCCATGTCTATGCATCAATTTAAAAACACTAACATAAGGCAGAAACAACAGGAGATAAAATAAGAAATATCTTTTTTCATTAAACAGTATGTCTTGGAAATAATGGAATCTTTTAATAGCTACATAATGCTTCATTGTATTTATATTTTCTATTCGGTTTATTCAGCCAGTCTCTGTGTCTGGCATTTTGGTATCATTGCAGGATAAATGCATTTTGTTTTGAGACATGAAAAAATGGTTTTGAAAAGAAAAAGAGGGGTGAGGTGGGGTGGATGTGATAATGACAGTGATACCACTCTGACTAAATAGTGTGAACTTGTCTACAAAACAGAAGAGAAGGAGAGGAGGAGGGGAGGCAGAGGAAGAGGAGGAGAGGAAGAGGAAGAAGAGATGCCAGACATGGTAGCGCTTGCCTGTAGTCCCAGCACTCAGGAGCAAGGCAGGCAGATCTCTGTGAGTTTAAGGACAGCCTGGTCTACAGAGCAAGTTATAGGACAGCTAGGACTGTTATATAGAGAACCCTGCCTCAAAAAACAAAACAAAACAAAAATAAAAGGAAAGAAGAAAGGAAGGAAAGATGAGAAAACAAAAAGGTAAGACTAATGCTCTTAAAGAATGCTCCTTTGCCTTTTCCGCATGTGACAACGTGGTGAGATGGTCCTGCATGAAACAAATAGGGCATGCCAAAAATGTAGTGCTTTGGTGTTAATTTCCTACACAACTACAAAAAAAAAAAGAAAAGAAAAGAAAAAAGGAGAAAAGAATGTCTGTGGCTTAAGCCACCTAGTCCGTATTTTCAGCCCAGCAAGCTCCCATAAACTAAGACTAGGAAAACTACAAAACTGGGTGCATACACAAACAAAGGAGCCAACAGTTTCAAGGGGATAACAACCTCCAAAGGTTTCCCACGCCATCCTCCATCAGGCCCCCCTCCATCAGGCCCCCCCTCCATCAGGCCCCTCTCCCACACTCTGACTTCCCTTCGCTCCTGTGCTCTGGAACTTCATATCTAAATTCTTGTGCAAATAGGTATTTTTGATATTCATCAACATTGTATATTTATATCTGTCATTGGTTCCTTTTTACCGCTAATTAGTAGTTCACTGAATGAATATATTGATTTGTTTAGTTATTTCCTAACTGGCATTTCATTTTGCTTTCAGTTTTCTATAACTATAATTTGTGTCTATGTGGACATGTCTATTTTTCTTCATAAAAAAACTAGGAACAGGGAGACAGGAAGAGGGCTCAGCGGGCAAGGCAACATTGCACAAGTGTGAGGACCTGGGATTGGCGAGTGAGAACACACGTAAAAACGCAGTGCGTCTACGGCAGGATGCAGGCAGAGAAGGGGAAGCCCCAGAGGCACGCAGGCCACCTACCCTGGCACATCATGGGCAAAACAACAGATTATGCTTCAAAACAAGGTGGCACCAATACCTGAGGTGGCTGTCCTAGACTTCAGAGGTATGCAGAGAGACTCTATCTAAAGACAAAACAAAATAACCAAAAGGCCAAAGCACTGCACACACATGGTGCACAGACATACATGTAGGCAAAACATCCATATATATTAGATTTTTAGCCAGGTGTGGTGGCGCATGCCTTTAATCCTAGCGCTTGGGAGGCAGAGGCAGGTGGATATCTGTGAGTTCAAGGCCAGTCTGGTCTACAGAGTGAGTCCAGGACAGCTAGGGCTCCACAGAGAAACCCGTCTCAAAAAACAAACAAACAAACAAAAAACAAGCAAACAACAACAAAAAGGCTTCAAAGAGGGAAGGAGAAAAAGGAACAAGGCTCAAGGATAAACAATACTGTATGAAAGTGGAAAAAGGGTACAAGACTGTATTTTATAAAGATAGACTAAAACCCACCTGATTCAGAATCACCAGGCATGTCTTTTTTTTTTTAAAAAACATTTATTTACTTATTATTATGTATACATGCTCTGCCTGCATGTACACCTGCATGACAGAAGAAGACATCAGATCACATTACAGATGGTTGTGAGCCACCAGGTGGGTGCTGGGAATTGAACTCATGACCTCTGGAGGAGCAGTCAGTGATTTTTTTTTTAATATTTTATTTAATTTATGTGTGCTGGTGTGAGGGTGTCAGATCTTGGAGTCAAAGACAGCTGTGAGCTGGGAATTGAACCCAGGTCCTTTGGAAGAGCAGGCAGTGATCTTAACCACTAAGCCATCTCTCCAGCCCCAGCATGTCTTTTTTTTTTTTTTTTTTTTTTTTTTTTTTTTTTTTTTGGTTTTTCGAGACAGGGTTTCTCTGTGGAGCCTTGGCCATCCTGGACTCACTTTGTAGACCAGGCTGGCCTCGAACTCACAGCGATCCGCTTGCCTCTGCCTCCCGAGTGCTGGGATTAAAGGCGTGCGCCACCACGCCCGGCCCAGCATGTCTTAAAATATGGTAATTTCTAAATTTCATTCTAGAACTAATCACTCAATCTCTAGACCCATTAACCTGTACTTTTAGCAACAGCACAAAAAAATTTATCCATATCATTTTGAAAACTACATGTGATGTGCATGTTCACTGTGTGCACATGCAAATGTGTGCACGTATGTGCATGAGCATGTGTAGATGCCAGAGGCTAACATCAGATGCCTGCCTCAATTGTTCTCCATCTTATTATTTGAGATAGGGTCTGTCACTTAACTCAGAGCTCCCCAATTAGGCTAGACTGGCTTGGTCATCAAACCTGAGGGAGCCTATCTTCATCCTCAGGGCTGAGATTTATAGGCATCTTCTGTCACACCTGGTTTTTCGTAGATGGAACTTAGACCCTCATGCATTTGCAGCAAATACTTCATCGACCAACCTATATATTTATTTACTTGATGAGGATCATGGTAAATACAGTGCTTTGCCTGCAATGTACACCTACAGGCCAGAAAAGGGCATCAGATCTCATTATAGATGGTTGGGAGCCACCATGTGGTTTCTGGGGAATTGAATTCAGGACCTTTGGAAGAACAGACAGTGCTCTTAACCTCTGAGTCATCTCTCCAGCCCTTATTTTTGGTTTTTCAAGACAGGGTTTCTTTGTGTAGCCTTGGCTATCCTGGAACTCACTCTGTAGACCAAGCTGGCCTCGAACTCACAGAAATCCACCTGCCTCTGCCTCTGATGGAATTAAAGGCATGTGCCATCACCACCGGCTATAATTTATTTTTTTATTAAAAATTATTGGAGCTAGAGAGATGGCTCAGAGGTTAAGAGCACTGTCTACTCTTCCAGAGGTCCTGAGTTCAATTCCCAGCACCCACATGGTGGCTCACAACCATCTATACCCTCTAATGCCCTCTTCGGGGATGCAGATGTACATGCAGATAGAGCACTCAAACATAAAATAAGTAAAATATAATTTAAAATTATTGTGTGAGTAGGGGCATCTGCATACCATCATGTGCATGCGTAGATCAGAGGCCAACACTCAGGAGTTTGTTTTTTGCTTACACCATGGGTTCCTGGGACTGAACTCAGATCAGACTTGCACAGTGAGTGCCTTTAACAGTTGAGCCATCTCCCCAACCTGATAGTCTTCTGAAAGGGGGAAACTCACCTCTCTCTGAAAGGGGTCATCTCATTTTATTATCTATGTAAATATAAAGAAAGAAGTTAGTTCTGTCTAGTAAATAGGGTTAGCAAAGTTCTTATAGATTCAAGAACAGACCACACACCCTCGATGCAGCGTTGCTACTTATCAGAAAGAATTGGCTTCAGAAAACCGAGGCAGAGCAGAGGGGCCACAGTGTGAATCCTTTTACTCAGGAGAGCTGGGAGAAAAATGTTCATTCTTGGGAAAGTCTCATAGAAAGACAATGGAGAGGAACTCACATTGAACTAGTCATAGCACCTCCAGAAAGCAGAGCCTTTTAGCTGAGCTGTAGTTGGCACACGTCCCAGCATCCCTGAAGCAGAGACAAGCGGATCTCTGAGTTCAAGACAGGCCTGGTCTACAGAGTAGAGTTTCAGGACTGCCAGGACAACACAGGGAAAGAAAGAAAGAAAAAAGGAAGGAAGGGAAAAAAGCAGAGCCTCTGAAGGGAGACTAAATTGTATACCTGAAGGAACTGTCCTGGATCAGCTGAAGCCGTGATGAAATTAGCTTGTCCATGGAGTCACTCTCACACCAAATGACTTTATTAGTCTGTCAGATAAATACATAAGGTTCAATGACAGATTGGGTTACATAGTAGCCAGACCAGCCAGGACTACATAGCAAACCTTATCTCAGAAAAAACTAAACTAAACTAAACTAAATGGAAACCTGGACCAGGAACAGAGGGGAGCATGGCTGCACAGGCCTGTGAGCCCAGCAGTTGGGAGGCTGAAACAGGAGGACTGACCATTTGAGGGCATCCTGGGCTACATAGCAAGACTCTATTTCAAAAACAAATAAATAAACAAATAGGTTGTACACTGAGATTTTGCTGTGCGGAAACCAACAGCCATATTGTTGAGGTGTTTCAGCCTGTAGATCTGGTAGCAAAGCCCAACAGCAGCTGACTGATTCACTAAGGGCTTTCCTTGGCGAGATGGGAATCAGATGCACCTCATGTTTAGAATGAGTAAATCTCTACAGCTTTAATACAATATATCTGGGGGGGGGGGAGAGATTCTGATCTTTCTACTAAACATGGAATAGAGATTTTGAGTTGGTTTTATTTTAGAGGAAATAAGAGTGAGACTACAAGCCAGGCACAGTGGTAAAGGCCTTAAATCCCAGCACTCAGGAGGCAGAGGCAGGTGGATCTCTGTGAGTTCGAGGCCAGCCTGGTCTACAAAGTGAGTCCAGGACAGCCAGGGCTACACAGAGAAACTCTGTCTCTAAAAACAGGCAAACAAAAAAGGAGAGAGAGAGAGAGAGACACACAGAGAGAGAGAGAGACAGAGACAGAGAGACAGAGACAGATACACACACTCACAGAAAGAGACAGACAGACAGACAGACAGAGACAGACAGACAGACAGACAGAGGAGTAGGTGTGAGGCATATCATGCCAGTTGGATGCTAATTATGTGAAGCATCATGGCTGTTCCTAGTTCAGAGAGAGAAAGAAGTAAAAATGGCTACAATATTAAGGAGAATGGTAATAACCAAAAAAATCAGGAGAAATATCTGAATTTTGGGGAGATATTTAGCATAAGCCATGCTGAGTTTAAGTAGGAACCTGCATCTGTGTAGTGATGGCTGTTGGTTAGACTGTATTTTCCCACTGCTTTTTTTTTTAAATCTTACCCTCTTTTCTACTACTTTCCAATTTCTACAATTATTTTTCTTTTCTTTCATCCTTTGCCACTTTAGCATTCCTACTATTATTTCCTGTTTTATGTCAATTATTTTTTCTAATGCTTATCTTACCAACAAGACTGTGTGTTCATTGATACAGAGGTCAGGGAACTACTCAAGTCAGGGAGACTGTTCCATAGGATTTTGCCCATGATGAACACTCAACAATACTACCAGCAACAATTAAAACACTACCAGCAACGATTAAGGGAGAGACCTGGGGCTCAGTGCGAGCCTAGGATTAGGCTGCCTGGACACCCACATCGCCATTTGCAGGATAATCAGAGGGATCCTAACTCCTATGGCTTCACTCACTGCCTTCAGCCGCTCAGGTGCCTTGGTGCCTTTTATGCCCAGTCCTCCAAAGCATCGGAGCATTCCCAGATTACCCCACGATGCCCAGATTCCCTATGAAGAATAAGACAAATGTTCCACATGACTCAGCACTACTTTTCCCCCTTCTCTGACTTATTTTTCTCCATAGCATTTATCACGTCCCTGATGATCTAGCTATTTTCCAGCTCTGAGATACAAATTCCATGAGGACAGATATGAGATTCTGTTCTAGTCACTGCTGTAACTCCAAGCCTAGAACAGTACCTCACTCACAGTATGGCTCAATAGATATTTAAATAATAAATGAATACAATAGTTCACTTGTCAGCAAATATTAAATCCCTACAACATACTTAAAGAATACATCTGTGAACAAGAAAGGCTTAGTTTTGATTTTTGTGAAACTTATAGCAAAGAGATTATATCAAACAAAAATTACAGTTACATATAATTATGATAAATGCTAAGTGTTTTCAAGGAAAATATAGGATTTGTAGTAGGGAGAGTTAACTTGGTAAGACACAAAGGGAGATTCAAAGCTAGACCCTGAGGAAATACAATGAAGCAAAGATAGAAGGGAAGTAGGAACAGGTGAACAAAGAAAGGTGGAAGAGAAAAAAAATGGTTTTTCTTGTTTTTTTGAGACAGGGTCTCTCTGTGTAGTCTTCGCTATCTTGAACTCCCTTTGTAAACCAGGCTGGCCTGGAACTCACAGTGATCTGCCTACCTCTGCCTCCCAAGCACTGGGACTAAAGGCCTGCACACCACGCCCAGTGAAAATTTTAATGAAAAAGAATGCATCGGTGTTTATTGGTTTAGTAACCCTATTGAGACTAAAACTAGCAGGCAATGCATTTCTCCTAAAATGTTATAAGGAGCAGTATTTTATGTGTTAAGTTTGACAGAAGTTTTGATATACATACATGAAACCACCACAAATCAAATCATGAACATCTATCTGTCTCCACTCTGGCATGTAATTTTTACTTATCCAACTAATATCTACAGATATCAGACTCTGAATATACACTGTTACATGATCCTTGCTGATTCAAGGAAACAAAAGAACTCAGAGTAGTGCTGTTTGGGGAAGATGGAGGTTATAACCTGCAGTGTCTTGCAGGCCATATTTGACTTTTATACAAAGAAACACTAAAAGCAATCAGGCTCAAGTAATGCTGACCTTCAACAGGAAGCGATTAGAAAAGTTTATTTGGGTAGTGACATGTTCACATTTGTCTTTTCAGAGAAATCAACCTAAAAGGTAGATGACAAATAAGAGACAGTCAAGAATGCTTCTCAAGCTGGGGTGGGGTATGGGGGTGGGGGTGGGGGAACATGCCTTTTATCCCAGCACTCAGGGAGGCAGAGGTAGGGGGATCTCTGTAAGTTCAAGGCCAGCCTGGTTTACAAAGCAAGTCCAGGACAGGCAAGGCTACAGAGAAACCTTGTCTCAAAAACAAAAACAACAACAACACAAGAATGGCTCTGGAGGAACCTGCCGGGTGCACTGTGTGAAGGTGTGCCTCTGTATATTCAATTACTAATTCTGTACTGGCGGAGAGCTATGGCCCATCACCAGTCTCGTATTTTGTAAATACTTGTTCCTTCCTCACCTGCCTAAGGCAATCTAGAATTGTATCTGATTGGCTTTAATAAAGAGCTGATGGCCAATAGCTGGGCAGGAAGTGGAAGGCAGATCTTCCAGGCAGACAGGGAGACTCTGGGAGAAGAAACCAGAGGCTGGAGATTTGCCAGCGGACACACGAGTGAACAGCCAGGCACCAGATCGGAACAGAGAGACAGACCTAGCCACGTGATGGGATGTAGTGCCAGGATTATCCCGGATAAGGTTAGAGTAATCGGGAGACTGCCCAGCAAAAGGTCTAAGCTTTAAAATCTTAATAAGCCTCTGTGTCATTATTTATATCGCTGGTCAGTCCAGTAGTCCCGATATAGGAGCCCTTTATGCAATTGCAGTACTCTGGCAAGAGATTATGACAATTTGGCTAAGGGTTGGGGGGCAAAAGATAAATTTTTTTTACTTATCAGTCCCCTCCAGAAACAATCATTCTGGATTTTTTTAACCATAATTTTGCATATTCTAGAATCTCAAATAATAAAATTATACAATGTGTATTTTGAATAAAGTTTTTTTATTCAAACTGGGTAACGGTGGTGCAAACTTTAATCCCAACACTTGGGAGGCCGAGGCAGGCAAATCTCTGTGAGTTCTAGGCCAGCCTGGTTTACAGAGCAAGTTCCAGGACAGCCAAGGCTATACCAAGAGACCCTGTCTTGAAAAACCAAAAAAAAAAAAAGTTTTTTCATTCAATTTTGTTTTATATTTGTGCTATGCATTCGTGTGTGTGTGTGTGTGTGTGTGTGTGTGTGTGTGTGTGTGTACACACATGCATGCGCTCATATGTGTGCCAAAATACACGTATAGAGGTAGAAGCATCTTGTTGGGTCTCTCCTTCCATCGTGTGATCTTGCAGATAAACTCGGCTTATCAGGCCTGGCAGTGGGTGCCTTTCCCTCCTGCCATTCTGCTATCCCATCAGTCAGCACATCTTTACATCTATTCTATTGTCTGTGTGTGTCTGTAGTTTGTTCCTTTTCGTTGCTGAGCAGTGACTCCACCGCGTGACCATGCAGTTCACTCAGCTATTCTCTCTGCTATCCCCAGAGCGGTCGTGTGCTATTTTAGATCCCTAGTAACAATGTACATCTGAGAATTTTGATTTTCAGTTTTAGCTATTCTGACTGCAATGTAGTAATATCAGCATAGATTGAATTTACACTGGGGGTCTCATGACAAATTATACTGAGTGCTTTTTATGTATTTATTAGCCATTTGTACATAATATTTTGTGATGGGTCTGTTTCCCTTTTTTTGTCCGTATTTTATTGGGTTGTTTGTCTTTTTTATTACCAAGCTGTCTATACACCTTACATAACAATCTTTTGTCAACTAGACATTTGGCAAATATCTCCCAGCAGACAAGTATTTATTGACTGAACTCCTCCCTTTAAAATCAAATAGGTTTAAAACCTGGCTCTACTTAAAACAGCTGTGGGAATTTGAACACGGTACTTAGCTTTTGGAGGTTGTTCCCGTCCGTAAACTGGAGATAAAGCTTACCATTACAGAGTTATGACAACCTCAGACAATGGAGCCCGACACGTTGGTGCAGAAAGGTCCTCAAGCAGGAGTTAGTCATGCTCCCCTTTAACTTTAGTTCCGAGATAATACGGCAGCTGCTGCCTTAAATAGCTGAACTTCACTTCTTAGAATGTAAAACTCTATAAAAATTTAAATTTCCACAATGGTATAAATCATTGCAATAGGAGACTATAAAAAAAAAAAAGCAAGGCTCCTGGGAAAGATTAACATGTCTTTCTTTTATTCCTTGTACAGTAACATGCAAAATAAGATTGAATCTAAAAATAGTCGAATCAAAAGCAATTCGTCTGGAGGTAAAATTGGAAAAATAGCTATAGAATTTGTTATGTTGTGCTAACGGTCACGTCCTATAGCATATGAAAATTGAAATGACACGCTATTGTACAAACATTAGTACCTATACTAGAATTAGCCACATTTTTATCTCTTGTATAAAAGATTCACATAAAAATAACTTCAGAATGTTGATAAAAGTTATACTAGTAACTTATTAAAGTAAGTTTTAGTAGTCACTGTAAGATCTGTGCAGTGCAGAATTTTAGGTTTATTTTATTTTATGGGTCTGAGTGCTTTGCCTGCATGTATGTCTGTGTACCACATGCATACTGGGTACCTTTAGAGGTAAAGAGGAGGCCACTGGATTCCCTGGAGAACAGCAGCTACAGATTGCCATGAGCCACCATGCAAGTGCTGGGAGCCAACGGAGCTTGATGCCTTTGAAGGAGCAACAATAACCACTGAGCCACCTCTCCAGCCCTGCCCTGGTTCTGTTCTTGTGGTTATTGCTATGTTAAAAAAAAACAAAAACAAAAAAACAGGTACTAGATTTTGTCCCCCTAATAGACTAGTTAAATTAGTTAATGCCTCTAATTCATTTTTATTTGAAATGGCAGATATTATCTAATGTAGATAAAATGAGATAACCTCACAAAACCTTTGCTTAGCACATAATTCTTTTCACATATAATAAGTAAATAGTAGTTAAATATTACTGCTCTTAAAGTAATTTAGTCAAATGTTCTTTTAAGTTTCTGTGCTCCTCTTGGTTTCACTAACTCCAATTAGGAAAAGTAACTAAGATATGATTACAACTATTTGTTAAACTAACTGAAAATTATCCATGGAGATTATATGTTTTACAACTTTCACGAAATCTTTTGTTGTTGTTTGTTTGTTTTGTTTTGTTTTTTTGAGACAGAGTCTCTCTCTCTCTCTGTAGCCCTTTTCTGGAATTCACTATGTAGACCAGGCTGATCTCAGATTCGCAGCCATCCAGTTGTCTCTGTTTCCCTGGTGTTGGCGTTAAAGGCGTGCTCCATCACAACCTGGCCACTTTCTTGCACAAATCTGGTAAATAATCATTCCTTATATTCCCCAAAACTAAACATAAAATAAGGAATAATGATATAAAAAATAAGAAAAACCCCAAATGATACTGAAAATGGAAAGTATTGTCTTAACTGTATTAGGCACTTCTTACTTATCCTGTGTTGCTAACTGCTACTTGTTGCCACAGGTGATGACAAGGCTGTGACCTAGGACCGACCCTGTACTCCCTCCGGTAACTAGAAAAACAAGTGCAATCTGCACACAGACGTGGAGAGGGGCAAGAGCAATGCAGCGGTTCCAAATCTTATGGGCCTTGCAAGCCACACTGTAAAATCAGGAATGATTAAGCTAGAGAGGACCATGTCTTACTTGGCAAGCAAAACACTTCTCCATTCCAATTCTTGTTAAATGGCAGGCGAGAGACAAGGCCCTCTCCCCGACCTCCAATGAGACCGAGCAATCCGTCACAGCCTGTCACCAAACGCTAACTAGCTGTCACGAGCCTCACACTGCATCTTCCTCATTCCCAGCCTGCGTCTCCTCAACTCCTGCTTCTCCAGAATAGCAACTAGCTTCTTAGAATCATTTCCCAAGGGCCAAGGAGACACGTCAGCAGGGAAACACCTGAAGACCTGAGTCCTACACGGGAACCAGTCTAAAGGGGAAAGGAGAGAACAGACTCCATAGAGCTGCCCTTTAACCTCTGCACACATGCCATGCACGTGTGAGAGCATACACACAAGTCACACACCACATTCATATATATTCACACACACACAACCAATAACAATTTTTTAAAAGATTTTATTTTTATCTACGTAGTTGTATCTACTATGTGTGCAGATCCCCTTGGAGGCCAGATGGATCCCCCAGAGCTGGAGTTACGCACGGTCGTGAGACATCCAACATGGGTGCTGGGAACTGAACTTAGGACCTCTGAAAGACTAGCAAATACTTTTTTTTTTAATTTTAATTTTTATTTATTTATTGTATATTGGTGTTTTGACTGCATGTATGTCTGGTGAGAGTGCCGGATCCCCTGGAACAGGAGTTATAGACAGTTGTGAGCTGCCATGTGGAAGCTGGGAATTGAACTCAAGTCCTCTGGAAGAACACACTGTGCTCTTAACTGCTGAGCCATCTCTCCGGCCCCCAAGACTAGCAAGTACTTTTAATTGCTGAGCTATCTCTCTATCCCTCAATGACAACTGTTTTACATTAAAACACACACACACACACACACACACACACACACACACACACACAAACTCATTGGGTAAACTGCTAGCCAGACAAGTTTATCAGTCTGACCTTGCTCCCTGGAACCCACATGAAGATGGAAAGTAAGAACTGACATCCTCAGACCCCTATAGGTGTGCTATGGTACACACTCACTCCCCTACATACATCACATACAACAATAATAAATAAAAAATTTAAAAATCGATTGAGAATTCAATGCAAGCAAAACTGCCCCTTATATCCAATGCATTTTATGGCACAACAAAATATGTACCCATTCAAATGCAAATGTTCACACAGTATTGTTCATAACAGAAAAGGTGGGGGAGGAAGCAGGTCCAGCCTGATGGCACAGGCCTATAATCCCATGCACTCTGGAGGCTGAGTCAGGAAGACCAACAGGTTCAAGGCCAGCCTTGGAAACTTAGTAGCACCATGCCTCAAAATAAAAGCATAAAGCCAACTCGGCAATACTGCACTTGATCTTTAAGGCCTATAGAACAGACTCGCTTGTGAGAGCATATAATGTGCTACCTTTACAAAAGCTAGTGCTCCTATAAAGTGCAGCAGATCCACCAACACAAAGAACACCATCAGGAAGTAGATGACATTCAGCATTTAGGTTATCATGGAGACATCTCTGAGCACTCCCTTACAGAAGGTGAACAGTTAAGGGCATGGTAAGGGGGCTCAGATGTGTTAGTGAAGCCACCCACCCTCGCCCCTCAGGAGAACTACCTAGCCCTGCAGAGACTCTGCTCAAGAATCTGTACAATCCCAGTTTTAGGGTAACAGCTGCAGTCACTTAACCACTGATCTTAACTCTTTTACATTTCCCCAGAAAACTGCCTAAACAGAATACTGGAGAAGCTCCATCCACATGGGGTGAATTCATCATATGAAGCAAGCCCAGGAGACACAGGAACGTACCACCCTGACCCTTCCTGCAGGGCCAAGGCGCTCCTTCCTAGCAGGTCAGTGTCCGCTGGCAGCTCACTGACACGCCCTCCTCCTCAAGCTACCCTCACTCAAAGTAGTCCAGGTGAGCTCTCTGAAAGCAGACGGCAGAACTGCGGTCAAGCTGCTCTCGCCTGGGAAGACAAGACAGCAGCAGGAGGGCTGTGAAGAGAAGTAAGTCCAACTGCAACACACCGCAGACCAAAGATCAGCCCCACCCGGGCAGGCCTCCCTGGCCCTCTTTGACCGACCTCCACTGGCTCGCTTTGCTCAGTCACCTCCAATCCTGTCTCTGGGTGGAACCCAGTCAGACTTGCTGGCAAGTGCACCCTGGCCGCTGAGCCATCTTAACAGCCCTTTTTCACTCTTTCCAGAATGCAGCGTGATCATTTAATCCAACTTAACCCACAAATTCCAAATCTAGTTGGAAACAATCTAGAGTGTAAGTTGATCCTACCAAGTTCGTAACCACTTCCCAAGTGAGTATACTAAATGCCGTGAGCAGTAACTCCCAGGCGTGGGCCCCGCCATCTTGGTTACAAAGACTTTGAGAGAATGGAGCCCGGGACATGGCCTCTCCAGAGCTCAGGTGCCTCCGGAAAGCTCGGGGCTGGGAATCACTATTAGGCGAGTTATACAAACGAACAAAGTAATGCTCCCAAATTACTTCAACAAAAACCTATTTAAACTCCAATACTGGGGAAGGGAGATAGAAAGAGTTTGCTTTCTATGGCTGTGATAAACACCGTCTTACAGCTTACAGTTCACCATAAAGGGAAGTCAGGTCAGGAGCCGGAGGCCACTGACGACTACTACTGGTCTGCTCTCTAGGCTCATGGTCAGCTGCCTTGCTTGCTTGCTTTTCTCCTCTCTCCCTCCCCCCAACTCACTTTGAGACAGGGTTTCTTTGTGTTGCCCCAGCTGTCCTTCCCTTGCTTTGTAGACCAAGCTGGCCTCGAACTCAGAGAGATTTCCCTGCTTCTGCCAGTGCCTCCCGAGTGCTGGGATTAAAGGTGTGTGCCACCACACTTGACCTCAGCTGCCTTTCTTTGTTTTGGGTTTTTCAAGACAGGGTTTCTCTGGCTGTGTTGGAACTCACTCTAAAGACCAGGCTTACCTTGAATTCAGAGATCCAATTGCCGCACTGGGATTAGAGGTACGGTCTGCCACCACTACCCAACATCAGCTGTCTTTCTTATGTCCCCAAGGCCATCTGTTCAGAGGTACCTCTGCTCACAGGGGCTGGGCCCTCCCACATCAAATTAATCAAGAAAAGGCCCCACAGGCCTGCCTGTCTATAGGCCCATCTGATAATGCGTTTTTGTCAATTAGGGTTCCCCCCCCTTCCCAGATGACTCTAATAAGAGGCCCTAGCACAGCAAAAAGAAAACAACAAAGTACACTGTGAAGCCTACAAGGGACACAGTGTAGGATGCAACCCTTGTCCTGGGAGAGCTTGTAGACAAGAAGGACAATACTTACAACAAACAATTACAACACTCAAGACAGAAAGTGTTTGTTTATCACCTCACTGAAATGCGCTCCCTGGGAGAAAAATACAAAACAACTTTTTGTTCACTGCCGTATCTCCAGGGGACAAACTAAAACCTAGCACATTGGTATTCAGTAAATAATTGCTAAATAATCCAAAAAGCAAAAAACAATTTTAATTTCAACTCAAAACATAAGTAAATACCATTTTTTTGAGAACAGAAAGGATTTTAAGAGACAAGGAGAAGGAAGCTTCTTTTTGCAGTAGATGATGGTTATACACATATGCCCACAGTTGGTCATGTGCTCTATATGGATCAGTGCTCTCTGACACAACAGGACAGTTCACAAATGAATGCAGAGGCTGTGACTACTAGATGCACAAGGCTGAGCCCTACAAAATCCCAGCATGGACGTGAGAGGTGGTCAAGAAATCCCACCCCTCGCTGAAAAGCTACTGGCAACTGAGGGAGAGTCAGGGCTCTTCAGGATGTGGCTCCTGATAAGCCACCAATATTCCGGCAGATGGCCCTATACCCACGCACATACTGTAGCACTGAGTGGACTCATTCGGTTTTGAAAAAGAACACATGAAACTGGAAGGTTAGCTGAGCATGGTGGCACACATCTTTAATCCCAGCATGCAGCAGAGGCAGGTGGATCTCTGAGTTCGAGGCCAGCCTGGTCTACAAAGAGAATTCCAGGACAGCCAAGGCTAAACAGAGAAACCCTGTCTTGAAAAACCAATAATAGGGCTAGAGTGATAGCTCAGAGGTTAAGAGCACCGTCTGCTCTTCCAAAGGCCCTGAGTTCAATTCCCAGCAACCACATGGTGGCTCACAACCATCTATAATAAGATCTGGTACCTTCTTCTGGTGTGCAGGTGTACACGCAAGCAGAACACTGTATAAATAATAAATAAATACATCTTTTAAAAAATAACAATAAACAAATAAATATTGGTTTAAGTCTGCTTTCAATTATTCTGGGTTTTATACCCAGCACTAGAACTGCTGGGCCATATGGTAATTCTGTCTTATTTTTGGTTCCAGAGCAACTACACCATTTTTTAACTTCCAAAGGGTTCTGATTCCTCCATATCCTTGCTTGTAGATGGGAGTGGAATTTAATAATAAATAAAACCCCAGGAGCTAGAGAAAGGGCTCAGTGGTAGAAACTTTTAACTAGAGTGAACAATGCCCTGGGTTTAATCTCTAGCACCACCAAAAAAAAAAAAAAAAAAAAAAAAAAAAAAAAAGGAAGAGATACAGATAGACAAACCACACATATACAGAAAGAGAAAGAGCAGATAAATTAGTAATTATTCATCCTAATAGGTGTGAATTAGAATAAGGTGATGAACTCAGCTGTCATTTCCTTTATGATTAGTGATGTGCATTTTTCTTATATTTATTAGTTATTTTTATATCTTCTTTGGAGAGATGTTTTTCAAACCCTTTGCCCATATATGAATTAAATTTTGCTATTGTTGTTGTTAGCTGCTGGTATTCTTTATATTCTAGATATTAATGCCTTATCAAATGGACTTGTTTTTAATACTATTGTGTGACAAAACTTTTCCTGAGGAGGTGTCTTCTCTACCCAGATAGGAAGCCCAACACAGACCAAAGTACGGATTCCACCAGAGTCCAACCTGGTAAGCCATGAGTTTCACTGGGGTTGCTTACACAATACAGGTGAGGGGTTACTAACAGGACCAAAAATGACTCAAAGGACAGCGGTATCACCAAAGTCCATCCCAGCATGGGTGACAGCTCACAAAAGCTGGAAACCTGGTACAAACTGCACAGCCTGCAGGCTGTTCAACAGGTTGGAGAGTTTCCTTTCCAACTGCCTCAGTTGGTCTAAACCTCTTCCAGGCTGCTAGTCTGGCCTCAGTGACTTCTTTGCAGCTCAGTTTCTTAGTCTGAGAGAATCTCAGACTCCCTCCTCCACTTAACCTGGCAGGCTGGGCCCTAGTGAATCTAGTCTGTTTCAGGAACTTCCTAAAGCCACTTTGAGTTGTTTACCTTCCTGCTTAAAGAGTTTCCCTGCTGGATGGAATGTTTCAGTCTCAGAGGAAACGACTACACAGCAAATACCAAGCTAGAAAATATTTCAAGGCTGGGCATGGTGGCGCACGCTGGCGCACACCTTTAAACCCAGCACTTGGGAGGCAAAGGCAGGCAGATCGCTGTGAGTTCGAGGCCAGCCTGGTCTACAAAGTGAGTCCAGAGAAACCCTGTCTCAGAAAAAAAAAAAAAAAGGAAAATATTTCAAAGGGAAGGAGCAACAGACTATAGAAATTCTATAGAAGACATAAAGATTGAGGAATGGAAAAGGATTATGAGGTCACCGGTAACCTTTAAGAGATTAATTTTAATTTAGCAAATGAAAGCATCTGTCAGACTATAAAAGCTTCCAGAATGGAATAAAGGAAAAGGAACAAATAAAAAAATATGCAACAGCCAGGCATGGTGGCCCACACCTGTTATCCCAGCACTGGGGAGGCAGAGGCAAGAGGATTGCTATGAGTTCAAGGCCACCATTATCTACAAAGCCAGCCCTGGAGAGCCAAGGCTACAACAAAGAAACCTGTCTCAAAAAAAAAAAACAAAAAAAACAAAAAAAAAAAAAAGGAAAGAAAAGAAAAGACAACAACACCTGTAAGGACTACCACAGTAATAATGAATACTCCACAGTTTCTATGCTAAGCCTCATTCTAACAGCTTTACAACTAATAAATTTAATTCTCAAAACAATCTATGAAATAACATCAGCTTTAAAGCATTCTTTTCAGGAGGGCTTCCCCTGTCGGAGGTTATGGGGAGGGGAATAGGGCGAAAGAGGAGGGAGCATGGGAACAGGAAGATAAGAGCGAGGGAATAACAATTGCGATGTACTGTGAATAAATTATGATAAATAAAATATTTTTTAAACGTTTTTTCGTGTGTGTGTGTCTGTTTCTGTCTCTGTGAACATGCCAATGAATGTCACGTGTACGCAGATACATAGGTACGTACAGAGGCCTACACTGGGTATCTGATTCCCTGGCTCTGGATTTACAGGTGGTTTTGAGCTACCTGATATTGGTGCTGAGAACTGGACTCCAGTGCTCTGCAAGAGCGGCAAGTGCTCTTAACTACTGAACCATCTCTCCAACCCCTAGACAGCATTATTTTACCCATTTACAGTTGAGAAACAAACAGAATAAGAAGCCAGAATCGCACACACATAAGAGTATCTTACAAACTTATGGAATAGGAAAGAATAATATAACTTTGAGCAAAAGATTTGGAGGCCTGGGGAGATGGCTCAGTCGGTAAAGTGCTCTTCATGCCATCCTCAAGTCCTGAGTTCAATCCCTAGGACCACATAAAAAGTCAGGAGTGCGGCTGCACATCTGAAGTCCGGTGCTGAGAAGACAGACAGACGCTGGGGCTGGCCAGCCCACTTTGCTGAATAGACTCCATGTTAAACAAAACGTTAGTTCTTCATCTTACAGGGCCATAACATAGGAAAGGTTTCTCCCCCTTCCTCCATGTAGCCGAGGCTATCCTGGATTAGCTTTGTAGACCAGGCTAGTCCCCAACTCACAGAGATCCTCCTGCCTCTGCCTCCATGAGTGCTAGGAGACAGGTGGGAATCTCTGTTGAGTTCAAGGCCAGCCTGGTCTACAAAGAGAGTCCAGGACAGACAAGGCTACACAGAGAAACCCTGTCTCGAAAAAACAAAACCAAATAAACAAACAAAACAAAACAAACAGGCAGGCTATGAGTAAGTTGGTTAATACTACAGGCTTTATTCAATAAAATAATGAATAAATAGGGGAAATGTATTACCGAAGTTTTCAAAGAAACAATGCATTGCTTACTAAGTGAAAGACAAAAGGCTAATTTACGTCTCTGAGCTACCATATATTTTTACCTAAAAGCAGTAATAATCTTTAAAAGTAAAAGAATTACATAGTGATAATAGAACTATTATAAAGATAGAAGTCTAAGTTAAGAAAAATTACTCATATCTGATAATATTTCTGGCATCTTCTTTCTTGTCAATGTTGTCTCTTTGAATTAACCAGCTACATACTAGGGTGCTAGCAAGCCATATGTAATGCCACACAAAAGGAATTCCATAAAAAGGTAATCAAGCTTGTGACAGTAAACAATTTTCTTAATCTTTATTGCAATCTTGGCTATAATTTATAAATTTCTTTATTTACTATTTCTTTTTAGTTTATGTGCATTGGTGTCTTGCCCACATGTATGTCTGTGCGAGGGTGTCAGAACTCTTGAACTGGAGTTCCAGACAGGTTTGAGCTGCCATGTGGGTGCTGGGAATTGAACCTGGGTCCTCTAGAAGAGCAGCCAGTGCTCTTAACCACTGAGCCATCTCTCCAGCCCCTTAAAATTTCTTATAGTTGGAATTACATTAAAATCAAATGTTGTGTAAAAATTGTTCTCCATCATTTCTGATTGGTTAATAAAAACCTGAACAGCATGTAGCTGGACTTCCAATCCCAGTGATTGGGGTCCCAGGTGGGGAGCAGAGAGAGAAGCAGAGTTGCCATGAGAGAGTCACCATTCTGTTGGCTCTAAGACAGACAGACAGAGACCCTCTCTCTCTCTCTCTCTCTGTCTCTGTCTCTCTCTTGTCTCACTACACTATGTGACCTTGGCTGTCCTGGAACTCTAGCCTTGATCTCAGATCTGTCTCTGCCTCCTGAATGCTGAGACTAAAGGCCTGTTCCACTATACCCCACGGTATTTCAGTCTTTTTATTTTTAGCTAATGTAGTGTATGGCTAGAGTAGGTATTTCCTTGGATTTTAATTTCCATTTCTCTAAGGAGTAATGATAATTCATATACAGATAACTGTCCTTAAGGCAAGAAAACTCTAGAGAGCAGGTACTTCATCTTCTGTTTAAACAGCTCCAGGACCACACTTACCTAACTCTTATAAGGAGGGGGTAAAAAACAAAACAAAACAAAAACCACAGAATTTTTCAAAAACAAGTTTCAGAGGTAAGTACCTATATTCAATTTATATAACTCTTGCCTATTTAAAAATGGTTAACATCTTGCCGGGCGTGGTGGCGCACACCTTTAATCCCACCACTCGGGAGGCAGAGGCAGGCAGATCGCTGTGAGTTCAAGGCCAGCCTGCTCTACAAAGGGAGTCCAGGACAGCCAAGGATACACAGAGAGATCCTGTCTTGAAACAAAACAAAACAAAATATATACATAGCCTAGGCTACACAGAGAAACCCTGTCTAAAACCAAAACAGAAAAAAGAAAAAAGAAAACAAATGTTTAACACAATGTAATCCTTAGAACCTTGAGCTTTGGTGTCCAACTGTGGGTTGGACTCTAAAGGAGGAATACAAAGTGTATTAGAAACAATTCTATCAAAAGCTGGTAAATAACTTACTCATCATTCCACAAACTAAGTTAACTCAATAAATAAGGAAGAACTAGTTAATAATAAGTCTTACCAGTTTTAAAAATACATGTTTTAAAAATCAAAAATATTCAAAGATTAAGTCATAAAATCTCATCATATCTTCCAGGCTCTGGTTACAAAATAAGTTAATTAAGAGACATCCATAGCCAGGCGTGGTGGTGCACACCTGCAATCCCAGCACTCGGGAGGCAGAGGCAGGAGGATCATTGTGAGTTGGAGGCCAGGCTGGTCTACAAAGTAAGTCCAGGACAGCCAAGGCTACACAGAGAAACCCTGTCTCGGAAAAAGAGAGAGAGAGAGAGAGAGAGAGAGAGAGAGAGAGAGAGAGAGAGGGAGGGAGGGAGAGAGAGAGAGATCCATATTACAAAACATTAAAACAGCATATGACCTTTCTTTGATGCAATAAACATTATAGGTCAGGCACAGTGGTTCACACCTACAGTCTTGTGACCTCAGAAGGTTGAAGCAGAAGGCCTGCAATCAACTCCAAGCCAGCCTGGGCTACAAAATGAGATTTGTCTCAAAATAAATATATAAAATGAAAAATATTTACTTAACTCATTTGGAGTAAATTATAATAACCTCTCTAGGCCGGGCGGTGGTGGCGGACGCCTTTAACCCCAGCACTTGGGAGGCAGAGGCAGGTGGATTTCTGTTGAGTTCGAGGCCAGCCTGGTTACGGAGTGAGTTCCAAGACAGCTAGAGTTGTTACACAGAGAAACCCTATCTCAAAAAATAATAATAATAATAATAATAATAATAACCTCTCTAAAGGGAGAGAAAGTTATACTAAAAACCAAGACCAGTGGATACAAGTCCTTATGAAAAGCATCACAGAATAATTTTGCCTATGATCACAAATGGTGCCTCAGTTTGGTTTCTATTGCTGTGATAAAGATCATGACCAAAATCAACTCAGGGATGAAAGGGTTTATTTCAGCTAACAGCTGTAAGGCAGCATGAAAGGAAGTCAGAGCAGGAACTTGAGGCAGGAAGTGAGGCAGAGACCAAGCACTGCTTCTTTCTGACTTGCTTCCCACGGCTTGCTCAGCCTGCTTTCTCATACAACCCAGAGCCAGCAGCCCAGGGGTGGGACCACCCATAGTGGCTGGGCCCTCCCACATAAACCCTCACCAGTTGTCAAGCATCAAGAAAAAAAAAAAAAGTCCCAGCTAGGCATGATGGCCCATGCCTTTAATCCAGCACTTGGGAGGCAGAGGCAGGCAGATCTCTGTGAGTTCAAAGCCACCCTAGTCCACAAAGTGAGTTTCAACACAGCCAGAGCTACACAGAGAGACCGCGTCCCACAGACTTGCCTACAGCTCAGTCTGATGGAGGCATTTTCTCAATTGAGGTTTCCTCTTCCCAGGTTATGCTGGCTTGTGTCGAGTTAACAGAAAAATAAAATAAAATAAATCTAACCAGGAGGCATGTTAAATGCTAGTATTACAATGACTATAATTCCTTACCATACCAACTCAGGGACAGGTTTGAAGTGGCCAAGAAATGAACTTATAAATAAATTACAAGGTAGAAAATTCATATAAAAGTAACCAGCGCCAGGTGTGATAGTGGACACCTCGCACTTGGGAGGCTGAGCTAGCAAGATCACAAGCAAGGAGTTTGAGGTAACCTGGGCTACACAGTAAAAATTTCTTTAAAAACAAACAAACAAACAGAATGAATTACTCCATCTCCTAAAAAGAGTTAGGGCTTGAGCCGTAGTCCACAGTAGGCAAGCCTTCTACCGCTGAGCTAAACCTATAACCCTGAATTTTTCTCATAGTCTTAAAAACCTAACCAAAACAGAATACGATCAGTTAATGCCTGGGGTTTTTTTTTCCCCTTCACAGTCATTAGGAATTTTTTTCTTCTTTCTTTTTTATTTTCTTTTTCCTTTTTTCCTTTTTCTTTTTCTTTCTTTCTTTCTTTCTTTTTTTTTTTTTTGTACGTGGGGGGGGATTGTTTTGTTTTGAGATAGTTATTCAAGTAGTTCAGGCTAGCCTCAAACTCAATGTGTGGACACTCTGAACTCCTGACCCTGCTGCCTTAGAGCAGTGGTTCTCAGTCTTCCAAAGGCTGCGACCTTTTAATACCGTTCCTCATGCTGTGATGACCCCTAACTAGAAAAGTATTTTTATTGCTACTTCTTATTCTTTGTTTGTTTGTTTGTTTTTGAGATAGGGTTTCTCTGTGTAGCCTTGGCTGTCCTAAAACCCGGATCTGTAGACCGGGCTCCCCTTGAACTCATAGAAATCCACCTGCCTCTGCCTCCTGAGCGCTGGAATTAAAGGTGTGCACGACCCCCGCCCAGTGTCATGGCTACCTCATAGCTGTTACTTTGCAACTGTAATGCAATCATCATACTGTAAATATGTTCGCTGATGGCCTTAGACAACCCCTGTGGAAGGTCACATGACACCCCTACCTACTGCCTCAAGGGGCTGGGAGCCACAGGTTGAGAGCCATTGTTCTAACGTGCTCAGTCTAGGTGGCGCCACCACATCCCACTTCACAGCCGCTGTCCAAGCAGAAGTGACTTGGCCCACAAACGCATAAATCAATTTCCAGCCTTGCACTATGGAATTTAGACTAGGCTTTAAACTGACATTTCAGTAATGTTTATTTTTTAAATTGTGGATGTACACTGATATATTAAAGGAAGTCTTCATGTTTCAAGACTTTCTGTAAAATATGAAGAATAGTGCTCCTAGCTTCTGTGTAAAACTGTGTCGTGAAACGTGTGTGCAGTCAAAAACACTTGAAAACCGTGGTGCTGGGGGCTGAGTCCAGGCCTGAATCCACTCTAGGCATGCACTCAGCTACGACACCTGCACTAAATATTCTTAGAGGTAACTTCTAAAATGAAATCTGCTTTCTACAGTCTGTTCATTATCTTTAAAATCTAAAACTCTATTCTTAAGACAGTCGTCTTTATAAGAACCCATATATAGTTCTTATATTTGGAAAAAATAATGAATCACCACTTCACAGAAAACATGCCTTTAATCCCAGCACTCAGGAGGCAGAGGGAGGTGGATCTCCGTGAGTTCAAGGCCAGCCTGGTCTGCAAAGTGAGTCCAGGACAGCCAAGGCTACACAGAGAAACACTGTCTCGAAAAACAAAAACAAAACAAAAAATAAAAATAAAAATAAAAAAAAAAGAGAAAATGTCTTGATACTTTTTGAAAACCAAGTCTTATTATTTTACCTTATGCTATCTGGAACTCCTGGACTCAAGCTGTTCTCTGTTGGGGTGATCTTTTTGTGCACAGTGTAAAGATTGTCTTTGTGTTATTCAAATGCTGATTTCTGTACCTGCAGAGATCTGATTGCAGCCCGGACTTTGGTGCTGAAATTCTTTGGCTGTATCGTATTTTGTAAACACTCCCTCCAACACCTTCTGACTAGCAGAGGCAGGAGGGATAGGTAGGACTTCAGGCCAAGAGAGGAACTCTGGGAAGGAATCTGAAGCAGACACGGAGGAAGACTACGAGAGTGCAGAAAGGTAATGAATGAGCCATGTGGCAGAACATAGATTAATATAAAGGGGTTAATTTAAGATAAGAGCTAGTTGGGAACAAGCCTGAGCCAAGGCTAAGTTTTAATAAATATAAATGGCCTCGGTGTCATTGTTCGGAGCTGAAGGTCCAAGAAAGTCCCATCACAACCGGCACCAAATGGTTATATTTCTAGGCCAGCCTGTGGAGTAGCTGGTACCACAGGCGCGCTGGCACCGGTCCCTGCAGTTTTACAACTCTGAAAAGTCCATTCCTAACCTTCAGGCATTGAACAGACACTCGCTGAACACCAACGCGCATGTACAGGACCTGGGACGATGGCTCAGTCAATAAGGACAAGTTCCTGTACCCACACAAAAAGCCAGGTGGGTGCACTCGATTCCAGTGCCCTGCTGGCTGGTCAGGTCAATCCAGCCTAAGCCTTGAGTCCCAGCGTGTGGTAAAAGAGCTTGTCTCAGAAAACAAAGGCGGGAACTAGAAAGATGGCTCAGAAGTTAAGAGTGCATTCTGCTCTTGCAGAAGTCCCAGCGCCTTTATCAGACGGCTCACAACCATGCGCAACTCAATGAATCCAATGCCTCTGGCTTCCAAGGATGCCTCCACCCATATGCACATACTAACACATGCACACACTAACATATAACTAAAAAGAATTTTTTTTTTAAAGAAGAGAGGTGAATCGGGCAGTGGTGGTACATGCCTTTAATCCCAGCACCTGGAAGGCAAAGGCAGGCAAATTTCGGAGTTCCAGGCCAGACAGACAAGGGTACACAGAGAAACCATTATCTCAAAACAAAACGGGGGGGGGGGGGGGGGGGGAGGGGAGGAGGAAGGAGAAGTTAAAGGCTCCCCTGTGTATTGGAATGATGCTCGGTGCTGACCTCTGGCTTCCACATAAGCATGCACATATACCTGCACACACAATTTTTTTTTTTAATTTTTTTGGTTTATTTGAGACAGGGTTTCTCTGTGTAGCCTTGGCTATCCTGGCTGGCCTTGAACTCACAGCAATCTGCCTGCCTCTGTCTCCCTAAATGCTGGGATTAAAGGTGTGTGTCACCATACACGGCTCAAAAAAAAAAAATTAAACTCCATGTATACAATAAGGGAGGAAAGAAAGAACTTGTTATGAAAAAAATTAATAAAGAAAAAAGGAGAGAACTCACTATGAAAAAAAAGTTGAAAAAAAGATTTAAAACTTGGTAAATTCTTCACTAAAAAAACCATTAGTACCAGCTGGAGAGATGGCTACCGTTCTTCCAGAGGTCCTGAGTTCAATTCTCAGGAACCACAAGGTGGCTCACAACCATCTATGATGTGATTTGATGCCCTCTTCTAGTCTGCAGATGTACATGCAGACAGAGCACTGTATACATAATGATAAATAAATCTTTTTAAAAAAATGTTAGTAGGCTGTGGAGATGGCTCAGAAGATAAATGCTTTTAGCACTAAGCCCAGTGACTTGACTTTGATCCTTGGGACCAAAGCGGAGGGAGAGAATCTATTCCCACAAATGGTCCTCTGACCTCTGCACACATTTCATGCATGTGCACACACAGCTGCCTTTTTGTGACGAGGGATCTTACATACAAACTAAGCCCTTTCCGTTATAAAATCTTGTTGTAATTTTACCTATCCTATTCGAATTTACAGGGGATGCTATAAAGCTTTCTAATAGGTTTAAATATCTTTTGTGTGTCCCCCCAATATTACATGTGGAAAATTAATTTCATATAAAATTCAGTAACTGAGGCTACAGATATAATCAGTAGCAGACTACTTGCCCATCCTGAGTTCCATTCTAGACAGCACAAAACACACACACAAACAGTAACAGCGAGAAGAACTAAGATGCTTGTTACCTGGCACAGCTCACAGATGCGTTATTGATGATACTCAACTATACATAATCATAGATTCACTACTTGATGGTTAAATTGTGGATAATTTCCTGAAATTGGCCTTTTCTTCAAGAACTGCTAGCTTTGTAGTTGTACCTACTTCATACAAGGCAGCACTTGGCATCCATACAAAACACAAATAAATGAAACATTTTTAAAACCTGAATGTTACCTTCCTAATAGTGAGGGGATCCGACTGCAGGTTTAATAGCACAGCTTCAAACTTAAAGACAGGAAAAGACTAACGTTCTCCTCTTAAAAGGAACAATACTTCGGATTCAGTATTGTTATGCCAAATAAATGTATCTTTAAAGATAATAAGCCTACGTTTCTCCCTTTTGTTGACATCAAGGGAGGAAGGCTTAGTTCTCATTCCAAATATGGTGCTCTCTACTAAGTGAGTACCAAGCCACCGGCTTCTACTACTGATTCAACAGGGAGATTAACCAGAAGTGACAGAATGTAGCCTACATGTGCACACTGATGTGAAGTTACAAAATGTAACCAATGTAGTCTTTACTGGTTTTTTTGTTTGTTTGGTTGGTTGGTTTTTGTTTTTTGTTGTTGTTGTTGCTGGTTTTGTTTGTTTGTTTTTTGGTTTTTGGTTTTTTGGTTTTTTGGTTTTTCCAGACAGATAGTCTTTATTACAAAAGTTTTGTTTGCTTTTATTTTCTGTAAAAAACTTTTGTGTCTTGTGCTTTCATGTTTGTGAAAGGGTTTTACTAGGTAACCAAGCTTACCTTAAACTTGTGATTCTCCTGCCTCCACCTGAGTGCTGGTTTTACAAGAGTGTACTCTGTTGTGCAAAAAACAAACAAACAAAACAACCTGGAGAGATGGCTCATCAGTTAGCAACGCTTGGTGACAGCTCTTATAGAGGTCTGGAGTTCAGTTCCCAGCACCCACATGTGCTGGCTCACAACAGCTTACACCTCCAGTTTCAAAAGCGCTGACCTACTCTTTTCTGTATTCCACATGTGCCCGTACACACATACTCAAGTAATTAAAAATGAAGAGTTTTTTTTTTCAATTCCATTATGAGGAGCTAAAGAGATGGCTCAGTGGTTAAGAGCACTGTCTGCTCTTCCTGAGATCCTGAATTCACTTCCCAGCAACCACATGGTGGTTCACAGCCATCTATAATGAGATCTGGTGCCCTCTTCTGGTGTGCAGGTGTACATGCAGATAGAGCACTCATAGACATAAAATAAAAACATAAAATCTTTAAAAATCAAAATTCCAGCTAGGCGTGGAGGCGCATGACTTTAACCCCAGAAGTTGGAAGGCAGAGGTAGGTGGGTCTCTGTGAGCTCGAGGCCACCCTCTCCCAATTCCATTATGAATCATTTTTTTAAAGATTTATTTATTATGTATACAGTGTTCTGCCTGCGTATACATCTGCACACCAGAAGAAGGTACAAAATATCATTATAGATGGTTGTGAGCCACCATGTGGTTGCTGGGAATTAAACTCAGGACCTTTGGAAGAGCAGTCGGTGCTCTTAACCTCTGAGCCATCTCTCCAGCTCTCCCCCCTTTATGAATCTTTTAAAGCATATTAAAGTTTGATGGTTCATGTCTATAATCCTAGCACTTGGGATACTGAGGCAGGAGGACTGACTTGAGTTCAAAGTCAGCTTGGTCTATAGAACAAGACTTTGTCTCAAAAGGAAAAAAAAATTAAGGCTTGAGAGATGGCTCAGCAGTTAAGAGCGCTTGCTGCCCTCTCAGAGGACCCGGGTTTGGTTCTCAGCACCCACATGGTGGCTCCCAACTACCTATAATCCCAGTTCCAGGGGTTCTGACGCCCTCTCCTGGCCTCTGCAGGCATCAGGCACACATCTGGGCACTCGCATGTACATACACAATAAATCTTTGAAAAAAATTTTAAAGAATAAAATGATGTTGTTACAGAACCATCTGGAACTGTCTTCCTTTCTGCCTTTAACAATGACCAGTTCCAAGACCATGGTATGACTTGGAAACAGTAAGGACATATGGAGAACTCTTAGCAGGATGTGAACATTAAGCTGAGTCTGAAGTGAAGCTATAGGCTAAAGAACATGACTTACTATCAGACTGTATGCAGATAGCTAGCTTATCTCTTGGCAATGCTTTCAGAAAACTGATCCTCTAGATTAAGTCACACGAAAGTTTAAGAGATACAGGTCTCTCGTTTTATTTGTTACAAGGTGATTCCTGGCAAAGTACTTTAACTGATGAAGAAACGAGGTATCTTCTTCTATACTCACTGGTACAAATAAAGATCAGAGAAATAAATACCACAAAGCGCAAGGTTCTCAAATATAGTATCAATTCCTTCTTTATCTAGGAAATCCAAATAAATCAGATATTTGTGTCCTTCTCGGGGTCCCTGGCAACCGTCAGGTACCCACCAGTCCACTTGCCCTATAAGTAAGCCAACTATATTTTGAGAGAGGAATGTCTGACTTAAATACGATCTGGATCATTCTCTAAATCTGATTTCACTTGGAACTTGACATTTTAATCACTCTAAAAATAGGTACCTCTTGGGGCTAGAGTTACAGCTCAGTGGTAGAGTATTTGCCTAGCATGCCAGAGGCCGGAGGTTCAATTCCCTTCGCTGGGAGGTTGGGGGTGGGGGAGATAAAACTCTTCTCCCTTACTTGCTCCCTTCAAGTTTGAAATTCTTTCAAATCCCTAAGACAAACACTTAAACTGACTCTTAACAATTTAAAATATTTTAAATAAGAACCTTTAAAGGTTAACCGTTCTAAACTCTCAGAAAGATTAAAGCTCATAGATGAAATAAAATGAACACTTATTTTCATGTTTTCAGCATTTTTTTTGTTTTCAGCATTTTAATATTAAAGATATATACCTTAGTCACCTATTTATTCAACTCATTCTTTCTAAAATATACACAAATACACAAAGCACTGACATCTTTCAAATAAGCATAATCTTCTCAACCACTGTCCCTATATTCTGGAACATAATAAATATATATTTTATACTTATTTAAAAATTATGAGCTGGGTGGTAGTGGCGCTCGCCTTTAATCCCAACACTCAGGAGGCAGAGGCAGGCGGATCGCTGTGGAATTTGAGGCCAGTCTGGTCTACAAAGTGAGTCCAAGACAGCCAAGGCTACACAGAGAAACCGTCTAAAAAAAAAAAAGAAAGAAAGAAAGAACGAACGAACTTGTTCTTAATAACTGGAAGCAGATGTTCTATATAAAACACTGTGATGTACTAGTTTTCAAAGGAAGATAATTCCAATATGTTGGTTTTACCTGGGGAGATGAGAGCTAGATTTAGTTAGAGCTTGTATTTGTACGTGTGCCTGAGCCTGTCAAATGTCCTCCTTTCAACTTTACAAAAATCAGTATGTCTTTAGTAAATAAAGTACATAAAGATGTGTGCTTCCAGAATGCACAGAATTTGTATTACTAAATCCAAACAGGCCCCCAAAAAGTGTTTTAATATGCTGCATAGCAAATCAATGTTAAACAATGTTTTTTTTTCTTTCTCCCTCATCTTTCCACAAATCAGATACACTTTAGTTAAATACTTAATAAGATTAACAAACTAACAAGAAGCTCAAGAGAAAGCGAGATGAAAAAAAATCAGTATCCATTTTTGTACAAACAAAAAGATAAAACAAAAGCGAATACGAGGACGCGTTAAATGAAAAGCATTTGAAACATCCAACGTGACTGGCTTTTGATTTACCCCAGTCTGACAAGGAAGGCAGGCCCCGCCCCCACTCCAGATTGTGTAGCTTTTTTTCCCCCCTTTCCCATGGATGGGGGTGTAGAGAAGCTGTCACATTTCCATCTTCGGTTATTGTTAATCTGCAGCCTAGATTCCCAAGCATCACTGGTCCAGGGGAAATAATATTAAAACAGACTATTTAAACAGTCTAAAATGCACAGTATTCCGTTGCTTTTTCCGATGTGAAAGTTAATTACACCCAAATTCAATCTGCCATAACTACAGATTGGCTGTGACAGCCTGTCCCTCAAACACTCCCTCTAAAACCTATCGCTCCAGATTCACTAACAATTTCTTCCCGTCTAAACTTAAATCAGGAAAGGCGTTTCGAAAATTGTTACATTCAAAAAGGGCACACATCACATCTCACATCCTTATTCCTTTAGCGTGTGTGTGGGAGAGAGAGAGAGAGAGAGAGAGAGAGAGAGAGAGAGAGAGAGAGAGAGAGAGAGAGAGAGACCGACCCAGACCCCTATTCGCTCTTCAAACAAAAAAGAAATGGGGCAGCCGTGGGGGAAAGAGCAGTAGTGGACTTGAGGAAAACCTTAGGAAAAGTTTTTTATGTCACTTTTTTGTCCTTCGGCGGGGTACAGGAGTTAGGCAGAAAGCCGGGGTTTCGACCCCAGGGCTCAGGAAGGCACCTGCAGAAGAGGCAGGGGACTGAGAGAGGCCGGGCAGCACCTACCGACTTGCAGCACGTTCTCCACGGAGCCGCTGTCCAGCAGACGGATGCCCCGGCGGAACGGCAGCCCTTCCCCGCCGCCACCGCCGCCGCCACTCGCCGCGCCAGCCCCAGTGCCCAGCCCGGGGGACGCACCCGCCCCGGCGGCCCCGGGGGCGGAGCCGGCCGGACTGGCGGCCCCGGGGGGTGGCGGCGGCGGCCCCTCCTCGACCGGCGAAGACCCCGCCGCGCCGGCAGCCGCTCCGGCGCCCGGGCCGCCCCGGTACTGGAAGCTGGAGTACATGCAGATCTCCCGCTCATTCCGCGGGAAGGACCAGTAGACGATGCGGCGCTGCACCGGCTCCGGGATCCGCTCGAAGCGCTCCTCCACTCGCTCGTACGCCCACTTTTCCGCCACCGTCTTGGCGGCGCAGTCCAGCAAGGACTCGGGCTGCAGGTGGGGGCGGGCCCCGGGGGCCAGGCAGCCGCCGCCGCCGCCCCCCGCCCCTCCGCCGGCTGCCCCGGGAGTCCCGCGGGGGTGGTGAGCTTGCGGGCTGGGCCAGGAGCACAGCCGCTTGGCTGGAGAGATCGGCGGCGGCGAGAGCAGCTCCTCTCGCTCACCTCCTTCCGCCATTGCTGGGGAGACCGACCGACCGACCGACTGACTGAGGCGGAGGCGGAGGCGGCTGCTCGGGCTGCGGCGGAGACCCCGGCCACGGCCACGCGCCCCGCGCAAGCGCCCAGCGGCGGCGCTGTGGGGAGGGGGGCGGGGCGAACGAGCCCCCACGAGCCCGCCGGCCCGAGTGGGGAAAGCCGGGGCCGGTCCCGTGCCCGCGCCGCTCGGGCCGGCGCTGGTTGGCCCTGAGGACCAGCGCGAGGCCGACGCGCGCCGTCCGGGCCGCCGCGGGCGCGAGGAAGACGCGGGAGCGAGCGCAGGCTGCGGGCGCGCTCCGGGCGCAGCCAGCCCGGGACGCGAGCCGAAGCGCTCGCGCGGGGCCGCGGGCCGCCAAGGACGAGGAGCGCCCGGCACCAGGTGCCTCCCGCCCACCTGCCGCCGGGCGGGAGAGGGATGGGCCGTGTGGCCGAGTGGAAGGACCCGGCCGCCAGCCATCGCCAGGAAGCAGTAGGCGCTTGCTGGGCACGGGGAGAGGAGGCAACTCCACATCAGGCTCCTGCGGCGGACAGAATTGACAGGCGACTGTCGCAGCTGAAGGGGCACCAAACAGACAGAAAGATGCTGGGAAGGAAGGCACCGGGGTTGGGAGTAGAGGGTGGAACCAGAAAGTTCGAGGGATGAAAACTCTCCTCGTGCCACAGTATAGGATAGCTGTCGGCGCCCCCGCCGGCTCAGAAACTGGCCAAGTCCATCAGCCAGTCCGAACAATGGGGCGCGCGGGGATCTCACCGCCGAGGCAGCAGCACCCTCGTGGAGTTCTTTGAGGGCTTTAGCACCTTGCATCCTACGGAAAGAAAGGACAACACTTTCTGCGTGGCTTTTGATAAAATTCTCTGATCCCTTGCCTGGGATTTGAATTGGGATTTTTCGTGGGGTTTTGTCTTCTCTTCCCCCCTGAATTACGTACCTAAAATGTAATGCTTTTTGTTGTTGTTGTTGTTGTTATTTAATGTCTAACCGCCCAACTAAGAGTAAATAAAGTCCATGACAGTGAGGGTCGCGTCCATTTCCTTCAATGTGGTGTCTGCTCATGCAGGCACAACAGTGGGCGCCCAAGAATGACAACTTCACCAGTAACTTCTCCATAAACAACACGGAGCTATGACTGTCTTTTACTCTAGTTGTAGAACTGGCTGACAAACCAACCACTACAACTTCTTAAAGGTTCCAAGAACTGTATTAGAAGACAGCCAATAGCTGAGTTCAGCTGGAGAGTCAAAGGAAGATTTGTAAAAAGGGAGCTGCCATCAATGTCTGAGCATAGAACTTGAAAGAATTAAAAAATGAGGTCAATTGCTTCTTTCATAAATAGTTGATATTATTTCTGCAAGTATAACTGTAGTACCTTGAAGTAGCAACCGCTACTTAAATACCTTTCCTTGAATCTCTTACCGCAGTCAGGCTTTCATAACATGCACTCTTCAGAATTGTGTATGTGTGTGTGTGTGTGTGTGTGTGTGTGTGTGTGTGTGTCTATTTTTTCAATGTCTGTCTCCTTGATTCCACTATTAGATCTGTAAGGACAGAACTCATTTCTAAGTAAAGGATGATTCTCACCTGCCATAATGCCTAAAAAAAACTGAAGCTGCTTGAATAATTCATTTTTTGAAAAAAAATTTTGAAAAAGAAAGAAAAATGATGATAGACAAAAGAGAGAGAAATGATATTTCATTTTGAATCAACCAATATGTTACTTTGTAATCAGTTGTGGTTTGGGGGGACTAAATTTTTTTTATTTAAGTAATATACTCAGATTACATCTCATTTGTTAATCCCCTCACTTGTATCTTCCTGTTCCCCTTCCCTCCCTCTTTCATCCTATTCCCCTCCCCTAGTCTGTGACAGAAAGGGACCTCGTCCCTCACTATAAAATCACAGCCTATCAGGTCTCTTCCTGGTAGCCTGCTTACTCTTCCTCTGAGTGTCACCAGGTCTCCCCACCAAGGGGAAGTGGTCAAATAGGGGGCACCAGAGTTCATTTCTGAGTCAGTCCTGCTCTCCACACAATTGTGGAGAATATGCTGTCTATTGGCTAGATCTGGATAGTGTAATCAGTTGTTGACAAACAATGATTAGTAGACAGTGAGACAGGAGAAATGTTTCTTAAACATAGTAACAGTAAGGTTTTTTTAAGATTTATTTATTTATTATTATGATATAGTTTTCTGCCTCCGTATACACCTGCAGGACAGAAGAGGGCATCAGATCATATTATAGATGGTTGTGAGTCACCATGTGGTTGCTGGGAATTGATCTCAGGACCTTTAGAAGAGCAGGAGGCACTCCTAACCGCTAAGCCACCTCTCCAGCCCTGGTCAAGTTTTATTTAGGCATTTTTTTTTTTTGAGAATGTGGCAATGTACAAAGAATAGCATCTACATTCACAGGGCCATCACTCAGAATTAGTCACTATTATTTACTATTCTAAAGTCCATGTCAACCATCTCTATATAACCTCCTCAGAAGCAACTATAATTTGAATTTAGAGCGTATTTCCAAATCACATGTGTGACTGTTTTGTATGTTTGTTTAATTAAATGGTTTGTCTCTGTACTCTCCAACTGGTACCTTGTGTCTTCCTATGCATCAGGCATTCCCAGATACCTTGAAACAGTCTTTTAAAGAATATATGACATTTTGAGGCAGTGGAGATAACTCAGATGGTCAAGGGAGAGCAATGGCCCCAGTGGTTAAGGGAGTTTGCTTCCCAGCACCCATGTGGCAGCTCACAGCCATCTGTAACTCCAGTTCCAAAAGGGTCTGATCCTCTCTTCTGGTCTACTGGGGCATGAGGCATGCAGGTAAAACATTCATAAACACAAAAATGTTAAAAGTGAACAGATTTTTAGATTCTCCAGCACCCACATAAAGTCCCAGGTGTCTGTGACCCCAGTGCTAATGGAAGCTGAGACAAGTAGCTCCTCAGAACTCACTGGCTAGCCAGCCTAGCCCAATCGATGAGCTCTGGGTTCAATAAAAGACTCTGCCTCAGCCGGGCTCAGTGGCACACACCTGTAATCCCAGCACTCAGGGAGGCAGAGGCAGGCAGAACTCTATGAGTTCAAGGCCAGCCTGGTCTACAAAGTGAGTGCAAGACAGCCAGGGCTATAGAGTGTTTTGAGGAAAAAGAAACAAAGAAAGAAAGAAAGAAAGAAAGAAAGAAAGAAAGACAGACAGACACTGTCTTAAAAATTAAGATGGAGAACAACCAAGGAAAGCCCTTCATACATACTCACACATAGATCAACCTCTGGCCTCCACATATGTGTTCACTAACAAACACATAAGAACTTTTTTTTTTTTTTTTTTTTTTTAGGTTTTTCAAGACAGGGTTTCTCTGTGTAGCAGCCCTGGCTGTCCTGCCCTCCCTTTGTAGACCAGGCTGGCCTCATACTCACTGGGATTAAAGGCATGCCCAGCCCCGAATTTATCACATTTTAGGGCCAGAGAGACAGCTCAGTAGACAGAGAAGTACCTGCCTCCAAATCTGAGTTCAGTGCCCATGATCAACATGGCAGAAGAGAACAGACTGCCATAAGATGGCCTCCTGACCTCCACCAGCACCCATAGGATGTGCATGCCCCCACACAAATCACTAAAAAAAATTTAAGGATATCACATTTTGAGCATAGCACAGTGGTTCATGCCTATGATCTTGGTGTTTCAAAGGCTAATGTGGGTGGATCACCGTCTCAAGACCAGCCTAAGCTACAAAGTAAATTATGTAAAAGAGAGCCTAGCTCCAAAAAAAAACAAAAAACAAAAACAAAAACAAACAAACAAAAAAAAACCCAAATGGGTATCTCACAGTTTTTTAAGGAATAATGCCACTGCTTGTTTGCTATAAATACCTGAAAGAAGTGATTTAGGTCTTATGTGCATCAGCTTTTTAATTTGTAAAGTGGGGTTAGTCAGATACTGGCAAACACCTTTAATCCTAGCACTTTGGAGGCAAGGACAGGGGTGGATCTCTGTGAGTTCAAGGCTAGCCTGGTCTAAAAAAGCAAGTCTGGGGGGGCTGGAGAGATGGCTCAGAGGTTAAGAGCACTGTCTGCTCTTCTAGAGGTCCTGAGTTCAATTCCCAGCAACCACATGGTGGCTCATAGCCATCTGTAATGTGATCTTATGCCCTCTTCTGGCCGGCAGGTATGCATGGAGGCAGAACACTGTATGCTTAATAATAAATAAATAAATCTTAAAAAAAAAAAAAAAAAGCAAGTCTAGGACAGCCAGGGCTGTTACACAGAAAAACCTTGTCTCAAAAAAAAAAGTACCTAATAACTTTGTTTTATAATTAATATATATGGCCTGTATAGAATAATACCCACTACATGTACACTTAATAAATGTTAGCTTTTATTTGTGTATTTATTTCATTAATGGTAGACATTAAGGTTTTCTTTTTTTGTTCAAATACTATTTCAATGAGCAGTCTTCTCATGTTTCCTTACATATATTCTAGAATCTCTCCTGAGAATGTGACTAGAATAGAATTTAATTATAGAATATAAATACTTTCCCTTATAGTGAATGCTAACAATTTATAGCTAATGCTGAGTAACAGATTAGTCCAAAATTTAGAGGTATCAAATAACAGTAATTTATTATCTCTCACAGTTTTTGTGAGTAGAGGCACTTGGGAAAAGCTCTACAGTTCTGGTTTAAGATTGCTCATGAAGCCAGGCGTGGTGACACACACCTGTAATCCCAGCACTCGTGAGACAGAGGCTGCTGGGTCACTGTGAGTTCAAGGCCAGACTGGTCTGCAAATTGAGTCCAGGACAGCCAGGGCCACACAGAGAAACCCTGTCTCAAAAAAACAACAAACAAACAAACAAAAAAGATTGCTCATGAAACTGGCATTAGATATTGGCAGAGGATGGCTCACCTGGGCTCTCATGTAGCTGGTTTCCCATAGAAAGAATTGATAGCAAGGTAGACACTGCAATACCTTTATGACTTAGCTTCAGAAGTAACGTGTCAACAATTGTATCCTGTAGGTCCAGCTCTATTTGAGTGTTGGAGAAGACTCCATCAGAGGAGGGAGATGGGGGGAGCATATTGCTTGTCGCCTGTCACAACCAACTCCCACTGGCATGCACGTGAGTGCTATTTTTCTAGGTATTAGGAACGAAAGCGCCTTATCTGAGGCTGTTCTAGAAATGGGAATAGATGCAGAACAAGCTACAGAAAGACACAAAGGCAGGCAAATCTAGTAATAATGATAATTTAAGTCCGTGCAGTAGTTTTTCTTTTTTTTTTTTTTGTTTTTTTTTTTTACTTTATTAATTTATTCTTGTTACATCTCAATGGTTATCCCATCCCCTGTATCCTCCCATTCTTCCCTCCCTCCCATTTTCCCCTTGTTCCCCTTCCCTATGGATTGAGCTAGAAATGATCATAATGAGTGAGTTAACCCAGAAGCAGAAAGACTCAAATGGTATATACTCACTTATATCTGCATATTAGCCCAAGGGGCATGTCCCACGAAAGCCTTCACTTACCAGGAAACTGAGACAAAGGGGAGGACATTCTAGTGGGACTCTAGATGAGAGAAGCATGGGAGAATGGCAAAGTAGAAGGATCCAGAGGGTCCTAGAAGCCTACAAGTAGAACATTATGATAGGCAGATTCGGGCCCAGGGGTCCCGCTCAAACTAAGTTTTTCATTTTTTAGCTGGGGGGAAAAACAGCATTGCTGAAGAGAACTCACTGAGTTGTGCCAATCAGAGGCACTATCCCTTTAATTCAGCTGCCTTCTAAGTGCTGCTTTGTAACTGTCGTGTGTCCCTAACTGATTTGGTTTTTTTTTTAATGTTTTATTAATTCATTGTGAGTTTCACATAATGCACCCCAGCCCCACTCATCTCCTTGTCCCCTCATATCCTCTGCACTGTCTGCATTTGATTTTATTTGATTTTTATGAATCCTAGGCAAAAGACAGCTTTGGTCAGCCAGCCAGGACTCAAGCTAGGATGAACAAAGGACTGCCATCTGCTGTGCCCCTGACTGATAGAAGAACACCACCACCACCAAGGTGTCTCTTTGCCCATTGCCTGGGGGGTACTAATTAGTTTTTTTTTTTTAATCCCCATTCACTATTGTCACAGATGACTGAGAAAAGCTGTGTCTTAAGGCCACTAGCAAGTGAGTGGCAGGACTCAAACCCAGGGCATTAAATTCTGAATACACTGAAATTTCCTGTTGGTACCACAGTTGTCTCAAAGAGTTTGGCAAGGGGGGCAGCATCAAAGTGTCCACAGACTATCTCTCCTGAGCATAGATTCCTATTTGATGAGAGAAAGCAGGATAACAAGTAGATTTTCCAGTAAAGGATGAGAACAGTTCCATTGTCTTCTTCAAATGGTAGAACTGAAGAGGAAATGAGGAGCAGACGCAAAAGGAAGAAGGAGAAGAGACAGAAGGAAAAAGGGACACAGCACAGATGTGTGGAGATGTAAGTAATATGTTAGCGATATAAGTAACCGGGGACAATAATGATCCCAGAGTGGAGCCTCGTTAGTGTGAGATGGGTGAGGTACGGAGGTCGGCGGTGTGATTGGGAGCCGCGTGAGGCCGCTGCAGACATCCGCCGGCGCTTTCCAAGACCCTCCTAGGGTCCAAATGAAAATGATACCAGTTTGTTGGTACTGACATGTTCTGGTGCATTAAATACAAAAGCCCAACACGCAGGCAGTGTGGCGCACATGGGCAACTTCCGGAAACAGACATTGAACAAACACATAAACACAGACGGTAATGGCATGTCACGCGAGACACTTGGGAATATGCGAGATTATGTTGGGAATAGCGAGTATCCTAGATTGATGAGAACTCAAGAGTTTGTGGTGAGAATTAATGAGAAAAACTGCAGAGGACGGAGGAGACATTGTGAAGAACTTTAGAACGCCATTTAAAGAACCTGGGCGTCCTTGGGTTGGCAGAGGCTGCGGTGAACGGGAGACTGGTCGTCAAAGCGCGGAGTTTTTGCAAGGTCTGTCAGTCAGAGGGGTATCCACTGGTTAATATATAGGTGGAATCGGGAGAACGGAGTTTGGAGGCAGAGAATAAGTTGCGGGGTACACCCACGGCCCAAAGCTGTAGAAGCTCAGGGACACTGAGACACAGAATAAACGGCGTCTTCTACCAGTTCCCACCAGGGACCGTCTGGGCTAACACTAGCTGTGGGCCTGGGCTCGTCTGTTTAACCCCTCTCTTCTAATGCGAAATCGACCCATGTCAGATGGCTCACAACTACCTGTAATAACTCCAATTCCAGGTGTAGTGGACAACTCCGACCTCTGAGGGCACTGGCAGTCACACCCACATATACACATACAGATAAGTAAAAATTATAAAAATAAATCTTTAAAAAAACTAATGATTAAGTCGGGCACGGTGGCACACACCTTTAATCCCAGCACTTGGGAGGCAGAGGCAGAGGCAGGCGGATCTCTGTGAGTTCAAGGCATCCAAGGCTGATGTGAGTCTGAGATTGCAATGGCTGTACCCTGTCCAAAAGATGGCATTCCTCGGCCTTTCTCCCTGTCTTCCTGCTCCTTCAGTCTTCCCAGCCCCACTTCTGCAATATTCCCTGAACCACAGAGCAGGTGGTATACATGTCTTGTTTAGAGTTGATCACCCATTTGTCATTTATTCTGAGCACCTGGGAGCCATGAGTCTGCATCCATAACTCTCCATGGAAGAAAGACGCTTCTCTGATTAAGACTTAGATTCAGGCTGGAGAGCTGACTCAGCAGGTAAGAGCGCTGGCTGCCCTTGCAGAGGACCCATGTTTGGCTACCACACTGGGCAACTCACCACCTGCAATACTCACGCCAGAGAATGCAGTGCCCTATTCTGATCTCTAGGAGCATCTGCACTAACGTACACAGACCTACACATGGACAGACACACATGTTCTTTTTTGTTTTGTTTTGTTTTGTTGTTTTTGTTTTTCGAGACAGGATTTCTCTGTGTAATCTTGGCTGTCCTGGACTTGCTTTGTAGACCAGGCTGGCCTCAAACTTACAGAGATCCTCCTGCCTCTGCCCCCCCCCCCCCCCCCGAGTGCTGGGATTAAAGGCATGCACCGCCACACCCGACTGACACACATATTCTTAAAAAGAAAAGTAAATATTTAAAAAGACAGTAGAATTTGGGGGCTGGAGGGATGGATCAGACATTAAAAGCACTAGCTGCTCTTGGGTTATGAGTTCAATTCCCAGCAACCACATGGTAGCTCACAACCATCTATAATGTGATCTGGTGCCCTCTTATGGCATGTAGGTATACATGAAGGCAGAACACTATACATAATTAATTAATTAATTTTAAAATCTTTTTCTAAAATCAGGCATGGCGGTTCATGCCTGTAATCCCAGCACTTGTGAGGCAGAGGCAGGCGGATCTCTGTGAATTCTAGGCCAGCCTGGTCTACAAACTGGGTCCAAGACAGCCAGGGCTACAAGAGAAACCCTGTTTCTAACCCCCGCCCCAAAAAAGACAGTAGAATTTGTTTACAGACATAAATATCAACATTTAAAGGGCAATTTGATGTTATGTCAGTTATCTAAACAGCAATCTGAGGATGTAGCACAGTTGGTAGAGGGTTCGCCTGCCATTTTGTTTTTGGATGGCTAGCTGACCAGCAAGCCCCAGAGGTTCATGTCTCTCCCTCCGCAGCAGGGAGGTCAGGAAGTACATGTATGCTATCATGCTGGGCACCAAACTCAGGTCCTCAGGATTGTGTGGCAAGGCCTTTACCACCTGAGTTACATCCCCAGCACCACCTATGCTTTTGATAATATGAACTTTGGGTATGTGTATATGTGTATATATGCACACAGACAGACAGACAGACAGACAGACAGACAGACACACACACACACACACACACACACACACACACACACACTAAGAGTGGGGGAGCATGGGAAGACAATTCTTTTTGTGTATCAACAAAGAGAAGAAGGTTGTGGGTGACGTGTGCTGAAACCAAGCCAGGCTTGAGTTGACTGACATATCAAAGGGCTTATGGGTAATAATTAATTTCTAACAGCACTGTTGAACAGCTGAACCAAGCCTACATGGTGTCCTCTATACCCATCAGCAACCACTCACCCAGAATCAATGAGTCCTCTTTATTTATTGTTCTGTACTTTATTAAGGAAGGTATAAGTCACACCCATCAAGATGTACAAATCTAAAGTACAAAGCTTGATGATTTTTTTTAATGTGTACATCCATGAGTCTACCATATGGATCAAAATTCAGAACACTCTGCCATTCCAGAAAGTTCCCTGGTGTCCTTTCCCAGTCAATACCCATATCTCAGAGGTACCCACAACACATATATATGGCCCTATGTAGTATGAATGTTTTCTTTTCACTAAGCATAATGTTTATGAGAGTTCTCTGTCTTACTGTGACAGTTCTGTTTTTGTTTTTTAAAGATTTGTTTATTTATTTATTTATTATGTATACAGTGTTCTGCCTGCACATACACCTGATGCCAGAAGAGGGCATCAGATCACATTATAGATGGCTGTGAGTCACCATGTGATTGCTGGGAATTGAACTCAGGACCTTTGGAAAGAGCAGTCAGTGCTCTTAACCTCTGAGCCATCTCTCAGCCCAACAGTTCTGTTTTTTGTTTTTGTTTTGTTTTGTTTTTGTCTTTTTGTTTTTCAAGATAGGGTCTCTCTGTGTAGCCTTGGCTGTCTTGGACTCACTTTGTAGACCAGGCCAGCCTCAAACTCACAGCGATCCTCCTGCCTCTGCCTCCCGAGTGCTGGGATTAAAGGTGTGCGCCACCACGCCTGGCCCAACAGTTCTGTTTTTATCCTATGTAGTAATCCATCATATAAACGTAGCTCATGTTTGTCTATACTCCCCTTGATGCACATTTAAGGTATATGTTAGTTAAGGTAGTTTTAAATGTGCAAGAAATTTATTAGAAATTATGCTTTATAAGAAACAAAGGAAAGAAGGAAGAGACTAGCGGAATCTGTGAAGGCCCTGAGATCTCAATGCAAACAAAAAAAAAAAAAAAAAAAGGAAGGCGGTCATGTGGAAGGGTCTCAGGCGGCAGTGCAGCTGTGAGAAAGTTTGGTGACATTGAATTTTCCCTTAAGAGAAGTCCAGATTGTCTGGAGAGCAGGTCTGCCCAGGCCTCTTTATCCCCTTGGTCATTACATGGGAACAGGCGACTTGTGAACTCAGAGGTTGGTTTCAGAGCACAGCAGCAAAGTTGTCAGCAAAGCAAGCTTTCCACTGTCAGAGACGTAGCCATGGCAGCGGCCGCAGTCCATTACTTGAACCACAGAGACTTACTTCCCCATGCAGGATCGGGGAGCAGCTCTCCTCTGGTTGTTTTCTGAGGAAACGACTCAGAATAAGGAGATGAATTAAAGCCTCGGTCACTACAATTGATCTCAGAGGCCACAGCTAGGACCCCACTTCCTCTTCCTCCACCACCCATGCTGAGAACCCGTCCTTGCCCCCTCTAATTTCGGCAGCTTTTAGAACTGACGCATTGGTGTGGCCCAAACCCTAGGTCTTTCCAGCTCTGAGTCCTCAGCAGCTGCACCCCTGCAGGCCATGGTGCCTCCTGACTCTGCTCTCAGCTACAGTAGGAGAAGAAAGCACCTGGCAGGGCTCCGGTTCTGAATGGATTCATCTCTGCCCCCACTGTATACAAGGAGAGAACTTCCTTCTGCGTGAGGATCAGTGATTCTGCCATTTCCCGGCCCCTGTGCACGTGACTTCTCTGCTTTCCTGCCAGCACCTATAACTTAGGGTCTAACGGTCCAAGACCTTTCATCCTGCAAGCCTAGAGTTGGGACAACAAGCACAGAATCTCCCAGAAGGTCACTGGGAATAAGCGAGGCTATCCTACTCACTGGCCTCTGGACTTAGGTTTTCTTTTATTGGAGGCGTAGCACTACATAAAGGTCCCTAATTTAATCCGCACTCGTCATCTCAAAGAGAGCGTCCATCCCTTCACAGTGTCGTGTCTGAGCTGAGCTTTCCCAATGTGCCCATAGAAGGCCTTTCCAGTATTTAGTGATGCTCGCCACATCCAGATTCTGTTGACAGCCTAGAAGACGTACACACCTTTGGCTTTGAAATGGGTTCCCTGATTGGCAGCTACTCCGTGTAGACCTGGGAACCAATCCCAGGCGTTAGTAATATCTGATGTATGCAGCTAGAAAAAACCAGCCCCGTATGCAAATGCATCTTTTTTGAAAACAAGCCCCTGGCCCTTCGATCTCTGAGAAGTAGTGCTGTAACTGGGGACTAGGATGTTTGTCTTGGTGCCAAAAGTTGAATATTCAAAACTAACCTTTGTGTGTGCAGGGGAGGTGGTCAGTCGGTAAACTGCTTGCTTTACAGTCTTGAGGATATTAGTTCAGGTCCCCAGAGCCCCATAAAAAGCCAGGAGCAATGAGATATGTATATATAATTCCAGAAATGGGAGGGAGGCAGGGACGGGTGAATTCCCGGAAGCTCACAGGCCAGTTAGCCTGAGCGTGAAGTTCAAAAATAATAAAAGACACTGTCTTGCTTGGGATTTTTTTTTTTTTTTTTGGTTTTTTTTGTTTGTTTTGTTCGTCAACTTGATACAATCTACAGTTATCTGGGGAAAGGAACTTCAATTGGGAAAATGCCTCCCTCAGATTGTCTCTATCTAGGCAAGTCTTCAGGACATTTTCTTGATTTCTAGTTGATAGAGGATGGTGTAAAAGATCTTTTATTTGCCTGTTTCAACTGTTGTCTGGGAGCTTACTGCCTCTTTCTGTTAACCTAGGCCTAGTCCTGGAAGCTTCTAGCCTCCATACAATCTAATCTCGGCCTAGAATATTTTCTGCCTCTGGGACTTACTGCTTGATTGATAGATTGATTACATATACAGTGTTTTGCCTACATGTATGCCTACAGACCAGAAGAGGGCATCAGACCACAATATAGGGGGTTGTGAGCCACCATGTAGTTGCTGGGAATTGAACTCAGGACCTCTGAAAGAGCAGACAGTGCTCTTAACAGTGCTCTTAATGGTGCTCTTAGTCGCTGTGCCCAAGGCTTACTGCTTAATAAGCTCACCCTTACTTGATCTTTCTGAGCTCTGGGCTGGCTGGCTCAACTCAGCTGTTCTGGCTCAAACTCTTTTCTCTCAGCTGACTTATTTAATCTGGCTTCTCTTTCAGCCTGGAATTGCTCTGCTTGGCCTCAAACTAACTCAGCAATTTCCTTTAATCTTCTGGATTCTTCTCATTTTCTGGCTTATTCCATCTTTACCTCAGTTTTCTCTCTGCAGCCCATCTCTCTATTACTGTCCTGGTAAAACTGCCTCCTCTCTCTGTAAAACTGCCTCTTAAGTAGCTTCCCTTCTCTTTTCTGTAAGAGTTGGGCATATCCTATTCTGTCAAATTTTCTCTGATTCCTCACTTTCTTTTTCTGCCACTCAATTAGACATCACTTTCAAACATGGGTGCTTCCTTCTACAAACTAGCTTTACCTTCATTTGGGATTAAGGTCACACCTGGACCTAAGTTTTTCTTTACCTGATACTTGCTCTATACCAGGCTGGCCTTAAACTCAAATCTGTTTGCCTTTGTCTCCTGGATTAAAGGCGTATTTGTATTCCAGCTGAATCACACAGACCTAGACGGTCTTTGGATGTAATCTCTGGCCAGAGCAGCCATGTTTTGAATGAACATTCCTCTTCAGGATGGGCCTGTGGGCAAGTGGTCCTTGCTGGTATAAGAAAATTTGTTGAGAAAATTATGAGGAACAAGACAATAAGCAGCGTTCCTTCGTGGCTTCTGCTTCACCTCCTGCCTCTGGATTCCTTCCTTTCCCAATTTCCTTCAGCGACGGACTGTGCTTTTGGGCATCATCTTTAATCACAGTAACAGAAACCTAAGACAGGCCCTGCCTCAAACAAAAGATGGAAGGCCTCTGAGGACCAACACCAGAAGGTGTCCTCTGACCTCTACACACATGTCATACAGGCAGGCTTGCAAAACACAAATTAAAAACCACTGAGCCATCTCTCCAGCCCTTGTACTTTTTTTCTGGTCCTCTTTTTGATTGGGCGAGGAGAACTGCATCTGTTAATGGCCGCATACTCTGGACCTGAGGCCACAGTAATCTAATCTAGCAGTGATACTACATCTAAATACAACTGGAGCTGCCGTTGGCTGAGCATGTGGTGGTCACAGGCCTCTTTTAGATGTCCTCTTGATTCTGTAGGAGCCACACAAGCAAATCAAATGACCTTATAATAGCTATGTTGTGCTACAACTTAATCCAAGTTATAGGTCAAATAACAAAGAGAGCAAGTGAGGCGAGCTCCTGGAGGTGTGTGTGCATGAGTGTGTGTGTGTGAGTGTGTAAATATGTGTGTGTGTGTGTTGTGTGTGTGTGTGTGTGTGTGTGTGTGTTTGGTTTATAAAGAAAGACCACTGTATCATTTTCTCATACTGGAGACAATGCTAGCTCTTAACAGGAAGTCATGGACCACTTCTATGGTCTGTGGAAAACCAGGGAGCCAAGCCTTCAAGGGTATCCCCCTGTCCCTATCTCCTGCGTGTTAGGGTCGCAGGATTGCTCAAAGGATCTGGACTTGGAAGTGGGCATCTGCCTTGTTTGACTATTCATTGAGCCAGCCACTCTGTCAATCCTTCCATCCATCTTCACCTTTTTCTACCTACTAACACATGAGACAACGGCACTCTGCAGGCCACGAGGGAGGCTCTCTGGCTCTCACATTTGCACTTGGTATGCACACCTGATGACCCGTGTCTGATCCCCAGATTTCACAGTGAAGGAGAGAACCAACTACTAAAAGCTGCCTTCTGACCCCCACATGCACAGGGGCCACGAGTGGTGCTCACCCTCACACAGCATCCACAACAGTAACTAGTTTAATTCAATTGAAAAAAACAAAAGCAAGGCTGGGTGTGGTGGTTCATGCCTGTAATCCCAGCACTCTGGGAGGCAGTGGCAGGCGGATCTCTGTGAGTTCAAGGCCAGTCTGGTCTACAAATTGAGTCCAGGACAGTCAAGGCTACACAGAGAAACTCTATCTACAAACACACACACACACACACACACACACACACACACACACACACACACACACACACTAGATTTGACGGGAGACACCCAAACACTGTAACTAAAACAGAAGTGTGTATACAGTCATAGAAGAGAACACTCCCCTCTGTGGCTTCTTCCTTCTGCTGTTGCTCTCTGCCTGTGATCTGTCTGTAGTCACCAACAGTCTGTTGGATTCCACACTCCCAGATAGCATTGTCTGTGTCCCAAACTCAGCGCCCCATTGCTTGCTGGGATTAGCCCCTCGGCAAAGCCAATGGGCCACCAGAATGATACTCTTTCATTGGATCCTTTCTAGAAGGCATGGGTATTCCAGAGGGATTATAGAGGGCTGGATCAAGCTGTGGTCAGGAAGGACACACCCATACACAACCTCTACCATCACCACTCTTTTGTTTTGTTTTGTCTTTGGTTTTTTGAGACAAGGTTTCTCTGTGTAGCTTTCGCTGTACTAGACTCACTTTGTAGACCAGGCTAACTTGACCTCACAGCGATTCGCCTGCCTCTGCCTCCCGAGTGCTGGGATTAGAGACATGCGCCACCACACCCGGCTCTATCACCCAGCTCCATCACCACTTTTTAGGAAGCCTAATTTCCAGCCCTATGTGCCACACGTCTTCATTTACAGTCATCTCTCGAAAGCCCTCTGCTCTCTCCCACCAATCCTGCTTGCTTGGGGACACTCCAGTCCGGCCAACAGAGATGCAGATGCTAAAACTCAAATGAGAAACTAGTTCAGGTTTTTCTACAGAGGGCTGCTGGACTTGGTGCAGATCAGAGCAGGTTCCTGGGACTGGCTCATCAAATGACAGAGAAACTTACCAAACCATGCAGCCGGGCAGGATCTGACTGGTGACGTCCTCCACTGTGAATGTCACAGGTCGGGTGTAACAGCAGCAGGAGCAACCTGCTAGGGAGCAGAGAAGCACGGATGATGAAGGATGCAGGTCACAGTTGGTCCCTGAGAGCTGCTGAGGTAAGCACTGCAAGGCCTCTTTCGTGATGTCAAAACCCAGCTCACTGGAACCAGGAAATGATGTATCTTTCTCTTATTGCCTTTCAGCATCCGAGGGCTCTATTAAAAAGACTAATAAACATTAGTCCAGCTGACAAGGCAGAAATGCTGACAATGCCCAACTCCAGAACTCGGGAGGGTACTCTGGGCTCTAAGGAGGATTGTCAGTAACCTAGAGTCTGTCCATTCCTTTGGCTTCTTTATGCACACATTCAAACCTCCAGAAAATAAAGTGTTTCCACATGTAGTTGAACTACTCACCCTGTCCATAGAATAGGGAGATTCATAGCCCAAGTAGTAATTATCCCATGATTTGCTTAGCTAATTACCCCTCAAATTCAAACATGGACTCTCTCAATGCCCTGCTATTTAAACAACTACATGAATTCAATTCTATGAAGTTTTTGGTTTGGCTTTGTTTAGTTTTTTGTTTTGTTGTTGTTGTTGTTGTTGTTTTGTTTTGTTTTTCTGGACAAGGTTTCTCTGTGTAGCCTTGACAGTCCTGGACTCACTTTGTAGACCAGGCTGGCCTCGAACTCACAGAGATCCACCTGCCTCTGCCTCCCGAGTGCTGTGATTAAAGGCATGCGCCACCACGCCCAGCTGGCTCAAAGATTTTAAAGAAGCAACTATAAATTTAACCTCCAATAACTAGTATAAAAATAAGGGAACCGGGGACTTGGGAGATGGCTCTGTGGATAAGAGCACTGTCTACTCTTCCAGGGGTCCTGAGTTCAATCCCCAGGAACCACACGGTGGCTCACAACCAGCTATACCAGAATCTGATGCCCTCTTCTGGCATACAGGTGTATATGCAGATGGAACACTCACACATAAAATAAATAAATAAAATCTTTAAAATAAAAAATAAAGGGAACCATGGTTTTTTCTTCTCACCTGACTATCTACAGTCAGTCTTCAAGATCCACTCAACATCTACCAGGGCCAAACAGGTCTGCTGGATTGTGGAAGGGACAGATGCCAGCGCCCCAGCTTATTTCAAGCCTTTGATGGTGACATAAGTACCTGTGATGCTCCTGGTTAAATATTTTAATAGGATTAGACCTTTCTGCCCCACCACCACTATCAACAGCTCCAGTTGTGAAGTTCTGAACCGCAGCGTCATTTTCAACCCCTCAGGACTGGTTTAGGGCGGCGTCTGTAAATATCTCACTGTGTGGATGCTGCCGCTCTCCAGCACACAGGCTGTGGTAAGGGGCTACAGGTCCTCATGGAGACTACGAGATGAAGCTTTAGGATGCGTTTTTGCAGCACAGCTGTAGACCACTCCTGGACAGGAATAATCCTCCCGCTCAGCCAAGGGGCTCGTGTTTACGAACTGGCTTAAGTCTAAATGGAGCGAGGATGCATAACTCACCTGCATGGTAAGTCAAGTCAGGTTTGGGCCCAATAGCACAGATTGCTTCATTGCCTTCATGTAAAGGCAACGTGACCAATTAGCTATAGACCTGCTAAAAAATGAACACTTATTGTCATACTCTGGGGGGGGGATCGTATGTTAAATCCCTAACCTGTGATGTCATGGTATTAGGGAGCGGGTACAGGCTAGCAAGACAGCTCAGTGGGTAAAGGCATTGCTCCTAAGCCTGGTGACCTAGGCTCACTCACATGGTGGGAAAACAGAACTGACTCCTGTAAGTTGTCCTTTGACATCCACACACGTGAACATGTGCACAGACACAAACAAATACATGTAAGAAAAAGTAAGAGGTAGGGCCTTTGGGAGTGACTAGGTCCTAAGGATTACATTCTCATGAATGAGACTGATCCACTTACGGTGGGGACCCTAGGTAGCCTCTCTGGGTTTTCTGCCACAGCAGGACATAGAAAAAAGACAGCCATCTATGAACCAGAAAGTGGACCTGACTAGACATCAAATCTGTGGCATCTTGATCTTAGATTCCCTATCATCCAGAAACGTTTAAAAAAAAATGCTTGTAGTTTAAATTACCCCACCTATAGTTCTGTTTGTTTGTTTGTTTGTTTGTTTTTGAGACAGGGTTTCTCTCTGTAGCCTTGGCTGTCCTGGACTCACTTTGTAGACCAGGCTGACCTTGAACTCACAGCAATCCCCCTGCCTCTGCCTCCCGAGTACTGGGATTAAAGGCGGGCACCACCACCCCGACCCTATAACAGTCCAAGCGGACTAAGGCAAGGCCAAAGCACCTTACTACTGACCACATCTCTGCTTGCCTTGTCTGTCACGCACGGTTAACGCTACCACTTGACATCACTGCTTAGGACCACATCGCTTCTAGAGAAACCTGGCATTCCGTTCAAAGGCGGCATCTGCCTGTTTACCTGCCTCACAAAGGAAAAAAATAGGAAAACCACCTCAGATCTCTCTAACACACTCCACAATACCTTACTATTTCACCTCTCTCTGACATATCCTTGCCTTCTGGGCCTCCACAGGAATTACAGTGGGGAGATGAATACACAGTTGCCATATAAACCACTCCAACTTTCCCCCAGTTTTAGGCTCCCTTTTTAAAATTTGAGCCCTATAAAGTGTTGGCAGCCCATCTTCCTTACACAGAAGTAAAGGAAGAGTGATTGTCTTAGTTCGCTTTCTGTTATTGTAATAAGACGCCACGACCTAAAGCAATTTGGGGGAGAAAGGGTTTACGTCAGCTTGCAGTCATAATCCATCACAATGGGAAGTCATGGCCAGAACCTAGAGACGGGAACTGAAGCAGAGGCCGAGGTGGAGGGCTGCTAACCGGCTTTCTCCCCGTGGCTTGCTCAGCCTGATTTCTCATAGTGCCCAGGACCACCTGCGTAGGGGTGGTCCTGCCCACAGTGGGCGGGACATCCCACATCAATTATTAATCAAGAAAATGCCCCCACAGACTTGCCCACAGGCAAGCTGACAGAGGCACTTTCTCAGCTAAGGCTCCTCTTTTCAGATAATTCCAGCTGTGTCAAGTTGACAAAAACTAAACTAAACTAAACTAACCAGAATAGTGAACTAATACTTGCAATATGAAAGCAGAGACAGGGACTTCTTGCAGGAGATGGGAGGGTTATAGGGAGGAAGGATGAATAAGAACAGAGTAAAGTTGCATACGTGTATGAAAACACCACAGAGAAGCACATTATTTATTTTGTGTGCTAACTTAAAAAATATATATTTAGGCTGGGTGTGGTGGCACCCGTCTTTAAACCCAGTACTCGGGAGGCAGAGGCAGGCAGATCTCTGTGAGTTCAAGGCCAGTCTGGTCTACAAAGTGAGTCCAGAGAGTCAGGGCTATTACACAGAAAAACCCTGTCTCAGAATTAGCAAAGCCTCCTTCCTCTGGTCCAAGTATGAGTAATGCACAGGAATGTACAAAACTTAGCAACCGCAGCTTCCTCCTCCAGAGTCACTGAGTGCAGCCTGAGACTGCTCACCTACAGAGGCCTCCTATGACAGTGGTTCTCAGCCTTCCTAATGCTGCGACCCTTTAATGCAGTCCCTCCTGTTGTGGTGACCCCCCCCCACTTTATAACTGTGATTTTGCTACTGTTATGAATCATAACGTAAACCTCTGTGAAAGGATCATTTGACCTCCAAAGGGATGGAGACCCAGAGATCCTACAGACTCGTGAACCCTCCTACGGTGCCGTACTTGAAAACCTGGATGAAGGCTGGCTGATGGTGCCACACGCCTTTAATCCCAGTACTCAGAAGGCAGGGCCACGTGGCTCTCTGTGAGTTCAAGGCTACCGTGGTCTACAGAGTGAGTTCCAAGACAGCCAGGGCTAGACAGAGAAATGCTATCTCAAAACAAACAGACAACAATAAAACCAAGAAAACAACAACAACAACAAAAACCCACCTGGGGGAGGCTCCAGGGAATGTCAGAGTAAGTTAGTGCGGCTCCGTCGGAGCGTGCACAGCCTTTGTGATCCAGGTTTTCTGCATCTTTCTTTGTGTTATGCACATGTGTGTTCTACCCTCCTTTCCTCACTGCTGGGGTCAGGTTTCTAGACCCAAGCTGTGTGACACCAGCCCATTCAGCTGTTAGAGCTGCCTCAGGCTACACAAGTTAACATACAATATAGGGATGTGTATACTATGTGTCTTCAAATCAATGAATTCTTTCGTGTTATATTCCGCCTGCCTTAGAATCTATTTCTGCTTCTGTTCCCAGTTTCTGCTGATTACACATTAGCCAGACCTGGTGACGGTGCTGTACACCATCCCTTTTTTTTGGGAGGGGGGAGGAGTTGGTTTTTCAAGACAGGGTTTCTCTGTGTAGCCCTGCTGTCCTGGACTCACTCTGTAGACCAGGCTGGCCTCAAACTCACAGAGCTCCACCTGCCTCTGCCTCCCAAGTGCTGGGATTAAAGGAGTGCGCCACCACACCTGGCTTACTTTAATGATGCGTGTATGTGTGACTGTGCAGGGGCTGCATGCGTACGTGAGTGCTGGTGCACACAAGGTCTAGAAGAGGGTGTCAGGTTCCCTGGAGCTGGAGGTGCAAATGGTTGTGAGCCATCTGACTTGGGTGCTGGGAACCAAACTCGAGTCCTCTGTGAGAACAGCAAGCACTCTTAAACAGAGAGCCGGCATTCCAGCCCCTTAAAATCAAAATGTAAAATACGAAGTTTGCTGGTTGAGGACATATTCAAACCTAGGAAAGGTGGCTACCTCTTTTCTCCCAGAAGCGTGAGGTATGAGTAGGTAAAGATCTGTAGAGCAACCCATCGGCACTGGAGGGCAGGCGTAGACTCTTTCCTCCTCCGCTGCCAGGGAGGTGCTGACTTCAGCATAAAGGCATTCTTTAGCTGAGAAGCCCTGCCGCTCGTCACCGACGTTCACTTTGGTTAATTACAAATACTAGAATAACATGGGAATAGTTTCGCTAGCATAAAAGAGCATGAATAAATTATATGAAAGCCACGAGGAAACAGAACGGTCACATTAGCTCCTCACAATGGCTCCCATCTAAACATCACAGACTTGAAAAGGCTCCAGCGTTCAATGGGATGGAAAGGAGAGCGAGGCTCAACCGTGCCAACAACTCTCCAGCTGTCCAAGCGGCTCCTGTAGAGCAGACAGCGTGCTTTGGGGGTAAGGGCTTGGTTTCCCTAAAATCTATTTGGGTCATGTTATCAGATGCCCTGAAATAGAAATAAGATGTGAATTGCTAACTGAAGACTCAGTGTGACCGCGGAATGAAATTCCCTTACAGCCCACCAGGGAGAGAGGTATGACCTACCCTTCTCCCAAGGATTCAGAGAATTCCAGAGGGATACAGAGAGCAGATATTCTCACCAGAATAAATGCTTTCGCGAGCAGGAAGAACAGAACTCCCCTGGTATGCCTACGCCCTCCTCCCCTAAGAGACATAACCGAGTGCTATTATATAACGTTCAGCCTGGCTACATAGCAAGACCTTGTCTGGATTCTGGAAACAAGCAAATAAGCAGAGAACACTCTCCGGGTTTCCGAGAGGCCGTCTTTGCTGGCCTATGTCTCCTTTGCTCCCCTCATCCTCTGTCAGAACTTGCATGCTGGGGTTGCCTGGGTCAGTATCCTAGACCGCTTTCGATACATAGCACCTCTCCTGGGTGACCTCAACAATATACCTTTTATTTGTTTTGTTTTGCTGTTGTTGTTGTTTGTTTTGTTTTTGCTTTGCTCGTTTTTTTGAGACAGGGTTTCTCTGTGTGTCCCTGACTATCCTGGACTCACTTTGCAGACCAGGCTGGCCTCCAACTCACAGCGACCCGCCTGCCTCTGCCTCCCGAGTGCTGGGATTAAAGGCATGCACCACCACCGCCCGGCCCTCTTGCAGGTTTAATTCCCAACCGTCTGTAACTCCAGCCCTAGGGTTCCAACTCTCTCTTCTGAAGCACACACACATGCATGCAGGTCAAACACCCATACACATAGAATGATAAAATAAATAAATCTTAGTTTAAAAAATATTTATAAGATCTATTTTTATATGCATGTGTGTGGGCACCTTGGGGGCTGGAAAAGGGCATTCTAGTTCCCAGGACCTGGAGTCACAGGTTGTAACCTGCCTCGTGGGAGTCCTGGAAACCTAACTCCAGTCTTGTGTAAGTGCACACCTGTGTTCTCAGCACTCAGGGAGGCAGCGGCAGGTGGATCTTCCTGGGTTCAAGGCCAGCCTGGTCTATAAGGCTAGTCCAGGACAAACAGCCAGGGATACACAGAGAAACCCTGCCTTGAGAGAGAGAGACAGAGACAGAGACAGAGACAGAGACAGAGACAGAGACACACACACACAGAGAGAGAAAGAGAGAGAGAGGAGAGGGAGAGAGAGAGAGAACAGCAAGCCCTCCTAACACAGATGCAGCTCTCCGTCCCCTGCGATTATGCCTTTTAAATAACTCTCAAATGCTTGCTAGCTCTGGTCTCCCCCTAGTCCAAGCCATCATCTCCTCTTCTTAGGCTCTGTTTTACCTCACAATCTCTCCGCCTTCGTGTCCCATCTCTGTAGCCCTTTCCACACATGAGTCAGGGTGGTTTCCAAATTTCCCTTTGACCCTGTTCTCTATCCCACGCCAATCTACTTGAAAACCTGTGATGACTCCCACTGCCCTAAAAGCAAAACAATACTCAACGTGGCATCCAGAGCCCGGCACACCCTCTGCCGCCTGGTTTTATAACTCTCTCCCTCAGTCTCTATGTCCCAGCTCTACCAAAACCAAGACAGCAGTTGAGTCTCCCAGGAGGCAGATCCCAAAGGCAAGTTATGACAGTGAAAGGTTCCTTGCTAAACACCCTGTGTTAAACCAAGAAAGGAGGAGGATGAGGCAGGATTATGGGGTGGGGTGGGGGGGTCATGCTGGAATGCTGGAAAGAAATTTGTGGGGGTTTGTGCCACAGTTTTGGTGATTGGCTGGGCCACCTGAGCAGACCATAACCTTATCGGAGAAGCTGAGGTGGAACGGAAAGAGTTAACAGCCAGGTGGTGTCAGCTGACCTGTTCTTCAGGGTCTTTTCTGGAAGGAGACAGCTACTTCAGTGTCTGTCACTCTGGTCACATAACAATAGCCTTAATGGATTAAAGAACCCCCATGAACAAGAGACATTTAAACCGAGGCCTGCTGGGTAATTTAAAGCTTTGCAGAGAACAGTAAGGGTGCCCCACACTAGGGAAACTCAAAGTGGCAAAGCTGATGAGTTATGGAGAGAACTGAAAAAACATACAAAAGATACACGTGGCTGAACACAGAGTGCTTGGTACAGTGTTGGTTCCCAGTAGAAGCGGAAGAAGATCTACCTGCCTCTGCCTCCCCGGCACTGAGGTCGCAAGCACTGTACCTGGCTTCTTACTGCATGCAGCTACTCAGTCCTCATCCTTGCGTGGGAATCCAACCAAGACCCAGCCACCTCCGAAGGCCACTATGCATATTTTCCATGTGCTTACGTTGGTATTACACTTGCCACTCAGTCATCATTCAAACTTAAATGCAGCCCGGCACAGAGGCGCACACCTTTAATCCCAGCACTCAGGGAGGCAGAGGCAGGTGGATCTCTGACAGTTCAAGGCCTGCCTGGTTTACAAATCAAGTCCAGGACAGCCAGGGCTACACTGAGAAACTCTGTCTCAAAAAATGTAAAAAAACAAAAACAAAAAACAAAAAAAAAAAACCCTCTTAACCATGAAATATGATTGGCACTAATGAAAAACCTAGTGACAAGTTCTTCAGAGAACATAAACAAGTAACAAAAATCATCCGTTGAAGCTGGTATGTAACACACCTTTGACATAATGTGGCCCAACACTGTTGGTTGAGACAGAGTCTGCAGTAGCCCCGGCTTACTATGTAGCCAAGAATAACCTTGAATTTGTTACCTTCTTGCCTCAATCTCCCAACTGCTGGGGTTATAGGAACATGCTGCCTGGTGAAAGGTTTAAGGACAAGAATTTGAGTCACTACTCAGTGCTTTTCCATTTACTGCTCGCCTGCCTGTGCCAGCAGTGGGTAGTACAAAGCTGGGTCAAATCTCTCCTCTCGAGAGCTTGGGCCCTTATCAGCATTTTTCCCAAACCTCCTTCTGAGTTTCATAATCTTTTTTTTTTTTTCCTCTATGTTTGACTCGGATGTTTCAAAATTCAGTTACACCCTCAGGCCTTGTGTCTCTGCTAAGTTCCTCCCTGGGGCAGGAACTTATCTCACCCTCCTCCGATTTTCAAGACTCAGGAGACTGTGTTATTTGGCTACAAAACTGATCCTTGAGCTCACACATTATAATTCCAATAACATGATGGAAGATTTGGCCAACAGGTGACACACACCACAGTCTTAGACACCATTCCTTCTAAGTTAATGAATTGTTACATGTAATTCTAACCAGTTCATCAAGTTACATTTTTTTGTTTTGTTTTTTGTTTTTCAAGAAAGGGTCTCTCTGTGTAGCCTTGGCTGTCCTGGACTTGGTTTTGTAGACCAGAGTGGCCTCAAACTCAGAGATTCACCTGCCTCTTCCCTCCTAAATGCTGGGATTACAGGCATATGCCACCATACCCAGCAATTTTATGTTGTTTTACACATTTTTTTGTTTGTTTTTCAAGACAAGGTCTCTCTGTGTAGCCTTGGCTGTCCTAGAGTCACTTTGTAGACCAGGCTGGCCTTGAACTCACAGCGATCCACCTGCCTCTGCCTCCCAAGTGCTGGGATTAAAGGCATGCACCACCACACCTGGCTTACACATTTTTTTAAAGCTTTAATTTATTTGTTTATTTATTTGAGACAGGGGTTCTCTGTGTAGCCTTGGCTGTCCTAGACTCTCTTTGTAGACCAGGCTGGCCTCGAACTCACAGAAATCTACTGGCCTCTGCCTCCCTGAGTGCTGGGATTACAGGTGTGTACTACCAGCACCTGGCTAAATGCACTTTATTTAAAGACAACCTACATGATTTTTTCCCCCTTAAAAAGCAATGACTCCCCTCCAAATACATCACGGTCAAAATAAAAGCTTAAGAGGACATCAGTCCCATTTGTCTTAAGTCCTGGTGTTGTATAGATCGCAAGCACCAGCCAGTTATGGTGACAGCTGATAGATCCAAAGTAACTCCCCACTTGGCTAACGTTTCTCCACCTCTAAGCCATCCTTTAAAGAAAGCATAAACAGAGTCACACCGTCCTCGCCATCCTCGCCCCCCGGATTCGTGCCTTTACCAATAAAAACCTGGTAGTTACTGAAGTTAGCAAGGATGTGCAGCCCCAGTCACGAAAGCTTTCACTCCTGAGTTTGCCTTTGAGTTATCTCATGCCATCTTTGATGTGTTTTGTAGGCCTCTTTTGTGAAGCTAGTCTCTTGTAAGTGTTGGTTCACGACAATAGCAACCCCAGTGGCTACTGTACTTCCGGTACCTTTGCCCTCTGCCTTTAGCAGAAGGATTTCCACCAGTGATGAGTCATCGATGTTACGCTCTGTTCTACTGACCACCTTGCCCTTCCTCCTCCAGGCACAGCCCATCTGCCATCTCCCAGATCTTGTAGATGTCAGAGACCAGCTTGTTGTGGCTGATAAGGTCCCAGTAGATGGTCGTGGTGGTAGCTGGGGACAGCTGCCAAACCAGCACAGTACAGCCCGAGAGCTGCTGGGGGTGCTGGGCAGCGGGCAGGAAAGCTCATCGAGTTAATTTTAAGTTCTGGAAGATAGATAGACAAGTTTTTTGTTAATGAATGAAGATTAGCCTTTGACAGAACTTTTATTTAATTTGGACCCTGGGCCTGACTCACGCTAAGCAAGCGTTCTACTTCTCAAGTTGATCCTCAGAGCCACAGGAGCTGTTCCAAAGGTATAATTAAAATGGCGATTATTCTCCTTTCAGAAGAGTCCTATGTACATGTCCTAATCTCTATAAAGTGAAGCTTAATTACCACCTTCTTGCTTTTGCACACGAGCTAGCCTCAGTCGCTCTTTATGAATGGGCAGGCAGAGCAGGGAGGAAAGAGGACAGAGTAAAATGCTGGTGCCTGGCAAACAGCACCTTAGCCAAGCGCAGAAGGTTAACAGCTCAGGTCAGTATGTCTCAACCTTGCTAACGCTGCAATTCTTTAACACATTTCCTCATGTTGTGGTGACTCCCAATACTTCATAACTGTAATTTTTCTGTTGTTCACAATGTAAATATCTGATATGCAATCCCAAGGGGGTTGTGACCGGGTGGTTGAGAACCGCTGATGTAGGTGATGTCACAGTCTTCCATAACGCCTGCCAGGATGTAATGAGAGAGACACTTCCTTCCCTTCACTGCTCTTTCCAAAAACCTGTAAACCCACACCAGTCACAGGAAGACATAAGGCAACACAGATGGGGAGACATGCCACAGAATACCTTGCTGGTGTTGGGGGGGGTCATGGTCACAAAAACCAAAGGGGCAGCCGGGCGTGGTGGCGCATGCCTTTAACCCCAGCACTCAGGAGGCAGAGGCAGGCAGATCGCTGTGTGTTCGAGGCCAGCCTGGTCTACAAAGCGAGTCCAGGACAGCTAAAGCTACATAGAGAGACCCTGTCTAAAAAAACACACACATACACACACACACACACACACACACACACACACACACACAAAAAAAAAAACCCAAAGGGGGACGGAGAAATATCAAAGCCCAGAGAGAAGGCACACGGATGAAATGCAACATGGTGGTGCATTAGGAGGTTCAGGAGGGGGATTGTCATGAGTTCAAGGCCAGCCTGGCCTACATTGATGAGTCTGGACCAGCAGTGAGACACTAACTTTAAAGGGGGTGGGGGGCGGTACGGTGGCTGGAGAGATGGCTCAGTGGTTAAGAGCACTGTCTGCTTTTCCAAAGGTCCTGAGTTCAATTCCCAGAAACCACATGGTGGCTCACAACCATCTATGATGACATTGTATATGTTATAAATAAATAAATCTTAAAAAAAAAAAAAAAAAAGAAAGAAAGAAAAGGGCAATGTGATGGGGTGCCTTGGGTCCTGGAACGAAAAGAGGCCATTCATAGGAACAAAGTCTGGCCTTTACAAAGATTGTCACTTATAAAACTGTAGAAATGCTGGTTTCTTAATTTTGATTTTGTATCACAGTAATGTAAGACACTGGCAACGGAGGACACTGGATGAGACACACATGGGGACTCTCAGTCTGTGCTGTGATTTTTCTGTAACCCTGAGACAAAACCCAGTTCGATTTTCACTTATTCAGACATAAAAATCTGTGACTATTTATTGAGCCTCTGCTACTAATAGGCATACACTGTGTTAGCCAGGCGCAGTGGCACACACCTGTAATCCCAGCACTCAGGAGGCAGAGGCAGGAGGATCACTGTGAGTTCCAAGCCAACCTGATCTACAAAGTGAGTCCAGGACAGCCCTATCTCCAAAAACAAACAAAACAAACAAACAAAACCACTGTTAGGTGTTCTCACTGGCCCTGTGTTAGATGCTCTCGCTGCCCCTATTCCCCATGTGCTGATCACCTGTCGGACAGATGCAAGTGATGATCCAGATTCCCATGGGACAAGCAAGAGTAAGGGACCTATGTCTATGCCTTTCAACAACTACACCGGGGAGGGGAAAACCAGACCTGACTTTCTTTTATTTTCTGGTAGTGGTGGTGGTGGTGGTGGTGGTGGTGGTGGTGGTGGTGGTGGTGTGTGTGTATGTGTGTCTTTCTGTTTTATTCGTATTTGTTAGAGCTCTTTGCCTTTTGTTTTGTTTGATTCAGTTCGGGTTTTTTGTTTGTTTGGTTGTTTTGGTTTTTTGTTTTTGTTTGGTCTTTGGTTTTTTTGAAACAGGGTTTCTCTGTGTATCCCTGGCTGTCCTGGAACTAGCTCTGTAGACCAGGCTAACCTTGAACTCACAGAGATCCACCTGCCTCTGCCTCCTGAGTGCTGGGATTAAAGGCGTGCTCCAGGGATCCACTTGTTTTGCCCCCAGTGCCGCCGCCAAGATCACAGATGCACTGCTGTCCTGGCTTTTAAAGTTGAATGGCAGGGATCCACGGTCAGAACCTCAGGCTTGTGCAGCGAGCACTTTGAGGAGCAAGCCACCTCCACAGTCCCAGGCCTGGTTCATGATCAATCTGTCTGCAGTGGGCGGCATCACCTGGAAGCTTCATTGCCTCACTTGGGCTATGATGTATCGCAATGTCTCTAATTGAGCAGATAATCCTCCCGTGTACATGATTTTAAGCAACTCATTAGGCATTTGGCTAAGGGTTGCTATGCAGTCTTAGCTGGTAAGACTGGAAAAGAGATCACAGAAGTGTATACACCTTTACAGAAATTTAACTGTAGGCATTGAACTTTTCAAACCTACTCTTTTGGTGTTGTTTTGGTTTTCTGAGACAGGGTTTCTCTGTGTAGCCTTGGCTGTCCTGGACTCACTGTGTAGACCAGGCTGGCCTCGAATTCACAGCGATCCACCTGCCTCTGCCGCCCAAGTGCTGGGATTAAAGGTATGTGCCACCACTGCCCACCTCAAACCTACTTTATTTGGGGTTCTTTAACACTTATACCTCCCTTCCAACCCAACTACCCTGGATAGGAGAGAAAAGAGGTTAATCAGAACAGAAGTAGACCTTCTTAGACTCAGCTCCCTGGAGCAACTCCACTCCTCATATTCAGGATTTCAACAGACCTGTTAAATAACAAACAAGCAATTCGGCGAAGGTGACTGCAACCACAGCAGCCAGAACCCAAAACCTCAAAGCATTCTATGGAGTGTTTCTTTCTAGAAGCATCTCAAAGTGGAGTGATGAACAGCCAAATGATAGGAAGCAATGGCAAGACCAAAAAAGCCAAGCGTCTTGTTTATCAGCTGGCAAAAATCGTGTCCTCGAAAGAGGCAGTTCCTCTCCTAGTGGACAAATACCACGTGTCTTCTCACAAGTCTGTTTCCAGCGGACGGACACCACACACCCTCACACAAGTCTGTTTCACATCCCACACTTGGGATCAACACAAAAACATGTTCACATCCACTGCATTTAACTATAGTCATTAATAACTAGTAACTTGAAAGTAATGAGCAGAGAGGAAAGTCAAGGAAGAGGGACATGATGGAGCTCTCAGAATGCAGAGCATGAATTCCCACCAAATGGAAACCACTTCAAAGAAGGCTCTTTAATTGGGTGAGCAATGGTGCATATGCTGTAGATGCCGGCCTCTTCCCCCAAGCACGTTCTTCTCGCCAATCTTGCTTAATAAGCTGGTGAACAGGGGCCTGATGGCAGGACAGTTATGCAAGGACCGTCCATGTTAACTACCCTGTACAAAGGGTTCAGTAGCAGGTGAGTATTCAACCAGGCACCATTGGGAGCCAACGCTTAGCCTTCGATGTGACGCCATTCTCTGGAGGAACAGCCCACCATCTTACAGCAGGCTGGTTATAAACCCTCTCCTATTACAGAAGTGCAGCAATTACCGTTGGCTGAAATACTTATTCTGAGTGTGGTTTTTTTCCTTCCTGGACCCTCAACGCTTCTAACCAAAATACGGTGTCCCTTTCCTTTAGTCAGAATACGTGGGTCTCAGATGCAAGGAGTAGAAGTGAGAGTCGGGGAAGCAGGTATGGTGGGAAACACCTTTAATCCCAGCACTTGATAGGCAGAGGCAGGCGCATCGCTGGGTGTTCAAGGCCAGCCTGGTCTACAAGTGAGTTGAGACAGCCCAGGCTACCCAGAGAAACCCTGTCTTGAAGAACGAAAAAAAAAAAGGAGGAAAAGGAGAAGTAGAGGTGAGAATGGGGTGAGAGTGGGGTGTTGTTTTGTTTTTGTTTTCATCTTACTTTTTATTTATTATTTATTTTGATTTTGATTTTTCAAGACAGGGTTTCTCTGTATAGCCCTGGCAATCCTGGAATCACTTTGTAACCCAGGCTGGCCTTGAATTCGCAGAGATCTGCCTGCCTCTGCCTGCCTAAGCGCTGAGATCAAAGCTGTGTGCCACGATGCCCAGCTTCATTTTACCTTTTGTTTAAGACAGGATCTCAGCCTGTCTTATATATATATTTGTTTTGTTTTGTTTTTTGTTTTTTGTTTTTTGTTTTTTTGAGGCAGGGTTTCTCTGTGTAGCCTTGACTGTCCTGGACTCACTTTTGTAGACCAGGCTGGCCTCGAACTCATAGAGATCCGCCTGCCTCTGCCTCCCGAGTGCTAGGATTAAAGGCGTGCGCCACCATGCTCGACTTACAGTATATTTTTAATTAAAATATAATTACACGTAGCATTCCTCCCTTCCTTTCTTCTCTCACCCCGCCCCCCCCATACTGCTGCCCCCCCCAAACTCATTCTCTGTCTTTCATTGTTATTGTTACATACAGATTCCTTTTTACTTGTTTTTGAGACAGAGTCTTACTGTGCAGCCCATGCAGTCTCAAAGGTGTGATCCTCCTGCCTCAGCTTCCTAAGCATCAGGATTACAGCCGCACGCGGCTTGCTCTGCAGTTGCTTGTTTGGATTTGCTACTCTCCCAATCCATACTGTTTGTTTGTTTTTGGGAGTTAATTATGGGTAAAGAGGTGAGGACGTGACTCAGGTGACGCTGTGTGAATTGTATCAGGACATCTAGCAACTCAGCAATGCCACCACCCGCTCTGGACCCCTAGGAACCGCAAAAGGAAAAGCAGGAACTGTTTTCCAAAGACGGGGAAATGATGGAGACACTGGAAGGAAAAGGAGCCCCTCCCCCCTCTTGCCGGCTGAGACTCGAGAATTGCAGCACATTTAACATTTGCCATGAAGATTGCCTATAAACAGACAATGCTAGTTTTCTATAAAGATATCTTCAGCTCAGAATGTGAAAACGCAATGAGCTTGAACACAGATGATTTTCAAGTATGGTCTGAGTTCTCTCTCGGACATTTACGAGGAGTTTCAGCAACAAGACTCTTCACTTATTTATAGTAAATACAGCCTGACCCCAAAGCCCTCTGATCTACGGTTTTATCTGTTATGATCCTGTCCAGAACCACACTGCAACCTCAGTGACGTTTCTTCTTATTCTTTTGAGACAAGGTCTCTCTCTCTCTCTCTCTCTCTCTCTCTCTCTCTCTCTCTCTCTCTCTCTCTCCTCTCTTCTCTCTCTCTTCTCCCCCCTCTCTCCTCTCTTCTCTCTCTCTCTCTCTCTTTTGTTTTTTTTGTTTTGTTTTGTTTTGTTTTTTCTCAAGACAGGGTCTCTGTGTTAGCCTTGGCTGTCCTGGACTCGTTTTGTAGACCAGACTGACCTTGAACTCACAGCGATCTGCCTGCCTCTGCCTCCCAAGTGCTGAGATTAAAGACATGCAACACCACCACCTGCCATCACTAACATTTTTTAACAGCTCATCAAAAATAGTAACATCAGAGCTCAACAAAAGTATATATATATATATATTAAAGACATGTACTGTGAAGTACATACAGTGCTCTGAGAAGCCACACCCACACCTCTATATGTCCCTTCTATTAACCCTTATGTTTAAATCTGTGTTAAGAATCACTCTCGACAGGTGAAGTGGCACATGCTTTTTATCCCAGCACTCAGGAGGTAGAGGCAGGAAGATTGCTGTGAGTTCAAGGCCAGCCTGGCCTACAAAGTGAGTCTAGGACAGTCAAGGCTACACAGAGAAACCCTGTCTCAAAAAAAAAAAGAGAAGAAATCATGAAAATATACGCTGTCAGACATGGTGTCTGTGGAGCAGATGACCCTTGTGATGTCCATGTGTGAGCAGAAGAATGGGTCAACTCTGCGTGGCTACTTTTTTTTTTTTAAGATATATTTATTTATTATTTATACAGTAGTCCACCTGCATGTATGCCTGAAAGCCAGAAGAGGGAACCAGATCACATTATAGATGGTTGTGAGCAACCATGTGGTTTCTGGGACTTGAACTCAGGACCTTTGGAAGAACAGCCAGTGCTCTCAGCCTCTGAGCCATCTCTCCAGCCCACATTATATATTTTATATATGAGTGCTCTAACCAGCACGCCAGAAGAGGACATTAGACGCCAGTATAGATGGTTGTGAGCCACCATGTGGGTGCTGGGAATTGAACTCAGGACCTCTGGAAGAGCAGACAGTGCTCTTATCCACTGAGCCATCTCTCCAGCCCTTTGCATGGCCACTCTTGCTGTCCCTTTCTTGCAGCTGGATTACATCTGGCAGAGCTTCATCGGGAAATTATCTGGGATGAGGTGGCCAGCGTGAAGGACCACCACATCAACCTTAAACTCCACTTTGAAGTTGGTAGTCTCCAGTGTTGGACAGATGAACAGTCTGGGGAAGACCATGTAGAGGGGGACAGAACGGTTCCTACAAATGTTCTCACCGGCAATGGAACATTCCGCATCTCTGTGGCACCTCGTGCATAGCCTTCTGCACACCCACAGGTCTATGCTCCGGATAGCAGCATCTGAGTGCTCAACCACCAGCTCTCCTGTCAGAGCTGTGTGAGGGCACAGTTAGTGGAGTTCAGACGTCCTCTAACGAGGAATCTGGGGAGTAAGGCCGGCCCCCTTGATGTTCAGTAAGCTTTCCAGGGTGACTGTGAAGCCCACAGGACTTGGGGTCAGCTTCCCCATCTGAGGAGCAGAGTGAACGATGAATTCACGGGTCTTGCTCAGGTCCTTGGCCAGCAGGGACCGCCACATGTCACAGCGCAGTGTGTATTGAGTGTTGACAAGCACGCCGTGGTAAGTCTCACACAGGACTTTGCCGCCCTTCACACGCAGAGGAAACTCAAAGGGAATCTCAGTCCTGCCACTGAGGAGCTTTCCTGGCTGCAGCACATCGATGGTGGTGAGGATAATGGGGATCCGGTTCACAGGGCTGCAAAAGGCTTCAAACACACCCACGCTTTTGGCTCTGAGCTGGAGGTTTACAGTCCCTCCTACAGTCAAAGACACTCCCTGATGTTGCACAGAGTCCTGATAGAGATGACCACCAAACCTGAGAGCTTTCCCCCAGCCTGATACACTGGAAGGTCGCCATCTCGGATTATCTGCAAAGGCCGAAACTTCCGGCCACTCGTGACCCGGTAGCCCCGCCTTCGCTTTGAAGACCAGGCTGGCCTCGAACTCCCAGCAACCACATGGTGGCTCACAACCATCTACAATGATCTTATGACCTCTTCTGGCAGGCAGGCATACATGCAGGCAGAGCATTGTATACACGATAAATAAATCTTTAAAAAGAAAAAAAAAATAAGATCGGGCTGTAGGCAAGCCTATAAGACATGTTCTTAATTAGTGATTAATGGCAGAGGGCCCAGGCCCCTGTGGGCTGTGCCACTCCTGGGCCAGTGGTCCTGGGTTCTATAAGAATGCAGGCAGGCTGGGCGGTGGCACACACCGTTAATCCCAGCACTTGGGAGGCAGATGAAGGTGGATCGCTGTGAGTTCAAGGCCAGCCTGGTCTACAAAGCAAGTGCAGGACAGCCAAGGCTACAAGGCTACACAGAGAAAGCCTGTCTTGGGAAAAAACACAGAAGCAGCAGGCTGAGCGAGCCATGAGGGCAAGCCAGTAAGCAGCACCCTCTATGGCCTCTGCATCAGCTCCTGCCTAGAGCCTGCCTTGGCTTCCCTCAGTGGACCCTGATTCAGGATATGTAAGCCAAATAAAGCCTTTCCTGCCCAAGTTGCTTTTGGTCATGGTGTTTCTTCACAGCAGTAGAAAGCCTAACTAAAACAAAACTTGGCTCCTCTTTGTATCCCCCAGTGAATGGTTTTAACCCCAATTCATATCATATCTGGGAAACAAAGGTGGTATTTACATTATCTGGTTCGGGTAGTGTAAACAACTTACACAAATTCAATTTCATTAGCTGTCTAGGAGGTCATAGTAGTTCAGTATGGTTTTAGGAATTAACTAGTTTTTAATATTTGGCCTCTTTTCCCTCTTCAGCTCACATCTGTGTATAACTCCAGTCTCAGGCATGCTCAGGCAGATGTACTCTCAGGTCTACAAAGAGAGGTGACTCTAGCTCCAGACCAGACCAGATGGTGTCCCTCCTGCTCTTCTGATAAAGAGCATGAGATGGAGCAGGTGGTTTGATCTTTAGATGAGGCACTGGATCTAGATAGTTCTGAAATGACTTAGGATCTGGGGCATGTTGGAATGGGATGTATGTACTTTGTACACGAGACATGTGTGAATTTGAGGAGGAAGAGAGCAGATGATCTAGGCTTGAACACTATTCCTCAGGAATCCATGTCCACAGGAGAATCAGAGTAGGGCCTTATTTTGAAGTAGCCTTTTCAAATGGGATCAAGGCGACGTCATACTAGAGTATTCTTAAAGTATGATTGCCATAAGAAGCCTCGACAAGGGAAAAGCCCTGTGAAGACAGTGTTAGAGATCAGAGTCATGCAGCTATACCTGAAGGTTAGTAGCAACTTCTACCACCCTCCTAGAGACATGCGCAGTGGTTCTCCTGTAGCCCTCCAGAAGGACCAGATACCGACTCCTTTATTTTGGATGTCTAGCCTCCAGAACCATGAGAGTCTGCAACAATTTGTTAAAATCCTGCCAGGACACTCGTCTAGTCCACATGTAGGTATTGATGGTACTTCATCTTTGTACTTGTGTATATATGTGTCTGTGGTGTATATGTCACGTGTGTGCAGATACCCCAGGAGGCCAGGAGAGGGCGCTGGATTCCCAGGAGCTGGAGTTACAACAGCTGTAAACTGCCTGGTGTGGTTCTGGGAACCAATCTCTAGTCCTCTGGGAAAGTATCCTTTTTGCTTTGTTTGCTGTGTTTTGAGCAGGGTCTCACTATGCAGCCCTGGTTGGCCTGGAATTCACTGTGTAGACCAGGCTTGCTTCACACTTATATTGATGCCTCTGCCTCATGAGTGCTGGGATTAAAGCAAGAGGAAGACCTTTGACCGCTGAGCCATCTCTCCAGCCCCAATCACTGTATTTTAAATACATGTCTTTTGTTCAATGTCTGGGTCACAAATCTTTTCTTCCAATTTGCCACTTAGCTCCTCACCTTGTCAATATCACTGGGCTCTATGCCTTCTATAACTACGTCTTCTGTACTTCCACAGTGCTAGGGATCAAGCTCAGGGCTTTGCACGTGGAGGCAAATGCAGCCAATGCCTGAAACTTTTAATGTAAGAGACATAAGCCTGCCAGGCGGTGGTGGCATGCCCCTTTAATCCCAGTACTCAGGAGGCAAAGGCAGGTGGATCTCTGTGTTTGAGGCCAGCCTGGGTTTCCAGAGCAAGTTCCAGGACACCTAGAACTGCACGGAGAACCCCTGTCTTGGAAAACTAAAAGAGAAACCAGGTGTGGTGGCGCATGCCTTTAGGCCCAGCACTTGAGAAGTAGAGACAGTTGGAACTCTATAAATTCAAGGCCAGCCTTGTCTACAAAGAGAATTCCAGGACAGCCAGAGCTATTACCCAGAGAACTCCTGTTTTGAAAAACCAACACAAAAATGAAAAACTATAAACCTCTTCCTTCATATTTTATGCTTTTTTTTGTGTGTTCAATTTTAGAAATCTTTCCCTGATAGCCTGGCAGTGGTGGCACTTGCTTTTAATCCCAACAATCAGGAGGCAGAGGCAGGTGGATCTCTGTGAGTTCGAGGCCAGCCTGGTCTACAAAGTGAGTCCAGGACAGCCAAGGCTACAGAGAGAAACCCTGTCTCAAAAAACAGGGGGAAGAAGAAGAAGAAGAAGAAGAAGAAGAAGAAGAAGAAGAAGAAGAAGAAGAAGAAGAAGAAGAAGAAAGAAAGAAAGAAAGAAAGAAAGAAAACCATCATGGAGAAGAAGGAACTTTTGGCTTTTTCCTCCTGAGCTGTCAGCTAAGCTATCAGCTTTGGGGCTTTTGGTTTTTTCCATCTGGGATGTGAGTGGAGTAGGAAGGCCTTTTTCTTTCTAGGATGTCAGTAGAGTAGGAAGGTCAGCTGCGTGCTTTGTCTGCCTCTCTGAGCTAGTAGGTTCTTACCCCAACAGCTGGCTCCTGAGTCGTTATTGATAAAAATCAAATGATTGGGATTTTCTTTCTTTTTAACAACAAAGAAAGAAAGAAGTCTTTCCCTGAAGCCACAAGAATATTGTCCTTTAAGCCGGGCAGTGGTGGCGCACGCCTTTAATCCCAGCACTTGGGAGGCAGAGGCAGGCGGATCGTTGTGAGTTCAAGGCCAGCCTGGTCTACAAAGTGAGTCCAGGACAGCCAAGGCTACACAGAGAAACCCTGTCTCGAAAAACCAAAACCAAAAACAAAAACAAAAAATAATAATATTGTCCTTTATTTTCTTCTTTAACAATTTATGAATGGTGTAATGATGTGAGTAAGGTTTGTCTTTTAGAGCATTTACTCGAGCACTTGGTAATAGTCCTCTCCCTTTTCTAATGACATGTAATTTCATTTCAACTATAATACTATATCACATTCCATATATAAAACCAGGGGTCTGGTTTTAGCATCTCTCTTCTGGTTTTTTTTTTACATAGTGTCTATCCTTGCACCAATAACACATTAGCTGCTATAACTTAGTAGCAAGGGTTTTCAGTGAGAAGCAATTTTACCTGCCTGGGGACATTTGGCAAACTCTGGAGTCGTTTTTTTACTGTTATAAACTCAGAGGTGGGATGCTTACCACAGGCATCTAGTGGGAAGTGGTCAGAAATGCTGCTAAACTACAAGGCCAGTCCTCCAAAACAAAAATTTATGTAGCGTCAAACGCTGTGGGTTTTCTAGTCGGAGCTGGGGCTCCCAGGGGCCCCTCACACTTTAGGATTTACGCCTCTAACCTCACTGAGAAAACCGTGACCTAACAGACCGAGGGAGCTGACCTCGAGCAGACACTTATTAACAATTGTTAAAACCAGATGCAAACTAAAATAAAACTTTCCGAACATGAGATAGTTCTTACAGTGTCTAAGGCAAGGCTCGGGAATCCCACCGACTACTGTTTTCACGGGCTGCGTGGTAGAAACAGCGCCAGACAGGCCGAGGTTCCCGCATGGAGGGTCATGGCCTGGTGTGGAAGTAGACATTGAACAGTCTCTCTCCAAGTGCAGTTGTCATGTTGGGTTCCTGTCACAGGACAGTGTTTTACAGTCTTCAGGAAAATGGCATTCTATGTGTTCCGAAATCTTGTTTAAATTATCAGTCTTAATCTGTGATGACAGGTGTCTGCTAAGCAAAATTCAACCTAATCCGAATCCATTCAAATTCCTGCAAATTCCAGATCAGCTCACCCCAGTAGAGTTTTAGAGAAGCATGAATAATAGAAAACAGTGAAAAGACCAACAACTTAATCTCTCCTTTTGTCTGGAGACAATAGCTGTCAGTTCTACCTGCATTAGTGTTAATGCTCGCTCGGGACATTTGAACTCCCTCTGCCTTCTAGAAGTTTGGAATGAAAACCTGCCGGGTCATTATGTTCTCCCGGTGGATGGGTGTGTTAGTCTCAAACCATCCATGATAGATGGCTGTGTGGCCCAGCCTTAGAAACCTGCTCTTAGGCCGTGCGCTTTCTACAGCCTCCCCCAGTAGTTCCTAAGTGTTCCTAGAATTTTAATGCTTATTAAATCCGGTGGGGCCCATTACTGTTGATCGGTCACCTGTCCCTTCCACCTGGGATGCTCACTTTACAGGGCAGGCACTTTCCAATACTAAACCGCCTCTTTCCCTTCCGAAAGGCCAGGCTTCCCCATATTGAGTCTCACATCACCTCCTGCACCCCTCCCCTCCCATTCACACCCTGTCTCGGCTTTTCTGGGTGTTTGACTTTCACTCCTCCTGGGAGAGCTCCTTCCTGACACGGCTGGCTGCCTTTGGAAACTTTTCAGTTGCCTGGCTTACTCCTTTTGAAATGTAACGCTCTAGGCATGGTGGCTTTAAACGCACCAGCCACTCTCGCAGATCACTGTACTTGGCTAATAGACGCCCCGTTGTCCTGCTACAGTTACGGGAGGTTCCACCCAGTGATGCTCCCTGCCTACTTAACCATACTGACACCGTTTTTTTTTCAGCTAAGCATTTCTTCTGTGCTTAAGTAGACTGGTGAAGAAAACTGGGCTTTCCTTAAGGTGGTTTGGGCCAGTATTTAGTTGGAGAGTTGTGAAAAGAGTAATTCAAGCAAAAATATTCCCATTCTGATTATTCACCTCACAAATACTTAACAAGCATCTACTGTGTCCCAAACAGCAGCCTTTCAGTACTCTAAAGACCCAGGCTCCATCTGGAGGTCACGGCTTCAGCTGGGTGCCAATTGTCTTAAGACAATAATTATTGCCGGGCGTGGTGGCGCGCGCCTTTAATCCCAGCAATTGGGAGGCAGAGGCAGGTGGATTGCTGTGAGTTCAAGGCCAGCCTGGTCTACAAAATGAGTCCAGGACAGCCAAGGCTATACAGAAAAACCCTGTCTCGAAAAACAAAAAACAAACAAACAAACAAAATAGTTATTATATAAAATGCAGTAACTGACCAGGTGTGATGGTGCACGCCTTTGATCCCAGCACTCAGGAGGCAGAGGCAGGTGGATCTTGGTGAGTTCCAGGCCAGCATGGTCTACAACAAGAGTCCAGGAGAGCCAAAGCTACACAGAGAAACCCTGTCTTAACAAAACAAAACAAAACCCACCCTTTACAAATATATATATTTTATTAATTTATTCATATTATATTACATCTCAATTGTTATCCCATCCCTTGTGTCCTCCCATTCCTCCCTTCCTCCCATTTTCCCCTTACTCCCCTCCCCTATGACTGTGACTGAGGGGGACCTCCTCCCCCTGTATATATATGTTCATAGGATATCAAGTCTCTTCTTGGTAGCCTGCTATCCTTCCTCTGAGTGCCACCAGGCCTCCCCATCCAGGGGATGAAAACCCACACTTTTTAAATTTTGTTTGTTTTACAGAAGCCCAGCTTGGTTACTCTGGCCTCACTACATTCTTTCTGTTCCGTGACCCAGCTCAAAGCCACCTTCTTAGTTTTCCCGTTTGTTCAGATATTTGCAGAGAACATAGCAGAAGGCATTAGTGGCCTAGAGCAGTGTGTCTGCTGTTTCTGAGAATACTGATCGCGTGTGCCCCAAACACCTCAATCTCTTGGCCTGAGAGCTCCGTTTGACTACAGGAGGGCCCAATCCACAGACCAGACAGACTGAAGTGTTAAGAAGGATGTTGCCTGCCAGGAGCATCCTCAACCACTGCGGGGAGGAGCTTGTAAGAAAAACATCCTGCCTCCTCAACCCCTTGTGGGGGCAACGCTGGGTCCGTTCTGTATGTTCTATACATCTCTTCAAAGAGTCCTCACGAAGACAGAGCCCCCATAGCGTCAGCTGTAGCCTTGGTTGGTCCCTCCCCTTCTCTGTCCCACACTTCTAAGGCTGGCCCTCCGCCCTCTGGTAGACACATTCCTCTGGAGTCCGCTGAGGGGAAGTCTCACTGGGACAGAGTTCTGCCTGCGCAGCCCCAAGAAGGTCTTCTCTCCGACTGGGTTGGTGCTCCGACGTCTGCCCTCCCTTCAGCCCAGCTTCTGGGACCCCTTTGTCATACTGTCCTGGAGCGTTGCTAATTACAGGCCTGATGAGCTCCCTTTGGGCAGATCAAGAGAGACGCCCTAATCTTCCTGGTCCTCTTTGTCCTCACCCACCCACCCCGCGCTCTAGACAGCTCACCCATGCCTGCTGGACAGGCTGGGCTGTTCAAAGTCCTTCTTACGTGTAATAGACTCATCCTTGACAACTCCCAGGAAGCCCTGGGTGACCCTTTGGTCGAGGAATATTAACAACTGCTAAAATCAAGACAGAGAGATTCTTATGAAGAGCCGTTTTTTGTTTTTTTGTTTTTTCTCTAGCTCAAAACTGAAATAAGCTAAGAAAGGGATCCAGCAATTTGCAAGATTTAGTTACTATGGGGGCTGGAAAGATGGTTCAGCAGTTAATAATGGGCACTGCTCTTGCAGGGAGCAGGTTTGATTCCCAGGACCATATATTGAGGCTTACCATTGTCTGTAACTCTTATTCCAGGGAAGCTAGTGCCCTCTGGCCTCTGAGGACACCTGCAGGCACACAGTGCACATAAACCCATGCAAGCACACATAGCACACATACATATAAGTAAGCAAATAAATCTTTTTTTTTTTTTTTTAAGATTTAGCCAGGTGTGACAGTTCACACTCTTTTGGTTTGGTTTGGTTTGGTTTTTGGTTTTTCGACACAGGGTTTCTCTGTGTAGCCTTGGCTGTCCTGGACTCACTTTGTAGACCAGGCTGGCCTCGAACTCACAGCGATCCTCCTGCCTCTGCCTCACAAGTGCTGATATTAAAGGCATATGCCACCATGCCCGGCTTCCTAGGGTGTGCACCCTTAATTCCAGCACTTGGGAGGCAGAGGCAGGCATAGCACTGTGAGTGCAAGGCCAGCCTGGTTCATGTGAATTTCAGGCCAGCCAGGGTCACATGGTAAAACCTTGTTAAAAAAGAAAGTTTTAGCTACTAATATAGTTCTTTCCTCTACCCCTTTTGCTATGTTTGTTTGAGACAGGATTTCTCTGTGTAGCCCTGGCTGTCCTGGACTCAGTCTGTAGAGCAGGCTGGCCTCGAACTCACAGAGATCCGCCTGCCTCTGCCTCCTGAGTGCTGGGGTTAAAGGCATGTGCCACCACCCAGGAAATTTTTTTCCAAAAGTACCTATGTCAGGTACTTTGATTTAGTGTGTAAATGAATGAGGTAACTGCTGTTTTTGTTTTGGGGTTGGTTTTTTTTTCCCCCCTGAAACAGGGTTTCTCTGTGTAGCCTTGGCTGTTCAGGCCTCAAACTCACAGCGATCCACCTGCCTCTGCCTCCTGAGTGCTTGGATTAAAGGTGTGCACCGGGCTGGAGAGATGGCTCAGTGGTTAAGAGCACTGCCTGCTCTTCCAAAGGACCTGAGCTCAATTCCCAGCACCCACATGGCACCTCACAACTGTCTGTAACTCCAAGATCTGACACTTTCACACAAAAAAATGCACATAGATTAAAACTAAATAAAATATTAAAAAAATAAAAAATAGAAGGTGTGCGCCAACACGCCCGGCCCCAGGTAGCTGCTGTTATCGGTTCCAGGACCCTTCCTTTCCCTCATATGCCAAATGCCATAGACACTAAAGTTCCTTATTATGAAATGGCGTGTGTAGTATTTACATATGATTGTGCACACTGTTCCTGGACTTAAGTCATCTTCAGGATTTGTACAGTACCTGATACAGAGCAAACTGCTTTAGTCCTGTATTGTCTAGGGACTAAGTCTCCTTTTAGAGACGCAGCCTCCAATAAGATGATAGAGATGCACATTTCCCCCCAAATGCTGGTGATAGACTCTATTCTGGGGATTTTATCTGTCTGTCTAGCAAGCGTTGTACTCTGTCTGTTGCTCCTGCCTTTCCCTTCGTCTGCCCCTTCCCGGGCATTCCGTCTCCAGCGTTCAGCTGTGCCCTGGCCCCTCTGGCACAGTTCATGAGCCTCATCTCTCTGCTCCAGCTACAGAAAACAGATATACAGGGAAGGCATACTTCTAAGCGTCAGGGTCAAAGTTTGTGAAATCGTAATGGAATTATCGTAGAGCAAGGCAAAGCGTGGGTTCTGGGTCAGCTGAGGGTATGCATAAGAGGAGGGGAAAACGAGGTGACCTGGTGGATGGGGTTTATCCCGGGAGTCTGTGGTGCGGACCTTCTCTGTCGACTCACGGTTTCAGAGTCATCTAAGAGAGCACCCTGGGCCTGTCTGTGAAGTCGGCCTGAGGAGGGAAGAGTCACTCTGCGTGTGCACAGCACTTTCCCCGGGCGGCCAGCTCCAGCATCACCTCTCTCGGCTTCCTGACTGCTGACGCGATGCGACCGGCCACCTCACCTCGCCTCTGTGTTTTCCACAAAGCGCTTAGCAATGAAAACTCCAGCCCCACACTTATCAGAAGGACACCCTCGAGTAAGCCGACCAACTTTGTCATCTTCATCCACCTTAATAGCATTTCAGGGCGTGGCCAACCTCACCTTCTTCTCTTGTGCTTCCTCTTCTTGGGAGTGATGTGAGACTTCTTTTCCTAGCATCGTCATGAAGTCTCAAGCCAGGAAGAAGGGCGAACTCCTTTCAAATGTTGTAGGCAAAGTGCAGCCAGCTTTCAGCTGCTTGCCAGCAAAGGCCAGCCTCTGCTAATCAGCAGGAATTCCTCCCTTATCCTGGATCTTGGCCTTTACATTTGCTATAGTGTCCCAGGGTCTGACCTTGGATGTGACGGTTTTCTCTGTAAGGGTCCTCACACAAATCTGCATCTCGGCAGCTGCTCCACCGCAGACGGCAGTTCGGAAAGCCTATATCCACTTTTAAACCATGGGCTAAGATGAAGCCTTCTTCCCTTGCGATGCTTATAGCGGGTGCTCTATCCCAGCTGTGGAGGAAGCAGCTAATACAGGGTACCACAGAGGAGATGAAGGAGCCCTGAGCCCTCTTCTCCCTAAGGCGGGGTTTTTCTTATCCTGCCCATGGCCTCAGACGTACCTCTTGCTTTAGGTATCTAACAGAAATAATTTTGCCAGAGTCACCCCTTTCTCTCCTTCACAGATAAAGGCAGCAGGCTCTTCCTTTCTGAAGAGCAGGAGCCAGGCGAAGAGCTTGGCTTCTCTCATTTTCAGCTCCCCCTGCCCCCAATCTTTTGGAATCATATCTGGGGAGCGAGAGATAACAATATTCTGTTTCTGTTTCTTATCTATAAAACACTGGCTTGCTGGCTGTAGATCTAATTTAGATTACGACTTCCCAGAACCGTGTCTAGCAGTACGGCACAGAACAACACATAAACTATAGTGTTAGAAGACATAAGCTCAATTCTTCAGCCCTGGCACTCACCGGCAGCCATAGATGACATTTAGTAAACCACTGAGTCTCTCTAAGCACTGATTTTTTTAGTGGAGATTAAAGGAGCCGCCTATGGGGCTTTAGGAAGAAGTAGATGAAGTGTGAAAACTCCACACTTTGCTCATCTGTCCACCGCTATAAGTCACCTGCCTGGCATAGGCCACGCCCTCTATTTAGTGGACGTGTAGGCATCTAAGCGGCTGTAGCCTCTGTCCAGGTAGATACATAGTAAAGATTCTGGCTGGTGGCCCATGCGCTCTGACCTAAGAAGGTCAGAAAAAGAATCCATTGCATCAAATGCAGAGATGGTGGCACACTGACCCGATAATGTGCCTGGGCTACTGGGGATGTCGAGTAGCCTCAGCCGGGATGTGTGAGGGGAAAGCTGCAATAGCATTGGTTGAACCTACCCGAGCAGTTGGACGTAGCGCTTCTCAGACGTCAGGGTGTCTGGAAGTGACCTGGCGAATTGTCATCCAGGAGGTGGAGGCGGAGGGAAGCCTGGGCAGCACCGGGTGACACTGAGACAGCTGACTCCTCCACCTTCTGTGCAGTGGCCAGCAACTCAGTCTCACAGCCTTTGCGAACCTCACCGCCAGCCTCACAGGTCAGTGGGGCACCCCTACAGGTCAGTGGGGCACCCCGTGATCAAAAGCAGCAATCAGAACGCAAACAAACAGCGGCTGTGTCCCTACAAAACCGTGTTTAGAGAGACAGGGTGGAGTAGGTTTGGCCTCTGGGTTGTATTTTGTTGTCCCGTGGATTCATATATATATATATCTACATGTCTATATATATACTGTTTTGTGCATTTGTGGGGGATATATGTTCATGTGTGTATTTGTGGGTGGATACACACATATCATACAACAGAAGTCATGTCCAGTGCTTTTATTGGTTGGTTGGTTTTTGGTTTAGTTTTTCTTTCCTTCTTTCTTTCTCTCTTTCTTTTTTTTTTTTTTTTTTAACAAGACAGGCTTTCTCCATGTAGCTGTCCCGGACTCACTTTGTAGACCAGGCTGGCCTCGAACTCACAGCGACCCGCCTGCCTCTGCCTCCCGAGTGCTGGGATTACAGGTGTGCGCCACCACACCCAGCGGTGTCCAGTGTCAGGTCCTTACAGTTCAAATTTGGTAACTTTCTTCTTGAACCATTTTTTTCACTTTTGTTTATATGTATGAGTGTATTTCCTACATGTACCCGTGTGCCCCGTGCATGCAGCGTCTGGAGAGATGAAGAGGGAGTTATATATCCCCATGGGAGTTACAGGCAGTTGTTAACAGTCATGTGGGTGCTGGGGACGGAGCCCGGGTCCTCTGGACGAGCAGTCAGTGCTCTTAACCACTGAGCCATCTCTCCAGCCCCTGAACTTGGCAAGATTTTAGAAAATTGACATATAGATTATTGCAGGAGTATGTACTTCTATTTGAAACAGGGTCTGCACTCACATATGTAAAGTTTCATAAATACTATTACATCTGCATAATAACGCACGTGGTTATAAATCACTTTGTCGGTTGCACAGTAACTTCCAGATTCTCTGGTTAAGATTCAGTGGCAGAGAAAATAACTCCCCCACCCCCACCCCTTGCACAGAAGGGGGCTTAGTATGAAAGTATGGAATGACTCCTGGTGTCCTTAGATGGCCTGACAACTGGAGGCTGAGACTGGAAATGACTCCATGCTCCACACCGCACAGCCGCGCTCTGAGGAAGACGTGAGGACAACGAGACAACGCCAGACCCATCGACCAGGCAGTAGCCACCACCAGACTCCTAGTTCTGGAACCATGGGCCTTTGTCACATCAGGAAGCTACCTGCCAAACGAAGACATCACCACCTGCCTGTCCAGGTCGAGAGTGCATCGCCTGACAGCCATCTGGACCAGCAAGGTAAACCCCTCAAGCTCCTTTGAGCTTTCCTCTGTTTGGCTCGGCTCCTTTTCAGGCCCAGCGTGACTACGTTTGCTTAAAGGGAACTAAGTCTCACTAAGAACACTAGCAGCAAAGACATCTGGGAAATGAAGCTCTACACTTTTCTGACTGCACTCCAGGAGGATGTGCACTAGTGAGAACAGAACAGACACCTAGGGAGTCTCTCCATAGAATAAGCCACACCTGCAACTGACCGCGAAGTTGTAAGCCAGCTAGGTGGTGGTGGCCGGAGCAGCGTGCGCCTTTGGTCCCAGAGTGAGGCATGCGCCACCACACCTGGCATAATAAAACATTTTAATTTGAGAGTTGAGATGTACCTCGGCAGTCCAGGGCACACCCGGCATGTGTATGAGGCCCCATGTGCCATCTTTACACCACTGAGGGAACTTTTAACCTGGAAAGGGGTCCACAACACTCATGCTGCTGCCCTGGGCTGTTCTGCAAGGGTGCTTTCTACACAATGACAGAAACTGTGATGACCCTCCTGTTCCTCTCCTGAGGCAGCTCGGCACTAACGAGGCCTCCAGCTTAGAAAATGGGGTGCTGTCAAGGACAAGATTCCTAATTCTCCACGAAGTTGTCTTTGCAGTTGATGAAACGTAACTACCAAAGTAAAATCCTAACTACCAAGGTAAAAAGGTCAGGAGAGGGGGCCTCGGGGCAGGGGTAAAGGCTAAACCCTCATCAATGGGATTAGTGCTTTTTCAAAATGGACCAGGCCGCTCTCTAGCCCCCTGTGTGCCATAGGAAACCCAGCTAAGAAGACAGCCATCAGAAGCATGACGTCACCTGACTCAGGCTCCCCACGTCCCAGAACGGAAAGAAAAGTATCTGTCTGAGCTAGCCAGTCCACGATACTCTTCTGCTAAAGCAACCAAACGTGCCTAAGGCAATCCTGTTAACAACTTCCCTGGGGAAGACCGCGGCATAGCCTCACTCCTAAAGCAATTCCTGCGAGGAGAATAAGAAGAATGTAAGAGGCTCATACTAACCAGCGGGGCCGGAAGAGAAGGTGAGGAGACCACCGTCTTCTCTAGAGCGCTCCCTCCAGTGTGTGGGAGTAGGAGCTAAAGGTGTGCATGACCCTAAGCACGGTCGGAGTGAGAGGCGCAGGGGAGCTGTGGTTGCAGCACTCCGACTCTGCTGGAAGGCTGAAGCAGCATGGTTCCTGCTGCGGAGATGCCTCCTGCCTGGTGGAAGAGGCCCAGTTACAGATGCATCCAGCTTAGAGCTGCCTGAGCCTGCGAGAGCAGTCCTCACTGCAGATAAGAGATTGCGACTGCAGGCAGGTTTCTCTCTCTCTCTCTCTCTCTGTCACTGTCCTGGAACTCAGTATGCAGACCAGGCTGGCCTTGAACTCACAGAGGTCTGCCTGCCTCTGCCTTCCCAAGTGCTGGGATTAAAAGCATGTGCCACCTTGCCCAGGTTTCTTTCTTTCTTTTTGAAAATATTTTAATTTTATTTTTTAATATTTAATTTATGTGCATTGGTGTGAGGGTGTCAGATCTTGGAGTTACAGACAGTTGTGAGCTGCCATGTGGTTGCTGGGAATTGAACCCCGGGTCCTTGGAAGAGCAGGTAGTGCTCTTCAGCACTGAGCCATCTCTCCAGCCCCTTGCCCAGGTTTCTTAAACTCTCTTAAAGCACAGTGTAGTGTCATGGTATGTGATTCTATTGTTATCAGATTGAAGTGTCGAGAATACATTTCAAGGATCCAAGCGGGAGACTATGTCTTGGTTCAATGACTTGAGGAGTCTGTGTTCTGTCTCTGGTGTGGGTTACCTCTGCGCTAAGTCGTCAACAGCAAATATCTCCCCTCACTGAGCTTTCCGGCAGCTTCCATGACTGAAGCCCCACCAGACCCTCCAGGCCCCAGCAGCATCTTTACAGAAATCTCTGCTGGTTTTAGCTGTATTCCTGTGCCTTGAAATCAGGATGAATTGCTGCCTCTTGTTTCACCCTTGTCCTCTTGCATGGCTGCTGCTCAAAGAAATTAATCAAGTTTATTAAGCATGACCTCACTTGTGAGCCCTGTGCCTGGTCTGCTGATCGGTACCTGCCTGCTGCTCAGAACCGCCTCAGCCTTGGTTAGTGCTCTGGTGGGGGCGGGGAAGCCAGCCGGGTGGCCAACATCTTTTGTTGTTTGCAGAGACGGGAGCACCGGGCTGGATGGACAAAGGGAGGGAGCTCAGCTATAGAGAGAACAGGGCCCTTTGTTGCCATGGCTGTGGAAAAAAAAAATAGGAACAAAAAGGATAAATGTTGCATCCAAATACACTAATAATTAACACTTAGCACCATGGATATAAAAAGCACTTAAGGCTAAATTACAATGAGCATAATAGCTATTCATTATTCAGCCCCGCTCCATATGGCATCCTGGCTTGGTAGATCGGTGCTCGGGAACTAAGTGGAGCCTAGCGGCCCAGGTCTAAAACTCCATCCCACCATTTAACAGCTCTGGGACTGTGAGCAAGTTACTAAAGCTCTCCAGACTCAGCTTTGGCATCTATAGAGCACAGACAATGAAGGCACACACTGCGCAGGGCCATATGAGCTCATACTGTGCTTATAAATGTAAATGTTTACAATGTTTAAATGTGTTGCTCAGCCAGTCTAGGCCTCAGAACAGACTAGTGACGTGAGCATTACTATCTCTATTAGTTGAAGAAATTAATATTTTAAGGTTAAATGACTTTCTCAAGGTCACTGTCTCACAGTTTCTATAGTTGTGATAAAAACACTATGCCAAAAGCATCCTGGGAAGGGAAAAACTTATGTGGCTTACACTTCCACCTCACAGTCCGTCATCAAAGGAAGTCAGGGCAGCACCAGGCATGGTAGCACACACCCTTAATCCCAGCACTCATGAGGCAGAGGAAGACATCTCCGTGGGTTCAAGGCCAGCCTGGTCCATACAGTAAGTTTCAAGATAGCCAGGGTTACAAAGAGAGGGCATGTCTCAAAAATTAAAGCAAATAAATAAAATGCTTGAGGGGTGCTTGAATTTTGTTTTGTTTTGTTTTATTTTTTTAACATGAAGAGATTCAGAATTTGGCACATTGAAGATCCTCTCGGACTCCTCCTGTGTGACCACTCACTGTCCACTCAAGTCAGAACTCAACCTACACACAACCAGCTCGTGTTTAATACTCAAATAGCTCAATCTGTAGCCAAAATAAAACTCAGCTTAACTGGAGCCATTGGGATGGCTCAGTGGGTGAAAGTGCTTGCTGTGCAAGGCTGAGTTCAATTCCCGGAACCCCCAGTGAGAGGAGAGAGCTGGCTCCCAGAGGCTGTCCGCCAAGCTCTACACACATGCACACACACACTATGCAATCACATTTTAAAAAAAAAATTTGATGAGTAACTATATCAATAAATCATACAAGCCGTACAAGTATAAAACATGACATAAGCATATTAACTCCCAACTAACCTGGTATCGTCTCAGTTTGTTTTGAGACAGTGTTTCACTCTGTAGCCCTGGCTAGCCGTAATTCATTATGTAGACCAGACTGGCCTGGAACTCACGGAGATCTACCTGCCTCTGTCTCCCCAGGGCTGAGATTAAAGGCGTGGTTCATGGCCTGGCATGGTGGCCCATGGGAGGCTGGGGCAGCTTGATGCTTGTGAGTTTCCGATCTGCCTCCTGGGTTTCAGGCTACACTGTGTGAGTGCGGTCACTGTGAGACTGAGATCCTGCCTCTTGGGTGGGTGGGTGGAGGTGGAGGGTGGGGATCACCCCGTGGCCCTGTTTTGGGTTTAGCACTCAGTGTTCCTTGAAGTGTCTAAAATTCAAGCCTGGAGAGTCTGGGGTGGTTGGTCACAACCCTATCAAGGCAGCTTTTCCAGGGATGACGGAAGTTTCAAATCTAGGAGAAAAATCTGGGTTGTTCATCACCCCTCCCGGCTTGCTGGGTACATAGACCCTGAAGCACACACCCTTTGGCCTCTCCTGGGCACCATAGCCAAGTGCTGGTGAAAAGGAAGCCAATGCTGCCACCTAGAGGTCACATGAAAAACTGCAGCATTGGAACGACCTATTTGACCCTTCATTCTTAAATATTTACTGACCTCTCAGCACCGACCAGCTCTCATGCTAGACATTAGGCAAACGTCCCAATTATCTGACAAGGCATTTCAGACAAGTGGGATTCTGCTGAGATCTGCTGAGTGAGAAAATGTTAGTCAGGTCAGTCAAAGGGAAAAAGCTCAGGCAGGAAAGAACAGCAAAGGAGAGGGAACTCTCCAGCCCACACTTCTCAGCTCTTGCTCAGGGGCAAACTCAAGTTCAAAAAGACAACTGAAAGGTCACTGCATTGTCCTGGTGATGCAAAACAGTGGGGCTGGAAGTGAAAAGAAAAGATTTGCTGCCTTCAGAGGTGTTACAGCAACAGTCAAGGACACGGACACGCTTCCAGGCGAGCATCGATCTGGATCCCTGTAGGTTTCTGGCTAGGACAGCTGCCAAGAAGATGGAGAACAGGGCTAGGCGTGGTGGCGCACACCTCTAATCCCAGCACTCGGGAGGCAGAGGCCAGGTGGATCTCTGTGAGTTCGAGGCCAGCCTGGTCTACCAAGCAAGTCGAGGCTAGCCAAGGCTACACAGAGAAACCCTGTCTCAAAAGAGCCAGAAAAATAAAAAAATAAAAAAGATCAACCAAGGCTACATGAAACATAACAAACAGAAACTGGCAGAGGAGGTGCAACAGCGCCAGTGGAGAAGTGGGCGTTGCATTATGGAAACAGGGGCAGGGGACAGCAAGGAGAGAATGGTCAATTATATAAAACCTTGCCAACGCAGTAAGAGTTGAAAATTGACTACTGAACAAAATCAAATTCACTGAGGATGCTGGAGCCTTTTAAGGTGGAGAGATGGAGACAACTCGGGTTAGAACTTGATGAAGCACCATTGCAGACAACTTGAGTAAACATACCAAGCTATTGATGCTCACCAGTGTAGAGTTATTCCTTTACTGATTTATTTTTTGTAGTACTGAAGATAGAACCTGAGGCCTCACACATGGCAGCCGAGTGCCCTTCCATTGAGCGGTAGCCTTGGTCTCGCTGGGCTTCCCACCGTTCTTAAATTCTTTCTCTGTAGGCCTGAGCTAGCCTCTTGTGCAGCTGTGGCTACAGGTCCAGCTAGTACATGGAATTTTTGGGTTTTATGTTTTGTTTTGTTTTTTGAGACAGGGTTTCTTTGTGTAACAATTCTGGCTATCCTGGATTCACTTTCGTAGACCAGGCTGGCGTCGAACTCACAGCAAGCTGCCTGCCTCTGCCTCCCGAGTGCTAGGATTAAAGGAGTGCGCCACCACGCGTGGCTAGTACGTGTAACTTTTTTTTTTTTTTTTTGAGACAGGGTTTCTCTGTGTAGCCTTGGCTGTCCTGGACTCACTTTGTAGACCAGGCTGGCCTCGAACTCACAGTGATCTGCCTGCCTCTGCCAGGGAGTGTGCCACCACGCCTGGCTAGTACGTGTAACTTTTAAAATGAGAATTGGACCAGTGCAGCACATAAGGCACCCGCCACCAAACCTGACAACCTGAGGTCCAGCCCAGAACGAACATGGTAGAAGAAGAGAGCGCCGAGAAGTTGTCCTCCCATTTCCACCCGTCTGTGACACACATGTGGCTGCACACATACACGTGGAGAGCTGCATTTTGTAGCTGTACTTAGGATCACACCTGTAATCCTAGCGTTGGAAGGCTGAGCTGGGAAGGCTGCCAGGAAGTTGAGGCCACCCTGGGCTGTCCCTGTTTCAAAGAAACAGTAAGACGAGGATATTGTTCAAGCGTGGCCACCATCACCACCACCGCAAACGAAACTCTGTAATCCTAACATCCCAGCTCTCCATTTCACCTCCTCAGTGCTGCCGGCCACCCACCATCCATGTGTCCACGACCTTAACTGTTCCAGGCTAGACCTCAGGAAAGTGGAATTGTACAGTATTTGGCTTTCTACCTTGGTTTTGCTATTTGGGGTATTAACCCAAACTAGCCTCTAGGATGCTCGACAGGCCCTTTGCCTTAGAGCTTTACCCCCAGCCTCCAGTATTTACCTGCTTGCCTTCCTGACTGACTCCTTTCACTTATGGACCTGTTCTATAGCTAAGTGAAAAGGGAGAGATACCTCTCCCCTGGCCTGAGTGTACTTAGACTAGCTAACTATACACAGAAAAACCCAGTTCAATACCCAGCACCCACGTGGCAGCTCACAACTGTCTGTAGCTCCAAGATCTGACCCCCTCACACAGCCACACACGCCAGCAAACACCAATTCACATAAACTAAGAATAAACAAATTATATAATTTTTCTTTTAAAGTTAAGTTGGAGGGGCGCTGTGGAAGTAGCTTAGTTGGTAGCCTGCTTGCCTAGCACGCATCAGGTCCTGGGTTCCATTCCTGGCATTTCATAAACAGGGCGCAGTGCACAGACAGAATGCCAGCACTCGGGAGGCAGCGGGAGTAACAGTACCATTCATCTCAGTTACAAAATGAGTTAGAGACCAGCCTATGTGAGACTGTGTGTTTTCTTGTTTTAATTCGTTAGTAAGTATGTATAGTTATGTATCTCCTACAACTCGAAAAAAATTTAAGGTCACCTCTGTGAAGTATTTTTGAGCCAACCCTCGGCAAACAAGCGAGGAGAATGGAGGCGGATCCAAAATTGCGGTAGCTTCCGGGGCCGCTTCCGGCGGAAGGGAAAGGTAAAAGAGCATGGAGCGGGACCAGGAAGGGCTTCAGAGTGGCGGATCCTTAAAGGTGCAAGCTGCTCGGAGGCCCCCGGGGTCGATCGAGGCCGTGGGTCCCTCCTGAGCGGGGCTCGGCGAGCTATAGCCGGGAGAGGTAGGATTTCCTAGCAAGCCGGGCGCGCTACTGCTGTCCACTAGGTTAAGAGTCGTGACCTGCAGAAGGGGCGCTGTTCTACGACTTGGACTCTAGCTTTCTGTAGCCCCGGATCACCCCTACCTCGCCTGACCTAGAGGACACACGAAGCAGGAGTGGCAGGAAGCTTCCGCAGTGCCACGACCTTGCTCCCTTGCCTGTGAGCTTTCTTTTCGGTGGCATCCTCCGCTTCCGCTTTAGTCTTGCTGACCCCAGTGCAAGTAGCCCTAGCAGGAGGCCAGTCGGCATGATAAGACATCTTCTGAAGGTTCCCCGGAGCCCTGAGTGGTGATGCTCTGGACACCAACCACTAGGGACCAACATCCGCAGCCACATCTATATTCACTGCGCCTTGAAAACCCAGTCTGTTACCTGTGTCAAGTACGATGCTTTTCCAGGACACCACATTTCCAGCCAAAACCACCGTACCTTTCGGTACCCTTCCTGAGCAAATGTGGCACGAAGGGCCAGTGGTTTTGTTTTTATGCCCACCCTTTTGTACTTGGGGCCTATGAAAGCAAACTTCTGGGGCTGCGTCAAAGGCTTGGAGGGATAGATTATGGATGAAGACTTGACTATAAAAACTCTGGGCAGCTTTTTTTTTTTAACCCCAGGATTCACAGAGCCATTTTTCCAAGTACCCCTTCCTCAGAATCCATCAGAACCAGGGCCTTCCGAAGTGCTCTGGAAATGGCCCTTCTTCTATGTGCTGCTTTCGAAGCTACAGTCTTTTTGTGGCTCTCTTGTCCTGGTTGTATAGTCTACCTAAGTGTACTAACAGCCAGCTCAAAGCCACCACAGTCCAGGCCCTACACAGTCAGACCCAGGTTCGTGTGTGTGTGTGTGTGTGTGTGTGTGTGTGTTAGAGCCTTAGCCACTTGCTAGGTTGCAATTTCCCAACTACATATGCCTGAAAAAATGAGCGTAATCCAGGATCTGACAATAGGGACATTTCCATTTTGGTGGGAGGAAGGCGAGGCCGCTAACATTTCACTGTCTAGTCCTTCATTTTTATCTGCAGACCTTTAAGGCTTCAGCACAAGGCATTGTTAACGTTCCTCTGAGCTGGGACCATACAGATTAAAGGTGGGACTGCGTTGTTCAGGTCACAAAGTAACTAGCAGTAACTAGGGCACACCTTTCCCTAAGGCAGTGCCTGTTCTTCCCACAGCCCTCCAGGCTTAGGGATCTTAGAGGGATGAGGCGATAGAGTATTTATTTGCCTAGCATCCACAAAGCTTTGAGTTCAATCCCTAGCATCAGAGGAAAATAATTCATGGATAAATGGTATCCAAGACTCCTTGAAAGGACTCAGAGGTTGTTCTGGGCTATTATCAGAGCTGCTTCTTGGCTTGGCTGCCTAGAGCAGTCCCTGTCCACTCCCACCACCCCAAAGAGGTCACACAATGCCCTCTGGGAGGTCCCACTGACATTGCCTAATCGGCACAGAACAATAGCTACAGCTCCTATCGAGTGAACGCTTACAGTGTCTTGCTTAACCACAGCAATCTGGGTTAGAGGTGAAGTGCTGGCCCAGCCTGTGTGAGACCCTAGGTATTGATCCTCAGCACTGAGGTGTGGGTGTGGCAGGGTGGGGCAATGGAGAGGAACCCCGTACTTGCAGATAAGTAAACTTAGAGAGATTATGAAACATAGTTGGGTGTGGCAGCACACGCCTTTAATCCTAGCACTCGAGAGACAGAGGCAGGTGGATCTCTGTGAGTTCGAGGCCAGCCTGGTCTACAAAGTGAGTCCAGGACAGCCAAGGCTACACAGAGAAACCCTGTCTCGGAAAAAACAAAAACAAAAACAAAAACAAAACAAAAAACAAAAAAAAAGAAAGAGAGAAAATTACAAAACATGGCCAAAGTCCTGTGAGTACATGTTAGAGATTTCGAACTCAGGTCTGCTTGGCTCTGGAATCCCGTTCTCCTAGATCACAGGTCATCGGAAGAGAGCCTGCCCTCCTAATTGGCAATCCTGGACACCCCAACAAACCTTGTCTAAGTCTGGTCCCCTACGGGAGCCTTCTCTCACTGCCTGACAAAGGAATTTCAGGGCACACTGTTCCTCCCAAATGTCTTCTCCGCACAACTGGTCCACACTGAAGACCGTTGTGAGCTGCCATGTGGGTGCTAGGACTTAAACTCAGGACCTTCGGAAGGGCAGCGCGTGCTCTTCACCACTGAGCCACCTCTCCAGCCCAAACGTTGCCCTTTCAATGTCCTTCTGTAGCCTCACTTCAAGGACGTGTAGTCTCCTCACTGTAGCGATCTCACGCATTGAGTCCCCTGGCTCATACATTTAGGAAGCTTTAAAGAGCAAGGAAGGCCTGAGTTGTAGTTCCTTACAGGAACAACAAACAAAATGCAACAGTGGGTTAGTTTGTTGTTGTTGGCTTTCCACCCCCCACCCCCAAATCTCGCTTAGACTTAAAATTGAAAAGGCAGGTAAAGTGGAGATTGCCAAATGATCGGAGAGATATGTAAATGCTTAATCTATCAATTTCTCCACCCCGTTTTGGGGGCTGAAGATCTATAACTGAAAATAATATTTAAGCAATAAGTAAAAAGTTAACGGAGCTCTACGACTTGAACACGAATTCCTGAGTGGCAAAGAAAAAGCAGTAAGACAATTCCGTGCTTGTGGGGAAGGAATTAGGGCTCCTCCTCAACTCAGGCAGTCCTGAGGCGGGAAGAGTGCGCCTGGCACAGAGTGAAGGTGGCTATTGTGACTTCCCGGGCCCCGGAGGGGGTGGCTCAGTGCCCAAGGGTGTGACCTGGTCCAAGGCCCTGGGAAGGAACTGCCCTTGGTCCTCGCTGTACTCCGGGACACAGGTTCTGGGCGGGCGGGAGTGTCAAAGGCGGAGCCTCAGGCTCCACCCAGACCTCCCGGCCCGCCCGGCTTGGCGTCCGCGTGCTTCTCATACAAAACTCCGCAGAGTCTGTGGTCCTCAGCCGGCTTCTGTTGGAGGTGGCGCTGCAGAGAGGATCAGTCCCCCAAGGTCTGGCTGTGACCTCTGCCCAGAAAAGACCTGGACTCCAGCGGCTTCCAGCAACTAGTATGGGACCCAGAGCCTTGGAGCTCTAAACAAGTGAGCGGACCCAGGAGGACAGATCGGGTGGCTGGCCACTGGGCTCGCCATGGCTGCGCCCGCCCGCCGTCTATGTCATATCGCCTTCCATGTGCCAGCTGGGCAGCCCCTAGCGAGGGACTTACACCGCACCTTCGGCTTCCAGCCCCTAGCGGTGCGGGAAGCAGGCGGCTGGAGACAGTTGGCCCTGCGCAGCGGGGACGCCGTCTTTCTAGTGAACGAGGGTTCGGGGCCCGGGGAGCCACTGTACGGTCTGGACCCGCATCATTCGGTGCCCAGCGCCGCGAACCTATGCTTCGATGTGGAGGACGTGGGCGGCGCCGCCCGGGCGCTGGCGGCTCGGGGCTGCACCGTGCCGGTACCACCCACTAGTGTGAGAGATGCACAGGGCACAGCCATCTACACAGTGGTCACTTCTCCGGTTGGTAACCTTAGCCTTACGTTGCTGCAGCGTGCTGCCTATCGCGGATCCTTCCTGCCCGGATTCAGACCCCTCCCTTACACACCTGGCCCGGGCTGGACCAGCCACGTGGACCACTTGACCTTGGCCTGTACCGCTGGCAGCTCCCCGACACTTAGGCGCTGGTTCCACGACTGCCTAGGGTTTCATCACTTGCCGCTGAGCCCAGGTGAGGATCCGGAGCTGGGCCTCAAGGTGGCAGCAGGGCCTGGGCGAGGAGGCCTGAGGCTTACTGCCCTGCAGACCCGGCCGGACAGCACTGTCCCTACTCTGGTACTGGCAGAGTCCCTGCCGGGACCCACCAACAAACCGGACCAGGTAGAGCAATTTCTCGCCCGGCACAAGGGGCCAGGCCTGCAGCACGTCGGACTGTACACTCCGAACATCCTAGAAGCTTCTGAGGGGATAGCGAAGGCGGGAGGCCGGCTCCTGACTCCTCCTGAGGCTTACTACCAGCAGGCCGGCAAACAGGAACAGATCCTAGCCTCAGGGCACAAGCCTAGCCATCTAGAACGGCAGGGAATCCTGCTAGATGGCGACAGAGACAAGTTTTTGCTTCAGGTCTTCACCAAGTCCCTCTTCGTGGAGGACACCTTCTTCCTGGAGCTCATTCAGAGACGGGGAGCTACAGGCTTTGGCCAGAACAACATTCGCGCATTATGGCAGTCCGTGCAGGAGGAAGCGGCCAGGGCCCAGGGAGCCTAACGCAGGCGAGAGCTGGGAGTTGCCACTTGTCCTAGGTGCTCTGAGGAGTCCAGCACAGGCCCGCGGAACGGACACACCCCGCGGGACCACACTTCCACAGCTAGAGAGAAAGGCTATCTATTCCCTCAGGACCAGGTGTGTCATCCATCCCAACCTGTACCTGCCAACTGTAGAGCCTCTTACTGGACTCCAAAGAGACGGGATTGAAAACAACAGCCCCTAAAATGTCTAATGGGTCTAGGTGATATAAATAAAGGAGCGTGGTCGTAAGCCACAACCAACAACCACCCCGGAGCCTCTGTCTTCCCTGTCTCCTTCCAGCCTCTGTCTTCCCTGTGTTTCCTTCCCGCCCACCCTTCAAGCTTTGTGACTGTCAGTTCCTTTGCTTTCTGAAGTTTCATCCCATGTGAAATATACCCTGAATAAACGATTCCGGTTTTGAGGAAGGAATTTAATACAAATCTTTCCTGAGCTGACCTCTCCCCAGGGAGCAACTGTTTCAGGTGTTGGCGTTAGCCCAACCACCTGCTTAAACTGATGCTCCAGCTCCCAATTAGAGCTGCCCTGAGACCCAGACCTTAGTGATAGATGCCAGCCACAGACAGGTGCTCCGTGCAGCTGCCCTGGCTCCTTCCTGGGAAAGAGCACTCTGGTTAGGATGCCTCCAGCCTCTCAGGTCTGTCTGGGATCTCAGCCAGAGAAGTCAGAACCAAGCTGACTTAACCATATCCTGAGTCTCTCAAAAGTAAGTCAAGGGGCTCCAGCAAACGTAGAAGGTTCATCAACAGTACTACAAAAAATAAGCATTTATTAGGCTGGGTTTGGGGTGGGGATTCACAAGTATTACTGGGCAGTACTGTTGGGTGTGTCTGTGGGGTTATGAGGCTGAAAGAAACTATCCAAGACCTGCTGCCCCTGGTTGGGTTTTTTCCGGCTTGATAGAGGAGATGCCCGGGACCTTTTAGAACCCTGTGCAAAATCCAAAAGTGGGAGGTTAATGAATACACCTCAGGGATCTTCTACCCACTCCACTAATCTAGCCTGTAATGCTGTAGTTTTCCACCTACCTTCAAGCACCAACCCCTTTAATCAACTCTCTAAAAGACGCCCAAGAAAATCTCACTAAGATACAAAGCTGGGGCTGGGGACACAGCTCGGTTGACTTGCCTAACAAGCAAGAACCCTAGGTTTGAGCCCTAGTGTGGTGGGCGCGAGCCTAGAATCCTGTCCTGAAGGAGGATCCCTTCACCTTCAGCTGCGCAGCAAGGGTGAGCCAACCTGCGCTACGTGAGACTGTGCAAGGGGGTGGGATGGAGGGAGGGCTCAGTGGTCCGCAGCGTGTACTCTTGCAGAGGATCGGAGCTGGGGACCCAGTAAACATGTTGTGCAGTTCTCAACTTCCTATGACACCAAATCCAGCCTCTATGGGCACTGCACTCAATGTACACACACCCACATACAGATACATACATACATATAATTAAAAATAATAAGAATAAATATATATTTTTAAATTCTGTCTTCTCCACCTAAGGTGTGTTGGCAGTCATATTTTCGTGTCCTGGCTGACTGCAGCAGACTTCCAACCTCCCCAGCTTAAGAGCTGCTGGCTTGGGGCTGGACAGATGGCTCAGAGGTTTAAGAGCACCCATCTGCCCTTCTGAAGGTCCCCAGTTCAATTCCCAGAAACCACATGGTGGCTTACAACACACCTGTAATGAGATCTGGTGCCTTCTTGTGGTGGACAGGCACACATGTGGGCAGAATACTGTATAAATAATAAATCTTTAAAAAATAAAAAAAAAGAGCTGCTGGCTCCACCTTGTGCCACATGAACTGCTGATTACCCTCCAAGGATGAAGAGAGCTACTGATTTCTAGGACTCAAATGAGCAGCTATTTTCTCTGAGCAGTTTCCCTGACTCTTGCCTCAGATGGCTCCCTAGCAGCTGTCCCACCACAGTGCACACCAATTTGTTCTTGCTCCCCTCCCCTGTTGTTCGCACGGTCTCTAGTTTACAAACTGTGTCTCTGCCCCCAGCAAAACCTGGAATGGATAACATTCACCCCAAATGTGAACAAGTGATGCTTAAGACTCAATGGAGAGCAGAGTGTGGTGGCGCACGCCTTCAATTCCAGCACTCGAGAGGCAGAGGCAGGGGCATCTCTGTGAGTTCGAGGCCAGCCTGGTCTACAAAGAGAGTTCTAGGACAGCCAGGGTTACACAGAGAAACCCTGTCTCAAAAAACAAAACAAAACAAAAGACTAGATGGAGGCAGGCCTGGGGAAAGGCGGTGGGCTGAACCCGAGACTCACCTTGCAGGTCCCTCGCCGATGGTCCTCATACATGCGGAATACCTAGCAAAGACGGAGGGGGAACAAGACGGGGCTGGCACCTTCTCCAAAAAGAACCAATACCCTGAGTTCCACTCTGCTTATAGTCAGCCCCAGCAATACGGTCTAAAACATACATTTCTTTTTCATCCATACAGCAATAAGTCCATGTAAAACACATTAAGAGACAAATAAGAAAAGACAATGAAGACAACAAAGGTGGTACCTTTTTCATGGCCGTAGAGACAGCTGCACTGTGGAATTCTTCCCGGGTCAACCATCGAGCGCCAGGAGGTGCAGTGGCCACCGGGGTCTGTCCTTCCAGGGCCAGACTGTATACTTGGTACGTCAGTTTGATGTGAGAGAAGACGTGGATCACCTGGGGGAAGGGGAAGAGACTGAACCAAGTCCGTGAACGTGAACTCAGCAGCCCTCACTCCGGCACCTTGGCTACCCTACCTCTCCCAGGTGCTGGAGACCAGCGGCAGGGAGGGGTCCAGACCAGCTCTGCAGCTCCTGCAGAAGGGCTCTGTGCTGATGCTGTTCTGAGCGCTCCAAGGTGACAGATGGAAACTCCCACAGTCCTGCCAGCAGACCTGATGGCAGCCAGATACGGGGTCAGCCTCCTCTACTGCCCCTTCCTTTCCTCTCTGCTGTTCGTGACACTGCCCTCCAAGCCCAGTATTCGGGTACCTGAGCTGGGCCTCTGCACCAGCAGGATCAGGGGACCCCCAGTGGCTCTGGGCTGCTCCAGAACACAGGTGGCAGAGTACTCCTCCCTGGGAGGCTTGCGGCTGGCCTTCTGAGGAAAGTTGGCCACTCCCAGGGTGGGGTCCCAGGGTTTTGTGGGAGGGAGGCAAAGCTGGCACTGTGTAGTGTTGAGAGCTGGAAACAAAGACCCCGAGCCCTGCTCAGTCCAAGTGGCCTTAGGTGGCAAGCCTCAGGGAGGCTTAGTGCCACTGCAGACAGGGCCGGGAGGGGCTGGGTTAGACCTGGCGCTCACCACACTCCTCTACGTCAGGACTGCCTGGCAAGGCTGAGAGCTGTTCCCGCTCCACCTGAGAGACACAGAGGAGGGTGACATAGGGCCAGGGTCAGTCACTAGGACACCCTAATACCTCTTCCTCAGGAGGCTCACCCTCTGGTGTGCCTGGCATAAGCTCTGCACAGGGCAACGGCTGCAGAGAGGGCGCTGTGGGGTACACACTGTGGCCCCCAGCTCCATAGCTGCTTGATTGAAGTCCCCAGGCCGGACTGGGTCCACTAACTGCTGGGCTAGGCTCCTAAAGGCGAGGAACACTATTGCAAGCAAAGACCCCTTAAACAGACCCTTCCCAATTTCCTGTCACCCCAATATCCTACCAGAGGTGATGAGAGACAGAGGCGCTGGTGGGATCTGCACCAATGGCGCGGACACGGCACAGCACCCGTACCACATTTCCATCCACCACACCGGTTACCTGCACAGAGGAGCCTGGGAGTCAGACTGGCGTGGAGTCAGGGGAGTGCACACATTAGAGGTGGCCTGTGGGCTTACCTGGCCGAAGGCAATGGAAGCAATGGCTCCAGCTGTGTACCGCCCCACACCAGGCAGGAGCTGCTGCAGCGTCTCGGCTGTGCGCGGCATATGGCCGTCTAGCTCTTCTACCACCTAAGTGGAAAAGAAAGGCTCACGGTTTTTGTTTGTTTGTTTGTTTTGTTTTGTTTTCAAGACAGGGTTTCTCTGTGTAGCCTTGGCAGTTCTGGACTCACTTTGTAGACCAGGCTGGCCTTGAACTCATGAAGATCCGACTGCCTCTGCCTCCTAAGTGCTGGGGTTAAAGGTATGCGCCACCACTCCTGGTCAAGGCTCACAGTTTTTAGATACTGGAGGCCACTGGGTGCCTATTTGTCAGTGTACCACCCACTTACCTTCCTAGCTCCCTCTTGCAGCCGACGGCCTCGAGAATAGTAGCCCAAGCCAGACCAGAGCTGGTTCACCTCCTGTAGGTGGAGGTCAGAGGTCAAAGTTCAGTGGTCTGTCCCTCAGTCGTTTCTAGTCTCCCTACCCAAGGGTGGCTCTCACCTCCAGGGAAGCACTGGCCAGATCTTGAAGCGTTGGCCACTTCTGTAGACCCAAGAGAGGCAAGAAGAAATTAAGTCAGGGTTGAGGGTGATGGAGGAAGCCTTTTCTGGGGTCTAGCCAACTCTCCCCTCCCTCCCTGGCATCACCTGCATCCATCGGGTATAATAGTCGATCACCGTGGCAACTTGGGTCTGCTGCAGCATAACCTCTGACACCCACACTGGGGAAGGGGGATTCACATGATGGTACTGCTAACTCACCCCAGTTCCTAGCTCCTAGGCCCAAACCTAAGGACAGCCCCTTAAACCCAAGAACTCCCGGGCAAACTGCCCTGCTTTGTACTGACCAGCATAGGCCCGCCTGTCCAAGTCGGCCTCCTCCTCTACCTGGCGACAATACCACAGGTGAGGATTAAGATCCAGATAGCTAAGTGCCAGCCCCCACCGCACTGTCCCTGTCCCACTCACCCATCTTCTCCATGGTAGGCTGCGCTTCTCCTGGTCATACCACCTGAGCAAGCTCCTCCTGAAAGCCGTGACATCGGCCGTGTCTCTGAAGAGATGGTATGGGGACACAGAGGCCTGCAGTAACTGCTGTCCCTTCTGCTTGGCCAGCCCTGCAGGAGAGCCAGGTCACTCAGAGATCATGTTTGTTTGTTTTGTTTTTTCTTTTTTTTTTTTTTTTTTTTTTTTTTTTTTTTTTGGTTTTTTTGAGACAGGGTTTCTCTGTGTAGCCTTGGCTGTCCTGGACTCGCTTTGTAGACCAGGCTGGCCTCGAACTCACAGCAATCCGCCTGCCTCTGCCTCCCGAGTGCTGGGATTAAAGGCGTGCGCCACCACGCCCGACTTGTTTTGTTTTTTCAAAACAGGGTTTCTCTGTGTAGCTTGGGTATCCTGTACTAGCTTTGTAGACCAGGCTGGCCTTGAACTCACAGAGATCTGCTTGCTTCTGATGGGATGAAAGGTGTGTGTGCCACCAGGCCTGGCTTTTTTGTTTTGTTTTGTTTTGTTTTACCTTCAAAGAATTATTTTTAGTTATGTGAGGTGGCCCACACCTGTAATCTCAGCACTTGGGAGGCAGGTGGATGTCTGTGAATTCAAGGCCAACCTAGTCTATAGAGAGAGTTCCAGGACAGCCAGAGCTACACACAGAGAAACCTTGTCTTTAAAAAAAAAAAAAAAAACAGAAAAAAATTTTTTTAATCCTGTATGTGTGTGTGTCCCCATGTCCAAGGTGTCTGACTCCCTAGAGCTGGAGTTCTGGGCAGCTATGAACTGCCTGATGACTGAGTATCTCTCTAGCAACTTTAGTTTTCCAAGGCTGGGTCTCAGCAGGATCTTGTATAGTCCAGCCTGGCCTCAAACTTGCGGTGTTGCCAAGGCTCACTTTGACCTCCATCTTCCTGTCCCAACTTACCAAGTGCTGGGACTACAAGGGTGATCACCACCCCTGGCTCTTCAGTATTCAGTATTTATTTTATCGTGTTATGTATGACGTGATGTGAATGTGTGGGCACGCATGCCGCGGTGTGCATGTGGAGGTCAAAGGGCAGCATTCGTGAGGTTGGTTCTCTCCTTTCACCTTTCCGTGGGTCCTGGAGATCACACTCAGGTCATTAGGTTTGCGTGACAAAAGCTCCCCCCCCAGCCCCCCCCAGCCCCGCTGAGCCAGCATGCTTTTGGAGCACTTGGGGAATCCTTTTTGCAGAGGTGCAGCAGGGACCCAGGACACAGCAGCCTGTAGCAATCTGTTCCCACTTAGGGCTTTTCCCACCCACAGTCCCTTGCTTAGGCTTTAGAGCTGAAAGCAGACCAGAGCTCTGGTTGCATGTAGCCTTGGCCAAATTTCTGGTCTTAGTTTTGTCAGGGTGTTGTTGTTTTCTCCTGGCCACCAATGAAAACTCAATAGTTAGGCAGAATATGTACCCATGTGTGTGTGTGGGGGGGGGGGCTTCCCTATCTGCAAATCACTGGGGCTAATCAACTCATTTGATCTCACGAAAGCCACACAACAGAGAAGAAATGCGTAGATGAATTACTCCATTCTATTGGTAAGAAAAGCGCTTTAATTCCAGTGCTAGGGAGGCAGAGGCAGGTGGATCCCTGTGAGTGCAAGGCCAGCCTGGTCTACAAAGAGAGTCCAGGATAACCAAGGTACACAGAGAAACCCTGTCTCGAAAAACAGAAACCAAAAACCAATCAATCAATCAATCAATAAATAAATAAATAAATAAGAGAGCCCCCAGAGAAGTTAGCCAGCGTTACACAGCCACACTCACAAGTAGCTTACTCCCTCCTCAGCACACAGCGAGCCTAAATGTGCCCTCTTTTACAGCCCTTGAAAGCCCGGCAGGGCTCAAGCCGCTCACCATCAGGGGCAGAAGGCTTGGCCTGGATGCTGCTGCTGCGGGCACATTTCCCCCTTCTCTTGTGGTTGGCTGGTTGCTTTTTGAGATTCCTGACAGATGCTCGTAGCTTCTTCATGATAAACCTGGAACAGACAGATGTGGTCGGTCACAGTGAATGCTGGGAGTCCAGCAGGAATGATAGCCACCTCTCCCCAATCGCTCAGAATGTCTAACTTCTTTCTTTCTTTCTTTCTTTCTTTTTTTTTTTTTGTCTTTGGTCTGCATGCGTGCATGCATGTGCCATGTGCTACCCTCAGAGGCTAGAAGAAGGTGTCAGGTCCCCTGGAAGCGCAGCTACAGTTGTTTGTGAGCTGCCATGTGCATGCTGGGAACTGAAGTCGGCTAGAGAAACTGCAAGTACTCATAAATGCGGAGCCATCTCTTCAGCCTGTTTCTGTCCTTTCAAACAGGGTCTCACTGTGTAGCCCAGGCAGGCTTCATTCTTCTGATCCACTGTGAGGACTAATCTCCCGTTGTCAACTTGACTGTGTCTAGGATCGACTAAAATCCAAGCAGCGGGGTGTGCCTGTGAGGGATTTTCTTGATGGATGATATGAGGTGGGGAAACACACCCCAACTCTGGGCCATCCTTCCTGGTGGCAGCCCACATAAAAAGGAGATAGAAACGTTTGCGTTTTGCCCACTTGCCCTCCCTCTCGCTGGCAAGTTTATCTATCTGTTCCTGAGGCATTCTTTCCCTAGTATTAGAACCTGCTCCAGGTTTCGAACACAGACTGAAGACCAGCAGCTCTCTAGGAATTCCCTGGTGACTTCCGCATAGATTGGGACTTCGGAGACATCCAGTCTCTGGACTGACCAACTACCAGGTTCTTGGCCTTTCCATCAGGAAACAGCCATCGCTGAACTACTCAGACTACAGCCTGTGAGCCACTCTAATAAATCTCCTTTTAATATATAATATCAGCTCTGTTCCTTTAGAGACTCAACATAGCCTTCTATCTTTACCTCCCAAGCACTGGTTCTATACATGTGCACAACTAAAGCCGGGCGGTGGTGGCGCACACCTTTAATCCCAGCACTCGGGAGGCAGAGGCAGGCGGATCGCTGTGAGTTCGAGGCCAGTCTGGTCTACAAAGTGTGTCTAGGACAGCCAAGGCTACACAGAGAAACCCTGTCTCGAAAAACCAAACAAAAACCCAAACATGTGCACAACTATGCCTGCCACGTCTGCACTGTTTGGTTTGTGTCAGCTTGACATAAGCTAGAGTCATCAGAGAGGAAGGAACGTCTCAGGAAAGGCCTCCATGAGATGCAGCTGTAAGGCATTTTCTCAGTTAGTGCTCAATGGGAGAGGGCCCACTTGCCATCGCTGGGCTGGTAGTCCTGCCTCCTACAAGCAAGCAAGCTGAGCTGGGCGTGGTGGCGCACGCCTTTAATCCCAGAGGTAAAGGCAGAGGGCAGGTGGATCTCTGTGATCTCTGTCAGTTTGAGGCCGGCCTGGTCTACAAAGTGAGTCCAGGACAGCCAAGGTGACACAGAGAAACCCTGTCTCAGGGAAAGAAAAAAAAAAAAAAAAGAAAGAAAGAAAGAAAGAAAGAAAAAGAAAAAGAAAGAAAAAGAAAAATTAAAAAGAAAAAAGCAAGAAAGCTGAGCAAGCCAAGTGGAGCAGGCTAGTAGGCAGTACTCCTCCACGACCTCTGCATCAGCTCCTGCCTCCGGGATTGTGTCATGTTTGAGTTCCTGTCCTGATGATAAACAGCAATGTCGAAGTGTAAAACGAATAAACCCTTTCCTCCTCAATTTGCTCTTTTGGCCAGGGTGTTTCATCCCAGCAATAGGAACCCTAAGACAGCGTCTATCTTTTCTTGAGCACTTTCAGGATGCCTGTGGTTGTCTGCATGGACCCCATAGGCTCATATGTTTCTTCATCCCCAGTAAGTGGGACTGTCTGGGAAGGATTAGGAGGCGTGGCCTTGTTGGAGCATGTGTGTCACTGCAGGGGTGGGCTTTGAGGTTCAGATAAGCTCACACCAGGGCCCAGTCTCTCTGCCTGCTAGATGCAAAGCTCTCAGCCCCTGCTCCAGCATAATGCCTGCCTGCTTCCCACCATGAGATCACAGACTAAACACCTGCAACTTTAAGCAACTCCCCAGTTAAATGCTTTTTGAAAATGACAGTTGTCTTAGCCACGGTGTCTCTTCCAAGCAACAGAACAGTAACTAAGGTAAAGCCCATGGGTTTGGCATTGGCTAACTATGGCACTGAGGTATGACCAAAGCAAATGAGCAAGTGGCTTCAGGCAATGACAAAGAGTAGAGGGGCAGGGATAGGCCAAAAGCCAAGGAGCATTTGTATACACCCAATGCTTACCACCACGTATGCATGATTAGGGAGGTTTGGGATACCTAGGACTAGCAGGTAAGCAGGACGTTTGTCTGCTGAGTTATCTAGCATGGTTATACTAACCATCAGTAGCCACCTCATTCACTTCACAGAAAATGAGAAACCAAGAATTAAAGAGGGGCCAGGTGGTGGCGCACGCCTTTAATCTTAGCACTTGGGAGGCAGAGGCAGGTGGATCGCTGTGAGACCAAGGCCAGCCTGGTCTACAAAGTGAGTCCAGGACAGCCAAGGCTACACAGAGAAACCCTGTCTCAAACCAGCCGTACCAACCCCACCCCCCATCTCCCTCCCCCCCCCAAAAAAAAATTAAAGAGGGAAAAAGATTTGCCTGAGAGTAGATGGCAAATCAACAAGAGTAGAGAGATGGGCTTATTTTATTCCTCATCTTTTCCTGGGCTAGTAAATTGTGACTGGCTAGCCATTAGGACTGAAAAAATACATCCGGCTGACTGCTGCCAGACTCTTCCTGGCTATCTTTTCTCTAACTGCAAGAACTTTACTAACAGATCGTTCAACAGATACATGTGCCTGCTGCCAAGCCTGCTGCCTACACATGTGTGGGCTCACACACACACACACACAGCACACAGATTAGAAACAAATAAAGTAAATGGGAGACTGGATGTTAAAAAAGCACCTGGGGACTGGAGAGATGGCTCAGTGGTTAAGAGCGCCACCTGCTCTTCCAGAGGTTCTGAGTTCAATTCCCAGCAACCACATGGTGGCTCACAACCATCCATAATGTAATCTGATACTCTCTTCTGCAGATAAAGCACTCATATGCAATAAATAAAGTAAATAAATCTTAAAAAAAAAAAAAAAGCACCTGACACGTGAGTAGGCATTTACTGTTTGCTTAGCCCCGGGAAGCACTTTATGACCAGTCAAGCGGATGGCTCTAGGAGGCAGAGCGCTTGGGAAACGCAAGCTGGAAGAGTGAGGCAACTTGATCTTCGGCTTTGATGCAATCCTACTTAACCTGTTTTAAAGCCTCCCCCCCAAGTGCTCTGACTTCACCACAATTTCATCAAATGACCCTGCTTTCCACTTTCAGGAGGAAAAACCACACAAACCCCCCTCTATTTGCTCCGCCTTCACTCACCTTCATGCGAAGACCCTGCTCCTACAACACTCTGAACACGTCATGTTTTCCTCCCCTCCATCACCAACCTCCCTTGCCACCCTCACTCACTTTCACAATTCCTCCTACAGCCTTTTCTCTGAAGAAAGCAAGATATGACCATTGCTTCCGGGTTTGCAACTGTAATCCCAACAGTTAGGGGGTTCAAGAGTTCAAGGTCATCTTCAGCGAAGTAGTGAGTCTGAGGCCACTCTAGCCTACAGGAAACCATCTCACAGAAGAAAATGGACATAAAAGCTTTTTTTTTTTTAACTTCCATACATGAACTGCTCAATGGCTTCCCATACATCATTGAACAAGTATTTATAGATGCCTACTGTTTGTTAAACAATTGACCTTAGCCTGGGCGCTACAGAGGTCCTTGCGCTCACAGATAGCGCTAAGGTAAGCAGCGGCAAACACGCGGGAGGGCTATGTAGCCCGCTCTCCATCCAGAAGGCTGGTCAGCAGCCTGATGACCTTTGCTCTGTCTGTGTGACTGAGATAATACCCAGTCCTAGCCAAGACCCCTCCTGTGAGCTTGTCAGCCTACAGACCCCTCACGGAGGATCTCACATGTACTTTACACAGGGCTGCAATGGGCTCATGTCTTAAGTTGTATTATGCACATGGTCTCGAGTCATTTATTTCCAGGATCTTTCACCAAATTGTGTTGCACTTTCAATATGCCTAAAATAAACTACTTGTGACAAGACCCCCAACACTGGCTACGCAGTTGTGTGGAACAGAACTACCTCTCTTGCCTCCTGAGGATCGTTACTCTGCTGCCGTGATGGGTGTGGAGACCCTTGAACCTCAGCTTACATTCTCTAACAGAGGCAGACAATGAGCAACACACACAGGAAATCAGATAAGATATTTCAGAGAAGTAACTGTTGGCATAAAGAAGAAAAGCAACATGCGTGAAGGGGGTAAAGTGCTAGGAAGAGTAGACATGTTTCAATTAGGAAAAAAAAAAAAAAGATCAGGGTGTGGTGGTGGCAGCCGGCACTGGGGAAGCAGAGGGAGGGTGATCAGGGAGTCCCAGAGCTACACAGAGAAACCCCCATCTCAAAAGCAAAACAAAACAACCAAAGGAAGCGATTAAGCTCTTTTGGAGGCATGGTACTTGGAAGGCAGAGGCAAGCAGACACCTGTGAGTTCCAGACTAGCCTGGTCTACACATTAAGTTCCAGTCCAGCCAGGGAAACAAAGTGATCCTGTCACAAATGAACAACAAGACTACTCTAAAAGGCCGGTGGACCAGCCCTGAGGAGGGTGGCCAGCACGGCTGTGGCACTGTAAGCAATCGAGTGCGTTACATTGCAGGGAGAGGGGACGCGTGGCAGCGTGTGCCATAAGAGAAGATGGGCAGGTTGGGTAAAATTACAATTTAGCTTTTAGAGAGCTTTCAGGGCACACTGCTTGCTCTGAGACAGAGAAGCCCCTTGGTATCACTTTGAAGATCTATGGATCAGCGCCCAAGAAGCTCATCCTTTCACTTATGCAAGAGATGCCTACTTTCATTCTTCCCCTCCCCCCACAGGGCCTCACCGTGCAGCTTTGGCTGGCCGGGAACTCTGCCTCCAGAGTGCTGGGATTAAAGGCTTTTGCCATCGCCGTACCTGACCTTCTCCATTGCAGCTCTTCTATGAATTGTCATGTCACGTTTTCTTTTTATTCTTTTGGTCAATGTCTTCTTATTCTATTGTAAACAAAACAGCACCTTGGAAGCTGAGCAGGAGGAGGATGATCTCAGGTTTTATGTAAAACAAAGACCACACACCAGCTGGGCACGGTAGCATATAGGCCTTTAATTCCAGGACTCAGGGAGGCAGACTCAGGCTGGTCTCTGTGAGTTCGAGGCCAGCCTGGTCTATAAAGCAGTTGAGGGCGAGCAAGGCTAGAAGAAAACAAAAATAAAACAAACAAAAAACAAAAACTACACACACACACACAGAGGCATGCACACACGCACCTAGGAGTTGGATGAGACCTATCTAGTTCAGTGATGAAGGTCACTGGAGCAGAGGGCACAGGTTTGATTCCCAGGGGCTCAGAATGTTCTGTAACTCCAAGAGATCAACACCCTCTTGTAGCCTCCTGGGCACTACGGACCCTCCCTGTGCATAGCCAAATATACAGGGAAACACTCATACACATCAAACAAACAAAAAGTAAAAGTTAAAAAATAACGACAACCCACAACTCTGAGTGAGGATGCGTGTCAGCTAGTGACTGTCTCGGGTACAATCTGTTCAATACCCAGATCCCATGTGGCTGCATATTGGGGCTCTTGGGAGGTGTGTTCCCCAACTTGCAACTTCAGCCCTGGGCTAGGAGGGTTGTGACATATCGGATGCCTCTTGCCTCCCCAGGCACCCGCACTCACATACACAAACCCACACACATATTATACATGTAATTAAAAAGAATAATCTTTAAAAACAAACTATAGAGTGGTGGTACACACTTGTAACCCAGCATTGCAGATGTGGAGATCGAAGGGTTTTGTTGTTTCCTTTCTTTTGTTTTTTCCAGACAGGGTTTCTCTGTGTAGCCCTAGCTGTCAGAAACTCAGAGACTCACCTGCCTCTGCCTCCTGAATGCTGGGATTAAAAGCGTGCACCACCATGTCCAGCCTTACTGTTTTCTTTTTTGAGGGAAGTTCCAAGCCAGCCTGTGCTATAAAATACCCTATCTTTTTTTTTTCTTTTCTTTTTGAGACAAGGTTTTTCTCTGTATCCACTGGCAGCCTGGAATTCACTCTACCTCTGCCTCCTAGTGTTGGGATTAAAGGCACGTGGCACCTCACCTGGCTGAGACCCTATCTTAAAAAAAGAACAAATCCCTCCACAAACATTTATGAGAGGTCTCTTCTTTTTCCTCAAAACCTGCGCCAAATGTATTTACTATACACAGTGCAAACTTGTTAAATGAACGGGGATGAGGGAAGAGTCGAAGGAAGATACTTTTTCAGTGAGGTCAGGTAACGCTGCATATTGATTAAAAAAAAAAAGCATACTTCCTTCCAAAAAAAAAAAAAAAAGTTGAAAAAGGAAAAATTAGGTGGGACTGACTTCAGAACAGTGTTACTACCGCTAACAGGGATCAAATCCTGACAGGTCTACTCTTACTTGCCACCCTTCTACTAAGGCATTAACTCAGGTGCACAGTATCATTTGCGTGAATTAGCTTTACCACCTATCTAGCCGTGTCCTGTAGAACGCTTGCCTCTCACTTTCTCCATCTTTCTGGCTCAGACCCCCTTTACTCTGCTTGCTGCGCGCCCCTCTCGCCCAGACTCGTAGGCAGGCTTTAGCGTAGGAGGTATCCCCTCTCCCCAGCCCCCGGCCTCGCCCCCGGGAAGCCTGCGCTGCCCACGCCAACCTTGGGCTATGTAAGTGAAACGATCTGTTGTAACTTAAAGGTTCCACGTTCCCGCCAGAGGATGCGGAAAAATAAATTACCTCTTGTGCAGTCTCCAGCCCGCGGCTCCAGAGTTTACCCCCCCGCCCCGAAGGCGTGGCTTCGCTCAGCCAATAGACACACAGCGCGCGCAAGGCCCACGCTCTGCAGTCGGCCGGACCTCTCGGAACGGAAGTTGACCCTATGGGACTCCGACGCCGAGACCCCGCCCCTTCCTAGGCCGGAGTCGCTCTAGGAGACGAAGCGGAAGTCTCCGCGCACCTACGGAAGGCCGGCGGGAGGAGCGCGGCGTCATGGCCGCTGACAGTGGCGACGGTGTTCCTTTAGTTCCAAAGACCTCTGACGGTGAGCGGCTTCCCAGAGGGTAGCCAGAGCAGCCTTCGCCGTCCTATGGAGGGAAAAGCCTCGTGTCGGTAGTTCGGAGACAGGCCTGTAGCTTCTGCTTGGCTCAGATTTCCCAGGAGACTACAAGTCCCAGTGTACAGTGCGTGCTACTGCAAAGTCTATACTGTTGGCTTGTTAGAGCAATGAGGGTCTGTTGGGAGGTGCGGGTGTCAGTAACATCGGGGAAATGTGTAGTTGTCCACAATAAGTGGAGCTTGGGTCTAATTTTGTTTTTCTTTGTTTTGGTTTGGTTTTTCAAGACAGGGTTTCTCTGTGTAGTCTTGGCTGTCCTGGGTCGCTCTGTAGTCCAGGCTGGCCTCGAACTCACAGTGATCCACCTGCCTCTGCCTCCCGAATGCTGTGATTAACGGCGTGCGCTACCACGCCCGGCCTGGGTCTAATTTTGAAGCACTCTGGTAGCTGTTGAGGCACCACGAGTCTGTGGTTTTATGGGATGTGTTTGAGATAGGATCTTGCTCTGTAGCTTAGGCTGACGTTGAAGTTCATTCAGCTTCATGCTCCCTAGTCCTAGGATTACACGATAAAGGACATTCAAAACAGCTGGGCGTGGTGGCACACGCCTTTAATCCCAGCACTTGGGAGACAGAAGCAGACAGATCCCTGTGAGTTCGAGGCCAGCCTAGTCTACAAAGCAAGTCCAGGACAGCCAAGATAACAGAAACCCTGTCTCAAAAAACAAAACAAACAAACAACAACAACAAACTTCAAAGCTTGTCTAGTCTGTCTCTCTCCTGATTATAATGAAGAAAAAAAAAAGGGAAGTGATTTCCTAGTCCCACATACAGCCACTGGAAGACACAGATGCCCTTTTTTCCAAATTTAGGGCACTGTCCCCTCCAAGGCTTGTGTTTAGAGCCGGTGGATGGCAGATCTTTAGAGGAAAGTTGGTCAGTGGGCATCCCCTGTCGCACATCTAGCTTGGTGCGACAGTCACTGAGACCTTGTGACAGCATGAAAATCCACCCCTTCCTTATCCCCAGGTGGTGTCAACAAAAGCACATCTGCAGAGGAGTTTGTAGCACGGGTTCCTGTGGTAGATGTCCAGAGTGACAACTTCAAGGAGATATGGCCATCGCTCTTGCTGGCCTTAAAGACGGCTAGCTTTGTGGCTGTGGACACGGTGAGGCATAGGAAACAGGGGGGGGGGCAGGTGGTGGTGAAGGGTGGTGGTGTGGAGGGTAATCCTAGCCCTCCTCTACCGCCCACAGGAGCTGAGCGGGCTTGGGGACAGGAAGAGTCTGCTGAACCAGTAAGTATAAGCTTCAATCCCAGCTCTAACCAGCATGCACATCTCAGCCCCAAAGGTAGGGGGTCCCAGCCTGGGTAGTTTGGGTCCTTTGTGAAACTAACCCAGCCATAGCCGTGTCCAAACCCAACTCTAAGGTGCATCGAGGAGCGTTACAAGGCCGTGTGTCATGCTGCCAGGACCCGCTCTGTCCTGTCCCTGGGCCTCGCCTGCTTCAGGCAGCAGCCAGATAAGGTATGAGCTCCCCTCACCCCGGGTCTGAGGCACGGGGCGGAAAGAGTTGAGATCCTGAAGAGTGCCGTGATGGTTTTCCTCCCAATTTTTGGTAGAGCAGATCCTCTTGTTTTTCTTTCTTTTTTTTTAAAATTTTATTATTTTTTAAATATTTTTTATTTAATTTTAATTTATGTGTGTTGGTGTGAGGGTGTCAGGTCTCAGAGTTACAGACTCTGGGTGCTGGGAATTGAACCCGGGTCCTTTCGAAGAGCAGGCAGTGCTCTTAACCACTGAGCCATCTCTCTAGCCCCCCTCTTGTTTTTCAGGGTGAAAATTCTTACGTGGCCCAAGTGTTTAATCTCACCCTTCTATGCATGGAGGAGTATGTTATAGAACCAAAGTCTGTGCAGTTCCTGGTACAACATGGGTTCAACTTCAACCGGCAGTATGCTCAGGGCATCCCCTACCATAAGGGCAACGACAAGGTAGGTCTCCAGCGTCTCCAGCCTGGAGTGTGCGTCCTCTGTGGCTTATTTTTAGCCACCATAGGCCTGGGATGCCTGCTTGTGACTATGGGGAGTAGCATTGGGCTGGATAATGAGGGTATACTCTCCAGACGGGAAACCTGGGGTGAGTGTGCTGCACAAGATGCTGACTGGGCATTCTGCCCCTTCTGCCTAGGGAGATGAGAGCCAGAGCCAGTCAGTGCGGACACTGTTCCTTGAACTAATCCGGGCCCGTCGGCCTCTGGTGCTGCATAACGGCCTTATAGACTTGGTGTTCCTGTATCAGAACTTCTATGCACACTTGCCTGAGAACTTGGGAACCTTCACTGCTGACCTGTGTGAGATGTTCCCAGCAGGCATTTATGACACCAAATATGCTGCAGAGTTTCATGCCCGATTTGTAGCTTCCTACTTAGAATACGCTTTCCGGAAATGGTGAGGACGTGGTTGACAGAAAGGGGTGGGGTTTGGCATGAGCCCGTTTATTCACTGAAGATTATTTATCAAGTACCTGCCATATGCCAGGCACTGTTTTTAGGTGCTGAGGATTCAGCAGTGAACAAAACAGCCCCCTCCCCTGTTCTCGTGGAGCTTACACGCTAGTGGAGCACTCCCCCTCTTGCGCTGTTGCAGTGAGCGGGAGAATGGGAAGCAGCGGGCAGCCGGCGGCCCACACCTTGCCTTGGAGTTCTGCAGCTACCCATCCAGCATGAGCGGCCATATCGACTACCGCTGCTGTATGTCTCCTGTAACCGACCGCCGCTCTCACGCCACGGGCATCTGCGACAAGTTCTCGGTGAGACTGTGTATCCATTTCTTGGGGAGGGGAGGTTCTGATGTATGGCATCCCTTCTTAGACTCTTTCCTACCTCCAGGCCTATGGCTGGTGTCCTCTAGGGCCACAGTGTCCTCAGTCACATGATATTGATCTTATAATTGACACTGATGAGGCTGTGGCAGAGGATAAGCGGCGAAGGCGGCGACGTAAGGACAAGCGGAGGAGGGCTTTGCTGAGCCAAGCTGGGACACAGACCTTTGAGGAAGCTGAAGATGGTCCTCCCACAAAGCAGGTCCGTGAAGATAGCCTCAAGACCGAGAACACTGAGCAAAAGGTGGCAGAGGGTGAAACTAGCGATCAGCTGGGCTCCAAGCAAGGTCACAAAGGTGGCTTGGAGATGAAGCATGAAGCAACAGGTTCTGAAACAGCTGATGTGGCTACCTCAGAACTGCAGGTAAACCAAGCCAGTCCTAATCCTGTGCCTGGAGATGGATTGCATCGTGCTGGTTTTGATGCCTTTATGACAGGTTATGTGATGGCCTATGTGGGCCTGAGCCAGAGCCTTCAACTCTGCAGCTCTGAACCTTGGCTTCCTGAATGTCACAACAAAGTCTATCTGAGTGGCAAAACTGTACCCCTTACCGTGGCCAAGAGCCAGTTTTCCCGTCCCTCCAAGGCCCATAACCAGAAAATGAAGCTGGCTTGGGGCAGCAGCTGACTCCAACATCTGCCTGGTAGTAGGCCCAGGGACAGAGGCTAAGAATAGGAGAGAGTCGTTGGTTAGGGTATGGTGGCTTGTGTACCCTAAAGGCTGAGGCAGGAGGATGGCTACAAGTTCATGGCCTATATAGTGAATTCCAAGTCAGCCAGAGTTGTGTATCAAAAAGAAGTTATTTGCTTCATTAGCCTGTGGATGTCACATTTGACTGCTACAGAGTTGTCAAGCAGGCCCTGGCAGAGTCAGTGAGTACTTCACTATTGTTTTCTCTTACCTGGGTACACGGGTACAAATCAGACTAACTAGCACCTGCAACATCAACTTTATTATTTTTTAATCTGAAAGTGTCTTGGGTAAAAGTTTTTTAAAAAATCAACAGAAATGAATTATGAAAATATTTGACCAACTTCATTCTTTGGTTATTTCTTATTGCGGCTCTGTAAGGACAGACTGTTCCCAAAGCTCCAGCTATAGCAGGGAAGAAAATCAGTCCAAGTATAAACCATTAACTGGTTGTATCACCTGTTAACACATACATAGCAGGCCCTAGGGCCTACAAAACCAGCCCCACTCCCAACTTCAAGGTTGAAAGTCTTGAGGCAAAACATTAAGACTCGTTTATAAATATGAAAATAGATTAATCAACTGGAAAGGTCTTTGAATAGGTTAGCTAAAAGATCCTTGACCACCACATTGCCTTGTCTCCCCCTTGCATAGAGATGTAGTGATGTGGTCTGACCATACAGTAAGTGCAAACAGCAATTATTCAAGTGTCTTAGACATATAGGCAAGAAGCATCCCAGTCTTCAGCCATGTCCTTTATGGCCTCCTAGTCAACTCCAGTTTCCATCCGATAGCTTATGTGCCCCAGCATGGGCGCGAGAGGCTTGAGGTGGAAAAGGAACTGGGATAACAGCTGCACAGTGCCTGCCAGCTCAGCCTGGAACTAAGAGTCCTTTGGTCCTGTCGAGGACATACACTGCAGTCTCTGGGAGCTAGAGCTCCTTGCTGGATTTCAAAGGCTTAGAATTGGGTTGGCCCTAACTATTGAAACACCTCATGTTGCAGCCACTGGGCACCGAAAACCCAATTTTAAGCCAGGCTTTCCCCAGCCTGCCTGCTTTGTGTAAGCTCCAGGGGACAGCCAGGATGTGCACCAAGGGGATCCAGTAGTTTGAGCTGAAGGTCCATCCCCAAGGTGAGGCAGGGACTAGTCCTTCCCCTACCTCACCCATCCTGCTCTCCCTGGGTTTGCAAGTTTTTTCCAGAGACAGAGAAGTGGACAGGAGCCACTCGTGGCCTTTCTGCTTCCACCTCCATCCTCTCAGAGGCAGCTCCAACACATGGGCTGGTCCCCTTGGGTCTGGGTCCAAAACCATTCTCTTCTTGAGGGTTGGAGCAATCCATGGCTTCATGGCCTGCAGCAGCTGGCAGGGCAGTTGCCCGGAATGGTGGGATCTCTCTTACTCTGTACTTGAGACTACTGAGTCGTGGAGGCCCATCAGAGAGTGATTCTTCACAGCCCACAAATGGACAAGCCTGATGCAGGAACTCAGGTGACCCAGGCAAAGACCGCCACCGTCTGGAAGACATGGCCAAAGGCTCCTGACAATCAGTCAGAGGTGTAGTTCCAGGCCCTGGTGCATCCAGCTCAAATACAAGGGAAATGACAGATTTGCTGGGTAGGTCAAAGAATTTGATCTTCCCACCCTTGAGGTCTTGGCGTGCACTGAAAGGGTTGACTTTTGGGGTACGTGTAGCACCATCTCGTGGCCGGTAGTAGGGGTCCAAGACACTGACTGTACGTGGGGGCTTACGAGAGAAAATGTCTGACTGGCTTCGAGACAGCCCGATAGTACGTCTTGGACGTGGAGACTTATGGGGAATCTTGTCATCCAGTGAAATCAGCCGCTTCCCTCCAGACACTTTCTCCAACAGTCCTGAAAAACAGTAAGCCTGGGTTACTCTCAAGCAGTACAAGCAGCACTGTATTATTAATATATACTTTTCTTGAGGAAAGCAAGGTAGGTAATTGTTCCATGCAATGAGGAAAGCACTTCGGGTCCAAGGATCTTTCCCCAGAAGGCAGTGTTTCAGTCTCACTCCTCCCGTAGGGGTGAAGTTTGGGTATCTGGTCTGATCTCTTGCCTTTACCTGTGGGCTGCGGCTTCCTGTCCCTCTCCAGCTCTTCTTCCTGTAGGCGGCTCATAATTTCCTCTAGGGTCTTCCCAATCTCCTCAAAGGATGGGCGCAGTTTAGGGTCCATCTGTAGGCATCCATACCAGCCATGAGCCCTGCACCAGACTTCTCTCACCCCATAGATGAAATGTGAATCTGTTTCTGGCTTGGCCTCAAACTCATAAGAGATCCACCTGCCTCTGCCTCCCAAGTGCTGGGATTAAAGGCGTGTACGCACGGCTTGTTTCTAGCTTGATTTGGGTTAGGACTGGCTGGTGCTGTAGTCCAACAAATAAAACCTGACAAAGCCTGGCTGGCATGCAGGGACAGCTGTGAGTCTACCCTGCAGGCTGGAGACTGAAAAAAATGCAAAGCAGTGTTTTCATTTTTGGTTCAGAGCACTCTGGAGAGCCTGTTCAGACCAGAGTAGGAAATATGGTTGGTGTCACACATCTGGGGAAAATGATGCCATGCTCCTTATAAGACTAATTTGTAGCCTTTCCCTGCAGTCCTAACCAAATGAAAAGGACTCAGCCAGCACCTGACCAAAGGCACGCTAAGAAATACAAAAGCTGGGCATGGAGGCACACACACTTTTAATATCGGCACTTGAGAGGCAGATTTCTGTGGATTTCTGTGAGATTGAGGCCAGCCTGGTCTACAGAGCCAGTTCCAGGACAGTCAAGGCTATGCAGAGAAACCCTGTCTACAAAACAACAACAAAGACACTTACATTACAGCAGTTGAAGGTGAGCTGCAGAAAGTCTGGGGGGCAGTCTCCCACCATGTGCTCAAAAGCATCATAATCCAGCCCGAAATTCTGTGGATAAGTAATGTGAAAAATGTACAAAGGACACGAGTAGATAAGTCCTCATCACACTCAGACGCAGAGGCTGGGAGCTGCTTCAGAGAAGTAGCTACAGAGTAGTTCCAGAAATTCCACCCCAGGATAACAACAGTTCCAAAACCAAGCCAGCCCATCCCTGTGGCGCTTGTCCCATGCCAGCCCCTCACCTCTGTGCGGGGAAGATAGTCTGGATCAGCTTGGATGCGGGCGATGATCTCGCAGAGGATGATGCCATAAGAGAACACATCTGCCTGGTAGGTAGTCAGACCTCAGTTACCCTCAGCAGCGTGAGGAGTGGGGTATCGTCCCTGCCTCACCCCCATCTCTTAAAAGCCTAGGTCTGGGCTGTGTCATCCATATTCCATCCAAGTCCCCCACTGGGTGAACTGACAGATGTCAGCCCTATATTTAGCAGGAAGGACAGATCCGGGGCCACAAAGGACAATCAATCAGGCCTTGACATCTCCAGACTTACCTTCTCATTATAAGGCTCATCTCGGAGAACCTCGGGTGCCATCCAGAAAGGGGAGCCCACCACAGCTAGCTTCTCACTCCCTATACTGTGAAGTAAAGAAAGAAACTTTGCCAGTGCCTGGCACAATGGGAATCAACAAAGCAAAACAAAGAACACGCTTTCACGTAGCCTGGACTATATGTAATGGAGGAAGACTTCCGGCTATTGATCCTCTATCTTCTGCCTACTGAGTTCTGGGATTTCAGGCAGATGTGGTGTTGGGATTTCCTGAGGGCTTTGCACATTCAAGGCGAATGAGGGCTATCCTGACTGGGCTACATCCCCAGCCCTTGAGTCTTTGTTGTAGAGACACAAGTTCATAAAGCCCTTACGGGGCTCAAACTTACAGTGATCCTCCTGCCTCTCTCTACCTTGAAAGTACTGGGATTACAGTGCGCCACCACACGTGACTACACAATCAGATCTTTTGACTATTGAAGTTTCAAGTCCTGATCTCTGGGAATGAAGCTGATTTACCCACAGTTCTGACCTTTGCCCGTGGCCTTAGTGTGTATTAGCGCTACTCACCTAGCACCGGGAATCTTCTCAGCCAGGCCGAAATCAGCCACCACTGCAGAGTAACCATTTTCATCTCTCTTTATCAAGCAGTTCTGGGTTCCCAAAGCAGAGAAAAATAAGGTAGCTTAGAAGTAGGGATTAGCCAGCCGTGTAGTTACCACTCATACCTGCCTACCAGAATAGCTTGTCCTGTTTCTTGGTGAGCTACACACTTAGCCTGATCCCAGGGTCGAAACTGGGGGCTTTTTTGAGGAAGGGGTTGAGACAGGGTTTCTCTTGTTGTCCTGGCTGTTCTGGACTCGCTTTGTAGACCAGGCTGGCCCCAACCTCACAGAGATCCACCTGCCTCTGCCTCCTGAGTGCTGGGATTAAAGGTGTGCACCACCATGCATGGCTTACAAATTAGTCTTATAAGGGGCATGACATCATTTTCCCCAGATATGTGGCACCAAGTGTTATCCTAAGTGCTGGGATTAAAGGCATGCACCACCATGCTCGGGAAAACTAGGGGCTTTAATATAGCAAATGAGGTTTGGTGTGATGGCACAAGCCTTTAATCTCACCACGGGGGAGGCAGTAAATTTCAGGCTAGCTCAGGTACATAACAAGACCTTGTGTTATTTTTTATTGTCAACTTGACTACATCTGGAATTAACTAAAACCCAAGTGGCTGTGAACACCTGTGAGAGATTTTTTTCCCTTAAATCATTTCAAGTGGGGAAAAAAAATCATTTCAAATGGGAAGACTATTTTTAATCCAGATCCCATTTTAACCTGGGTAACACCCTCTGCTGGCAGCCTATATAAGGGACATGGAAGAAGCAGTTTGCTTTCTTTGCCTGATTGCTCTCACTCTTAGTGACGTGCCCACACCACCTTCACTGCACTAGAGCCTACTGTGAGATTCTGGCATATACTGAAGACCAGCTGAGACACCCAGCCTTGTGCACTGAACAACTACCAGACTCTTGGACCTTCCATTGGTGGACATCCATTGGTGGACTAGCTGGACCACAGCCTGTAAGGCATTCTAGTAAATCCCCTATTCATTCTGTGAGTTCTGCTCCTCTGGAGCAGTGGTTCTCAGTCTTCCGAATGCTGTGACCCTTTAGTACAGTTCTCATGCTGTGGTGACACCCAGCCATAAAATTGTTTTTGTTGCTACTTCATAACTGTAACTTTGCTACTGTTATAAATATTTCTGGAGATAGAAGTTTGCCAAAGTGGTCATGACCCACACGTTGAAAACCACTGCACTACAGAATCCTGACTAATACACTGTCTCAAGACAGAGGGTGGGGGGGGGGAGTTAATCCTGCATCTTGAATGACTGCCTTAGCTTTCATTTCAGGCTCCAAACACAGTTTTTTGTTTTTATCTAAATATTTATGTACGCCACCTACTCCCACAAGAAGAGGGATGGACATCAGTATATAATGGCCATCATTTGATCCAAGAAAATGTGTGTTTAAGGTCCCATACACTTTCTGAGTGATGATCCTAAATCTCTTCACTCATTTTCTTTTTTGAAAAAAAAATTATTTATTTATTTATTATATATACAGTGTTCTGCCTCCATATACAGCTGCACATCAGAAGAGAATACCAGATCTCATTATAGATGGTTATGAGCCACCATGTGGTTGCTGGGAATTGAACTCAGGACCCTCTGATAAAGCAGACAGTGCTCTTAACCTCTGAGCCATCTCTCCAGCCCCATGTTTCTTATTTTTTGATAGAGCTTAGGCTGGCCTAGAACTTAGTATCTGAGAATGATCTTGATCCTCCTGTCTCTACTTCTTAAGTGCTGAATTTCCAAAGCACAAATGTTATCCTTTCTTTTTCATTTCTTAAAAAGTTTTTCTTTAAGACATGTTTTTTTCTGGGTAGCCCTGGCTGTCCTAGCACTGTAGACCAGGCTGGCCTTGAACACAGAAATCAACCTACCTCTGCTTCCTTGGTACTAGGCTTAAAGGCATGTGCCACTGCTGGCTTTTTTTAAAAAAATTACTTTATTGCTGTGTGCCCATAATCCCAGCACTCTGGGAGACAGGAGGATCTCTATGAGTCGGAGGCCAGCCTGGTCTACAAAGTGAGTGTAAGACAACCAAGGCTATTCTGGCAGAGAAAAACCAAAATAAAATATTTTATTTTTAGCTATGTATATGTGGGGAGGGGTGGATGTAGATGTGAGTGCAGGTGCCTGTAAAGGCCAGAAGAGGGTATTACTTTCCTTGGAATTGAAGTTACAGGTGATTGTAAACTATCTGAAATATGTGCAGAGAACTAGACTCAGGTCCTCAGCAGAATCAGTACATACTTTTTTTTTTTTTTTTTGAGACAGGGTTTCTTTGTGTAGCCCTGGCTGTCCTGGACTCTCTTTGTAGACCAGGCTGGCTTCGAACTCACAGAGATTCCTCTTGCCTCTGCCTCCCGAGTGCTGGGATTAAAGGCATGCGCCACCACTGCCTGGCTCAGTACATACTCTTAACTGTGGAGTCATCATCTCTCTAGGCCATCATCCTTGTTTCTGAGTACTAAGCATAGTCTTAGGTATCAAAAATACTTCTATGAACAAAATTGAAATCCTATCACTCTTTTTGTCTGTTTGTTTTTCAGGACAGGGTTTCTCTATGTAGCCTTGGCTGCCCTGGACTCCCTTTGTAGACCAGACTGGCCTTGAACTCACATAGATCCATCTGCCTCTGCCCCACCCGACTCCCAGTGCACTATCATGTCTGGCTGAAATCCCCCCCACCCCTGCACCAGCTCTCTCTCTTTAGTTTTTTGAGACAGGGTTTCTCTGTGTTATCTTGGCTATCCTGGACTCCCTTTGTAGACCAGGCTAGCAATGGCTACACAGAGAAACCCTGTCTCATAAGCAAACAAAAAGCTTACTGTAATGCAGTGTAGAAGGACAGATAGATGATCAAGCCACTGGCTTCCCTGTTTCCTGAGTGCACAGTTACCCAGTCATAACCCTGTTCTTGCCAAATGAAGGACACCCAGGATAAGACTAAGCCCACACGTACTAGTTTTCATTGACCAAATGATCACAACCAGACTCCATGGCATGATATGTCTGACCTGGCTAGGATCAATCTCAGTGGTACATGAATGCTTAGCTTGCATGAGACTTGGTTCAGTCTCCAGCATCTGCCCATCAAAAATACTATGTGGCCTACTTTTCACATCCCCACTCCTGGCACAATGCACCTTCCCAAACATACCACATGCAAGTTGGACTTAGCAAGCTTGAGGAACCCCTTCACGTCTGTGTCTTTGTTTATATTTTCTCTTTTCTTCTGTTTGGAATTTTTTCAGATACCTCTGCATCTGTGCATGTGTTGGTTTTTTTTTTTTTTTTTTTTTGGTGTGTGTGTGTGTGTGTGTGTGTGTGTGTGTGTGTGTGTGTGTGTGTGTGTGTGTATTACTGGGATTAAACACAGGGCTCACACATTAAGAGTGCCCTACCTGCTCTACCACTGAACTACACACCCTTAGCCCCACCAAACCTTCCTTTAACCTATAAAAAGTTTTTATCTTTTAAGCTTGAAGGAAAGCTACCTTTCCAACCCTGACTTCTCCAGCTTTCACCCTCTCTCTCCTTAACTCCCCGAGTTCCTCTGTGCTACTCCTTTGACTGTCCAGAAGAACATCTTAGGAGCAGGCTCTCTTGTGGGAGGGGCTAAAGGCATGGTACTGAACAAATGCTGCCATCTCTACCTACAGAAAGGATGAGCCCAAGTGACCTATAATAACCCACAGCTGCAACTGGCTCTCTCCAAATAGCTGTAATGGAAATAGCCCTGACACGCCAGGCCCAGGAGGACCCACACCCCAACTTCCAGAGGCAGCAGAGAGCAGGGATTCTTGGCTCACAGAAACATTTGTGGGGCCAGCAAGGCCCTATGTGACCCACCTCAGTCCTCCCTCCCTGTGTGTTGCAGCCTGGCCAAGTCACCTCCTGTTTATTGCACACCAAGTACATATTAATGGCTTATTCTGATCTTTATGTGCTCACATTATTTTTCCCTGAGCTAAAAGGAACCTGTTATTTCATCATAATCAATCTTGGTCCCCACAGAAATGAATTGGGTGGCTTCCAACGACTGTCCTTGTGCTTGTCCTGACTCTCTCTTCCCTAAGTTTTGCTGGATCAGCACTCCAGATCTCTGACTTTGTCTATAAAAAGATGGGCCCTATGCCAACCTATTAGCTAAAGCCCCAGCTTAGGTCACAGCCTGTGAGGCATGGCAGCTCACATCTATTACTTCTTCCCCTCATTCTCTTCCTGGTTCACCAAGAACTCAGACTTCTGTCTCCAGGTCTTGGTCTAATGTCCTATTTACTGTTTGATTTACAGTTTTTAGAAACTCTGACCAGGTGTGGTGATGCACACCTTTAATTTCAGTGCTGGGAGGCAGAGGCAGGGGGATCTCTATGAGTGAGAGGCTAGCCTGGTCTAGCCTGACAGTGAGTTTCCTGACAGCTAGTGCTAAACAGTGAAATCCTGTCTCAGAAGGAAAAAAAAAGTAGTGACTCTAGGTGCCCTACCAGCCACTCCCTGCGTCTCTCAAGCTCCCCCACCCCTGTTTGGGACAGCATCTCCCATGTGCTCAAGCTGGCCTTGCACTTGTGCTTCTCCTGCCCCCTATTCCCTAAGCCAGCTTGAATGCCACAATTAGATAACAAACATGAGCCATCATACCCTGGTACACTTTAAGTTGTGTGTGTGTGTGTGTGTGTGTGTGTGTGTGTGTGTGTGTGTGTCTGTCTATGCACGCACGCGTGGGCACCTGCGCATGTAGACATTCCCATAGGAAACATGTAGAAGTCAAAATGACAGCTTGGCAGGAGTCAGTTTCTTCCACCATGTAGGCAGAACGCAGGTCATCAAGGTTGGTGGCAAGCACCTTTACCCACAGAGCCACCTCAGTGTCTGCCCCTACCCTCTGATACATTTGTGCTTTTTCCCCCTGCCCCCCACAGGGTTTCTCTGGGTAGTCTTGGCTGTCTTGGACTCGATTTGTAGACCAGGCTGGCCTCAAACTTACAGCGATCCGCCTGCCTTTGCCTCCTGAGTGCTGGGATCAAAATCTGTGTCACCATGCCAGGCACATTTGTGCTTTTTAAATATATTTATTTGAAATTATGTATATGTGTGTATGTCTGTGTGTGGTTGAATTAAAAACAACAACAACAGGGGCTGGAAAGATGCCTTAGAAGAGCACTGGCTGCTCTTCCAGAGGACTCAGGTTCAATTCCCAGCGCCCACATGGCAGCTCACAACTGTCTGTAGCTCCAGTTCCAGGGGATTTGACACCCACCCACAGACATACATGTAGGCAAAACACCAATGTACACAAAATAAATCATACAACAACAACAACATAACAAACAGGGTTAGGCATGGTGGCACAAGCCTTTAATTCTAGCACTGAGGAGGTGAGACAAGATTGCTGTGTTTGAATAAAGCCCTGTGTTCAATTCCAAGTGTTACAAAACAAGAGCAGATGACTCTGTTCTCAATTTGAGTTGTGTTCTAGAGAACGTCCTATACCACTACTAAACCTTAAGAAGTCATTTAATTTCACCATTTCCAAGTAATCTCAATACCACCTTAAAGTCCAGATCTAAGGGAGTATAGCCTAGAAACAGGGCGCTGCTGTGTGTGGTGGTGCATGTCTGTATTCCCAGTACGCAGAAGGCAGAAACACAAGGACTGCCCTTTTAAAACCAGTCAAGGTTCCTTATATAAGGAATTATTATTATAAATTCCTAGGGTTTTTTTTTTTTTTTTTTAAAGTGTGTGGGTGTTTTGCCAGCAAGTCTGCCTTTAACACCATGTGCATACAATGCCTGCAGAGGACAGAAGAGGGCACTAGATGACAGAAGGCTGTGAGCCACCATGCTGCAATTAGAGCAGGACCTGGGTCCTTGGAGGAAAGAGCAACCAGCACTCTCAGCTGCTGAGCCAGCTCCCTACAGTTTGCCTTAAGCCCACTGATAAAACAATATGTCTACTCTCATATAAGGAAAATCAAGGGCTGCTGATCTTATCCAATAGTTCTTTTGGGTTATTTATTTTATTTTGGTCTTTTAATTTTTGTTTTTTGTTTTTTCCAGAGCTGAGGACCGAACCCCGAGCCTTGGTGTTATACCACTGCACTAAATCCCCAACCTGGTCTTTTCATTTTTTTGGTCTGTCTGGTTTTTTTTGTTGTTGTTGTTGTTGTTTTTGTTTTTTGTTTTTTGAGACAGAGTTTCTCTGTGTAGCCTTGGCTGTCCTGGACTCGCTTTGTAGACCAGCCTGGTCTCAAATTCACAGATATTTGCCTGCCTCTGCCTCCTGACTGCTGGGATTAAAGGTGTGCACCATTATGTCGGCTTTTTTTTTTTTTTAAAAGATTTATTTATTACGCATACGATGTTCTGCCTGTGTGTAACACCTGCACACCAGAAGAGGGCACCAGATCTCAGTATAGATGGTTGTGAGCCACCATGTGATTGCTGGGAGTTGAACTCAGGACCTCTGGAAGAGCAACCAGTGTGTTTTTAACTTCTGAGCCATCTCTCCAACCCCTTGTCTTTTTTTCTTTCTCTTTCTTCTATCTTTCTCTCTCTCTCTTTCTTTCTTCTTTTTGACACAAAATCTCATTAGATACCCTGAGCCACACTCAAACTGTGATCATCATGGCCACCCCCACCCCCAAAGGACTGGGATTATAGATATTCCTATCTGTACCCAAAGAGTTTATTCACTTTTACAATAACAAGTTCAAAACAAAACAAACAAACAAAACTAACCAAAATGACAAAGTATTTTCCGAGTGCAGAAAGGAAATATGCTAAACTGCAGAGGAGTAGAGAGTTTGCCTCCAGAAAGCTTTACTTACCATCTTAGTCTAGAGTGATCTCCCCTGTGACAAAAGCTTATAGTGCATGCAACTGAATATTCAACTATAAAATACTGTATTGTTCTTTAGTTATCTCTCTGTCTCTCTCCTCCCCCCTTCTCCTCCTCCTCCTCCTTCTCCCCCCCCTCCCCTCTCTAAGACAAGGTTTCTCTATGTAGCCCTAGCTGTTCTGGAACTCACTATGTACACTAAGCTGGCCTCAAACTCAAAGACCCACCTACTCTGCCTCAGGAGTTCTGGGATTAAAAGCGTGTACCCAACTCCTTTAGTTATTTTTCAGTGAGCCCATATATAACTATAGGTTAGAAATTCCCCCTTTTATTACTTTTCTATTCATGAATTCGGGCATAGGAAACATTTATGTGGGTATGGGGGTTAACCTGTTACAAATTTCTCCTATTTTAAGGGAAACAATACTTTTAGTAGAAAGGCAAAGATGCTTTTGGCTAGATGTATATATGCATATATGTACACGTGTATGTGTATGTGTATGTTGAGGCAGGGAATAAAGTGACATCTATTTTGAATTTTTATGAAACTCCTATACACTAGGTCTGGAGAGATGGCTGAGAAGTTAAGAGCACTTGCTCTTGCAGAGGACCAGAGTTTGTTTCCCAGCACCCACCTGCCAGCTTTTTTCTTTATTTGTTTAGGGTTTTTTTTTTTGAGACAGGGTTTCTCTATGTAACAGCCCTAGCTGTCCTAGACTCACTTTGTAGACCAGGCTGGCCTTGAACTCACAGAGATCCACCTGCCTCTGCCTCCCGAGTGCTGGGATTAAAGGCATGTGCCACCACGCCCAGCTCATGCCAGTTTACAATAGACAGAAACTCCAGTTCTAGGGGATCTAATACCTTCTTCTGGTCTTTGCACACCAGTCATGTACATGATACATATACCAACAGGTACGCAAATATTCATACATATAAAATAAAAGTAAGCCTTCAAAACAAACCCTGTATCAAACCTTAGAAGACTTTAATTTGGCTCTTGAGTAGATGTCATACTGCGTATGTTAGGTGGCCTTATAGTTTCTCCATTAGCTCAAATAATATTATTTAAAGCCTTGTTGTGGAGACAGGAGGTAGAGGTGCACGCATGTCTTTAATTCTAGCACTTGGGAGGCAGAGGCAAGCTAATTACTATGTTTCAGGCCAGCCTGGTCTTCGGAGTTCCAGGACAGCCAAGACTACACAGAGAAACCCTATCTTGCAGGGAAAAAGCCTTGTCATGGAAGTATCCTGAGACATTCAGCCCTTAGGTTCCTGCTTTGTAACAAGGCCAACATTCTCTGAAAGAAACTCTTTTCTAACCTGGTCACACAGCAATCTGGACAACAAAACAATTCTACAGAGACCAGCAAACATCAAAAAAGAACTGGCAGGAAGGCAGAAACTCAATCACACAATAGAAAACAGGTCAGCACATGGTGGCCCACCTTGCACTCCAAACATGCAATCACTTGACTGTCAGTGAAGTCAGCTTAGGGGAGAGCTGCCTCCTGGAGGCCATGGGAGAGGAAACGGACAGGCTGCAACACTCCCCTGAGCTCCCCACCTGCTTCTGCAGCACACTGCAGGAGACTGGAGTCAAATGTAAAGGCTCTCAACTGTGGGCATCGCCTGGCTCAGCACTCAGAGCCGCCTGCTCAGGCTGATGGAGGCTGGCCTCGAACTCTCTATGTAGCTGAGAATGATCTTGAACTTCTGATCCTTCTGCTCCTACCTGTGCTGGGGACAAATCTTGTGCATACTAAATGAGCACTCTCCCAACTAAGCCCAGACAGAAGCTTTCTAAGGATTAACTGTAACGAATACTGGGTTATGTTTCGATTAAAAGTTAAATCTAGAAAGAGACCTCCCCCAATTACCCCTTAGTAATTGGTTTTTTAACCCTGTGTTTCTCAAGAGTTATAAAAGTAAAGCGTTCATACCTTTGATGTGAGGTCCCGATGGAAAATGCCTTTGAAGTGAAGATAGCTGAGGCCCACTGCTATGTCATAAGCCAGTTTCACTCTCACGATCCAGGGCAAATGCAGGTCACTGTCTAGCAGCTGCTCCAGATTCCCAGAGTTGATATACTGCAGAACAGAAAGTAGTACTTATCAGAAATGTTTAGGCTGGTGGTAAAAGCATGGGAGAGCAAACACCTAGAAAATACATTTGTTTTATTATTTTTCTTAAGGAATCTTTTTGGTTTAAGATTCATTCCTTTTTATATACAGTGTTCTGTCTGCATGTACACCTGCAGGCCAGAAGAGGGCATCAGATCACATTATAAATGGTTGTGAGCCACCATGTGGTTGCTGGGAATTGAACTCAGGACCTCTGGAAGAGCAGTCAGGGCTCTTAACCTCTGAGCCATCTCTCCAGCCCTTGGTTTTTGTTTTTTAAGCCAGGAGTTCTCTGTGTCGCCTTGGCTGTCCTGGACTACCTTTGTAGACCAGGCTGGCCTTGAGCTCACAGAGATCAACCTGCCTCTACTTCTGTAACCTCCTGTAACTCTGGCTAGCTGCGAACTCCTGATCCTCCTGTATTTACTTCCTAGGTGCTGGTATTACAGATGTATGCCATTGCACCTGGCATTTAAGGTTTTATTTATTTTGTTGCTTTTTTTTTTTTTTTGCCTTTTTGCTAATATCAAATGTAAAGATTTATTTTTATTTTATGTGTATGAATGGTTGCATGTGTCCTGACTAATACTCAAGGAGACCAGAAGGCGTCCTATCCCCTGATATGGGAGTTAGAGATAGTTGTGAGCTACCACACCTGGGAACTGAACCTTGATCCTCAGCAAGAACAGCAAGTGCTCTTCAACACTGAGCCATCACTCCAGCCATTTATTTTGTTTTGAGGTAGTGTTCCATGTAGTGCAGGCTGACCTCAAACTTACTATGTAGGAAAGGGTGATTTTGAGCTCATCCTCCTTGTCTCTACCTCCCAAGTGCTGGGATTACAGGCATGTACCACCACACCTGGATCTTTTCGAATTTTAACTTAAAAATTTTGTTTGTTTAAAAAAAAAATTGTTGCCTGGCATGGTGGCACACGCCTTTAATCCCAGCACTCCAGAGGCACAGGCAGGCGGATCACTGTGAGTTTGAGGCCAGCCTGGTGTACAAAGTGAGTCTAGGTCATCCAAGGCAATACAGAGAAAGCCTGTCTTGAAAAAAAAAAAGAAAGAAAGAAAGAAGAAAAAAACAAAAACAAAAAAAAAAATTTGTTGGTTGGTTTGAGAGTATGTAGTCTTAGCTGGCCTGGAACTCAATTTGTAGACCAGGGTGTCCTTGAACTCATAGAGATCCACTTGCCTTTGCCTTCTAGGTACTGTGTGCACCACCACATCAGGCAACATTCATTTTTATTATACTTATGTATATGTGTATGTGTATCTGTTTAAGTGTGATGCCAAGTGTGTTGGGTACTTGAATCCAGAAGAGGGTGTCAGATCCCTTGGGGTTGGAGTTACAAGTGTCTGTGAGCCGCCCCACGTGGGTATCTAGAACTGAACTTGGGTCCTCTGCAAGAGCAGCAAGTGCTCTCAACTGCAGAGCCATCTCTCCAACTCCCCACTCCCAGCAAACACCTTTTTAAAAAGTCATTTTATACCAGGCACAGTGCCTTTAGGCTGTAACCCCAGCATCCACAACGCAGAAGCAAGATAATTACCAGTTTAAGGTCAGCCTGGACCCCACAGTGACTTCTAAGCCTGCTACAAAGTAAGACCTTCTTAACTTTTTTTTGTTTGTTTTATCAAGACAGGGATTCTCTGTGTAGCCTTGGCTGTCCTAGAACTCACTCTATAGCCCAGGCTAGCCTCATTGCCTCTCAAGTGCAGGGATTAAAGGCCTGTACCACTACCACCTGGCTGTGAGACCTTATCTTAAAAAAAAAACAAAAAACAAACAAACAAACAAACAAAGTCTAGCAGGAGACTACAACGTAGAAAGTAACAATCTTGAGATGGAGTAAATTCTGATGCCAAGATAGAGAGCAGATAGGTAGCATGGGATAATATACAGGTGAGGAACTGGAATTCTTAGGAAAGGTAAAGTTCAAAGGAAAAGGCAGAGGAGGACACATTTTGCACGAAAGCATGGTACACATGCCTATAATCCCAGCACTTAGGAGGCAACTATAGGAGGATCAGGAGTTCACAGCTAACCAGAGTTACAGGATACCCACACCCCCATACGGAGCCAGGGTAGTGGCACACATCTTTAATTCCTGCGCTAAGGAGACAGAGGCATGTAGATCTCTCTGGTCTACATAATGAGTTTCAGGCCAGCCAGACCTACAGAGTAGGAACTGGTCTCAAAACAAAAAACCAAAAGGAATAAAAAAATCATACCAGACTATCACCACAAAGGCTAAAAGAAGAGAGTAGCCAAAAAGGAAATGGCAACAGCAGCAAAGTATGCTATACATCAAATAAAATGTACTTAGAAAAAAATGACCATTTGCTAGCAAGTGCCAGCACTTGAGAGGCAGAGGCAGGTGGATCTCTGTGAGTTCAAAGCCAGCGTGGTCCACAAAGTGAGTCCAGGACAGCAACGGCTGTTACACAGAGAAACCCTGTCTCAAAAAAACAAAAACAAAAATAAATATTTTTAAAATGTCCATTTGCAACTAGGACACTAGGATGTTATTGACAGCCATGCCAGAGCAGGTCAGTAAAGTAAGTCCGAGTGAGTTTTGTAGGACGACGCAGGGCTATGAAAGAACTCAAGAATGTACCCTTCAGCCAGGTGGTGGTGGCGCATGCCTTTAATCCCAGCACTCGGGAGGCAGAGGCAGGTGGATCCTTGAGTTTGAGGCCAGCCTGGACTACAAAGTGAGTCCAGGACAGCCAAGGCTACACAGAGAAACCCTGTCTCAAAAAAAGAATGTACTCTTCTAAGAAATATGTTGCTCTCCATTATTCCCATATATTTTGAAGCATGGCTTGGTGAGTTTTTTGTCATTTTATTTGTTTGGAGCCAGTCTCACCATGCAACCCAGTCTAGCCTTGAACTCAGGATCCTCCTTCCCAAACTTGGTAGTACAGATATGTGCCATCACACCCAGCTTTGTGATTATTTTTTAATTTAAAAAAAAAGATGTACATGTGTGGGTGCTCTGCCTACATGTCTGTCTGTGTGCGACTGTGTGCCTGGTGCCCTAGAGCTCAAAAGAGGATGTTCTTGGAGCTGGAGTTACGAAGTCACCGTGTAAGTGGTGGGAACTGAACCTAGACTCTCCTAACTTCTGAACCAACTCTCCAGTCCTCTGTGATGATTCATTTTGTAAAAAGACTGAAAAAGTAGCTGGGTATGGTGGTACATGATGTTAATCCATTTGGGAGGTAGATGTAGGCAGAGCACTGTGAGCTTCAGGCCAGACAGTGCTACATAGTGAGACCTTGTTTAAAGACTAAAAAAAAATGAGAGCAAAAAAGTACATTTACATACTGTTGAATGATTAATATTTAATATTTAATTATTATTTTAGTAATATCAGCAGTTATTCCTTAACCAGCTATATACCCAAATAACCACACAGAGAGACCAGGATCTATCTAATTAGCCTATAGCATAACACTGCACAATAATTACTCCATCCTAAACTTTCATGCTAGTATAGTTTCCTCCTGTTCTGCTTTCCCATTCCCCCCACCCCTGCCCCCAGACAGGGCTTCTCTGTAGCTTTGCCTGTCCTGGACTCACTTTGTAGATCAGTAGACCAGGCTGTCCTGGAACTCACAGCGATCCACCTGCCTCTGCCTCCTGAGTGCTGGGATCAAAGGCGTGCGCCACCACTTTATACTTGCTTTTTACTCGTATCCTAGCTCTGGTTCATTCATCCTGGTGCTTCCCAGTCTTCTCCTCCTGGCTCCATCCTCCCTTCCTGCTCTTTCTCCTCCCCTCACTCACCAGGATGCCCCACCCTATTCTCTGTATTGCTCAGCATGGGCTAGTTGGCTTTTATTGGCAATACAGAGAACAAATGGTGACATGTTTACATAAACTTGAGACAGGAGATACTTAGACTAAACATCACAATACAATGTCCCAGATTGAAACTAGATAGTGGGGTAGGGAAATCAGCATTTGAATGAACAAGGGTAAATTGCACACAGTCACAAGAATATTATGCCAACAACATATAGACCACAATAACAACATTTTCAATAAATATTTATATAATGCTTATACTATATCAAACAATTCTAAAATTTTTATATACATTACCTCATTTAATCTATACAATAGTCCTTCAAGGTCTGAGTACCCCTTGTCCGAAATGTTGAGGACCAAAGAAGTTTCCCATTTTAGAGTTTTTTAAATTTTAGAACACGTACATAGTCTTATCTGCATTATTGTCATTCTCCAAAAGACATTTAAAGGTTGAACAAGGTTATTCAACTTTTTTAAAAAAGTTTTTCGAGACAGGGTTTCTCTGTGTAGCCTTGGCTGTCCTGGACTCACTTTGTAGACCAGGCTGGCCTCAAACTCACAGTGATCCACCTGCCTCTGCCTCCCGAGTGCTGGGATTAAAGGCGTGCGCCATAACCGCTCGGCTGGTTATTCAACTATTAAGGGCAGAATCAGGAAAATACACAGTCTGGCTCCAGAGTACATCTTTTTGCAACTGCATTCACCATACAAGCAGTTAGTGGTCACAACATCTGAGTGAGAGAACTCCATACTGAACAGGAGCTCAAAAGTGAATTTTCTCAGGCTGGAGAGATGGCTCAGTGGTCACAAGCGTTTCTGCTCTTCCAGAAGTCCTGAGTTCAACTCCCAGCAACCACATGATGACTCACAGCCATCTGTGATCTGATGCCCTTTTCTTGGGTACATGAAGTCAAAGCACTCATACATAAAATGTGAATAATATTTTTAAAAATAATTTACTCAACTCTTTTAAGATAATTATTTCCCTCCTTTTTTCAAGGGAGAATAAAGGACAAATTCTACAGTAAAATGAGAATAGAATCTTAATACTTTTTAGAATATGATATTGAATTTATAAAAGACTAGCAGACTAGTCTGTTGTACCTGTTAATGGTATAACAGGCAGGAGAGCTAAATTCTAATCCAATTATGCCTTCTATGAATGATTTCATTTTGAAAAAAAATCAACTAATAAGGTTAGCTGTCCTTCTGCTTTTCCATATATTAAGTAGGATATCTGATCTGTCTAACACACAATCTGTTTGTTGTTTTAAATAAAAATATAATAAAGTACATAGAAGTGCTCAGAAGAACATGCATCAAAAAGGACCAGTTGGGGGCAGCACCGTGCAGCACATCAGATCCCTGTATGAAGAAGAGCAGGCTTGACAAGGAGGGGGAATAGCTAAAAGTACAACTCCTAACTCTCACCAGGAAAACCTGTTAACCTGCTTAGTCCTGCCTTGTAATCCACCTTGGAAATCTTACAATGGTGTGTAACGAAAACATTAGCACGACGACTTCTCACTCTAGGTGAATCTGCCCAAGTTCACAATAGAGGTGTCCACTGCTGAAAAGAAACAGAACTTATAAAATCCAAACTACATGGAGCAACGAGACTAACATCTGACCATGTAGTCAAAGCATCTAAAGAAACAGAGTTTGCTTCTTTACATGGTGTCAGAGTGACATGGAAGGCTTGTCTTCAGGAACCACTCAAGTTACATGGGTGAATGTCTGGCAGAAGAAACTCTAAGACTGTGTATTTGTATTTTCTGAATGCCTGGTGATGCTAGGACTCTTGGTTTTGGTTCATAGAAACACATACATATTTACAAATATGTGTCAATGCCCAAGAAAGCCAGTTTAGCTGGGTGTGATAGATCATGTTTATACGTGTAATATGTGGGAGGCTAAGGCAAGATTCAAGGCCAGCCTAGGCTATAAAGAAGGACACTTAAAAAGAAAGGGAGAGGGCTGGGCATGGTGGCGCACATCTTTAATCCCAGCACTTGGGAGGCAGAGGTAGGTAGATCATTGTGTGTTCGAGGCCAGCCTGGTCTAAAAAGAGAGTCCAGGACAACCAGAGCTACATAGAGAAACCCTGTCTCGAAAAAACAAAACAAAGAAAGAAAGGGAGGAAGGGAGAGGGAGGGAAGAACTAAATCCATAGGCCTAGCCAGAAGGTAGAGAGCAAAGAAAAGATGAGGCCAGATGAGCCTTCATAGTGACTAATAAACTCTGGCTTTCCTAGGCAGGATGGAAAAGTAGAAATGAAGCCCAGGGAGTGAAACCAAAAAGAATTATTTGTTTTCCCCACAATCCATTTGTCTTGACTGATTCTGGAGAACACATTGGTGGGGCTGATAAGCCTCTGGGCCCTCACAAACCACAACTTCTCAATGTCTCAAGACCCATGCATGCATGTATGAAGAAAGGAAGTTTGAGATCTGCCAACAAGGAAGATTTCTAGTTTGCTAAACATTGTGTGCCCCATTAGCAGGAACGTTAACTTCCCCATAAGCAACACCCAGTGCAGACTCAGCTGTGCAGCCTCTGAACAAATCCCTCTGCAGGAAAGCCAAGGCAAGAACAGCTGTCTTCGCATGTTCAGCTTTACTGGATGGGAATCACAGATGCTGTGCATTCAATTTTTTACAGACTATCCCCTTTGGAACAGGCCAACAGTCTAGGCTGGCCTCAAACTTGCCAGATAGCTGAGAATGACTTTGGCTGTCCAGGACAGCCAAGGCTACACAGAGAAACCCTGTCTCGAACCTCCCCACCCACACACTCCCTACACAAACACCTCTTGGGAGGTAAAAGCAGGAAGATCTAGAATTCACAACCAGCCTGGATACATGAGACCCCATCTCCAAACAACAAAAAAATTTACAATTCTAAGTGTAGTTTTCAAAGCCTTTCACTCTTGCTTATTAACCAATTAACCTGCACATTTGCCCACTCTTAACTGAAATACCCTTCCCTGCTCCACACCCAAACACTCACTAATTGTCAAGGGTTTAGTTCCATTTCACGATACAGCTGGAAGTAAGAAAGTCATCCCATGCAAAAGGACCACAAAGTAAGAAAGTAAAGAGACTAGAGTAGACTTTTGTTGTTCTTGCTAAGTGAGGAAAAGATGAAACAAGAGTTAAGAGTTAAGTTTAATCTAGTATAGCAAGAAAGACCACATATTACACAGTTAAACTGTCTAAAATTGAAATGTATTTCTATTTTTAAATTTTTTTTTCCGAGACAGGGTTTCTCTGTGTGTAGCCTTGGCTGTCCTGGACTCACTTTTGTAGACCAGGCTGGCCTCGAACTCACAGAGATCCACCTGCCTCTGCCTCCCGAGTGCTGGGATTAAAGGCATGCGCCACCACCACCCAGGTTATTTTTAATTTTGATATTTTTCTATTTTATGTATGGGTGTTTTGTCTTCACATATGTATGTACACCACATGTGTGCAGTGTCCTCAGAAGCCAGGAGAGAGCATCAGATCCTCCTGGAAATTGACTTACAGATGGTTCTGAGGCACCTGTGAGTGCTGGGAATCAAGCTTAGGTCTTCTAGAAAAGCAGCAAGTACTCTTAACTGCTAAGCTATCTCTCCAGACTCTGATCTGCATTTCTGTAACTGTCATCCTAAGTGAGTCATGTAATTTATTTAATACATATGTATAAAATAGAAATAATAACAATACTTAACACATAGAGTTGTCATGAAGATTCAAAGACATATATACAATGTGAGTTCCAATAGAGTGATGTTCTTGATTTGTTTGATTGGTTTTGAGGTCCAGATGAATAATCCAGGGCCTTGATCATGGCAAGCACTCTACCACTGAGCCACAGCATAGTCCTATTACTATAATTGTTACTATACTTATTATTCATATAGAAGTTCTGATATTCTAAGGTGAAGCATTTAGGGCAAGGAATATAGCACAGATGGTAGAGTGCCTGCTTGCTTGGCATGCTTGAAACCCTTGGGTTTGCTACCTCGGACATCATTTAAAAAAAAAAAAAAGAAATGAAAAGCCAGGAGTGGTGGCGCACATCTGTAATCCCAGCACCTGTGGAAGCAGAGGCAGGCAGATCTTTGTGAGTTCGAGGCCAGCCTGCTCTACAAAGCAAGTCCGGGACAGGCAAGACTACATAAGACAAGTTCAAGGGCCTAACAAGATGTCTCAGTGGGTAAAAATTGCTCACTATGCAAGTCTGATGAGCTGAGTTTGATCACCAGAACCAATGGTGGAGAGAGACTCTAGTGTTTGTAGGCAATCCCAAATGTTGTCTGATCACCATACATTTGACAAGGCTCTCTCTCTCTCAAATCTTAGATACCAGCACCTCTCCTCATGATAGCACCTTACTTAGAAATAGTGTCTTAGCCAGGCGTGATAGCACATGCCTTTAATCCCAGCACTATAGAAGCAGAGGTAGGCAGATCTCTGTGAGTTCCAGTCTGGCCTGGTCTACAGAGAGAGTCCAGGACAGTCAGGGCTCTGTGTAACGGAAAAACCTTGTCTTGAAAAACCAAGCCAAACCAAAAGAAATAGAGTCTCCACATATGTAATCAAAGGCAAAACAAGGTTGAATGGGAGAAAGGTGGGCCCTTAATCCAGTATTATTGTACTTACAAAAAGAGGAAGAGACCCAGAGACAGAGAAAATGTCACATGATATTAAAGGCATAAATTGGGGTTGCACATCTATGAAACAAAGAATAAGGATTGCCGACAACTGCTAGAATCAAGGAAAAACAAAGGACTCCTCAACAGCCTTAAGAAGGACAATGGCCCCGCCAGCACTTTGATTTGGCTCAGAACTGTGTTATATATCACTCACACTGTAGGGCTCAAAGACTAATACGTGACCCAGAGTGAATTTTATAATGATCATTTGGGGCTGGATAGGTTAATGGGAACAGGAGAAATAGACCTTTTTATACTCAGTTCCTTGGAGCGATTTCACTCTTTTTTTTTTTTTTTTTGAGACAAGGTTTCTCTGTGTAGCTTTGGCTGTCCTGGACTTGCTTTGTACCCCAAGCTGGCCTGGAACTCACAGCGATCTTCCTGCCTCTGCCTCTGCTGGGCGATTTCACTCTTTATAGTCAGGATTTCAGCAGATCCACTAAACAGCAAACTAGCAATTTAGCAAAGGTGACTTCAACCACAGGAGACAGAATCCAGAACCTTGAAGCATTCTCTGGAGCCATTCTCTCTAGGAGCATCTTGAAGGAAATAATGCCAAGACAAAAAGCCCAGCCTCTTGTTTTTGGCATCTATCTATCTATTTATCTCTATCCTCTATCTATCTATATGTCTATATCCATATATCCTCTGTATCCCTACTAGGATATTTATCAGTTGGCAAAGACCATGCCCCTTCAAGAGGCAGTTCCTCTTTTAGGGGACAACCACCACACGTTTTCTCACAAGCCTGTCTCCAGTAGACAAACACTGCACAGCCTCACACAAAACAAAACAAAACAAAACATGTTTACATCCACTACAGAGGATTGCCAACATAGGCATAATGCTCCACTTATTTAGAGACAGTTTCAAATAAAACTATTAATGACAATAAACCATGCTTTAGGGCCTGAAGGTATATGACCTTAAGTATGGCCTTACTCTTTTCCTAGATATTTTCTCAGAATCTCACAAGTGAAACTATCACCTTTTGTTTGCAATGAAAATGTTAATCCCGGGCTGGAGAGATGGCTCAGAGGTTAAGAGCACTGTCTGTTCTTCCAAAAGTCCTGAGTTCAATTCCCAGCACCCACATGGTGGCTCACAACCATCTATAATGTGATCTGGTGCCCTCTTCTGGAGTGCACGTGTACATGCAGGCAAAACATTGTATACATAATAATAAATAAAATATAAAAAAAAAAAAAGAAAGAAAAGAAAATGTTAATCCCAAAAATGGCAGGGGAAAGAGCACCAGCCCAAATCATTATAGCCAAATTAATTAAAGCAAGCTTTTTTATTCGTGTACACAGACTTGCCTCCCCATAAGGTGGGGTTCAAGAAATCAGCATTGGGCATAAGGAAAATAAGTGTTTGGGGTTTTTTTTTGGGGGGGGGGGTGAGTTGTCTGCTTGCTTGCTTGTTTTGTTTTTCAAGACAGGGTCTCTCTGTAGCCTTGGCTCTGTCCTGCTCTGTAAACCAGGTGGGCCTCAAAACTCTAAAGAGATCTGCTGGCCTCTGCCTCCTAAGAGCTGGGCTTGAAGGCATACACCACCACCAGGCCAGCAAGATGAGGTTTTTTTAGCTCAGCGGTAGGGAGTTTCCAAATGGGGGATTTGGTTGGCAAAACATAAGCATAACAAGTTAGTCATAATGACCTCCTAAAACAAAGACATGATTGTAAGGTGGCTGTAATGAGGTGGTCATAACAACCTTTTAAAAATGCAGATAGCATGGGGCTGAAGAGATGGCTCAGCAGTTACAAACACTGTTTGCTCTTCCAGAGGTCCTGAGTTCAATTCCTAGCAACCACATGGTGGTTTATAACCACCTATAATGAGATCTGGTGCCCTCTTCTGGTGTGCAGGCATATATACAGACAGAACACTATATATGTAATAATTAAATCTTTACAAAAAAAATTCTTTAAGAAAAATGAAGATAGGAGCTGGAGAGATGACTCAGAGATTAAGAGCACTGGCTGTTCACCCAAAGGTCCGGAGTTCAATTCCCAGCAATCACATGGTGGCTCATAACCATCTATAATGAGATCTGGTGCCCTCTTCTGGCCTGCTGGCTCACAGGCAGAAGACTATATTAAACAAACAAACAAACAAACAAACAAACAAAAAAACCCAGCATATCTAAGACAGTCAGGGCTGCTACATGGAGAAACTCTGTCTTGAAAAAACCTAAAAACAAAAACAAAGAGAGTAATGCAAGGTGGTCTGAAACAAAAGACAAGGCTGCCTGCTTCCTGGCAATACAGTACCATTTGTAGCTGAGGTTACTGGTGGGGCACAGCCCAATCCTTGAGAAACAGATGTCCAATCATAAACAGGAATGAACCTAGTTTGTCTTTACTACAAGATGGCTTTTAAGGTAGGTAGTAGTAGCACAGGCCTTTAATCCCAGCACTCAGGAGGCAGAGCAGGAGGATCTCTGTGAGTTCAAGGCCAGCCTGCTCGACAGCTAGTTCCAGGATATCCAGGTCTACACAGAGAAACCCTGTCTCGAAAACAACAACAAAAAGATAGCTTATAGGCAGGCTGGTTCATCAAAGCCATACGAAATTCCCACCCCTGTGATCAGACCAACTGAAATCCTATCCAATGTACCCTATGAGAATGAATTTCAATTCCTCGTCAACACTTTGAGAACACAACTTCAGAGCCTGAAGGGCCAGAGTGACCCCCATTCTCAGATATGTAAGCCATTTTGCTGAATGCCCTTTGCCCTAGATTCACCTTAGTTACAGGAAATGTTAATTAATCCTGAGCTTAAACAGATATCCTGCAACTGCCACATCCAGGACTAACTTCTTTCTTAATCATGCCCTGGACTTCTGGTTGGAGTGCTTTGAAAGGAGACTACTCCCTTCCCCAGGGCAACAGTTTCAGTTTCTGAGCCTGAGACATCTGGCCTGGGGCTAAACTAGATATGAGGTGACAGTTCCTTCGGGAACCAGTCATGAACACACAAGTATCCTTTAAAAGGAGTCGGTGAACTCCCTCTGGAGTCCACATTTTATAAGCATGGTTGCCACAGGATGACTGAATAGATATGAGCCAAGGAAACAGAGTCAAAGTCAACTCAAGGATCTCCAAACTGAGACATTCAGAAGAACAATGGGAGGAGTTCCTAGGATCCTACCTCACTGACTGTGTCGTCAGCAAGTCAGAAACTCCTTTTGATGTTAAATAGCCAAATGCAGGCTTGCTGGACCCCTGCTCTTTGGATGGACTTTCTAAAGAGAAGGGCCTGGTTGCCGGCCTACTTTTCACTGTAGTCTAACAATGCTTTTGTGCTAGCCACTGGATGCTTCTTGGTCTGCTCTCAGCACAAAGGCTAGCAGACATCCCATCCCGCTGGCTTGCTCTAAAGAAGAAAAGAAAGCTTTGTTACTGGCCTGGGTAATTCCAGGACAGGCAGCCCAGGAGCGCCCAGTGGGAGGCTTATGCACCAAAGGAGCCTCCTGTTCTCAGCGAGAGGATCCATAGCCATCTGTGCATGGCTGAGGCCTGTGTGCCACTGTACAACCTTCCCTCCAGGAGTTCACCACAGCCTGCTTGAAAGGACTCAAGAAAGAGGGGGCACTAGTTCAGGCTAGAAAACACCTTTTACTAACCCGCACTATATTCAGAGTATTTAAATGTTTCATTTGTTGTGCTTTCTCATGTCCCTTTACTCCCCTGTGCAGTTCTACTCACCTCTGTAAGCCCAGCTGTGGCTATTTATTTTGGCAAGCATTTCCTGATCCTCCATCTCATAATTTAGTGCCACGTCTATATGCTGTACATATTTCTACTCCTGCTAAGCACAGTAAGAATCTGATGGTAGGGACTAAATGTTTCTGAACTTTCAAGCCCAGATCAAGTGGCTAAGGTGCCTCTTTAACAGTATCCAGGGAAATGAACAATGTTTTTTTAATTTTTGCTTTTGAAACAGGATTCTGCTCTACATCTTGGAGCTCACTACATACCCAGGCTCAGCTATGGTGATCCTGTTATCAGAGCTATCAGGGTCAGTGCCTAGGCCCTAGTAGCTCTAACAACCTAGGATTGGCCACAAATCCTCAATAGGCCAATAAACAGTGAAAACCCAAGAAAAGAGACTTCTTCAAAGGGGCCATGCTGGGAAGAGGAACAAAGAGGCTGGATGACCCCCTACACTCCACCTTCAGCACCCCACACCCACCTCAAGTCCTAATATAATGTTTAGGCTTAAAATAAGGCAAAAGTTATGCATAACTAAGAGGTCCTGACCAAGGAACAGTTGTACCCATCACTGACCGAAAAGCTCTCAGCTCTAGTCTCTACTGCAAGGTGGCTGACAAGTTGTCAAACTGTATAAAACTGGAAAACAACTTCATCATCCAGTAGCTCTGGGTTTTTGCCATTTCCTTCTCACAGCATGAAATTCCTGGGGGCCCACTGTCTCAAAAGTGTTAAAGCCACAGGGAGAGGAAGGTGTGTCTCTCATTAGAATATCTTTGCTAAGGGCCTAGCGCGATGGCTCAGCAGTAAAGGACCTGAGGTCAACTCCCAGCAACCACAAGGTGGCTCACAGGCATCTATAATGTGATCTAATGCCCTCTTCTGCCCTGTAGGTATACATGCAGACAAAACATTGTATATGTAATAAATAAATCTTAAGGGCTGGAGAGATGGCTCAGAGGTTAAGAGCACTGCCTGTAAAAACAAAACAAAACAAAACAAAATGCACTGCCTGTTCTTCTAAAGGCCTGAGTTCAATTCCCAGCAACCACATGATGGCTTACAACCATCTACAACGAAATCTGGTGCCCTCTTCTGGCCCGTAGGTGTTACATACAGGCAGAACACTGTACACATAATAAATATATATATAAAAGCCGAGTGGTGGCGCATGCCTTTAATGCCAGCACTCAGGAGGCAGAGGCAGGCAGATCGCTGAGTCTACAAAGCGAGTCCAGGACAGCCAAGGCTACAGAGAGAAACCCTGTCTTGAAAAAACAAAAAAACATCAAAAAATAGTATCTTTGCTATTAAAAGCATCATTACAGCCAGGTGGTGGTGGTGCACACCTTTAATCCCAGCACTTGGGAGGCAGAGGCAGGTGGAACCCCGTGAATTCGAGGCCAGCCTGCACTACAGAGTTCCAGGACAGCTAGAGCTGTTACACAGAGAAAGCCTGTCTCCAAAAACAAAAACAAAAACACAACAACAACAACAACAAAAGAATAATTACAACTCTTTAGCCGCAGGCTCACAAGAACTAAGATTCTAGGTTTCAGGCCAGGTGCAAAGTTGCACCCCTGTAATCCCAGCACTGAGGAGGCAGAGGCCGAGTGTTAGTAAACAGGAAGCGATGCAGCCACCCCTAAAGGTCCCGGCGACAGTGGGAAAACAGGCAACGCCAAAGCCACTTCAGAAGCATGTCACCGGAAACATGTCACTGCCTGTTGGCAAGACTCAGACCCCGTAAGCCACTTGTGCACTCTCAGAGCATGCGCTATGTAGCTATAAAGAAACTCCTCCCTTTCTCTCCCCCGCCCCGCCCCCTTTTCCCTCCAGAAACTGTCTCCGCATTCCCCTAATACATCTGCTACATGGTGTGATTTCCATTTCTCCATACAGCCTCGCTGCTTAGATCATAACAAGGCGGATCTCTGAATTCAAGGCTAGCCTGGCTTACAAAGTGAGTCCAGGACAGCCAGGGTTACACAGAAAAACCCTGTCTGGAAACAAAACAAAACAATTACAGGCTTTAGCCTCCTTGCCTGTATAAGTTTACCAATAAACTGTTGAATAAAAATATGAAATACACTTAAGTGAACATAAGAGAGATTGCTCAGTTCTTAAGAACATTAATTGCTCTCTCCCAGAGGACCCATTTGGTTCCCAGAACCAATGTCAAATGAGTCACACCTGTAACTCAAGCTCCTCCTTCTGGGCTCTGTGGGGACCCTAACACATATGGCATAAACAGACATGAACACACAAATAACAATTCAAGAATAAACAAATGGGTCGTCACTTTCTGTAACACTACTACCTTCCAAGGTTCAGAGGCCATCACCAAAGAGGAGGTGGAAAAGACCATAAGAGCCAGAAAAATCCATGAGAACTGTAACAAAACAGTGTCTTCTGGACATGACAGGAATGCTGTGCTCATAAATTCACAGAAACTGTGGCTACCTGCAAGACCTGTACCAGATCAAGCCAGTTAAGGTTTTAATGTGGAGGGAGGAGAGGCTCCGGAGCCCACACCCCTCACAGCCGAGCTCCTGAAGACAGATGGCTTCCAGGGGAGGGGCAGGCGGTTTTCTTTGAAGGGCTTGGCCCCTGGAAGGTCTATGCTTCAGCAATGGCTCAACGCCTAGGATTAAATGGTTATTAAAAATTATTGAAAATTGTACATATTAATCACGAATTATGCAATGAGCATATTCTGGTTAGGGCATTCTTTTCCTCAAGTGTCCCAGTGTCATGATTTAAGTCCCTTGTACCACTTGAAAAGAGAGGCCACTCGACATATACCTTTGAATCCCTGCCACCTTTCCAATCCCCCCCCCCCCAGGGAGAGCCCTTCTAGGGCCTCTGCGTGCTGCACACCTGAACCTCACCTGCAGTTAGTTCTCCCTTGGCTGTGAGTATCTGCAGGTGGTAAGTACATCTCGTTCTCAGTTGGCATTCCTTTCATAATACTTTAGAGACTATAAAACTTCTTAGATTCGATAGAAACTCAAATTTTGTTATTTCTCTTTTAATAATACGAATTTTGGGGGCTGGAGAGATGGCCCAGCACTTAAGAACACTGGCTGCTCTTCCAGAGGACCTGGGTTCAATTCCCAGCACCCATATGGCAGCTCACAACTGTCTGTAGCTCCAGTTCCAGGGGACCTGAACATCAATGAACACAAAATAAAAAATAAATAAAATTTTGTAAAATGCAGATTTTGTCAAATCCAATGCTGAATCAAATAAAAGTCAATGGATGATCTAAAAAAAAAAAAGATATGAGGTTGAGATGGGTAGAGAAATGTGGTGAGGATCTGGGAGGAACTAGGTGCAAGAGTAAGGAGTAACCATAATTGAAATACATTGCATAAAATCCTCAAAGGAAAAAAATTAAAATAAATTGAAACAGATTTCAAGTTTCTTATACTGGATTCCCCCTCCCCCAATTTAGTGATTAAAATGTAATTTAAGAGCTGGGGACAGGATTTGGAGCTGATGGTTTAGTTTTGCTTAACATAGTCATAACATTCAATCCTCAATGCTGAATAAAATTACCAGAAAAAATGGAATTTCAGATAAAAATAGAAAAATGGAACCAATGGAGATGGCTCCACAGGTAAGTGTTTCTCACCAAGATTGATGACCTGAGTTTCATCCTCAGGAAAAACATGGTGGCAGGAGGGAACCAATCAAAATTCCTGAAAGGTGTCTGTGTCTGGAGAGACCATTTGGCTGGTTGGAACTCCAGCACTCTGGGAAAGATTGTTATGTTGCAAGTCCAGACCTTTCCCTGGGCTAAGCTCTGGCTGACCAAAATAGCCATTTCTTGTCCCCAGTAACATCTTATGACAACAGATTAGAACCTTTGGAGTCTACTAATTTAGCATTAAGGCAACTAGCTTCTACCAATCCAAAAGCCAAGAATGTCATCAGATAGCATCTTCCCCCATCTTAATGGACCTTCCTCTATGATATGCCCAACAATGCATTTTAATCTTACATTGATTTGTGATTGTCTTTGTTCTACAAAACTATAAAAACTTTGTAAAAATGTGTTCACGTTAGAACATGAACATAAATCTGCGTTTTTGAGCCACGGTCACTCAAAATGGCTCCAGAATAAACTATCTCTCATTCCCCTATGGTGAGAACTGTGAGTGTTTTTGTGTCAATGACCTAAATAAATAAATGTAAATAAGGTGGAAGGAAAAAAGTAGCTTCTGCAAGTTGTCTTCTGACTTCCACATGTATGTCATGGCACCTGACCATACACACACACACAAAGTCATAAGTGTAATAAAATAATAACTCCAAGTATTTGGTCTGTTCTAAAATACTTTTCTGTGAAAAGATCATGAACCCTGTCTTGGCATTCAGCATGGTGGCCCACACCTTTAATCCTACCATGCAGGAGGCAGAGGCAGGCTGGGTTTGAAGCCAGACTGATCTACATAGTAAGTTCCAGGACAGCTAGAGCTATATAGAGAAACCTTGTCTTTAAGGGAAAAATAAAAAAGGAAAAAGGAAAAAAATAAAAATAAAAGCTGGGCATGGTGGCACACACCTTTAATCCCAGCACTTGGGAGGCAGAGGCAGGTGAATCACTGTGAGTTCCGAGGCCAGCCTGGTCTACAAGTGAGTTCAGGACAGCCAGGGCTGCACAGAGAAACCATCTCAAAAAAAAAAAAAAAAAAAAAAAAAAAAAGGAAGCAGTAGAGTGTCCTGACACTGAGGTCTGGGGCCAGGGTACCATGTATGACTGGCAACCCCTCTACCATTGGTCTGCATACCCATCCTCAAGACATGAATTAAATCTGGACAGACCTGACAGCTCTATCCAGTCTATTTCGTATCTCCAAATCCTGAACAACTTTATCAGAAACACAGGTTGTTTGGGCCATGCTCAAGAGCACTGCTCCCTCCAGCCTGATGTAGAAAAGCAACAGCCCTATACAGTCCTCGGATTCATGCATGAACTTTGTAAAAAACCACGTGTGTGTGGACAACCTGTGGGAGATGGTTATCTCTTCCATCCTGAGTCCTAGGTATTAATCTCAGGTGGTCAAGCTTGGCAATGGGTGCCTTTATCTGCTGGGCCAATGAGATGGCCACAATCTTGGGGTTTGTTTTGTTATTTGCTTGTTTGTTTGAGACAATTTCTCTGTGTAGCCCTGGCTGTCCTAGAACTCACTCTGTAGACCAGGGTGATCTTGACCTCTGAAATCTGCCTGGCTCTGTTTCACACATGCTGTGACTAAAGGAATGCACCACCAGGGCTAGCCTCAGATTTTCTTTTCTTCTCCTCCTCCTCCTTTTTTTTTTTTTTTTTTTTTTTAAGATTTATCTATTACTTACACAGTATCCTGCCTGCATGTATGCCAGCAGGCCTGACGAGGGCACCAGATCTCATTACAGGTCATTGTGAGCCACCATGTGGTTGCTGGGAATTGAACTCAGGACCTCTGGAGGAGCAGCAGTGCTCTTAACCTCTGCGCCATCTCTTCAGGCCTACTTATTATTTTTATGTATAAGTGTGTGTGCCCAAATGAGTATATATGCACTATGTCCATGCAAGAGCACAGAGGGCAGGGAGCACTGGATCCCTGGAACTGGAGCTACTGGTTTTAAGCAGCCCATGTGAGCGCCCTCGTTCATTCTTCCAGTGAGAGCTGAACCTGGGTCCTCTGAAAGGGCAGTAAGCACTCCTAGCCACAGAACCATCTTTTCAGTCCTGCACAATCTCGCTTTTTCAGAGTCTTTCACTGGGACTTGAGGCTTCTGGAGGTTAATCGAGACAGGCTGTCCAGTGAACTCCAAGGAAATCTGCCCTACCCACCTTCCCAGCACAGGATTACAAACATCCACTACCCCACCTGGCTTTTTATGTGTGTGCTGAGGACTGAATGGAAAGCACTTCTTATCAGTTCAACTACTGCCTCAGTTCCTTGCGGTTTGTGGTCTGCTATTTGCTTTTGGAGATAGGATCAAGCATCCCCGGCTGGCCTGGAGCTTACTATGCATCCAAGGGCAAGGCTGGCCTTCTGAGCCTTCTACCTCTATCTCCGAGATGCTAATTACATAGTGTTCCACCAAGCCTGGTTTATTCAGAGCTAGGCACAGGAACTTCCTGCACACTTACTTGGAAAGCACTTCACCAAGTTAGTTACATCCCAAGCCCCCAGGCTGACTCCTTACACCTCCTATTTTGTACCTTCTGTCATCTTTTCCATTGCCAACCAGTACACCTGTTTCAGGTAGGACTGTGTATTTCTGGGACTTCAGGGTGATCTGTGACTTTTATTTGTTTGTTTTTGCTTTTCGAGACAGGGTTTCTCTGTATAGTCTTGGCTGTCCTATACTCATTTTGTAGACCAGATTGGCCTTGAACTCACAGTGATCCACCTGCCTCTGCCTCCCAAGTGCTGGGATTAAAGGCGTGCGCCACCACCACCCAGCTTCTGTGACTGCTTTTTAAAGATTTATTATGGATACAGTGCTCTACCACCTCCCTCTTGGGTAGTTACCATTGCTATTGCTGCTTTGCCCTGTACTTTCATGCCTGCTCTTACCTCCTTCATTTCCTTAAGCTTTAGTCTCTTAGGTGAAACCATATATGATACTGGTTAGTAAGCATCATATACAATTTCCTTTCTCCTTTAGTATAAGTCTTCTGTCCACTTTTTATTGATTATAACAGAAATCCCATGGAAGCAAAGATTTTAATTTATTCATTCTTATATTCTCAGTACCTAGAAGAGTAGTGGATACATGGTTAAAAGAACTAAATAAATATTTTAATGCATAAATAGCTAGAAGCAAGTGAGGAAAAACTCCTGTAAAGATAAAAGTAAACTATATGAGCGCTTCTGTTATTTGTCAGTAAGACTATCAACTTCAAATATTTGCTTCTCAAATGTCATATGGAGTTACTAAAAATAAGAGCACCAACCATGTACTACAATATATTTAGAGGCTTATTACTAAATGAACAAAGCACTGCTGGGCACAGTGGTGCATGCTTTTAATCCCAGCACCCTGGAGGCAGAGGCAGGAGGATCTCTGTGAGTTTGAGGCCAGCCTGGTCTACAAATTGAGTCCAGGACAGCCAGGATTACACATAGAAACCCTGTCTCTAAAAGCAAAAAGCAAAAATAAATAAATAAAAATTTAAAAGTCAAAAACAAAAAACCCTAACTGAACAAAGCAAAAAAAAAAAATTTTTTAATATGCCACCTTTTCCACAAGCAAATGAGCAAATGAGATGCCATGTACTTGTAGAAACATGTTTGTCCATCTTGTAAGTAGAAGTTTAAGCGAGAGAAACAAATGGTGTGGTGTTGAAGAGGTGGCTCAGCAGTTAAGAGCACACCTGCCTGTTCTTCCAGCACCCACATGGCAGCTTACAACCATCTGCAACTCCAAGTCCAAGGAATTCAACACTTTCTTCTGCTCTCCATAGGCCCCAGGCATGCATGTGGGTACACAGACATATATGCATGCAAAACACCTATACACATTAATACATTTTTAAAAAGACTGAAACTTGTAAATATGAAAGGATATGAGATGTGATATTTCATACCATTATTTTCCCTCCTTTTTTTGGACAGGGTTTCTCTGTGTAGCCTTGGCTGTCCTGGACTCACTTTGTAGATCAGGCTGGCCTCGAACTCACAGTGATCTGCCTGCCTCTGCTTCCCAAGTGCAGGGATTACAGGCATGAGCTACTACGCCCAGCTTCATATCACCTTTTAAAATAAAGACTTTTTATTTGTTTGTTTTGGGTTTTTCGAGACAAGGTTTCTCTGTGTAGCCTTGTCTGTCCTGGGCTTGCTTTGTGAACCTGGCTGACCTCGAACTCACACCGACCCACCTGCCTCTGCCTCCCTAAGTGCTCCACAGGATATTTTTTGATATTTTTATAGGTCCTATCTAGTAAGCTAAGCTTCCTTAGAGAACCTGGGACTTGACAAAGCTTAGAAAATACATAGGCGGCTGGGCATGGTGGCGCACACCTTTAATCCCAGCACTCAGGAGGCAGAAGCAAGAGGATCACTGTGAGTTCCAGGCCAGCCTGGTTTATAAAGAGAGTTCCAGGACAGCCGGAACTACTACACAGAAAAACCCTGTCTCAAACCCCTTCATCCCCCAAATGAGGAGAATATATAGGAGAGAGAAGAGATTAAGACATTCCTAGACCTATAAATCAGCGTATATAGAAGACAACAAAAACACCCACCTTATTAAAGGAGGGATCATATTCTGAAACTAGATTATACTTGGTCCAGAATGCTAAACAAATATGAAAGAGAAGCATATGCCTGAAGAAGACAACTTGGACAGATCAAAAGAAGTCAAGAAAAACTAGAAAGCAAGGCACAGTAGCTCATACCTTTAACCCCAGCACCAGGGAGGTAGAGACAGGTGGATCTTTGAGTTATAGACCAGTCTGCCCTATATAGTGAGACTCTGTGTCAGAACAACAAAACAAATAATAGAGGCAGGAAAAACAGCTACAATATATTAGTAGGAACCTAAGCACAGACTAAGAAAGGAATGTAAACAAAGGCAATGGCAGCTGCAGGACAGGAAAATGAGAAATCAGTCACACTGTATCCCACACACCTGTCTGAAGCAGCCCCTTCTAGCTTCACTCAACATGTTCGTGTGACAGTGAAATCTTCTTCCCTTGACATTTTGTGGTTTGTTTCTCTGTTTTGTTGGTACTAGGTAGTGGACCTGGGGCCTCTACTCCTGAGCTACATCCCAGCGCTTCCCTCAAAGTTGCTATTTGCTCACTGTCACTAGTCCGTTAGGGATCTCTGCATCGAAGAGGCATTTACAACTGGTATTCTCAGTGGTCTTCTTTCCCACGGGCCACCACAGCATCCCCAGAACTGCCTCACACTTGAAAGACACGCATGCTTCTGCTGCCAAAGTTAAGATAACGCAGGACAAAACCTGGCAGCCTTGCATCCAGCTCAGGGCAATTTAGGACGGAGGAATACTTTGTACTAGGCCATACAAAAACAAGGAAAGCAATAGACAACTGGCAATATCACAGCACACCAAGAAACTGGAATCGGGGTCTAGCTGCTCGTTTTTTATAAATAATGCATGAGGTAGGTCACTGAACCCATAGAGTTTCCTTTCACTTTACGCTCAAAGATTACATAAGTCTAACAGAGCTCAGAGGCACATACCAACCCATACAACAACTTCCTAAGTTAACTACCCTAACAGACTGAACCTTGATCCTGTTTTCACATGCTGGGATTACAGGTGTCAGCCACCATGCCCAGCTGATCTCTAAGGAGGAGGCAGTCATGGAAGGACTGGGAAATGAATGGGATTGTACAAAACAAAAATACGAAAACAAGGAAAGTAAGAGAAAACTGGCAATACCACAGCACACCAAGAAACTAGAATCGGGCTCTAGCTGTTTGGGTGTTTTTTTGTTTTGTTTTGTTTTGTTTTGTTTTTTGGTTTTTCGAGACAGGGTTTCTCTGTGTAGCCTTGACTGTCCTGGACTCACTTTGTAGACCAAGCTGGCCTCAAACTCACAGCGATCCACCTGCCTCTGCCTCTCAGTGCTGGAATTAAAGGCATGCGCCACCACGCCCAGCTTAGCTGCTTGTTTTTATAAGTAATGCATGAGTTCGGTTACTGGGCCCATAGAGTATATCTTCTGCTGTATTATAATTCAGCAAAAAGCTTTTCAAAACTTAACACTAATGGAAACATAAGAAAATTAACAACAAGGCTAGGCATGGTGGTACATACCTTTAATCCCAATACTTGGGAGGCAGAGGCAGTCGGATCACTAGTCTACAAGGCAAGTACAGGACAGCCAAGGCTACACAGTGAAACCCTGTCTCAGAAGGAGGAGGAGGAAGAGGAGGAGGAGGAAGAGGAAAAGAAAAAGAAAAGTAACAAACCAGAATTCACAGAAGAGACTTGTCACTGTGAGATATTCAAATTTCAATAGTTAGTGTGCATTAAAAGCAAGTTTTATATGCAAAGCACATGCATATAAATGAGCATTTTATATTTCATACTCTCAGTGTCCTAGCTAGATCACCCTTTTATTAGCAAGATTTGTCACATTTAATTACTCCCTCCTCCTTGAAATTCCATTCTAGACCAACAAGCTCTCCAGCTTTTCTTCCTGTCTCACCATCTACTCCTCTCCCCAGAGGCCTTGTGTGCTAAAGGCTCAGTTTTTACCTCTTCCCTATGCTCCTTACAGAAGAAACTATTACTATCCCCACTTAACATGTGAAAGCATGGAAGCACAGATAGATTCAAACCTAGGCAATCAAGATGTCAAAGGTTGCCAGGCATGGTGGCGCAGGCCTTTAATCCCAGCACTCAGGAGGCACAGGCAGGTGGGTCTCTGTGAGTTCAAGTCCAGCCTGGTCTACAAAGTGAGTCTAGGACAGCCAGCATTGTTACACAGAGAAACCCTGTCTTAAAAAACCTAAGAAACCACAAAGATGTCAGCGGTTGTGTTCTTGACTTCCTCACCATTCCTTCTATCCTTCTGGCCACGTAAGAGGCAAGACAGTCTGTACTCTTTTTTTCTATTGAGATCTCTAGATAGCCTGGAACTCACTGTGTAGACCAGGCCTGCCTCCACATCCTGAGTGCTGGGACTGGCCTGATATTAGCCTTCAGTAACTGAAAAAGGGACATATGGGGCACAAGGGGCTTTCTTAAGGTATTAAGGATGATTACCAAGTCAACAGGAAACCAATACTCTGGCAAATCCCATTAAACAAGTTTCCTTCCTAAGTTTCTTCACTTTACCTTTTGGTATATTTTGTGGGAAATGTAAAAATGTTTTAGAACAAAGACTGTCAAACCTAGATGCTTAGGAGACCTTTTTTTAGTGGGGTGGTGGTGGTGCATGTTTGAGACAGGGTCTCTTTGGGTAGCTCAGGCTATTGTGAAACTCCATATTAGGCCAGACTAGCCTTAAAGTCACTGAGATCTATCTGGGTGCCTCTTAGGAAGAAAGGTGTCCCTAGGGGGGAAAATGTTTTATTTTGTCATTGGGAGAAGGACATGTGCTGTTGCACATGTGGAATCAGAGAGCTGCTTTTGTGAGTTGGTTCTCTTTAAGACAGCTTTATATAATAGAGACGGGGTGGAGGCAGTAAGTTTTCTCAGCAAGTAGAGGGACTTGCCGCCAAGGCTGGATGACCTCAGCTCAATCTCTAGAACCCACACAGAAAGAACTGACTCCACAAATTGTACACATAGGAAGAGAGAGAGAGTCGCTCAGTCCCTGGAATCCATCCAAATGTGGAAGGAAAGAAGTGACTCCACAAAGTTGTCCTCTGAGCTATGGTATACGTGCACACCCACACTGAGAGAGAGAGAGAGAGAGAGAGAGAGAGAGAGAGAGAGAGAGAGAGAGAGAGAAGGGGGGAGAATATCAGAGTCAGAATAGCCAGGGCTACACAGAGAAAAAGAAAGAAGAACCAGAAGTAGCAGCAGCCACTTGGCGGTGGTGGCTCACTCAGGAGGCATAGGCAAATGGATCCCTACAAGTTTTAGGCTAGCCTGGTCTACAAGGTGAGTTCCAGGTTAGCCAGGCTTTTACACAGAGAAACCCTGTCTCAAAAAAACAAAAATCAAAAAAGTAATTAAAAAAAAAAAAAGATCAGGTCAGTGATGCAGCTCAGTGGCTAACGGTGCTTGCCACCATGCCTAACAACCTACGCTGGGTTCCTCAAACCTGCATATTCTAAGGAAGGAACCAACCAATCACTTGAAGTTGTGGATGGGGACACACACACACAGACACAGACACACACAGACACACACACACACACACACACACACACACACACACAAATTAAGCCAGGCATGGTGGTGCAAGCCTTTAATCCCAGTACTTGGGAGGCAGAGGCAGGTGGAGCTCTGTGAGTTCAAGGCCAGCCTGCTCTACAAACAGTCCAGAACAGCCAAAGCTACACAGAAAAACCCGTCTCAAAAAAAAAAATTTTTTTAAAGAATAATAAATAAAATTATTGGAAAAGAAGAATGCAGATGTGGGCGAGTCCTGGTGTGGTGGTAAGCAGCTGCACATTCAGGAAGTTGAGGCAGAGGAAATTCTAGTTCAAGACCAGCTGAGGCTGTATAGTAAGACCTGTCTCAACAAAACAAAGACCATAAATGGGACCTATCCAGGTAAGTTCAACCTAGACTCCAGGAATGTTTCCAAGAAGAACTCAAGCATCTTTTACAGGTACTTAGCACCTGAGCTTGAGAAGCTTTTGAGAGAGTGGCTCTGGTTCCAAGACAACCACATCACAGTGCCCCTACCCATCTGTACTACTGATTCTAATGAGTAGTACAAAGAATGAGGAAACCAGAGCAGTTGAATCCAGATCACGACAACAAACAATTAGAAGTGGTCTGGGAATCTGTTGCCAGGAAATGGCTTACAGTCAAGCCACGCCATGCCATCCTTTCTTCATGAAGGGATAAATCCAGAAGAATCAATTTTACACTGGGACACTTATGTTCTGTGGGCACTCAGGAAGTATTATGAGGTAATATAAGAGCATAGGAGCTAAGGCTATTGTCCCAAGGAAACAGACAAGCATGTAGTAAGAATTTTGGAATTTTTCTTTCTTTAAAAACGTAGAAATAAAGTCAGGAGCAATGGTGCACACCTGTAATCCTAGCACTCAGGGAGGCAGAGGCAGATGAATCTCTGTGAGTTCGAGGCCAGCCTGGTCTACAGAGTAAGCCCAGGACAGCCAAGGCTACATAGAGAAAGCCTGGGGGCGGGGGGCGGGGGCAAGAACGTATATTTTCGTTTTAATATCAGGAAGTGAGGCTGTTTCATTGCAGCTGACTATGATTTGCCTTGTGCTCTAGCAGGGGGTTGATTTTGCCAGCTGCAAATAGTTTTTGTGATTGTGTGACCTTTGGGACTCTGGGGACTTTTCAGAGGGTATATAAATGCTAGGGCCCCCAAGAGGTGGGGTAGGTTATTGATTGGTAGTTGATTGTTGGTTGCGGTTTGTTAAGAAGTCATTTGCAAAGAAGAAACAGGAAGAAGAAATTAGATATCCTAATGGCGAAGATCAAACTTACCGCAAGGAGTGCAACACCCTTAAACAGCAGAAAGTAGTCTAATGACTTTATTTAGGGATCTCTTTCCTTTTCTATTCTTTTTTCTCTCTTATCTAGTGTTAGGGAAAGAAAGGATGGAAGAAAAGGGTGGAGAAGGGAGGGAAAAAGAGGAACCCACAAAGTAGCAAACACTGGCTACATAAACACACTGCTATTTATATAATAATATAATTACATTATTATAAGTGCACATGCATTTTGCCTACATACACAAGTAAAATAGATCACAGATGCTGAAACAAAGACAAAGAAGTTACTTCAGCACACTTATGTAAATCATACCTCTGTAAGTGCATGCAACTGTCCTTGATGTACACACACCCCCATGAACCTGAAAAACAAAACAGATTTTTTTTCAAAAAAAAAAAAAAAACACGAGATACGAATACAGTTTCATAGGGAAAAAACTAGTTGAGTTACCTAGGCATAGGAAACAATGCAATACTTATAAAGTCCCTAAACCATCTCAGTCTTGAATAAGATGCTAGGCTGAGCAAGGTGATGGTGGTGCAAGCCTTTAATCCTAGAACTCTGGAGGCAGGCACATCTCTAAGTTGGAGGACAACCTGGTCAAGGCCAGAGTGAGTTCCAGGACAGATAGGACTACAACTCAAAATTTTTTAAAAAATTTAAAAGATGCTAGATTGAGGCCAGCAAGATGGCTCAGGATATAAAAGCACTTGTCTTCAAACCCACCAGTCCCTGGAGGGTATTCATGCTGGCTAGTCTTAAATCAACTTAACACAAGCTAGAGTTATCTCAAAGGAGAAAATGCCCCCATAAGATGTAGGGCATTTTCTTAACTAGTGACTGATGAGGAAGGGCCTAGCATACTGTGGGTAGTACCATCCCTAGCAGTGGTGATCCTGGGTTCTATAAGAAAGCAGTCTGAAGCAGGGTGTGGTGGCACACCTTTAATCCCAGCACTCTGGGGATCGTTGTGAGTTCAAGGCTAGCCTGGTCTACAAAGCGAGTCCAGGACAGTCAAGGCTACACAGAGAAACTCTGTCTTGGGGGAAAGGAAAGGAAGGAAGGAAGGAAGGAAGGAAGGAAGGAAGGAAGAAAGAAAGAAAGAAAGAAAGAAAGAAAGAAAGAAAGAAAGAAAAAGAAAGCAGTCTGAACAAGCCATGGGGAGCAAGGCAGTAAGCAGCACCCTTCTCTGGTCTCTGCATCAGCTCCTGCCTCCAGGTTCCTGCCCTGCTTGAGTTCCTGTTCTGGTTCCATCAATGATGGACTACACAGAAGTGTAAGCCAAATAAACCCTTTCCTCCCCAGTTTGCTTTTTGGTCATGATGTTTCTTAACAATAGAAACCCTAACTAAGATAGTGTCCTCTGACTGCCACATACTATTACACACTTACACTATCTATCTATCTATCTATCTATCTATCTATCTATCTATCTATCTATCTATCTATCTAAAGTAATTTCTAAAGTTTTAAAGATGCCTGAGTGGCGGTGGTTCACACCTTTAATCCCAGCACTCGGAAAGCAGAGGCAGGAGATCTCTGAATTTGAGGCCAGCCTGGGTACATAGAATGAGTTCCAGGGCAGTCAAGGCTACACAGAGAAACCGTGTCTTGGGGGGGGGGGCAAAAAAGCCTAAGTGATAAATTTCACTAAATATCTGGTTGCAGCATACCTAGAAGTAAACAGCAAGGGTGAAATGGTGAAGAAGAATGGTACATATATTTAAAATGGCAAGGGAGTGCTGAAGCTGGACTTCAATGGTACAGCACTCATCTAGATTCACTTTCCCAGAATTGCCAAAATAAAATAATAAAACAGAAAACCAGTCCGGTGCAGTGGAACATGCCTGTAATCCCAGCACTCTTGAGTTTCTCTGTCCTGGAACTGGCTCTATAAATGAGGCTGGCCTCAAACTCTGAGATCTGCCAGTCTTTGCCTCTGGAGTGCTGGGATTAAAGGTGTACGCCACCGCATCTGGCTTCCTTGATAATCCTTTAAGGTTAGTGCTATTGCTCAGTGGTAGAGCAATTGCCTAGCAAAAACAAGGTCTGGGTTCAATCCTCAGTACCAATAAATAGATAGATAAATACATACATACGTACCTCCCAGAGTAATTAGAAGAAAGCTAGCATGGTATAAAAGCAAATTAGACAGAATGTTGGGGGCACATAGCTTGAGGCGGGGTCTCACTACAAAGCTTAGGTTTGCCCTGGAACTCAGCTTCCCTAGTACTGGGTGCGAGTCACTGGCTCTGTCATTCACTTCTAAACTGATTATAATCTGCAGTTGGCTGTATTTATTCACCAGCTTCAATTGCTGTCTTGGGAGGATTACTGCCTCTGTCTGCTAAACTAGGCATATAAACCTACCCTTTCTTGTACTTACTAAGCTCTGGACTGCCTGGTTCAACTCAGCGGCTCTGGCTCAAAATCCCTTCCCAAATAATTTAATATAATCTAGCTTTTCTCTTGGCCTCTGAATTGCTCTGCTTGGCCTCAAACTAACTCCCGCAATCTTCTCTAGTCCTCTGAGTCCTTATTCGGTCTTCGCTGGAGTCTAGCTTCTCCTCCCTCTGCAGCCTGCCTGTCTCTCTATTACTATCCCCGTAAAGCTGCCTCCTCTCTCTAGCTGCTTTGCCCTTTACGGAGCTTCCCTTTCCTCTCTCTAACTTTCTTCTAAGGATTGTATCTTATCAATCTACTTTCTATTTACTGTAAACAGGTGATTACGGTGTAGCTCAGCCCTAGCCCACACCTTTAATATAAGAGCTTTCTGTACAAAGGATTTAGAGCAAGAAACCAGCTGACGGGGATTAAGTAGATAGGCGGGAACTTGACAGATGGTGGCTCGCAACCATCTATAATGTGATATAATGTGCACTGTATACATAATAAATAAATAAATTTTTAAAAAGTTACACAGTGATGGCTTAAAAAAAAAAAGAGCATGGAGAAGAAGCAGCTCTCTGGCTTTTAGCTTTACTTTAGACTTTTTCCACCTGCATTGTCAGTTGAGCTAAGAAAGGCTTTTTCCTTTGGGACAAGAGCTGACTAGGAAGGTCAGCTAGGTGCTTTCTCTGCCTCTCTAAGCTAGCAGGTTCTCACCCCAGCATCTGGCTCCTGATTCTTTATTTTTAAAATGGACCAAGTTGGGATTTACTTTCTTTATAACAATAGTTGTTGGTAGCTTTCTTCATTGGGGAAATAGAGAGTTTTATAGATCTCTGTCTTTCTAGTACCTATAATAGTACCTGTCATATAGTATTCCAAAATTTATTGACTAGCAGAATGGTTTTTATGACCTAGGAATTTATTAATGGTTGAAGTGCCCCCTTTGAGTCGGCATGTATGTACTTGTGGTTTGAATGAGAAAAGCCCCCATAAGCTCATATATTTGAATGCTTAGTCACCAGGGAGAGGAAGTGATACTATTTGAGAAGGATTAGGAGGTGTGGCCTTGTTTGAGAAAAAGTGTCACAGGGAATGGGCTTTAAGGACCCAGTTGCTCTCTGCCCCGCCCCTCTGCTGGCAGATCAGGATGTAGCTCTCCGCTACTGCTCTAGCACCATGCTGCCCACCATAGTGATAATGGATTATTCCTCCGAAACTGTAAGCAAGCTCCTAACTAAATGCTTTCTCTTATAAGAGTTGCCTTGGTTATGGTGTCTCTTTAAGGTAATAAAACTGTGACTAAGACAGTACCAAAAAGCACCCTTCCAAGATCAGCTAAAATTTCATCTTCTCTAAAGGATCTCATGACTGACCTAGGTTATTAGCATAACAGCACTTCCTTCTCCTTTCCACAGCACTGCCAGCACACTCCCCACCCGCTTCTTTGAAAAACTGCTGGTTGGCATTAAGTGAAGTCATATGAGTCTGGAGTCAGACTACTACTGGCTCCGTCACATACTTAAGGCCTCTGCTTTTATTTCTTTATTTTTTTGGCTTTTCAAGACAGGCTTTCTCTGTGTAACAAGCCCTGGCTGTTTTGGACTTGCTTTGTAGACCAGGCTGGCCTTGAATTCAGAAATCCACCTCCCTCTGCTTCCCAAGAAGAGCTCTGTTTTTAAATTTACTTATTGTTTCCTTATCATCATTATCACTACTGTGTGTATGCTCTATTCACAGCCCAAAGAGGAATATTACTATTGCCTAATTCCTTTAGCCATTGTGAAGAGGAAACAATCATAATATGCACTAGAAAGTATAGTTACTCTTTAACATCACTGATTGCCTGCTCAGGACATACATAAGTTTTTAAGAGAAAATGGTGTGGACTGGTGAGATAGCTCACCAGGTAAAAGTGCTTGTCATGAGGCTTAACAATTTGAGCTGTATAGCCAAGACCAATATGGCGGAAAGAACAGAGTCCTGCAAATTGTCCTCTGACCTCACATGAGTACCAGGTCACTCACACCCACTTCCTCCCACACACGCACAAAGTAAATAAATAAATGTTTAAAAACACTTAAAGGCTGGGCGTGGTGGCGCACGCCTTTAATCCCAGCACTCAGGAGGCAGAGGCAGGCGGATGGCTGTGAATTCGAGGCCAGCCTGGTCTACAAAGTGAGTCTAGGACAGCCAAGGCTACACAGAGAAACTCTGTCTCAGAAAAAGAAAATAAATAAGAAAGAAAGTTAGTTAGTTCTACCCTTGGAGCCCATACAACGGTAGGAGAGAACAAATTCAACAAAGTTGTCCTCCAGCTTCTACACACACTACAAATACTACCAGTAATATCTTCCCCTCCCCACGCTGGCTTTTCAAGACAGGGTTTCTCTATATAGCTTTGGCTGTCCTGGAGCTAACTCTGTAGACCAAGCTGGCCTCAAACTCAGAGATCCACTTGCCTCTGACTCCAAGTGCTGGGAATAAAGGCTTGAGTCACCAGTACCTGGCTAATAAATATCTTTTTAAAAGAGTACAGATCCTATTTCATTTGTTCCCATGTACAGTATGGAACAATGTGTTCTATATACAAGTATTTACTCAGTGAAAAGTAATAATCACCAAATTAGTAAATTTGTTTTATAAGACAGAATATTTTACCAGCATTATATAGAGACCTTGTCTCAAAAGAGGGGGGGGGGGGCGGGCGGGGAACATTTTGAGGCAGATACTGGGCTGGGAAGCCATGTTGCATTTGATTTTTTAAATTAATATGTATAAAGAAGTCAGGCAATGCGGTTTTACCATTTACAAAGGACAGTGACAGGCACAGACATACAATTTTCTATGTTCACACCCCCCCACCCCCGGCATCACTACAGCACAGCTATGACACGGCACTCTGCTTTTCTCCCTGACCTTTCCTGCCTCACTCCTTACAGATAACTGCCACTGAAACATTCAAAATGGTGTCATAGGGCTGGGAATGCAGTTTGATTGGTAGAACACTTGCCTAACACACACATAAACTGTGTGTGGTGGATATGCTTATAATGCAGGCTTCCCAGCGGTAAAGGCAGGATGACTTGAGTTCAGGGTCTTCCTGTGTACACAGCAACTGAGGCCAACCTGTGCTATGAGACTCCATTAAAAAACAAACAAACAAACAAACAAAAAAAACCCCAAAAACTAAGTTTATAGTCAGCACAGTGGCACACACCTATATCCCAGCAAGTTTAGGAGAGCCAAGGCTACAGAGAAAAATCTGTCCTGAAAAACAAAACAAAAAACCCAAGTTCATTTCCACATTACATTTTGAGAAGCACATACATAGGTCAGGCGGCCTGCATCTACAGTTTGTCCTGGCATTAAGACTAAGTCTGAGGTCAGTACACAGTGAAACCCGTCTGAAGAAGGAGGGACTTCAGGAAAATTACACTCTTCCTGATCCATTCTTCCCCTCTCGTTCTCCCTTTCTCTTTGTTTTAGGTGTTGTTTTGAGAAAAGGTCTTCTGTAGCCCAGGGTGGACTTGAACTTACACGTAGCTGAGGATGACCTTGAGCTCCTGCTCCTCCTGTGCCACTACACCCAGCTTCTGACTGATTCTCCACTTCCACCTCCACCATGCCAGACAGCATTTACTTTATCAGGATAAACCTGTGTTCTTTTCTACTCTCTCCCTCCCTCCCTCCTTCCCTCCCTCCCTCTCTCTCTCCCCTCTCCTCCCTCCCTCCCTCCCTCCCTCCCTCTCTCTCTCCCCTCTCCTCCCTCACTCCCTCCTTCCATTTTTTTTTCTTTTTGGTTTTTCAAGACAGGGTTTCTCAGTATAGCCCTGGCTCTGTGAGATCTCTAGAACTCACTTAGTGGAGACCTGCCTGCCTCTGCCTCCTGAGTGCTAGGACTAAAGGTATGCGCCACCACCACTCAGCTTCTTTTCTTTTCTTTTCTTTTTTTTTTTTTTTTTTTTTGGTTTTTCGAGACAGGGTTTCTCTGTGTAGCCTTGGCTGTCCTGGACTCACTTTGTAGACCAGGCTGGCCTCAAACTCATAGCGATCCACCTGCCTCTGCCTCCTGAGTGCTGGGATTAAAGGCGTGTGCCACTCACCCGGCTATCTTTCTTTTTTCTTTTCTCTTTCCTTTCCTTCCCTCCCTCCCCTCATCGCTTCTCTTTTCTTTGAGAAAGAGTCTCACTATGCAGACCAGGCTGGCCTTGAACTCACAGAGATCCTGCTGCCTCTGCCTTCTGAGTGCTGGGATTCAATGCCTGAGCCACAACTCCTGGCCTTGGGAGTGTGTTCTTAGGCAAGGGCTTACAAGTTAGTGATGGCTCAACTTTGCTATTTTTAGTTTTATATTACATATTGATTCATATTGAGAAGAGAATTGGTATCTTTTTTAAAATTAATTTTTGGTGTGTGTGTGTGTGTACACAGGCACAGTATGCTATGTGTGCACAAACAGAGATCAGAAGTCTACATCAGATTCAACCCATTATCACTTTCTACCTTATGTCTTTTCTGTTTCTTTTTTTTGCCTTTTTTTTTTTTTAAGACATGGTTGCTCTGTGTAACAGCCCTGGAATTCTCTTTGTATACCAGGCTGACGTTGAACTCAGAAAGATCTGCCTCCCTCTGCCTCCTGAGTGCTGGGATTACAGGCATGTGCCACCACACTTGTTTCGTTTTCTGTTTTGGAAGCAGATTTCTCTGTGTAGCCTTGGCTGTCCTGGAACTCACTCTGTAGACGAGGCTGGCCTCAAACTCACAGTGATCCACCTGCCTCTGCCTCCCGAGTGCTGGGATTAAAGGCGTGTGCTACCACCACCCAGCAACCTTATTTCTTTTAAAAGTCTTTTTATTGAGGCTGGAGAGATGGCTCAGTGGTTAAGACCAGTGGCTGCTCTTCCTGAGGACCTGGGTTCAGTTCCCAGAATCACAAGTTCTGAACCATAAGTCCAGTTATAAAGAATTCAACACCTTCTTATGACCTCTATGGACACTGCATACATGTAGCAGCACATTTACACATTAGGCAAAATACTTGAAAACATACAATAAAAATAAATCTTTTTTATTATATTTCTTTTTATATATACATTTATATTATTACACATAAATAAAATAACCTACATACAGCAGAAAGAACCATGAAACAATCAGGAATTATATAAATGTTATATTCATAGTGATTTGGCTATTTGTATTTGGCAAACTTGAAGAAAACATCTTTCCTATCTTGGTGAGTCTAAAATTCTGAATGAAAATCAGTATCTATCATATCTTATCTCTATTACCTTAAAACATCTATCTAGACCTAAAAACATCTTAACCCCTAAACAACTAAGCTTAATTGTAAGACTAAACTATCAGATCTTCAACCCCATGAGAAACTTGAAAAGGAATAAAACTTAAATACCTAAGTGAACCGGAAGTGCAGGTTAGCAGCTTCCAAAATTAAAAACAACAGAGACAGTTTGCTGCCTGAACAGTCACCAAAAACTCTCTATAATATTGGAGCATCATCTTCAGCTTTCTGGCCCAATATATCTGACAGACATATTTGTGAGGCAGGAACTACTGAGGACTTGCTTACCCTGTCTTGGCAGAGTTTGGCCATCAACTCTGCCTGCATCTAAGCTGCCCATTTTTAGGCAGAATTATGTCTATGGCCAAAACGAGAACGTTTTGCGCAGAGTCTGGTTTACCACATTTGAAGCCAGCTCTATAAGGAGGTTCTTTGATGCTCATCATCTTCTTTGAAGTAGGCTGGATGTTGCCAGGAGTTAAATTGTCTTGTTGTCAAAGAATCTTTAAAATGCTATTCCTGGCTTGTTTAACCATTTTCCCCAATAAAAAGGTATTATTTGCCCCAAATCAGCCAGAAGAAGTCTTAAAAGAATGATGTCCCATTTCCCCTAAGGGGGGTTGGGTAGGTTTTTGTTTGCTCTGTTAGGCTACAAATGCTTATTTTCATCAGGAGTTGGTTATAAGTTATTACTGGTCTTATACAGAGAAAAAATGAGGTTGGACTCAGGGATGTCCCTCTTTCTCTTTTTCTTTCATAGGTATATAGATAGTGGTTGCAAAGAAAGAAAGGGAGATATAGAAATATATAGGTATGATAGAACAAAAAAGTAGATTATTGAATCTACTCCTCAACCTAAGGCCTTAATTGTTACTCACAAATAAGGTTATTTTTAATTCATTAGTACAGAATTTTGTATATTGATGCAAAATAAGTTTAATTTTGATACATTGGTATAAATTCAAATTCAAGATTATTCTTCACACACATTATTTCTAGTCTAATATGAGGTATTGTACCCATCCAACTCAATTATAATACAAGATTTACTTCCAATACCTTGAAAGTGGTATTGCAGGCTGTTTAGGATAATTAAGTAAAACAAACTAATGTCAGTTGATCAAATCATGGTCATGTCAATAACTAGTCTATTTTTATCACAAAAATATATATCCGAAGTTTAACAGATAGATATGATTTTATAGATATATAAGGTAAAAATATTTAGATAAGGTCTTCAAAAGCCTCAGAGATTTAAAAATGTTTTTTATTATTTTAAAGATTCTTTGACAAAATAAAAATAAATCTTAAAAAATAAATCAAGGGGCCTGAGTGGTGGTGGTACATGCCTTTAATCTCAGCACTCAGGAGTCAGAGGTAGGTGGATCTCTGTGAGTTTGAGGCCAGCCTACTCCACAGAGTTCCAGAACAACAGAGAAACCCTGTCTCAAAAAAGAAAAAAAGGACTTGTGTGTGTGTGTGCGCGCGTGCGTGCTTACTGGCTGCTCGTCCAAAAAACCTAGGTTCAAGTTCCAACACTCAAATCGCTGCTCACAACCATTTGCAACTTTAGACCCAGGAAATCCAATGGTCTTTTCTGGCTTCCTTAGGCACTGAGCATGTGAACACACACACACAGGCGAACACCATACACAAAAGTAAAATTAGAAATGAAAGGGCTGGAGAGTTGGCTCAGCTATTAAGAGCACTGGTTACTCTCGCAGAGGGCATGGGTTTGGTTCCCAGCATCCACATGGTGGCTCACAACCATCTATAACTCCCGCTTCCAGGAGGCAAGGTCTAACACTTTCTTGTGACCTCTCAGGAAACCAGGCATGCATGTGGTGCACACATGCTAGCAAAATGCATATACACATGAAATAAATAAAAAATTAACACATTAATAAATAATTTGAAAGATACATGGATGAACAAAAGCCAGCCCCTTTCCTCACTGAGCTTCTGGTTACTGAAAGCTTTACAGCCCCTGATCACAGTCCAAATTCCTCAGCGTGGGGCATGTTACTCTGCACTGAGAGAGCTGGGATGGTGACACATGCCTACAACCTCAGTGCTTGGGAAGTGGACTCAGAGGACAGCAACTCAAGGTCATTCTCAGCCCCACTCAAAGTTCAAGGCCAGCCAGAGCAACATGAGACTCTGTCCCCAAAGACCAGAAAGCAAAAACTAATAAATTTTTTTTTAAAGCACAAAAGGTCTGAGTGTTCTGGCTCAGCCTTTCTTATCTACCACCCATCCACCTGCACTCTCTTCATTGTAGTTACATAACTTGCCACTCCTACTCATGTTCTGAGTTCTCATACTTTTACACTGTTGCTTGAATGAGTATTTTTGAAACCCACTTTTCAAAATTCTATCAATGCTTTAAAAACTCAGCTAAGAACATCTCCAAACAAGCCAGGTGTGGTGGCGCATTTGCTTAGTCCCAGCACTCAGAAGCTGAGGCAGGTAAATCTCTTGGGTTTGAGGTTAGCCTAATCTACATAGCAAATTCTAAGATATCAGGGCTACATAGAGACCCCATCTCAAAACAGCAACAAAAATCTCCAAACAATATTAATATAACAAACATAGCATTTGGTGTGCTAGAGTGCATTCCTTAAATTGTTTGAACCTTGTGACATAAGCCTGCAATCCCAGCTATTCAGAAAGCTAAGGCAGGGGGATTGTAAATTCAAGGCCTACCTGAATAGAGTTATTTCAAGGCCATCGTAGATTATTTACTGAGATTAAGTCTCAAAATAAAAAGTAAGAGAGAAATGTTGGGGCTGGAGAGATGGCTCAGCATCTGAGACCACAAGCTGCTCTCCCAGAAGGTCTGGGGTTCATTTCCCAACATCTGTCTGAGCATCCGCATCTTCTGGCCTCTGTGGGCACTGTATGAATGTGGAACATAGACATACATGTAAGTTAAAAAAAATCTTAAAAACAAGAAGGCTGGGGATGCAGACTACATATTATGTGCAAGGTCCTAGATTCAATCCCAGTACTCCCCACTCCAAACACACTGACTTTCCAGGCTGGCTATGGTAGTGTCTATTCAGAGATGTAATCTCAACCATTTCTCTGACCTTCCCATCAAAATTACCCTTTCTTTTCCCACACAAGACCATTTTGGAACCTCTATTAAAGAACCTAGCACCTCCTCCTCCCCTCCACCACCTCCACCTCATGTTTTATTTGTATCTAGCTCTTTTACTATGTCACAGGTTTTCCAGGTCAGGGGCCTGTATGTTAGGAGAAGAGTGTCTGCTTCATCAGATTGCTTCATTTTTCCTTCTGCTGTAGACACTGCCCGGTGTTCATCACAGTTTGACATCACCACAACATGTGAGCAAAGTGTGCCATACCTATGCCTATCCCAGAATACCTTAACATCATCCTCCAAGCCTTCTCCATCCACCAGCAGACCCAACAGACCCAGTGGAGGAACTGAGGTTTTGTCCTAGCAGAAAAAGAGTCTCTCTTCTACCTCCACCCAACCTCACCACACCAGGGCAGGAATAAGAAACACAGGGTTAAGGCTAGGAAATCTTGTCTATAGTAATTAACCCACCTAAACTGGTAGCCTAGTTACTGTTAGTGTTCAGTAAATAATTACTAAGTTTAATTAAAATTTAAAATTCTTTTCTCTCTCTCTCTCTTCTTTTTTATATGTTTCTTTTTTTTGGGGGGGGGGTTGGTTTTATTTTTCAAAACAGGGTTTCTCAATGTAGCCCTGGCTGTCCTAGAACTCACTCTGTAGACCAGGCTGGCCTCAAATCCAAAAATCTACCTGCCTCTGGTTCCGAAGTGCTGGGATTAAAGGCATGAGCCACCGCTGCCAGGCTAAAATTTACAAATCTTATTCCAAGACAAGACCTTTCCTAAGTCCTGTAAGCGTCCAATGGGGGAAGTAACCAAATTCATCTGTTAGGCCATAGAAAGAAAATTAGAACTTTTTTTTTGGGTGGGGTGCCTTTTTGAGATAAGGTTTCTCTGTGTAGCCTTGGCTATCCTGGACACCCTTTGTAGGCCAGCCTTGAACTCACAAAGATCCACCTGCCTTTGACTCCTGAGTTGTAGGATGTGTGTGTCACCATGGTTGGCTCCAGAAAATTAGAGCTTTTATGTAAAAAGCTTCACAAGTATTTTAAAAATTATTTTGTGTGTGTGTTTGCTTCCATGTTATATGTGTGTACCATATGCATACAGGAGCTTGTGGAGGTCAGAAGAGGGTGTTAGATCCCTGGCACCTGAATCAGAGACAACTGTGAGCTTCCATGTGTGTGCTGAAAAACCAAAGGCGGGTCTTCTACAGGAGCAGTAAGCACTGTTAACCACTGAGTCAACTCTCCAGCCCAAGCTTTACTAATATTTAATTATGAGTTAATAGGAACACAGGGGAACATGCTCAAAAATGTTTGCCTAATGAGATACTGTGGTAGATGACTAATAAGCCCCAAGAGATACCCAAACTCTAATCCCTAGAAGCTATGTACGCTGTAAGGCAAGGAGAATGAATCAAAGTTACAGATCGGCAGGGTGCTGCTTGCCTATATTGTCAATATGCAAAAGCAGCAGGATTATGACAGTCAAGGCCAGCCTGGGCTACACATCGAGAAACTTCTTTCTCCAAGGGGAAACGGAAAAAAAAAGGTTGAACTGGGGGGGGTGGTTATCATTGCTAGTTAATTTATTTTAAAACAGAAATGAACTGAGAATGTGGTCTCAATTGTAGTTAGCTCTAGGTTCAATGCCTAGCAGAAGGGGGAAAAAAGACAGAGGAGAGAGGGAGGATTATCCTAAATGAGTGAGGTGGTCTTTCTAAATACACAGTTCTCAGAGGAGGAAAATCAAGCACAGAAGTCATTATCAGAATAATACAATACAAGGGGGTGATTATGACCAAAATATATTATGTACACGTATGAAATTGTCAAGGAATAAATAAGCTATTTAAAACAAAACGAAAAAGAATGGATACAATATGAAAAGGACTCAACCTGCCATACTATTTTTTAATATTAAAAAGGTTTAAAAGCCATGTGTGGTGGTATATGCCTGTAATCCCAACACCTGGGAGGCAGAGGCAGGCAGATCTCTGAGTTCAAGGCCAGCCTGGTCTACAATCGATTCCAGAACAGCCAGGGCTACACAGAGAAACCCTGTCTGGGGGGAAGAGGAAGAAAAAGAAAAAAAAATGTTAAATTCCTTATGCTATATATGTGTGTGTTGTCTGCATCTGTATCTGTGCACCACTTGCATGCCTGATGTGCCCACAGAAACCAGAAGGTGGCATCAGATGCTCTGGAACTTGAGTTACAGTTTATAAGCCTTCATAATGGTACTGGAACTGGACTTTGGTCTTCTGGAAGAGCAGCAAGTGCTCTTAACTGCTCAACCATTCCTCCAGTTCCTGCTTTTAATTCCAGCAGAGCAGACAGATCTTTTAGTTCAAACCAGCCTGGTCTACAAAGAGTTCCAGGACAGCCAGGGCTACACAGAGAAACCCTTTCTCAAAAACAAAACAAAACCATGAGGTGGAGGTAGAAGAGGGTACTGACACAGATTTCAAGTCTCCAAAGAAGCTCTGACTCCACATCTATAAAAGGCTGTACCATCCTTGGGTAAAGCTTTACCACACAGTTCAAATGTGCTCTGGATATAGTATGTCACAGGAAATTGGTTGTGTAAGGTCCTAGATAGGAGTATTCAGAAAAAGAAAAAACAGAGGCCAGTCTGGTCTACAAAGCAAGTCCAGGATAGCCAAGGCTAACACAGAGAAAGATCCTGTCTCGAAAAAAAGAAAAAAGAAAAAAAGAAAAAAACAACTCAGCTGAGCCTCACACAGCTGACACTCAGCAGAGCTGGCTCAGTCTAGCTTATTCCCCATTCATCACCGTGGGGTGGCATAGGCATAGACTGACCTCGAACTCACGATCTTCCTCCCTCACATCTCAAATACTGGGATTACAAATGTCTGCCACCACCCTCAACCCTCTCTGTCCAGGATTTGCTGTATGTGCGTATATGGGTGTGTATATGTGAACACAGTAACAGTCATGCAAGTGCACACGGAGGTGAAACTCAGTGTCATCCACAAATGCTATCCATTCCTTTCAGACAGTCTCTCACTAGAAGACAATGCCTCAAAATAAATAAATAAATAAATAAATAAATACAAACAAACAAATAACACTCTAAAAACACAAGCACCAAAACAGAAAATTGTACAGAAAAAGGAAACTTCAAGGTAGCCTGCGTGTATCATGTAACTTGCTTGTGGTGTTAGGGATCAAACCACTGAGCTATTGAGCTGTACCCCAGAACTATTTCTTTTTCATCACCAGAGCTAGACAAAGAAAAGGGGGGGCTGGAGAGATGGCTCAGTGGTTAAGAGCACCGCCTGTTCTTCCAAAGGTCTTGAGTTCAATTCCCAGCAACCACATAGTGGGTCACAACCATCTATAGTGTAACCTGATGCCCTCTTCTGGCCTACAAGCAGACAATACTGTATACTTAATAAATAAATCTTAAAAAAAAAAAAGAAAAGAAAAAGAAAAGGGCTACAGAAATAAACATGGTGGCCCCTTCTTCAAGACAATGTTGAGGTAGAATATTTGCTGAGCAATTAGGGATAAGTCAATAATAGGGGTCATGCCTGTTACCCTAGTATTCAGGAGGTAGAGGCAGGAGGGTTTCAACTTCAAGCCTAGCATGGGCTACACTGTAAGACACTGTCTCAAAAAGGGAAAAAAAAAAAAAAGGATGTGTCAAACACAAATTTCATAGAGAGATTACTTCATTTAACCCTTATAAAAACATTGGTAATAGGCACTAAATGGTGTTTCCATTTCACAGGTAAGGAAACCGAAGACAGATTAGGTGGCTTATACAAAGGCACACAACTAGCAGAGTTGTTTTTTAGGCACATTTTGGGGTTTAGTTTTCGTTTTACTGCTTGTTACGTAGACATTAGGCACCATACGGGGGATAAAAGGAACTGAATATTAGAAACAAGCAAGCATGGTCGTTTATCCAAGTAGTTCACAAACAAGATGGTGATGCAGAATATTCTGACCAATTTAGGTTGGTCACGGGCCTAGGCTGGCCTGGAATCACTACATAGCTGAGAGTGATCTTGAACCCAATGTCCTGTTTCCACTGCGTGCTGGCTGAGCTGCCCTATCATGCCTGGCTTATGCAGTGTTGTGAATCTAGCCTGAAGCATTTGTTTGCTAGACTAGGTTCTACCAACAGAGCTATACCCACAGCCTACCTCAGATTCTTTTTGTTAATCTATATTTGTTAATTAATAGGAGGAGGGCATGTAGAAGTCAGGACAATTATTAGAAGTCTGTTCTCTGCAACCACCATATATATGTGTGTTCCAGGGATAGAACTCAGGTCAGCAGGCTTGGCAGCAAGCACCTTTATCCACTGAGCTATCTTGTCAGCCCTCCTCCTCAAATTCTTTATTTTATGTGTATGGGTGTTTCGTGTGTATGTATGTCAGCGTACCATATGTATGCAGTGCCTGAGACGGCCAGGAGAGAGAGCTGGATCCTCTGGAAGCAAAGTCAGACACAGATGTGTGGCGTCGTGCAAATGCTGAGGACTAGCCTAGTTCCTCAGCAAGAGTAACAAGTGCTTTTAACCGCTGAGAGACCCCTGAGTGCCCACCTCAAATTGCTTATGGACAGTTTTTCACTCAATCTTACCATCAACCTAGTGTAACAAACAGTACTGCTATCCTGCCTACCTCGGAGATCAGGAAATGGAGATTACAGAGGCTACATTATTTGTAGAGGATCTGAACCTCTCCTCTAAATTCCAGATTTGTATCCGACTGCAAATTTGTATCTCCTGACCTCCCATTCCTAAAACCTGCTCCCCCAGCAAGATCTTCCCCAGTGCTGTTCAAGTAAAACCCCTAAGAGTCAACCCACATCCTTGCACTGATATCCCACACCCAAATTCATTGGGAAATCTTAGCCCTTATTTCAAAGTACCCAGATAATCCAACTACTATCTCAACAGTTATCACAGATTCTCAGCTACTGTCAGCTCTGTCGGGATTGTTATAACAGCGTTCTAACACTTTCCACCAGTTACATAGTTACAGATGGGCAAATAACATATAATGAAAATAATAAACCTCTATTTTGCCCAACTACATGGAATACTACTCCATAGATGAAATCATAACCTTTTCAACTATTTCTTCTTAAATTCATTTCTGGATTGCAGGGGTAAGGGTAGATCTCACTAGTACCCAAGGCTAGCCTCAAAATGGAGATCCACCTGCCTCAGTCTCCTGAGTATACAGGTTACAGGCATGAGCAACTATACCTGACCTTTACCCATCTCTTATTTCCCTTTATGAACCTACATTATATTCTGCTCCTGATTTTTATTTTTTTAAGATTTACTTGTTTTATTTTGTGTATGATATTTTGCCTGCACTTATGTATGTGCACCATGTTTGTCCTGCCTACAGAGGTCAAAAGAAGGCATCAGACGCCTGAAACCAGAACTGTGGACGGCTGTGAACCACCATGTGGGTGCTGGGGGATGAATCTGAGTCCTCGGCAAGAACTGCAGTGCTCTTAACCGCTGAGCTAGCTCTCCAGCCCCAGCTACTGCTGACCTCATCCACCAACTTCAAAGGGTAAAAGCTGAGGACACAGCACTCAAACTACTCCCCTTCCAATATTATTATAAACAAACTTAGGTAACATCAATATTTAGAGGGGGGAATTTGAGATTCAGCATTTATACTACAAATGACTGTAATCATTATTAGATCAGACATTATAATGTAACTGTATTTTACCTGTTCTATAAGTTTTTTCCACTTAAAATTTTTGCTTATTTTATATCTACCACTAGTTCTTCTCACGGTCACTGAAAAATCATGACATTCTTTTGAATATGGTTTTCCACCTTGTCAAAAACATCACAAAATGTGTGTTATTCCTCACACCTCATATGCAGTTCAGTATTTCTCCTGAAATTCATAATCTGTATTATACTAATAGACTACTTAGTCTCTACAGCACTGTACAATAGTCATCCTCAACCTCTTGTCACTCACTACCCTGTCCATTTGGTTCTTTGGTTGTTGGTTTGTGACAGCGTCTAACTCTGTAGCCCAGGCTGTCATGGAACTCACTATGTAGCTCACAGCCTCAAGGGCACTGTGTAGGCAAGGGCGGCTCTGAATTCCCAGTCTTCCCGTCTCCATTCCCAAGCGCAGTGTTTACAGGACTGCACCTTGTCACCTGCCTTGTCTTTTGAGACAGGGTCCTACCATGTAGCTGTCAGTTCTTTGTCTCTGTTGCGCTCATGAGACCTCACACCTGCATACACACACACTGTTCTAGTTGGTCTTTGTCAATTTGACACAAACCTCGACATATCTGGAAAAAGTGTCTCCATAAGACTGGCCTGTAGGAGGGACTGGAGAGATAGCTCAATGCTTAGGAGCACTGATCTGAGTTCAAGTCCCAGCACTGATGTTGGGTGGCTTACAACCACCTGTAATTTCAGGTCCAGGGGCTCCACACCCTTTTTCTGGGTACTGTATACACACACACACACACACACACACACACACACACACACACACACACAGTTATTAAGACAATAATAATCTATTATTTTAATTGGCCTGTAGGGAGGGGCTGGAGAGATGGCTTAGCAGTTAGGAATGCTGGCTGCTCTTCCATAGGACCTGGGTTCAATTCCCAGCACCCATATGGCAGCTCACAACTATCTGTGAATCCAGTTCCAGGGGATCCAACACTTTTACACACACACATATACATATAGGCAAAATATCAATGTACATAAAATAAACACACACACACACAAATCTTTGAAAGGAAAAAAAAGATTGGCCTACAGGCAAGTGTGTGAAGATATTTTCTTGATTACTGGTTAATGTGAGAGGGCACAGCCCACTGTGGAAGATGCCGCCCCAAGCAGATGGTGGTGGGTGCTGTCTGGAAGCAGGCTGAGCCAGCCACAAGGCATAAGGCATAGGCAGCACTCCTCCATGACCTCTGCTTCAGTTCCTGCTCTGGGCATGCACACGCGCGCGCGAACACACACACACACACACACACACACACACACACACACACACACACACACACCAACAAATAACAAAAAGATATAACAACAACAAAAAACTAAAAAGCCAGTCATAGTGTGCATACTTGAAATCTCAGCACTTGGTGGGGTGAGGTAGGCGGAGCCTAAGCCACCAGGCCCAGCTGCAGATGATGTTCTAAGAGATCTCGTCTCTGAAGACTCACTCACCTAGATACTAGGATCACAACGGTAAAATCTGAGAGCTGTCCTCTAATCCATCATTTCTGAACACTGCCCATTTATCCTGGGACACATGCACAGACATGGGTACCTATACACACACACATACACATTCTAATACACTGAATTTCAAGCCTCATCATTTAAGAGTCAGCACTTAATTTAATATGACTTAATACCACTGATGGATTCCCAGTCCTTCTCTAAAGATGAAACCAAAGTCCAGAGACTGACTAATATGCCCCAGAGAACAGTTAGGAAAGGTCTGGACTGTGTTAAATATCTTAGAAAGAAAGAATAAAGAATGGAAGACAGGTCTGTAGAGATGGCTCAGTGGTTAAGAGCACTGTCTGTTCTACCAGAGGTCCTGAATTCAATTCCCAGTAACCACATGGTGGCTCGTGCTGGGGGGGTTGGGGGGGGGTTCTGATGTATTTTGATGCTAATAACTGCTTGCTGTCTCTGTGACCCACCTTTTAATTAATAACAAGCCATCCCACCTGGGGAGGGCAAAGGAGATAGGTGGAGGTTGGGGAGAGAGAGAGGAATCCTGGGGAGAAGAAGAAAGATCCACGTAGTAGGAGACCACCATGGGTTAGATGGAAGAGAAGCACATGGCTGGCGTGGATGGAGAATCTGGCTCAGATGAAGAACATTAGCAAGTATTTGGGATTAAGGATGAGAGGTAGCTTGATAGAATTTATTAGAAGCAGATGGCATGGGATTGAGGCAGCAATCCCATGCCTGACCCACTATAGGAAGTAGTTTAGAGAATTGATATCTGCCCTGCCCGAAGTTAACTAAGGCTATTTTAATTCATTGCTAGCTGGTAATACAGCTAAATTAAAAAACAAAAGGCTCGCAACCATCTATAATGAGATTTGGTGTCCTCTTCTAGCTGCAGGTATACATGCAGATAGAGCACTCATATACATAAGATAAATAAATAATTTTTTAAAAATTTAAAAGAATGGAAGATAATCAGGAAAAACAGATCAGATTTGTCTAAGGGATTTCTGATTCGTGTCTAAAATCAACATAAGAGTCATCAATAACTGTTTAAGAAATAAGCTACAATAGTTCCTCAGCACAAGAAAAGGAAGAGGGGAATACTGTTCAGTTAGGAGCCATGCATCAGGAAGAGTGAAAACAGGATTAAGAGGGAGAATAATGTTCGCTCCAGGTAGAAGTGAAGAGGGCTGCAGCACAACAAAAGGAACAGATGCACCTGTCTTCAGGATTCAGCATCAAGCCACAGAACAAAGGGATGCTGAGGATGCCTGGGATTTTTCAGGTTGGCTAACTGGAAAGATAGCATTTTTTTAAAAATCCTCTAGGCAGTAGCTGATACTAATCTTCCTACTCTTCCCCAACCTTGTCTCCTCCTTCTCCTCTGTGCTAGTTATTGAACCAACAGCCCATTCACACTAGGCAAGCATTCTACCATCCAGCTACACTACAGTTCCCTCTCTCTCTCCTCTCTCCTCCTCCTCCTCTTCTTCTTCTTTTCTCTCTCCTCTCTCTCTCTCTCTCTCTCTCTCTCTCTCTCTCTCTCTCTCTCTCTCTCTCTCTCTCTCTCTCTCTCCTCTCTCTCATAAGACAGGGTTTCTCTGTGTAGCCCTGGCTGCCCTGGAACTCACTATGTAGACCAGGCTGGCCTTGAACTCAGAGATCTGCCTTCCTCAGCCTTCCAGGTGCTGGGATTAAAGGTGTGCCCAGCCTCCATCTATTTCTTACATGCATAGTTTGCTTCCTAAAGGGAGTGGGTGACAGTGGAAACCTACTTCCTTTGTACTCAACATGCTAGATAGCAGTTCCATAGCTGACCTGCGTAAATACTTGATAAGTAGAAATCATATTCTCCATTATAACAATATAACTTTATTTTACAGCAAAGCCAAACGTGTGTGTGTGTGTGTGTGTGTGTGTGTGTGTGTGTGTGTGTGTGTGTGTGTTGGGGTTGTAGGAGAGAGACAGGGTTAAGACAGAGAGTTTCTCTATGTAGCCCTGGCTGTGCTAGACTCACTTTGTAGACCAGTGTGGCCTCAAACTCACAGACCCACGTGCCTCTGCCTCCTGAGTGCAGGGATTAAAGGCGTGCACCGCCGCTCCTGTTCCTAAACTTGTACTCTTAGTCTTCCTGCCTCCACCTGAATGCAGGCATACACCACCATACTTTGAACAATCGCTAGCAGTCAGGGTTTGGGAACACAATACTTGAGTGAGGACCTACTTTAAATTAACACAGCTGAAAACAGAACCAAAAACTAGTAGTAAGATCAGGCTGAGCATGGAGAACTCATGCCCGCAAACTGATGAACTCAGCAGAAGGTTGAAGCAGGAGGATTGCAAGTTTGAGGCTAGCCCTGCTACAAACCAAGATTTCATCTCAAAAACAGAGGTGGGGTGCAGCAAGATGGCTTAGCAGGTAAGGGGCTTACAACAAAGACTGATGACCTGAGAGCAATTGCTACACCCTTAAGATAAAAGGAGAAAGCCACTGGACATGGTGCACACACCTTTAATCCCAGCAGAGGGTGAACTAGCCTGGTCTACAAACAAGTCCAGGACAGCCAGACAGGACACTCTATCTCTAAAAAAAAAAAAAAAAAAAGAACTAACTCCTGCAAGTTGTTCTGTGACTTCCACACATATGCATGTCACATGTGTACTCACACACACATATACATACATACATAAATATAAGTAAAAAAACATTTTTAAAAAAGGGCAGGTGGGGGGGCTGGAGAGATGGCTCAGAGGTTAAGAGCACTATCTGCTCTTCTGAAGGTCCTGAGTTCAATTCCCTGCACCCACACAGTGGCTTACAACGACCTGTAATGAGATCTGGTGCCTTCTTGTGGTGGGCAGGCACATGTGTGGACAGAATACTGTATAAATAATAAATAAATCTTTAAAAAAAAAAGGGGGGGGCAGCTGGGTAATGGTGGCATATGCCTTTAATCCCAGCACTTGGGGGGTAGGCAGGTAGGCCTGGGCTACAGAGTGAGTTCCAGGGCAGCCAAGGGGAACCTTATGTTTTGTTTTGTTTTTTGTTTTTTTGAGACAAGGTTTCTCTGTGTAGCCCTGGCTGTTCTGGACTCTCTTTGTAGACCAGGCTGGCCTCGAACTCACAGTGATCCACCTGCCTCTGCCTCCCGAGTGCTGGGATTAAAGGAGTGTGCTACCACACCTGGCTCGGGAACCTGTCTTGAAAAGAAAAAAATTAAGTGGTAAAGTTTGCATGAGTCTTCTAAAAGAAATAAAGAAATAATAATTTCTCATAGCATGAAGAATAAAAAAAAAAAAGATATAAGAACAAATTCTGGCCAGGTCCTTAGAGAAGCCGTTGGGGAATGGAAATTAGCAGGATGTGGAATTGGGTTACAGATCTTGAGCACAAGACTTCCTGGCATAAACAACTCTATTCACAAGAAGCCCAAACTATCAATTCCTCCAAGCTCAACAAAGTACTTCATTGTTTATCTGATAACTTAGAACAACTGATATTAAAACCCACCAATCTTAACTATACCTATATCTATATATAAGAATATACATACAAACAAAATGTATATACCTACTACCTCTATGTCTTACCCAGTCCACTCATATTTATTAATTAATTTATATTTATTTATCCATCCACCCACTGATGGGATCCACTGGTGGGATTACAAATGTGTGCCATCACATCTTGCTGTTCTTTTCTTTTTAAATGGAAATCTCTGTAGGGGAAACTGTAGTAAGGAGGTTGTGGTCAAGAAAAGGAAAAAAAAAAACCAAAAAACCCCAAAACCTCCAAGAGCTCAGCTCACCCTCTCCTGCTGGGCAAGCACAGCTACCAGGTACGCCCAGAGGGCTAGACGCCAGCCTTCCAGCAGCTCTCACACAGCCTTCTTTCCCACGCTCCAAATCAGTAATTCAGTCATTTTCTTCCTTCCTTTCTTTCACAACAAGTTTCTCTTTTGTTTGTTTAATTTTGTGGCTATCCTAGAACTCTGTAGACCAGGTTGTCTTCGCCTGCCTCTGCCTCCCAGTGCTGGGATTAAAGGCGTGCACCACCAACCAACTAGGACTGGAGAGATGGCTCAGAGGTTAAGAGCACTGGCTGCTCTTCCAATAGGCCCTGAGTTCAATTCCCAGCAACCACATGGTGGCTCACAGCCATCTATAACAAGATCTGGTGCCCTCTTCTGGCGTCAGGTATACATGCAAGCACAAAACTGTATACATAATAAATCTTAAAAAACAAAACAAACAAACAAAAAACCTTAAATTAGGGGCTAAGGGTGATGAAGAGCACTGGATGCTCTTGAAGAAAACCTGGGTTCAATGGCATGCTCTTCTGGGTATGTAGGCAAAAGGCTCAGCAGGCATGGCGGTCCTGTCACTCTAGCACTTGGATAGTAAAGCAGTGGGATCAAGAGCTCAAGGTTAGTTTCAGCTATACACTGAGTTCATGGCCGGTCGGCACACTATATGAGGCCCTGTCAAGAAAAAGAGAGGTGGGGCAGAGACAGAAAGTTTCTTAAATAAGCTATTTGTGGTGATACACATCTGTAACTCCAGATCTTGAGAGTCAATAGAATTTTGAGGTCGCCTCGGCACTTTTGACATTACAAGCATCTTACACATAAATCCTGCTTTAAATATGCATTAAATTATATTACCTTGTGCAATTTCATTTGACAGCACAGTACACTTGCCTCACTAATATATCATGATTAAAATCAGAAATAAGCAGGTGTTGATTACTAAAAAAATATAACCTTTTAAAAAATATTTTATCTTTATTTCAGGCACATAAGTGTTTTGTTTGTGTATATGCATTTGCACCACATGTATGCCTGGTCCCTACAGAGGCCAGAAGAGGGTGTTGGACCCTCTGAAACTGAGAATGGAGCCCTTGTCTTCTACAAGAGCAATCAGTGCTCTTAACTGCTGAGCTATCTCAGCCAGTAAAATATACATTAAAATATAAGTTAACTTAAGCCAGGCGTGGTGGCGCATGCCTTTAAACTCAGCACTGGGGAGGCACAGGCAGGTGGATCCCTGTGAGTTCAAGGCCAGCCTGGTCTACAAAGTGAGTCCAGGACAGCCAAGGTTACACAGAGAGACTCGGTCTTGAAAACAAAAACAAACAAACAAACAAACAAACAAACAAAAAAAAATATATATATATATATGTTAACTTAAATATTCTTTTTTTTCCTCCTTTATTAATTTATTCTTGTTACATCTCAATGGTTATCCCATCCCTTGTATCCTCCCATTCTTCCCTCCCTCCCAATTTCCCCTTATTCCCCTCCCCTATGACTGTTCCTGAGGGGGATTACCTCCCCCTCTATATGATCATAGGGTATCAAGTCTCTTCTTGGTAACCTGCTGTCCTTCCTCTGATTGCCACCAGGTCTCCCCGTCCAGGGGACATGGTCAAAGGTGAGGCACCAGAGTATGTGAGAAAGTAATATCCCACTCTCCACTCTACTGTGGAGAGTGTTCTGTCCATTGGCTAGATCTGGGTAGGGGCTTAAGGTTTACCGCCTGTATTGTCCTTGGCTGGTGCCTTAGTTTGAGCGGGAACTTAAATATTCTTTAAAGATTTATTTATTTATTATTATGTATACAGTGTTTCAACTGCATATCAGAAGAGGACACCAGATCTTATCACAGATGGTTGTGAGCCACCATGTGGTTGCTGGGAATTGAACTCAGGACCTTTGTTGGAGCAGCCAGTCTCAACCTCTGAGCCAGCTCCCCCCAACACAATTTTTTAAATTACATTTATTTCATGCATGTGTGAAGAAGAAAAAGACAGACAGACAAGACACTACATATTAAGCATATAAAGAGGTCAGCGAAAGTCTAGCTCAAGTAGACCCTATTTTCTTTTTCTTTTTCTTTTTTTAAAGACTTATTTATTATGTATACAGTATGCATCAGATCACATTATAGATGGTTGTGAGCCACCATGTGGGTGCTGGGAATTGAACTCAGGACCTCTGGAAGAGCAGTCAGTGCTCTTAACTGCTGAGCCATCTCTCTAGCCCTATTTTCACCCTCTGCCATGTGGGACTGGGTGGGAAGTGGGGTGTAGGGGTTGGGGAGGGTGCTAAACTCAGATCAGCACCTTAACCCATTCACTCTGCGGCCCAAGCCTTTCATATGTAAAAACCATTCTCAACAGCACTGTGTCTCCTAAGTGAGTACTCAGTGTTTAGGGTGGGTAGTTTTATACCGTAAGTTTGCTATTCTTTTCAGTCACTGGTTTAATTACAATTCCTCTTAAAGCAATTAAGATAATTAAATAACCACTTAGAGACCAATCTTTTATTTCTGACAAACTACTAATCACAGTAGGAAACAATTATTCTAATGAGCTAGTACTAATGTTCTAGTGAGAATAAAACAACTTGAGAGAGGAAGTTGCCTTATTAAATATTGTTAATTACAGGAAATTAAGTTGTACCAAGGAGAAAAAGACCTAGAGCCTAGCTAAGGCCCAGCAAGCTAGATTCCAAAAGATAAAGTAGTACTGTAGCAAGCCTCCAATAATGCCTCCTAGGGAACCTGGGAGGAAAGAAAACATTACCTGAGGATGTTGGGATGGGAGAGTCTGTTCATGAGCTGCATCTCCTTCAGCAGGTTTGCTCGGTTACTGCTCAGCGTGTTCATCTTGAGCGCCATCACCTGACCAGAAGCTCTGTGTCGCACCTAGAAAGTTTCACAGAGTAAGAACTGTCAGGGGCAGCAGCCATGTGTGATTGCAAAGTCTCTGTATATGGAACATACCAGAATGTCTTAGTACCAGTTTAGATAAAATTAAATATTGCATTCTGGATGCTGATGCAGAATGTGAGTAGATGGCCAGCTTGGGCTACACAGTGAGATCTTGTTTAAAAAAAAAAAAACATTTGTCTCACTCCATTAATGAAGATGAATTCATTTCATCCAAGACCACAGTTGGTCCACACTGAGCTGGCCAGAAATACAATGTTAATCATATCTTTTATTATTTTTTTTATTTTTTTTAGGGGGGTGGTTAAGACAGGGTTTCTCTGTGTAGCCCTAGCTGTCCTCAAACTCACTCTGTAGACCAGGCTGGCTTCCAACTCACAGAGATCCACCTGCCTCTGCCTCTAGAGTGCCACCACCACCTGGCTCTTTTTATGTTTTCTTGAGGTGGCAAGGAAGAATTGGGATCCAGGCCTCAGTTGGCCCCAAACTTCCTAAATATCTAAGGATGAACTTGAACACCTGGCCCTCCACCTCTAAGGTGGGATTACAGGCTCCAGCTATCACAGCACGCAGGGTCCTGTTATGGGTCTCTCTCTTTTTTTACCTTCTTTCGTTCTTTGTTTTGTTTTGTTTGTTTCTGGAGACAGGGTTTCTCTGTGTTAGCCTTGGCTGTCCTAGACTCGCTTTGTAGACCAGGCTGGCCTTGAACTCACAGCGATCCACCTGCCTCTGCCTCCCGAGGGCTGGGATTAAAGGCGTGCGCCACCACTGCTAGGCTATTGTTATGCATCTCTTACCAGCCTGAAACTCACTGTGCAGCTTGTCTAACTGTGGCTTCACACAATCCACCTGACTCAGCCTCCAAGTGCTGGGCTACAGGCACAGCCACCACACCTGGGTAATGGAGACATTTTTTAAGGCTACTTCCTTAAGGCCAACACTGGTGAACTAGGATACCAGAAGGAAACAGTCCCTTCTGTAAATCCTTAAGTGTGGGGGAGGGAGAAATATGAGTAAGCCTTATGCAACAATAAGCTATAACTGTCTTTACAAGGCACTTTATAAGGCACGGAAATGACATACTTTCTGCTTACACTAAGCACTATAAAAATATATCTATAAGGGGGAAAATGGAGCTGGGGCATAGCTCAAGGCTAGAGTACTGACTCATCACACACAAAGCCCTGGGTTTGACCCTAGTGTACTGGACACACACACACACACACACACACACACACACACACACACACACACACACAATATTTAAACTTATTTTTAGAACTGGTACAGCAGGGACTTGCATGCAAAGCTATTGTTATTCAGTGACTTCAGTATTTCAGTATTACTTTACATCTACTTTAGTCTTTACCCTCTAAATGCTCAATGAAATAACAATAATGCTAAAAGTTTAACTTATCCATTAATACACAAAACATCACATCTTATCATGAACTTAAAGCAACAGTGGTTTGCTGTGGGCACAGAAGAGAAAAACTGGTGAGCTACAGAAGCCACAGTCGGAAAACGGAGGCAAAATGCTGGCAGGCTCTCCCCTCATCTAGATCCCTCTAGAGATCTGGAAGCCAACTCTCTGCTCAGGACATCAATGATACTGTTGTCATGTATCTCGTGATTGATGAAAGAGAAGTGGCTTTCCTTTCTAGATCTTGCCTGGATAAGTTAAAAGAGGCCTTTTTATACAAAGATATCACTGACAGTATTTTTCCAGCACTATTTACAGAAAACATCTGTTTTTACGGGTCTCTTCATCTACTGTCACTTTTCCACTCCCATCATCTGGATATTTTTGCTATCTTTTTCTTTTTTGTTTTTGTTTTCCGAGACAGGGTCTCTCTGTATTAGCCTTGGCTGTCCTGGACTCGCTTTGTAGACCAGGCTGTCCTCGAACTCCCTCTGCCTCTGTCTCCCGAGTACTGGGATTAAAGGCGCGAGCCACCATGCCCTGCCTTTTGCTATCATTTTTGAAACAGTGTCTTGCTCTACAGCCCTGATGGACTGACACTCATCAGACAGCCCAGGATGATGGTCTCTGCCTTGCAGGGAGTAATGGAATATAAGCATGTGCACCATATCCTGGTTCACTCTGAATTTTTATTTTTCCTGGTTTTTCGGGGCAGAGTTTCTCTGTGTAGAAACCTGCTTGTCCTGAACTTGCTCTGTACACCAGGCTGGCCTCCAACTCAGAGATCTGCCTGCCTCTGCCTCCTGAGTGCTGGGATTAAAGGTGTTTATCACCATTGCCTAGCTCACTCTGATTTTTTTAATAAAATGTTCATTTTTTAGAATATTTGATAATAAAACGACATGCAACATTCAGGGATAAGCAGTCTGCCTTCCTCCTCCTCTCCTTTTTTACTTATTTTGTTTGTTTTGTTTCATTTTTCAAGACAGGGTCCTACTATATAGCTCTGGCTATCCTGAATCTGGATATGTAGCCCAACATGGCCTTGAGTTTACAGAGATGTGCCTGCCTCTGCTCTGCCTCCTAAGTGCTGGGATTAAAGATGAAGTGCCACTACTGACAGGCTTTCTTTTTTTAAGATTTATTTTAGTGAGGCAGTACGTACCTTTAGTCCCAGGACTCGGGAAACAGAAGCAGGTGGATCTTTCTAAGCTGTATTTATTTTATTTTCTATGTCTGAGTGTTTTGCCTGCGTGTATATATGTGTACCACATGCATACTTGCTGCCTTAAAAGAGTTTAGAGAAGGGCCTCAGGTCTCCTGAAACTGGATTTAAGAATGGTTTTAAGTCACCATGTGGGTCTTGAAAATTGAACAGGTCTTCCACAAGAATAACCAGTGTCCTAATTGCTATGCCATCTACCAGCCCAGCCCTCACTTCTAAACAAGACAGCTTCCCCACATAGCCCTGGATATCCTAGAACAAGATACATATGTAGACCAAGGAGGCCTAGATTCCTCTGCTCCCTGGCATAAGGCATGTGCCACCACACCCAGCTGGTCCTGAACCTCTGGATTCAAGCAAACTTATTTCAGCCTCTCAAGGGTTAGTGCTATATATTTTGGTGAATGTTGCCATGTCTGGCTTTAACTCATTTTACATTTCTTTAATGTGCACACGTAAACAAATAAGCCCATATGTATGGAAGTCAGTTCTCGCCTTTCAATCATGTGGGTCTAGGCTTGGCAGCAAGTGCCTTTATCTGATGAGCCATCTTCTAAGGCTTATTTACATTTTAATTTATTCATTTTCTTGCAGTGTCAGATCAAAACCAGGGCTTTTCACATGCAAGTATTCTACCACCGGGCTATGTCTGCAGCTCCAAAGGCAACATCAGTTAAGTGATTATATATACACTTCCTATGTGGCAGTGAAACACTAATCCATGTGATTGGTTGGTTTCTTTTAGACAGGGTCTATTTAGCCCTGGCTGGTCTGTGAAGACTAGGCTGCCTTCATACTCACACAGATTCTCCTGTCTCTGCCTCCCAAGTGCTCAGACTACAGGCGTGTGCCACCATGCTCAAGTACCTTGTGCTCTTTCTACATTATATTCATGCCCTATTGTAATGCCATGTCCATTAACAATTACTTTACCCATTTTATTCCATTCAAACAAGGCACTGACAAGCAAATAAACAGTTAAGTACTGCTGCTATAGCTCAGCAGCAGGTAATGGAGCTTGCCACCAAACTGACATCTGAGCTTGTTCCTTCAGACCCTCATGGTAGAAGGAGAGAAATGACATTCTTGAATTGTCATGGCTTCCACATGCACACCATGTATGGATGGAGTGCATATGCCCTACACACAAACAAGCAAATAAACGAATGTGAAAAGTGACAGCTAATAGAAGACAAACTTTAGTTCAATTCTAATGTTTTTGAATATTATTTGCTTATGTTGACATTTTAACCACATTTCAAAACAGTACTGAGAATACTGTTCAGGCCTGGCGCCAGGAGCATCGCTCAGTGGTAGAGCAGCACACTAACAAGGTCAGGCCTGGAGCTTGATTGCATGAGAGTCCGCAAATGGGGTTGGGGCAACAGTTCATCTGTTAGCAGTGTATAAAGAATGATCTTAAATTTAAATAGCATTTATTAGTTATTGAACACACATACAAATTATATTATTATTATTATTATTATTATTATTATTATTATTATTATTATTATTATTATGTACACAATCTGGTTATAAAAAATACACACCTTTAATCCTAGCACTTGGGAGGCAGAGACAGGCAGATCTGAGTCCACAGAGTGAGTTCTAGGTCAGACATGGCTACACAGAGAAAGCCTGCATTGAAAAGCAGAAAAAAAATTATTATTTAAGGTACTGCTGGTGTAGTAGTGTACACCTTTGATCCCAGCACAAGGTAGGCAAAGGAAGGTAGATCCCTATAAATTTGAGTCCAACCTGGTCTACACAGTAAGTTTCAGGATAACCATAGCTACATACCAAGACCCTGTCTCAGAAAATAAAAATAAATATATAGGCTTCTTGGACTTGAAGTCAAAAAGTCACAATGAGTGTACAATAAATATACAGTAAGCTGGTATAGCAACAATATCAAACAAAATAGAGTTCAAAGTGGTAATTTTCCAGACCTTATAACAGCTTATTTGGGAAATATGCTCAAAGTTTTCAGAAGAGTGTATTCTGGTTATAAAAAATGACTGGGAGGGGCTAGAGAGATGGCTCAGAGGTTAAGAGCACTGCCTGCTCTTCCAAAGGTCCTGAGTTCAATTCTCAGCAACTACATGGTGGTTCACAGCCATCTACAATGAGATCTGGTCCCTCTTCTGGCATGCAGGCACACATGGGGGCAGAATACTGTATAAATAATAAGTAAATAAAATATTTTTTTTTAAAGTCATAATCTAAAAAAGAAAGAAAGAAAGACTGGGAAGCCAGTTGGAGGTGGCACACACATTTAATCCCAGCACTCAAGAGGCAGAGACATGCAGATCTCAGCCTGATCTACAGAGTGAATGCCAGGAGAGCCAAGGATACACAGAAGGAAAAAAAATTTGACAAAGCCATTATCCCTTGTGCTATCTAAAATTCAACTGCCTTGTCAGCCATTCATGAAACAAAACAAATCTGTTTGAAATGAATCCCTTTTATGTAAAAAAGAAATCTACCTTAAACTTTGTGTTTGTTTTTGTTTTTCAAGACAGAAACAGTTTCTCTGTGTAGCCGTGGCTATCCTGGTACTCTAGACCAGGCTGGCCTTGAACTCACAGAGACCTACCTGCCTCTGCATTCCTGAGTGCTGGGATTAAAGGCCTGTGCCACTACCACCTGGCTATACAGTTTTACCATATACATTTTTTTTAAAGGCTGGGAATTGAATTTAAGGTCTCTTACACACTAGGCAAAGACTCTACCACTAAGTTATATTCCCAGCCCCACATACTGGTTTCAAGGGATGTAACTACCTTGTAAACTTTATTTCCTTCAAAGCATTGTTATAAATTGATCAACAATTCATAGAATCTAGCAGATGAATCCCAGTGTAGCTCTCCTGGGTCAGAATCCAGGAGTAGCTTTTGTTTAGTTTTTCCTATCAAAGCATCAGATACAAGTACAAAGTGTGTTTTGAGTCCTACAAAGAAAGTCATCAATATACTCTGTCAACATTTTCCCCTTAATGAGACATTCAAAGATTAAATGACACAAACATTCAGATAAAGCTGGATCTTTACTCTCCTTTATCAGTGGAATTTGTTTTGGCAAATTACAACTCCTCCTCTTTCTTATCTCACTCACACACACACACACACACACACACACACACACACACACACACACACACACACGAACCTAGTCTTCTACTGTGTTTTTACTTTAATGCCACTAGCATCTGTTCTATTGTTTCACTCCCTGCCTGGAGTGGGTTTTGTCCTGTTTGATGTTTTGAGATGGAATCTCCCATAGGTCAGTTAACTTCAAATTTGTAATGCAGTTGAGATAGGCAACGACTTCCTGATGCTCCTGCCTCCAGCTCCCACGGCTAGTAGTAGAATTACCACAGGTTTGTGTGATTTTTGAGAATCAAACCGAGAGTCTTGGCATGCTAAGTCAACTACTGGGCTACATCCTTAGGCCATTGATTTCTTAAATCTAAAGTCTAGCATGCATGAGGTCTTGGGTTCAATCCCAGAATTATATTAAGAAAACAAAACAAAAACTCAGTATCACTAGCTATCAGAGAAGAACAAGTCAAAATTACACTCAAATTTTGTCTTACACCAGTCAGAATGTCAGTCATTAAGAAAACAAGTAACAGGGACCAGGGAAATGGCTTAATGGCTACGAGTACTTACTATGCAAACATGAGGACCCACGTTCCAATTCCCAATGCCATGTAAATGCTGGCCACAGCCATGCGGCCTGTGACCCCAGCACTGGAAGGAGTAAAGACAGGAGAATGATTGGGGTTTTCTGGCTGCTAGCCTAGCTCCAGTTTAGGGGAGAGACCATACCTTAAGGAAATATGGTACTGAGTGATACAAGAGGCACACTCACACATTAAGGAAGAGGAGGCAGGAGGTAGAGGAGGATAGAGAGGGAGAGAAGGACAGAGAGAGAGAGAGAGAGAGAGAGAGAGAGAGAGAGAGAGAGAGAGAATTTAGTAAGAATAAATGCTGATAAGCTGGGTATGGTGGTGCACACCTTTGACCCTAGCACTTAGGAGGCAGAGACAGATGGATATCTATGAGTTTGAGGCCAGCCTGGACTATGTAGTGAGTTCCAGGTCAGACAAAGCTATGTAGAGAGACTGTCTCAAAAACCAAAAAAGAATAAATGCTGACAAGGATGTGAACAAAAGAGAACCCTTACAATAGAGTGCTGGTGGGAATATAAACTAGGCCACCCTGGAATATATGAGATCTGTCTGGGGATGGGGAGGGGAAGGAAAGAGTAGAGACAAGAAGAAAAAGGAAGGAAAGAAAGAAAAGAAAAAGAGGTAGCTTTGCTTTCTTTCAAAGTTCATAAGTTACAGCTTAGAAGATTAAAAAATACTGATGCGGGGCGTGGTGGTACACACCCATATTGTCAAGTACTTGAGAGGCTGAAACAGGAGAATCATTTTAGGCTAGAGTTTCAGGCTAGCCTGAGCAATGTGGAGAAGCCCTGCATTAACACATCCCCCACAAATAAGTTATGATTAGATTTGGGTAGAACATGGAGGCCACTGCAGTGACACTAACATTTTTGCTGTTTTTAAAGACTACATGGCAAAGAATGGCCTTGAGTTTCTGATCCTCCTGTCTTTACCTCCTAAGTGCTGGGATTACAGGCACACACTACTTGGATAAAACCTCAGGCATGTTATCGACCTACCTCCTCAGCCTAGTACTAGCATTTTGAAACCTAGTATATAAATTACCAGACAAGCCAGGCGTGGTGGCACACACCTTTATTCCCAGCACTCAGGAGGTAAAGGCAAGTGGATTTCTGGGAGTTCAACGCCAGCCTAGTCTACACAGTGAGTCCAGGATAGCCAAGGCTAACACAGAGAGACCCTGTCTCGAAAAACCAAAAATAAATAAATAAATAAATAAATAACCAGACAAAGCTATCAGAAAACATAACGTCCAACCAAGGCTGTGTCTCCACTGAGAAGGGATTGTAGCATGCACAAAGCTGGCAGGGCTACACACACCTTAAGAACAAATAAGACTACCACCAGCTCAATCACAAAAATAAACATCACAGAACAATCTTTGTTTGCTAAAATGTTTCCCTGCTTTCCTTAAACCAGAACTGTTGAGAACAATACAGACACAGTTTGCATGACAAGCTCTGTGTGTGCTAAATAATAAATGCATAACCAGAAAGATGAATAAATCAATATTTCAGTACCAAGCAGATGGCAAACACTGGGTTCTTTTAGCTTGTAAGTTTATTGTTCCTTATAAGTTGGCATTTGTGTTGCCAGTTTACAAAAATGTAACAGGAGCGATAACCAGAACTCTTTCTTTATATCCATAAGGGTTGAGGGGAGGGGAGGGGAGGGGAGATGGGAGGAGAAGGAAAAGAGAGGGGGAGAGAGCGGGAGAGAGAGGGGGAGAGAAGGCATGTGTTTGTGTATGTGTGTATGCCCTTGTCTGTTTCCTCTATCAAACCAGACATTTCAGAATCAAACTGTTCCAAGTACTCAGAGAATTCAAGGAACCTTCAAAATCAAGAATGAATGCTAGCCCAGCACTCGGGAAGCAGAGGCAGGCGGATCTCTGTGAGTTCGAGGCCAGCCTGGCCTACAAAGAGAGTTCCAGGACAGCCAGGGATATCACACAGAGAAACTGTGTCTTGAAAAACCAAAACACAAAACAAAACAAACAAACAAACAAACAAAAATGAGTGCCAGAGCTGAGTGGTAGTGCCTTTAATCCCAGATCTTCAGAGGAAGAGGCAGGCAGATCTCTGAGTTCAAGGTCAGTCTGGTCTACAAAATAGCAAGTCCAGGACAGCAGGGCTGTTACACAGAGAAACTCTGTCTGGGAAAAAAAGGAAGGAAAGAAAGAAAGAAGGAAAGAAGGAAGGAAGGAAAGAGAAAAGAATGAGAGTTGGGCAGGGCACACACCTTTAATCCCAGCACTCAGGGGGCAGAGGTAAGTGGATCTCTGTGAGTTCGAGGCCAGCCTGGTCTACAAAACAAGTCCAGGACAGCCAAGAATACACAGAGAAACCCTATCTTGAAAAAAACAAAAGCAAAAAAAACCTCAAAAAGAACATAATGGACTCTATCTCAAAAATCTAAAAATCAAACTAAACCAAAACATTTGTAATGGCAAAGGAATTTAATCCAAGGTGGATCCCTGTAAGTTCACGGAGAACCATGAAAGCCAGAACTACAGTGAGACTCTGTCTCAAAGAGGAAAAAAAAAAAAAAGGTTAGGCCTTGGTCTTGCAACATGAATCAGTATGAGCTCTATGACAAAGTTTAAAAAAAAACATAAATTCTCATATTCTAAAAATAGCAAAAGTAAATTCATTTCCTTCTGAGAAAAATTAAATAAAATCTTTCATTAATTGGGTAAAAAGTAAGTGTGTGTTTGTGTGTGTGTTGTGTGGATGTATGCACAGAGAGGTCAGAGTTTCCTCAACTGTTTCTCTATCTTATTGTTTTAAGACTTTCTTATTTTACACACATGAATGTCTGGCTTACATGAATGTGCACTATGTGTGTGCCTGGCGACTGTGGCGGCCAAGAAGGTGTTGGAGCCTTTGGAACTGGAGCTACAGATGGCTGTGAGCCACCATGTAGGTGCTAGGAACCAACCAAGGTCTTCTGCAAGAGTACTAAGTACTCTTAGCCACCAGGACATCTCTCTAGCAGGGTTTCTCTGTGTAGCCTTGGCTGTCCTAGACTCACTTTGTAGACCAGGCTGGCCTTGAACTCACAGAGATCTGCCTGCCTCTGCCTCCCCTCTCCCCCCCTCCCCCCATTCCGGGCTTCCATCTCATTTAAGACAGTCTCACACTGAACCTGAAGCTTGCTTTTGGACTAGACAGGCTAGTCAACAAATCCTCCTGGATCCTCCAGTTTCTATAGCTAAGGGCTAGGGAAGCAGGTGTGGCCACCATACCCAGCTTTCCATGTGGGCACTGGGGATTCAAATTAAGGTCTTTAGGTTTTCACACCAACTATTTTACCCACTGAGTATCTTCCTATTCCCAGGAATTCAAAAACCCTAGCTTCAGAATATATATGTTATAGTGTACCTGGCAAGATAGTAAACATCTTTGAGCCTCAGTTTTTTCCTTATAAAATGGAAGTGTGGGGGCTAGAGATATGGCTCAGTGGTTAAGCAAGTTTGAATCTCAGTACCCAAGTCAGGCAGCTTACAACTAACTGCCTGTAACTGCAGCTCCAGAGGATCTGACACTCTTCTGACCTCCTCTGTGCATCCACACACATGGCACACACTTATACACATACACACAGAAACAAAATAAAATATCTGGACATGGTAGCACACATCTTTAATCCCAGCACTCAGGAGGTAAAGGCAGGTGGATCTCTGAGTTCAAGACCAGCCTGGTCTTCAAAGTTAAGTTCCAGGACATCCAGGACTACACAGGGAAATCCTATCTTGAAAAGCCACCCCCCCCCAAAAAAAAAGATTATTATAGATATTAAAGAACTCCAGGACAGCTAAGGCTACACAGAGAAACCCTGTCTCAAATAATAATAATAATAATAATAATAATAATAACAACAACAACAACAACAACAACAACAAGTTCTCGTGCAACAAATACCAGAATTCTCTCTAGGTGGCAGAACTGTGCTAGATACTGATGAAACAGAAACAAACAGAAAAATAAAGAAAGGCCACTGGTTGGTGTCAGTTTGTAGTCTGAATTACTCAGAACTTGTGTGGACCCAGTTCCTCCGTAGAGCCAAACAAAGACAGCATAATCTAAACAGGTAACATAACCACGGAAGGCCTGTGGGTAAGGATGTCTATAATAGAGTCCTAAATTCTAAAACTGAATTATTTTAGAAGAATACACATAAGTCTATACTCTTCAACATCCACCTGCCTCTGCCTCCTGAATGCTGGGGCAGGGATTAAGGCATGGGACAGCACAACTGCGGCCCCCACCCCACGTCTCCCCCTTTTCTTCTCAATAAAAGGTCTTTTCAGCTGAAGATCATTAAGTTGCCTGTGTAACTTGCATTTGAAGTCAAATTCTTTTCATTGTCACCGACACCTTTCATTTAGGTTGACCTTTAAAGTTCTATAACCATCTGTACTTTACAATTAAAACTAAGATCTAACTTCCACTCAGCCATACACTGTATAGCTATTAGAGCATGGGTTGGCAAACTTTCTGTTTGAGGTCAGACAGTAAATATAATTGGGCTCTGAGGCCTTGTGGTCTCTAGCAACTACTCAGTTTGGCCACTGTAGCACAAAAGCAGCCATCAAAAATAAATTAACTCTGCACAGGACATCACCACTGTGGCTTTGGGTACCCACCACACTCCTTTTCACTGTCTGCCTCCTTGACCAATCACATTGTAGAATCCATGCTTGCTGCCCACACAGATGGGTTCCAAAGGGGCCAGCTATCTGAACAGATGTTTCAAGGAACAATCTTAGTCATTAAGAATTGATGGGTCAGACAGCATGGTGGTGCATGCTTGTAATCCCAGCACTTGGGGAGGCAGAGGCAGGTGGATCTCTGTGAGTTCAAGGGCAGCCTGGTCTATAAAGCAAGTACAGGACAGCCAAGGCTACACAGAGAAACCCTGTCTCGAAAAACCAAAAAAAGAAGAAAAAAAAAGAAAAAACTAAGACATATGCTAAAATAACTGACAGGAGTTTTCACAATCCAACACTGGTTTGTTTCCCCATAAGATGAGTTAAATTGTTTTGATAACAAAAAATAAGTTAAAACTCTCTACTCTTACACACAGCTGTATATAAATTTAATGTTCTTTATATTTCATGCATAACTCAGTTGTGTTTTGATCCATAAATATTTTAGACTCTCTTTTCCTAATCTTGTTAAATACAGAACAGAAAATATTGTGTACAGCTATTTTTTCAAGTATACATAAATAATAAATAAATGCCTCATCCCCTGCAAAGAACTACTCAACCCAAGCTTGGTGGCGCATGCTTATAATTCCAGCACTTGGAAGGTAGACACAGGAAGGTCACAAGTTCAAGATCATCCCTCAGCTACACAGGGAGTTTGAGGACAGCCTAGACTATATAAGACTCTATCAGACAAAAAAAAAAATTAAGATTAAAAAATAAAATAAAATTATAGTTAAAAAGCTATTAACTGGGCTGGGCAACAGTGGCACATGCCTTTAATCACAGCACTCAGGAGTCAGAGACAGGCAGATCTCTGAGTTTGAGGCCAGCCTGGTCTACCATGAGTTCCACCATGGCCAGAGATATACCAAGAGAGAAACCCTGTCTTAAACAACAAAACAAACAAGCAACCAAAACAAACAAACAAAAGCTATTAACTGCACCTAAATTAATCTGCAAAATATTAACTATATAGTAAGGTTTGGACCAGACTTCATGGTACAGCCCTGCAATCCTAGCTACATGTAGACTGAGACAAGAGGATTCAAAGTTCAAGGTCTACTTGGACTCAGTGAGCTCAGTGACAGAGCACCTGCTGAGCAGGAGAGGCCCTAGCTCACGCTCCAATCCTGCAATGATGTGTGTATGAACAAATGTTAGAGGTACAATTGAGTAGCCTTTTAGAAAAGTAAATCCAATCCTATTTAATGTAAAACTACACAATTTAAAAAGAGGGGGCTGTGGAGAATGATCAGTTAGTAAAGTACTTGCCACACAAGACCTAAGGCTGAGCCCTAGAACTCACGTGAAACAGCCAAATGTGGCATGGCTCACTCTAATTCCAACATAGGGAAGCAAAGGCAAGTGAATCTCTGAGTTCAGGATAGCTGCTCTACATAGCTAGTTTCAGGACAGCCAGGGCTACGTAGCAAGACCTTGTCTCAAAAAAAGAAAATATAAAGAGACAGGTATAGTAGTGCATGTCTTTAAACCCAGCACTCCGGGAGGCAGAAGCAGGAAGATTTCTGATCAGACAAACCTGATCTACAGAGCAAATTTTAGGACAGCCAAGGTTATACAATAAAACCTTGCCTCAAAAATAAATACATAAATAATAAGTAGTAACAATAAAAATTAAAAATAGACTATAATGTGGAGGCCAGCTTAGTGGTGCATGCATTTAGTTCCACAAAAAATAGGAAGTAAAGGAAGAGCAGGTCTATATGAGTTCCAGATCAGCCAAAACTACACAGTGAGACTCCATATTAAAACAAACAGACAAGCTGGGCAGTAGAATCCCAGGCAAAATACAAATGTACATAAAATAAAGAAAAACATTGAAAATAATTTTTAAAATAAAGAAAAAGGGTGTATTTTGAGCTGGTAAGGTGACTCAACAGGTAAAAACACTTGTTTTGAAAGCTTGATGACACTGGGCACAGTGACACATGGCTGCAATTTGAGTTCTCTGGGAGGCAGAGGCAGGTGGATCTGTGAGTTCAAGGCCAGCCTGGTCTACAAAGAGAGTCCAGGACAGCCAGGGCTACACCAAGAAACCTTGTCTCAATAAAACCTAAATAAATATAAAATGAAAATTTGTTGAAGTGATATACAACCTTTGGTCTACGTAGACACACATGCAAGCAGAGAAGGAGGGAGACAAAGAAGAGAAGGAAGAAAAGGGAGAGAAAGAGGGAGAGGAGGAAAAGGAGGAGGTTTAGCTGGGCTCTTACAGAACAATAGGGGCCCCTACACTGGTGACTCATCTAATATTTATTTGTTTGTTTTTATGTACACTGGTGTTCTGCCTGCATGTAAATCTGTTTGAGGGTGTCAGATTCCCCTGAAACTGGAATTAGACAGTTGTGAGCTGCCATGTGGGTGCTGGGAACTGAACCCAGGTCCTTTGGGAAAACAGCCAGTGCTCTTGCCCACTGAGCCATCCTCTCTAGTGCGCGCACACACACACACACACACACACACACACACACACACACACACACACACACACAATTTATCTAATCTTGATCACCTCCAAAGGCCACATCTCTAAACACCATAGCTGAAGTACTTTTGGAAAGCACAAATCTTATTCAAGCCAAAGTGCACACAAATGTGATTTTTTGTGGTTGTTGTTGTTGTTGTTGTTGTTCTGTTTTTTTCAAGACAGGGTTTCTCTGTGTAGCCCTGGCTGTCCTGGACTCACTCTGTAGACCAGGCTGGCCTCAGAGATCTGCCTGCTTCTGCCTCCCAAGTGCTGGGATTAAAGGCGTGGGCCACCACCACCCAGGTATAAATGTGACTGATAGATTGATTGATGTCGAGACAGGATTTCTCTGTGTGTACTCCTGGCTATCTTGGATGAATGTGATTTTTTAAAAAATAATTTTGGGGCTATAGTGATGGCTCATCAATTAAGAACACTTGTTCTTTCAGAAGACCCGGATTTTATATGCAGCACCAACATGGCGACTTACAACTAACTATCTGTAACTTCATTCCCAGAGGACATGATGCCCTCTCTTGCTTCCATGAGCACCAGGCACACACAAGGTACACAGATGCATGCATGCAAGACACATACACAAAATTAAAGATAAATAAGTGCAATTAAAATAAACAAAATTAGATGCTTAATGAAAAACAAAAATAGTATATTTTCAAATATGAAACAACAACCACTTTTAAAACACAAGACAGCCACATACAGTAATTCATTACTGTAACAAGAGCTCTGTAACATAGACAGAAGTATTAGAATCAATGCAAGTTCAAAGCCAGCCCTACCTATACAGTAAGTTTGAGGCTAGTCAGAACACTTGTGTTTGCACACTCATACACAAACACAACATGGGGGAGGGGTGGGATATAGATAGTTCAGTGGCAGAATGTTTACCTAGTATGTACAAAGTCCTAGACTCCACTGCCAATGTTCTAACAATAAAAACAAAACAAGAAGTTATATGAAGGACTCTCAAAACTGTTTAAACCACATCTGTAGCTCACAGCTTATGTAATCACAGCACTCAGAAGGTTGAGGCAGGAGGATCAGTGAAAGTGTGGTGGTACATGACTGCAATCCAACACCCAGGTGAATCTCTGTGAGTTCAAGGCCAGCCAGGATTGCCCAGTGAAACCCTATCCTCAAAAACGCAAAACAAACAAAACACCATACACAACTATTCACTCTGCAGTAAGTCTGACCATCAGAAAAACCACAGGACATAAGCTGAGACATAACTCACTCACCTTGAACACTTCAGAGAAGAAGCCAGATCCTATTTTTTCACGGGTGAAGTCGTCCAAACTCGTCAGCCTGGAAAAGGCACTAATAATCGCACGATAGGAAGATGATGACACTCTTCCCACCTGCACGGTGCTCCCGTCCCCTCCACCGCCTCCTTCAAATTCCTCCAGGCGCTCCACACGTGGGGGAAATCCTGCGATTGAGTTCCGCTTGCTCCTATCCATAATCTCTATAATCACTCCTTCACTTCAGAAGGAGCTCCACACATAGCTTTTGTTCAGTTTTCTTTCTTTTCCAGTGCGACACTACAGGGAAAAAGAAAACACATGCACGCATTTTACTAAAACCACCGATGACTGTATGAAAATTAACAAAGTCTCAATGCAAAAGTATTTCCTTCTGCATTCTACCTCTGCTTTCCAGATCTAAATAATACTTTGTCTTCACTTTCAAAATAACAGATATACACAAAAAGCAAGCTGTCACATCTTAATGTGACTAGAATATAAAAATCATAGATTACATTCTTTAAAAAAATTTTTTTTAAGATTTATTTATTTCATTTCATTTCATGTGTATCAGTGTTTTGCCTGCATGTGTACAATGTGCTTGCCTGATGGCCACAGTGATCAAGAAGATGGCCAGATGGTTGTTGTCCTGGCTAGTTTTATGTCAACTTGTATGTGCTAGGGTCACTTGGGAAGAGCCACTCTCAGGTAAGAAAATGCCTCCATAAGATATGCCTGCAGCAAGTCTGCAGGGTATTTTAATTACTGACTGATGTGGGAGGGGCCCAGCACACACTGGGTGATGCCATCCCTGGACAGGTGGTCCTGGGCATTAGAAGCAGATTGCCTGCTGGCTGCACATGTCTTTAATCCTAGCACTTAGGAGGTAGAGCAGATGGATCTCCGAGTTCAAAGGCAGTCTGGTCTACAGAGTGAGTTTCAGGACAGCCAAGGCTACACCGAGAAACCATGTCTAGAAAAGCCCCCTCTCAGAGAGAGAGAGAGAGAGAGAGAGAGAGAGAGAGAGAGAGAGAGAGAGATGAAGCAGACAGCAGTAAACAGCTCTCCCCCCATGACCTCTATCACCACTGCCTCCAGATTCCTGCCCAGCTTAAGTTCTTGTCCTACTTCCCTCAGTAAGAGCCTGTGCTGTAAGAACTGTAGGCTGAAAGAAACCCTTCCCTGTCCAAATTACTTTTAATCAGTGTTTTATCACAATAGAATCCTAATATTACTACAATAGAAACCTACCTGAGACAGTTGTGAACCATCATTTGAGTACTGGGACCAAACCCAGATCATGTGCAAGAGCAAACCACGCTCTTAAGCTCTGAAGCATCTCTCCAGCCTTGTAGATTGTATTCTGCATAACAACACAGCCATGGTAGCATCCATCATTCATTACTCATCCATCCCTTTGCCTAGACAACTGTAAAAGCACGATCTGAGGCTAGAGCCCAGTATCAGAGATTACACTTAGTCTGAGAGCTTTACCTATAGCATGCCATTTGATTCTCAAAAAAGTCATGGTAAGGATTATTATGCTCTTTTCACAGAGATCAGGTATGGTTACCAAATCACAGGGAAAATTAAAATCAAGACGGGTTCAAAGCCTGTTACGCTACCAATATCCTTTATGGCCACACACTATGTCATTAATTTGAAAAATTACTAAATTCAAAATATAAAGCAAAGGTAATTAATGTTGGGCATGGGCATGAGTATTTCTTTAATGTCAAGGCCAGCCCAGGTTACAGAGTGAAACCTTGTCTTAAATACCCACACACATCACTATAAATGACCAGGCTGGAATGTAGCTCAGTGGTAGAGAGCTTACCTAAGTTATGTGAAACCTGGGTTCAAACCTCAGCACCACCAAAACAAGTAAAAGGTACTTTAAAATGACCAAAAAACTCACTGCTGATTACTAGTCAAGATTCCAGGCGGGGGGTGGGGGGGGTGGGGGTGGGGTGTTGGAGAATGGCTCAGAGCACTGCTGCTCTTCCAGATGTCCTGAGTTCAATTCCCAGCAACCACATGGTGGCTCACAACCATCTATAATGTGATCTGATGCCCTCTTTGGCCTGCAAGTATACATGCAGGCAGAGGAGCACTGTATACATAATAATAAATAAATCTTAAGAAAGAAAGAAAGAAGAAAGAAAAGACTCTAGAGGGGCTGGAGAAATGGCACCATGGTTAAAGCACTGTTATTCTTGTAGAAGACACATGTTCAGTTCCCAGCTCCCACACAATGGTTTACAACCATCTATAACTCCAATTCTAAATTTGATATCCTCTTCTGGCCTCCAAGAGTAATGCATGCACATGGTCACATATATGCACATTTTCTTTTTAATTTTTTATTTTTGTTTTGGTTTTGGTTTTTTGAGACAGGGTTTCTCTGCGTAGCCTTGGCTGTCCTGGACTCACTTTGGAAACCAGGCTGGCCTCTAACTCACAGCAATCCACCTGCCTCTGCCTCCTGAGTACGGGGATTAAAAGCGTGCGCCACCACGCCCAGCTTATTTTTTAATCTTAAAAATAAAAGCCTGCAGGCCATGTGGGACATGCTTAACTAAGAACAAAAGCACAGGAGCACACTCTCTTCTATCCAGTCTTCCCACACTCATGCCCCACCTCACCTTGAGAACTGATTATAAGAGTTCTACATAAAATAAAACATCTTTGTGTAGTTTTTCTTGTAATCTTTGCTTTTCACTTGCAGCAGGCAACCCTTGTGAGATCGTTCACAAGCATGATGAATACCTTACCTACTCACCCAGTCCTCCACCTCCATCCGTGGAGAATTGAGCTGCACTAACAGACCACCCTATGCCGTTACTTGGCAGGGAGGGGAGGAGAGAGACTGGCTTGGTTTCTCCAATGTGTTGTACTCTGTCATTCCTGATGTCTAACTATACTCTGGAGGTTCTGTAAAATATCTTTTTTTTCTTCAACATAAAATCATTTTTGCTCTAGCTGGTCCTACCAGATTCTCCAGAGAAAGAATAATCCACATTCCCAAAGAATAAAAATATCTAAGTGCCTTTATTGAACATCTTCCAAGAAATGGCATCAAGTACACCCTTACTGCCAGGTGTTTGGCCCAGGCCTTTAATCTCAGCACTCAGGATGCAGAGGCAGGCAGATCTCTTGATTTTGAGGTCAACCTGGGCTACAGTGTTTTTTCCAGGAGAGCCAGGGCTACAAAGAGAAACGCTGTCTCAAAAAGTCCACCATACCAAGAATTAAGGTTGCAAGAACAAAGTGTTAAACCTTATAACCAGGAGGGCTCACCAATATAGCCATCTATTTTAAATCTGAAGAAACACATAGACAAGAAAGTGAAAATATAACAAGTCAAGTGGGTTGTGTTTTCTTATTTTGTGTTCTTTGATGTTTATTTTTTGGTTTTGTGTAAGCTATTTTGTCTTACATGTTTACTTACTGGGGTTGGGAGCAGACACTCAGGTGCCACAATGTGCATGTTTATGGAAGTCTTAAGACAATTTGTGGGAGTCAGTGCTCTCAGTCTACCATGTAGGTCCCAGAAATCAAACTCACGTTACTAGGCTGGACCACAAGCACCTTTACCACCGAGTCATCTCACCGGCCCAGTATAAGGTATTTATTAACAAGCTATGACATGGAACCAATGAACTAATGGAGTATATTTTCCAAAGTTATGTCTGTCATTTGAATCTAAATCAGCAGGGGAGAAAGGCAGGAGAACACAAGCCTGTTACCTCTTTGGTGTTACCGACAGGTAGACTGCCACAAATTCAAGGTCAGTCTGGCCTACATTGTGAATTCTAGGCCACCCAGGACTGTATCTGTCTCAAGGAAAAAACTTACTTGCAGAGGCAGGCATGGTGGTTTAAAACCCAGTACTTGGGAGGTTGAGGCAAGAAGAAAGTCTTGCAGCAAAGGCCAACCTAAGCTACACAGAGAGACTCTGCCTCAAAAACAACCCAAATTAACAAAGAAGGTGTTAAAACCCCAAAGTTCTGTGAGTGGAGAGTGAGATCTGACTCTCACACGAACTCTGGTGCCCCTTTTCTGACCACGTCCCCTGGACAGGGAGGCCTGGCGGCACCCAGAGGAATGATAGCAAGTTACCAAGAAGAGACTCGATATTCTAAGAGCATATATAAGGGGAGGTCTCCCTCAGTGACAGACATAGGGGAGGGGAGAAGGGGGGAAGTGGGAGGGAGGGAGGAATAGGAGGAAACAAGGGAAGGGCTAACAATCTACATGTAATATGAATAAAATTAATAATAAAAAATAATAATAAATGTGAACACACACACACACACACAAAAACAACCCACAGTTCTGGACCTTCTACTTGACCTACACCATCAGAGTGTCTTTGGATAAGACTTGAAAACTTAACTGGGTTCCACAGTGATTCCTATTTCTTCCAGAAGCTGACAACCTTCAATGGGAGGAAAGTGAAATTGTTTTAAAGATTTTCTCTTATTTTACATGTACAAGTATTTTGCTTGGATGTCTGTCTGTGCACTACTTGCATGGCTGGGCTTTTGATCCCTTGGAACTGGAGTTAGGGATGGCGGCAAGCTGCCATGTGGGCGCTGGGAATGGAACTGGGTCCTCCGTGAGAAGTACACTTAACCACCGAGCCATCAGAGAGGAAACTGAATAGCTCTTTTTAGGCACCAATAATTTTACTATTGTTTTCTCACTTAAGCTCCGAAACATGCCCCTAAAGTAGACATTTCCTCTATTTTACAGAAAAGAAAAGTAGGCTAAGAAAGTTAGGAAGCCTGTCTAAGCATGGCCAGGTAGTGGAAGCAGAACTGTAGCCAGGCTTCACCTGGCCCCAAAACTCAAGGTTCTCTATTTCATTATTAATTGTTCAGTGTTTTTCCACTATAACAACTGTAAGGACTTAAACTAGCCACCAGAGTAGAAAAAAGGACAGAGACTTAAAGTGGCTGATTATAACTATTAGATGGAAACAGAAAGAAAAATTATATGGAGAGCTGCGACTAAGTGGTTACAGTAGAGAGCTGGAAAAAGAAACCATATCAAATTGAAATATAGCTGCCTGCAAAGCTAATTGACTGACCTGATTTGAGCAAATTTTGCCATTTAAAGTTCCCTTAGAATACTGCAAGGGGTTACGAACAACCTTTTTGTTTTAGAATGAAAAGTTCACTACAAGTTGCTATCAGTCTAGATAGTAACTAAGTAGCACCTGCAGTGTAGCCAACAGTGCTTTTCCATTGTTATTCATTTTACTATACAAACATTTACTAATTTATGTACAGGCATATGCCACAGCACATGTATTAGTTCCTTCCTTCCACCATGTGGCTCCTGAGCTCAAACTCAGATCATCAGGCTTGGCAGCAAGTCCCTACTCACTAAGTTATTATCAACCTGTTCAATGCCCAGAGAGTTCCTGGGATAACAGATCCTAGATGCCTACACTAAAGCACAGAAAGTAAAATATTTTTCTTGTTTTGGCTTGTTGACACCCCAACCCTGCTGTGGGGCCAATATGACCTTGAAATTCTTATCTCTTGCCTCACCTCACAGATGCTGGCATTACTGTGTGTTGCCACACCTGCTCAAAATTACTTGTTGCAGCTCAACATGTCTGAGCCTCAGCTATGTAGGGAGAGGTAAGAAATTTCTAATTCCAACTGGGCTGGCTTGGTAGGAACCTTGTTCAACCATAGCACAATAAACTGACAATTTTTATGGTTACTTGGAAATGTAACATATCTTTGCTCACAGGACCTACCTTCCTTTATTGAGGGGGAAATGTCTAAGAAACCCAGGCTGAGGCTGGGTATGGTGGCACACACTTTTAATCTCAGCACTCAGGAGGCAGAGGCTGGCATATTGCTGTGAGTTTGAGGTCAGCTTGGTCTACAAAGTGAGTCTAGGACAGGCAAAGCTACACAGAGAAACTCTGTCGAAAAAAAGAAAGAAAGAAAGAGAGAGAGAGAGAGAAAGAAAGAAAGAAAGAAAGAAAGGGAAAAGAAAAGAAAAGAATGAATCAAACAGTTCCCTGAAGCCGGGCGTGGTGGCGCATGCCTTTAATCCCAGCACTCAGGAGGCAAAAGCAGGACGATTTCTGTAAATTCAAGGCCAGTCTGGTCGACAAAGTGAGTCCAGGACAGCCAAGGATAACACAGAGAAACCTTGTCTCGAAAAACCAAAAGAAAAGAAACCCAGGCCGAGCCCACGGTGGCACATGCCTTTAATCCCAGCACTCAGGAGGCGGATCTCTGAGTTCAAGGCTAATCCGGTCTACAGACTGAGTTCCAGGAAAGCCAGGGCTACAAAATGAAACCTTGTCTTGAAAAACAAGAAAAGTGGGGGTAGGGAATAAGAAGGGGAAAGAGAAGGGGAGAGGAGGAGAGGAGGAGAAGAGAAGTGAAACTAAACCCAGACTGTCCTCAAACCGGATTCTCCTGCCTCATCCTCTGGAATACTGAGACAACATCCATTCACTGCTACATCCAACTCAGACATTTTTAAGAGGGAGGAAAAAAGTTGAGGGGTTTGTTTTGTTTTCAGTAACGCAATGTTTTAGTTAGGGTTTCTATTGCTGCAACTAAACACCATGACCAAAAAGCAAATTGGAGAGGAAAGGATTTATTCAGCTTACACGTCCACATTGCTCTTAATCACCAAAGGAAGTCAGGACAGAACTCAAGCAGGGTAGGAACCTGGAGGCCGGAGCTGATACAGAGGCCACAGAGAGTGCTGCCTACAGGCTTGCTCCAGAGGGCTTGCTCAGTCTGCTTTCTTATAGAACCCAGGACCACCAGTCCAGGGATGGCACCACTCACAATGGGCTGGGCCCTCTCCCATCAATAATTTTAAAAATGCCTTACAGCTGGATCTTGTGAAGGCATTTTTTCAATTATAGGAACCTAGCTATATTTAACCTTGTTACATCTCCAGTCTTCATCTGTAAAATAGAAACAAAAACAGTGGATATATTATACTGTACATATGGCTTATATACATTAGTTAATCTAAGTCATACAATGGCTATTATTATTATTGATCAAACAGTTCCCTCTTTTCAGATAACTCTAGTTTGTGTGTCAAGTTGACGTTAAGTCTAGCCAGCACATACAATAAGCCAGGAATAGGGGCATATATCCATAATATCAGCACTAGAGCAACTAAGAAAAATGTGGGTCATGTATTATTCAAGGCTAGGCTGGGCTACATAGCAAGCACATCTCAAACAAACAAGCCCCAGGACAGCCAAGGCGACACAGAGAAACCCTATCTTGAAGAAAAAATAATAATAATAACAACAAAGAACAAACAAAACAAAACAAAGAATGGGAATGACTTCGTGCCATCGAAGTGTATGAGCTTTTTCTTGATTTTATAAGGCCTTGCAGTTAAAAGCCAGCCATGGTAGAACATGGCCGCCATCCTAGCATTTAGAAGGAAGATGCAAGGTAATCAGTTCAAGGTAACTCTCAGCTAAAGGGACTTTAAGATCAATCTGAGCTACCCTAGACCCAGTCAAGAAGAGAGAGGCAGAAGCCAGGCGTGGTGGTGCACGTCTTCTTTAATCCCAGCACAGCAGAGGCAGGTGGCAAAGAAACAGCAACACAGTATGCAAGCCAATCCTCCAGATTCTCAAACTATTCTGCAACAGTTCCACTACATGGGATAATTTATATCCTATTCTGAAGTCTCAAAAGCATTGTGGAAACTTTTGGGGTTTTTTTTTGTTGTTGTTGTTGTTGTTTTGTTGCTTTTTTAAACAGAATTAATTCACTTTATTTTTCTTGTAAAAACCCTTATGTGGTAGCCACAGCTGGAGCCTGGGTCCACTGAACAGACACTCTGGTGTGGGTTTTCACAAGATGATCAGTGAATTTCTGATAAGGAGACTTAGTGAACATAGTTTCTTTCCAGAGATCAGGTGTCAGGCAGCTGTAGGTCTTGGAAATGGAATCAAAAGTGGCCTTGGCAAAGTTGCCCAGGGTGGCAGTACACCTGGCTGATGTGTAGCAGTTATCAATACCGGCCATCATCATCATCAGCTTCTTGGGCACAGGAGCTGAGACAATGCCAGTGCCTCTGGGGACAGGGATGAGACGCACCAAAACAGAGCCACAGCAGCCTGTCACCTTGCATGGAACAGTGTGTGGCTTGCCAATCTTGTTCCCCCAGTAGCCTCTCAGCACAGGGACGATGGAAAGCTTGGCCAAGATGATGGTCCCTCGGATAGCAGTGGCTACCTCCTTGGAGCACTTAACACCAAGACCAACGTGACCATTGTAGTCCCCAAGAGCGACAAAAGCCTTGAACCTGGTCCGCTGGCCAGCCTGTGTCTGCTTCTACACTGGCATGATCTTGAGACCCTCATCCTTTAGGGATGCGCCCAGGAAAAAAAATCAATAATCTCGGATTCCTTAATGGGCAGGGAGAACAGATAAATCTCCTCCAAGGACTTGATCTTCATATCCTTAACCAGGCGGCCCAGCTTGGTGACGGGGATCCACTCCTTGTCTTCGGCTTTACTCCCACGAGTCCCGCGGCCTCGACCACTGCCACTAAGACGGCTGCCAAATCCCACTCGGAAGCCGGGAAGCCACCTCACTCTCCTAATCCTGGGCCCTGGGTCCTTCAGGCCCTCCCGCTGCACTGGTGTCATCCGCCATTTGGTGTTTTCCCGAGGAAGAAGCAGCTTGGGTTTGTTTTTTGTTTTTTGTGACAGGGTTTTTCTGTGTAGCTGTGGCTGCTTTGGACTCACTTTGTAGACCAGGCTGGCCTCTAAATCACAAAGATTCATCTGCCTCTGCCTCCCAAGTGCTGAGACTAAAGGCGTGTGCCACCACTGTCTAGCTAAGCACTGTGGAAACTTTTAAGCCATAAATTTAAAATAGAAAAGAATATATATAAAACATATTTAGTTTAGAGTTCCTCTTTCATGTTAAAGTATTAATCACTAGTCAGCGGAGAAAAATAGTACAAAATATAGTCCCTTCATGGAAATAAAGATTTCCTTAATACATTTTAGAAATTCTGAAAAAGGAAAACACCCAAGTCGTGCCTTTGTTTCCATGGTCAGACACTAAATAACCTTATTTTACTTATTATTATATACGTGTGCATGATGTGTGTGTGCATGTATATGAGGGGTGATTGTGAGTATACACGTTCATGTGTGGAGGTGTGTGTGCACATTTGTCTTTATGTGCATGTGAGTGTAGGCATTAATTCTCCTGGAGCTCTTTACAGGCAGTGTGTGTTGCAGTACCTGGGTGGCAGGAGCCACACGCTGTCCTCTGCAAGAGCAGTTAAGTGCTCTTACTAATGGGCCTTCTCTTCTTTGCCCTCACCACTTCTGTTGTAGTTGGTGGTGGTGATGGTGATGATGGTGTTTTCTTTTTTCTTTTCTTTTTCAAAACAGGATTTCTCTGCCTAACAGCCCTGGCTGTTCTGGAACTCTCTTTAAAGACCAGGCTGACCTCGAACTCACAGAGATCCACCTACCTCTGCTTTCTGAGTGCTGGGATTAAAGGTGTTTGCCACCATGCCTGGTGGTTTTGGTTTTCTTTTTCTTTTTTCTTTTTTTCCTTGGTTTTTCGAGACAGGGTTTCTCTGTGTAGCCTTGGCTGTCCAGGACTCACTTATAGACCAGGCTGGCCTTGAACTCACAAAGATCCACCTGCCTCTGCCTCCTGAATGCTGGGATTAAAGGCGTGCGCCACCACGCACTGTGGTTTTGGTTTTCAAGACAGAGTCTCTGTGTAGTCATGGCTGTCCTGACTTTGTAAACCATGTTTGTAGGTATAATCTCTTTCGTACTATATGGATTCTTCACCTGTCAATAAACAGCAGATTGCCTATAGCTGGACAGGAAATAGGGAAGAATTCCAGTAGAGAGAGTGAATGCTGGGAAAGAATGAAGGGCACGACACCTGAGCAGAGGTCACCAGCCACGTGGCAGCTTAGAACTGAAAACACGGGATAGCAGCTATGAGCAAGTCAGGGAACATGCCTTGCCATACTGGCCTTTTGAAGATATTCTGGGAAACCCCCTTGACAGGTTGGCCTTAAACTCAAAGATACTCCTGCCTCTACCTCCAGTGTTAGAAGTAAAGGCTCCCTGACAAATTTTAATTACCTATAAAAGACATGAAAAGTATGGACCACACAAAGGCTGATGAGGAGGCTCAGCTCAGCGACTAAAGGCACCTGCTGACAAGCTGAGTTTGATCCCTGGGACTCACATAGTGGGAGGAGAGACACCTGTAGGCTGTTTGCTGACCTCTACGTAGGAGGAGCTTTCCTGCTACTCTGCGTATGTGTATATATATAACCTCACACATATATGCACACAAAATAATAAATAAAATGTTTAAAGTTGCCAGGCATAGTGGTATATGCCTTTAATCCCAGCATTCAAGAGACAGAGGCAGGTAGATCTGACTCCAGTCTGGTCTACATAATGGTTCCAGAACAGCCAAGAGTCTATAGTGAGACCTTGTTTTAAAAAATAATAAAGCCGGGCGTGGTGGCGCACGCCTTTAATCCCAGCACTCGAGAGGCAGAGGCAGGCGGATCGCTGTGAGTTCGAGGCCAGCCTGGTCTACAAAGCGAGTCCAGGACAGCTAAGGCTACACAGAGAAACCCTGTCTCAAAAAACCAATCAATCAATCAATCAATCAATAATAAAAAATAAAAAATAATAATAAAAGCCAGGCATGGTGGCACACGCCTGTAATCCCAGCACTTGGGAGGCAGAGGCAGGCGGATCACTGAGTTCGAAGCCAGCCTGGTCTACAAAGTGAGTCCAGGACAGCCAAGGCTAACACAGAGAGACCTTGTCTCGAAAAACCAAAATAATAATAATAATAATAATAATAATAATAATAATAATAATAATAATAATAATAATAAAATAAGTAAAAATAAAATAATAAATAAATAATAGTTGGGAGTGGTGGTACAGGTGTGTAATCCCAGCACTTAGAGAGGCAGAGGCAAGCAGATCTCTGTGAGTTCAAGACCAGCCCGGTCTACAAAGTGAGTCCAGGACAGCCAAGGCTACACAGAGAAACCTTGTCTCAGGGGGAAAAAAAAAACCCAAATAAATAAAAACTATACCCTGGGTCTTTTGGAGGGAGTACTATTTTTGTTTTAAAGCACGTATTTATTAATTTGGGGAAGCGGGTACTTGAGCTGTGGCGAGCACATAGAAGTCAGAAGATAACTTGTAGTTCTCTCCTTCCACTCTCTCGGGTTTTGAAATCTGAAAATGATTAATTTTAAAATCAGAAAATAGCTGGTGTGGTGCACACCTTTAATCCCAGCACTCGGGAGGCAGAGGCAGGCAGATAGCTGTGAGTTTGAGGCCAGCCTGGTCTACAAAGTGAGTCCAGGACAGCAAAGGCTAACACAGAGAAACCCTGCCTCAAAAAACAAACAAACAATCAAAAATATATACTATTTGAAATGTATGAGATGTTAAGATATCTGCCTCTGGATTCCTTGTCTTGGTATTACTTACAGAATATCACGTTTTTTAAAGTGTGTATTTTTTTTTTTTTTTTTTTTTTTGTCTTTTGAGACAGGGTTTCTCTGTGTAGCCTTGGCTGTCCTGGACTCGCTTTGTAGACCAGGCTGGCCTCGAACTCACAGTGATCCGCCTGCCTCTGCCTCCCGAGTGCTGGGACTAAAGGCGTGCGCCACCACGCCCGGCTCTAAAGTGTGTATTTATTGTTATTTTATGTGATGAGTGTTTTGCCTACATGTATGTGTGTGTATCACATGAGTGCCTGCTGCCCTCAGAGGTCAGAAAAGAGGATCATTATCTCCTGGAATTAGAAGCAGATGGTAGTGACCTGCCATGCCAGTGGTGGTAACTGAACCCAGATCCTTCAAAGAACAACCAGTGTTCTGAACTACTGAACCATATCCCCAGCCCTGGAATATTACCTCTTAATACTTACAGTGCCCTTCAAAGTATAAATTTTGAGGAAAAATAACTCTTACAGGCTGGGCGTGTGGCACAAGCCTTTAATCCCACCACTCAGGAGGCAGAGTTGCTGGTCTACAAAGGGAGTCCAGAACAGCTAGGGATAGACAGAGAAACCCTGTCTCGAAAAACAAACAAACAAACCCTTTTAGATTTACCAGCAAGATATAATTGAAAAACATGCATTTTAGGGCTGGGGCTATAACTCAGTAGAGTGTTTACCTAGGTTCATCCCTTGGTATCACCACATGTGGCACATGCCTGTTATTGCAGAACCCAGGAAATGGGAGGTAGGAGAACCACAAATTCAAGGAATTCTTGGTTATGTAGTGAGTTTGAGGGCATCCTGAGTTACAAGAGACCTTACTTAAGAAAAAAGAAGAGCCAGCTGGCGGTGGTGGCACAAGCCTTCAATCCCAGCACTCAAGAGTCAGAGGCAGGTGTATATCTGTGAATTCGAGGTCAACATGGTCTACAAATCAAGTCTAGGACAGCCAGGACTGTTACACAAAGAAACCCTGTTTCAAAAAAACCAAAAGAAAAGGAAAGAAGGAAGGAAGGAAGGAAAGACAGACAGACATGAATTTTAAGCACTATGTAGGTAGATTACTTGTTTAGTATGAGTAATTTGTCTTTTTGTTTTGTGTTGTTTGTTTGTTTGTTTTTGATACAGGGTTTCTCTGTGTAGCTCTGGCTGCCCTAAACTAGCTCCGCAGACTAGGCTGGCCTCAAACTCTTAGAGATCCACCTGCCTCTGCTTTCCAAGCGCCAAGATCTTTAAAAGCGTGCATCACCACACCTAAGTATGAGTAATTGTAAGCTTGTGAACTTGGATTTTATTTTTACTGCTGTGGATGGAATCTAGAACCTTGTACATGCTTAATAAACACTCCTCACTGAGCACATGCCAGACAAAACACTGGCCTTTTAAAATATATATATATAATGAAAATTGGTAATACTGACCTGCCTCATACAGTAATACTTCAGGAAGAGTCTCTGGACTAGAGGCCTGTGAGGTCTGCCTGCGGGAGGCTGGATATCCCTGTCAAGGAGAGGTCATGACAACGTTGGGGGTGTGCGGTAGGCAATGCTGGTATGTTAGTGGGCAGGAGCCAGGGAAACTGAATGTCCTGCACAACAAAGAATTGTCCTCCTTGGAATGCCAGCAGCGCGCAGCTGAGAAAGAAACCCTGGCTGGAAAAGCTTCGTTGCTTTTGTCCTTAAATAGGAAATGGCCTTTAGTGGTCTTTCAAAAATGCCACAATTATGTGGCTTACAAGGAAACAAACACACTTTTTGTTTGTTTGTTTTTTAAGACAGTCTCTTTACACAGTCCTTGACAGCCTAGAACTTGCTACACAGACCTGGCCGACCTCAAAATCAGGGATCCTCCTACTTCTGCCTCACAGGTGCTGGAACTGAAGGCCTGCACTTAGCCTGACACAATTTTTTAGGGCCTGTGCTGCAACTTGGGCATTTTTAGATAGAAGAAAGGAGAAGAGATAAAAGTAAAGGGGATTAGGAGAGTATGAAGAAGAGGGAAGAGGGGAAAGGAGAGGGAATGAGAGAGGGAAAGTCTCCCACAGGTTTCTTTTTTAAAGTTCAATTCCGATTACATTGGGATTGAGTTGTTTCATACAAAATAAAAGTAAGTATAGGGCTGGAGAGATGGTTTAGCAGTTATGACTCCTAGCACCCACATTTTAGCTCACAGCCTTCAGTAAGTAACTCCAATTCCGAGGGTATAACACTCTCTGGATCTCCTCAGACACTGCATGGACATAATACACAGAAACACATGCAGGCAAAAAAACCATGATATTTAAACTTCTGTTTTGTTTGTCAACATAGGATTTCTCTGTATAGCCTGGCTATCCTGGAACTATCTCTGTATACCAGGCTGGCTTTGAAGTCACAATTCACTTGCCTCAGCAGCCCCCATCCTGCCAGTGCTGGGTTTAAGGGTGTGTACCACCTCCACCTAACCTTAAAAAACTTTTTAAAAGAAATAAAGTGAGCCAGGTGTGGTGGCACACACCTTTAATCCCAGCACCCGGGAGGCAGAGGCAGGTGGATTGCTGTGAGTTTGAGGCCAGCCTGGTCTGCAAAGCAAGTCTAGGACAGCCAAAGCTAACAAAGAAACCCTGTCTCAAAAAACCAAAAAAAAAAAAAAAAAAGTTTTAAAAGCTAACAATTGAAAAAAAAAAAGATAGTGAGGGGAAAAAAAAAGAATAAAGATAGTGGACTAAATATCCTATATGCAATATTATATCTTTTATCTTCCCTAAGTGGAAATTCTATAAATTATTTCCTAAAGAATAAGGAAACTTTTAGGACTCTCAGATCACCCACTTAGTCAAAATACTTCTATAGGTCACTGCAGACACCACTTACATTCTGCCAATTGTTTTGGTTTGTTTTTGACAGGTTTTCTCTGTGGAGCCTTGGCTGTCCTGGACTCAATTTATATACCAGGATGGCCTCAAACTGTCAAGTGATCCTCCTGCCTCTATCTCCCTGAGTGCTGAAATTAAAGGTGTGCACCACCACTCCCAGCAGTTCTTTATTTACTTTTATTTTATGTGAAGGTATTGGATCCCCTAGAACTAGAGTTACAGACAGCTGTGAGCTGCCACATGGGTGCTGGGAATCGAACCCGTGTCTTCTGGAGGAGCAGCCAGCGCTCTTAACCACTATGCCATCTCTCTAGCCCCAACCAATGGTTATATGTATGTTTCTTCTATCTTCATGATATCTCTGTAATGTATGCATTATCTCTCACGTAAAGAGGGAGGTCACTGAGTATAGTGACACACATTTGAGGAGTTTTGTTTTGTTTTTTTTCCAAAACAGGGTTTCTCTGTGTAACAGTCCTGGATGTAGTGGGACTCACTCTGTAGACTAGGCTGGTCTCAAATTTACAGCCAGCTACCTGCCTCTGCCTCCTGAGTGCTGGGATTAAAGGAGTGTGCCACCACACCCCGCTGATGGCACACATCTTTAATGCAATCAATGGGAGATAGAGGTGGGTGGATCTGATCTACAAAACAATTTCTCTTGCCATGGCTTCATAGTGACATTTTTTTGTCTCAAATAACAAAAGGGGGCTTCTCTGGTCATGGCCTCTAGGTGCTTCACTTCAGGCCAGCGCAGCGGAGAGAAAATGACTAGCCGCCCTTCGTTGTCAGCTAGGGACAAGGACACAGTGGCTGTCAGATCCCTAGGCCACCTACCACCGACTCATGGATAAAGTGGAGTTGTCACTGCCAGAGAAATTGAGGCTGCTATACAGCCACCTGGTAGACCCCAGAACAGTTTCTTTTCTGGGCTCCAATGATGAAATGGAGAGTGCTGTGTGCTGGGCTAGCTGATATGGCCAGACCTGCAGAGAAACTCAGCACAGCTCAGTCCATCGTGCTGATGGCTACAGAGTTTATTTGGTCAAGGTACTCACTTGTAATTATACCAAAAACTGGAGTTTGTTTGCTGTTAATTTCTTTGTGAGGTCAGCAGGAGCCTCTCAGTTGCTTCATATTTGGAGATATAATCAAGAACTCAAAGCTAAAGGTGTCAGGAGAGTTCCTGATCACCTGAACAACCCAGATGTGGACAGAAGCATTGGAACCTAGTTTATTTGATTATTGATAAGATGATGCTAACTATTCTGATAACATTTGAAAAGAATGGAAAAGAAATCTAACTATAATAAAGCAAACCTTTTTTGTTTTGTTTTTTGAGACAGGGTTTCTCTGTGTAGCCTTGGCTGTCCTGGACTCACTTTGTAGACCAGGCTGGCCTCAAACTCACAGTGATCTGCCTGCCTCTGCCTCTGCCTCCCCAGTTCTGGGATTAAAGGCGTGTGCTACCACGCCCGGCTCATAAAGCAAACTTTTACTAACATATGACTCAGGAGACTGACCTATGGATGGTACTAACACTTTTTTCTACTATTTGTCCATCATAAATCCTATTTGATCATACATAAAAAAATAAAAAGGGGGGTAGGTAAGACAACCAAATTAAGACCTGCTGGAAGATAATTAATGACAGACTTGGAATTCCAAAGCTAAGCACTTACCACTATAAAGAGTCCCTCTCCACAAACAGAGCCACACATCTGTACTTACAGAGAGTGACTAATAGCCTCTACCCTCCCTGCAAGGAGAGTGAGATGTATACAGATGGTGTCTCTCCAGCAAGCTCTAAGGCAGTGGTTCTTAACCTGTGGGTTGAGACCCCCTTGAAGGTCACAAGTCAGATAGTCACAGCTCATGTAGTGGCAAAATTACATTTATGAAGTAGCAACAAAATAATTTTATGGTTGGGTCACCACAACAAGAGGAAAAAAAAAAATATATATATATATATTTTGTCCAATAGGGTCTCCTTGTATAACCTTGGCTTCCCTGGAGCGGCTTTGTAGACCAGGCTGGTCTGGAACTCACAGCAATCACCTGCCTCTGCCTCCCAGAGTGCTGGAATTATAGATGTACACCACTGTGTCTGGCCAATATCTTTTTTCTTTTACCTTTTTTTAACATTTATTTATTTATTTATTAAGTATACAGTGTTCTGCTTGCATGTACACCTGCATGCCAGAACAAGACACCAGATCTCACTGTAGATGGTTGTAAGCCACCATGTGGTTGCTGGGAATTGAACTCAGAACCTCTGGAAGAGCAATCAGTGCTCTTCACCTCTGAGCCATCTCTCCAGCCCCTAATATCTGCTTCTTACAAAGTTATTTAGCTTGATATTCAAGAACCTTGCTTCCCTAAACTTAGCCTAATCTGGGACATAAAACAGGATGGGCTAAAACAGGAAAAAAAGAAAATTAAATAACCTAATTATTAGACTCCAGACTTACATCACTTTCTAAATCAGTTTCTTTCCTGTCGCAGCTTAAGTGATATTCCTTAATCAGTATTACAGTACTTTCTGATGATCGGTCTCATCCTAACTTTTCTCTCTCTCACTTGTACGCATTGTGTTTATGTGAATGTATGCCCTGTGTGCCCAGAGTCCAGAAGAGGGCATCAGCTCAGCTGGAGCTGGAATTCCAGACAGTTGTGAGCTGCCTGGCGTGGGTGCTGGAAACTGAACTCTGGTCCTCTGGAAGAGCAGAAAAGAACTCTGAACTGGTGAGCCATCTCTCCAACCCCCATGCTCATTCTTAGTGACTGGTACTTAGCAAATGTCTTTTGGGCCTTCCAAACTCCACCCTCACATGCCTTACAACCTAATCTCCACGGTGGGTTTCCCTGTGTAACGGCTCCAGCCCTCCTAGCTCCAGGGTCATCTATCTTTACCCTTCTACCTGGAAACACAATCTACTTTGATGGTTAGTCTTCATTGTCAACTTGGCAAAATCTAGAACCACCGACAGTCACCTCACCTGAGCATGTCTGTGAGGATCGTCTTGATTGCATTAATTCTAAATAACACCACTCCAGGCTTTGATCCAGGACAAGGGGACCTGAGATGTGGGCTGCTGCTTCAAGCTCCTGCCACCTCGACTTCTCCAGCACAGTGGACTGTGCCTTTGAATGGGGGAGCAGAATTAAGCCTTTCTCCTTTCAGATGCTCATTTGTAACTCCTGTTCACACTTCAGTGCCCATGCCTGTAACATTCTTTTTTTTTTTTAAAGATTTATTTTATTTATTACATATGAGTGCTTTATCTGCAGAAGAGGGCACCAGATCTCACTGTAGATGTTTGTGAGCCACCATGTGGTTGCTGGGAATTGAACTCAGGACCTCTGGAAGAGCAGGCGGCGCTCTTAACCACTGAACCATCTCTCCAGCCCAGCCTGTAACATTCTTTCTCCTCCGTGTGTTCTTATTGGTTTCCTCCACATGGCTCTCTCAGGAATGACAAGTGTTCTCTGACCTTTCCATGTCCTTTGTCTGTGCTCTGATACAATGTTGTCCTGCACAGATCCTTACTACAGTTATCTTACTGCGCATTAACTGTTGCTTATCTGTTTTCTTCTGGACTATGAGCTCCATAAGGACTTGACTTGAACATGCTCACCTTCAAATGAATTACAGTATTTAAATTTTAGTATATTTAGATATAAATAAAAATGTACAGTTGAGGGGAAAAGCTAAGATTGGCTTTTTTTTTTTTTTTGAGACAGGGTTTCTCTTCGTAGCCCTAGCTATTCTGGAACTTACTCTGTAGACTACGCTGGCCTGGAACTCAGAGACCTGCCTGCCTCTGCCTCCCAGTGCTGGGACTAAAGGCGTGCACCACCCCAGCCTGGCATACTCATTCTTTCATATGCTCAGTCAACAAATACTTTATTTAGCGCCTCCTAGAGGCCAGATACCATGATAAGCCCTTGAAATTTTAACAATATAGACATAGACAGCAAAAAAGGATATATCTATGTTCAAAATGATTACTGTTCAAAATAGCTACTAGTTTAGTGATTCTTAGCTCGTGGGGTAGCGCACACCTTTAATCCCAGCACTGGGAGGCAGAGACAAGTGGATCTCTGTGAGTTCCAGGCCAGCCTGGTCTACAAAGTGAGTCCAGGAACAGCCAAGGCTACACAGAGAAACCCTCTCTCAGAAAAAACAAAAAACAAAAACCAATAACCTCAGAATGGCTAGAGGATGACAGAAGTTAAGAGCACTTGATGCTCTTCCAGAAGACTCTGAGTTTAGAACTCTTAAGCCATGTCAGGTGGTTCACAATTACCTACAGTTGCAACTGCAGGGGGTCTGGCCTCCTTGGGCACCTGAACATATCTGGCATAAAGACATATATATATATATATATATATATGTTCTCTCTATCTCTCTATATACACACACACACACACACACACACACACACACACACACACACACCACACAGGATTCTTTGTTTATTTTTATTTTGTGCGTATTGGTGTTTTGTCTGCACATTTTATCTGTATATCATACGTGTACAGTGCCCACAAAAGCCAGAAAGGAGCATCAGATCCTCGGAAACTGGAGTTACAGATGGCTGTGAGCCTGTCATGTGGGTCTAGATATTGAATCTGGTGTCTCTGCAAGAGCAGCCAGTGATCTTAACCACTGAGTAATCTGTCCAGTCCTCACACACACATTTTTTAAAATGTCTCTTAAAGAGTTGATAAAACTAAATTAATTAAATGTTGCTGGACAGATCAATTGAGGGCACACTGTACAATTAAAGAAAAAAGAACCAGAATACACTATTGCTAATGACCTAGTGGCTGAAATCCCTCCCAAAGGCAGAGTCCTGGTACTTGACAGTTAAGAAAAGAATGTATTGTTCTGGGGATTTATTTCTGAAAGTAAAACTTTCCAGAAATTAGAAATTAATTCCTAGCTGGGCGCAGTGGCACATGCCTGCAATTCCAGCACCCAGGGAGGCAGAGGCAGGAGGCTCGCTGTGAGTTCGAGGCCAGCCTGGTCTACAAAGTGAGTCCAGGACAGCCAGGGCTACACAGGGAAATCCTGTCTCGAAAAACCAAAAAAGAAAAAATAATAAATAAAAAATTAATTCCCAGAGTCCTTCTTTTTTGTATGATACTATACAGTATTCAATAATGATACATATATTGTATTGCCTTTTCTCCTTAAATGTGTTATTTCCATAAATATCTCATGAATGGAAAAATTTTTAAATGCATTAAAAAATAAAAATACACCGGGCGTGGTGGCGCACGCCTTTAATCCCAGCACTCGGAGGCAGAGGCAGGCAGATCACTGTGAGTTCGAGGCCAGCCTGGTCTACAAAGTGAGTCCACAACAGCCAAGGCTACACAGAGAAACCCTGTCTCAAAAAAAAAAAAAAATACACCCAGGCGATGGTAGCTCACACCTTTTTTGGTTTTTTTTGTTTGTTTGTTTGGTTGGTTGATTTTTTTGAGACAAGGTTTCTTGGTGTAACACACCTTTAATTCCAGCACTCGGGAGGCAGAGACAGGTGGACCACTGTGAGTTCGAGGCCATCCTGGTCTACAAAGTGAGTCCAGGACAGCCAGGGCTACACAGAGAAACCCTGTCTCGAAAAACTAATAATAATAATAATAATAATAATAATAATAATAATAATAATAATAACAACAACAACAACAACAACAACAACAAATTTATCAAGATTACCACATTCTACACTTTGTAAAAACTGTTTTGAAAAGAAGAGGCCAGGCCATAAGAGCAGGAGAGCTGTCCTGCCAATGGCGGCACTGGATAGTCTAGGCCAAGCAGCACTGGAGAGCTCTCCCTGATGGTGAGGACAAGGGTGAGCAGGTGGGCCACTAATTCAGCTACCACCCAGGTCCAGATCCAGGGCTGCATTGGCCCACCCCAAAATCTATATTATCTGTGAATGGTTGGGACATGTGAAAGGGTCAGTCCTGCCCATCAAAGCTGCAGGATCTCCACGACACAGGGCAACAACAGGATAACCAGGAGGAGTCCCGGTGAGGACCCAATTCTGATGGTGTCACAAAAGCCAGAGACCTCAAACCAGACCAATGACTCATTCCAACGAACATTTCCAAGTGAAGACATGTGGAGAGAGGGGTATACTGTGGTACACGCTATGACACACTACAGCTTCTACAACGAGATGTTTTCTATGCTGTCTTGATTATTTGAGTGTGTGTGTGTTTATTTTAAGGGATAGGTTGCAAGGGAGGAGGGCAGATACAAGGGGATGAACAGATGATGGGATGGGATGGGTACATGATATGAAACTCAAAGAATCAATAAAATATTAAAACAAACAAACAAAAAACCACGCGAACTGTCCTAGGAAAACATCAGAAATAAGATCATGCTAATTTCCTTTTCTCCTTCTCCTTTTCCTTCTTCTTCTTGTCTTTGAAACAGGGTTTCCCTACAAAGCCCTGGCTGTCTTGGAATTCACTATATTACCGGGCTGGCCTCAAATTCAAGAGATCCACCTGCCTCTGCCTCCTGAGTGCTAAAATTAAAAGCATATACCTCCAGGTCTGGCTCCTAATTAAACTATATTACACAAATAAAATTATATAATTCTATTCTATTTAATACAGAGAAAGACATGACAGCCTCTGTACAACTTGTTCAGAAGATAAATTAATAAATAACACTATATTTCATCTGTCTAATGATTTACAGTTCACATAGCACTTTGACCCTTACAACAATTCTGTGTCCTTGTTCCGACTGGATAGATTCAAAAAGCAAGGACTGAAATGCGGAAGGTCCTTCTTTCTGTATTTCAAAATGCAAAAGCCATAAAAGATCGAAAGGTTTATCAGCACAAAAATCTAGAACTTCTATAGGGGAATAAAATAAGACATCAAAAAACAACTATCAATAGCGGCCTAAGGGCAGAGCAGCCGCTTGGCACACATGAGGCCCTGAGTTCAACACCCTGCATCCAAGAAGAAAAGAAGAAAATTTCTTATAAAACGTACCACAGACATTTAAATTGGAGGGAAGTGTTCCAAGACAGGGATTTTCTGTATAGTCTTGGCTGTCCTGAACTTGCTTTGTAGACCAGGCTGGCCTGTGATCCCCCTGCCTCAGCCTCCCAGAGTGCTGGGACTATAAGCATGCATCACCAAGGCCAGCTAAACATTTAACTTTGTATAGAGTTCTAGAAACCAGAAAGAAAGAGATTCCTGACTCAACAGCAAAATTATGCTAAAGACTTTAAACTGGGTAGTTCACAGAACAGGAAATGGGGATGACTCAAAACCTTAAAGGCACGTCATCTCAGCATGATTAAAATAAAACAATGAAAACCCCTGTGGCTTATCTCTTCTATCTATTGTGCTGGCAAAGATCCAAGATTGATACCAGCTTGGCATATATTAACAATAGTGGCCCTAAGGGCAGAGTTCTGACTGGAATTTATGCAACTTGTTAGCTATGAATTTGAGCACTTAAACAATTCCTTAATGTATTCATCTAAAAAAACAGACAGTATCAATGCCCGCCTCAAAGGGATTTTACCAAGATGAAATGAGATAGTGTATATACGGCACCTAGGATAGTGTTCATTGTACAAAACACTGTTTAGGCATTAGCTACGACACAGGCAATGGTAGTTGAGTAAACTGGCAATTCAAATGGGGAAATGCCGAAGGAAGAAAACTGAGCAGTTCATGGTAATAAGCGCATATCAATTTTAACTTAGATATTCTGCTTTTGCCAATTTATCCTGTAAACGCCCTTGCACACACGTAATAATGACACTTTCAAGGTCTACATACAGCACTGCTTAGAATAGTAAACGGAAAGCCGGGCCATGGTGGAACATGCCTTTATTAATCCCAGCACTCCGGAGGAAGAGACAGGCAGATCTCTGTGAGTTCAAGAGACCTGGTCAACAGAGTGAGTTCCAGAACAGCCAAAGCTACACAAAGAAGCCCTGTCTCGAAAAACAACAACAGAAATATTAAAAGGTTACATGTACATAATAGGGAGCAACTTACACATAGCTTCAATAGCTTTTTGGTGTTTCTTTACCTGTGTGCATAGAGGCCAGAGGAACCTGGTTCCCACAACCTGTGCGAACTGCTTCTCTCCTTCCACCTTGTGGGTCCCAGAGAGCAGGTTGTGAGACTCTTGCAAGAGAGCATTCAGCCACTGGCCCACGTCATCAGCCCATACTGCTGTTGTTGTTGCTTTTCTTTTGTTTTGTGTTTGCAACAGGGTTTAGTACAGCCCACATTGGCCTCACATTTGTGATTTGGTTTGGTTTGGTTTGGTTTGGTTGCTTGCTTACTTTTTTTGTGTGTGTTGTATTGCTTTTTCAAATACCCAGCCAGATTTTATTTCTACTTCTACAGAGAGGAAGGCCACAAGGGTGGAAATCTATTTTTACTTTTTCCTGCAGCACTGGGGTTTGAACTCAGAGCCTCAAATGCTAAAACACATGCACGCATGCACACCTGTTCCAGCCTATGGGAAAAAAAATCTTTATTAAATTCTGAATAGTCCTGAGGCAGGCCGATATAACATACACAGACAAACCTCAAAGCTCTCTGAAGGCATCTCAGGATCAAATGCAATTTTTTTCAGTGGGGGAAGGTTGTTTAGTTTTTGAGACAAGGTCCCTTTATGTAGTCCTGGCTGTCCTAGAGTTCGCTGTGTAGGTCAGACTGGACTTGAACTCACAGAAATCCTCCTGTTTCTGCATCCAGAGTACTAGAATTGCTAGTATGCACTGCCACACCCAGCTACACCCAGAAGAATTCCACAGGATATAATAAAGGTGGGGTTTTTTGTTTGTTTTGGTTTGGTTTTTTGAGACACGGTTTCTCTGTGTATCCTTGACTGTCCTGGACTCACTTTGTAGACCAGGCTGGCCTTGAACTCACAAAGATCCGCCTGCCTCTGCTCCGAAGTGCTGGGATTAAAGGCATGCGCCACTACGCCTGGCTAATAAAGGTGCTTTAAAAAGAGCAGGAAGCACATGCCTTTAATCCCAGCACTTGGGAGGCACAAGCAGTTGGATCATTGTGAGCTCGAGGCCAGCCTGGTCTACAAGTGAGTCCAGGACAGTCAGGGATACACAGAGAAACCTTGTCTCAAAGAACAACAAAACAAAAACAAAACAAAACAAAAAAAAGAAGAAGAGAAGAAGAAGAGCAGGGTGTGGTAGCACAAACCTGCAATCCCAGGGCTCAAGAGGCAGAGGCAGGTGAATCCCTGTGAGTTCAAGGCTAGCCTGGTCTACAAAGTGAGTCTAGGACAGCCATTACACAGAGAAACCCTGCCTCGAAAAACCTAAAAAAAAAAAAAAAAAAAAAAAAAAGAGGACTAATCTGAAAAGCTCTCCAAGATATACAATAATGAAAGACATGCCAAGTGAGGTGAAGGGCAGAACTGTGATAAACTGTCAGCTTTTTCATGAAAAATAGAAAAATATGGTTATATGTTTATGTTTGGAAGCATTTGCCTAGACAAAGTGTAAAAGAATGCAAAGACAGCTGGGTTGTGTGGTGGTCCAGCCAGTGAGCCAGGGAGGTCAGAAGTTGAAGGCTATACTCAACAATTCCTTCTCCAAAAATACAAATGAGGTTGAGGGCATAATATAAAGGGCAGCTAAGCAGGACACTGGACTAACATACTTAAGGACCTGGATTCTCCAGGCACAGTGGTGCACACCTGTAATCCCAGCACTCAGGGAGGCAGAGGCATGTTACCTATAACCATATAGTTAATAATTCTCAGTTTTTATTTACCCTGAAGAGTTTTTTGTCTTTTTTTTTTTTTTTCCCAGAGCTGAGGACCGAAGGCCTTGCGCTTGCTAGGCAAGCGCTCTACCACTGAGCTAAATCCCCAACCCCCCCTGAAGAGTTTTTTATTCTTCCCTTTTCTTTTCTTTTTTTTTTTTTTTTTTTAAGATTTATTTGTTATTTACACAGTATTCTGCCCATATGTGTGCCTGCCCGCCACAAAAAGGCACCGGATCTCATTACAGGTGGTTGTGAGCCACCATGTTGGTGCTGGGAATTGAACTCAGGACCTTCGGAAGAGCAGCCAGTGCTCTTAACCTCTGAGCTATCTCTCCAGCCCTATTTTTCCCTTTTCACACTGCCTTTATAAAATATCAAAGGGCTATAAAATGAGTAAAAGTACCTCAGTTCAACTCCCAAGACCCATACAGTGGGAGGTCAGAATCAACTTCAAGTTGTCCTCTACTTATACACACACACACACACACACACACACACACACACACACACACACAAGTTAAATTAAATGTCAGAAATGGATGGTTGACCCATGTTGCAAATACGCTTTCTAACAACTAACCACTCTGAACACTCAGCAAAAATAACCCTACTGAGACCACACTGAAGTCACCTTCATTTAATGACTTGGAAAACAGCCTAATACCCATTGTTGGCCCAAAACATTCACCATCACCCACACAAACAACGTCATAATTAGCCTCCATTTACCAGAAAGATAAAACTCTCATTAAAGCCCTTATCCCAGATTTCAAATTCCACTAAAACATTCATGTTTCACAAACAAATGAAGCGTGTGATATTAACAAGTATTTATAAGCACTTTAATATAGGGAGAAAACATGTTAAAAACAAGTCACCTTTCTGTTCTAAGCCAGAGAACAATTTCCTTCTTAGAATTAACTGAAACTGTAAGGAGAAAGCATCACTGCAGAGCCTGGGATAGCAGATTATTGGTCTCCAAGCATGTACCCATCTTGAACAGAATTAAGACCTTCAAAAAAATAAAAAGTGTGGCCAGGCCAGGATGGTAATCCCAGCACTTGGGAGGCAGAGGCAGGTGGATCTCTGTGAGTTCGAAGCCAAACTGGTCTACAAAAGCAAGTCCAGGACAGCCAAGGATACACAGAGAAATCCTGTCTCAAAAAAATAAACACAAAAAAAGGCCTTCCTATACCAGATCACACAGTGTTTGATCCCAAATTTATCTCTATAAAAGAATAACACATCATGCATTGCAATCACCCAGATGTCTGAGAATCTCACTGTTAACTCAGAAACAAACATCTGTACCATTAAAAACTAGTTTTTAACAATCACCAAAGAATCTCCAATCTGGGTCCCTCCTTGGTGACACAGGCCCCACCTATAGAATCTCTTGTGTTCCATCTCCTGCTGTCATACAGGATAATTATGACACCCACACTGGCAGCAGTCAGCACAGCCCGTAAGGCTGCTGCACTATTTTAACAGCCTGTGGCGTCATCCCCTCAAGCACTGAGACAGTGACACCTTTTTCTCCCTTTGCCTTGAAAGAACTATGAGCCAAGCCTGGTGGTGCACACCTTTAACCCCAGCACTCAGAGGCAGGCTGATCTCTGTGAGCCCAAGGGTAGCCTGGTCTACCGAGGGAGTCCCAGGCCAGCTATATAGAGAAACCTAGCTCGAAAAACCAAAAAAGAAAAAGAAAGAACTCTGAACTTTCCAATCATGTATTCTTATAAAATTTGGTCTTCAATTTTATTTTCTGGTTATCTCCTCATTCTCCAAGTATACTAGCCTTTTTAAAGATTTTACTTTTTAAAACTTTTATTTCATATGTATGTCTTGCCTGCATTCATGTCTGTGTATTATGTGCATGCATTGCCCAAGGAAGCCAGCTCATGGTGTTGGTCCCCTAGAACTAAGTTACACATAGTTGTTAGTTGGCATGTAAGGCACTAAGTCCTCTGGAAGAGCAGCCAGTGCTCTTAACAGCTGAGCTATCTATCTCTGCAGCCCCAGAGTTCACTTGTTACACCCTCCAGTTCAGACTGGGCAGTCAGCCATGGATCCCATACTATCACCAGCAATATAAAGCGGTTCCCCATTTTATATTTCTGTTTTGCAAATTCCAGTTTTGGATCAACCCAATCATCATCGTCTTCTCCTCGTTCTGCCTTCCTGTTCTTAGGGTGTTGGAGAAAATGTAAAGTTTAGAAAAAAAAATTAGCCGGGCGTGGTGGCACACGCCTTTAATCCCAGCACTCAGGAGGCAGAGGCAGGCGGATCACTGTGAATTCGAGGCCAGCTTGGTCTACATAGTGAGTCCAGGACAGCCAAGGCTACACAGAGAGACTCTGTCTCAAAAAACCAAAATAAATAAATAAATAAATAAATAATTGTCCTTATTCTTGGTGCTAGAGATGGTTCAGTGGTTTGGGGGTACTTTTTGCTCTTCTAGAGGACCTATGTTTGAGTCCTAGCACCCACAAAGCAGCTCACAATAATCACTCTAGTTCCAAGGGATCCAGTGCCCTTTTCTGACCTCTGAGGACACCACCACACACATGCTGCATAAGCATAAATGCAGGTAAACACATAAGCCATACCTGAACATCATGATCTACAAAGTGAGTTTGGAGCCAGAGCAACACAGTGAGATCCTGTCTCAAAACAAACCAGCAAAAAATCTACTCACCATATAAAACAAAAATAAATCTAAAAAAAAAAATTCTTGATAATTTCCACTGATGGATTCCTATGGCTGTAATGCTCATGTCAGAAACTCACCACAGTTCCTTCAACCTCCAAAAAAAATCTGATTTATCCACAGATAACTGATCACAATAAAAATAAGACCAGCCTAGTGTGGTAACACACACATAGCTAAGGGCTGGCCTGTGCTACACAACCCTTCCTCAAGCCAGCAAGCAAAGAAAACCGAGAGAGAAAAAAAGGAGGTTTTACTCACCGATGCCTGTCATTTACTCCTAAACCCATGAGCTAACTACTATATTACAACCACCAGGTTATCAGAACGGCCTTGGAAAGAAAACAAGTGACTTCCTAATTGCCAAACTCACTTGCTTCCTTGGGGCACCTGAAGCGGGGTCAGCCCCCTCCCTCTGAGCGCGGCCTTCCTTTGGCTTCTGTGATACTGCCTGCCATTGTGCTCCAGCTCTCGTCCCAACCCTGTAAAGCTCTCTTTCAGTGCCTGCTCTCCTCAGCGATGCTGCTCCTGCTCCACAGCCCAATCCTCTGCTTCTGGAGTACCACCAGGAGGTCCTAAGGTTTCAAGTATCCCCATATCTTCTCTCTTCACTCTCAACTTTGTATCTTTAGATCCTAACTTTCTCAGTCTTATGACCAATTTTCCAGCTCAGCCTGAAAAGCCCCAATTGAACTTGTTCACAACCAAATGTGTCATTCTTCAAAAGTGCATCATTAGCGTTCTGTTCCTATTAACACCATCAACCCAATACCACAAACCAACGAGAAACATCTTTCTTACAAAAGCAGAAAACAAAACACCTTCTAAACTCTCTTTTGAGCATTCTTGGAATTGCACTGCCATTCTCTCCCGTTTTCCTACAACTACCCCAGTTCATCCACCCTCTCTCACCCATAGTTCAATAGTTTCCTGCCTACCTAGGCCTTCTAACGTCCCGTCTTTACTTTCAATCTTCCCGTCACGTTTTCCAGAGACAGTGCCTATGAAACTCCGGCTCACAGCCCTCAATGCCTCCCTGTGCCTACAGAATAAAGTCCAACTCTTTAACACGTTCCCCCCCCCCCCGAGGTATAAACTGAAGAGTTTTCAAATTCGATCAATCTGAATTTTACTTCCCGCTAAATCTGAATTGTAGTTCCAACAGTCTTCAAAATTAAGTGCAAAAAGTAAATGCGTGAAAAGGAAAGAGAAGATCTGGGTGTTTAGGAGAGATGAGCTCGATTGATGGGAGGGAGGGAGGCAATGCTGCTGTCTGAGGGAGACGCGGGGACGGAGACCCCGCGAGGCACTCCCGGGAGGGGAGCGGGACGCGAAGGGTTCCAGAACCTCGCAAGTGAGGAAGGTCAGACACAACCTCAACGCGAGGTCTAACTTCCCATGGTCTCTCGGCCTCTGAGGCGAGGAGGACTGTCCCGGGACCCTGAGGAAAGCGAGAAGGGAAAGGAAAGGAGGAAAGGGGAGCAAGACTGCCCCCCCCCCGCCGCCTCTCTGAAAATCTCAAGGAAGGCAGCGGGCTGTCCAGTGCTGGGGGACCCGGGAGCCAAGGCTGCGCGCGCGGCGGGGATGCCGAGCCTCCCCGGCTCTCAGGCAATCCCTCCGGACGTTACCTGAGGCACGACTGCGCTGCGGAGGGGGCGTCTGCGCGGGCCGGAGGGCGAGGGAGGCAGCGGCCCAGAGCCAGCATAGCAGCGCCCCGCCGCGGCTGCTTAGCCTGCAGAGGAGGTGGGGGTCCCTCGCGCAGAAGCCGGCGATTCCGCGGGGCCGACGGCGGAGGCGCAGGAGCGGGAAGCGTCTGCCATGGCCCTGCGGTCTGGGCTGCTTCCCCCCGCGCCTGCTCCGCGGGGCCCTGAGGCGGCTCGCCGCCGGGACAGAGAGGGCAGCTGGAAACTCTCGGCTCCCCGCCGGTGAGCGTCTGAAACGCCTGGGGGCAGGGGGGCTGGGGGCGGGGCCTCTGTCGGCTCCGCCCCCTCCTCAGGCCTCCCTCAGAGCAACCAATCAATCGTCAATCTTTGACAAACGAGCTGGTGGGATTGCCCAATTGACGTTAGGGATGCCACGTGGTACGAGGGTGGGCACAATGGGCGTCCGGAGAAGCCAATCAGCGACGCTAGGCGCCAACTCTTAGAAGGCGAAGGGAACCAATAGGAAGGAAGTGGAGGTAAAAACAGAAGAGACAGTGTGTTGAAAAAGCGGAACCGGAGAGCAGAGAATACACCTTGGGGAAAACCTAAAGAATCTCAGAGGGCGGAACAGTAAACACAAGATAGGCCAATCAAAGTCCCCCAAACAGAAGCGATTGTTAATTAATTAAGCCAACTGAACAAGCACCAGACCGGCGCGGCTTTTGAATAAGGTGTCCTGCGGGATCCAAAGCGCTGTCCTGCAGGATCGTTGTGTAATGAGAAGCTAAAATTAGCACATCATTTCTAGCGACTTGGGAAAGAGTAACAAGTGGAACTAAACGAAATGCCGAGGGAAGAGACTGAATTCAGGAAAGGTTTAGAGGAGGAGTATCACGAGCTGGCTTGAAAAGGAGAATTAATGCCGGGTGGCGGCTGCGCACGCCTATAATCCTAGCACTCTGGGAGGCAGAGCCAGGCGGACCTCTGAGTTCGAGGCCACCCTGGTCTACAGTGGGAGTTCCAGGACAGCCAGGGCTACGCAGAGAAGTCCTGACTCGAAAAACCAAAATAGAAGAAAAAAGAAAGAAAATGAGAAATGAAAGATCTTCGAAGGAAATAATCCTGTCCTACTGTTCATCAGGTACAGATTTCCTCACCCTTTCCATACTCACGGATCTCAAGGCTTCATAGTCTTACACTTGAGCAGACTGCAATGGAAGAACGGAGCAGATAGATACAGTGCAATATAGACCTCCCTTCAGAAATCTTTAGACTTCCCTCTTCCTGGAAGAGGAGACTCTTGGCAAATATGTGGGACATAAATAATTGAAATAGGACTAGAGGTTCAAAAGGCAATGGCAGAGAATGTACCATGAGGCTCTGGGTTCAATCCCCAGCACTGTCAATAATATTAACAATAACGGAATAAAGGTGGTCCTGAGGAGTTTAAGAAAATGTATGCTAGGAAATAAAATTGGAAGAGGCTGAATGTGGATGGAACTTGAATAATAAAATTATCTTTTTATTTTACTGCCGGGTGATTTGTTCTTGAACTGAGCATAACCTAAGCAGGGCATTGTTTCCGGAAGAGTAATTAGGAGCTCACAGAACCTCTGAAGGGCGATAACTCCAGCCTGTTCGCCCGCCTGTTCAGAACTATTCTGGCATAAATTATGTGCTGCCACCTGGTGGCAGTTCAGATGCTACTGTTCCACTGTTAGCCTTTAACACTTCTGTTGAAAGATTTGGCCACCCGTCCAAGTGTGTCTCCCATAGAGCTTGATACGAACAGTTGATATACACTACTGGTAGCAATCAGAGTCAAACAATGCCACAGAGCCAGGCGTGGTGGCGCACGCCTTTAATCCCAGCACTCAGGAGGCAGAGGCAGGGGATCGCTGTGAGTTCGAGGCCAGCCTGGTATACACAGGTATTCCAGAACAGCCAAGGCTACACAGAGAAACCCTGTCTTGAAGGGAAAAAAAAAAATGCTATGTAGATCAGATTGGCCTTGAACTCCACCTGTCTCTGCTTCCATTCCCAAGAGCTAGAATTAAAGATGTGCACCACCATACACAGCCACCGAGAGACCTGACTCTGGCCACCACATAGTCATGCGCAGCATAATCAGGCACTTGTGAGTGCACATACAGACACCGAGGAAAAGAATGTGGAAGCCATCCCTGTAACAATTCAATGTCTAAGGCCCTCTCCCTGTAACTTTGCTAGTTGTGTGGATCTCCTCTTTGGGGGTGGGGGTAGGGCTGATGGCCCAGGGCTCAGAAGGCCACAAGTACAGAGGAGAATGCCTCTCCAGGAACCACTTCAGGGAGATAGTTCAACTTTATTCGGGGAGAACAAAGGCTTTATAGTCCTTGGTGAGTGGTGGGTGGGGAGCTCCCAGGATAGGTGCACATAATTGGTTGGAACCAGGCACTTCAAGGATGCTTAATTTGCATTTGGCAGCTCACTCCTATCATATAAACGGGAACACAGTACCTAATTATCCTATAGGCGCAGAGAAGGGAGAGCTAGCAGGGAGCTGTGTCAAGGGCCGTGTATCAAATGTGGGTAGGGGCATCTATGTGTATAGACACTCTCCAGGTGAGGTCAGGCAGAGAGCCGGAGACCCTGCTGGGGAGAGCACCAAGCTCAGAATGGCTATCTGGACTGGGAGGACTGCAACCTCAAATAGCAGGGTCCTTCCAACAAGCTGGGCCAGAGATTTAAATATACCCTGTTACTGAGAGTAGCTTCTCCCTTACAGCTTCACCCTTTTACTGTTTTTATTTCAGACAACTGTCTCTTCCTGCCAGCCTGAACTTAGAGTTAGAACCTTCCCATAAACTGACTGCACCTCTTAGTTCCCGGGAAGTGCATACAAAGACCTACAGTTACCACTGGAGGAGGGCTCATGAGGTCCATGAAATGCTGCTGATTCTTAGGAAATCTTGAACCCTCTAGAACATAAAGTCCAGGAAAAGAAAAAGCAAGGTGCCCTTCACTATCTAACAAAACTCCAATCCCAGCACTAAGGCAGGCAGAGGCAGGCAGATCTCTGAGTTCGAGGCCAGCCTGGTCTACAAAGTGAGTCCAGGACAGTCAAGGCTACACAGAGAAACCCTGTCTCAAGAGAAAGAAAAAAAAAAAAGAAGAAGAAGAATAGAAATGGACCAGAAATGATAGTATAACACTTGCCTGTCATATATGAGGCCTTGGGTTCGACAATCACTACTACAAGGAAAGGAAGCTGGGGGTTGTGAAAACAGCAACCAAAACAAGCTAGCAAACTAGTTGGGTATGGCAGCACACACCTATAATCTTACAATTTAGGAGGTTTTAGCAGGAGGAACAGGAAGTCTAAGGTCACTGTGGTAGTTTGAATGAGAAAGGCCCCCATAGGCTAATATGATGAATACTTGGCCTCCGATTACTGGTGCTCTTTCAGGAGGAACAGGAGGGATGCCCCTGTGGAGTTGTCATTGGGTTGGTCATTAGGTTTCAAAGGATCTGCCCTTCCCTGTGGACCGCTCTGCTTCCTGTTTGTGAATGGACTGTGGTCTCAGCCTCTGCTCCAGTGCCTGCCAGCTGGTGACATGCAGCTCACCATGACGGTGATGGGCTCCTGACTTCCAGTGGCCTTGGTCATGGCATTTTGTCAAGAGCCTTAGGAAAATGACTAAGGCAGTCACCCTCACTCAAAGCCAATCTGTGACATAAAATCCTGCCTCAAAAAATTCAAAAAGGGCAGGGCATGGTGGCGCACGCCTTTAATTCCAGCACTCGGGAGGCAGAGGCAGGTGGATCGCTGTGAGTTTCGGACCAGCCTGGTCTACAAAGAGAGTCTAGGACAGCCAAGGCTACACAGAGAAACCCTGTCGGGTGTGTGTGTGTGTGTGTGTGTGTGTGTGTGTGTGTGTGTGTGTGTGTGTGTGTGAACAACAACAAGGCGGGGGGACCTACAACAACAAGAGCTTGCTATTTCAAAGGGAACTGAGGCCCACTGAAGACGCTACTTGGAAGTAAAGACTGATTAAATCATAGAATGTTCACATTGTAAAGTTATCAAAGAAATAAAAACATTTATTATTTAACTAGGGGGAAAAAATGAGCACAGACTACTTTTCCAGAGGTCCTGAGTTCAATTCCCAGCAACCACCTATACTGTGATCTGATGCCCTCTTCCGACATGCAGGTGTACATTGCAGACAGAACACTATTTCCTCATGGAACTCTTTTTTTTCCTGAGACAAGGTTTCTCTGTATAGCCTTGGCTATCCTGGCCTCACTTTGTAGATCAGGCTGGCCTTGAACTCACAGAGATCTACCTTCCTCTGCCTCCAAATTGCTAGGACTAAAGGCTGTGCCACTACGCCTGGCAAGAAACAGGTTTTTACAGTTCACAATCTTGGGGTTCACAATGGGATTAAATATCCTGCAACTGAAGACGACTCAATTTCAGAGAACCCGAGGGGCTGACTAAACATACAGACGGAGCTGTGGAGGCTGAGGCGGCATGGAGGAGCCTCAGCAAGCAGGGTGAGGCGAGCTCTAGTGCCCACCAGAATACCACAGTCCTCTCTGCAATCAATCTCAGCCCGGCATGCTAACTCATCCCACGCATCAGAACCAGAGAAATCATTTCTTCCAAGATCCCTTGAGCTCATAGTCAAAGGTGTGCCCTGTGAATATCATAGTTCAGAGGCAGAGGTACAGGAAACAATTAAGCAACAAGAAGGAAATGAATGGGAAGTAAGAGGCGGGGTTAACAATTGGATGGGATGTAATGTGAATAAATTATAATAAATTTTAAAAAAAAAAGACAAAGGAAATGTATGGCTGAGCCCATCCCATGAAGGTGAAGAAAACACATCAGGCGGAGTTAAGCCACTTTATTCTGAGTTAGCTGGGGAGTAAGAATGGCCAGACAGGGAGATGCCTCGGTAAAGAGGGCACATACCAGGGATGAGACGGCTGCTGCGGACGGAAGCATCATCTTTCTTATTTCTCTCACAAGTCCTTACAGGTCACTCCTGAGGATGTTGGGACCCTGAAGGAACAGGTCCTCCTGCCCAAGACTCGGAACATGGGACTGAGGGCCGCTGGGTTCCAGGTTAGAAAGGAAGTTGTTCTGGAGTTCTAGGACAAAAGAAAATGAAAACAAACCATTAACAAGACTGACGTGCACAAACAAGGCCCTGGGCCTCCCTGGAAAGGACACACAGGACTGGTTGGAGTGCGCCCACTTTATGATGGTTTCCGACTGCCTGTGCCTGTCCCCAGCTGCAGTCAAGTGGTTTAATGAACATCTGGTGGCACGTGTCCCTAATCATGGCACGTGTCCGTAATCGTAGCACTCGGGAACTTGAAGCAGGAAGATTTTGAGTTCAAGACCAGTCTGAGCTACATAACAAGCCTGACCTACAAAGGAAAACCTGGCCTTTAAATATCTAAATAATATTTTGGTTTCTCTTCAAATCACATAACTCTTTTGCCTTTTACAAACAAATATCAAATAATAAAGTAACTTAACTCCCCCAGATATATCACGAACAGGTAGAAGAATTCACACAGAAAAGACAACGCCAAAAAACCAGACAGCTGCATCCAGGCATCAGTGAGATTCAGGCTCAGGCATCAGTGAGATTCAGCCTCAGGCATCAGTGAGATTCAGGCTCAGGCATCACTGAGATTCAGGCTCCCCCGGAACTGTCCTTACCCCTATCCAGTTTCTTTAAAAGTTCCCAGCTACGGTCACAGTCTGGAAGACTGACTTCAGAGCTAGCTGTAGAAAGCGACATGGCAAAGATGGTGGCCAGAGGCAGCTTAGATTGCTGGGCATGAGCAGAGGTCCTAGAAAGAACAACCAGAGGCGGAGATGGTGAAGGGTCTAGGAGAGTCTTCCAGCACAGAACTGTCTTCCTTTCTGAGGTCAGGATTCTAGAGTCCCCCTCCACCCACACCGCCACCCCATTTATCATTCAGACGTATAAAGATATATCACAACTCTGAATCGGATGAACAACGCCTAACACTGAGGCCAGCAAGACGGCTCAGCTGGTGAATGTGCCATAATGTAAGAGAGGACTGACTCCTGGTCCTCTGACCTCCGCATGCACTTCATGCTATTTGCACGCCCACATATATGCAGACTAAATAAATAAAACGGAAAAAATGGTCATTCAGGTAGGCCTAATAGCACACACCTGCTCATCAGTAGTCAAGAAGCAAAGACAGCAGGGTGGTGAGGTTGAGGCCAATCTGGGCTACCTAGTCGAACACATCTCAATAAAAAATAAATATAAAGCAACTGAGTCTGGTAACATATACCTGTAACACCTACATTTGGGAGGTGGGTCAGGAGGATCAAGAACAGTCTAGGCTAAAATGCCAATGCTGTTCTTAGGAATAAAAACCCAGATACTCAGATAGGCCACCCCAACCAATCCTGGCCAAATTTAGGATAGCTGAACTTTGCTTGGCCTCTGTGACACAAACCCCCGCTACTGCCACAGCACACGCATCTTCTGACCTGAGGAGGTAGGGCTCCTCCTTCTGGGCATCATGGGCCTCTGTCCTCGTAACCTCCAAGGTATGATGAGCCTGACCCTTCTGGTCACTCTGTAGGTGTTCCAGTGTCTGCCGACCGTGGTGCAGAGGAGGGTGGACTGAATCTCTCCCTTTCCAAGGGAACCTTTCTCCCACAACTCCCTCCTCCACCCGAGACCCTTCATGTGGGCAAGGACAGTGGCGCATGGTTACAGCAGAGAGGCCGGGATAAACTGCTGTGGAGAGATGTGCAACCAGCACGGGGAAGAAGACAGAGCTGGGGATGGGGTGGGAGAAGATGCTCTGGCCTCTTGGTAGGGCAGGGCAGACAGGAAGGATGGGGACTCGGTAAAGAAACATGTGGAGACTAACCTACCCCGGCCCTACCTTCCAGCTGCGGGCCTGAACCTGGCGCCCCTCTGCCATCTGTTCCAGCAGCAACTCCTGATGTTGGCCTGAAAATGAGACAGAATATGAGGGGAACAGTCTTTAACTTCATTCCTTCTCCTTTCCTGCATAATGGCTACGTTGGTGGTGGAAACTTAGACAAGCATGTTCTGGTCCAGCTGCTAGAAAGATTCCAAGCTGACCGGAAGGACTAAATTCACACCGTGAGAGAGACAAACAGCAAAAAAATTTATTTTGCCAAAGGCAAGGGGTGTGGCTTGGTGTTAGAGCACATGCTTAGCAAGTTTGATACCTACCATCACACAATGTACAAATCACAAAATACGCAAGTAATAGTAACAATAATATCAATAATAATCTGCCTGGCCATGGGTGGTGCCATATGCCTTTATCCCAACACTGGGGAGGCAGAGGCAGTGGGTCTCTGTGAGTTTGAGACCAGCCTGCTCCACATAGTGAGTTCTAGGACAGCCACAGCTATTTTTTTTTTTTTTTTTTTTTTTTGGTTTTTCGAGACAAGGTTTCTCTGTGTAGCTTTGGCTGTCCTAGACTCACTTTGTAGACCAGGCTGGCCGCGAACTCACAGCAATCCACCTGCCTCTGCCTCCCAAGTGCTGGGATTAAAGGCGTGCGCCACCACGCCCAGCTTCAAAAAAAATTTTTTAATTAAAAAAATGGGCGGGGGGGAGCTAGAGAGATGGTTCACAGGCTAAGAGCACATGGGGGACTGGTGTGGTGGCGCACGCCTTTAATCCCAGCACTCGTGACACAGAAGCAGGCAGATCTCTGTGAGTTCCAGGCCAGCCTGGTCTACAAAGTGAGTCCAGGACAGCCAAGGCTACACAGAGAAATCCTGTCTCAAAAAACAAAACAAAACAAATAAATAAATGGTGAGGATAGTGGGGTAGTAGTGATGCACAACGTTTTTCTTCTTTTCTTTTGTGGTGACACATGCCTTTAATCCTAGCTCTCAGGTGGGTCGCTGTGAGTTCCAGGCCAGCCTGGTCTACAAAGCGAGTCCAGGACAGCCAAGGCTACACAGAGAAACCCTGTCTCGAAAAAACAAAAACAAAAACATCATAATCATCATCATCATCATCATCATCCTATGCCAGACAAGAAAATACTTTAAAAGAAACAGGGACAAGGGAATACTCTCAATGTTTTACTTACTTAGCTGGTCTCGAAGCAACTTTAGTTCCTCCCGAAGAATCTCTGACTCTTCCCACAAAAGTTGGTGCCTACATGAGTGACAGCAGTGTCATTCTAGAGTCCCCCCTTTTTTTTTCTGAGACAAGGTCTCACTATGTAGCCTTGGTTGGCCTACAACCCAGTATGTAGAGCAAACTAGTCCCAAACTCTGAGATCTGCCATCCTCTGCCTCCTGAGCACTAGAGTTAAAAGTGTGTGCCACCAGAAAGTACATCTTTTTAAAAAAATTTTTTTCACTTATTTATTATGTATACAGTGCTCTGCCTGCAAGCCAGAGGCAGGAGGGGACACCAGATCTCATTATAGATGGTTGTGAGCCACCATGTGGTTGCTGGGAATTGAACTCAGGACCTTTGGAAGAGCAGCCAGTGCTCTTAACCTCTGAGCCATCTCTCCAGCCCCAGGAAAGTACATCTTAAGTAAATAAATAAACAAAAGGATGAAGTCTTACCCATCACTTACTCGGTCTGCAGCTCTTGCTGAAAGCCACGGGTTGTAGTGAACTTTCCTGGTCTTGTTTTCATTTGGGTTTGGATTAGCTCTCGCACCTGACTCCGAAGGCCCTGCAGCTCCTTCCTCAGGCCTTCCAGGCGTTGTTCCAGGACGGCTCTCCCCTTAGGGGCCTCCTGCAGCAATTTTAGTGATGCTATAATGGGAAAGGTGGAGGTCAACTGCTCTAGAACTTCACACGTAAGCCCGGGCACTACTCGCACATCAAAACAAGTACACAAACAACACAGCTCCGTAGTAAAACTATGGGCACATACATGATGTTGTATGAGGTTGGAGAGGGAGAGAGCGCACCCACTAAAAGCCTCACGGCTAAGCCCTACAACCAAAGTTGTAGATCAGTGGCTCAGCATGCACACAACGCTAGCTTCCATTTTAAAACTGTGTACTAGGGCTGGAGAGATGGCTTAGAGGTTAAGAGCACTGTCTGCTCTTCCGAAGGTCCCGAGTTCAATTCCCAGCAACCACACGGTGGCTTAAGACCATCTGTAATGAGATCTGGTGCCTTCTTGTGGTGGGCAGGCACATGTGTGGGCAGAATACTGTGTAAATAATGAGTAAATCTTTAAAAAAAAACAAACAAACAAAAAAAACTGTGTACTATACGTGAGTAATGGAATTGCCCCAGTACCTTCTAGAGCACTGATCTTGAAGGTCTGCTGCTCCCGATCCTTCAACAGGCTCTGCACAGCATACCTCAGGGCCTCAGTCACCTACCCAAGCAGAGAAAGCCCAGACACGACTTTCTAAGTCACTTTCCCAACTCCTAATATTACCATGTCACATCGCCACCACAGACAAACACCTAACACCTCACCTGAGCCTGAGCCTGGAGCTGGGATTGGAGTTTAGTGACTTCATCCCAGAGAGACGAGCTGTGGCCTTCAGTGCAGCTCAGTCTCTCTCCAACAGCCGGAGTCTTTAGAGCCCAAGGCTGTTGAGCTTGGGCCCCTGGCTGAGGAGGCAAGTGATGAGGGGAAATCCAGGTGTCAGCCAGGTTCCCTATTAAGGGAATAGGGAAGTCTATGTAGGAAATTAAGAGTTCCAGAAGGGAAGTCGCTGGAATTTGTACAGAACTGTAGATGGTACAGGCAGGCAGTGGAAGAAAGCCTTGGAAAGAGAAAAAGCTGGGAGAAAGGACAGTACTTACCTGTTGAGGAAACTCCAAGGGGATACAAACTCTGCTACAAAAGAAAACAGTTCCACAGGCCAGTGAGTTCCCAGCGCCCTTTAACCTTCGCCCTAGTCTAGCGTGGGGGAGAAGGTCAGGACGAGAGGTTCCTCCTCACCTTAATCCGGGCCATATTTTCATCAGTTGAACTGAGAACCCCATACAGCTGATCAGACCAGCTGGGGCTCCTACTCATCCTGGAACACTGGGAACTGCGTCCCTGACTTTTCCTGCTCACCCCACCGAGATACCCGCGGGACAGACAGCCCAGGGCCGACCACAGCGTTATATGGAAAACAGGGATGAAATACTAGGGCTACAGGTGCAGTACCACAGCAGTACTGCAACTCTAGAACTAGGGGACGGGGCTCTTGGGAAACTGGTTAAAAAAAAAAAAAGGATATTCTAATACACAGGTATCAAGTGAGGGTAGAATGAGCCATAGCTCGGCTGCGACCTCCCGAAATCAAGGTCGCTAGCACCACCGTGACCTCAAGCCTGAGTCGGCGACCACTGCCGCCTACAAGTTCAAATCTAATAGGCGGAGAATGAAATTTAAGAACGGGTGCCGCAGCGCCACCCGGGAAACTGGGTCCACTTGTTGGCGGAAATACGTTCCCCTGGAAATACGTTCCGTGTGCGTTTACACACGCACACCCCCCCCCGTGGAGCTTGTCGGGATATGGAGTCTTCCAGACTCTTTTTTGTTTGGGCTTCAAGGACCGAATGAACTGCAAGTACCAAGATGCATCCCGCAGAGTCAATTGAATCCGTTATTGGTCCTTTATCTCGTGGGAAATGTAGTCCAGTCCGGCTTGAAGTGTACAGGCTCAGGGTAACCATGAGACTCCATTTCCCAGCAAGCTCAGCGTTCAGCGTGCGCTATGGAGCCGCATGTCGCAGCGCTGAAGCAGAAGATTGAGGACACCTTGTGTCCTTTTGGCTTCGAGGTTTACCCCTTCCAGGTTGGTTTGTCTTCCCTGAGGTCCTAGGGTGAGCTGTATGATTGGCCGCGGTGCCAAAAATGTGAGGCCGGTTGAGCCCTTTCTTACCCTTCCCAAGCTCCTGCCGCAGCCATCTAACGACCGGGTCTCCAGGTCGTTGTGTGAAACGGGGCTCATTAAAAAGGCAGAGAAACAGTCGCGCGTTTGCCCCTTTACATCTTTTGTAATGTCAAACAAATGAATGGGATACGATCCCCGACTCCCTATCGTGTCCTCTCCATCAGTTACAGAAAAAATATCGCTCAGTTGGGCCGGGATTACCAGATGCTTCCAAAGGAATAAAGAGAGGTCAAAGTTTGGAAGGTTGGCGTGGCTGTGTATTAGGTCAGATGAAGAGAGAAGTTTATTCCTGATGTTGAACAAGACACAATTGGCTAGTTTGTTCCGTCAGCCAACAGAAGGCTAATTCATGGTGTTGCTTGCCATCAATACAGGACTGAGCATAGAAATTCCTCACGCTCGCCTGGTACCGAAGTCTCTGCAACCTTTGTTCCTCTCCACCCAACCCGGCCCCGCCCTATTCCACCCTTTCCTCCCCCAGCGCTGAGTGAACAAGATTTTTTTTTAAAGATTTATTTATTTTATTTACTGCATATGAGTGCTTTATCTGCAGAAGAGGGTGTTAGATCACATTATAGATGGTTGTGAGCCACCATGTGGTTGCTGGGATTGAACTCAGGACCTCTGGAAGAGCAGGCGGTGTGCTTAACCACTGAGCCATCTCTCCAGCCCCCTGAACAAGATATTTTTAAGACTCAAACCTAAACTAAAACCAGCCTGAGTCCTTTGGCCTAGCCTAAGGCACTTCTTAGTTCCCACACATTCCACTGAGCTGTCCACAGCAAGACTTGGGAGAAGACACTGTAAGTTAGACCTAGTTTGAAAGCACTTGCAGGAGGAAAAGAATTCAACTGCTGGAGGATGTAGCTCAGTGACAAAGACCTAGACCAGCCTTCGTTTCAATCCCTAGTAGTGAGGAAAAAGAGCAAAACGGAGAGCCACAACTCTGATAAGAGTGCTGGCTTAGCATTTGCAAGGCTCTGGGTTTACTCTCAAAACACCAGCCCCCAAACAGAGAACGGTATGTGAAAAAGATGGATTGACAGGAGGAAGGATTATGTACCTCCTAGAGTTAGAGTTTGGAGAGGCAGCGATGGATGGCAGGTATGGGAAAGAGCGGAAGTGCCTACGTGAGGGCTAGGCATGGTGGCAAAAGCCTTTGACCCCAGCACCCAGGAGGCAGAGGCTTCAACAGCAGCCTTGTCTACATATGGAGTAGTACTCTGAAGACTGTGTGTGTGTGTGACTATGCGTGTCGAGCCTGAGTAGTGGGAACTGCTGTGCTGGACCAAGTTAGCTGGAGCCCTGCCTGCATCATAAGGTCCTGCTACTCCGCTTCCGAGTCCCATATCCAACAGCCACTACGAATATCTCCTGAATCTTCCAAACTCATCGTTTCTTTAGTCCGCCAGCCCATCCTATATCCCCAAGCACTGCTTTCATTAGGATTACTATAATCTCCTTGGCTCTAAAACATTCTCTGTATTGCAAGCAAGATCTTTCTAAACTATCAGGTCACTTCATTCTTTTTTAAGTGTTAAATGACTCCTCACTGTCACCAAGTTGGAGCCATAGGGGTTTTTGTTTGTTTGTTTGGCTGCTTGGTTTGGTTTTGGTTTCTCTGTGTAGCCTTGGACTGTCCTGGAACTCCCTCTGCAGACCAAGCTGGTCTTGAACTCAGAGATCTGCCTGCCTCTGCCTCCCAAGAGCTGCGTGGCGGGCTAACTGCATTTCCACCAGCAGTGCTACATAGTGAAACCTGTCTCAAAAGAACAAATAGCATATTCTCTATCCCCCACATCAACTTTCAGTTTTGTTTTTAAAGATTTATTCATTAAAAAAAAAACTTATTTATTTTATGCATGTATACCTGCATGCCAGGCAGAAGAGGGCATCAGATCCCAGGATAGTTGGTTGTGAGCCACCATGTGGTTGCTGGGAATTGAACTCAGGACCTCTGGGAAGAGCAGACAGTGCTCTAAACCGCTGAGCCATCTCTCCAGCCCACAGTTTTTTTCTAATGTCAGAGGATGCTCACCTGGTCCTGTCATAGAACTAGTCATAATTGTCACTTTCTATTTGTTCTAGCTGCTTTGTAAACTCTTGACTGTATGTTCTAGATCACTGTCACTTGCAGACAGATTGCTCATATCAGGTTAATGTGCATATATTACATAGCATCAGTGAAAATTCTTTGAATGAAGGAAATGGAGGTGGGTGCAAAATGAATGTATAAAACCTGTTATTAAAAAACAAAATCTCCTCGGGAGGCAGAGGCAGGCGGATCACTGTGAGTGAGTTCAAGGCCAGCCTGGTCTACAAAGCAAGTCCAGGACAGCCAAGGCTACACAGAGAAACCCTGTCTCGAAAAACAAAAACAAAACCCTATTCATTCAATTTTACCAATAAAGACTCAGGAGTCAAATGCTGGGGTGAAAACCTACAAGCTCCGAGAGGCAGGGAAAGCACCCAACTGACCTTGTTATTCTACTGACGTCCCAGAAGGAAAAAGGCCTCTCTATTCAGCTCATATGCCAGAAGAAAAAGAAAAAAAGCTAAAAAGCTCTCTTGTAAAAGGAACTTTTCAGCACTCAGTGGCAGAGGCAGGCAGATCTCTGTGAGTTCAAGGACAGCCTAGTCTACAAAGCAAGTCCAGGACCGCCAGGGCTCTACGGAGAAACCCTGTCTTTTAAAAAAAAAAAAAAGGAGCTTTTATTCACCTGCTTCAGTTGTTGTCTGAGAGGCTTATTGCCTCTGTCTGCTAACCTAGACCTAGTCCTGGAAGCTTCTAACCTCCGTACAATCTAACCTAGACCTAGAATGTTTTCAGAGTCTGTGACTTACTGCTTAACAAGCTCACCCTTCCTTGCTCTTTCTGAGCTCTGGGCTGGCTCAGACTCCTCTGCCAGCTGACGTACACAGTCTGGCTTCTCTCTCAGTGCCTGAATTGCTCTGCTTGGCCTCAAGCTAACTCCAGCAATCTGCTCTAATCTTCTGGATCCTTCTCATTCTCTGCCTTGTTCAGTCTAACCCCTCTCTGTAAAGCTCCTGGTAAAACTGTTTCCTCTCTCTGCTTTGCCGCTTAATTAGCTTCCCTTTCCTCTCTCTTGTCATGAAAGTTGGGTGTGTCCTATTCTGTCTAATCTTTCTCTGATTTGTCATTTTTTCCACCTCTCAATAGGCATCACTTTCAAACATAGGTGCTTCCTTCTACAAACTAACTTCACCTTCATTGTTTGGGATTAGAGGCATGCACCACCATGTCTGGACCTAAGCTCTTCTGTACCTGAAACTTGCTCTACACCAGGCTGGCCTTGAGCTCAGATCTGTTTGCCTCTGTCTCCTACATTAAAGGCGTGTTTTTTTTCCAGTTGGATCACTCAGACCTAGACAGTCTCTAGATGCGATCTCTTGCCAGAGAAATCATGCTCTGAATTAAAATCCCTTTATACTCGCCATCCATGCTGTCTCAAATATGCTTCTCTCAGTGTCCTTCTTTTCTGTCAAATCCTTGTTAGCTGGTTACTTGTTCTGCCTCTTGACCTAGGGTTAAATTTAACCCTAACCCTAACCCTATTTATTAAATCCTGTGTAGAGAAAGTGTGTGCTAGGGCTGAGCCACATTGTAATCACCTGTTCACAATAAACAGAAAAATAAACAGGTTTTTTTTTTTTACAATTCACAATCTCAGGGTTCATAATGAGATCAAATATCCTGCCTTAAATACAAAGCCTTGAGTATGGACCTGGTTAAGCTGCTTTGCTCTCTGTGTGTCCCAGGTGGCGTGGTACAATGAACTCCTGCCTGCGGCCTTCCACTTGCCCTTCCCAGGACCTACCCTGGCCTTCCTGGTACTCAGCACACCTGCTATGTTTGACAAAGCCCTCAAACCCTTCCTGAAGAGCTGCCACCTCCAAACACTGAGAGACCCCGTGGATCAGTGTGTGTCCTACCACCTGAGGAGTGTTACAGAGGTAAGGCTCAACTGTTCTTCAGTCCCAAACCTACATTACATCCTTGCTGACCAAGCTCAGTGCAGGATCTAGACTTAAGGCTAGCAGCTGTGATATTCTGTAACTTCTCCCTTTTTAAAAAGATTTATTATGTAAACAGTGTTTTTCCTGTATGTATGCCTGCACACCAGAAGAGGGCACAGATCTCATTATAGATGGTTGTGAGCCACCATGTCGTTGCTGGGAATTGAACTCAGGACCTTTGGAAGAGCAGCCAGTGTTCTTAACCTCTGAGCCATTGCTCCAGCCCACCAAGATAGTCTTAATCTCCAATTGGAATATGAGTAAATCTACCATGTTTAGTCACTGTTCACTGGCCTTTGCCTTTGGCTTATATGTTCTATGTTGTCTTTGGAACCTTTTGAAGGCATAACAGTATTTCCTAGCCTGTATTTATACACACATACACCTGTACATAGAAATTCTAGGTCTCCCCACTCTAGAATTGTGCCACACAAGACTCTATAACCCCTGATAAAGGAGACTTCTGAACCAGGTCTTGTGTATTTCCCTTTAAGCATAGGCCCTTCTGGGGGAGCAGAGGAACGTTAAATTCCTTCATTTAGAGGCAGGCAGATTGCTGTGAGTTCGATGCCAGCCTGGTCTACAAAGTGAGTCCAGGACAGCCAAGGCTACACAGAGAGACCCTGTCTTGAAAAACCAAAAGAAAAAAAAGAAAAAGAAAGAAAGAAAAGAAAAGAAAGAAAAGTAAATTCCATCATCTAGTAGCTTCTTAGGTTAAAGTTGTGTTTCCCCTTCAAAGAGGGTTTTTTTGTTTTGTTTTGTTTAAAGATTTTATTTATTTATTACGTATACAGAGCTCTGCCTGCATGTACCCCTGCAGGCCAGAAGAGGGCATCAGATCACATTATAGATGGTTGTGAGCCACCATGTGGTTGCTGGGAATTGAACTCATGACCTCTGGAAAAGCAGTCAGTGCTCTTAACCACTGAGCCATCTCTCCAGCCCCCAAAGCGGGTTTTTATGATGAGTCCCAGCAGTAGGGAGATAGAGGCAGGAGGGTCAGGAATTCAGGGTTATCTTTGGCTGCATACAGCAAATTCAAGGCCATTCTAACCATCCAAAAAAACAAACCATGGGCTTACAAGAATAGGAGCATGTTAATACACAACTTAGGCCTTCTTACAAAGTCATGACTCCCATCATGCTTATTCTGTTACAGAAGTTTCCAGAACTGCACATGGAAGTCATTGCTGACTATGAGGTACACCCCAACCGGCGTCCTAAGATTCTGGCCCAGACAGCAGCCCATGTGGCAGGTGCTGCTTACTACTACCGACGACAAGACGTGGATGCTGACCCATGGGGGACCCAGGTTAGAGAATAAATGTGAAGGGATGAATGGGGACTGAGGGAAAAAAATAGTGCAGGCCCCTAAAGTATGCCTATGAGGTCGCACAGCCCTTCACCTTCCTTTGATAAAGTTGATATATAACCAGAACAAAGTATTCACGGCTTTCTGGTTTACCTAAGAACATAACAGTTCAGAAAACCTGAGCTTTTAAAAACTGTTTTTAAAATATTTACAAGGCCAGGTATGGTGGTGCACACCTTTAATCCAAGGACTCAGGAGGCAGAGGCAGGCGGATCCGAGTTCGAGGCCAGCCTGGTCTACAGAGTCCAGGATAGCCAAGAGACACCCTGTCTCAGGGGAATAAAAATTTACATGACCAGGATGTAAAGTGAGTAAGTAAATAAATAAACATTTACTAGTGCCAGGTGTGATGGTACATGCCTTTAATCAGGCATCAGGAGGCAGAGGCAGGCAAATCTTTGAATTCGAGGCCAGCCTGGTCTACAGAGTGAGTTCTAGGACAGCCAGGGCTACACAGAAAAACCTTGTCTTGAAAAACAAACTAAAAATAAAAATATTTACTGCATTTGTTGTAACTTAAGGAGATCAGAGGACAATTGCAGGAGTCAGTTCTTTCTGTCCACCACGTGGGTCCTTGGGGATGGACTGAGATTGGCAGGTTGGCTGCAAATCGTCTTCACCAACTTCCCGGTTGTTTTGATTTTGAGATAAGGTCTCTCTACGTGTATGGCCATTTTGAAACTGTGTATGCTAGGCTGGCCCTGAGGTCACAGAGATAGCCTGCTTCTGTCTCCTGAGTACTGGGTGGCGTGTGCCACCAAGCCTGGCCTGGTCTGTTCTTAAACTTTTGAGTCACAGGACTGTCTCAGGAAGATCCAAAAGCAGAGTAGTGATCAGGAGACCAGTATTGAAACTGGGAAGAAACTGGGAAGCTGCCTGAGGTCAGTGCTCAAGTAAGCCCTCCCTCGTTCCTTAGAATGAGCCTATGAATAAGTGGTCAAGAAGAGACAGTGAGGTGAGGTAAAGGCACCGTGTACCACACAAGCATAGCAACCTGAGTTTGATCTCCGAAAAAGAGAACCAACTCCATGAAATTGTCTTCTGACCCCCCAGGGCACACTCACATACACACAATATTTTTTTCTTAATGAAAGATGGAGGCTCCTGCATGTAATCAGTGTGCATTTAGTAAGAAGTTAACAAAAACAGGAGCTGGAGAGAAAGCACAGAGGTAGAGGCATTTGTTGTTTTTGTATGATCTACATTCAGTCTCCCAGCACTCATAACCATGTAATTCCAGCTTCAAGCCTAACGACCCCTGCTGGCCTCTGTAGGTACTGCTTGCATAAAGGGAAAACACTCATACACATAAAAACAAAATGGGGAGAAAAACCTTGCAGTAATGGCAGTGGGACTTCGTGTCAAAGTGCCCTATGTAACCCCGCTCTTCTTTCCCTCTACCCAGCACATAGCAGGTGTGTGCATACACCCCCGATTTGGGGGCTGGTTTGCTATCCGAGGAGTAATGTTGCTGCCAGGAATCGAAGTGCCAGATTTGCCACCCAGAAAGCCCCCCGACTGTGTGCCCACAAGAGCTGGCCGCATCACTCTGCTTGAAGGCTTCAATTTCCATTGGCGTGACTGGACTTACCGGGATGCTGTGACCCCTGAAGAACGTTACTCAGAAGAACAGAAGACCTACTTTTCCACCCCACCTGCCCAACGCTTGGCCCTCCTGGGCTTAGCCCAGCCCTCAGAACACCCTAGCACTACGTCACAGCATCCTCCTGTGCTTACCAAGCCCCACAACTCCAGCGGAGCACGAAGCTGGCTTAGCCCCAGTGTCTCACCACCTGTATCCACAGGCCCTTGATACGTTTCCCCTGTAAGATGCCACTTAGGATGGATTTGTTTTATTTGAGGTAGGATTTGGGTTTTGAAGAAGCACTTTTTTTTAGATGAGTTTTCTCTGTGTAGGTCTATCCTGGAACTCTGTAGACCAGACTGGCCTCAGAGATCCACCTGTCTCTGCCTCCTGGGTGCTGGGAATTTTTTGCTACCACCCAATGAAAACCTACATTTTGTTTGGAGTGTTATTTCCTGATAATAGTACTTCAAAGAGAGTCAAGACTCAATTTACATTGGTCAAAACAAATCACATGCCAAGGCAGACTCGATCCCCAAACATAGAATTATTTTTCACTGCAACTTTAGGATAACTAATTTTGCTAGTTATGAATCATGATCTTGAGTTCTCCAATAGTCTTAGGCAAACCTATGAAAAGGTCACTCAACATGCTCTTGAGAACCTCAGATTTAGAGGACTCTACAGGTACCCACCCCATAGAGCTATGCCAAGTTAGTACTTAAGTAAACTACTTTGGAACTGTTTGACCTATAGTAAGTGGTGTTATTATTACTAAAGGTTTAAGGAATCTTAAACTTCTGCTCAAACAGATGTAGTTTGAATTCTAGAATGTTCGAAGGCCATGATGGCACAGGATTGCTTGTTTGCCCTAACAAGAATCCAGAAGAAACTTTTGTTTTTCGAGATAGGGTCTGTCTGTATAACAGCTGTGGTTATCCTGGACTCACTTTGTAGACCAGGCTGGCCTTGAACTCACAGGGATCTGCCTGCCGCCCCCCCCCCCCACCGCCGCCAATGCTAGGATTAAAGGAGTGCAGCACCATGCACAGCTGAAATTTTTTTAAAAAAGATTTATTATGTATACATTGCTCTGCCCACATATACATCTGTACACCAGAAGAGGGCATCAGATCCCATTATAGATAATTTTGCTGGGAATTGAACTCAGGACCTCTGGGAAGAGCAGTCAGTGCTCTTAACCTCTGAGCCATCTTTCCAGCCCCAGAAGAAACTTCTTGTGGACTTAACAGGATCAAAAAGGAATATTCTCTCTAATTATAGCTAGAATGCAAGAAATTGAATATAATCCTATGCAGAGCCACCAACTTTCCCTCTTAATTCTGACAAAGAAGTTTCCCAATGTTAATTTTTGAAGTTTCACTGCCAGGGTCTACGGAGGTGTTTACTTGGTAAAGTGCTTGCCATGTGTAGTATAAATTATAGTAGCAAATTGTCATGTGCTCTTTGTACTTGTTGGAAACTGATACTGAAAGCTGGGCATAGTACATGCCTTTAATCCCAGCACTTAGAAGGCAGATAGGTGGATCTCTGTGAGTTTGAGGCCAGCCAGTCTACCTAGAACTCCAACATGTTTCAGAAGGATTTTCATAAACAATTTGATCTTTTACTATTTGACACTTATTCTGTACCTTGGTTGTCACAAGACTAGTAAACTGATTTGTAACAAAATGTGTAACTGTCATAGATCATACCCTGGACAAAACACAGTACAATGCAAGCATGTTAATCTATCTAATCCGCAACAACCATATAAAATGCCAGGATCAGAAAAAAGGGGGGGGGTGTGGCACACTGCTGGCCCAGAAACTTCAGTATATTCAAGTTCAGTGAGACTGTCTCAAAAAGCCCACATCAGATGGCTCACACTGCCTTCACTTCCAGCCTCAAGAGGTCTAACGCATTCTTCTGGCCTACATGCAAAAAAGTCCGATCATGAACCCTAAACTGGGATTTAAAACCCTTGACAGCACTTTGGGGAGCAGAGGCAGGCCGATCTGAGTTCAAGGCCAGCCTGATCTACAAAGTCCAGGACAGCCAAGGCTACACAGAGAAACCCTGTCTCAAAACAAACCTAAAAACTCTTGACAGGCTTGACCATTCCTTTTTCTTCCTTCCAAATCGTACTCATGGACAGAGGGTGCATGCACCACACCTACGTCCACTCATGCCTTTAATACATGACCCACAGGGAAGGGCACTATTAGGTGCCTTGCAAGACAAAGTGTCAGTGTGGGGGCGGGCTCTAAGGTCTCCTGTGCCGAGCTACACCCAGTGGGAGTTTCCTCTCCAGCACCGCATCTGCCCTCTGCTGTGTTTCCCATCATGAAAACTGTAAGCCAGCCCCAATTCAAAAGACAAAAAACCTAAGATACCCAGTGAGCCTTACTGGCCTAATTCTATTCTTTTGCACAGCAGGTACTAGGCACTTATCCTAAGAAGCAAAATTTATTTCCATGCAACCACCCCAGCATTATACACAGCCCACATAACCTTACTGGGAATATCACTTGCAACCCAGCAAACATGTATTGCGGGGCCATGGCTAAGAGCGTATTAGGGCTTGGGTTTGCTCTTCCGTCTAAAACATAGTGAAATATAAAACTTTCATTTTAGATATTATGTACCTTCAGCTGATTCTGAGGCAGCTTTCACCCCACTTTTAAGATGGGTAAACCTCTGACCGCTTTGCTTTCATTTCTCTAGGGCTGGGATAAGAGGCGTCCCACATCATACCCCATTTACATGGCAGTGGGGTGCCAAGGCTTTGTGCACACTAGGCGTACTAGTTAAAATTGCTGTCAACTTAACAGACTATTGTTACCTGGGAGAGAAAACCTCAACTGAGAAACTAGATCAGACTGGCCCGTGGGGCATTTATTTATTGGTTGCTAGTTGAATGTTTCAAAGTCCTTTCTTTCCTGAGTCACTTTCAGTTATAAGAGCTAACATCAGCAGCTAGAAGTAGAGCAGAACACCAGGCAAGTGCTCTACTACCAAGAGCTATACCTCCAGCCCTGAGACAGCTCTTAAACCAAATTTTCAAAAGTATTATTTATTTTTATTTTGTATGCGTTGGTGTTTTGCTTGCATGTATGTCCATTTGGGGGTGTCAGATCCCCTGAACTGTAGTTACAAACAGTTGTAAGCTATCATGTGGGTGCTGGGAATTGAAGCCAGGTCCTGTGGAAGAGCAACCAGTGCGCTCTTAACTACTCAGCCACCTCTCCAGCCCCCAAAGTTTTTTAAAAAAGAAAAGCAGGTTCAAGGGTTAAGAGCACTGGCTGCCCTTCCAGGGGCTCTAGGTTCAGTTCGTAACTTCCACATGGTGACTCACCACTGTAACTCCAGTTACAGCAGCTCTGACACTGTCACAGATATACATGCAAGCCAAACACCAATATACATAAAAAAATAAACACTTTTTAAAAGAAAGAAAAGCAGGGACTGGCTAGGCAACGGTGATGCATGCCTTTAAACCCAACACATGGGAGGTAGAGGCAGGAGGATCTCTATAAATTAGAGGTCAGGTCAAGTTCCAGGACAGCCTAAACAAAAGAAAGGGCTGGAGAGATGGCTCAGCTGTTAAGCTACCTGCTCTTCCAGAGGTCCTAAGTTCAATTCCCAGCCACATGGTGGCTCACAACCATCTACACTGGGATCTGATGCTCTCTTCTGGCATGCAGGAGTACATGCAGATAGAGCATGCATATCCATAATAAATAACATCATAGAAAACCAGGGGCTATGGGGAGATAGCTTAGCTGCAAAACACTCTTGTGAAGAAGAGTTTGGTACAAGAAACTCATAAAGCCAGGCATGACGCTGAGCAGTGGTGGCACACACCTTCACTCCCAGAGGCAGGCAGACTTCTGAGTTAAGAGTCAGCCTGGTCTACAGAGTGAGTTCCAGGACAGAGAAACCTTGTCTCAAAAAACCAACGAACCCCCTTAAGAAAGCCAGGCACGTTAGTCCATTATTATAAAACCAGCTCTGGGAAAGCAAATCCTAAGAGTAGACACACATACGCACAACACAGCACACGTTCACCTACACATAAAAAAATAAATTCCTCTTTCAAAAACAAAAACAAACACCAAGTTCTCAGAGCTCACGTTTAATAGATACTACAAAAAGAATAACAGGCTGATTTCTGCGACTGGTATAGCAGATGCTCTACCCACAACAGACCTCCGGCCATTCCCAACAATGGAAGGCTAGCCACCCCAGCCCTGCAGGAAAGGTGCATCCTGAATCAAACCACATCTTGTGCTTAAGCATGAGTAGAGTACAAGAGACTTTCTTCTGGCTTCTCAATACTGCCTGGCAGGAAAATGGCCCAGTGCTCACTTCTGCTTAGAGAAATATTCTTTGCTCTTTTGGACGTCAGGCTTGATGGTATCACTCCCAGGTTTCCAGCCAGCTGGACACACTGCAAGAGAAAAGTATCATTAATTAGTAACCTGCTCCCTCACCTGCCACCATGAACAAAGGGCTTGTGGGGGCACATGCTGGCAGGATACGGTCAAGAAATGGAGGAAGGAAGATTATGAGTTCAAGGCCAGCTTAAGCTACCCATTTTTTATAGCACATGCCTTTTGCCAGCATTCAGAAAGCAGCAGGCCGAAAGTTAAGTTCAAGGCTACCCTTGTCTACACAGTGAATTACAGCCTGTCTGGGCCAAATTCCAGGGTAGCTTGGATAAAAGTGATACTCTGTCTGAAAATACCAAGAAAAAAGAAACCTCGAGCAGCTGGAGATAGCTCAGTGTGTACCCACACCAGACAATGTGTAACTGCATGGATCGTCACACCTTCTTCTAGATGGTGCTGGCACCTCCGCATACCCACCCACACATATGCAATCCTAAAAATACATGTATCTTCAAAATCTGATCCTAGGAAGGCAAAACAAAAATACAAATCTAATTCTCAGGTTGCTCAATTTTGCAATCCGCCACTGAGGCTTTTGACTAATGTTTATTTGCTCCCCAAATCTAAGCAATAAAATTACACCTATACTATATCTAACAATAACCTGTCTAAAATATACATGACAAGACACTAAGACTAACAGATGGGTAAATATTAATATATGCATAATTTTATGTATGCTTCAAATACTACTTTTAAATTTTAAAGGGGGGGCAGTGTTGGCAAAACATCCAAGAGAGGCATCAATGCAGCAATAGCTAGTCTCAAAAAAAATTTAAATATGCAACAAGCTGGGCGTGGTGGTGCCCATAATCCCAGCACTCGGGAGGCTGAGGCAGGCGGATCACTGTGAGCTGGAGGCCAGAATGAGTCAGTCCGGGACAGCCAAGGACACATAGAGAAACTCTGTCTCGGAAAAAAAAAAAAAGTCAGCAGTTAAATAGTGTATGCATGCAAACATTAAATTAGAACTCACTGTCGACCAGGGCAGCCTCCAACTCAGAGACCCACCTCCTATATCTCCAAGGGCTGAGATTAAAAGCATGCATCAGCACTACCTGGCTCATTCCCTGGCTTTCATGGAAAGCCAAAAGGCTAAGCAAGGTCCTAAACTTAAGCAAGAGCAAAGAAAAACAAAACAGCTAAATAGGCAAACCTAAGCCAAAGCCAGCCACAACTTTGTCAGTAAGTATTAATGGGTGCAAAAAGGACTCTTATTTAGGAAACACAAAGAACTGGACCACATTAGCATGCCACCAATTCTGATGACCCGAGCTCCACCCATGGCAAAATAGACACACACAATAAATATATTAAATAAGTGCAACAGTAACTATAATGACTGCAAAGAGCTCTTGCACCCATTTGACCAGTTGGGATACAACAGAGACCAATACAGAATTATGGAAAGCTGGATTCAAGGGGAACAAAGTCTATATCCAAGATGATAGTAAGTCCAGTAAAAAGAATATATATTCTTGCCGGGCGCAGTAGCGCACGCCTTTAATCCCAGCACTCAGGAGGCAGAGGCAGGTGGATTGCTGTGAGTTCAAGGACAGCCTGGTCTACAAAGCAAGTCTAGAACAGCCAAGGTGACACAGAGAAACCCTGTCTCAAGAAACCAAAAAAGTAAAAGATAAAAGAAGAATATATATTCTTTACTAGCTTCTGTTCCTTCTACTTTATAGCAATGATCCTCACTTGACACTAGGGGGCAATCTCAGAAGCAGTCAGCAAATGTATGTGATAAGCCTAATGCCCACACATGCAAATGGTGCTTTCTAATTATCGTGTTTACTGACCTTTCATGATAGCCAAACACCTTTGGATCACCCAGAAGTACAAGTAATTAAGATTCTAACTGCTTAGCCTGGCGTGGTGATGCACACCTTTAAGCCCAGCACTTGGGAAGCAAACCTCCCAGAGAAGCCTGACAAGGTGACCAGACCCTTGGTGGAAGGAACAAACTGACCTAGAATTGTCCTCCACTGGTGTACTGTGGCACGCACCCACATACACAAAATAAAACTTAAAATGATACCAATAGAAGGAGCCTGGTGATGGTGGCACACACCATCAATCCCAGCATTCAAGAGGCAGAGGCAGGTGGATCTACGTTCTATGCCAGCTTAGTCTACAGAGGAAGTTCCAGAACAGCCAGAGACAAACAGAGAAAACCTGTCTCAGAAACAAAGCAACCTAACTAGGAATGTAGTTCACTCCTGCCTTCCTAGCACTAGAGACGCTGAGGGAGAGCTGCAGAAGTCTGAAGCCTGGGCTACATGTTCGAAGGTTAGCAATAATTACATAGGAAAATTTTATCTCAAAAAAGGAGAAACAAGTCAGGCATGATGGCTTCCATATGAATGTTTTACCTATGTCTCTCCACCATGTGCATGAAGTACCTGAGGAAACTAAAAGTTGATGTGTTTGTTTTCCCCCAACATAATACTTGCATTTATTACATTTACTTCCCAGGTCCATTTCTCAACCTTGCCAAAATAAACAAAAACAAAAGCCACAAGTCCAATTTGTATTGCCCGTATTATACCCACTGAAGCATGTCAAATTCCCAATAGAGCAGGAGTGGGCAGAGCTAGTGCTAGGATACCTAGGGTACACACACAGAGAAACCTGTTTTGAAAACCAGTACAGGAGCGGGCGCAGCGGAGCACACCTGTAATCCCAGCACTTGGCAGGCAGTATTCTATGAGTACAAAGCAAGTCCAGGCCAACCAAGGCTACACTGAGAAACCTCATCTCAAAATAAATAAATAAATAGATAGATAAATAAATAAATAAATAATTTTTAAAAGGCCACAAACTCAGAGATCCACCTGCCTCTGCAATGAAGAGTGTAAAATGTGTGGTACGATGCCAGTTGGGAAGCAAGGCCTTCCCAACCCCTTTAAAAAAAGAAGCAAACTTAAAATTTGGGGGTGGGGAGTAGGGTTTGGCAGGGTTTCTGTGTAGCCCTGGCTGTCCCGGACTCGCTCTGTGGACCAGGCTGGCCTCAAACTCACAGCGATCCACCTGCCTCTGCCTCCCAAGTGCTGGGATTAAAGGCATGAGCCACCACGCCTGGCTGCCAACTTAATCTTTAGCCCAAATTGGCCTTGATTTTGCAGCCTCTTATGTGCTGGAAATAATAGGACTGAGTCACTACAAGTAGCAAGAACGGACTTTTACAGGGCAAAATATTATCTTTGATCCTATAGCTAGTCCCCACACACTTTTATTTAATTTTTTTTATTTTTGGATCATGTAGCCCTGTAACTCACAGGATGGGCTTGAGCTCAGGAGGCCTCTTCTTCCCAGAAGAGCTAGGATTCCCAGCCCCAAATACATCAACAGCATGAAGGAGAGACGTGCTAGAGAAGCTACCACTTACATCCCCAGCAACCAGAGATATGTTCTTAACTATTTTTATACATCAGTTTTTTGCCTACATGCATGCATACACACCACATGCATACCCTGTGTCACTGGAGGTCAGAAGAGGGCATTGGACCCCTAGGAATGGGATTTGCAGACTGTTGTGATCTACCATGTTATGTTCTAGGGATCAAGTCCAGGTCCCTCTGCAAGAAGAACAAGTTCATTTACTGCTAAATCACCCAATTCCTTCTATTTATTTATACACTTTCTAAAATAAGTTTTTCTAAAAAAAAAAAAATCCCTTTTTAGAACTATGTAGACAAGCCTGGTATCAAACTCAGTTTGCCTCTGCTCCTGAGTGCTAGGATTAAAGGTGTGCACACTACAACCAGTTTGTCATCCTCAATAGTGAGATCCTAGGGCTGGAGAGATGGCTCAGAGGTTAAGAGCTCTTCCAGAGGTCCTGATTTCAATTCCCAGCAACCACACGGTGGCTCACAACCATCTATAATGAGATCTGATGCCCTTTTCTGGCGTGCAGGCAGAACACTGTGTACATAATCAATAAATACATCTTTAAAAAAAAATAAAGCTGGGCGTGGTGGCGCACGCCTTTAATTCCAGCACTCGGGAGGCAGAGGCAGGCGGATCGCTGTGAGTTCGAGGCCAGCCTGGTCTACAAAGTGAGTCCAGGACAGCCAAGGCTACACAGAGAAACCCTGTCTCGAAAAACCAAAAATAAATAAATAAATAAATAAATAAATAAATAAATAGTGAGATCCTAATCAAATCTGCAGTGACCCTACTCAAATCTGCCAGTAATTGCAAATTAGCTGAACAGAAGTGGAAAATGTGAAGTTTGTTTTCTCCTCCAAGTTTATCTAGTACTGCACCCTCACAGATCGCTCAAGTCCACACTTGCGTAGGCCCAATTACCCTGCTATCTAACAGCCTTTGCTCCCGACCACACCAATGACTTACCTTCACCATGTTTGTCAGTGAACTGGAAGGCCTGGACTAGTCTCAGGATCTCATCCACAGAGCGGCCAACAGGAAGATCATTTATAGTGATCTGGCGAAGGGTACCTTTATCATCAATAATAAAGAGGCCCCTGGGTGGAAGAGATTGAAGGACTGAGATAAAGGCATTGTAAGTCAAATTTCACTGTTAGTCCTAAGGAAACGGGCCCCTCCCCCACAAGTTATATCAGCCTATTAGTGAGACCACTACGGTAAATAATGCAAGGAGAAACAGCTATAGCTTAGATTGCAGAATGCTTGCCTAGCATGCAGAAAAACTTGGGTTTGATCCCCAGAACCAAATAAACCAGAAAGAATAACGCACAAAAGAAAACGAAGGGAGTTGATCAGGAGTTCAAAACCATCCTCAGCTGTATGACATCATTTCCAAACTAAATCAGTTTGAAGGCAAGACATGGTGGCACACGCCTTTAATCCCAGCACTTGGGAGGCAGAGGCAGATGTGAGTTCAAAGACAGCCTGGTCTACAAAGCAAGTCTAGGACAGCCAGGGCTATTATACAGAGAAACCCTGTCTCAAAAAAAAACAAAAAATAAAAAAAATAAGAGAGGCTGAGGTTAGAGAGATGGTTCAGAGGTTAAGGGCACTCTCCGTTCTTCCAGAGGCCCAGAGTTCATTTCCCAGCAACTACATGGTGGCTCACAACCATCTATAATGAGATCTGGACCCTTCTGGCATGCAGACACACATGTGGCCAGAACATTGTATACATAATAAAACGAGGGAAAGAGACTGAGAGGATCAATAGTACTAGGCCAACATGAACTATACAGCCAACTTCAAGGTCAACCTGGGCTATATTATATATAACTAGTAAGACTGTCCCCACACTGGGCGTGGTGACGCACACCTGTAATCCCAGCACTCGGGAGGCAGAGGCAGGCGGATTGCTTTGAGTTCGAGGCCAGCCTGGTCTACAAAGCAAGTCTAGGACAGCCAAACCAGGACAGAGAAACCCTGTCTCGAAAAACTAAAAGGACTGTCCCTAAAATAAAGTACGAAGAGGCTGGGGAGAGATGACTAAAGCAGTTTAGTGCTACTCTTGCCAAGTATGAGCACCTGAATTTGAGCCCCAGAACCTATTGAAAAATAAATTACCAAATAAGTAACTTTATCTTTAAATTAAAATAATTAACAAAAACATCAAGAGGTTGGAGAGATGGCTCAGGTTAAGAGCACTGGCTCCTCTTCCAGAAACTGGGGTTTGACTGTCAGCACTCATATGGTGGTTCACAATCATTTTTTTAAACTCCAGAGCCAGGGGATCCAATGTGCACAGGTGGTACACATACAACATACATACATAAAAACACTCAAACATATACAATAAATATATTATCTAAAATTAAGCATGTATTCTCAACACTGAGGTGGTGGAAACAGTCAAATCCCCAGGGTTCACTTATTAGCCAGCCCACACTACTGGCGAATCCCTAGCCAATGAGACACTATTTCTATAATATAGTCATTGGTGTCCAAGAAACAACATTTGTATGACACATATACACTAAGAAAATGACATGAGGAAGGGTGCTCCTCAGATCACGTGTTCTGGCTTTTTAGCTAACAATAACAAGACTGTTCTCAGGGGCTGGAGAGATGGCTCAGCAGTTAAGAGCACTAGCTGCTGCTCCTCCGGGTCCTGAATTCAATTTCAGGCACTACATGGCAGCTCACAATTGTAACTCCAGTTCCAGAGGATCTGACACTCTCACAGGCATACATGCAAGCAAAAACACCAATGCAGATAAAATTAAAAAAAAAAAAAATTCTCATAATAAACTGCTACCTCCCACCCTTAAAGTACATACCTGAAAGAGATCCCTTCATCAGCTTTTAAGACGCCATAATCCTGAGCAATGGTACGCTTGGGATCTGAGACCAAGGGAATGTTCATGGGCCCCAATCCTCCTTGCTTCCTGGGTGTATTAATCCTGCAGCGAAAGGCATTCTTAGAATGCGTTCACCTAAACCGCCGGAAGCGAGGCTATTAACAAGACCTGACTCCTCCCTTCTCGTACCCTTTATCTCACTTTCTCCCCAAACGTCAAACTTTTCCCAATACTAAAGTGAATGGCTGAAGATGGGCATGGGCGCATGCCTTTAATCCCAGCACTCGGGAGACAGAGGCAGGTCTCTGTGAGTTCGAGGCCAGCCTGGTCTACAAAGCTAGTCCAGGACAGCCAAGGCTACAGAGAGAAACCCTGTCTCAAAAAAACCAAGAAAGAGTGGTCACCAGTGTGTATCAGACCACAGCAACCCAAGCTGCCCTGCCTCTACTAATAGGTAGTAAGAAAAAGTCAGAGCCCAGAAACCAATACTACAAGTCTACTACCAAACTTCTAAATTTTCTCAAGAAATCCACAACATACTCCAGGTATTGTGGCATACAACTGTAAGCCTACTTCTCATGGAAGCTAAGGCTGGATGGAGGTACAAGCTGAAAGCCAGCTAGAGTTACATATTAACAAAAAATTCCCATGCCAAATGAACCAAAGATTTTACCATGCCAGGTGACAGAAGTGAGAATCCACAGAAGCTCCAATCAATTGGCAGTTGAGCTTCTTAAATTCTTCTGCCCTATCACTGAAAGCAATGATCTCCGTGGGGCAAACAAAAGTAAAATCAAGAGGGTAAAAGAAGAATACAACGTATTTTCCTGGGGAGAAAAAAAAGCAAGATGTTAGCTTTAAAACTAAGTTTCTAGCTGGGCATGGTGGCACACGCCTTTAATCCCAGCACTTGGGAGGCAGAGGCAGGTGGATCGCTGTGAGTTCGAGTTCAGCCTGGTGTACAAAGTGAGTCCAGGACAGCCAAAACTACACAGAGAGATCCTGTCTCAAAAAACCAAAAAAGAAAGAAAGAAAGAAAGAAAATAGAAAAGGAAACTAGGGGCTGGAGAGATGGCTCAGTGGTTAAGAGCACTGCCTGCTCTTCTAGAGGTCCTGAGTTCAATTCCCAGCAACCACATGGTGGCTCACAACCATCTATAATGTGATCTGGTGCCCTCCTCTGGCCTGCAGAGCACTGTATATATAATAAATAATAAATAAATATTTTAAAAAATTCTTCTACAAGCTGGGAATGGTGGCACACCCTGTAACCCCAACACTCAGGAGGCAGAGGCAGGCAGATCTCTCTAAGTTCGAGGCCAGCCTGGTCTACAAATTGAATCCAGGACAGCCAAGGCCACAGACTGTCTTGAGATACAAAAAACAAAAACAAAACAAAATTCCTCTATAAAAGTTGGGGATGGAAACGCAAGGCTGTATTCTAGGATACACACAGGGAACCAGGAGTTTTTGGTCAACAGCAGTGAAGGGCTGGCTCCTCTTCTAGAGACACCAAATATAATTCCCAAGCATCCACGTGATTGTTCACAACTGCCTACAATCCCAATCGCAGGAGATCCAACACACTCTTCAGGCCTCTTCAACAGCAGACATATATGTGTGATACATACAAAGCACTCACTCACATAAAATAAATAAATTTAAAAAGCAAGCCAATTAAGACAAAGTCAAGTCAGAGCCTTTATACAATGATTAAAGAATAATAAAGTGACCACATGGGTAATTTTCTCCCCTTCTCTTTTGTTATGGGTAGGGTTTCTTAATTTACTGTTAAGATGTGGTATTAGGAGTAGGGCTGCAGAGACGGCTCCAAATACAGCCGTTAAAAGCTAGGCTCACAACCAAAAATACAGGAGAGTAGTTGTCAATTAGGACCAGTGGGATTATTAGAATCCTACTAATGAGTCCTGTTTTTTGTGTACGTTCCATGGACTAAAATGAGTCCCTCAAGCTTGTGCAGCGAGCACTTTTATCTAATATAGTGTTTCCTGACTTGATGTGTAATGTTTAAATACTCTCATGAATAACAAGAATCCTAACAAGTCAACAGGACATGACAATAAAAACGTTACAACCAAAGTACTAGAAGACAGCAGGACTTCTAGCTCCAATTTTATTTTAGTAACTTAATTATCACCAAAGCCAATCTTCAAATGGGCCACAAAGCCTCTCACCACACTTAATGGCTAAACTACCGGAAAATTTCCAAATATCCACTTATTTTCAGGTAGCAACTATATCTGAAAGTCAAAACAAGCGGTCCTGACTCATCTAAGCAATCTCTGTGGCTTTGCTTAACAAGCACTTTGAAGCCTCAGCAGACCAAGCCCTACAGGGCAGAGAGCAACCACTCCCTAGACCATGTGCCAGGGTCACCTCCCAAGAGGTGCTATTTAAACTGTTTGCCAGGAAGAGATCTTCTCCATAGGGCTCACAATATCTGCTCTCATTCCAACAACAAAATGTGATGTCAGGAAATAAAACTGCGTCTTTTACTCAAAAGAAATCTCAAGAAAACTCATATACCTCTAAGAAAGGTACACCTAAGGCTTGCACCTAAGGATTCTATATATTATCAAAGACCAAAGACCTAACTTCTCTGCAATCTCAAGGCAAGAGGAAGAATGGGGACCAGAAAGATCCCTCAGCAGTTACCGGTCCTTCCTGATCTTGCAAAAGGACTGGTTGGGATCTAAGCATGCACAAGGCAGCTCACAACCATCTGTAAACACAGCTGCAGGAGTTCCAGCACCCATGTACACGCTCCGTACACATAAAAATAAATACACCTGGACCGCAGAGATGGCTCAGAAGTTAAGAGCACTGACTGCTCTTCCAAAGGTCCTGAGTTCAATTCCCAGCAACTACATGGTGGCTCGCAAACCATCTATAATGAGATCTGGTGCCCTTTCTGTCGTGCAGGTGCACATGCAAGCAGAACACTGTATACATAATAAATAAATAAATAAAATGCCTTTTATGTTTGTTTTTGTTTTTAAGACGGGGTTTCTCTGTGTAGCCCTGACTGTCCTGGACTCAATCTGTAGACCAGGCTGTCCTCAAACTCACAGCAATCCACCTGAGAGCTAGGATTAAAGGCATGTGCCACCTAGCCTGACTCAAATAAATACATCTTAAAAAATAGTAATTAAATCCAGGCATGGGGGGCTGGTTAAGAGCACTACCTGCTCTTCCAAAGGATCGGGGTTCAATTTCCAGCACCCACATGGCAGCTCACAACTGTCTGTAACTCCAAGATCTGACACCCTCACACCAAAAAAGTAAATTAAATATTTTTTTAAAAAATTAAAAAATAAATCCAGGCATGGTGAAGTAGACCTTTAATCCCAGCACTTGGGAGGCATACAGATCACTTGTGCCAGCCTGATCTACAAAGCAAGTTACAAGACAGCCAGGAGAAACCTTGCCTCGGAAAAGCATAAAATAAAGTGATAGAATTATGTTTTAGCTTTTTTTTGTTTTTGTTTTTTGAGACAGGGTTTCGCTGTAGCCCTGGCTGTCCTCAAGTTCTCAGAGATCCACCTGCCTCTGCCCTGGCCTGCTTTTGTTTGTTTTTGTTTTTCGAGACAGGGTTTCTCCATGTAGCCTTGGTTATTGTGGACTCACTTTGTAAACCATGCTATACTGGCTTCTAACTCACAGAGCTCCACCAGCCTCTACCTCCAAGTGCTGGGATCAAAGGTATGCAACACCACACCCAGCCACCACCCCCCCCTTTTTTTAAGGCAAGGTCTCACAATGCAGCTTTGACTGAAACAGAATCCAGGGATCCACCTGGTGCACCACTACACCCAGCTAGGAAGTAAATTTTTAAAGAGAAAGAAGGGAAAGTAACATTAACAAATCCTGCCAGGCATCTGTATGAAATTATGGCAACATATAAGGTAACTGCAGAATCAAGGCTACAGCCAGACGTGACTTCTAAGACTAGATGTAGGAGCTTCTTACGACGAGATGAAGCCAACTGGGAAGCTGGCTCAGCAATGAACCACACTGGCTCCTCTCTTCCATCCCAAGAGATGCAATGCCTTCCTCTAGCCTCCTCAGGTACTGCATGCACAGGACGCACAGACAGGAGCACCGGCTGCCCTTCCAGAGGTCCTGAGCTCAACCCCCAGCAACCACATGGCGGCTCACAGCCATCTACACTAAGATCTGATGCCCTCTTCTGGCCTGCAGGTGTACAGGCAGACAGAGCACTAAAAACAAGTAAAATAAATTCCTTTTTTTAAAGATGTTAATAAAGCCGGGCGTGGTGGCACACACCTTTAATCCCAGCACTCAGGAGGCAGAAGCAGGCAGATCGCTGTGAGTTTGAGGCCAGCCTGGTCTACAAAGCAAGTCCAGGACAGCCAAGGCTACACAGAGAAACCCTGTCTGGAAAAAAACAAAACAAAAGGATGTTAATAAATAAATAAATCTTTAAAAAAAAAAAGAGAGAGAAGGCTAAGGATGATGGTAAACACCTTTAATGACAGAAAACACAAGCAGATCTCTAGGAGTTCAATACTCCCCTGGTCTACATATCAAGGGAGATACATAGTGAGACCATCTCAAACAAGCAAGCAAGCACCTTTCAACAACAGGAAAAAGAAAGAAGGAAACAAAGAACCAAAAGAGGGTAAGGTGGCACATGCTTTTAATTCTAGCACTAGGGAGGCAAAGGCATAGTGAACTCCACACAGCCAGAACTACATAGAGGCCCTGCCCCCCCCCCCAAAAAAAGGAGAAATAGCTCAGCCATTAAGAGCACTGCTTTTCCAGAGATCCTGGGTTAAATTCCCAGCACCTACATGGCAGCTCACAACTCCCTACAATTCCAAAATCTGACACCCTCAGAGATACATGCAAGCAAAACACCAATCCACCTAAGGTAAAAAAATTAAAAAAAAAAAAAAAAAAAAAAAAAAGAAAAAGAAACAAGCAACACCAAAACAAAGAGATGAGGATGGGAATTCACAGTAGAGCATTGCTAGCAGGTGCGGAGGCCCTGAATTCAATCCCACTACTTCAACACACAAGAATTTCCCCCAATAACTTTGTGCTATTACAAAGGTAATCAGGTAAATGTGAAGATAAAAAGCAGCCGGCATGTTAATGCCAGCGCTTGAGAAGAGGCGGCAGGTGGATCTGTGAGTTTGAGGTCAGCCTGCTCTACAATGGGAGTCCAGGACAGCCAAGGCTACGGAAGGACAAGAAACCCCGTCTCCAAAATCAAAACAAAAACCCAAAAACCGCTCGAGTGCGCACACACACACACACACATGAAGTGGCCTCTTGCCCAGTATAATTATCCTACCTTTATAGTCACTTAGGCTGATATCTTTGAATTGTCCATCTGGCATAACAGCTGTGGCTTTGAAGTTGGGAGCAGGATGCCCAATTTTTGCATTTCCTGAAGACATCTTGCTATCAGCTGGAAAAAGCAGTAACAAAAGAAAAAGTTGGAAGCAAGCCTTGTTTTTCTAATTAACCAACAGTTTTCACCATCCTAGGAACTTAACTGTAGTTCAATCAAGGAATGTCCGGTATCCGCCTTTGTTTTCACTTGCAAACAGCTCCACAGTGTGTCTAAGTAAGTCGCTCTACCGCCCTTTCCAATACAGTTTTTGCAGCAGCATTTTACTTTACATATTTATTAGGTAGAAGCAGGAAGGAAAGGGAACAGACACAAGAATCCAAGCAAAGCCGGATCGCTATGAGTTCGAGGGCAGCCTAGTCTAAAAGGACAGCCACAGCTACAGAGAAACCCTGTCCCCACTTCCCCACCCCACCCCCAAAAATCCAAGCAAATCAATGCCAGGACATTGCCGTTTACTGTTTCAAAACTTTAAGTGTTCTGTTTAAGCAGAAATTTTCTCTGCATAACTTGTTTGAGGCCAAGTGAGACCTTGCCTTAAATTTATGTTTAGGTTTCTACCAAGGACAGTGGGGCATAATAAAATACCAGCACTCTGGATGAGACAGGAGGACACTGAGCTCAGGCAAGACTTGGAGCCTATGTAAGTTAAGGCACTTGCTACCTGATGACCTTACGCTACCCTTGAACCTGCAGAGATGAAGAATCACTCCTCCAGACTTCCTTTAACACCAGGCCCAACAAATATACATCAATGTTTGAAAGAAAAAAAAATTTTTTTTTCAAGTTTCTGACTCTGGGCGAAGAACCTGGGGCAAAGGTGTAGTAACAAGGGTCACTTTACCGGCAGGGTTTGGGATAACCAGTGAAATCCCAACACTCGCCAAACACAAGGTGAAGGCTCAGGAGTTCAAGGCAAGCCAAGGCAAAGTGGAGGACAACCCTGGTTACATGAAACCCTATCTTAGGAAAAAAACAAGCGTCAACGCACGGTTAGAAACGGATTTCTACCTCATTTAACCAGGTCAACATCAAGATAAATTGTTAAGATTTACAACATTAGGAGCTGCAGAGATGGCGATAGTTAAGAGCCTGCACTGCTCTTTGCAGAAAACCCTGGTTCGGTTTCCAGCCTCCATTCGGGTGGCTCACAACCTCCTGTGCAGGCACCACACACAGAGACATACACGTAGTTTAGAAAAAGAAAAAAAAAAACATCTAAAGGAAAATTTACACCACTCGGTCTGAATGCCCCAAGTTCCAAACTTCTTGGTTCATAATACCAATAACCAGGAGATGTGAGAAGCATCGATCATTGCAAACTTAACTATTTTTCTTAACTTATTCGTGTTTAACTAAAGCTTCAAGAACACGCTGCAACAAAGCAACTATCCGGTGTGTCCCCTAACATAAATCATCTTTTCTTACCAAACTTGTTTTGTAAGGTGACCCCGCCAGGCACCTTACCAAACCCAACCAATCCCGGCGTAATGACTTCGGCGGCTGCGAAGCCTCTTCAGAGGAATCGGACCACATTAGGTCACGCCCCACCCTCGCTCTAGTGCGTTCCTGCCACTCACCCCATCCATCACCCACCCCAGCACTTCAGAAAACAATACGGGCGCAGTTAAGCTTAGGCGGTTAAGAGTCCACCACGACCCGCGCCCATGGCAACCATCATCTCCGCCCTCTATCCGATAGCCCGCAGAGGAGGAAACTCAACGTTATCCTCGGGGGCTCCAACAGGTCCGGGAACTAAGGGCCACGTGAAAAGTGCGCGCTCGAGCACTCGCGGGACCAGGCCTCGCCCCGCCGCTTCAACCCCCGACCGCCCCCTGCGGAGCCGGGACCGGCTTGAAGGAGAAAGTAAGGGTGGCGAGCGGGACGTGAGGCGTGACCCTCGTTTCTTGGCCACGATGCCTGCACACTCACCAGGTTGGAGCAACAAGTCTCAGAAACGATGAGGACCGCGAGAAGGAAGGAAGACAACGCCCGGACACGCGCGCGGGCCGCTGCTTTTATAGCCCACAACGTTATCGCGAGACTCCGAACGGGCCGGGGGGTGGGGTGCGGTGTGTGTGGGGGTATCAGGCTGAGTCCCGCCCCGCCCTGGCCGGCCCGCGTGGGATGACTCAGCGCTTTCTCTATCTGGGACTGGAGTTGGGGTCCTGAAGGGTCTCAGGAAATGCTCACACTTCCACTGCTGCCGTTCACAGACGTGGATAAGGGCTGCCCTTTGATTCATCTCCTCTTTTAATCAGGGCGTCCCAAGAATCCGTGCCTCTCTTTATTCCCAGGACTCCTGTGTGCTGTGCGTTCAAGACCCAAGCTAGAGTAAGGGTCTTCTTCATTACACGTGGAAGACCACGTCTAAAATTAAACCACGTCCAGGAAACTGTGCACCCAAATATTTCTCAAGTGCAACTCAGCCTTGAAAATCTGTTCTTGGCCTGGAGAAGATGGCTCAGTTATGAATACTGGCTGCTCTACCAGAGGACCCGGGTTCAATTCCCAGCACGCATATGACAGCTCACAACTGTCTGTTAAGTCCAGTTCCAGTGGATCCGACACCCTCACAGAGACATACATGCAGGCAGAACACAAATGCACATAAAATAAAAGGAAATAAATCATTTTTAAAAATAAAAAATTCTGTTCTAGTCTGGTCCTCAGTAACCCTCACCATTCGGGGCAGCCTCTTCGGTTGTCCCCTTTGATTACTGGACACTGCTTTTCTGACCCGCATCTGTTTCTCCCACTGCTCTTAAATCTTTCTGAATCTGATCTTGTCACTGACCTGATTGGTGATTTTTAAAAACTGGGCCTCTGAAGCCGGGCATGGTGGTGCACGCCTGTAATCCCAGCACTAGGGAGGCAGAGGTGGGTAGATCACTGTGAGTTCGAAGCCAGCCTGGTCTACAAAGTGAGTCCAAATCAGCCAAGGCTACACAGAGAGACCCTGTCTCGAAAAACCAAACAAACAAAACTGGGGCTCTGTGGTCAGTTTCCTGTATAAAAAAATCTCTGTTCCCAAGCCTGGCAGTGACGGCAAACACAGCTAAGGCTACACAGAGAAACCCTGCAGAGGGAGGGAGAGAGAGGGAGAGAGAGGGAGGGAGAGGGAGGGGGAGGGGAGGGGAGAGAGAGAGAGAGAGAGAGAGAGAGAGAGAGAGAGAGAGAGAGAGAGAGAGATCAACCAGGCTTGAAGGCACCTGTGTTGGTCTGATGTATTTTGATGCTAATTAATAAAAGGCAGTCACACCTGGGCAGGGTGGCTAAGGTTTCCGGGAAAGGGGAGACAGTGAGAATCTGTGAGAAGAAGAGAGACCGGAGGAGAAGAGAGGAAGAAAGAAGGTCTTCCCACCATGGGTGAGATGGAAGAGAAGCACATGGCTGAAGTGGATGGAGATTTGGCCCAGATGAAGAACATCAGCAAGTATTTGGGATTATGGATGGGAGGTGGCTTGACAGACATTATTAGAAGCAGATGGCATGGGATTAGGGCAGGTATGGGGTACCACTATTTCGAAGTAGTTTAGGGGATTGACATCTGCCCTGCCCCAGGTTAACTAAGGCTATTTTTTAAAATATAACAAGTGTCTGTGTCTTGATTGATTGCTAGTGGGTTATACTGCCATAAAATGCAAGTCCCAGGATAGCAAGGAAAACACAGAGAGACCTTGTCTCAAGAAGAGAGAGAGAGAGAGTTAGAGAGGGACCTGATCTTGGTTAAAATCTCAGAGTTAAAAAAAAAAACAAAAAAACCCCTCAGAGTTCCCATTTTACATCGCACGTGTCATGTGATTTAGGGACACAGAGATGAAAGTAATCCAAACCCTGCTCTCTAGAAAGTCATGCCACAAGGCCGAGGCAGACATGTAAACAAAACAGCTAAAAGATTTTTTTTTCTTGTCTATGCAAGTTATTGTTAAGGCATAATGGTCAATCCAAGGGACAAATGAAAGTCAGTTACACTGTTAGAAGGTCAGGAACAGCTTTACAGGAAGTAACACTTCTCTGTGAGTCTTCAAGCATATCCTTTCAGGGACAACTAAGGGGTATTGGTTTTTCTGTCTTGAACAGATAAACTTGAAGCAGATCTAGGTTTTAAGTGAGGAAGAAGGAGAAATAATAGTTAACATCTCTATTGTATAGTAAAAACTAGGAATTATGAGCCAGATTTGCTGATGCATGCCAATAATCCCAGCACTCAGGAGGCTGAGGCAGGATTATAGACATATCTATATAGATACTATATATATATGTACACATACATACACACTTTAAAAATATTCTATAAAGGAGATACTTGTCTCCAACACAAAACAAAAGAGCGGGGCAGTGGTGGCACACTCCTTTAATCCCAGCACTCAGGAGGTAGAGGCAGGTGGATCGCTATGAGATTGCGGCCAGCCTGCTCTACAAAGCAAGCGCAGGATAGCCAAGGCTACAGGGAGAAACCCTGTCTCGGAAAAAAAACCAAAAAAAAACCAAAACAAAACAAAAGATACCAACCCCAACAAATTTAGGTATTCTGTTTTGTTTCGTTTTGCTTCATTTTGTTTTTTGAGACAGGGTTTCTCTGTGTAACAGCCCTGACTGTTCTGGACTCGCTCTGTAAACCAGGCTGGCCTCAAACTCAGAACTCACAGAGATCTGCTTGCCCCTGCCTCCAGAGTGCTGGCATTAAAGGCATGTGTCACTGCCAGCTGGAAAGGGACTTTTGTTTTGGTTTTGGCTTTTTCAAGGCTTCTCTTGGCTCTTTTTGAGACGGGGTTTCTCTGTTGTAACAGCTCTAGTTGTCCTGGAACTCACTCTGTAGGCCAGCTGGCCTCAAACTCAAAGATATCCACTTGCCTCTGCCTCCCAAGGGCTGGGATTAAAGGTGTGCGCCACCACTGCCTGGCTTTCTTGACTCTTATTAGTAACATAGTAGGACTAAAAATAGGGGAAATGCTATGTCATGCCAGCTAAGTATCTCAAGTTTTGGGTATTTCTCATCCTTTACAACAGTAGTGATTCTTTTTCCTTCTCACCATGACGTTGACCAGTAATTTTGCATTATTCATCTCCAGTTAGTGGAGGCGTTAACCCCCACTAGTTCCCACAGCCCTTATGCCAGGATAGAGATGGGAAGTGCTATGTCATGCTGCCTGAGACTCTTGCTTTTTAAATTTTTTTAAATTTATCAATTCTCTTAACAACAGTAGTTTTTTGTTTAGTTGCTTTTTGGTGTGTGTGTGTGTGAGTGTGGTATACGTGTGTATGTTCATGTGTGGTATATGCTCAGTCTGTGTGTGTGTGTGTGTGTGTCTGTGTGTGGTATATGTGCCTATGATCATATGTGGTGTATGCTCAGTCTGTGTGTGTGTGTGTGTGTGTGTGATATATGTGTATATGCTCAAGTGTGTGTGTATGTATGTGTGTGTGTCTTGTGTGTGGTATATGTGCCTATGATCATATGTGGTGTGTGCTCAGTGTGTGTGTGTGTGGTATATGTGCCTATGTGGTGTATGCTGCAGTATGTGTGTACGCGTGTGTAGTACATGTGTGGTATATGCTCAGGTGTATGTGTGTTTATAGGTGCATGTACCTACACCCTCGGGCAGAGACCAGTGGAAGAGGTTGGTTATGTGTCTATAAGAAGCATAGACCGTGAAGCAAAGCTGGTGGAAATGCTCTCCTCTCGGCCCACACAGCACTGGGGCTTTATAGACAGGTGCGTGCAGCTACAACAGGCTCCCCTGCCCCCAGTGGTGCTGGGATCCGAACTCAAGTCCTCATGTCCCTACAGCAAACACTTTACCAGGTGAACCATCCTCCCAATTCTTGTTACTTTGTTTTTCCTTTTTCCTCCTCACCCTGAGGATGAACACTCAGTTACTCATTTCTTTCTTATGAGAGCAAGGTGGGCCAGAGCATGGGTTTCAAATGTAACTGGTCTTTGCTGCTCTCTAGGTTCCTTTTGCTTGTTTGTTTGTTTTTTGAGACAAGGTTTCTCTGTGTAGCCTTGGCTGTCCTAGATTCACTCTGTAGACCAGGCTGGACTCAAACTCACACAGATCTGCCTGCCTCTGCTTCCCTGAGTGCTGGGAGCCAGGTGCTACCACACCTGGCTCCTTTTGTTTCCTCTTTGAGCACTTCTGCTAACAAACAACACCCTCTAAATGACCAACAGTCACCAGCCCTGCCTCTCTGAGGCCCAGTGTTTACACACCCGCTGAAAAACTCCCAGATTTTCAAATGTCACACAATCGCAGAAACTATCTACAGCTGGCAAAACTACACATCTGCTAGAGCATGAGGCAAATTATAGTCAGCTGCTGCAGACAGTTTGAAGCAGGCCCACAGCCCCATTCCTGGGATTAAAACAAAAGCGTATTCTTTTTTTTTTTTTTAATATTTTATTTAATTTTAATTTATGTGCATTGGTGTGAGGGTGTCAGATCTTAGAGTTACAGACAATTGTGAACTGCCATATGGGTGCTGGGAATTGAACCCGGGTCCTTTGGAAGAGCAGACAGTGCTCTTAACCACTGAGCCATCTCTCCAGCCCCCAAAAGCGTATTCTTATAATATTTTTGTGTTTTTCTACAGAAACCAAAATTCCAGAATTCTCACTATATTCAGGCGTCAGTTTTCTCCTTCTGCCTTGTTCTTGGGAATGGAACTCAGGTCATCTGGCTTGGCCTCAGCTCCCTTTACCCATTTTGCCTAGCTTTTGGTTTTGAAACTAAGTCTCAGCCAGGCATGGTGGAACATGCCTTTGATGCCAGCACTTGGGAGGCAGAGGCAGGCGGATTGCTGTGAGTTTGAGGCCAGCCTGGTCTACAAAGTGAGTCTAGGACAGCCAAGGCTACACAGAGAGACCCTGTCTCAAAAACAACCAAAAAATAAAAATTTTTAAAAAGATGGTTTATTGTTTTTAAAATTTTGATTTGTATTATCTGTAGGCCCGGCTAGCAATCAATCAAGACACAGACACTTGTTATATTTTAAGATAGCCGTAGTTAACCTGGGGCAGGACAGATATCAATCCTCCCATAGTGGGGCAGGCATGGGATCCCTGTCTCAATCCCATGCCATCTACTTTTAAGAACTTCTATCAAGCTACCTCCCGTCTCTAATCTTAAATACTTGTTCATGTTCTTCATCTGGGCTGGATTCTCCATCCACGCCTCGGGCCATGCGCTCCTCCTTCAGCTAATCCATGGCGGCCTTTTTTCCTTCACTTTAGATCTCCTTCTCCTGGTGGCAGTGTCTTTTTTCTTCCCAGAGTTCCTCTCTTTCCTATCCCTACCTATCTCCTTTGCCCTGCCCAGGTGGGATGGCTTTTTAATTAAGCAAAAGGTTGGTCAGAGACAGTAAGCACTAATTAGCATCAAAGTACATCAGACCATCCCCCAACGATGATTGAAGGCAGATCACCTTCATGAACTGACAAAGCCAACGTGGGGAGCTGGAGACCTGGCTCAGCAGTTAAGAACGCTTGCTGTTCTTGCAGAGACCCTAAATTCTGTTCCCACCACCTGTGTTGCGTGGCTCCCAACCTGTAACTCCAGGGCATACGATGCCTCTGCCCTCCACAGGCACATACACACAGGTGCTTACTCACACAGTATCAGGAGCTCGCTCTGTAGACCAGGCTAGCCTCAAACTCAAAGCTCTGCCTGCCTCTGCTGGGTAAAGACATACACCACACCACCACTGCCTGGCTTGCTTGCTTGCTTCCCCCCCCTCCCCCGCCCCCGCCCCCTTTTAAAGACTTATTTCGTTTTGTTTAACTGTGAATGCTTGCATGCATGCTTGGTGTCTACGGAAGCCGGGAGAGGGTTTTGGATCTTCAGGAAGCAGCTGAACTCAAGTCCTCTGGAAGAACAAGTGACCTTAACCACTGAGCCATCTCCCTAAATATGGCTCGTATTGAAAAAAAAAAAAGAAAAGAAAACCCACACAAAACCAGGGTGGAAATGCAGGTGGAATGAGAGGAGTTAAGCTTCCTGGAAGACATGTGCCACATGAAGGTGGCCCTGACTGCTAGACTAGGGCTCCCACCTTGCCTACACCCATGGATGGTGACTCAGTTCTACCGTTTTTCTTTTGTCGTTGTCTCCTATATAAAGGAGCATCTGTGATCATAGCGTTCTTTGTCTGTTCTTGCCTTGAGGCTAATTTTTTATGGGAGACAATTATGTGACTCATGAAAAGCTATTATTCCTTCTTCATAGCCAACAGAAGCATAACAAGAAAGGCAGCCCCATTAACGTGTGTGTCAAGCAGAACTCGAGTCCACAGTCGTTTTAAAAATTAATTCACTTTTATTTTATGTGCGTTGGTGTTTTGCTTGTATATATCTCTGTGTGAGGGTGTTGGATCCCCTGGAGCAAGGATTACAGACAGTTGTGAGCCGCCATGTGGGTGCTGGGAGTTGAACTCGGGTCCTCTGGAAGAGCAACCAGTGCCCTTAACCTCTAAGCCATCTCTCCAGCCCCCCTAGTCAGTTTTTATAGTAAGCACTGCTAACATAATGACAACCTAACCTAGACGTATAAACCATTAAAATTAAACCTATAAACTATTAAAGCTAAACACTTTATTTAATTGTAACAACAAGTACAAAAGGAAATCATGGAAGCCAGGACCACAAGATGGCTCTTTTATGAGGTAATCCTGGTGATTCAGAATATGTTTGTGTTAAAGCTGGGCATGACACATCCCTGTAAGAAGGCAAAGGCAAAACCAGAATCTATTACTGCAAATTTGAGACCAATTTGGTTTACATAGTGAGATCCAGGTTAGCTAAGGCAATTATGAGATTTCTTTTTCTTTTCTTCTTTTTTTTTCTTTTTATTTATTTTTTTTGGTTTTTCAAGACGGGGTTTCTCTGTGTAGCCTTGACTGTCCTAGACTCACTTTGTAGACCAGGCTGGCCTCAAACTCCTAGCGATCCACCTGCCTCTGCCTCCCAAGTGCTGGGATTAAAGGTGTGTGCCACTGCTGCCCAGCAGGACTTTTTTTTTTTTTAGGTTGATATTAAATTTCATCTGTGCACCAGAATTAAAACGCACATTTCAAAACCACGTATTTATAAGTAAAAATATTTTTTCTGTTATTTTTCAATCTTGGCACTATTGACACTTAAAATCCTATAATTCCTTATTATGGGGTTGGGGCCTGTCCTGTACATAATAAGATATTTAATAACATCCTGGCCTCTGCCCTCCAAGTTCTATTAGCATACCTGTTACAAAATCATCCTAGGTTGAGAACCACTGAACTAGAGAAAATGAAATAAGTGGCTGGTAGACTTGCAGCCTGTTTTGTCTCCAGCCCATTTAACCTCATGTGTGTAAAGCACGGTTAGTTTTGTTGTCAAGAAGCAAGGAGAAAATATCCTTGTATGCACCTGTATTTTTAGCCCTTTGTTCTTGACACAGCTTCCCAGGAATGCAGGCCTTTCTTGCCAAACCATTACAATTTAAAGAGTAACACTGAGCTAGGACGTGGTGGCGCATGCCTTTAGTCCCAGCACTTGGGAGGCAGAGGCAGGTGGCTCTCTGTGAGTTCGAAGCCAGCCTGGTCTACAGAGGGAGTTCCAGGAGAGCCAGAGCCGTTACACAGAGAAACCTTGTCTCAAAAACCAAATAATAATAATAATAATAATAATAATAATAATAATAATAATAAAAATAAAAGAGTGACAATGAACTAGGGGGTGGTGACACACGCCTTTAATCCCAGCACTTGGGTGGCAGAGTCAGGTGGATCTCTGAGTTTGAGTCCATCCTAGTCTACAGAGTGAGTTCTAGGACAGCCAAGGCTACACCGGGAACTGTGTCTCAAAAAACAAAATAAAACAACAACAACAACAAAATAAAACAGAAAAAAGGAAAAAAAAAAGAGTGATGATGCTGGGACTAGATGCACACTTTATAGTGTCTCTTTGGCTTGCTTCCCCCAACTCACCCACACCACGTCATCCCCACCCTCTTTGGCTTGGTGTGGTGATGTGCACGCCAAGGCTACACAGAGAAACCCTGTCTTGAAAAAACAATAAAACAAAACAAAACAAAACAAAAAGACTGGAAAGCATATGGTTGGAAAAGGAGAGCTTTACCTCTGAGCAAAAATGCCTCAGTAATGCAGTCTTGGTCCCACCACACCTCTAACCAGAAGCAGTGATCTCATCTCCCTTAACGCTTAGTCATTCTCCCTCAGCAGACGACAGACAAGTGGTAATTCTAGAAGCCTCTTTTCCATCCTCTCCTTCCATTTCCCCCTAAGGAATGACAGGACTGACAAATGGACTTTATCTGAAACCAGTAAAACCAAAAAGGGTTCAAAGCAGTCGCGTCATATGGGATACCTGCAAAACAGGCTAGGAGAGGCCTGGGAATCTGTTCCTAAGCCTGCGCATCAGCCCGGCATCCTGCTAACAGGCTAACATCTTTAATCCAAGCACTCTAGAATCAGAGGCAGGCAGACCCTCTGTGAGTTCAAGGCCAGCCTGGTTGAAATAGCATAAGCCAGGAGATGCCCTTTCTAGTTATGTGGTAACAACAACACACACAGAAAACTGTGCACATCAGTGAAGCTGGATTTATATTAAACATTCTATTGTCCCAACTAAACACATGTGACATCATTTTCAAATCTCTACTCCTGCCTCTGGCATTTGCCTCAGCGTCAAGTTCAGCCTCCTTCCTTTTCTTGATACACAAGGCCCTTTACCTTCTGACCCCTTGCCCTCCTCCCTCATCCTGCACACCTGCTGCTGCCCTAGCTATGAAGAACATTTGCATTACCCTGAATGTATTATGACGCTGCAGGCCACTCTGCTGCCCCACATCCTGTTCATTGACTGCTTAAATGCCCTTCAACTCAATAGCTCTTTCTACTTGTAGTGCACATCTCTCTGTCTTCCAGACTTCCTCTCACTCTCTATGTCTTGTTTTGTTTTTTCTTTCTTTCTTTCTTTCTTTCTTTCTTTCTTTCTTTCTTTCTTTCTTTCCTTCTTTTTTTTGGTTTTTCGAGACAGGGTTTCTCTGTGTAGCCTTAGCTGTCCTGGACTCGCTTTGTAGACCAGGTTGGCCTCGAACTCACAGGGATCCACCTGCCTCTCTGCCTCCCGAGTGCTGGGATTAAAGGCGTGCGCCACCATACTGAGCTTTGTTTTTTCTTATGTTCTCTTCCTGTCAATCTGGTTGCCTGCTCTGCCTCTTGACCTAGGGTTAACTTTATTTAATCCTATTTACAGAAAACTCTTGGGTTAGAGGTGTGTGCTAGGGCTGAGCCACACCATAATTACTTGTTTACAGGAAACAGGAAACTCTAGGACCAAGGACTGAGCCACACCACAATTAGAAATAGAAACAGATTTTTTTTTTTTTTTTTTTTTACAGTTTGAAATCTCTGGGCTAACAACGGGATCAAATATCCTACAACAAAATAGCTGAGAAGCAGGTTAAATTCGTAAAGAAAACAGGTTCATTTCATTTAAGTTGTGCACACACCTGTGAAAGCCTCCATTAGCTGTATCACTTCAACAAAACGGCCTTTTCCCTGGCAGTCCTGTGCCGGCAAAGAGCACAATGTGGCGTACTGTCCCTCCTGCTGTTCATCTTATAAAGCCCAAGATTCAATAACTAGTAGTCCTCCCTAATGAACTTACATAAATCTAATAATTTCTAAAAACTACCTCTAAACAAAAAGCCTCAGATTGGCTCATTAGCATATGACTTTAGGTTCAGGGGGCACACCGCATCCAAATCACAGCAGGTTGCTCACTACATATTTGGTGATGTAATTTTTAAGGTGGATGGCATCCTGTCCTGACCCCATTCATCTGTAGTTCTTTCTTTCTTTCTTTTCTTTTCTTTTTTTTTTTTTTGAGACAAGGTTTCTCTGTATAGCCTTGGCTGTCCTGGACTCACTTTGTAGACCATGCTGGCCTCAAACTCACAGCGATCCTCCTGCCTCTGCCTCCCGAGTAAGTGCTGGGATTAAAGGTGTGCACCACCACGCCCGGCCATCTCTTTTTCTTAGATGTGCACAATCCCACACTCTCCAGGCACAAGAAAACACTGACCAAGTATTCACTGAACTCATGTCGTAATTTTCCCGAATGCAAGGACCAAGAAAGCTGCTTTCCTCTCATAGTCTAGGAAGGCAATTAAAATTAAGAAAAAGTACATCTCCCACGAATTTATTACTCCTTTCTCCATTACCAGGCAGCGGAGAGCGTGTGAGCTGCTTAGGTAACCACAGCTATTCTGGACTGGATTGTGGCCCAGAACTGCTGCCAAGACAGAGCTTTACCTTGGCTCCATCACCTGTGATTTCTCTTTTTTTTTTTTTTTTTTTTTTTTTTGGCTTTTTGAGACAGGGTTTCTCTGTGTAGCCTTGGCTGTCCTGGACTCGCTTTGTAGACTCACAGCGATCCGCCTGCCTCTGCCTCCCGAGTGCTGGGATTAAAGGCGTGCGCCACCACGCCCGGCTCACCTGTGATTTCTGAACCCTCTATTTCTCCGGGGGTGGGGGTGGGGAATCCCATAGGAATTTAAGTATGCTAAAAACTGGAACCCAGTATTATAGGTGTGATAACCCAGTACGTAGACGGGTGTGCATGTGTGTGTGTGTGTGTGTGTGTGTGTGTGTGTGCGCGTGCATGTGCATATGCATGTATGCAATGTGCTGAGGACTGCAGGCATGCTAAGCACATACTACTTATTACTACTGACATCCATCCCCAGGTCCCTGTGTGGGGATTTCAGTGTTCCAGGAGTTACAGCCTAAGTTGTCCCCTCCTTCCCTTCTTTCCTCCCTTTAGAGGGAGGCTTGCTACACAGCCCAGACTTCAGACACATTCATGTGTGTTCCACCTGAGCCCGCCTAGGGCAGAGTTTCAGGTTGTGCTGCCACAAGCCACCCCATCCTTAGGATCTACTGTTCTCGTTCTCAAGAGGGTTTCCAGGCAGCACCTGACCAGGGAGTTCCAGAGCTCTAATTACCTACTAATTGCCCACTCAAGAAATAATACCTGCCCAACACTCAGGTCCCAAAAGATTAAGAC